>NC_134981.1:39894848-41106436 GCF_965638725.1 Aptenodytes patagonicus
CCTCTAGCTTGTAACGGAATTGAGCTTTTTGACTAAAAGTAGTGATATAAAGCAACGCTCACCCCTGGGTACGTACTTCTGGTGCAAAATGCAGTGTTGTTCTGGAGCGCCGTCTGATGCCTATTGTCATGGTTTAGAGTAAGAGGGGTAGTACTTCTTCTAATACGGAGAAGAGGGCTCGGGGTTTTTGGCAGGTCAGGGGCGAGGAAGGGCAAAGCTGGTTGAGAGGTGCTGGACGCTTCGCTTTTAGCTATAAAAGTCAAGTTCAGAGGCTTTGTAAACCCACGCAAAAGGCAGCCTAAAGTTTATTCTCCACCAGAATTGCTTATGTTGCCTGAAGGTATAATGGGGGCTCTAACCCGGAGACAAACTTAGCTTCTGTGGCTGTTCCGTAGTCCGTTACTGTCTAGCTTGAAAAAAATTGCATAGCTCTTTCTTTCCCTATAGTGTGCGTAATCGGTCTCTGTAGCTTTGCTTGGAAAAAGTCAGTTGCAGGCGGGCAGACAGTAATCTGAAGCGCAATGGTTGAATTGCTAGGCATTGGCTAACTGGTTTCTCTGGGTGGTTCTCTGCTCTCGTTCCTTCCCTTCCTGCCCTCTCCCCTCTTTGTGTGTGGCTTTTTATTTTATTTATTTATGGCTTTGTACTTCCTTCTCCAGCTTCTTGGGCGTTTAATGATTGTTGGCAAGAAGCGTGCTGCTCACCTGGGCCTGACCAATGGATTCCGGACGGTTGTGGATGAAGGGCCCGAGGGTGGGCAGTCTGTCTGTCACGTACGTCTGCCCGTTCTGGGTGGCCGTCAGTTGGGCTGGCCGCCTGGCTAAGATTTTTGCACCACAAGAGTTGCTGCACGTGTACAAATCGCCACTGAATGGATTTCGTCTGTTGCCCGTCAGTCTAGCCACTGTTGATGTCTAATTTTTTGTGACGCGTGTCTGTGGAAGGTAATAAAAGCTCTGAGCAGCAGTTGCACAATAAAGACTTAGCATGGGGATATCATCTCTGTCTCGCGCGTCTTACTGAGGGAAATAGTTCTGCAAGTTAAAATGGTGTCTCCCCGGAGTGTAAGTACGTGGAATGTTTCAGTCTGTTAACAGTGTTCTGTAGATAGCTAGTGATTTGCCCAGTCATTTGAAGCGTGACGCTGGAACCGCTCAGCAGTCCCCTGCGTCTTGTAGGAAGCAAACTTTTTGGAAGTGGTACGCAAATGTACATAAAGCCAGTGTAGGCTGCTGCTAAAACTTTAGAAAATACCGTATGTGACGCTACAGGCATGCCATGCAAGGGTGGTTTCGGCACAGTGCAACGTGTTGGAAGCATCCAACTCCCGTTGGAGCACTTCATCGATGGCTGTGTGATAAGGCCCCGTTGAGATCCCTTTTCTGGTGAGGAGGGGTATGGTAGGAGAAAACAATCGGTCTGAAGGGCAGCTGTGGTGCTTCCATAGCACAGTGGAATATCTCTTTTGTCACTTGGGGTCAGCTGTCCTGGCTCTGTCCCCTCCCAACCTCTTGCCCACCCCCAGCTTACTGGACTTTGGGGGTGGGGTGGTTGGAGAGACAGCCTCCATGCTGTGGGAGCACTGCTCAGCAGTAGCCAAAACACTGGTGTGTTATCAGCACCCTTCTAGCTACAACTACAAAGCACAGCACTATGAGGGCTGCTATGGGGGAAGTTAACTCCATCCCAGCCAGACCCAAACCAAAACTACATCACAGGGAGACGGCAAACTTCATCCTTCTTTAACAGCTATTAAAAAAGGGAGATGGGCATGGGAAAGCAGGGCGATCCTTCGTTGCCCTTGAACAGGGTGTTGCTGAGGCATCTGAGATGCCCACTGGGAGGCGTCTTCATCTCTTCTGTATCCCCAAGCGATCAGGTGAAGTTTGGTGACACGGGCGCGCAAGAGGAAGGTGAGCCTGAGTCCAACCTCGAGCTGACTGACACAAGTAGCTCACGAGACGAAGGAGACCGGACGCTTGTCTGTGCTCGGGGTAGAAGGAAGAACCCTCCCCCGTCTCCTGAGGTGTTGTCCTGGTTTTGGCAGGGATAGAGTTAATTTCCTTTCTTGTAGCTGGTACAGTGTTTTGGATTTAGGATGAGAACAAAGTTGATGACGCACCGATGTTTTAGTTGTTGCTAGGTAATGCTTACACTAGCCAAGGACTTTTTAGGTTTCCATGCTCTACTGACTGAGAAGGCTGGAGGTGCACAAGAAGCTGGGAGGGGGCACAGCCAAACTGGCCAAAGGGACATTCCATACCATGTGACGTCATGCGCAGTACATAAACTGGGGAAAGCTGGCCGGGGGGGCCGCTGCTCGGGGACTGGCTGGGCATCGGTCGGCGGGTGGTGAGCAATTGTACTGTGCATCACTTGTTTTGTGTATTATTATTATTATCGTATTATTATTATTATCATCATCATTTTATTTCAATTATTAAACTGTTTTTATCTCAACCCACGACTTTTTCTCACTTGTGCTCTTCCAATTCTCTCCCCCATCCCACCGGGTGGGGGGGAGTGAGCGAGCGGCTGCGTGGTGCTTAGTTGCCGACTGAGATTAAACCACGACAGTCCTCCCTGCGTAACAGACAGGATGCTGTGGGGTTGGAGTCTGAGGAGCCCGTGAGTAACGGACAGGATCCAGGACAAGCCAACCATGCAAAGCTGACCCAACTACCCACCCGCATTAGAACCAGTGCCACCAGGAAAGCACGTAAGGTATTAGTAATTGGAGATTCCCTACCGAGAGGCACCGAAGCACCCCTTTGCCGTCCAGACGATTTCTCTAGAGAAGTCTGCTGCCTGCCAGGAGCTCGCATTCGTGGCGTCACCGAGAGGCTGCCGAGCGCGGTGAACCCTACAGCTTATCATCCGCTCCTGCTATTCCGTGTAGGGTCTGACGAGGCAACTTGGAACCCTCCAAGGAGACTATATGTCCCTCGGAGCAATGTTAAAAGGATCAGGAGCACAGGTGGTGGTCTCCTCTATCCTCCCAGTCAGGGGAAGGGGTCCAGGAAGGAGGAGACGAATTGAACGGGTGAATGCCTGGCTGCGTAGCTGGTGCCGTACGCGAGGTTTTGGCTTCTATGATCATGGCTCTACCTTTGAGAAGCCGGGTCTGTTGGGGAGCTGATGGGATTCACCTGACCAAGCGGGGCAAGAGGGTCTTTGCCAACAAGCTGGCCAGACTTACAAGGAGGGCTTTAAACTAGACTCAGCGGGGGAAGGGGATGGAGTTTTGAGCAACAGAGAAGAGCCAGGGGCTGCTGATGCGTTTAGGGACCAACAGGGGAACACCTGAGAAATGCCGCAAAGGAATTGGGGCTTGATCCTCCAAAAAGGCGACGCGGTCGAGAGCCCAACTGAAGTGCCTCTATACCAATGCACGCAGCACGGGTAACAAACAGGAGGAGTTGGAAGCCACTGTGCAGAAGGAGCAGAAGGGAGCTGGCAGCTCTTTAAGGACGTTTTTCTTAGCGCGCAAGAGCTCTCGATTCCCACGCGTAAGAAATCAGGCAAGGAAGGCAGGAGACCGGCATGGCTGAGTAAGGACCCTCTGGTCGAGCTGAAGCGCAAGAAGGAAACGCATAGGCAGTGGAAGCAGGGACACGCATCCTGGGAAGAATATAGGGATGCTGCCCAGGTGTGTAGGGATGGGATCAGGAAAGCTAAGGCACAGCTGGAGCTGAATTTGGCAAGGGCTGTGAAGAATCATAAGAAGGGCTTCTACAGGTGCGTTGGCCAGAAAAGGAAGACTAAAGAAAACGTACGCCACCCCCACCCCCCTCCGATAAGTAAGGCAGGAGATCTAGTGACGACCGACACGGAGAAGGCTGAGGTACTCAACGATTGTTTTTCCTCCGTTTTCACTGGCAATCGCTGTTCCCACGTCCATGATCTGGATGATGGGTAGACAGACTGTACCCTCAGCGAGTTTGCTGATGATACAAAACTGGGAGGAGTGGCTGATACACCAGAGGGTTGTGCTGCCATCCAGAGGGACCTGGACAGGCTGGAGAAATGGGAGGCTCGCGCGGTTCAACAAGGGGAAGTGCAAAGTCCTGCGCCTGGGGAGGAACAACCCCATGCACCAGTATATGCTGGGGGCCGACCGGCTGGAAAGCAGCTTTGCAGAAAAGGATGTGGGGGGCTCCCGGTGGACACCAAGTTGAACATGAGCCGACAACGTGCCCTTGCCGCAAAGGCGGCTAAGGATAGCCTTAGCCCGATATAGAGGAAAGCAGGGTTTCTATATGTGACAATAGAGTTGTGTGGACCAATCAAATTGCTCACTACCCCCGGGGGGGCAGGGCACCGCAGACCACCCTTGGGCAGCTTTGGGGGCGCTGCCTGTTTTTCTAAAAGCCTCCTACCCAGCTTAGCGCAAATCCTATCTTGATCTGCCCTCCAGCCCTCGAGCCACCGGTGCTGAACACGCGCTTTGTACTTTCTTTTCTCCCAGGAGGCGTGCAGCTTGGAAACGTCTGCAATTGAAGTGGGGCTTTCAGGGAACAATTTAGAGCAACTTCTGTTGGTTCTGCGAAACGTTCTGAAAAGTTAAGGCCTGCCCTGCCCTGCCCTGGCCAAAGCAGTCATTTGACTGGAGGGAGCAGCACCAAAAAGCCACAAGCACGTTTGGGGTGGACTTGATGCGGTAATAAATAACAATAAACAGTACTTCTAGCCACAACAGCCTCTTCCGAGACCTCGTTGCCCGCCCACGGGGTCGCAGCACTGCACGGCACGAGCCCCTCCGCGGACGCGCCCGACGTCTTCTCCCTCCACCCCCCAGGTCGGATCCCTCCGCGCCCCGAGGGCACGCAAACTCCCTGAGCCCCGGTAAGCACCGGGTCGACGAGGGCGGACCCGCCAAGGGGGCGGGGACAAGCGAAAGCGACAGACGAGACAGCCGATCGAGGCGCGGGATCGGCCGGCGGCGATCTGGCGGCCCAATGGGCGCCGCGGAGGGCCTGGCCGAGTGGAGGAAGCGCGGGGGCGACAACGGGCGTTGTCGTGGCTGACGAGATTATTGGGGCGCGGGCCGCCCGGCCCGGTGGCGCCGCTACTGTCTTCGGAAAGCTCATCGGCAAGGCGCTTCCCCGCCAGCGTCATCTACGAGGACGAGGAGGTAGCCGCGGCTTTGCTCTGTGCGCGGTTCCTTTTCCCTTCCCCCCCTCCCCCCGCGCTCGCAGGCACCCTGAGCCGAGGACCCGTTGCGCGGTGCCCGGGAGCGCGGCAGGGCGGCAGGGCGGGTGGAGGGACGGAGGACGGACGGGGCCTCTCTGGGTTGTGGCGCTCTCTACTGCACCATCCCTAAAGCATCGCGCTTCTTCGGTGCCCTCCCCCTCCCCGCGGCTGCCGCGGCGCGTACTGGGTTGCTGGTGCTGTCCGGCTCGCCTCGGTTCCCAGCCCCGCCGTGTCGCGTGCGCGCGTGCGTAGAGGAGGGCCTCTGACGGTAACGCGCTCGGTGGCAGCCGCAGACGTTTGCCGCGTGATATCCCTTTGGCGCTGCAAGTCGTGCAAAGTTTGCTGCCGAGGGATGGGAGCGGTCCTACCTCGTGTAGGATGATAGTCTTGAAACCTTAGATTAAGCACACGCAGTCAATCTCCTCGGGGATTCCAGAGGGGGGGTGGGGTGGGGTGGGTGTGTAAACAGTGAACGTCTGAGTAGTGACCGTAATGAGTTAGTTCTGCATAGGAGAAATGCAGGTCTTGACGTGCCGCCTAATAGCATTATCGAGATTTCGCAGCTCTGCTGTGCTAGGCTTTGGTTCTGAGCCCCCAAACTGGATTATTAAAGCAAAGAGTTACAGCTTTCCTTATTTTTCTTAAAAAGAAAAAAAAAAAATCTAGAAACCGGTCATCCTGCAGGCTGCAAAAGCTTCCCAGACCTTGTTTCTGTGGTGAAGCGGGACCGTGATAACGGCGTGCTTGCAAGGTTCACGGACGCTGGTGCACCACAACGTGCTAGGAACTAGAGTGAGCTGCTTGGACTGTGGGGAAAAAATGCAGCCGTTACCTACACGGTGTTAACTTTAAGTTAGTATCCCGTATAATTTTTTTATTAAAATGCTGAAGATTAACAGTTAGGGATGTCTTCTGCTTTTGAAGGTAGGGTTTACGTGCGGTATAGAAGACAGACTCGTACTCCGCACTTGCAGGCTTCCTGCGATTATGCTTTTGTTCAATACTTGAGCTCCCTGTACCGTGGAAAATGAATGGCCGCTGATCTTGCACTTTGCTCAGTTCTTTGCTGATTCAGTTAAGCCATCTGTCTCCTGCCTCTGTGTGGACCACATCGAACAGAAAAACTGCTTAGGAAATGATCAACCCAAACTAAAACATACTGGCGGCCGCTAATCTGAAGTACTGGCCTGTGGAGGAGTGGCTGGTACAGCAGGGGCACGATCTAGTATCCCTGAGCAACCGATGTTTTTAACAGTAGCAGGGATATGCTGACAAAAACGGCTGGTGACCTTGACCATCCTTCCCTGAGCAGAAGAAGGAGCCTCACTACGTGATGAACAACAACAGCGGAACAACACCCAGGATAAGGAGGAGGCACAGATCGGCGAGACCAGCCGGCAGCTACCAATGAGAAGGGCTAACTAATTGGCTAGGCCTAGGAGGGTGGTTAAAGGGAATATTTCAGAGCCTAATATTAATACTAATAATAGTGATTATAGGATTATTGTTGTTTAGTTGTGCTTTGTCTTGTATTAAACGATTAATAACACGTATATCTAGTGACGCTTGGCTAGCCCAAAATAAAAACGGGGGAATTGTGGGAGACTGGCTGGCTGAGCAGAGGCATGTCAACATAGAATTGATAAGTCAGCAGGATCTCAAGAAGTGGCGAAAACAGCTGGTGTGAGAACTAATAAAGTGCAAGGACACACTGACCTTGTTTACTCCGGCATAAAGCCGACAAGAAAGTTGTGGTTAGCAAAAGGGAACGGCAGCTGGAGGAAACAGGGTGTTGGGAGAAACAAGATGTGTATGTAAATGTTGGGAGAAACAAGATGTGTATGTAAAGGCTGGCATTTAGGCTACTAACCAATAAGGAGCTTGGCTTTTGTAATATGTATGAGCTAATTAAGGAACCTATAAAGTGTAATGATGGTATTCTAATAAACGAAGTCTGCTGATCCCTCACATTGAGTGACTGCTCCTTCCCTCTGCTTTGGCAAATGGCACGACACTGGCCCGTCTCCTTGCCCCCATCATCTTGCATGCTGAATCCCGCTTCTGGAGGGGGCTCTGTAAACATGTTGTATTTTGTGCATAGAAAGTAAGAAAAAATCAACGTTTCGGCTTGTGTTTGGGGTATCTGGTAATCTGCTTCTGTACGAGTTCAGTGGGGCATGTTGATCTGCTTAAGCTATTGCCTTTCTCTGAAGCCAATTGCGTTTTAACTGTTTACTCTTCCTCCAGTGCCTTGCGTTCCGTGATCTTTCACCCCAAGCGCCGACGCTTTTCCTAGTCGTGCCTAAGGAGCCAATTGTCAGGTTATCTGAAGCAGAAGATTCTGGTGAATCTGTAAGTACCGTGGAAGCTTTCTGTACGCTGAACTGTACCTGTAATTAGTTCCTAATTTACGAGACTCTTTCCCATCCCCTCTTTTCCTCTTGATGGGGCACGGTAGGCTATTTTGGGTTTTCTGGCGCTATCATCTTTTGCCTCTAGCTTGTAACGGAATTGAGCTTTTTGACTAAAAGTAGTGATATAAAGCAACGCTCACCCCTGGGTACGTACTTCTGGTGCAAAATGCAGTGTTGTTCTGGAGCGCCGTCTGATGCCTATTGTCATGGTTTAGAGTAAGAGGGGTAGTACTTCTTCTAATACGGAGAAGAGGGCTCGGGGTTTTTGGCAGGTCAGGGGCGAGGAAGGGCAAAGCTGGTTGAGAGGTGCTGGACGCTTCGCTTTTAGCTATAAAAGTCAAGTTCAGAGGCTTTGTAAACCCACGCAAAAGGCAGCCTAAAGTTTATTCTCCACCAGAATTGCTTATGTTGCCTGAAGGTATAATGGGGGCTCTAACCCGGAGACAAACTTAGCTTCTGTGGCTGTTCCGTAGTCCGTTACTGTCTAGCTTGAAAAAAATTGCATAGCTCTTTCTTTCCCTATAGTGTGCGTAATCGGTCTCTGTAGCTTTGCTTGGAAAAAGTCAGTTGCAGGCGGGCAGACAGTAATCTGAAGCGCAATGGTTGAATTGCTAGGCATTGGCTAACTGGTTTCTCTGGGTGGTTCTCTGCTCTCGTTCCTTCCCTTCCTGCCCTCTCCCCTCTTTGTGTGTGGCTTTTTATTTTATTTATTTATGGCTTTGTACTTCCTTCTCCAGCTTCTTGGGCGTTTAATGATTGTTGGCAAGAAGCGTGCTGCTCACCTGGGCCTGACCAATGGATTCCGGACGGTTGTGGATGAAGGGCCCGAGGGTGGGCAGTCTGTCTGTCACGTACGTCTGCCCGTTCTGGGTGGCCGTCAGTTGGGCTGGCCGCCTGGCTAAGATTTTTGCACCACAAGAGTTGCTGCACGTGTACAAATCGCCACTGAATGGATTTCGTCTGTTGCCCGTCAGTCTAGCCACTGTTGATGTCTAATTTTTTGTGACGCGTGTCTGTGGAAGGTAATAAAAGCTCTGAGCAGCAGTTGCACAATAAAGACTTAGCATGGGGATATCATCTCTGTCTCGCGCGTCTTACTGAGGGAAATAGTTCTGCAAGTTAAAATGGTGTCTCCCCGGAGTGTAAGTACGTGGAATGTTTCAGTCTGTTAACAGTGTTCTGTAGATAGCTAGTGATTTGCCCAGTCATTTGAAGCGTGACGCTGGAACCGCTCAGCAGTCCCCTGCGTCTTGTAGGAAGCAAACTTTTTGGAAGTGGTACGCAAATGTACATAAAGCCAGTGTAGGCTGCTGCTAAAACTTTAGAAAATACCGTATGTGACGCTACAGGCATGCCATGCAAGGGTGGTTTCGGCACAGTGCAACGTGTTGGAAGCATCCAACTCCCGTTGGAGCACTTCATCGATGGCTGTGTGATAAGGCCCCGTTGAGATCCCTTTTCTGGTGAGGAGGGGTATGGTAGGAGAAAACAATCGGTCTGAAGGGCAGCTGTGGTGCTTCCATAGCACAGTGGAATATCTCTTTTGTCACTTGGGGTCAGCTGTCCTGGCTCTGTCCCCTCCCAACCTCTTGCCCACCCCCAGCTTACTGGACTTTGGGGGTGGGGTGGTTGGAGAGACAGCCTCCATGCTGTGGGAGCACTGCTCAGCAGTAGCCAAAACACTGGTGTGTTATCAGCACCCTTCTAGCTACAACTACAAAGCACAGCACTATGAGGGCTGCTATGGGGGAAGTTAACTCCATCCCAGCCAGACCCAAACCAAAACTACATCACAGGGAGACGGCAAACTTCATCCTTCTTTAACAGCTATTAAAAAAGGGAGATGGGCATGGGAAAGCAGGGCGATCCTTCGTTGCCCTTGAACAGGGTGTTGCTGAGGCATCTGAGATGCCCACTGGGAGGCGTCTTCATCTCTTCTGTATCCCCAAGCGATCAGGTGAAGTTTGGTGACACGGGCGCGCAAGAGGAAGGTGAGCCTGAGTCCAACCTCGAGCTGACTGACACAAGTAGCTCACGAGACGAAGGAGACCGGACGCTTGTCTGTGCTCGGGGTAGAAGGAAGAACCCTCCCCCGTCTCCTGAGGTGTTGTCCTGGTTTTGGCAGGGATAGAGTTAATTTCCTTTCTTGTAGCTGGTACAGTGTTTTGGATTTAGGATGAGAACAAAGTTGATGACGCACCGATGTTTTAGTTGTTGCTAGGTAATGCTTACACTAGCCAAGGACTTTTTAGGTTTCCATGCTCTACTGACTGAGAAGGCTGGAGGTGCACAAGAAGCTGGGAGGGGGCACAGCCAAACTGGCCAAAGGGACATTCCATACCATGTGACGTCATGCGCAGTACATAAACTGGGGAAAGCTGGCCGGGGGGGCCGCTGCTCGGGGACTGGCTGGGCATCGGTCGGCGGGTGGTGAGCAATTGTACTGTGCATCACTTGTTTTGTGTATTATTATTATTATCGTATTATTATTATTATCATCATCATTTTATTTCAATTATTAAACTGTTTTTATCTCAACCCACGACTTTTTCTCACTTGTGCTCTTCCAATTCTCTCCCCCATCCCACCGGGTGGGGGGGAGTGAGCGAGCGGCTGCGTGGTGCTTAGTTGCCGACTGAGATTAAACCACGACAGTCCTCCCTGCGTAACAGACAGGATGCTGTGGGGTTGGAGTCTGAGGAGCCCGTGAGTAACGGACAGGATCCAGGACAAGCCAACCATGCAAAGCTGACCCAACTACCCACCCGCATTAGAACCAGTGCCACCAGGAAAGCACGTAAGGTATTAGTAATTGGAGATTCCCTACCGAGAGGCACCGAAGCACCCCTTTGCCGTCCAGACGATTTCTCTAGAGAAGTCTGCTGCCTGCCAGGAGCTCGCATTCGTGGCGTCACCGAGAGGCTGCCGAGCGCGGTGAACCCTACAGCTTATCATCCGCTCCTGCTATTCCGTGTAGGGTCTGACGAGGCAACTTGGAACCCTCCAAGGAGACTATATGTCCCTCGGAGCAATGTTAAAAGGATCAGGAGCACAGGTGGTGGTCTCCTCTATCCTCCCAGTCAGGGGAAGGGGTCCAGGAAGGAGGAGACGAATTGAACGGGTGAATGCCTGGCTGCGTAGCTGGTGCCGTACGCGAGGTTTTGGCTTCTATGATCATGGCTCTACCTTTGAGAAGCCGGGTCTGTTGGGGAGCTGATGGGATTCACCTGACCAAGCGGGGCAAGAGGGTCTTTGCCAACAAGCTGGCCAGACTTACAAGGAGGGCTTTAAACTAGACTCAGCGGGGGAAGGGGATGGAGTTTTGAGCAACAGAGAAGAGCCAGGGGCTGCTGATGCGTTTAGGGACCAACAGGGGAACACCTGAGAAATGCCGCAAAGGAATTGGGGCTTGATCCTCCAAAAAGGCGACGCGGTCGAGAGCCCAACTGAAGTGCCTCTATACCAATGCACGCAGCACGGGTAACAAACAGGAGGAGTTGGAAGCCACTGTGCAGAAGGAGCAGAAGGGAGCTGGCAGCTCTTTAAGGACGTTTTTCTTAGCGCGCAAGAGCTCTCGATTCCCACGCGTAAGAAATCAGGCAAGGAAGGCAGGAGACCGGCATGGCTGAGTAAGGACCCTCTGGTCGAGCTGAAGCGCAAGAAGGAAACGCATAGGCAGTGGAAGCAGGGACACGCATCCTGGGAAGAATATAGGGATGCTGCCCAGGTGTGTAGGGATGGGATCAGGAAAGCTAAGGCACAGCTGGAGCTGAATTTGGCAAGGGCTGTGAAGAATCATAAGAAGGGCTTCTACAGGTGCGTTGGCCAGAAAAGGAAGACTAAAGAAAACGTACGCCACCCCCACCCCCCTCCGATAAGTAAGGCAGGAGATCTAGTGACGACCGACACGGAGAAGGCTGAGGTACTCAACGATTGTTTTTCCTCCGTTTTCACTGGCAATCGCTGTTCCCACGTCCATGATCTGGATGATGGGTAGACAGACTGTACCCTCAGCGAGTTTGCTGATGATACAAAACTGGGAGGAGTGGCTGATACACCAGAGGGTTGTGCTGCCATCCAGAGGGACCTGGACAGGCTGGAGAAATGGGAGGCTCGCGCGGTTCAACAAGGGGAAGTGCAAAGTCCTGCGCCTGGGGAGGAACAACCCCATGCACCAGTATATGCTGGGGGCCGACCGGCTGGAAAGCAGCTTTGCAGAAAAGGATGTGGGGGGCTCCCGGTGGACACCAAGTTGAACATGAGCCGACAACGTGCCCTTGCCGCAAAGGCGGCTAAGGATAGCCTTAGCCCGATATAGAGGAAAGCAGGGTTTCTATATGTGACAATAGAGTTGTGTGGACCAATCAAATTGCTCACTACCCCCGGGGGGGCAGGGCACCGCAGACCACCCTTGGGCAGCTTTGGGGGCGCTGCCTGTTTTTCTAAAAGCCTCCTACCCAGCTTAGCGCAAATCCTATCTTGATCTGCCCTCCAGCCCTCGAGCCACCGGTGCTGAACACGCGCTTTGTACTTTCTTTTCTCCCAGGAGGCGTGCAGCTTGGAAACGTCTGCAATTGAAGTGGGGCTTTCAGGGAACAATTTAGAGCAACTTCTGTTGGTTCTGCGAAACGTTCTGAAAAGTTAAGGCCTGCCCTGCCCTGCCCTGGCCAAAGCAGTCATTTGACTGGAGGGAGCAGCACCAAAAAGCCACAAGCACGTTTGGGGTGGACTTGATGCGGTAATAAATAACAATAAACAGTACTTCTAGCCACAACAGCCTCTTCCGAGACCTCGTTGCCCGCCCACGGGGTCGCAGCACTGCACGGCACGAGCCCCTCCGCGGACGCGCCCGACGTCTTCTCCCTCCACCCCCCAGGTCGGATCCCTCCGCGCCCCGAGGGCACGCAAACTCCCTGAGCCCCGGTAAGCACCGGGTCGACGAGGGCGGACCCGCCAAGGGGGCGGGGACAAGCGAAAGCGACAGACGAGACAGCCGATCGAGGCGCGGGATCGGCCGGCGGCGATCTGGCGGCCCAATGGGCGCCGCGGAGGGCCTGGCCGAGTGGAGGAAGCGCGGGGGCGACAACGGGCGTTGTCGTGGCTGACGAGATTATTGGGGCGCGGGCCGCCCGGCCCGGTGGCGCCGCTACTGTCTTCGGAAAGCTCATCGGCAAGGCGCTTCCCCGCCAGCGTCATCTACGAGGACGAGGAGGTAGCCGCGGCTTTGCTCTGTGCGCGGTTCCTCTTCCCTTCCCCCCCTCCCCCCGCGCTCGCAGGCACCCTGAGCCGAGGACCCGTTGCGCGGTGCCCGGGAGCGCGGCAGGGCGGCAGGGCGGGTGGAGGGACGGAGGACGGACGGGGCCTCTCTGGGTTGTGGCGCTCTCTACTGCACCATCCCTAAAGCATCGCGCTTCTTCGGTGCCCTCCCCCTCCCCGCGGCTGCCGCGGCGCGTACTGGGTTGCTGGTGCTGTCCGGCTCGCCTCGGTTCCCAGCCCCGCCGTGTCGCGTGCGCGCGTGCGTAGAGGAGGGCCTCTGACGGTAACGCGCTCGGTGGCAGCCGCAGACGTTTGCCGCGTGATATCCCTTTGGCGCTGCAAGTCGTGCAAAGTTTGCTGCCGAGGGATGGGAGCGGTCCTACCTCGTGTAGGATGATAGTCTTGAAACCTTAGATTAAGCACACGCAGTCAATCTCCTCGGGGATTCCAGAGGGGGGGTGGGGTGGGGTGGGTGTGTAAACAGTGAACGTCTGAGTAGTGACCGTAATGAGTTAGTTCTGCATAGGAGAAATGCAGGTCTTGACGTGCCGCCTAATAGCATTATCGAGATTTCGCAGCTCTGCTGTGCTAGGCTTTGGTTCTGAGCCCCCAAACTGGATTATTAAAGCAAAGAGTTACAGCTTTCCTTATTTTTCTTAAAAAGAAAAAAAAAAAATCTAGAAACCGGTCATCCTGCAGGCTGCAAAAGCTTCCCAGACCTTGTTTCTGTGGTGAAGCGGGACCGTGATAACGGCGTGCTTGCAAGGTTCACGGACGCTGGTGCACCACAACGTGCTAGGAACTAGAGTGAGCTGCTTGGACTGTGGGGAAAAAATGCAGCCGTTACCTACACGGTGTTAACTTTAAGTTAGTATCCCGTATAATTTTTTTATTAAAATGCTGAAGATTAACAGTTAGGGATGTCTTCTGCTTTTGAAGGTAGGGTTTACGTGCGGTATAGAAGACAGACTCGTACTCCGCACTTGCAGGCTTCCTGCGATTATGCTTTTGTTCAATACTTGAGCTCCCTGTACCGTGGAAAATGAATGGCCGCTGATCTTGCACTTTGCTCAGTTCTTTGCTGATTCAGTTAAGCCATCTGTCTCCTGCCTCTGTGTGGACCACATCGAACAGAAAAACTGCTTAGGAAATGATCAACCCAAACTAAAACATACTGGCGGCCGCTAATCTGAAGTACTGGCCTGTGGAGGAGTGGCTGGTACAGCAGGGGCACGATCTAGTATCCCTGAGCAACCGATGTTTTTAACAGTAGCAGGGATATGCTGACAAAAACGGCTGGTGACCTTGACCATCCTTCCCTGAGCAGAAGAAGGAGCCTCACTACGTGATGAACAACAACAGCGGAACAACACCCAGGATAAGGAGGAGGCACAGATCGGCGAGACCAGCCGGCAGCTACCAATGAGAAGGGCTAACTAATTGGCTAGGCCTAGGAGGGTGGTTAAAGGGAATATTTCAGAGCCTAATATTAATACTAATAATAGTGATTATAGGATTATTGTTGTTTAGTTGTGCTTTGTCTTGTATTAAACGATTAATAACACGTATATCTAGTGACGCTTGGCTAGCCCAAAATAAAAACGGGGGAATTGTGGGAGACTGGCTGGCTGAGCAGAGGCATGTCAACATAGAATTGATAAGTCAGCAGGATCTCAAGAAGTGGCGAAAACAGCTGGTGTGAGAACTAATAAAGTGCAAGGACACACTGACCTTGTTTACTCCGGCATAAAGCCGACAAGAAAGTTGTGGTTAGCAAAAGGGAACGGCAGCTGGAGGAAACAGGGTGTTGGGAGAAACAAGATGTGTATGTAAATGTTGGGAGAAACAAGATGTGTATGTAAAGGCTGGCATTTAGGCTACTAACCAATAAGGAGCTTGGCTTTTGTAATATGTATGAGCTAATTAAGGAACCTATAAAGTGTAATGATGGTATTCTAATAAACGAAGTCTGCTGATCCCTCACATTGAGTGACTGCTCCTTCCCTCTGCTTTGGCAAATGGCACGACACTGGCCCGTCTCCTTGCCCCCATCATCTTGCATGCTGAATCCCGCTTCTGGAGGGGGCTCTGTAAACATGTTGTATTTTGTGCATAGAAAGTAAGAAAAAATCAACGTTTCGGCTTGTGTTTGGGGTATCTGGTAATCTGCTTCTGTACGAGTTCAGTGGGGCATGTTGATCTGCTTAAGCTATTGCCTTTCTCTGAAGCCAATTGCGTTTTAACTGTTTACTCTTCCTCCAGTGCCTTGCGTTCCGTGATCTTTCACCCCAAGCGCCGACGCTTTTCCTAGTCGTGCCTAAGGAGCCAATTGTCAGGTTATCTGAAGCAGAAGATTCTGGTGAATCTGTAAGTACCGTGGAAGCTTTCTGTACGCTGAACTGTACCTGTAATTAGTTCCTAATTTACGAGACTCTTTCCCATCCCCTCTTTTCCTCTTGATGGGGCACGGTAGGCTATTTTGGGTTTTCTGGCGCTATCATCTTTTGCCTCTAGCTTGTAACGGAATTGAGCTTTTTGACTAAAAGTAGTGATATAAAGCAACGCTCACCCCTGGGTACGTACTTCTGGTGCAAAACGCAGTGTTGTTCTGGAGCGCCGTCTGATGCCTATTGTCATGGTTTAGAGTAAGAGGGGTAGTACTTCTTCTAATACGGAGAAGAGGGCTCGGGGTTTTTGGCAGGTCAGGGGCGAGGAAGGGCAAAGCTGGTTGAGAGGTGCTGGACGCTTCGCTTTTAGCTATAAAAGTCAAGTTCAGAGGCTTTGTAAACCCACGCAAAAGGCAGCCTAAAGTTTATTTTCCACCAGAATTGCTTATGTTGCCTGAAGGTATAATGGGGGCTCTAACCCGGAGACAAACTTAGCTTCTGTGGCTGTTCCGTAGTCCGTTACTGTCTAGCTTGAAAAAAATTGCATAGCTCTTTCTTTCCCTATAGTGTGCGTAATCGGTCTCTGTAGCTTTGCTTGGAAAAAGTCAGTTGCAGGCGGGCAGACAGTAATCTGAAGCGCAATGGTTGAATTGCTAGGCATTGGCTAACTGGTTTCTCTGGGTGGTTCTCTGCTCTCGTTCCTTCCCTTCCTGCCCTCTCCCCTCTTTGTGTGTGGCTTTTTATTTTATTTATTTATGGCTTTGTACTTCCTTCTCCAGCTTCTTGGGCGTTTAATGATTGTTGGCGAGAAGCGTGCTGCTCACCTGGGCCTGACCAATGGATTCCGGACGGTTGTGGATGAAGGGCCCGAGGGTGGGCAGTCTGTCTGTCAGAGGTAGTGGAATTTTACTGGAGACTTTGGTATTGTTCATGCTTAAGTAAAGCAAACTAAAGGACAGCCCAGCCCTGGAAATAAGGACTTTGCTTCTTGGAAGCTTAGAGCTGTCCATGAAGGATAAAAGATACCCCTGGACAATCAAGATAACTCCAGCATCCTAGCCCCTCTAGCCCTTCTTTGAACCCCTCCCAGCATCATCTGGCATCATAGGTAAATAACCATAGCAAGACTGTCTCCAGGGACATCTGGATCAATAGACAAGCAGCAAGAATGCTGTAGAAATATAGTTTCTTTGCAAAGATTTACTATGATTAGTAATCAGTATTGTGGGTGTCAGTGATTAGTCAAATCATTTTGTACCTGAATGCTTGAAGGGTATAAGAATCCTGTGTAAAACCGCATTTGGGGTGCCCCAATTTGGCTGGGACACCTCATGCACATGAATAAAAGAATTACCCTTATAATTCTATAATTTGCGTCCTAGCCTCTCAGTCGGCACGGGCCAGTTGCAAATTTTTGTAACAGTAGCAAGCAGGAGGAGCTGGAAGCCACTGTGCAGCTAGAAAGCTACTATCTAAAGCTATTGCTGAAGTGTGATGGGACACATCATACAACTGGACTGCTGCAATTGATGGCTATAAACTGTTCAGGAGGGACAGGCAAGGAAGGCGGGGGGGGGCCCTCTATATAAAAAGATGGATTGATGGCACAGAGCTGTCTTTGAAAAACAGCAATGCACAGGTTGAGAGCTTATGGGTAAAAATTAGAGGCTGAGCCAACAAAGGAAACCTCGTGGTTGGTGTTTACTACAGGCCACCAGACCAACGGGAGCCTGTAAACGAAGTGTTCTTACCTCAACTACAGGAATCTCGCAATCTCTGATCCTGCTGGGTGGCTTCAATCACCCTGACATACACTAGAAAGCGGCACAGTGAGCTTTAAGTGGTCCAGGAGACTCTTGGAGTGCGTCAATGATAATTTCTTAATCCAGGTGATAGCCCGACCAGAGGAGAAGCGTTACTGGACCTGTTGTTCACAGGGATGAATTAATTAGAGATTTCAAGATTGGTGGCAGCCTGGGCTGCAGTGATCATGCCCTGGTGGAATTCACAATCTTGAGGGATATGAGCCAGGTGAAGAGTAGTCAGGACCCTGAATGTTAGGAGAGCAAATTTTCAGTTGTTTAAGGGGCTACTGGATGGGACCCCCTGGGAAACTGCCCTCAGGGATAAAGGAGCAGAACAGAGCTGGCAGCTCTTTAAGGACATTTTTCTTAGCGTGCAAGCACTCTCGATTCCCATGTGTGCCCCAAGGAGGGCAGGAGACCGGCATGGCTCAGTAAGGACCTCCTGGTAAGAAGGAAATGCACAGGCAGTGGAACCAGGGACATGTATCCTTGGAAGAATAGAGGGGGATGTGTAGGGATGGTATTAGGAAAGCTAAGGCACAGCTGGAGCTGAATTTGGTGAGGGATGTGAAGAATAATAGGAAGGGCTTCTAGAGGTACATTGGTCAGAAAAGGAAGATTAATGAAAATGTACCCCCCGCTAAATAAGATAGGAGAGCTGGTGACAACTGACATGGAGAAGGCTGAGGTACTCAACCATTGTTTTGCCTCCATTTTCTTTGGCAATCTCTCTTCCCACACCTCTCAAGCCCCTGAACCTCAAGGTCAACAAGGCCAAGTGCAAGGTCCTGCACCTGGGTCGGGGCAATCCCAAACGAATACAGGCTGGGCGATGAGGGAATTGAGAGCAGCCCTGCGGAGAAGGACTTGGGAGTACTGGTAGATGAAAAGCTGGACATGAGCTGGCAATGTGCGCTTGCAGCCCAGAAAGCCAATTGTATCCTGGGCTACATCAAAAGAAGCGTGGCCAGCAGGTCAAGGGAGGTGATTCTTCCCTTCTGCTCCCCTCTTGTGAGACCCCACTGCATTCAGCTCTGGGGTCCCCAGTACAAGAAAGACATGGACCTGTTGGAGCGGGTCCAGAGGAGAGCCACAAAAATGATCAGAGGGCTGGAACACCTCTCCTCTGAAGAAAGGCTGAGAGAGTTGGGGTTGTTCAGCCTGGAGAAGAGAAGGCTCTGTTTAAACTGAAAGAGGGTAGGTTTAGATTGGATATAAGGAAGAAATTTTTTATGATGAGGGTGGTGAGAGACTGGAAGAGGTTGCCCATAGAGGTGGTAGATGCCCCCTCCCTGGAAGTGTTCAAAGTCAGGTTGGATGGGGCTCTGAGCAACCTGATCTAGTTGAAGATGCCCCTGCTCATGGCAGGGGGGTTGGACTACATGATTTTCAGAGGTCCCTTCCAACCCAAACCATTCTATGATTCTATGTAAAGGAGACTCTTCATTAATTTATTTTGAGCTATGAAGCCGACGACACAGTGCAGGAAAGGTTACAGGTACTGTGAACAGTTTAGCATACAGGAAAATGACCTGAAAAGGGGACTAGTAGATAACACGAAAGTATTCAGAATAGAAAATGGTAAAGGCAACTGTAGGAGATTCAGAAGATTCATACAGTACGCTAAAGGAATTTCTTTAACATGGATGAGTTAAAAGATGAGTTTAAAAGATAATTTAATGAAAGAGACCATCAATTTCTCTAATCAAAGTATCTAAAACATACTCTTTTGGATGATTCTCCTGACCAGTCCTTAAACTGCTGGCTACCATAAGCTGGAGGGATATGTAAAGGAAGATCATTTTATTGTTACCCTACTTCTAATGTTTTTTCCTTTTGCATCTATTACTGATTATCATTCTCACACAGATCAGCTTTCTTATAGATATTCAAAGTTTTACAGCTCTGCCAATAATCAGGCAGAAGTAGAAATAAAGAGACTTTGATTCCAGTTCTGCGTCTGCCCACAAGCTTTCTGCACAAAGGTCTCATTTTCTCCATCAGCACACTGGGATTCATGGACTGTGAAGCACAAACACAATTTGTTAACTCTAACTCACTTTTGCGTATAACCTTGCTCCTCAAGATTTTCTCTTTATTTCATCTGGAGAAGTCGGTACAACTCAGTATAAACCATGGGACAGTGCCCAGTCCTTCAAGTTTGAGCACCAGTGTGGTGTGCTCAGGTGGAAGTACCTATTTCTATCAAGAAAAGCTTGGACTGGAACTACTCCTAAAAACCTTTCCATCTGGTAATAGTTAGGTTCAAGATCCGAAATAGCTAAGTATAGTAGAAATAGCTAGAGGTGTTGTTTAACTAGGGTCACTGATTTCTAGTAGATCCCCTCTTGGATAAAAAAGAGGAGTTCAGAAAACAATGAGGGGAACATAGGATAGTTAGATGGAAGACAAGCCACAGAGAGTGAAATGGTGTCAGGGGGATGAGTGGCTTCATGCTCTCATTTTTATTTGTTTCTGCAAGTGCAACTTCCTGTCTAGCATTGTACCTTTTTGAGAAGACCTTCATTTGACAACATGGTGTGGACAAAACAGACTGTAGTATCAGGATGAAGGTATCCTCAGACTGCATCACCAAACTTTTTTCTGGTCAAGAGTACATTTCCTTTATGTCTCACAAACTATTAAAAATGCTATCATACAGATTTCTAAAGATCCAACACACACACATTCAAAATGCTTCTGTAATCCAGAAATATTCTGGAAAGAAAAAAAAAAAAGGTAGGGAAGAGGGCTGTTTTCCAGCTAAGGTCTCTACTGTTCATTTTCCACGCAGGCACAATCACTGCTAAGTAACAAATCATTCACTTACGTGCTATAGACATTTCAGGTAATGCATCCTATGTGACATGAACAGAAGATGTATCAGTAGTTTCCTAGATCAACTAATGACTGTTCTTGGTTCAAACCTTCTCATTGGTCAAAGAAAAAAGGTTATTCTTTCACTAACCCTTTGACAAGTTTTGAACCCTCTGCAAGTCAGTTTTCTCTGTCTTACATCAAAGAGGAAAAGTAGACATTGAAATGACCTCCCACACCTTAGACATAATGATGGAGAGAATTCAGCCTTGTGAAAATAGTGCCATTGGAAAATATTCCAAAGAGCCAAAATTTATAGAACATATGTCACATGCATGTGATTTTATACTGAAAATTAGTGTACATCTTTCAATATATACCCATTTCTTCCTTAAGGTCCAATTCTGCCCTTCTTTTTGTATCAATAAAAAAGAGTTTTCCTTGTGGCTTAGCATTAGCATGATACCCCAGTGATACCTGTCACTCAGACCTAAGGCCTACATGTTATTGAACTCACTCAAGTAATTCAACTCGTTGAGGCGGTTAATGACAGCCAGCATTCCTGAAAGCATAAAATACAAATTCATTGCTTCTGTAAGTAATAACTTTGTAGCTTTTAGCAATGTAAAAAGTACATACCAGCAATTCAGCACTGTTGGTGAGTTCTGACACAGTAGATGAACAGCCCTACTACAAGAATTTAGGCATAAAATAGCCTAAAGAATTTGAAAATTCTGCCAAAGAAAGCATTTTAAATTGGAGGGAAAACAGCTTTGATAGCATGCTGGGAATTCTGTTTCAGTGTTAATAGAAAGTATATTGTTATAGACGTGATTGTATTGCATGTATTTGGTGCTAATTAGTCTCTCATTCAAATTATTAAAGCCTTTGTCATTCACAGCACCCCCAAATTTGCCTCCTCAAACCTTTGGAGTTCATCAGGTTGCAGGGACTTGAAAGCCTCTGCCTACTGCATGTGACAAACCTCCGAGATTCCCAGTGTGAAATTGATTTTGCAAAAAGTAAAACAGGATCAGATCAATTTTAAGAGTCACACTCAGTTGTATTAACTGATGAACTAGACTACCTATGTCCAGAGAAACCATCTTTCATGCTGATGTCCAAAACTTCCTCCAGAGCTGAAGTAAAACTTGTAAATAATAGGAGTGACAAGGTCAGTGTAATGGGATCAGAAATATCACCAAATCAAGTAACATATTGTTATTTCAGATGGAACTAAAATGATTAAGCCATAAAAAAGAGAGGTAATTTATTTATTTTCATATAAAATGCAACACTTCAAACATCTGCCATATCACCAGACCAATCTTCTTTTCAGTATAGATCACATCTCTTAATTTTCAGTTTGACTAAGCCCTGCTTAAACCTCTTGATGTTACTCAGAGATTTACAGAACAAATACTGGATATGAAAGGAAATAATTTTACAACAGAACTCTTGCAAGTCCTTTGATAACTGTGATAACACTTTCCTTTAAAACTGGTCATTTTTTTGACAGGTGGCTGTTCATTGTCCACGCTGTATAAGTTCTTTTAGATAGAAGATGCTATTCTAGTGATTTTTCTTCAATTCATTGTAACTGATTACATCAAATTAATAACAGCTGGACAAAGTTATGCACTGTCTCTAATCAGTTATATAGATCACAACAACTACAGCCTTTCATTCTGCATCTTCTCTGCTCTCACTATTAATGTGTCTATATAACAAAAATAAAATTGAAGGCTCCTTGTAACTAACTGCTGGGTCTGGCTGGGATGGTGTTAATTTTCTTCTTCTCTATAATATGCTCACCATCACGATGCTGGGCACCCCCAATCACTGGGAAGGAATATGTGTGTTGAAACCAGCTCAAGCCCATTGCTCTCTTTGAAATTCTTTTGTTAGTTGTCTAGTTTTTATACTCTCTGTTGGGCTGAGCCACATGTTCACTCCCCCCATGCTGGTCTGGCTAACTCAGGGAGACATTCACACTCTAATGAACTCAGGGAGAAACATTTACACCACCAGTTGATCCACTCAACTATTGATAGTTGTTTATCTAAATCAAAGGCCACCCTCCCATCATGGACTCTGATACAAACACATTGAACAATGTGCAATTAACTGCATCGATGACTTAAAAAATATGACCAAGCCTTTCCTAGCTTTGCAGCCCACATTGCAAGTAGTATTCAATGGTGAGAATGGCTGGGATAAGCATTCCAACTTCTCAGTAACCCTACCGAGGGTAAGTGACCAAACCCATTACAGCCAGAACCATGAAAAATGGGCAGGAAGCCAGAGGTTAAGTGAAACAGCTGTAATTTATAAGTCCCTTTGTGACTGAACCAATATATATATCAAACATATAAAATAGCAGTGTGTTAGCTTGTATTTCTCATTTCAAGAGAAGGTTCTCTTTAAATTTGTTTCCAAATTGCTAGCAGCCCTATTTTTCTAACAGCAGTGTCTCAAAGGTGGACCTGAAATGAAAGCATTAATATGTTCTCTCCACACTGGTCTCACTCTCTCTGTGAATCAAGGGTTCAGTAGTTTGATCTTCCCCTTTCCCTCTTTATTAATTTTCTATTCCCCCAAAGAACAGAAATCTTACAATATGTCTAAACTGATTGCTTATTGGGCATTTCCTATGCAACATCACCAAGCATTCTACTGGCTGACATGTTTTATATAGTACCTTCATTGTACTTGATATATGCAAATAAATAACTTAGAAAACATACATACAGAAAAGCAACAAAGTGGTTGAATGACCTGTTTATCTCTAACAGGTTGACCAGCTTGGTTTTCCTAAAAACAGCCAAAGGACTAAAGGCTTTTTCTTTCTCATTGAACAGCAGAGATTTCTTATCATGGCATGTTTCCATTGAAATACATGTAAATTCTGGCAGTGAGATTCAAACTCCCTGGAAATGAGATTTACTCACTAATTCAACATCAGAAACAACAATAACAAAAAAGCAAGCCAAAGAAAAATAGAGTAAAATCCTTATCATCTAGATATAAAGGAAGAAGGAGTAGAGGCTGCAGGGTACTGCCACAAACTGTGCATTTACTGCCTTCTTTTCTTTGTGTTTCCTATCTCCTACAGGATCCCAACAAGTGCAGGTGAAAAACATTGCCAAACAAGGCACAAACAAGAACAGACTTCACAACATCATGAGTAATATATATATACACAGAAGTCCTCCCAGTGCTTTTTGAACAGACAAGGAGCAAACCCACATGGGAGAACAGAAAGGAAAAGTTATGCTAGCTGGAAAAATCTTTACTTCTAGTGATTGCCTTCAGAAAGATTTAGGTTGCTGACCAGCCTGATTTGTAATGTGATATTCAGGGTCAGAGCCTCAGCCCTGAGATGAGTTATTTGCCTCTAGTTCCAATTTCCAGAGCCGCTACTGTTGTAAATAGTTGAGAGATAAACGGCTGGATTAATCAAGCATACGTCAAGCATACAAGGCCACAGTTAACGAGCACATCGTGAGATAGATAAGTACTAGCAGAAACCAGACAAGGACAACCAAAACTGTAGCAAATGGCAGTGATGAGCCAATTTATGACCATATAAGGAGAAGGGCCCAAAGGTTCAAGAAAAATTCACCTCCTGCAAAGACCACAAGAGACCACCAGAGACCACCTAAGACACCTGTAGATGCTCCTAAGGACTCAAAATGCATGCATGAAAGACTATGCAAATATTATAATTAGTTCTTAGAAATATAATGAATATGTATGATTATTCCAAGAAATTATTATGAATATGTATATCGAAGAGCCATATAAGGGACGGTTGATGCAGCATACAGTGTGCATGCTAGGCGGAGAGATCCCCCATGCACCTGGTGCTGAATAAAGTAATGCCTGCTCTTTAATACACCCAGTGTTAAGGAGTTCTATTCCCGATGTTCGGTGACATTAGGTTGTGTGATAAAGCTCATCTGCACAGCCACAAAGGAGCTCAGAGAGACAATGGCAGGAGGGGGACCCCAAATAATACCCTGTTGGGCTACTGCCAGGTCCATCACAGGGGCCATCAGCCCATCAAAGGCCCATCTGCACAAGCCCAGAGGAGCATGGGGTGCACAATGGAAGGCGGGAACCCAAATCAAGGACTCCTGAGGAACAAACACCTTGTCAGGGTACCTCCAAGGGCTGTCCAAGCAGAGCCCTCAGCGCCACTGTCCAGGCGTGAAACCCATCATGATGAGTCATCGGGAGCAGCTCTCCAGATCACCTTTCGGGCTAGAGGGGGTTGCTGGCTAGGGGTGGGACATATTTTGTGATTCAGGGGAAAAGCAGTTTGGGATCGCACAGAACTTATGAGATGTTTAGGGGAGGAACCAAAGGTAGGACAAGGGAGGGGTTTACGTGATTCTGGGAGGAACAAGAGTGGGAAAATAGAATCATAGAATCATAGAACGGTTTGGGTAGGAAGGGACCTTTAAATATCACCTTTTATGCCCAGGGGTTGCATAAAAAATGGAGGGGTAAGGGGATAAAAAGGGCCAGTTGTGTGTAAATGATTTGCTGGTCAGTATGCTTCTCTGGCTATGCCCTGAGCCTGATCAACGCAGTCTGTCCTATTTTCTTGTTTAATTCCTTTCTAATTTTTTCCTAGGTGAGGGGTCTTTATTCTGTGTCCGTGTGTGTATAGGGGTGTGAGTGTGAGCAACTGGAGCCAGGCCATGGGTCAGAGGGCCCCTGTGTCTGTGGTGCCAGTGACTGTAGCGAATGAAGGTGTGTGAGTGAGTGTGTGATTGCTAGCAAAGGTCAAGCCAGTCTAGATGACACGTAGGTAAAGTGGCTTGGGAGCAAGGGAGTGAGTGGGTCTCTAAGGGCCAGCTCTGAGTGCGAGAGTGCCTGTGTATCTCTAGGGGTGACGGCACAAGGGGATTGGCTGTGGGACTAGGGGAGTCCTGGCCAGCTATGTGTGTGCGCAAGACAGACTGTACCAGCAACTGGAGTAGGACTGTAGCCTCAGGGGCTTGTATGTCCAGATGCCAGCAAATGAGAAGACTGGGATCCAGGGGACTGAATGTCTGAGCCCAGCTGCTAGAGGGATCCACGTTGTACATATATCTATATATATTCTCAGTAGTGACCTTCCATCCTGTCCAGCCAGAGAGGGGAGAAGGATGAGGCCATTGGTACTGTTTATGTTCATGTTGGTGCTCTGAGTGTCTGTAATATGTGTGGCTGGCCATGTATATGTATATAGTTGTTGTGGTTTAACCCGGTAGGCAGCTAAACACCACACAGCCATTCGCTCACTCCCCCTGCCACCCCAGTGGGATGGGGGAGAGAATCAGGAAAAAAAAAGTAAAATTCGTGGGTCGAAATAAAGACAGTTTAATAGGACAAAAAAGGAAGGGAAAAATAATAATAATAATAATGATAAAAGAATATACAAAATAAATGATGCACAATACAATTGCTCACCACCCGCCGACCGATGCCCAGCCAGTTCCCGAGCAGCGGTCACCCCTCCCCCGGCTAATTCCCCCCAGTTTATAGATTGAGCATAGAATCATAGAATCATTAAGGTTGGAAAAGACCTCTAAGATCATCGAGTCCAACCATCGACCCAACACCACCATGCCCACTAAACCATGTCCCTAAGCGCCTCATCTACTTGTCTTTTAAATACCTCCAGGGATGGGGACTCAACCACTTCCCTGGGCAGCTTGTTCCAATGTTTAACCACTCTTTCAGTAAAGAAATTTTTCCTTACATCCAATCTAAACCTCCCCTGGCACAACTTGAGGCCATTTCCTCTCGTCCTATCGCTAGTTACTTGGGAGAAGAGACCGACACCCACCTCGCTACAACCTCCTTTCAGGTAGTTTTAGAGAGCGATGAGGTCCCCCCTCAGCCTCCTCTTCTCCAGACGAAACAGTCCCAGTTCCCTCAGCCGCTCCTCATAAGACTTGTTCTCCAGACCCCTCACCAGCCTCGTTGCCCTTCTCTGGACACGCTCCAGCACCTCAGTGTCCTTGTAGTGAGGGGCCCAAAACTGAACGCAGTAGTCGAGGTGCGGCCTCACCAGGGCCGAGTACAGGGGCATGATCACTTCCCTACTCCTACTGGCCACACTATTTCTGATACAGGCCAGGATGCCATTGGCCTTCTTGGCCGCCTGGGCACACTGCCGGCTCATGTTCAGCCGGCTGTTGACCAGCACCCCCAGGTCCTTTTCCACTGGGCAGCCTTCCAGCCACTCTTCCCCAAGCCTGTAGCGCTGCATGGGGTTGTTGTGACCCAAGTGCAGGACCCGGCACTTGGCCTTGTTGAATCTCATACAGTTGGCCTCGGCCCATCGATCCAGCCTGTCCAGATCCCTCTGCAGAACCTTCCTACCCTCGAGCAGATCAACTCTCCCGCCCAACTTGGTGTCGTCTGCAAACTTACTGAGGGTGCCCTCAATCCCCTCATCCAGATCATTGATAAAGATATTGAACAAGACCGGCCCCAAAACTGAGCCCTGGGGAACACCGCTCGTGACTGGCCGCCAACCGGATGTAACTCCATTCACCACAACTCTCTGGGCCCGGCCGTCCAGCCAGTTTTTTATCCAGCGCAGAGTACACCTGTCTAAGCCGTGAGCCACCAGCTTCTCTAGGAGAATGCTGTGGGAGACGGTGTCAAAGGCCTTACTGAAGTCCAGGTAGACCACATCCACAGCCTTTCCCTCATCCACTAGGCGGGTCACCTGGTCATAGAAGGAGATCAGGTTGGTCAAGCAGGACCTGCCTCTCATGAATCCGTGCTGGCTAGGCCGGATCCCCTGGTTGTCCCGCTCATGCCTTGTGAGCGCCCTCAAGATGAACCGCTCCATAATCTTCCCCGGCACCGAGGTCAGGCTGACAGGCCTGTAGTTCCCCGGATCCTCCTTCCGGCCCTTCTTGTAGATGGGCGTCACATTGGCAAGCCTCCAGTTGTCCGGGACCTCCCCCGTTAACCAGGACTGGTGATAAATGATGGAGAGTGGCTTGGCAAGCTCCTCCACCAGCTCCCTCAGCACTCTCAGGTGGATCCCATCCGGCCCCATAGACTTGTGAGTGTCCAGGTGGCGTAGCAGGTCGTTGACTGCTTCCTCTTGGATTATGGGGGGTTCATCCTGCTCGCCGTCCCTGTCTTCCAGCTCGGGGGGCTGAATACCCTGAGGATAACTGGTCTGCCTGTTAAAGACTGAGGCAAAGAAGGCATTAAGTACCTCAGCCTTTTCCTGTTCAGGACACTGGTTGAGAGAGTCCCTTGGGAGACAGTCCTGAAGGGCAAACGGGTCCAGGAAGGCTGGACGTTCTTCAAGAAGGAAGTCTTAAAGGTGCAGGAGCAGGCTGTCCCCATATGCCGTAAGAAGAACGGGCGGGGAAGATGACCGGCCTGGCTGAACGGGGAGCTCTTGCTGGGAGTCAGGAAAAAAAGGAGAGTTTACCGCTTGTGGAAGAAGGGGCAGGCAACTCAAGAAGAGTACAGGGATCTCGTTAGGTCATGCAGAGAGGAAATGAGAAAGGCAAAAGCCCAGCTAGAACGCAATCTGGCCGCTGTCATTAAAGACAATAAAAAAAGTTTTTACAAATATATTAATGACAAAAAGAGAGCCAAGGAGAACCTCCATCCTTTATTGGATGCGGGGGGGAACGTTGTCACTGAGGATGAGGAAAAGGCTGAGTTTAAAGCCCTCTTGATAAGCCCCACCAATTCATGGGCGAGAATCCTTTTCCCCCTGCGAGACAGCTGAACTCCATTTGTTGCCAGCAGGCCTGGTGCTGTGTAAACCTCCCCATGATCAAAAAAGCAAAAATTCCGTCGATGGCACCAGCCCCTGAGCCACGTGTTGATCAGGTGTGTTTTCCTGTTCCTTTCAGTATTCTTCCCTGCTGCTGTAGGGATTGAGGAAAACACTACCTGTGCTCCTGATCCTTCAACCTATCGCCCCAGTGCCCTGAAGTCCCTCTTGATCGCTTCTGGACTTCTCTCCGCAACCTCATCACTGCCAGCCTGTATAACCAACAGCGGGTAGTAGTCGGAAGGCCGTACCAGACCAGGGAGCTTCCTAGTAATGTCTCTGACCCGGGCCTCAGGGAGGCAGCAGACTTCCCTGCGGGATGGGTCCGGTCAGCATATTAGGCCCTCTGTTCCCCTCAGAAGGGAATCGCCTACGACAGTTATGTTACCGTAAGTAGGCAGATGAAAAACTCTCTAAGACTCAATTTGGAGTTTTAGAAAGCAGGCATTTTTTATTGCGGCGCCGGGCGCATAGGGGATCGCTCCACCTAGTGTGCGTTCCGGGCTGCTCAACTATGGGAGTTATGTACAATCAGAATATACATATTCATTAGATTTCTAAGAAATTATTAGCATATTCATGTTATTTCTTGGAACTCATTAACATATGCAGAAGACTTTAACGCATGCGCTCTTATGTTCATTGGTGGTCTTCCAGGGTCCTCTGGTGGTCGTCGATAGTCTTCCTCACTGTGTCCGCTAGTTGAACTCAGTCTTTTTACCTAGTTGCAGTAGCTGATTTCAGCATAACTTCCTTATCCATTCCACCCCTGTACACAGAGCTTCAAGGATTCCTTTTATCTATGGAATGTCCAGTCTGCAGAACATTTAGTTACTTCGCTTCGACAAAGAAAACCGTATGTCTCTTTAGCATTTCGGTATCAGTTACCCTCCTTTTTTTCTTAGCAGAGGCAGTCATAATGTGTGGGGCTGACTGCCTCACCCTAGGCAACCCCCTGGATGGACCTTCATCTACATCCTCATTTGCCTGGCCCTCAAGTTCCAGGGCCCCATATCTGTTGTGTAAGGGCAACTGGGAAGGTGAGGGAGGCCCGGCAGGGCATCGCCTGGCACCTTGAGCAGGGACCTGTTTCCATCCCCCCCGCCCCCCCTCCGCCATCACTTAGGTCCCCTCCTTCTGCCTGGTGGCAAGAGGGCAGGGGATCCTCTGCTTCTTGTAGAGCCTCCATTTGCTGCCTTTGCCTCAGGGTTGGTAAGGTGTGGCTCCACCAATCTATCTCCCTCTCACACTCCCAGATACTCCTCAACCTTTCCACTTCCTCCTTCAGCTCTGCTACCAGGCTGAGCAGATCATCCACCTGGTCACACTGCACACAGGTGTTGTCTCTGCTGCCCTCCAGTACAAGTGACAGGCTTAGGCACTCCCTGCAGCCAGCGACCTGGACAGCTGTATGCTTGTGTGAGGGCTCCATCTGGGTCGCCACATTTCTTCTGGCGATGGCTTTCGGCCGAGTGGAAACCATAGCTGTGATTACGTCAGCACTCAGAAGTATAGTTCCAGATCCTCAAAAGAATAGGAGGGAATGATAACATCAGTGTTCAGAAGTATATGTAACACCCTGTAACAGTAATAGGAGAGAACAAGGGCAAACCATACATCAATAGTTAACCTTTAAAGTTAACCTTTAAGAAAGACAAGAATGACTCAGACTGAAGGACGCCAAATTGAAGAGGTGAGCAAAAGGACACAGTGAGGAAGACTATTGACGACCACCAGAGGACCCTGAGAGACCACCAATGGACATAAGAGTGCATGCATTAAAGACTTTTACATATGTTGATGAGTTCCAGGAAGTAACATGAATATGCTAATCATTACTAGGAAATCTAATGAATATGTATATTCTAATTGTATATAACTTCTGAAGTTGAACAACTCGGCGTGCACATTAGGTTGGAATGATCCCCTGTGCGCCCGGCGCCGCAATAAAGAATGCCTGCTTTCTAAAACTCCAAATTGAGTCTTTGAGAGTTTTTAATCTGCCGACTTACGGTAACAGTCCTGGCTGTGCCCCCTCCCAGCTTCTTGTGCACCTCCAGCCTTCTCAGTCGGTAGAGCATGGGAAGCTGAAAAGTCCTTGTCTAGTGTAAGCACTGCTTAGCAACAACTAAAACATCCGTGTGTTATCAACATTATTCTCATCCTAAATCGAAAACACAGCACTATACCAGCTACTAGGAGGAAAATTAACTCTATCCCAGCCAAAACCAGGACAGTAGTGTATATGTGTATATGTGTGCTTTGTGTGTGTGTGCACCTGCTGGGAATACATCTTCAGCCTAGCTACTGGTTGGACCAGGGGGCATGGAGCAGCGGCAGCCTCGCCTGTCTTGGGCTGTTATATCCGTCATGATATATTTTCCTCTAACTTTTACTAGTAAGACTGGCCTTCAGGAATCCCAGGTCTCAGAGACCAGGGGGAAAGTCTGGAGCAAGGAAGACATACCCTTGGTGGAAGAGGTTCAGGTCAGGGAATACTTAAGCAAACTGGACACACATAAGTCCATGGGCCCTGATGGGATGCACCCACAAGTGCTGAGGGAGCTGGCTGATGTCATTGCAAGGATGCTTTCAATAATCTTTGAATTAGTATGGCAATTGGGAGAGGTTCCTGAGGACTGGAAGAAATCAAATGTCACTCCTATCTTCAAAAAGGGCAGGAAAAGAAGGCCCAGGGAACTACAGGCTGCTCAGCCTCACCTCGACCATGGGAAGGTGATGGAGCAACTAATCCTGGGCACCATTTCCAGGCACATGGAGGACAAGAAGGTGAGCAGGAACAAAGGTGATCGTGCAACAAAACTGGGCACAGAGGAGAACAAGGAGATGTAATCCCTCATTCTCTCCACAAGATAACTCACCCAGTGGAGAAATGGTATCAATGCCAGGGCTCTATGCCAGCCCAGGTGCATGGCCATTACTTTTATCCAGATGTTCCCAGGCACAGTGAAACAGAGATAAGCAGAGAAAATGGAAGGTAAGAAGACTCGTGGATCGAGATAATGGCAGTTAAATAGGGAAAGCAAAAGCTGTGCGCACAAGCAAAGCAAAAGGAGGAATTCATTCAGTACTTCCCATCTGCAGGCAGGTGTCCAGCCACTTCCTGGAAAGCAGGGCCTCAGGGCGCATAACGGTTGCTTGGGAAGACAAACGCCATAACCAGAAATGTCCCCCCACTTCCTCCTTTCCCTGAGCTTTTATTGCTGAGTACAACATCATATGGTATGGAATATCCCTTTGCTCAGTACAGGTCAGCTATCCCAGCTCCCAACTTCTTGCCTACTCCCAGCCTACTTGCTGGCAGGGGGCAGGGCAGAGTGGGAAACAGAGAAGGCCTTGATGTTGTGCAAGCACTGTCCAGCAATAGCCAAAACACCGGTGTGTTATCAACACTGTTTTAGCCACAAATACAAAGCACAGCACCATATGGGCTGCTCTGAAGAAAGTTACCTCCATCCTAGGCAGACCCAGTACAAAGGGAAAGCAAAAAGTTCACTTACAGACTCTGAAAACAAGGCAACTGAGATACATCCATTCTTGAAAAATCTACATATAAAAGAACAATGAAATAATGGCAGCTTCACAATACACCATCTCTTTTATAAAAAACAAAACATCACTTTCCTGTTGGCTTCTCAAAATATCAGCATCTAATTTTAAGGTAAACAATGGGGGAAAAAAACCCAGGAAAAATATGTAGTAAAGTACATGGTATGTAACACATGCTCAAGACAGGCCACGGTTCTCAGTGTAAGTTTGGCATTCTTTATACACTTGAGGCTAAATTCCAGTAGATCAGGAAAATTCATTTTTGCTGACCCCTTAATTTTCCTTCAAGTTCTCTTGCTACCAACCTTTCTGTCTTGCTTTTTGATTCCTCTCCCTTCCCCCACTGCCTATTGTTTTACTCTTGTAGAAATAAATTTACTAAGCAAGCCGGATGTACATGTTGGACTGATACCAACATTTTATAATTAAGTCCTACCTCCACAAAGTCCCATGGAGCAATCAGTGTGTTGAAGATTATCTTAAGTTTTACTGAATCTTTCTATATTTTGTGTTTGTTTGTGAAATAAGCAACTTATAAGAACATCTTGATTTAAGAAGTTAGCCTCTATGTTAACATTATGTATGGGTTGCTGTGTTACTTGTTATCTGAAGCTGTGTTGCTTGAAGTCCCTATTCTCTGGACCATGTTAGCCTTAGTCCTTATTTTCTGGACCATAACCAGAGCCCCTAGGTTCTATTGTATATGGGATGAGTTATTTGACAACCTGGCAAGGTAGATATCTAGCTGGCCAACTTGGCAACAAAACTTACTTTTAAGGTATCCTGAAGTGAACTGCCTTCATTATAATATTAAAAGACATACCCACAGGTCAAGAAGACCCTTGCCCAGGTGAAGACCCTTCCCCCGTGCAAGCGTAGTAACAGAAGAGAATGACACAGCAGATATTATAATTATATGTAAATCACTAACCAATCATTGTAACTGGGAGTGTACTACCTTGTAATTTTTGTGTATAAATGTAACTGTGAACTCGGCATAGGTGTGCTTGATTTGTGGAAATTCCACCTTGCACCCGGCGCCGCAATAAAGAATGCCTGCTTTCTAAAACTCTAAATTGAGTCTTAGAGAGTTCTTCATCTGCCCACTTACGGTAACAAGTATGCAGCAAAAGGAAAAAAATACTACAGCTGGGAACATACTGTATGTTTGTAGTTAATGCATCTGAAACAGACAACAAAGATTTCCTAGACACTGATTTCTCAGTTAAAACTTCAAGCTAAGCATACAGATAGTATAATAACAGCATATATCTGTCAAAGCAATTTTCTCCATTTCTGAATTAGACAGAGCATAGACTTTATGGAGATGAGAAATGTAGCCATAACTCAACCCAAGCCCTGGGAAAAAGAATGCTACAATTAGGGTCTAGAAAAAAACCGCAGAACCACACAACCAACCTGTTAGAGAATCTGACTGGACAGTAACGTTGAACAGAAAAGGCCTTGCTGACTTTATGTATCAGACAGACTGCCTTAAAGACTATTTTGGCCAACATTTTCTATTAAGCATGATGTTTCCTAGCATACATATGATTTATATTGTTTACAAGTATAAGGAGTCACAGATGGTGAAATTTATTCCTGTGCTGAACTAATACAATGCTTAGACCGTTCTACGTATTCAAACTAAAACTCAAGTGAGAGCTAAGCAATATACAAGCTTCTTGTTGGCCTCTGTTGCAGGGATGAATTTTATGCAGGTTTTGGATAAAGTCCCACCTGGATGTGAACCAGAATCATGATCTAATCCTGAGGAATGAAGAACAAAGGAGTGAACTTGTTAAACAGATACTTAAATCTGTATGATGAGAGATACTTATGCTTTCAAAAAGGAGGTGTCCTTGAGCAGGACTGGTCAGAACAAGAAGCCATCTCAGACTGGGTAAAAGTTGGGTCTTCTCTTTGGAGTGATCAATGATCAGAACATAAACTCTTAGAGATCCACAGTCCTGCAAACAAGGAGAGGCAAAGAACAGAATATTGTTGCTTCCCAAAACTATGGATGCTTTTAGCTCAAATATTTTCCTATGCACAAAGGACTGTATAAATAGTCCACAACAATTAAAGAGATCATCAGGAAGTTTGCAATTTTAGTTCATTCCACTTATCTAGTGGCAAACACTTTTGACATTGCTGTTTCAACTCATACACCTTTCAGAGACATAAAAAACCCCAAATCCTACATGTAAATTGTTTAGTAGCTTCATCTTCGTGGCCTGCTTGAATAAGTACAAAGTCATACAAAACAAAGTAAGAGAAACACTGTTAGGAATCTTTTTAAGTTAAAAAAAAGACTAAGTAAACACTTTTTTACTATTTAAAAGCTATTATTGTTATGAGTATCCTCCAAGGTAATTTTAATTGAAAGAATTTAGAGTAGAAGGCTTTTCCCTGTTTATTTTGTATTTTTGATAACAGCTTACCTCTAGTCAGCTTCACAATTTCGTCTGTCACAACTAATCAGGGAAAGAAAACACTTCTTCAGAAACAGAGAAATGTGACTATAAATTGACTGAAGGTCAGACAGTACAGAAATTGTTTTAACTTTAAAAACATCCCCCTCAAAGCAAAACATTGACTTGAAGTACAGATTGCAAGGGTATGTGGAAGGAGAGTGTCTGCTCCTTTAAGGGTATCTGGTCAAGGACCTTTCTCAGTGCAACAAGGGATAATAAGAAAAGGAGGAAGCCATAAACAAGAACATGCAGGGACACAAACCTGACCTACAAATGATAAGGGAGGCAATGATGAGAACCAAACCTGGTCAGTCACACTAATTGATGAGGGTATGTGGGAGCGTGAATATGTTTATTCCAGCAAGGTTATCTGATCAGGGACCTGGTCAACTGGGAAACCAAGGGAAAAGGGGGAAGCCAGAAACCAAAATATACCAAGACACAGACCTGACAGAGCAAACATGGAGACAATGACAAGAAACAAACCTCGCCAGTCACACCAGTTGATGGGCTATCAAGAAACCACAGGCACCACTTCCAGGAAGATTAACCTGGACTTTGCAACTGATAAGACTGTAAACCAGGAGGAGATCCCGGACTGGGAGGGGTGCGGGAATCGATAGAGCTGTACAAACCCATGAGGGGATGTGCAGGGGAAGGGAGAGCAGGGAGGAACAAAGAGAGGGGGGGTAGACAAAAAAGGGTATAAAAGGTGCCGGTCACATGTAAAATGGGGCCGGTCAGTACACTTGTCTGGCTGAGCCCTGTGCCTGATCACTGCAGTCTGTCCTATCTTCTTATATCTTCTTATTAAATCTTTCCTTAACTATCTCTGTGCGTAATCTCACTCTCTATCTGGTGTATGTGTGCTGCAAGGACTAAGTGCCAGCTACTGGTGAGACCTGTATGTGTGAGTGGATTTGGTGCCAGCTACTGGAGTCAGACCAGGGGTGCGGGTGCCCCCGGCCTGTGGTGTCAGCTAATGGAGCAAGTGGAGTCTCAGCATCAGCTACTGGAGTGAGTGGGGGTCTTTAACTTCCAGCCACTGGGGTGGGAATGGTGTGTGTTCCCAAAAGCAGATACTGAGGGGACTGGTGTGAGTGAGGCAAATGAGGGGCTCAGCGCTAGAGGCTGGAGCAGGACCATGGGTCACAGCCTGTGTGCCTGGTGCTGTCTGCTGTGGGGGGGTCTGTATCTTCTCCAAACTTGGTGTGCGTAGGGTGTGCGTGTGTATTCGCTAGCAAACTTTAAGCTGGACTAGCAGGTGAGTAAGGGACCCATGAAGCAGGTAAGGGGGCCCGGGATCCGGGCAGGGGTGCCAGGCAGACAGAGGGGCCGTGCCAGTACTCAAGGGATCCGCAAATGTGCGTGTGCTTGTAAACCTAGAGAGTGGTGTGTGTGTTTGTGCCTTCACTAGTGACCTTCTATCTCTACCAGCCAAAGAGGAGGAAGGGGACTTGGCTGTCTGTGTTTATGTTTTATGTGAGTCCTGTATATAGGTGCTCTTGAAGGCAGCACCTTGTCCATGGCAATCTGTGTGACTGGCTGTCAGTGTTCTCTGTGTGTGTGTGTGTGTGTGTGTGTGTGTGTGTCTGGGATACATGCGCAGCTTTGTTACTGGTTGAACCTGCAAACGGGAAAGCAGCAGCTGCGTCCCTCAGCCAGGGTAGAGGTCCTAGGTCCCCAGGCATTGGGCTGGGCTCCAGCAGCTGGGCAGGAGAGGTCCTGGGACAGAGCGTCTGGAGGAGGCAGCTGCACACTCTCTACATCACTCAACACAGATAATGAATTAAAGTGATATAATGGGCACAAATGTGTTATTTACTCACACATACTCTTATTTCAGATCCCTTCTCATCGAATATAATTAGAATTTAAGCATTGCTATATCTGATATATCTATCCTGTATAGTAAATACTGAGTGACATGTTGTCAGATACAACAAGCCTACAGGACTGTTCAGTAGTAATGATATATTTTAAAAAAAAAAATGTATGCCTTTATTTGGGCTCCAAAATGTATGCCTTTTTTTTTTAACACACCACCTTCCCTTCTCCCAAAAAGGGGTTCCTATTTTATTTGATGTATTTACCATTGTACTGGGTCTGGCTGGGATGGAGTTAACTTTCTTCAGAGCAGCCCCATTTTGGTGCTGTGTTTTGCATTTGTGACCAAAGCAGTGTTAATAACACAGCAATGTTTTAGCTATTGCTGAACAGTGCTTGCACAGCATCAAGGCCTTCTCTGTTTCTTACTCTGCCCCCCCAGGGAGTAGGCTGGGGGTGGGCAAGAGGCTGGAAGGGGACACAGCCAGGACAGCTGACCCCAACTAACCAAAGGGATGTTCCATACATTCATGCTCAGCAATAAAACTGGGGGTTAGTCTTTCCAAGGTAGTCATTGCTTGGAGACTGGCTTGGCATCTGTCTGCTGGTGGGAGGTGGTGAGTGATTGCCTTTGATACACTTTTCACAGTGCCCTAGAAAAGATGATGATAATTAGTGAAGCCAACATGGCTTTACTAAGGGCAAATTGTGCCTGACAAATTTGGTGGCCTTCTGCGGTGGGGTTACAGCGTTGGTGGATAAGGGAAGAGCAACTGATATCATCTACCTGGATTTGTGCAAAGCATTTGACACTGTCCCGCACAACATCCTTGTCTCTAAATTGGAGACACATGGATTTGATGGATGGACCACTCGGTGGATAAGGAATTGGCTGGATGGTTGCACTCAAAGAGTTGCGGTCAACGGCTCAATGTCCAAGTGGAGACCAGTGACAAGTGGCGTTCCTCAGGGGTTGGTATTGGGACCGGCACTGTTTAACATCTTTGTTGGCGACATGGACAGTGGGATAGAGTGCACCCTCAGTAAGTTTGCTGATGACACCAAGCTGTGTGGTGCGGTCAATTCACTTGAGGGAAGGGATGCCATCCAGAGGGACATTGACAGGCTTGAGAGGTGGGCCCGTGCGAATCTCATGAAGTTCAAGAAGGCCAAGTGCAAGGTCCTGTACATGGGTTGGGGCAATCCCAAGTACAAATACAGGCTGGGCGGAAAATGGATTGAGAGCAGCCCTGAGGAGAAGGACTTGGGGGTGTCGGTTGATGAGAAGCTCAACATGACCCGGCAATGTGTGCTTGCAGCCCAGAAAGCCAATCGTATCCTGGGCTGTATGAAAAGAAGTGTGGCCAGCAGGTCAAGGGAGGTGATTCTCCCCCTGTACTCTGCTCTCATAAGACCCCACCTGGAGTACCGTGTTCAGCTCTGGGGCCCCCAACATAAGAAGGACATGGACCTGTTGGAACGAGTCCAGAGGAGGGCCACAAAGATGATCAGAGGGCTGGAGCACCTCTCCTATGAGGACAGGCTGAGAGAGTCGGGGTTGTTCAGCCTGGAGAAGAGAAGGCTCCAGGGAGACCTTATGGCAGCCTTCCAGTACCTGAAGGGGGCCTACAAGAAAGCTGGAGAGGGACTTTTTACAAGGGCATGTAGTGATAGGACAAGGGGTAATGGCTTTAAACTGAAAGAGGGTGGATTTAGATTAGATATTAGGAAGAAATTCTTTACTGTGAGGGTGGTGAGACACTGGAACAGGTTGCCCAGAGAAGTTGTGAATGCCCCCTCCCTGGAAGTGTTCAAGGCCAGGTTGGATGGGGCTTTGAGCAACCTGGTCTAGTGGAAGGTGTCCCTGCCATGGCAAGGGGGTTGGAACTAGATGATCTTTAAGGTCCCTTCCAACCCAAACCATTCTATGATTCTATGATTCTATGAATTCCTAAACTTTGCACAGGAATTGGAAGGAACAGACGTTTAGGAAAAAGTTCTTCATGGCTTAAGGCTCTTCTAAACATTCAGATAATGTTAGCAGCAGCAAAGTCACATCTCAGTATGAAACTGGCAAACCTGACACAGTCAGCACGAGATTGCTGTATTTGATGTCTGGCTGACACTTTGCAACCTATTTGAGCCTCCACTTACAGCATTGAAAGCTCCTCCTCTGGACTGCAAATGTTCTAAAGTTGGAGAAGTCATGGAATTACAGAGGCCAAAGCTGTGGTCTTCCTGGTCACATAACCCAATGTACCTATCAGTTATGTGACCTCAGGCTGTCCTTGGCCATTGAACCCCCAGAATGCAGAATCTCAGAACTGGCCCTGCAAGTAGGAGAATATAAGGAATCACTACAGATTCAAGCACATTTAGTATTTGGTGTTGTCAACTCCCACGTATCTTTCATTAGTTTGAAGCTTAATTCGGTGTTTGCCTTGAAGTCTCAGCCCTTAGGATACTGTAGTTACAACAGAATCTAAGTTTTCTTTTTAAAAAAGAAGTATTTTTATCTTCCGTGTTGCAGTTGGAGCATGACAGTTGGATAGTTCCTGAAGGAATTACAGCCCGTGAAGAACCTATCCAACTGTTCCTGTGTGGGGTCCTCCATGGGCTGTTGTGTGAATACCTGTTCCGGTGTTTTCTCTTCCAGAGGCTTTAGGGGAATATCTGCTCTGGCATCTGGAGCACCTCCTTCTCTGACTTTGGTGTTTGCACTGCTGTTTCTCACTTTTTTTCTCTCCTCTTCTATGTGTGGCGTTTTTGCCCTTTCTTAAGTATGTTTTACAGAGGCACCACCAACTTCGCTGATTGGCTCAGGTTTGGCCTGCAGTGGGTCTGTTGTGGAGCCGGCTGGAACCGGCTGTGTCTGGCACAGGGCAACCCCTGGTCTCTTCTCACAGAGGCCGCCCCTGCAGCCCCTCCTGCTACCAAAACCTTGCCATGTACACCTAGTACAACCTGTCAAGAGTTCTAAAGCTATTTCATGATGAAATTTCAATCTAGGGCTACTTATACTCAATTTTCATGTTAACTTTTTCAAGAATAAAAAGAGTCAGACTTTGTTATCTGAACTATTTAAGTGAAAGAGAAGCAGCCTGTCACATGTTACATAATAGTAGTCATAAGTGCAACATTCCCATCTTTGAGAAGGTTTAGGATATCTTTCAAGCATTTCTCTTTTTAGGATAGCATGCCTATGCTCCATTTAGCTTTTCAATCTTCCTTTTGTAGTAGGATACCAATGTGAGCTCTGATGATACTGTCTGTGGTATAAATTTTGGTATTAGAGTCAGTCCCAGCAATAGCACATCAAGCACTGATGGTCTCAGGATTAAGATAGCCAGATGCGGGCTTTTTCTATAGTAGTCTTTTTGTTGTCTTTCTGTTGCTGAAAGATGAAGCATCCATAGTAAGGAGCACTAAATAACGATAATTTTTGTAATTCAACAGTCTCCTCTGCTTTTGAGTTGGTGTACAATGATGGTGCACAAATATTCCTACTGCCAACCATTTAAAGAAGGATTTCCATACCATACTTATTCAGGATGCCTCTTCCTCCTCTGCTTCTCAAACAATTTTTTTCCTCATTTTTGTATTTTTGGCTGATCAAGACAAATACTCACTAACAATGCCTATTGTACACTGAGGAAAATTTATATCTGCAGCATCTGTAATATTCTATAACAGGAGGCAATGACTACATCACTGCACAATGGCATTTAATTAAAAAAGCTCAAAAGTAAAGGCATGCATTTTTTTTTCACTAAAAAAAAATTGAAAAGGAAAGCAGGTTTGAAATCAGTCAGTAACAGTAGCTAATTGACCATGCACTAGATCACTTGGCCACTGCAGGCAGACAGTAAACAGAAGGGAGATGATTGCTGTGACTTTTTTGTTTGCTTGTTTTTAAATCTGTAGCTGGGAGTATGAGACAGCACAGGACCAAAACATGACCCAAAAGACCACACCTTTAGAAAGTCACCTCATGTTTTACATAAATTAAGTTGTTTTTAAAGCTGATTTGCCAGCTTTCCAAAACTGGAAAGACAGTTTAGTGTCAAATATTTGGCTATTAAAGAAAAAAGGAATAAGTCTACATGGTTCACAAAATGCTCTTTTCTCTGAAATCAGACATTGTCTTATTAATGAATGCTGAATCAACTCTTATTTATCATGAGACAATTGTATTTATAACATAAACCAAGAGCCCATTGTCGATTTCACCAAAATGATGGTTTAAGGACAAGTCAATCACCATGTGAAATGTTTTCCTTCTAGTTGAAATAGCTTGGAGTTGCTTTATGTCAATAAAAGATTTGTTGCCATAATATGATACAAAATACAAGGCTATGCATAAAAGCTATTTCAATTCCTTCAGTAAACAAGTTATCTAAAAAAATCTAGGTGTAGAATACGAATCAGAACAAACTGGTAATAATTAACCATTCATAAGTGGTCCCTAAGAGAACAGAATCTTTACTCACTAGTGTAATCCAGCACAGCTGCATCTACTGAAGGCACAACACTATTAGGCATTTTTTGTTCTGCCTCAACAAAACACAGAAACAAGAGCAGCAAAATGGCTATGCCACCTTTTTTGTCATTTCAATTACAGGGTGCCATAGCATTCCCCAGCATACAATTCAGAAATCAGATAGTTCTAGTGATGACACTTGATCATTTGCCTGCAATTTGCAATACTACCAGCTGATCTATATCACTTTTCATCGCAGTTCCACACTCTTTATTTGTGAATTTCTGAAGAGGGTTCTGGAAACAGATCTAATTCATTAAAAAGGCTCAGGATTTCCATATAAATCAGAGTGGCTGAAAGGTAGTAAGGAACCAAAATCAAATTGTATATAAGGTATGATGTAATAAAGTTGAGTTACATATCCATTGAAGTGTGTTTCCAATTGCAAAATCTTGGATTAAGATGAAAATTACGAGTCTAATTATTGTACCTCAATACTAGTCTGAAGTTTAGAACATATTGGTCTGTACTTGATCAAAAAAGCAAACAAAAAAGCCAGTTGTTCGAGAACAATCTTAAATTCCTTTATATTCAAATAACAAACCAGGAAGCACAAGACAAGAAGTCACTGATTATTTCAATGAAAGATAAACTTGAATTCATTACAGAAGAATGTTTATAATGCAACTCTGCAACAGAAAACCTGCAGAAAGAAGTACGAATTGAGACACGGAGATAGGAGGGTAATCAGAGCAATAGATGCCAATATAGAGTGCCAATAACTAATAACAGTTCGTTACTGCATTAGCTCTTTGATTTCCTAGAGTAAGTGAGGAGTTGCTTATTATTTTGATTTACAATTAACAGTTGCTATTTCTTTTCAGAAAAAAAGAAAGAACAGCAAGTGTGTGGAATTTTGTTTACTGTTAATCAACAGATCTGAACCAAAGTCTTCACAATACTTGATAATACATTTAATTATACAATACTCTCAAACAATCACAGAAATAAGCAGAACAATTAAGCTGCATAAGGCCTTAAAATTACAAGCACAGCATGCACCGTCGGAATATTACTTTGTTTACAAATTAGGCTACTTTTAATTAAGTTTATCTTTCATAGTTTTATTCAAGCAAAATGCATTCAAGGGAAAGGCATCTTACAAAGTTTATTTTACTATGAGTTAATAGAAAAATGTCAACATTATCTTCTTGTCCCCTCCCTGCACTGTCCTGGAGTGAGTGGTGAAATTTTCATGCAATACTCAAGAAACAAGCTCTTACACTAAACAGCCAAAAGTAAGCCTGAACAGACATCTGCAAACTTGCAAATTGTTTATTGTGAAGTTGGATAAACTTCTAGGTTCTTTCTATTGAAATACTGCATCTCTACAATGCTTAAAACTATGTTGCCCACAAAGTTTTTCTAAGTTCTAAAAGGCTTACTGATTTCAAAGAAGTACTTAGTGGCCTTAGTAGCAATCATGTAAATGATATTTATGTTATACAAATGATAACTTGTGACATTATTTTGGCAAGACCAGGATCACTGAGAAGATGATTGGGTAAATTTGACCCTTATCTTTCAGGTTAAAAAAACCCAACCAAAACCCAAAACAACTAATGCAAAACTAAGCACAAGAGACATGAAAAATATGGAAAAAGAAATCTATTTTGAGCCCCTCCCTCTATAACAGGGCATAGGTCATTTCCAGTGACTGTCTATTCTCATTATTTTGCTCAAATTTAATGGCTATTGCATTTTTACAGGACAACTGTTTAAAAGCCTGTTTTTTTACTTTACACCTGTGCAAGAGTAAGTCACAGTACATTTTGAGATATTTAAAAAATATTTATAAATTTTTTTTTGATATGCTAAAGCATTTGGCAACACTTTTACAGCATTACATTTTATATAATTAATATTTCATACAGTATTCCTTGTGATTTTTTTTGTACATCTAAAAAGAAAAAAACCCCTCAAAGTAATATGAACTGCCAAGCTTTACTGCATGATCATGTCATTCCAGTTTATAATACTGGCATTAAAACCTTCATTAATTATGTTGACAAATCATTACCTGTACATTTAATGAAGGAAACCAACATTATTTCAAAACACAACCTGCAGATTTTATGTTATGTATTTATCAAGGTGTGCAATTCTGCAGTGAAATGAAAAAGCATGTAAATATACAAAGAAAATTACAAGTTCACCAGTTCCTGTGACACAAACTGTTTTAATCTTTCAAGGTACTGTCCATAGAGTTCCACATCATTATGGCCTGCTCCTTCTACCCACAGTGGTTCTACAGGTCTCTGGCAACGCTCAAATAATGCTAGGCCATGTGAAAAGTCAATTACTTCATCTTCAGTCCCATGGATGATTAACACAGGAGATGTTATTTTAGAGATTTTGTCAATGCTGTAAGAAAAAGATTATATCCATGAACACAGTCAGCTTTATTAAACCTTCTTGAAGGACCAGAGAGTCTTAATTTAATTTTTTGTAATGGTTAAAAGTACAATGCATAATTAAAAGTACAATGTATAATTAAATTTTAAAATTGTTTAAATCATTAGATATTTAGATATTATCAACACCCTGGAAGCCATTAGAGTAGCATATGCAAAACTACACAGAAAGGAAAAACACTAGTGGAAACTACTAGGATTGCATAACAGAACAATCAATCTTAAAATGGTATTCATTACCATGTTCACTTTAAAAATCAAAGTCATTGGACTGATAAAAATACTGCTTCAGAGTTTTTCCTCAGTAGAAAAAAAGCCTGTCAGAACTGGAAGAATTTTGGCTCTTAACTTTTGATCCTCTATGGGAAACTCCTTGAAGATAGATATTTAAAACACAAGCAATTCTTCTAGCAAAGTGTACCAGTTTGTAATGGCCAACTAATGGCATAGTTCCGAAATACATGACAGGACTCTATTTACTTCAATTAAAGTCTAGTTATTTTTTCCAGTCTTTGCTACTTATAGAAATACATACAAAAGACTATTTATAGTCACCCAGAGTAACAATTCACTGCACGAGAACTACTTGTTAGTATTTAGGGGTTATGTATAGGAAAACTAATCACTTTAACATAGATACCCACTGAAATGATTCATGATATGAAAAACCTAAAAGATTTACAAAGTTTTGTAAACTCCCTCAAATGTTTCTAATTTTTTTCATTCACTCTGATTATTCTCCAATTATTGTTTTTAAACCGCCTAAAGAAATTTCAGAGTATTTGCCATATTACTTGTTTCCCTATTCTACAACTTTTGTAATAGAAAAAAACCACATGCACAAAAAATCCCACAACTCACTTCGGGAATGCATCAAAGCAGTAGGTCGTCTTCGTATCAGGAAAAGCTACTCGCATTCCTGAGGTCAGTGGAGAATGAAGAATTACAGCAGCACTTTCATACCTAGCAGCAAGATCCACAGATGGTACTGTTCCTATACTTTGGCCATATATAATAACATTTTCAGGGCGGATTCCGTACCTAGAAAATTAAAAACGTTAACAGAAATGTCATTTAAAATGAAACAAATCGGTTTCTACACAACTAGACAAAAAAGCCCCTCTGTAGATAAAAATTTCCTGAAGAGGATAAACTATGAAACAGGAGCTGGTAGAACAAGCAAATATGTTTTATAACATTTCTGACTTAAAATAAAAGGAAAATTATTTACTTTGCATTTGCAGTACTTTTTTTGCCTTATGCCCTGAATGATACTGAAATATGGGTTTATTTTTTAAAATATGGATTTGTGAATGCAGTTATAACTTGTATACTAGTTGTATACCTTTACTGATAACACTAGCGGACCTGCAACAGAAAACTGATTAGAGTCTTACTTACTATCTCTATGGTTATCAAGTGGAAAGTAGCCAAACATGCAAAAATTTGGTCAGCTTTATTATTCTGATATTTGGTAAAAGCTAAAAGCTGGTAACCCTGCTCAGCAATTTATGGGGACTTAAATGATCCCTATACAGACAGTAGCCAGAATATTATGGATTCTGTGTAATAGCTGTGATGCTTTTTTTTATCACAGTTGCTTTGACACATAGGCAGGAAGAGGAATATCTAACCTAACCCACAATTGAGACAGCCCAGTAAGCACTAGAAAATTCAAGTCAAAGCCCCTCATACTTAGATGAAACCACTCTCACTTTTTCTGTAATTAACTGAGGTAGACAATTGAGTTGTGAAACATTAAATTGACACCTATACAAGTCGGATCTAATATATTTTTCTGCACTAATGTGGACACAAAGAGGATCTGATTCCCAAGTAACACAGCAGTACTGAAAAAGCCTGTAAGCAGATAGTTATGCTGGCAAATGCAGTATTCACAGCAGAAATGAACTACTGATAAATCAATCTCTATTAGCAAAATACTTGTAGACACACTTCTACAGTCAGTACCTGTAGCACCTTTTTTTTATTTATTTGGGAATGGGAGTACCTTAAATATGAAGGAATACATAGCATCAGGATAAGTTTAATGTCTACCAAATGGCTATATTCCTAGAAGGACAGACAACAAACTGTTTTAAGCTTACAGGAAGGCTGCAACCTCTCTTACAATAGATGCATGCATCCTTTCTGGAAAAGCCAGGACAGCAGAATCAGATGAGAACACTCACATCCACAGAGGAGTTTTCAAATTGGTCCCTTTTGCACAGCTCCAGTAAAGCCAGGGAAACAGAGGTTAAAAAACCACTATTCAATATTTTATAACTATGGCTAAATAACTGTATAACACCTGGACAGTATAAGATTTTGTAGAATTTTACAAAACAGTAAAATTGTTAGTAAAGTCTAAAGGCCTTGAAATCAAGAATATTAGAAAAAAAGGATTTCATATGTATAAAAATACTGAAACATAAAATAAGCTAGAAAACACACCTCAGTGTGTTACATCACTGTGTAATAAAGTCAATTAAAAAAAGCTACAAAGATTTCAAGAACAACAAAATTACATTTAAGTTTTACTAAAATATAAAAAACATTACCAGAGCTCATTAGACACCTCCAAAAGCATTCTAAATAGAGGCTAAAAACAGTGTTCACAACTAACAAAGTAAAATAAATGAATATATATAAAAAAATAGAGGTCTGCTAGAGTGAAACAAAACCTATAGAAGTATCAACACAGTTATATTCATAGAATCCATCTATACCATGGCTATTTTCAATTACTATCAGTGTTTCCTATAAAGATTTGCTAGGATTATAATCAAATGAAGACTTCTTAAACACTAAGGCTCAATCATCAATCTACAGCTACAGGCAAAACTCCCACCTCACAACAGTCCTCAGAGCGTAAAAAACCAATTAAAACATGTCATCCTGATTAATAATGATTTTCTCAAAATTTCAACACACAAAAATACAGCAAATTAATGCTTTGAAGCTTAAAAAAAAAATCATAGAATCACAGAATGGTTGAGGTTGGAAGGAGACCTCTGGAGATCATCTGGTCCAACTCCCCTGCTCAAGCAGGGTCACCTAGAGCCAGTTGCCCAAGACCGTGTCCAGATGACTTCTGAATATCTCCAAGGAGGGAGACTCCACCACCTCCCTGGGCAAGCTGTGCCAGTGTTCAGTCACCCTCACAGGAAAAAAGTGTTTCCTGATGTTCAGAGGGAACATCCTGTGTTTCAGATTGTGCCCATTGCTTCTTGTCCTGTCACTGGACACCACTGAAAAGAGCCTGGCTCTGTCGTCTTTACACCCTCCCTTCAGGTATTTATATACGTTAATAAGATCCCCACTGAGCCTTCTCTTCTCCAGGCTAAACAGTCCCAGCTCTCTCAGCCTTTCCTCATAGGAGAGATGTTCCAGTCCCTTCATCATCTTTGTGGCCCTTTGCTGGACTCTCTGCAGTATGTCCATGTCTCTCTTGTACTGAGGAGCCCAGAACTGGACACAGGACTCCAGGTGTGGCCTCACTAGCACTGAATAAAGGGGAAGGATCACCTCCCTCCACCTGCTGGCAATGCTCCTCCTAAGGCAGCCCAGGATACCGTTAGCCGCCTTTGCCACGAGGGCACATTGCTCGCTCATCTTCAACTTGGTGTCCACCAGGAGCCCCAGGTCCTTTTCTGCCAAGCTGCTTTCCAGCTGGGCGACCTGCAGCATATACTGGTGCGTGGGATTGTTCCCCTCCAGCTGCAGGACCTTGCACTTCCCCTTGTTGAACAGCAGGAGGCTCCTGCCTGCCCATTTCTCCAGCCTGTCCAGGTCCCTCTGGATGGCAGCACAACCCTCTGGTGTATCAGCCACTCCTCCCAGTTGTGTGTCATCAGCAAACTTGCTGAGGGTACACTCTGCCCCACCACCCAGATCATTAATGAAGATGTTGAACACGACTGGACCCAGTACAGACTGCTGGGGTACACCACTAGTCACTGGCCTCCAACTAGACTTCATGCCACTGTGTCGTGGTTTAACCTCAGTCGGCAACTGAGCACCACACAGCCACTTGCTCACTCCCCCACCCCCACTGGTGGGATGGGGGAGAGAATTGGAAGAGCACAAGTGAGAAAAAACTCGTGGGTTGAGATAAAAACAGTTTAATAATTGAAATAAAATAATAATAACAATAATAATAATGTAGTAATAATGAGAATAATATACAAAGCAAGTGATGCACAGTGCAATTGCTCACCACCCGCCGACCGATGCCCAGCCAGTCCCTCAGCAGTGGCCCCCCTCCGCCAGCTTTCCCCAGTTTATGTACTGAGCATGACATTACATGGTATGGAATGTCCCTTTGGCCAGTTTGGGTCAGCTGTCCTGGCTGTGCCCCCTCCCAGCTTCTTGTGCATCCCCAGCCTTCTCAGTCGGTAGAGCATGGGAAGCTGAAAAGTCCTTGACTAGCATAAGCACTACTTAGCAACAACTAAAACATCAGTGTGTTGTCAACATTGTTCTCATCCTAAATCCAAAACACAGCACTGTACCAGCTACTAGGAAGGAAATTAACTCTATCCCTGCCGAAACCAGGACAATATCCACCCCTTATTCTATACCATCTATGTCACGCCCAAGTCCCACACCTTCCAATACGTTTCCATTAATCACCACCCCTTTTCCTGGTTTTTAATATATATATACACACACAGATATCATTCCCTTAGTCTATGGGCCATCCCTCTAAAATGTTCGGTGAGTTCATTTAGTCCATGACTCCAGGCTCCATCTGACGTAATAACCTTCCAGGGCAGGAAAGATGGAGATGGTATGTGGTGTTGGATTGTTTCATGTTGAAGTCAGTTCTGGTACCATCATCACTGTGCTTTGCTTGGTTTCATCAAAGTTCATTCTTCATTAATTTGGGTGATTCTTATTGTAATATCATTAGTATGGCATATAATATTATGAAGCAATTAACATCACATAATTCAGATCACTGGCTATTCTCACCCAAAATCAAATCCCCTTGAGGTACACATCGGACTTCCCCATCCTTCCGCAGTATCCACCAAGTGCACCCAGGTCCTTGAGCAAAAGCAATCCCACGGATGGGTTTGCCTTTGCCCGAGGCAGGAATAACCCAGACTGTCTTCCCCAGCATATTTTTTATGTGCACTACAGGGACTTTATTCCCTTCTACAGTACGTAAAAGTTCTGACTGGGCAGGGCCTGCTCGATTGGCAGATCCCCTCGTGTTGACTAACCAGGGGGCCTTTGCTAAATGCGTATCCCAATGTTTGAATGTCCCACCACCCATTGCTCTCAGTGTAGTCTTTAACAGTCCATTGTATCGTTCAATTTTCCCGGAGGCTGGTGCATGACAGGGGATGTGATATACCCACTCAATGCCGTGCTCTTTGGCCCAGGTGTCCATGAGGTTGTTTCGGAAATGAGTCCCGTTGTCTGACTCAATTCTTTCTGAGGTGCCATGTCGCCACAGGACTTGCTTTTCAAGGCCCAGGATAGTGTTCCGGGCAGTGGCATGGGGCACGGGATATGTTTCCAGCCATCCGGAGCTATAAATAATTCACCCTTATGTTGCCAGTCCAGATCCACCTGAGCCACTTCAATCTTAGCAGCCTGATCCACCTGCTGGTGGTTTTGATGTTCTTCAGGGGCCCGACTCTTGGGTACGTGAGCATCTACGTGACGGACTTTTACAACCAGGTTCTCCACCCGGGCAGCAATATCTTGCCACAATGCAGCAGCCCAGATGGGTTTGCCTCTGCGCTGCCAGTTGCTCCGCTTCCATTGCTGCAACCACCCCCACAGGGCATTTGCCACCATCCATGAGTCAGTACAGAGATAGAGCACTGGCCACTTTTCTCAATCAGCAATGTCTAAAGCCAGCTGGATGGCCTTTACTTCTGCAAATTGGCTCGATTCACCTTCTCCTTCAGCAGTTTCTGCAACTTGTTGCATAGGACTCCATACAGCAGCTTTCCACCTCCGATGCTTTCCCACAATACGACAGGACCCATCAGTGAACAGGGCATATTGCTTCTCATTTTCTGGTAGTTCATTATACATTGGGGCCTCCTCAGCATGCGTTACCTCCTCCTCTGGCAATATTCCACAATCTTTGCCCTCTGGCCAATCCATGATCACTTCCAGGATTCCTGGGTGACTGGGGTTTCCTATTTGAGCCCGTTGTGTGATTAGTGTGACCCACTTACTCCACGTAGCATCAGTTGCATGATGTGTACAGGGGACCCTCCCTCTGAACATCCAGCCTAGCACCGGCAGTCAGGGTGCCAGGAGGAGCTGTGCTTCAATGCCGATCACTTCCGAAGCAGCTCGAACCCCTTCATAGGCTGCTAATATCTCTTTTTCAGTTGGAGTATAGCGGGCCTCGGATCCTCTGTCTCCCCAACTCCAAAACCCTAGGGGTCGACCTCGAGTCTCCCCTGGTGCTTTCTGCCAGAGGCTCCAGGTAGGGCTGTTCTCCCCGGCTGCGGTATAGAGCACATTTTTTACGTCTTGCCCTGCCCGGACTGGCCCCAGGGCTACTGCATGAACTATCTCCTCTTTAATTTGTTCAAAGGCTTGTCGTTGCTCAGGGCCCCATTTGAAATCGTTCTTCTTTCGGGTCACTTGATAGAGAGGGTTTACGATCAGACTGTGTTTTGGAATATACATTCTCCAGAAACCCACGACGCCTAAGAAAGCTTGTGTTTCCTTTTTGCTAGTTGGTGGAGACATGGCTGTTATTTTGCTGATCACATCCATTGGGATCTGATGACGTCCATCTTGCCATTTTATTCCTAAAAACTGGATCTCCTGTGCAGGTCCCTTGACCTTACTTTGTTTTATGGCAAAACCGGCCTTCAGCAGGATTTGGACTATTTCCTTCCCTTTTTCAAAAACTTCTCCTGCTGTGTTGCCCCGCACGACGATGTCATCAATGTATTGCAGGTGTTCTGGAGCTCCACCCTGCTCCAGTGCAGTCTGGATCAGTCCATGGCAAATGGTGGGGCTGTGTTTCCAGCCCTGGGGCAGTCGGTTCCAGGTGTACTGGACGCCCCTCCAAGTGAAAGCAAACTGTGGCCTGCACTCTGCTGCCAAAGGGATTGAGAAAAACACATTAGCAATATCAATTGTGGCATACCACTTGGCTGCCTTTGATTCCAATTCGTATTGAAGTTCTAGCATGTCCGGCACAGCAGCACTCAGCAGTGGCGTGACTTCGTTCAGGCCATGATAGTCTACTGTCAGTCTCCACTGTCCATTAGACTTCCGCACTGGTCATATGGGACTGTTAAAGGGTGAGTGAGTCTTGCTGATCACTCCTTGGCTCTCCAGTCGACGAATCAGCTCATGAATGGGAATCAGGGAGTCTCGGTTGGTGCGATATTGCCGCCAGCGCACCGTGGTGGTAGCAATTGGCACCTGTTGGTCTTCGACCTTCAGCAACCCCACAACAGAGGGGTCCTCCGAGAGACCAGGCAAGGTGGACAGCTGTTTAATTTCTTCCGTCTCCAAGGCAGCCATACCAAAAGCCCACCGGTACCCTTTTGGGTCCTTGAAACACCCTCTCCTGAGGTAGTCTATGCCAAGGATGCACGGAGCCTCTGGGCCAGTCACAATGGGGTGCTTCTGCCACCCATTCCCAGTTAGACTTACTTCGGCTTCCAATACAGTTAGCTGTTGGGGTCCCCCCGTCACCCCAGAAATACAGATGGGTTCTGCCCCTATATAGCTTGATGGCATTAGGGTAAACTGTGCACCGGTGTCTACTAGAGCCTTATACTCCTGTGGGTCTGACGTGCCAGGCCACCGAATCCACACAGTCCAGTAAACCCGGTTGTCCCTTTCCTCCCCCTGGCTGGAGGCAGGGCCCCTGTAGTCCTCATCACAGTATTTGTTTCTCATTTATTGTAAATACGAGTCAGAAGTTTCTTCATTAAGATCAAAAGTAAGATCGGCCCTTCTACTCTCTCTGGGGAACTGCCTGCTGGAAACTGGAGCAGCGATTTTCCTGGAAGAACCTCTTTCTGTGATTGTTTTCCCTTGCAACCCACGTACCCGTGCCTCTAGGACTGAGGTAGGTTTCCCATCCCACTTCCTCATGGCCTCTCCATGGTCATGCAGGTAAAACCATATGTCCTGGTTTCAGCAGGGATAGATAGATAGTTGCCGACTGAGGTTAAACCACAACACCATAGGGTGCCCCGTGGTGTGTACCCTTTATATTCTCTCCCTTGAGCAAAAGAACACTGATTCCTAATAGCCGAGATACTGGTCCGTACAGGTGGGGAGTAGGACCTATCCTCTCTGAGTTGCTGGACCTCCTGGGACAGTTTCTCCACAGCCGAGACGAGGGAGGAAGAGAGACATTCTTCATATTGCCGGAGTTGACCAGTCAATTCATCCACCGTTTGTTCCTCTCCATCTTTCCAGGTCATCACTGCCAATGAATTGGCGTATGACGATGGTGAGCTCCTTATAAACTTCCGCCACATGGGTCGTGTGCACTTGACTTCATCTGGATCTTTGGATAGCTGTTCATTGCTCAGGTCACCATAAATCACCTCCAGCACAGCTAATTCCCTCAGGTACTGGATACCCTTCTCCATGGTGATCCACTTGCCTGGGCGACATATGACATCTTCCTTGAAGGGATACCTTTCCTTCACGCTTGACAGGAGTCGCCTCCAAAGGCTGAGGACTCGTGTCCCTTTTCCAATCGCTTTGTCAATGCCCCCTTCCCTAGAAAGGGATCCCAGCTGCTTGGCTTCTTTACCCTCTAATTCCAGGCTACTGGCCCCATTATCCCAGCATCGGAGCAGCCAGGTGACAATATGCTCGCCTGGACGACGGCTGAAATCTTTTCATATATCTCGCAGCTCACTCAAGGATAGAGATCAGGTGGTTACTGCCTCCTTTATGAATTCTTCCTCTTCTTCCTCGTCAAGCAGTTACCGGCCCTCCTCCTCCCGTTCTCGTGATGGCCCGTCTCCAGGGTCGTCTGCCTCATCCACTTCTTCCTCTGGCTCCCTTTTAGAAGAAGTTTCTTCCTCCCTTACTAAACGAGCCGACTTCCACTTCCAAGATTTCTTCTTGTGTATAGGGGCAACTGATACCGGCACAGGTTGGTTCTTTGGTTCAGCCGCAGGGCCTGTTGTCGGGGTCTGAGTGGCCACAGGGCCTGTCGCCGTGGTCAGAGTGGCCGCAGGGTGTGTCGTTTTATCGTCAGATCCAGAGACCTTCTCTTCCCTTTGAGGGTACTGAATGGTGTTGAACAGGGCTCGTAGGCATGGGCCAGGCCCCAGCACGTTGCAATGATCTGCATCTCTCTGGAGTTGCCAGGGTGACAGCATACTTTGTCCAAATATTCTACTAACTTTTCAGGATTCTGCACTTGCTCAGGGGTGAAGTTCCAAAACACTGGGGGTGCCCGTTGTCCTAGGTACTTGCCCATCTTGTCCCACACACCCTGCCACTCATAATTATTCAGCCTTGGGGCAGATCTCTGGATGATATTCTTAAATTGCTTATTAACCTTAGACAAAACCGAAACAATATTCCAAAGAAATACCAATAGAAGTATCTTAACTACCCAAGGATGTTCAAGATACTGAAAAGTTACTGTAATGAAGGAGGAAACATCACAGAAGAAGGTAGCGATGCTGCCATTCTGTATTTCCTCCATAGAAAAACTCTCAGAGGAAGAACTGTAATTGCTAGTTGTCTCCACGAAGTGGTATCCAAAGTACAGTAATGGCTTCAGTATGAAACTCAGATACCAACTTAAGCTCAAGGTCAGTGTTTTAAAAATAAACCTCACAAGCGAAACATCACCAATCACTGCAGACCACAGCAAACTGCAAAAACCAACACCAATCTTTAACATGTACAGCAAAAAACCGAGCACGATGCAGCTTAGACAAAACAATATCGGGAACAGAGGAACCAACATTGTGACCCACAATTGTTAACAGATATAAATTCCTTCATACGCTCTGGTTAATCTGTTATTATCTCAAACCCTTCGAGCCCCACGTTGGGCGCCAAAAAGGACTGTCATGGTTTAACCTCAGTCAGCAACTGAGCACCACACAGCCACTTGCTCACTCCCCCACCCCCACTGGTGGGATGGGGGAGAGAATTGGAAGAGCACAAGTGAGAAAAAACTCGTGGGTTGAGATAAAAACAGTTTAATAATTGAAATAAAATAATAATAACAATAATAATAAAGTAATAATAATGAGAATAATATACAAAGCAAGTGATGCACAGTGCAATTGCTCACCACCCGCCGACCAATGTCCAGCCAGTCCCTCAGCAGTGCCCCCCCTCCGCCAGCTTTCCCCAGTTTATGTACTGAGCATGACATCACATGGTATGGAATATCCCTTTGGCCAGTTTGGGTCAGCTGTCCTGGCTGCGCCCCCTCCCAGCTTCTTGTGCACCCCCAGCCTTCTCAGTCGGTAGAGCATGGGAAGCTGAAAAGTCCTTGACTAGTGTAAGTACTACCTAGCAACAACTAAAACATCGGTGTGTTATCAACTTTGTTCTCCTCCTAAATCTAAAACACAGCACTGTACCAGCTACTAGGAAGGAAATTAACTCTATCTCTGCTGAAACCAGGACACACTGATAACCACCCTCTGGGCCCGGCCGTTTTGCTATCCAGCCCATGCTTCAACAGCTTGTCTATGAGGATCTTAGGAGAGACAGTGTTAAATGCCTTCCTGAAGTCTAGGTACACAATATCCACTGCTGTGCCCTCATCTACCAAGCCATTCATTTCATCATAGAAGGTTATCAAGTTGGTCAAGCATGACTTCCCCTTGGTGAATCCATGCTGACTACTCCTGATGACTTCCTTGTCCTCCATATGGAAGCCATTGTGCAGCGGGAAAACTATGATATAACTGCCATCACGGAAACACGGTGGGACGACTCGTACAACTGGAGTGCTGCAATGGATGACTATAAACTCTTCAGAAGGGATAGGCAAGGAAGGAGAGGCAGTGGGGTAGCCCCGTATATTAGGGAGTGTTTGATTGTGCTGGAGCGTGTCCAGAGAAGGGCAACGAAGCTGGTGAAGGGTCTGGAGAACAAGTCTTATGAGGAGGGGCTGAGGGAACTGGGACTGTTTCGTCTGGAGAAGAGGAGGCTCAGGGGAGACCTTATCGCGCTCTACAACTACCTGAAAGGAGGTTGTAGCGAGGTGGGTGTCGGTCTCTTCTCCCAAGTAACTAGCGATAGGACGAGAGGAAATGGCCTCAAGTTGCGCCAGGGGAGGTTTAGATTGGACGTGAGGAAAAATTTCTTTACTGAAAGAGTGGTTAAACGTTGGAACAGGCTGCCCAGGGAAGTGGTTGAGTCACCATCCCTGGAAGTATTTAAAAGACGTGTAGATGAGGCGCTTAGGGACATGGTTTAGTGGGCATGGTGGTGTTGGGTTGACAGTTGGACTCGATGATCTTAGAGGTCTTTTCCAACCTTAATGATTCTATGATTCTACGATTGTCTAGAGCTTAATGATGGTGACGATAGGGTTAAGTGTTTATGGGTAAGAATCAGGGGAAAGGCCAACAAGGCACATATCATGGCAGGAGTCTGTTATAGACCACTCAACTAGGATGAAGAGGCAGGTGAAATATTCTATAAGCAGCTGGGAGAAGTCTCACGATCGCTAGCCCTTGTTCTCGTGGGGGACTTGAACTTACCAGATCTCTGCTGGAAATACAATACAGTGGAGAGGAAACAGTCTAGGAGGTTCCTGGAGTGTGTGGAAGATAACTTCCTGACACAGCTGGTGAGTGAGCCAACTAGGGAAGGCGCCCCGCTGGACCTGTTGTTTGCAAACAGAGAAGGACTTGTGGGTGATGTGGTGGTTGGAGACCGTCTTGGGCATAGCAATAACGAAATGATAGAGTTTTCGATTCTTGGAGAAGTAAGGAGGGGGTTTAGCAGAACTGCTACCTTGGACTTCCGGAGGGCAGACTTTGGCCTGTTTAGGAGACTGGTTGACAGAGTCCCTTGGGAGGCAGTCCTGAAGGGCAAAAGAGTCCAGGAAGGCTGGACATTCTTCAAGAAGGAAATCTTAAAGGTGCAGGAGCAGGCTGTCCCCATGTGTCGAAAGACGAGCCAGCGGGGAAGAAGACCGTCCTGGCTGAACAGAGAGCTTTGGCTGGAACTCAGGGGAAAAAGGAGAGTTCATGACCTTTGGAAGAAGGGGCAGGCAACTCAGGAGGACTACAAGGATGTCGTGAGGTTATGCAGGGAGAAAATTAGAAGGGCCAAAGCCCAACTAGAACTTAATATGGCTAGTGCAGTAAAAGACAATAAAAAATGTTTCTATAAATACATTAGCAACAAAAGGAGGGCTAAGGAGAATCTCCATCCTTTATTGGATGCAGGGGGAAGCATAGTGACAAAGGCTGAGGAAAAGGCTGAGGTACTTAATGCCTTCTTTGCCTCAGTCTTTAACAGGCAGACCAGTTATCCTCAGGGTACCCAGCCCCCTGAGCTGGAAGACAAGGATGAGGAGCAGAATGAAGTCCCCATAATCCAAGGGGAAATGGTTAGCGACCTGCTACGCCACTTAGACACACACAAGTCTATGGGGCCAGATGGGATCTACCCAAGGGTACTGAGGGAGCTGGCAGAAGTGCTCACCAAGCCACTTTCAACCCTTTATCAGCAGTCCTGGCTAACCAGGGAGGTCCCAGTTGCCCGGAGGTTAGCAAATGTGATGCCCATCTACAAGAAGGGCCGGAAGGAGGATCCGGGGAACTACAGGCCTGTCAGCTTGACCTCGGTGCCGGGGAAGATTATGGAGCAGATCATCTTGAGTGCTATCACGCGGCATGTACAGGACACCCAGGTGATCAGGCCCAGTCAGCATGGTTTCATGAAAGGCAGGTCCTGCTTGACCAACCTGATCTCCTTCTATGACCAGGTGACCCGCCTAGTGGATGAGGGAAAGGCTGTGGATGTGGTCTACCTGGACTTCAGTAAGGCCTTTGACACCGTCTCCCACAGCATTCTCCTAGAGAAGCTGGTGGCTCACGGCTTAGACAGGTGTACTCTGCGCTGGGTCAAAAACTGGCTGGACGGCCGGGCCCAGAGAGTTGTGGTGAATGGAGTTACATCCAGTTGGCGGCCGGTCACGAGCAGTGTTCCCCAGGGCTCAGTTTTGGGGCCGGTCTTGTTCAATATCTTTATCAATGATCTGGATGAGGGGATTGAGGGCACCCTCAGTAAGTTTGCAGACAACACCAAGTTGGGCAGGAGCGTTGATCTGCTCGAGGGTAGGAAGGCTCTGCAGAGGGACCTGGACAGGCTGGATCGATGGGCCGAGGCCAACTGTATGAGATTCAACAAGGCCAAGTGCCGGGTCCTGCACTTCGGCCACAACAACCCCATGCAACGCTACAGGCTTGGGGAAGAGTGGCTGGAAAGCTGCCTGGCGGAAAAGGACCTGGGGGTGTTGGTCGACAGCCGGCTGAATATGAGCCAGCAGTGTGCCCAGGCGGCCAAGAAGGCCAATGGCATCCTGGCCTGTATCAGAAATAGTGTGGCCAGCAGAAGTAGGGGAGTGATCGTGCCCCTGTACTCGGCACTGGTGAGGCCGCACCTCAAATACTGTGTTCAGTTTTGGGCCCCTCACTACAAGAAGGACACTGAGGTGCTGGAGCGTGTCCAGAGAAGGGCAACAAGGCTGGTGAAGGGTGCAGAGCACAAGTCTTATGAGGAGCAGCTGAGAGAACTGTGGTTGTTTAGCTTGGAGAAGAGGAGGCTGAGGGGAGACCTTATCGCACTCTACAACTACCTGAAAGGAGGTTGTAGCGAGGTGGGTGTCGGTCTCTTCTCCCAAGTAACTAGCGATAGGACGAGAGGAAATGGCCTCAAGTTGTGCCAGGGGAGGTTTCTATTGGATATTAGGAAAAATTTCTTCACCAAAAGGTTTGTCAAGCATTGGAACAGGCTGCATCACTTGTGCGTGCATCCCGTCAGGGCTCATGCACTTATGTATGTACAATTTGCTTAAGTATTGTCTAATCGGGTCGTCTTCCACCAAGGGTATGTCTTCCTGGCTCCAACCTTTCCCACTGGGCCTGGGATTCCTGAAGACCAGTCTTATTTGTAAAGACTGAGGCAAAGAAGGCATTTGGGTCTTTTCCATGTCCTGTGTAACCAGGTCTCCTGCTTCATTCAGCAGCAGGCCCACATGTTCCCTAGTCTTCCTTTTGTCACCTATGTACTTACAGAAGCCCTTCTGGTTGCCTTTGACATCCCTTCTCAGATTCAACTCCATGTGGGCTTTGGCTTTCCTAACTGCTTCTCTGCAGGCTCAGGCAGTGTCTCTGTATTCCTCCCAGGTTACCTGTCCCTGCTTCCACCCTTTGTATGGTTCACCATCTCATGGCCACTGCAGCCGAGGCTGCCTTCAGCCTTCACATCCTCAACGAACCCCTCCTTGTTGGTGAGTATGAGGTCCAGCAAAGCACCTCTCCTTGTTGGCTCTTTGTACTGGTTTTGGCTGGAATAGAATTAAATGTCTTCATAGTAGCTCATATGGTGCTATGTTTTGGATTTGCGATGAAAACAGTGTTGATAATACACTGATGTTTTAGTTATTGCTGAACAGTGCTTACGCAGTATCAAGGCCTTTTCTGCTTCTCACACTGCCCCACCAGCAAGTAGGCTGGGGGTGCACAAGAAGTTGGGAAAAGACACAGCTGGGACAGCTGACCCCAACTGACCAAAGGGATATTCCATACCATATGACGTCATGCTCAGCAATAAATTCCGGGGGAAAGATGGAGGAAGGGGGGATGTTTGGAGTTATGGTATCTGTATTCCCAAGTAACCATTCCATGTGATGAAGCCCTGCTTTCCTGGAAATGGCTGAACACCTGCCTGCCGATGGGAAGTAGTGAATTAATTCCTTGTTTTGCTTTGCTTATGCATGCAGCTTTTGCTTTACCTATTAAACTGTCTTTATCTGAACCCATGAGTTTTCACACTTTTACTATTCTGATTCTCTCCCCCATCCCACTGTGGGGGGAGTGAGTGAGCAGCTGTGTGGTGCTTAGCTGCCTACCAGGGTTAAACCACAACAGTCATTTTGGTGCCCAACATGAGTCTCAAAGGGTTTGAAATAACAGATTTTATTGCAGTGTGCTAGACTGAATTTATAGCTGTTATAGCTGTTTAGGTATTAATTTGCATGTTCTTGTACTTGCCATGGGGCTTCCTCGCCTCACTGTATATTAGAGTCTAGTGCTTGTTAGTGGCTGCTTTTTGCTGCTGTTTGCTGTACTGCTGCTGTTGCTGTACTGTGGCTGATGTTTGCTGTAATGCTTATCATCTTACTCTGCTGTGCCTGGGAACATTTTGATAACAGCAATGGCGATGCACCTGGGCTGGCAGATGGCCAGGGCATCCCTGTTGTTTCTGTGCTGCTGTACTGGACAGGCTGGAACTCCAGTGTGAACTCGAGTCAAAGGGACTATGATCTCTGGATAAGTCCATGCGGGAGCAGGTACACCTTGAAGCATCTGTGGCCATGGATAAGTCCAGGCCTCAGCAGGTATACCCCTGAAGAGACTGTGGCCCATGAATAAGTCCACGCTGGAGCAGGTACACCCCTAAGGGGCTCTGGTACATGGATAAGTCCACACTTATGGGGGAGTGAGTGAGCAGTTGTGTGGTGCTTAGCTGGATATCAGGGTTAAACCATGATACTTCTCTATCACTTGGGTCAGAAAGTTGTCATTGATGAACTCCAGGAACCTCCTGGATTGCTTATGCCCTACTGTGTTGTCCCTCCAGCAGATATCAAGGTGGTTGAAGTCCCCCGTGAGGGCCAGGGCCTGTGAAGGTGAGGCTGCTCCTAGCTGTCTGTAGAAGGATGGATCCACTTGTTCTTCCTGATCAGACAGCCTTTAGCAGACACCCACTACAATGTCACCCATATGGGTCTGCTCTTTAGTCCTCATCCATAAGCTCTCACGTTGCTCATCATCCATCCCTAGACAGAGTTCCATACATTCTAGCTGTTCTCTCACATAAAGGGCAACTCCACCTCCTCGTCTTCCCAGTCCATCTTTCCTAAAGAGCCTGTATCCTTCCATTGCAGCACTCTAGTTATGAGAGCCATCCCGCCACGTCTTCGTGATCTTAGCAAGATTGTAGTCTTGGCAACTGCACACAGAACTCTAATTCCTTGTGTTTATTCCCTATGCTGCGTGCATTAGCATATAGGCACTTCAGAGAGGCACCACGCACGCTGATTTCCCAGAACGTGTGTGTGAGGGGGGTATTCCCCATAATAGTGCCTTGTAGGCACTTCCTTGCTTACATGCAAACGCAGGAGATGATCCCACTTAAGCTCTGTTTTGTTGATTACGATTCTCTTTCATTCACATCCCCTCCAGCTCTTTACTTGTCAATCCTGTCCATCACTCCCACACAGAGCCGCTGATAACTCTCTGCCTCCCCCACAGTTCCTAGTTTAAAGCCTTTCTTACCAGGTCAGCCAACTTGCTGGCAAATTAAGAAGCATCAAATCAAAATGTATTGGGTCTGGCTGGGATGGAGTTAACTTCCCCCATAGCAGCCCTCATAGCCCCGTGCTTTGTATTTGTAGCTAGAACAGTGTCAATAACACACCAATGATTTGGCTACTGCTGAGTGGTGCTTACTGTGGTAGGTTGACCCTGGCTGGACACCAGGTGTCCACCAAGCCGCTCTATCGCTCCCCCTCCTCAGCTGGACAGGGGGAGAAAAATACGACAAAAGGCTCATGGGTCAAGATAAGGACAGGGAGAGATCACTCAGCAATTACCATCACAGACAAAACAGACTCAACTTGGGGAAATTGATTTATTACCAATCAAATCAGAGTAGGATAACGAGAAATAAAACCAAATCTTAAAACACCTACCCCCCACCCCTCCCTTCTTCCCAGGCTCAACTTCACTCCTGATTTCTCTACCTCCTCCTGCCGAGTAGCACAGGGGGACAAGGAATGGGGGTTAGGGTCAGCTCCTCATGCATTGTCTCTACCACTCCTTCCTCCTCCAGCTCGTGCGGCCTTTGCTTTTCTTGATTAAACTGCCTTTATCTCAACCCATGAGTTTTTCATCTTATTTTCTCCCCCTGAAGAGGGGGAGTGATAGAGTGGCTTGGTAGGCACCTGACAGCCAGTGCTTTCTGGCACCCAACATGGGGCATAAGGAATTTGAGATAAGAATAGTAGAGAAAGGCAACAGGCAAAACATGGGCTGAACATTGCTAGAGAGCAGAATAATTGTGGTGAAGGGACGAGGGGTGGAGCGCGTGTAAATTGTCCACCTTTGTCAGTGTTATGATGATGTTTTGATTTTAGTGTGGGGAATTCTTTTTGTTGATTGAAGTGAAGTTTGTAAAGATTGTGTGATTAACTTATTGCCTCAATGATGATATGGTAGCATCTCTGTGGTAACATATTTAAGAAAGGGTAAAAAACACTGCACAACAGCAGCTGGGAGAGATGAATGAGAATATTTGAGAGAAACAACTATGCAGACACCAAGGTCAGTGAAGGAGGGGGAGAAGGTGCTACAGGTGCCCGAGCAGAGATTCCCCTGCAGCCCATGGAGAAGACCATCATGAAGCAGGCTGTCCCCCTACAGCCCATGGAGGTTAACAGTGGAGCAGATATCCACCCTGCAGCCCATGGAGGACCCCACACCAGAGAATGCAGATGTGCCCTAAAGGAAGCTGCAGCCTGTGGAGAGCCCATGCTGGAGCAGGCTCCTGGCAGGACCCTGTGGTGGAGAGGAGCCCGTGCAGGAGCAGCTTTTCTGGCAAGAACTGTGGCCCCAGGGGGTAACCACACTAGAACAGTCCATTCCTGAAGGACTGCACCCCATGGAAAGGACCCATACTGGAGCAGTTTGTAAAGAACTGCATCCCATGGGAAGGACCCACGTTGGAAAAGTTCATGGAGGACTGCATCCCATGGGAGGGACCCCACACTTGAGCAGGGGAAGAGTGTGAGGAGGAAGGAGCGGCAGAGACGAAACGTTATGAACTGACCCCAACCCCCATTCCCCTGCACTGCTTGGGGGGGAGGAATTAGAAGTTTAGGAGGTAAAGTTGAGCTCGGGAAGAAGGGAGGGGGTGGGGGGGAATGTGTTTTTAGGTTTGTTCTTATTTCTCATTATTCTACTCTGTTTAATTAGCAATAAATTAAATTTAATCTACCCCAAGCCAGAGTCTGTTTTGCCTGTGACAGTAATTACCGAGTGATCTCCCTGTCCTTATCTCAACCACGAGCTTTTCATTGTATTTTCTCCTTTGGTCCTGTTGATGGAGAGGGAGTAATAGAACAGCTTAGTGAGCACCTGGCAGCCAACGAAGGTCAACCCACCACACAAGAGAAAAAAAGTGACATCAGTATTGGTCACTTAAACAGGGCCTCAGAATTACAAGACATCCTGAAGAAAGGAAGAGTGACAGTTAATATTTATGTCCATCCAGCAAACAATCCACAGATTTGTTTTTGCAGAACACTACATAATCAACACTTATGATGTCAATCATTGCAATACTGACAAAACAGGCTACGCTAGAAAAAAAGAATCAATATTGCAGCAAATGCTCAAAGGCTATATTTTGGTCCACATTTTAATCAAGTATTTAAACACAGCTGAGCACTGTGTTTCAGGGCTCAAGAGAATACCATGGACTGGTAACCGAACTATAGGAGCCAGTATACCCAGAGTCACATGCTAGATTTGTCCCCTCTCCATTCAATATTCACATACAAAGACAAGACCAGGTCTACCAGTTGGAAAGTTGCTGAAAGTAGCACAGGGAAAGCCAGTAGTACCAACCTCTTTTTAATTAATGAAAAAAATTAAAAATTGAGCAGAACAATCCCAGCTTTACACACCCTATTACATATTTCTAAAGAAGTTTTTGACACAAAAACAAACGCAGGCAATAGATGTGCTTGAGGTGAAGTCATTCCTGAATTGGAAAGGGAAAAGCAAATATACAGAGCATGTATTTAGAGTCGTTCCCCCCCCAAAGCTCTTCAGAAAAGGGCATATTCCAATGAAATGTATTAAGAGCATATTCAGATGTGATATTATTCTGATCAATAATCTTATTTGATTGGGGAAGATATACTATGGATTATTGAAATACAGAGGAGAATTCAACTTGCAATCTCATTTCCTTTAATGTTTTCAATCAGACATTATTTGGGGGGAATATGATAATTACTAATTATTTCATATAACAGAGCCTGTAAACTGATGTAAACAAGCAATTAAGCTTCATCATTGTCCTGGTTTCGGCTGGGATAGAGTTCATTTTCTTCCTAGTAGCTAGTATAGTACTGTGTTTTGGATTTAGTATGAGAATAATGTTGATAGCAACAACTAAAACATCAGTGTGTTAAGTAGTGCTTACACTAGTCAAGGACTTCTCAGCTTCCCATGCCCTGCCAGCAAGAAGCTGGGAGGGGGCACAGCCAGGACAGCTGACCCAAACTGGCCAAAGGGATATTCCATACCATGTGATGTCATGCTCAGTACATAAACTAGGGAAAGCTGGCAGGGGGGAGGCCACTGCTCAGGGACTGGCTGGGCATCGGTCAGCAGGTGGTGAGCAATTGCACTGTGCATCACTTGCTTTGTATATTCTTTTATTATTATTTTCCCTTCCTTTTCTGTCCTATTAAACTGTCTTTATCTCAACCCACAAATTTTACCTCCCCCTCCCCAATTCTCTCCCCCATCCCACTGGGGGTGGGGTGGGGGTGAGCAAACAGCTGTGTGGTGTTTAGCTGCCTGCCGGGTTAAACCACAACAATCATCTACTTTGCTTCTGTTTTGCTGATATGTATAAGCAATTGATTGTTTTCCACATTGACCAAAAACATAACATTGTTTGCAGCCAATGTTACTGGGTCTTTCATCAAGTAGCTATCTTCCAGATAACCTGTCAACTACAGACCACAGTCACCAATGCACCTGTTGTAGCTCTTTTGTTTATGGAGGAGATGTCTAGTTATATACCAACTTTCTACTATAATCAAGAGAAATGCCAAAACTAGCCTAACTACACAGAACAAGTGTTTTAGAATAACATCTGAGGCTGAATACCTGCCCCCTCTGGTTGTATGAGGTTTAATATATGATTAAAATATATGCTTTAAAAAGGAAGCATCAAGCCCTTGTTATAATGTAATAAAAATTCAAGACAATGTGTTTACTTAAAACCCAGAAAATGGAGAATCCCCTCTAAAGTAACAGAGAAATAGTTAAAGTTACATGGGACAAGTTCAAAATTCACTGTGACAACCAGGCCCCAAGATTTGCACAATCTCTACACACGCCCCTACACTAAGTCACAGCCCTGATAATATTAAACAGAATACTCAAGTTGTGATGATCCAACCATAATAAGCTGAACAATATTAAAATTCAGTTTTTCACAGCTTTTCTATTGCTAAATATGCAATATGATGGTAATTTTGTGAACATCTGTTCTTATGGTCACATAGTATTTTCAAAAATAATCTTTTTGTAGTTTGGGCATTTGTAAAACAAGAAGAATTTTTGTTTTTAAATGGAATAAGCCATGGTGAAAAAAATGCTCTCAAATTTAAGTAGTGGGTGTTCAGTACTATATTTATTTGGTGCTTGGGCTTCTTACGTTTATTGGAAAATGCCTCTACAGCCTTTTAACTTACCATTTAATCTCTCTAAAACTAGAGGCTGTAGCTGCTAGTCTGAATTCTGAAACAAAGGTGACCAGAACGCTACAACAAAATTTTGGTAGTCTTGCCAGGGTCCCCTTTCTACTACCCCTCCCTACAAAACATAGGCAATAGATGCATCTGAAGAACAGATTTGCCTTTTTCTCTCACCCACAAACTAGTGGCTCAGTTACTGGGCAATCAATTATTATAGGTTTTTCTTCTCTTCTGAGACTTCCAACTGAGGAGATCCCAAACGGTGATAAATAAGGATTATCTTCTAATCATTCAAGTAAGACTGAAATGGAATGAAATTTATTAGTGTATATTTCAATTTCTCTAGTACATCAGCACTATATAATAATTCTGCTAAATATTGACAATGCCTTCAGTATAAAACACCACCAACCAGCTTTGATATGAATCCATTAATCTAATCCTAAAATACAGTATTTCTATTTAAACTGCCAGTACAGATTAAGTACAACCATTTGGAAAGCATGCTGGAAAATTGTACTGGGTCTGGCTGAGATGGAGTTAACTTTCTTCACAGCAGCTTGTATGGTGCTGTGTTTTAGATTTAGGACTAAAGCAGTGCTGATAACACACCAATGTTTTAGCTATAGCTGAACAGTGCTCATGCAATGTCAAGGCCTTCTCAGTTTCTCACTCTTCTGCTGCCAACCCCCCCCGTCCAGTGAATAGATTGGGGAGGTGGAGCAAGAGGTTGAGAGGGGACAAAACCAGGACAGCTGGCCCAAATTGACCAAAAGGATAGTCCGTGGCATATGACATCACACTCAGCAATAAAACTGGAGGTTAATCTTTCCAAGGTAGCTGTTGCTTAGAGACTGGCTAGGCATCAGTCTGCCTCTGGGAAGTGGTGATTGCCTTTGCATCACTTGCGTTCCCCCCCCCTTCACTTATCCACAGATGTCTTACCTTGTTCTAAGAGCCACCCAAGCAGCATCAATGTCAGCATACAGATTCTTCTCTGTTGGCTTCCCAGAACTTGCACCATATCCAGAATAATCATATGAGAATATGTTGCAATTAATCCGTGAACCCAGTCCTATATAAAAGCTGCTCATCTGACCTAGGTCAACAGCATTTCCATGTGAGAAGAGCAAAGTATACTTGGCATTAAGCGAGCAACGCACAAACATACAGGCAATCCTGTTACCTTTACTTGTTCTAGTCATGAAACACTCGATGGCATCTTTTTCTCTAGAAGAATACTGCCAGTCTGCTCGCTCTGAGAGATGTAGAGTCCAGCAACTACCACTCTCATCGCAAATCAGTGTGTACGTAGGATCAGGAGGTAAGAATGCCAGTTTGGAAGCAATTTTCCCTGGGCATGGTGGACAACAGAACAGACAACACAGTTCACTAAAGGAAAGATTATTCATCTTCTAGTCTGAAATAGGAAGAGAGAATGGTATCAGTTTCTAGTTATAATCCCATATTAAAAAAGCCTCATGAAAAATACAAACTTCATCTCTCCAGTAAATAAGCAATTTCCATGGAAGCATTTAACAAAACATTTACATATATAATCAAATTTCTATAGAATAGTTTATTTGATATTAACTGCTTTAAAATGAGCATGCTATAAAAAACAGTAATAACTACAGCCCTGCCAGATGTTAAAGCTAAAAAAACCACACCCAAACCATGCCACAAACCAAAACAAAAATATTTTTACCCAGAACAATAACAAGCATGAGTTTTAGAGTTTCTTTTGAGGAAACAGAGTCCCCCCCCCCCTTAAGGCAATAACAGAAGTGTTCACTTCCTTGACAAATATACATGTCAAAGAACAATTAGAATATGTTATAGCATTTGCAGGGTAATAAGGCAATGAAGAGCTCTGCAGCCAAAAAAAAAAAAATCACTACAATGTTTCCCAGCTATAGAGAAAGTATGGCAAGTATAAGTTATGGGCCCCTGTAAGCACTATCAGCAGTAGGAAATGTGCATGAAGGTTAAGACTTAAGCAAAATGAGATGCTTTACTGGCCTACAGAGCACTATAGACCTTCAGTACACTGAAATCTAGACATAAACTCTTCCCACGCTGGCTTACATCAATGTTTTCAAGCCCTCCAAAAATTAACCAAGGTTTCCTGTCTTGCAAGTAGGAATTGGAATTACGTTGATATTATCCATTTTAGTGATAAGACTATTTTTATACTATGCTTTAACAAAAACATCCCAAACCCAAATGCTCTAACGCAGATATTCTGCAAATCAATATAAGCCACACTACCTATTCAAACTATTGGTTAATAGAACGGGGAAGAAAAACCAAAACAATAACTGCACATACACCTGAAGCAAGCTAGGTAAAGATACAGCTGCCTTGACAAACAGGTACTTTGTCCTCTTAATTTACAAGAGAGGTGGGCGCAGGGGGATATTCTTTGTCAACAATATCCCCCCCCCCCAAGAGGAGGGGTGATGAAATCTGCCTAGAGCCATGCTGGCCACACCAGTGCAGCTAAAAATAAGCATTTACACTACTTTCATGATGCTAAGGCGTGTCAACTTAAACAGCTTTTTCCATCCCAACTCTATCCACAGGTCTCAAGTTCAGTTCTTACCAGGTCATGCAAATAGAAACGCTCTTATAGTTTCATGCACCACCTTCAATGCTAGATTCAAGTTTACAGTCAGGAACAAAACAAGCTAACCTCTGATATCCATAGTCCCATGCCATTTTAGAAATACCCATGTAATCCAACAACAACAACCACCTTACTTCTAACTATACATGGTGGGTTAACCTGGAGCACCTCCTCCCTCTCCTTCACTGATCTTGGTATCTGCAGGATTGTTTTTCTCGCATTCCCCCCCCCCCCCTTCTCTCTCACAACTGCTGCACAGCAGTTTGTTTTTTTTTGTTTAGTTGTTTTTTTTTTACCCTTTCTTAAATACATTATCACAGAGGCACCACCAGCTTTGCTGATCAGCTTTGGCCAGCAGTGGGTCTGTTTCAGAGGTGCCTGGTGGCAGCCCCTTACCTCTTTTCTCAGAGGCCACCCCTGCAGCCTCCCCACTATTAAAACTTTGCCACATAAACCCAATACACTATAACACTTGACAATATTGAGAACTGATCTCAAAATCAATCCTCTAACTTGTATAGAAGCATAGTTTTCATGCCTGAATGCATTTCCAATTTTTTTTTTTTTTAAAAACTCCATTAGGCACCGCTGCAGGAACTGTTGAATACAAATCACAGAACAGTTAACCTTATTTTTGGATGTATGAGTAGCCTCTTTCTAAAAATGAGGATTTTTAGAATAGCTCTTCATAGTTCACAGAGTATTTTTGCTGAGACTGCTACAGCCAAGTGCTTTCATCCAAGGTCTCTAGCTTTCTTCAAAACAGAGGGAAGCCACAGATTTTTAGATATGGGTAGCCAACACTACCAATTTAGAGGAGATGGCAGAAAAAGGGTACTAGTCACCTCCCATAAAAGAGTAAATTCTCTCTTGAATGACAGATCCTGAGTAAAAATGACTATTTCTGCTAGCTAAAGAAACGACAGCCTCTACATAAGTAGTCACTCAAATCTGTAATGATTCATCTTTTCCCTGTCAGGTGAGATTATCTGACATTAAACTTGACCTTAATTTGCAGTGGAAGAGGTCTATTGAAGAGGACCAGGGATTTGCAAAAGGCTTAGACTGTCTTATGCACAAGAAAAGCTACACCTCAAAAAGTGAGGTACAAATAGCCTGTTATGCCCAAGAACAGCAGGCTGCCTTCCATGCCAGCAATAGAACAATAGCTACAGAATTTCTTAGTTCTGACAAGTGGATTGAAAAGCAAATCAAACAGTTTTCACTATAGTTATCAACAACCCAACAACACTGCAAATATGATTTCATAAAAAAAATTGAATATTTGTCATAATAGTTTCAGAAGACTAGAATCTGGCCTATGGAATTCACATACAGGGCAGTATTGCAGTGAACATTTCAAGCAACACTAGCTATTAACTAGAATCAGCTGCGGTGGGTACAGTGCCCCAAGACAGCTTAAGTGTGCTAAAAATGGGGTTTTGCCACATATGGCAAATAACTTCCTATGCTGATGAACATAGCTAAAGTATTTCTCTCCTATACCAGACTGTAATGCAGATTTAATGTAACACCCATTTAATCCAATAGAAACTATCTCTATTGAATCTAAAGATTCTGATCCCAGAGGTGTTCTCCATCTAAATCACAGCTAGCAACAGCTCCTTTCTTTAAAGCAAATATTTCCTATCTTCACTTGATTGACCTAAAGCAAGAAAACAAACAGTAGATCCCTAGCATCACTAACTGAACAAATCTGATAAAACACCTACTGAACTCCCTCAGAAGGATACCTTCAAGTAAATGCAAACAGTGTTTTCATTATACTGGAACTGGTTTGTATTCACACGAATGGGTTCTTAACCTCCGGATCTGGAATAAAACTAGGATGCGAGAGTCCCCAGGGTGTATAGAGTAATTATGATATCAGTGTTTAAATGTTCAACTAAATCATCATTTCAACCTAGTAGTTCTCCACAAGATATCATAATTTAGCTTCAATTAAAACAGACCTTATCATAAGGTATACAGGTCAGATTCTTCAGTGAAGGGATTAAACAATGTTAAAACAAACAAGGTATTTCTTAACATTAGGAAAACATGATTTCTCAATGATCCACCTACCCAAGAATTATTAAGATACAAAGAGGAAAAAAAAAACCAATTGAGAAGGAGAGGGGAGAAGGGCCTGTCCTGGTTTCGGCAGGGATAGAGTTAATTTCCTTTCTTGTAGCTGGTACAGTGTTTTGGATTTAGGATGAGAACAAAGTTGATGACGCACCGATGTTTTAGTTGTTGCTAGGTAATGCTTACACTAGCCAAGGACTTTTTAGGTTTCCATGCTCTACTGACTGAGAAGGCTGCAGGTGCACAAGAAGCTGGGAGGGGGCACAGCCAAACTGGCCAAAGAAACATTCCATACCATGTGACGTCATGCGCAGTACATAAACTGGGGAAAGCTGGCCGGGGGGGCCGCTGCTCGGGGACTGGCTGGGCATCGGTCGGCGGGTGGTGAGCAATTGTACTGTGCATCACTTGTTTTGTGTATTATTATCATATTATCATCATCATTTTATTTCAATTATTAAACTGTTTTTATCTCAACCCACGACTTTTTCTCACTTGTGCTCTTCCAATTCTCTCCCCCATCCCACCGGGTGGGGGGGAGTGAGCGAGCAGCTGCGTGGTGCTTAGTTGCCGACTGAGGTTAAACCATGACAGGGCCACACAGGGAAAAAAGTCACAAGTACACCTTCATTTAGCATTGCCCAGCCTTGGCAAAAACAGTTCAAAAATTCTCATTTTGAGATCAGTCTTAAAAAGACCAATAATTTTATTAAGTCTAAAATATAGCTTATGGAACATGAACGAAGTATCATAAATGAACTTGTGTTAAAAAACACTAATAACAAACAGGCTTGATGAATGCTTTACCTGAACTCTTACTAAAACTGGGAGGAAAAGAACACCCACCACAAATTACCTCAAGGAGACAATTCCACAGGTACAGATGAATAGTTTTAACTCATCTATTCAAAAATGTATGTTAGAGAAAGACTCCCATTATCATCTAAAACCTTTTCAGCATTTACGATGCAAATCTCTGCCCTCATTACAGTAACATCTTTAGATATAGAGATCAACACATCCCAAAAACATACCTAATTCAGTACTAATCAAGAAGCCAGTTCTGATCTGCAAATTGTAATTCTGGAGGTTGGTAAAGTTACTAACAACAAAAAAAGTATACTAAGAAATGTATGTAACCTTTAAAAATAATACAAAACTTTGCACACATTTTACACACACACATATATATAAAAAAATAAATAAGATCCTGTTGAAGAAACTTAAATGCATAAAACTCACTGTTGTACCAAGACTGGCGAAGAAACAAAACAGACTCAAGTGGCATTACCCAGCCTTTGTGAGTGCTGTGGTTTAACCCCAGCCAGCAGCTAAGCACCACATAGCCACTCACTCATTTCCCCCACAGTGGGATAGGAGATAGAATCAGAAGAGTAAAAGTGAGAAAACTCGTGGGTTGAGATAAAGACAGCTTAATAGGGAAAGCAAAAGCTGTGTGCATAAGCAAAGCAAAACAGGGAATTCATTTACTACTTCCCATCGGCAGGCGGGTGTTCAGCCATCTCCAGGAAAGCAGGGCTCCATCAAGCATAACAGTTACTCAAGAAGACAAACACCGTAACTCCAAATGCCCTCCCTTCCTCCTTCTTCCCTGTAGCATTTATTGCTGAGCATGACATCATATGGTATGGAATATCCCTTTGGTCAGTTGGGGTCAGCTGTCCCAGCTATGTCCCCTCCCAACTTCTTGGGCACCCTCAGCCTACTCGCTGGTCAGGCAGTCTGAGAAGCAAAAAAAGGCCTTGACACTGTGCAAACACTGTTCAACAATAACTAAAACATCCCTGTGTTATCAATACTGTTTTCATCACAAATCCAAAACATAACACCATACAAGCTACTATGAAGAAAATTAACTCTATCCCAGCCAAAACCAGTACAGCATGATAAGCTTTTAAAAGGAAAGCAATCACTTTATCAAACTTATGTAACTCTCATATGAATAAAAAAAAGTAACATACAAAGTGAAAAATTAAGAGTGCCAGTAGTTTTAGTCCACTCTTTAGCAATTAACCTTTTCATTAAAGCTGATAGAAGAGGGAAGGAAAAAGAGAAATCTGTCTAATCAGAAACACCTCAAATATTTATCTTGGGATTCCTATGATAACACAAGTGTAGTTCTTTCATATAAGAAGTCATTCCTGTCCTTTTTCCTCTGAAAGCCATAAATAATGAATAGGAGCCACTCTTGTTAAGTCGCCAAGTACTTCACTCTATATTAGTAGCTTAGCCTCAAAAGCCTAACCCTTGCAAACACTTACCTAGAACAAAGTTAAACTTGTAAATACAGCTGCCAATTTATAAATCTTTGGTGTTGCTCTAACTGTGCAACAGGCAAGATATTCACATTGTTGAGTTTTTTTTTAAATAATCATTTTTCATTATATACCGCTGAAGTAAGAAACTGTAACAGTTTCCCCTCACCCTTTCATTGAACACAATTCAATGAAGGCTTGAGTTCACTACTGAAACACTAGTACTTATTTCAACATCTGCATTATATTGTCACAGAAGAGAAAGGTATGAACATTTTCCAACTAGTTTAACAGTTAAAGAAACAAAGTGTGTAGAGCAAACAAAAATTAAAAAAGTATCCAACCAAATATTATATAAAAGGATTCAACTAAGAATTTAAAAAGAACACACAGTAGATCTGGAAAAGAACACAGATGAAGTCTATTTAATAACAAAAAACCATACCCAGAAATACTGTGAAGTAACTCTAACCTTTCGAGTATGTCTCAAAGAGCAAAACAACCCACAAAGACTGAGTAGCCTGATATGACCAAAATTTCAGTTTGGAATCATCAGATTTTAAAAGAAAAAAAAATAGTTTTACTAGTCTCACAAATTCTAACAATATTAGAAAACCTAACTTGTTTTTACAGTAACACAGAAACATTCTTAATTGTACCACCAACTCTCTTGCTGGTTACTTTGTATATTTCAAAACAGACCTAGTGACACACGTGAAAGTAGAAGTGGAACACAGAAAACAGATTGCAAAAGTCTAGCCATTCCTTCTCACAAAAAAAAAAAACCACACCACAACCCCAACCACCAAAACGCCAAAAAACCTACCCCCCAAGCCCCCACCTCCCAAAAAAACCCCAACTCCCCAAACCCAAAGAAAAACCCTCATAAGATCCTAGATGTGGATGTGAATGTGTGAGACTATGTTAGATTACATAATGTTTTGTATGTTCCAGGAAAAGCACTGCACTACAGAACTGCCCCGTTAAAACAATCTGCACAATGACAGACACTTAAGCCCCTTATTGTATTTCACAGGCATCAGCCTGGTGCTTCACTGCACCAGTCAGTGTATCAATAATGAAAAGATATGCTTTTAAAACTAGTCAAGCAGTTCTATTTTAGCTTCTGCAGTCATGCTTATATATATCTATAGAGATATATACTTCTATAGTCATCTTTTAGCCAAATACTTTTAAACTATACATTCTAATGAAATTTTAAGGCACACATCACTCCCACCATCAATAGCCAAAATTGAAGAAATAAATTCAGGCTGGACAAACTGAAAGGAGCTCTTCAAGTGTCTGTATTTAATAAGGACCTCATGGAAGTCAACGACATTTACACAGAACCACTATTTAAATCTGGTAAAAGACAGAATTTAACAAGCATTTAAGTCAGCGTACCAGTTTCCTAAACAAAGACACCCACAGCCAGACCACAGAAACGGAAGCCCCAGGGCAGACTGCACACAGCACCCCAGGCCCTCTAAAGCACCTCGGCGGACGACACCCCGACTCCCTAGGCACAGAGAGCCCCTCATCCCTTTCCGTGGCGCGAGAAGCGGCGAGCTGCTCCCCCCCCCCAGGGTGCAGGGCACAAGCCCCCGAGGGCCCGCAGCCAGGACATAGGCGGAGATCACCACAACCCACCTACCCTGTCCGCACGCTCCAGGGTCAGAGAGCTGAACCGCCGCCTCCCTCACCGAGGCTCAGCACCTATCCCGGCCTTTCCTCCCGGACCTGCTCAACAGTTATCGGGGGTGGGTATCTCCCCTCACCTGCCCTATAATGGAGAAGGTGCGGGGAGGGAGCACATAAAAAGGTGAGGAAAGAAATAAACGGTCAGAGCTACCAAGAAACCAACTCGCCTCCACAACTTGAAAGCGGGTCCACGAACCACAACCGGTGGCGTTGCCGCTCCCACAACCTCCACCGTGCTAAGGCCCCGCTGAAAGAGCCTTGCTCTGAGCAACCACCTCCAACAGATAGCGGGGGGGGGGGGGGGGGGGGGAAGGGGGGCTCGCCGGCGCGCGCACACCACGAGAGCAGTAGGTTAGAAGAATCCGTACCTACACCTGACGCTCGTTCGATAGCGCGCGGCCGCCTCCGTCTCCCTCGCTGGGCAGCAGGCAGCGCGCGCACGGCCCCGCACTTTCCCCAACAGCCGCTGCTTGAACGCCAGACCAACGGAGGAATCGGTTGTGCTGAGTTAATGGCACAACCCCAACCAACACCTGCAGTTCCCCAGCCACGCTCTTTAGAAGAGAAAACAAGACCCAAAGAGAGCTACGTTAGCCTCGCTAGAAGAACGCATCTAATCACATAACTGCCTCAGCAGCCAAGAGAATGGTGAAGGAGGAAGAGACCTGCAGGAACTAGCAACCGGCTGCAGCACACCAATAAGAACACAACCCGCAGCTCAGCTCCGGCCACTGAAGCTCCGCCTGAGCGGGGGTAGGCGGGGGCAGCCAGGAGGCAGCAAATCGGTGCGCGCGGAGCCACCGGGCTCTAGCCAATGGGTAGGTTGGTTTGGGCTCTTCTTCTGGCAGCCAAGGGAAAGGCGGTGGAGTTAGAGGGGACTCGAAGGTGGGGCGGTAGTGTTGGTTACATGGAAGAGACCACATCAGAGCAGATATTCATACTGTAGCCTGTGGGGAACCCCCTGCTGGAGTAGTTGGATGTTTCTTGAAGGAACTGCAACCAGTAGAGAACTTATGCTGGAGCAGATTGTCCCTGAAGATCTACAGCTTGTGGAGAGGACCTATGCTGGAGCAGAGGAAAAATGTGTCATATGGCATGGAATATCCCTTTAGTCAGTTGGGGTCAGCTGTCCTGGCTGTGTCCCCTCCCAACTTCTTGTGCACTCCCAGCCTACTTGCTGTGGGGGCAGTGTGAGAGGCAGAAAGGGCCTTGAGGCTGTGTAAGCACTGCTCAGCAATAACTAAAACATCCCTGTGTTATCAACACTGTTTTCAGCACAAATCCAAAACATAGCACCATACCAGCTACTATGAAGAAAATTAACTCTATCCCAGCCAAAACCAGTACAGCAAGCTGCACCTGCCAGGAGCCTTGTCTGTGCTTATGTCCCTGGTGTGGGAGCTATCTGTCCTGCCTGGCTACTGCCCTCCCGCTGGCCTTCCTCCACCTTGGCTGCAGAGCTGCCATGCCTAGCTGCTTGAGGACCCACCCAGGAAGGCTCCTCTCCATGGGGTGAGCTTCTGCCCAGGGTGCTCCTGGCTGCTGGGTAGGCCTGCCACAGGAAGGCTGTGCCCCCCACCCAAGGTCAACAGCAGCGATTCAGAGGGGCACCCACTGGCAGTGTGGCGCTGCCATGTTACTCACTGCTGGGGAACAGCTCTATTTTCCTCCTAGAGTTTTCCTTCAGCCCACAAGAGGGAAACCCAGGAGAGGGAAAAGATGACACACAGAGGAGTCACCACTGTTCTTTGCTCCTCTTCCTCCTCCTGCCGCCACATGCTCTCAAGGTGGGCATTGCTTCAGGATCTGCCAGCTGCTGCGGAGCCTCACACCAAAGTTACTACCCATCAGCCCAATGCCACCCCTCTGTGGTAGTGGAAGCGGGGGGAGTGAGGCAGGCTCAACATGCATAGCCCTGCAAAGTGGCTTTGCTAGCGGACAGAGCCTTGATCAACCGTTTTCTGCTGGGGCCTATGCTCCTGCCTCCCTGTCACCCCACCCCTCACAGCTGTGGCCACTGCTTCAACACAGACCCACCTCACACAGGCCTGCCTCCCACTCCGGAGAGGCCTGGGCCACCACTCACACCTTCTTGTAAAGGTCCCCTCTGCTTGTCTGGGTGACTTGAAATATGTCAACCTAATGCTGGTCCCTGCAGCAGCAGCTGCCATACAGCCACCCTGACATTGCACAGCTGGAATTACCTGTATTGTAGCCATGGCCCTGGCAAGATGCCACTGCTGCTTCACAGGCCTACCTGTGGCTCTGAGGGTGCACCAGCCGGCCCCACGTGGGTCTGGCATTGATGGAGACGCGTATAGTGCCTCTCACCATGGTGTTCTGCTCTTTGTGATTTTCCAGTATTTTTTTTATCCTACTTATTTCCTTCTCACCCCCTATAATTTCTGAAATTGTCACCGAAAATCGGGAATGAAACTCCTTAACACTGGGTGTATTAAAGAGCAGGCATTACTTTATTCAGCACCGGGTGCATGGGGGATCTCTCCGCCTAGCATGCACACCGTATGTTGCATCAACTGTCCTTATATGGTTCTTCGATATACATATTCATAATAATTTCTTGGAATAATCATACATATTCATTATATTTCTAAGAACTAATTATAATATTTGCATAGTCTTTCACGCATGCATTTTGAGTCCTTAGGAGCATCTACAGGTGTCTTAGGTGGTCTCTGGTGGTCTCTTGTGGTCTTTGCAGGAGGTGAACTTTTCCTTGCACAGTCACAAACTGGCTCATCACTGCCGTTTGCCACAGTTTTGGTTGTCCTTGTCTGGTTTCTGCTAGTACTTATCTGTCTCTCACGATGTGCTCGTTAACTTTGGCCTTGTATATGATGTGCTCGTTAGCTTTGGCCTTGCATGTTTGATGCAGGCTTGATTAATCCAGCAGTTTATCTTACAACTATTTACAACAATTCCCCCCTTTGAGACTTCCAAGATCCTTTTCTTGGGAGTCTCATAACTCATGTTCGTAGTAATACATGTTCTGTTCTGGAGTTCTACATAAGACTTTACAACATAGAGTGAGTAAAGGGACACACTGTATCATAACACAACTCAATATACATATTACTACTATTCCCACTATAACTAAAAATATTTCCCTAAGCCACTGTAGGTTGGGCAACCAGGAGGTGAGCCAATCCCAGTTCCACCAGGGTTTTTCTTTTATCTTTTTCCATTCTTGTACAGCCCTCTCAATTGATGATATTCTGGATTGTTGGATCTTAAAATCATCTTCTATATAACTGCAGCACTCTTTCCCTATGATGGCACAAGTGCCTCCTTGACTGGCTAATATATAATCTAAAGCCATTCTGTTTTGTAAAGTCATCATCCTGACTTGCAGTAGTTCGAGTGAAGTGCTATTTCATACTTTAACAGTGTCATTAGCCAATCGTTCAACTAAAGCGCTCAACTTATTTATATATGTTCCATACTTTCCGGCTGCACACATGGGGCACATTACATACAAGAACCTACTCCCCTCAATAATTACTGGTCGATCACTAATGTCTATCATCCTTCTATGTCTAGGGCGTCCTTCAGGTATGGGTTTTTTAACTCTAAAGGGTGGGGCCAATATTCCCATATAACAAGAACCGTACCATCCAGAAGGAAGCCATTTGTATGCGCTGTCTCCACATATCCAATAAGTCCCGGCATTGGCAAGCAAAGCCGCCTTTCCTTTGCTCCACAGTTTACTCATAGACGAAGGATATAATCAACAAACTGGTCTGATGTGCCATTCGGATGGAGGAACGGTATGGTGGCATTTTGGGTAGGAATTAGATAATATTTACAAGTACTGTTTCCAGCTTTCCATGATTGTTTCCAGGAATCATTTTTGTTTATACTGAAGCACTCAAACCCTTGCTCTCTATGGTTTCTTACTAGTATGGGCTGAGGTTTTTCAGTGGGGAAATAATTTGGTTGATTGCCAAAGTTGATCATACTTTGATTTACCATGATGCAGTTATGTTCTGTTTTGTTAACCAAAAAGAACACATCTCAGGCCAACTTAAGGGGATAACTTTCCAAGGAAATCCTGTCCCTCCTGTCATTATTTGTGAACATATCCAACAATCAGTCATATTCACTGCCTTTGCAAAGCTTATCTTTAAATTCTCATAGGTATTTTCATGTCCAACCTCATCAATAACAGTGGCCCCTTTTAATACACTCCACCCTAGAATGTACAACACAAAAAGCATCATTGTCCCTTTGTCAGTTTTACCCATAGACCTTCTGCCGATTTTACTTTCCACTGAGGTTCGTCCGGTTCTGGAGCTGGTTTTATCCGAGTGAAATGTACCCATGAATTTATTTGGTCTACCTTTACTGCTGTATGGGTAGTCAGAAGAACTTGCAAAGGTCCTTTCCATTTCTCTTTGAGTGGTTCATCTCCCCAGGTCCAGATGTATACCCAGTCTCCTGGATGATAGGGATGTACCTGGATGTCCAAAGTTATTGGAGAAGCTAAACCAATAAATCGATGTAAAGATGAAAGTATCCTTCCCAGAAATATTACATACTCCTTTAAATCATGATTTCCTTTTATTTGGCTTTCCCCTGGAATGATGGTAACTTGATAAGGTCTCCCATAGAGAATCTTGTATGGGCTCACCTTTTCCTTGGAATTTGGCTGAATTCTGACTCTCAATAAAGCCAGGGGAAGAGCCTGCGGCCATTTAAGTGATGTTTCCTGACAAATTTTACTCATTTGTCTTTTTAGACTCTGATTCATTCTTTCAACCTTCCCACTGGATTGTGGCCTCCATGGGGTATGTAAATCCCACCTGATCCCTAACGTTTTAGACAAGTTCTGTACGATTTCTGCTATGAAATGTGGTCCTCTATCTGATGACATTCCGAAGGGAACCCCAAATCGGGGTATTATTTCTTTCAATAACACCTTAGTAACTTCCCTAGCTTTGTTAGTGCGACAGGGAAATGCTTCAGGCCATCCAGAAAATGTATCAATTAGAACCAGCAAATACCGGTATCCTTCTTGTCGAGGTAACTCAGCAAAATCTATCTGCCAGTAGTCTCCAGGACTATTTCCTTTTTTTATAATTCCTAAGGGGGGTCTTTTATAGGAATGTGGATTATTTTGTAAGCAAATTTCAGACTTACCCGCTATACTCTTAACAATTCCTGTCATCCTTACGCTAAGTACTTGATCTTTTAAGGCATTTACAATGGCTTCTGCACCCCAATGTGTTGCTTTATGTTTGTCTTCTGCCAACTGCCTCATTACTGCCTGGGGTACTATTACTTGTCTATCTGCTGTTATCCACCACCCTTCAGGGTTTAGGTGGGCTTTTAATAGTTCGGCCAATTGGTTATCTTGGTTCTGATATTCTGGGGTTACATTTGGGAGGTTCACATACCTCGATGGAGCAACAATCAGGATGCTTTCCTCTGCTATCTCTTTTGCTATTTTATCCGCTAATCGATTCCCTATATTAGTTGATGTTTGTCCAGACTGATGGGCTTTACAATGCATTATGGCTACTTCTATCGGTAGCTGAACACTGTCCAACAGTTGTTTAATTATATCCCCATACTTGACAGGAGATCCCTGTGCAGATAGCAGTCCTCTCTCTTTCCATATAGCTCCATGGGCATGTACTACCCCAAACGCATACTTGGAATCAGTCCATATGTTGACTCTTTTATCCTTAGATAGTTCTAAGGCTCTTTGGAGTGCGACCAATTCTGCCTTTTGAGCAGATGTGTTCCCAGGTAGCGGACGAGCTTCCACAACTTCAGTCTGAGTCACGACTGCATAACCAGCCACTCTTTTCCCTTTGCGCATAAAACTGCTTCCATCTGTGAACAGTTCCCAGTCAGGATTCTCTATCGGGGTGTCTTTCAAATCTTCCCTGCTTGAATAAACTTGTTCAATGGTCTGGAGACAGGCGTGTAATATTTCTCCTTCTACTGATGGCTCAAGAAATATGGCAGGGTTGAGAGCAGTCGTTGTTTTCAATTCAATGTCTTCTTGCTCCAAAAGCACCACCTGGTATTTCAGCATCCTACTTGGAGACAGCCAGTGACTTCCTTTTTGTTCCAGAACAGCTATAACCATGTGGGGTACATAAACAGTCATTCTTTGTCCCATAGTCAGTTTTTGGGCTTCTTGGATTAGTAATACTGTGGCGGCTACTGCTCTGAGACAGGCCGGCCATCCCTTACTTATGTTGTCCAGCTGTTTGGAGAAATACCTCACAGCTCTTTTCCAAGAGCCTAATCTTTGAGTTAATACTCCCAATGCCAAGTGAAGGCATTCATGTACAAAAAGTTCAAAAGGTTTAGTCAGGTCTGGTAAACCTAAAGCAGGGGCTGTCATCAAAGCCTTTTAAGAGACTGGAAGGCTGTCCTACATTCAGGAGTCCAATACAATACTTCCTTAGATTCATTCAAAGTTTCATATAGGGGTCTCACAAGCAGCCCGTAATTAGGGATCCACAACCGACACCATCCAGCCATTCCTAGGAAGGCACGCAGTCCTCGCACAGATCTTAGCTCTGGTGTCTGACAGATTGCTTCTTTTCTTTCTGTTCCCAAGCTCCGTTCTCCTTGCGATATGGTAAATCCCAAGTATAAGACTTGAGTTTTCGCTATTTGCACCTTCTTCCTTGACACCCGGTAGCCAGCTTGCCCTAGGAAATTTAATAAACTGATAGTCGAATGAATGCATTCCTCCCATGTGGATGCGGCGATCAAAATATCGTCCACATAAGAGAGGAGTATTAGATCTTCATTTTCCTTCTTCTACACTTCTAATTCTTTCGCTAATTGATTTCCGAACAATGTAGGACTGTTTTTAAAACCTTGGGGCAACACAGTCCAGGTAAGTTGTGTTTTTCGGCCTGTACTCGGACTTTCCCATTCAAATGCGAACAACGCCTGACTTCCTGCCTCTAGAGGTATGCAGAAGAAAGCATCCTTTAAATCTAAGACTGTGAACCACTTATCATTCTCCTTGATCGTATTCAATAATGTATATGGATTGGGTACGACAGGGTGTATATCCTGCACTATCTGATTGATAGCCCTAAGATCTTGTACCAGCTGATATTCGTCTGAATGAGGTTTCTTTACTGGCAAAATAGGGGTATTATAGGCTGATTGGCATTCTACTAGCAATCCATACTGTACAAAGTTATTAATCATTTTTTCCAATCCCCTTCTTACTTCCAATTTTAAAGGATATTGTTTTTGTCTTACTGGTCTGGCATTAGGTTTTAGTTGTATTCTTACTGTTTCTGCTGCTCATGATTTCCCTGGGATTTCAGTGGCCCAAACCAGCGGAGTAACGGCATTCTCTACCTCCTCCGGAATCCCTTCTTCCGCCTTGGGTTGCTGTAACATAAAAACCTGGGCTTCCAGGGCTTTACTTTCTGGAATATGGACTTGTACATGCCCATTTTCAAAAGTTATTTGTGCATTCAGTTTACTCAGGATATCCCTTCCTAACAATGGCATTGGGCATTCAGGCATGTATAAGAATTGGTGCGTCAACCATCGCCTTCCTATTTTAAATTTTAATGGCTGGAAAAACGGCCTGTTCTCCCCTTTCCCAGTGGCACCAACTACATTTACGGTATCTTGTGTCGGAGTTTCCCTTTGTTCAGTGTCGACGACGGAGCGGGAGTTGCGATTCCGGAGTAATGACAGATCTCAATATGAGTATGGTCATTCTCCTTTATTTACACTTATAACAGGGCTTATATAGTTAACTGCTATGGACACGCGCTACCTGCAGCTTGCAGATAGGTTACAGCCTTGTGTTCACGCGCATCTATGCTCTAGCAGATTGGCCTGTTCTTTCTGATCATGCGAAATGCCTTCATGGTCTTTATCTTGTTTTTCTCCTTCCAGCTGCACATTCCTTTCTCCGTTGTTTTCTGCTTAAGTGTCTTGTTATGTCGGGTGGTGCAGTGTTTGCTCATTAAAATCAAACTCAGGAATGTCCGTTAGTGAGACTCCCATTCCCACATCTCCCCCTTTTTGTTTTACTAGAAACACTGCTGAAACCGGTCTTTCAATCATTTTTCATATACATTGCAACAAACAGGGTACACAAAACAAAAATGCATATAAATACTATTACACATATCCCTCTTAGCTTGGCTAGTCCTTTTAACCAGCCACGAGGAGGAGCTGTCTGATACCCGCAAGTCTGCAAACGCAGCAGCCAGGGGGTCTTTCTCCCCGGTCACTCCCCCATCATTCACCGGAACGGATGGGGTGGCTGGGCACGCTCTTCATAACAACCTATAATTGGTTAATCACAGCTGTCCACGCACTCACAACACCTTCGGACACGCTCTTCATAACAACCTGTAATTGGTTAATCACAGCTGTCCACGCACTCACAACACCTTCGGACACGCTCTTCATAACAACCTGTAATTGGTTAATCACAGCTGTCCACGCGTTCACAACACCCTTCTCATCGGTAGCTGCAGGCTGGTCCCACCGATCTCTGCCTCCTCCTTATCCCGGGTGTTGTTCCGCTGTTGTTGTTCAGCACGTAGTGAGGCTCCTTCTTCTGCTCAGGGAAGGATGGTCAAGGTCACCAGCCGTCTTTGTCAGCATATCCCTGCTACTGTTAAAAACATGGGTTGCTCATGGATACTAGATCGTGCCCCTGCTGTACCAACCACTCCTCCACAATTCCCCCTTCTTGTTTTTGAGCAACCCAGACTTGATTAACAATTTTCATAATTGCTTTCTTCACACAGCTAAAAATTATACAAGAGCATATACTTATTACTAATATAACAATTAAAATGCGTAAGCTTTCTTTTATTAAACTTATTATCCAAGATGGCAGTTCCCCAAATATATTCTTAAGCCAGGTATCGAATAACCCGTGATCTTGTTGAATATTCTTGGTGTGGTCCTTTAACCATTGTAGCTGTTTGTGGATTGACTCCCCATGGTCAGACAGATTCATACAACACATCCCTTCAAAATCCTCACACCCATGTCCTTGTGCTAATAACAGAAAGTCAATAGCAGCTCTATTCTGTAAAATCGCATGATGGAAGGTATCCTGATCTGCAAGTAATTTTTCAATAAGCTCTGTTGTCACATCAGCCTGCTTTTTAGCCCAACAAGCTAATTTCCCTACCTCATTTAGGGCCCTCGCAGCTGCAGCGCCTGGTACAAATAGTGAAAGGAAGACCTTTTTGGTGTCGCTAGGCAGAATTACGTCATCACGACAGTCTGGGGAAAGACCCGTGGCGGCTCTTTTTCGTCTTTGTTGTTGCCCTTTTCTTGTTATGGTTTTCCACCAATTTTCTCCCGGGGCCAACAAGGTCAATTTTCCTAAGTAGCAAGGCCCTCCTACAGCATTTGCTGGGATACCCTGCCAGGCCCTGTCCCCACATATTAAAAATACCTGTGGGGGCAACACCTTTGGGGTACCATTGTTCCAGATCCCTATTCCTCCCTTTGTTTCCGCTCCAGCCGCTCCTAAAGCATAGCTATTACCACTGTCATTGGTACCACAAAAATCGCCCACATCCTGATACTTGTAGTAAGATGCGTGAGAGGTGACATTAGTCCACCCTGTCCAATTTCTTGCCTGGTAGAAGTGGATACCCGTCTGTAGGGGTCCCCCAAATATAAAACATGTCTGAGTCCAATTTTTAGATGTATTTCTAACTCGCATCGACCCTAATAGTTCCAACTCCTGGGGATTCCAGGGTAGCGAGTGATTTAATCCTTTTATCAAGTTAGCACTACAGTTGCTAGTTGCAGTCACATTAGTACAGCTGCCAGTACTGAACCTGGCAAAGTCACCTTCCTTATATCCAGGCATACCTAACAAACAAGTCCTAAACGGCTCAGTTGCTGAGGCGAGGGAAAGGCAAAACGCGGGCTGCCCTGTTTTATTTGCCCAGGTTACCCACATATTTTCCCTTGGTTTAATGCGATGTATAGTTGCCGACCCTGGGATTATTAAGATTAGCCCAATTACGATCACATCTGCCTGGCTCAACATTTTCTCTTCTAGGCGAATTGCCTTTCTTTTTGTTTTTTTTTTTTTTATTATTTTTTTTTAATATTTTTTTATTTTTTTATTTTTTATACAAACAATAATCAATTTGGCAGTTTCGTGAACTGTATTTCGTGTCCAGTGGTTATTAATATTCTATACAGCAGTATTTCTTTCAGATAGCAAGTTTCAGATCACCTTTGTGCGCGCGTGCACCGGGCCCACCACTTCTTATCACAATGGTAACACTGACACAATACTCATGGTACACACCGTAGGCACTCTTTGTTTTTGTTTTTTTTGTTTGTTGTTTTTTTTTTTTCCTCTTTTTTTTTTTTCTCTCTCTCTCTCTCTTTTTTTTTTTTTTTTTTTTTTTTCTTCCTCCCCACGTATCGCCCCCCACAAGCGATCGACAAAATGACTATACGCTTCAGTGGCACCTTGCTGTACAGAACTAAAGGATGGAGTGGACGAACCGGGTAAGGCTAAAAAGGCATCTAGCACCAGTTTGGCAGACAACTGCAACAAAGCAATAGGAAAAACCAAATGAGCATTAATATCATTAAACCTTCCCGTCCCCGTTATCATTTCCGCGGTAATCCCATAGAGGGGATCCCCCTGCGTTTGATGCTGTGCCGCAGCACTTGCCGCCCGCCGTGACCATTCCGACCCCCACAACAAATACTGCGTAGGTGACAATAAAAGCCGCATAAGGTTTTGGCAGTCAGAAGGGCACATCAGGTCAGCCGAAAAAATCCAGATTACAATTTGACGTGAAGCTTCTGATTTTATCCCATACTGGGACACAGTGTTTTTTGCTTGCTGAAGGATTTTCCAATCGTGAGGTGCCCACTTATTGCCGTTATTCTCTTGCAGCACAGGAAAAGCACTCGCCCCCAAGCTGGATACCGCTTGCCACTGCCCGTCCAGCATAGCGTCTCTAGCCACTTGGCTCCAGCGTCTGGGCTGAACCATCGCTGGTGGTCCAGAGAGGCAAGGGGGTAGGGATTCCCCTGATGCCCCGGACAGGTGCTCCATCCCTCCCCTCTGGGCTGCAATTGTTAAGTCCTGTAACTGTTGCACTACCTTCTTCAGGAGCTCATTAGTCCCAGCCATACTCTGTTCTTTGCTGTCACCCTGTAGCGGAGTAGATGCACCTGAAGAGACTCCTAGAGGCGGGGCTGTTGGCCACGGAGGGGTTAACGGAACCAGCCGCTCCTCCTCTCCGGGTCGTCGCTCTTCCGCGACCGCCTCAGGTGAAAGAGGGGCCCCGTTACCGCTAGTTTCTGCATCTTTGCAGTCCGTAAGCGGAGGGTACGTTTCAAGCAGTTCAGAAGCGCCGTCACCCCCCAGAACACTATACTTGGCTTCCAAGGCAGTTCGTTTGGGGGTACCCGACATACCTCGGACTGCAGACGGCCCAAAGAACCGAAACAGTCCAGATGTTGTATTCTTCGGTCTATCAGGCAAGGGTTCTGGGGCTAGCATTTGAGTGGCTGCACAAGCCACCTTTCTTTCAGCTTTCATGGCTTTTAAAGTCTCTGACACAGACCTCCATAGTTCCCGCACTGTTTTAATCTCCTTTGACTTTTCATCCCCCGTGATAGTCTGCTCCCACATAGTATTGCCAAGCTCTCGCCACTCAAGGTCAGAAAAAATAGTTTGACTGTCCTTAAAATGTCCCCAACGTTGTCCTAATCAACGTACATAATTGTTTTACCGTTGTCTCGATCCCTCTCTTGGAGAGGATGCTTACGAGCAACACAGCTGCCGCCTCTGTTTCCATGATAGCGGTCGCTCACTGGGAGGCAGTTGGCCAGACTGCTCCGTTATCTTATCCCCCTCCGATCATCGGGATAGTACAACTCCCAGCCGCTTTTCTCCCGCTCCCCTTCTCTCGCTGCTCTTACCGCAGTCTCGAAGATATGCGCCGAACCATCCTCTGCTACCAGATGTCGGAGTTTCCCTTTGTTCAGTGTCGACGACGGAGCGGGAGTTGCGATTCCGGAGTAATGACAGATCTCAATATGAGTATGGTCATTCTCCTTTATTTACACTTATAACAGGGCTTATATAGTTAACTGCTATGGACACGCGCTACCTGCAGCTTGCAGATAGGTTACAGCCTTGTGTTCACGCGCATCTATGCTCTAGCAGATTGGCCTGTTCTTTCTGATCATGCGAAATGCCTTCATGGTCTTTATCTTGTTTTTCTCCTTCCAGCTGCACATTCCTTTCTCCGTTGTTTTCTGCTTAAGTGTCTTGTTATGTCGGGTGGTGCAGTGTTTGCTCATTAAAATCAAACTCAGGAATGTCCGTTAGTGAGACTCCCATTCCCACAATCTTGACTAAAACTCCCTTTACAAGTATTTAAAACAGAATATGCTGCTCCAGCGTCTATCAAAAAATCTGTCCTCTCATTCCCTAGCATCAGGGTAACCAGGGGCTCAGCTGGGGATGACTCCCCCAGTCCTCTTCATGCCTCATCTAAAGTCAACAGTCTTACAGCCTGATCAGGGGTAGTTCTGCTAACTCTCCTCCCTCGCAGACAATTTCATTTCCAATGTCCCTTTTCCTTGCAAATAGCACATTGATCCCTATCCAGAGGTCGGCGCTGGAATCGGTTTCCTCCAGCACTTCCCCGACCTCGCCCTCCATACCCTACTCCTCATGATCCTTGTTCTGTTAGTGCAGCAATCAGCTTCCTTTCCCAATTCCTCTCAACGACCTCCCTGTTGTTATACACCTTCCAAGCGGTTTCTAATAATTTGTTAAGGTTCTTGGAATCTTCTCCCTCTAGTCTCTGAAGCTTCTTCCTGATATCTGGTGCAGACTGTCCTACAAACAAAGTTACCAATTGCAAAGCATCCCCTTCCTTTTCAGGATCTAGGTTTGTATACTTCCGAGCTGCAGACATTAATCGCTCATGAAAGTCAGAGGGAGATTCTTCCCTCCCTTGTATCACCTGGTACATTTTGGACAGATTAATAGCTTTTGGAATAGTGTGTTTTATACCAAACACTATCAATCTCTGGATCTGGTCAATAATTCTCGTTGAGCTGGGTTGTTAGGATCCCATCGGGGATCCGCAGGTGGAAAATGGTCATTCACAGTTCCTGGTTGGGCACTCTGAGCATGTATTCTTTCTGCCTCTTCTTTAGCTTTAGCTAATACCATAGTTCTCTCATCTAGAGTTAACAAAGTATCCAACACCACCTGTATATCGATCCAATCCAGGTCCTGGGTTCGAACTATGGTCTCAAATATTTTTGTTACCTTCTCTGGATCTTCTCTATATGTCCCTGCCAATTCCTTCCAGGACCTTAAATCAGTTACTGAAAACGGAACTTTAACAGTAACTGGCCCGTTATTCCCAACCGCTTGCCGGAGAGGTGCTTGAAGTGCCTCCCCCCTTTCCACATCACGATGTCCCATTCCCCTCCTAGTTCTCCCAGCTATGGGGCTAAAATCCCCTTCTTCATCTGTACTCGACTCATCTTCCTGCCTTGTCCCTGATCTCCTTTGCCCTGGGGCCACTAGTAAATCTACATCCTCTTCCTCTGATTTTCCATACTTAACACAATGCTTTCCAATATTACAAGCAGAACAACATCTCCTTGGTTTCTTTCCTTGATCCTTCTCTAAGGCCAGAACCATAGGATTGTTTGGCACTAAACAACAATCTTTCTGCCATTCCGGTCGATTTTGCAATGTAAAGAACAAATCAACATAAGGCACTTCATTCCATTTCCCTTCACGGCGGCAAAATAACATTAATTGTAATATAGTATTATACTTCAAAGTCCCATTCTTTGGCCATTTTTCTTGGTCTTCCAACATATACAGTGATTACAATATTCAATCAATCATTTACAATGATTACAATATTCAATCAATTGCTTCCTTGTAAGGGGGTCATTCCCAACATCCTTCCAGTGCTTTAATAAACATCCCAGAGGTGACTTTTTCAAAATTTCCCCTTCTAAGGATTGTCCAGAACCCATGACACAACAGACAACAATTACCGACAATTAACAATATCAGACACGTTCACACACTCACAACACCACACACTTCTGCGGATACACTCACAACACTCACACACCTTTCCATGGCTGGCACTCCGGGCGTTCCCGTAATAATGTGCAAACAAGCCTTCCCTTTAACCGGTTTCCCTTTTAGTCCCTTACGGACTGGTTCCCTTAGAAGTAATGCCTTATGTCCTGCTTTTGGCAGGGATAGAGTTAATTTCCTTCCTAGTAGCTGGTACAGTGCTGTGTTTTGGATTTAGGATGAGAACAAAGTTGATAACACACCAATGTTTTAGTTGTTGCTAGGTAATGCTTACACTAGCCAAGGACTTTTTAGGTTTCCATGCTCTACCGACTGAGAAGGCTGCAGGTGCACAAGAAGCTGGGAGGGGGCACAGCCAAACTGGCCAAAGGGACATTCCATACCATGTGACGTCATGCTCAGTACATAAACTGGGGAAAGCTGGCCGGGGGGGCCGCTGCTCGGGGACTGGCTGGGCATCGGTCGGCGGGTGGTGAGCAATTGTACTGTGCATCACTTGTTTTGTGTATTATTATTATTATTATTCTTTTATTTCAATTATTAAACTGTTTTTATCTCAACCCACGACTTTTTCTCACTTGTGCTCTTCCAATTCTCTCCCCCATCCCACCGGGGTGCGGGGGGGAGTGAGCGAGTGGCTGCGTGGTGCTCAGTTGCCGACTGAGGTTAAACCACGACACCTTATAATCCCAGGGGATCTTGCATTGAACTCATTGGATCAGGGGATCGGAGGATCTCCCCGAAAAAAAGACTTCAGTGGTGCCGGAGTCATAGAATCATAGAATCACTAAGGTTGGAAAAGACCTCTAAGATCATCGAGTCCAACCGTCAACCCAACACCACCATGCCCACTAAACCATGTCCCTAAGCGCCTCATCTACACGTCTTTTAAATACTTCCAGGGATGGGGACTCAACCACTTCCCTGGGCAGCCTGTTCCAATGTTTAACCACGCTTTCAGTAAAGAAATTTTTTCTCATGTCCAATCTAAACCTCCCCTGGCACAACTTGAGGCCATTTCCTCTCGTCCTATCGCTAGTTACTTGGGAGAAGAGACCGACACCCACCTCGCTACAACCTCCTTTCAGGTAGTTGTAGAGCACGATGAGGTCTCCCCTGAGCCTCCTCTTCTCCAGACGAAACAGTCCCAGTTCCCTCAGCTGCTCCTCATAAGACTTGTGGTCTAGACCCCTCACCAGCTTTGTTGCCCTTCTCTGGACACGCTCCAGCACCTCAACATCCTTCTTGTCGTGAGGGGCCCAAAACTGAACACAGTAGTCGAGGTGCGGCCTCACCAGGGCCGAGTACAGGGGCACGATCACTTCCCTACTCCTGCTGGCCACACTATTTCTGATACAGGCCAGGATGCCATTGGCCTTCTTGGCCGCCTGGGCACACTGCCGGCTCATGTTCAGCCGGCTGTCGACCAGCACCCCCAGGTCCTTTTCCGACAGGCAGCTTTCCAGCCACTCTTCCCCAAGCCTGTAGCGCTGCATGGGGTTGTTGTGGCCGAAATGGAGGACCCGGCACTTGGCCTTGTTGAATCTCATACAGTTGGCCTCGGCCCATCGATCCAGCCTGTCCAGATCCCTCTGCAGAACCTTCCTACCCTCGAGCAGATCAACACTCCCGCCCAGCTTGGTGTCGTCTGCAAACTTACTGAGGGTGCCCTCAATCCCCTCATCCAGATCATTGATAAAGATATTGAACAAGACCGGCCCCAAAACTGAGCCCTGGGGAACACCGCTTGTGACCGGCCGCCAACCGGATTTAACTCCATTCACCACAACTCTCTGGGCCCGGCCGTCCAGCCAGGTTTTTACCCAGCGCAGAGTATACCTGTCTAAGCCGTGAGCTGCCAGCTTCTCTAGGAGAATGCTGTGGGAGACGGTGTCAAAGGCCTTACTGAAGTCCAGGTAGACCACATCCACAGCCTTTCCCTCATCCACTAGGCGGGTCACCTGGTCATAGAAGGAGATCAGGTTGGTCAAGCAGGACCTGCCTCTCATGAACCCGTGCTGGCTGGGCCTGATCCCCTGGTTGTTCCGCTCATGCCTTGTGAGCGCCCTCAAGATGAACTGCTCCATAATCTTCCCCGGCACCGAGGTCAGGCTGACAGGCCTGTAGTTCCCCGAATCCTCCTTCCGGCCCTTCCTGTAGATGGGCGTCACACTGGCAAGCCTCCAGTTGTCCGGGACCTCCCCCGTTAACCAGGACTGCTGATAAATGATGGAGGGTGTCTTGGCGAGCTCCTCTGCCAGCTCCCTCAGCACTCTCGGGTGGATCCCATCCGGCCCCATAGACTTGTGAGCATCCAGGTGGCGTAGCAGGTCGTTGACTGCTTCCTCTTGGATTATGGGGGGTACATCCTGCTCGCCGTCCCTGTCTTCCAGCTCAGGGGGCTGAATACCCTGAGGATAACTGGTCTGCCTGTTAAAGACTGAGGCAAAGAAGGCATTGAGTACCTCAGCCTTTTCCTCATCCTCGGTAACAGTGTTCCCCCCCCGCATCCAATAAGGGATGGAGATTCTCCTTGGCTCTCTTTTTGTCATTAATATATCTGTAAAAACATTTTTTGTTGTCTTTAACGACAGCGGCCAGATTGCGTTCTAGCTGGGCTTTTGCCTTTCTCATTTCCTCTCTGCATGTCCTAACGAGATCCCTGTACTCTTCTTGAGTCGCCTGCCCCTTCTTCCACAAGCGGTAAACTCTCCTTTTTTTCCTGAGGCCCAGCAAGAGCTCCCCGTTCAGCCAGGCCGGTCATCTTCCCCGCCCATTCTTCTTACGGCGTACAGGGACAGCCTGCTCCTGCGCCTTTAAGACTTCCTTCTTGAAGAACGTCCAGTCTTCCTGGACCCGTTTGCCCTTCAGGACTGTCTCCCAAGGGACTCTCTCAACCAGCATCCTGAACAGGCCAAAGTCCGCCCTCCGGAAGTCCATGGCTGTGGTTCTGCTGGCCCCCCTCCTTACTTCACTGTGAATTCTACCATTTCATGGTTGCTAAGCCCAAGACGGCCTCCGACCACCACATCTCCCACCAGTCCTTCTCTGTTTGTAAACAGCAGGTCGAGCGAGGCACCTCCCCTGGTAGGCTCACTTACCAGCTGTGTCAGGGAGTTGTCTTCCACACACTCCAGGAACCTCCTAGACTGCTTCCTCTCTGCCGTGTTGTATTTCCAGCAGATGTCCGGGAAGTTGAAGTCCCCCACGAGAACAAGGGCTAGCGATTGAGAGACTTCTGCCAGCCGCTTGTAGAATGCTTCATCCGCCCCTTCATCCTGGTTGGGTGGTCTATCACAGACTCCCAGCAGGATATCTGCCTCGTTGGCCTTCCCCCTCATCCTTACCCATAAACACTCGACCATATCATCATCACAATCGTTGAGCTCTCGACAATCGAAACACTCCCTAACATACAGAGCCACCCCACCGCCTCTCCTTCCTCGCCTGTCCCTTCTGAAGAGTTTATAGCCATCCATTGCAGCACTCCAATCGTGAGAGTCACCCCACCATGTTTCTGTGATGGTGACTAAGTCATAGCTATCCTGCTGAACAATGGCTTCCAGCTCCTCCTGTTTGCCGCCCATGCTGCGTGCATTGGTGTAGATGCACTTGAGCTGGGCTATCCATTTCACCCCCAGCATTGGCATGCCACCCCTAGGCTCATCTCTAGTGAGCCTGGTTTTATCCCCTTCCCCCTTTGAACCTAGTTTAAAGCCCTCTCAATGAGCCCCACCAATTCATGGGCGAGAATCCTTTTCCCCCTGTGAGACAGCTGAACTCCGTCTGTCACCAGCAGGCCCAGTGCCATGTAAACCTCCCCATGATCAAAAAAGCCAGAATTCCTCTGATGACACCAGCCCCTGAGCCACGTGTTGATCAGGTGTGTTTTCCTGTTCCTTTCAGTATTCTTCCCTGCTGCTGTAGGGATTGAGGAAAACACTACCTGTGCTCCTGATCCTTCAACCAGTCGCCCCAGTGCCCTGAAGTCCCTTTTGATTGCTTCTAGACTTCTCTCTGCAACCTCATCACTGCCAGCCTGTATAACCAACAGCGGGTAGTAGTCAGAAGGCCGTATCAGACCAGGGAGTTTCCTAGTAATGTCTCTGACCCGGGCCCCAGGGAGGCAGCAGACTTCCCTGTGGGATGGGTCCGGTCGGCATATTGGGCCCTCTGTTCCCCTCAGAAGGGAATCGCCTACCACAATTACCCTCCTTTTTTTCTTAGCAGAGGCAGTCATAATGCATGGGGCTGACTGCCTCACCCTAGGCAACCCCCTGGATGGACCTTCATCTACATCCTCATTTGCCTGGCCCTCAAGTTCCAGGGCCCCATATCTGTTGTGTAAGGGCAACTATGAAGGTGAGGGAGGCCAGGCGGGCGTTTGCCTGGCACCCCAGCAGGGACCTGTTTCCATTCCCCCCTCTCGATCCCGAGAATCCGTCGAGTGTCAGATGCAGTGTCCCATCTGGGGTGCCAAATTGTCACCGAACATCGGGAATAAAACTCCTTAACACTGGGTGTATTAAAGAGCAGGCATTACTTTATTCGGCACCGGGTGCGTGGGGGATCTCTCCGCCTAGCATGCACACCGTATGTTGCATCAACCGTCCCTTATATGGCTCTTTGATATACATATTCATAATAATTTCTTGGAATAATCATACATATTCATTATATTTCTAAGAACTAATTATAATATTTGCATAGTCTTTCACGCATGTGTTTTGAGTCCTTAGGAGCATCTACGAGGTGTCTTAGGTGGTCTCTGGTGGTCTCTGGTGGTCTCTTGTGGTCTTTGCAGGAGGTGAACTTTTCCTTGCACAGTCACAAACTGGCTCATCACTGCCGTTTGCCACAGTTTTGGTTGTCCTTGTCTGGTTTCTGCTAGTACTTATCTGTCTCTCACGATGTGCTCGTTAACTTTGGCCTTGTATATGATGTGCTCGTTAGCTTTGGCCTTGCATGTTTGATGCAGGCTTGATTAATCCAGCAGTTTATCTTACAACTATTTACAACAAAATCATGTAATCGATAAATTATCTTTTTTTTTTTAACAGAGGAAATTTTTAACTACTGATTGTGGGAAAACAAGAAATTGTGACTTAATTGTTCCCTAACAGTTTAGAAAACATTTTAATGACCCTATGTTTATTATTTTTTAAAAAATAAATAATTAACCCTTTATTATTTTCTGTCCTTTAGGGGAGGGAGGGGAAAGCTAGAGGCAAACCAGAACTTAGGCCCTAATCCTAGGCCTGAAGCTACTCTTCTTGCTATTCCGTAGAACTAAAAAAAAACTTTACAAAACTAAAAATGATGTAGTTACACTGACAATCCTGCAGCATGAACTAGCCCATAATTAAGTTTAACACTGAGTGCTTGGAGTTTAATACTAGCCCTAATTTTCCCTAGCCCTTCCTTCCTTCCTTCCCCACGCCTGCCTTCCTGCCTGCCTTCCTGCCTGCCTTCCCCACGCCTGCCTGCCTTCCTCCCTCATCCCTCCCTTCCTCCCCCACCCCTCCCTTCTTCACTTCCTCCCTCCCTCCCTTCCTTCCCTCCTTCCTTCTGTACTTCCATCCCTTCTTCCTTCCTACCCTCCCTCATTCCCTCCCACTTTCCTTCTTTCCTTTACTTTGTCCCTTCTTAATTTCTTCCCTCGTTCCCTCTATCCTTACTTCCCTTCCTCCTTTCCTGAAGCCTTCCTTCCCTCTATCTCTCCCCCTTTTCTCCTCCCTTCCTTCTTTCTTTTCTTTCCTTCCTCCCTCACTCCCTCCTTCTTTTCTTTCTCCTTCCTTCCTTCCTTCCTTCCTTCCTTCCTTCCTTCCTTCCTTCCTTAATTCTTTCCCTCTTTCTTCCTGCCTTTTTTCCTTCTTTATTTCTGTATTGGGCACAGTTTATGTGGCAAGGTTCTGGTAGCAGGGGGGTTGCAGGGGTGGCTTCTGTGAGAAGACACCAGAAGCTGCCCCCATGACGGATAGAGCCAGTTCCAGCCAGCTCTAAGAGGGACCCACTGCTGGCCAAAGCTGAGCTAATCAGTGATGTTGGTAGCGCCTCTCTGATAACATATTTAAGAAAGGGTAAAAAAAGCTGTGAAACAGCAGCTGGAGAGAGGAGCGAGAATATGTGAGAGAAACAACTCTGCAGACACCAAGGTCAGTGAAGAAGGAGGGGGAGGAGGTGCTCCAGGCGCCAGAGCAGAGATTCCCCTGCAGCCCGTGGCAAAGACCGTCATGATGCAGGTTGTCCCCCTGCAGCCCATGGAAGACCACGGTGGAGCAGATATTCACCCTGCAGCCCATGGAGGACCCTAGACTGGAGCAGGGGAAGAGCATGAGGAGGAAGGAGCGGCAGAGACGAAACGTTATGAACTGACCGCGATCCCCATTCCCCATCTCCCTGTGCCGTTCGGGGGGGAGGAGTTAGAAGTTTTGGGAGTGAAGTTGAGCCTGGGAAGAAGGGAGGGGTGGGGGGAAGGTGTTTTAGATTTGTTCTTATTTCTCATTATCCTACTCTTTTTAATTGGCAATAAATTAAACAGACAGGTGCAGAACTCACATGAGTGTTACTAGGATTTTCATACTTGCACTAAATGAGAATAGGCCTCAAAATCAAAAGGTGGATTCAACATTCATATTTGAAAGCTCTAATGTGTACTTCCTTTCAGTATGATTAGCAGAAAAAGATGCCCAAAAAAAGAAAGAAAGAAAAAAATCTTCCATTTCTACAGGGTCATCTGCAGGTGGTTTAATTGTCAGTTTTTTAATTGTTAATTACATCTTCCACCTCAGGAAACAAATCTTATCACAATAAATTGAGAAAGAAAACCTGTATTTGAAAGCATTTAAATGGTTGAAATGTATCTTCCTTTCAGTGGTTCTAGCTATATAAAATTCCCTTAACCATGCTTTTCACTACTGCAAATAAACTAAAACTGGGGCTAAGCAGAACTAAACTCTGCTTTCAGAGACAACAGTGTAAATTCAGAGTGGAATGTATTGGTAATAGTATTGCTGTAGATTTATTTCTACTCACTGCAAGTGGAATATAGCTATCTGTTATGGTCAGATCCTGTTTCAGCTTTAATAGTGGGAAAGCTACTTTGACATCAACTGAAATAGGTTGTGCTTTTAAATGCATGGGTGCTTCTGTCTAGTCCTCTGTGCTAATACAGCATCAGACCTATTTATATGGTGAAAAGACAAGCTTACTAGAGAACTGGTGCCAAACAAAGACAAATGACACCCTGACATAATCTGAAGATGCATGAACTTCTCAAAAGCTTTTAAATTGGTACAGAGAGTATGAAACTTCTGTTATCTCACTTCCATTTACTTTATTTCCTGGACTTTTTGAGCCACTGAGTGAAAGGCGTGGATAAGAGGTATGTTATTATTCTGTGGAGGACTTCTTAAATAATTTTTTTTAAGGTACTGTAAAATTAGACTCATTAGTAACTGTGTAGTCTGTAATGCTTGTGTAGATTCTTATACCACACTCTTAATGTATCTGTGTACTGAATTAAACAGAAGGAGTAACATCTGTCTTGTGTTTGCCCTCTCGTCTTCCCCTTGGGGGAAAATGAGCAGAGTGGTTTGTTTTAGTTTGAAAGATATCCGGAGGAATAATAGGTTTGGGCTAGCACAGTCGAGGAAGCAGAGCACAGCGTGCATTTTGAGGGGAAGGTAGTGAGGTATCTGATGGTCCTTAATTTTCCTGGGAGACCATTCTGCAATATTAGACCAAGCTCTCAGAAGTCTGCACTGATAACTTTTTAATACAGACAATTTCATAGTGTGAAAGGAACAAAGTGATTTTGTGTTGTCTTTCTCACAGTACTTAAATCAGTTTTTTGGTCCCCTAAATATGGGAATCAACTGAGATTTGAAGATAAGGGTTATGGCACTGAACTCTATTCTTCCGGTGCACTGGATTGGGAGCTGGGGTTTGTTCACAGGGCCATGGTCAGTGAAGACACATGCTGCCAATTTGGCACTGGCTAGAGTCTTGTATGCGCCAAAGACCACAAGCCCAGATGGGCGGCTTAGCTCTAGTTCAGCTGAACAATGATAAAACTGAAGTGATGAACACTAGATCACTGCTTCCTGGTGGAAACAACAGGACTTGGGAATGTTGAAATAATTGCTCAGGGATGGTCCCCCATACTTTATCATCAATGAGAAATTGAGGAACTATCGTGGAGTATAGACTGACCTGAAAATTTGAAGATTTATACTTCCCACTGAAAATGATGATAAGCATGGTTTCCGACTCAAGCTATTTTCCCTGTCATCAACATAATTCAAGCCTTGCTTTTGTTCAACTTCAATTGGTATCCTTAGTCAGATGATCCTCTCCAAGTGATTTGCTGATAACAACAGTCATCTATGGTGAAAGATAAGTGGAACATGTCCATCCTATCTCTGTGTTGTCTTTTTACAGTAATAAACCTTTTTACAATAATAAACAAGGGTAACATCAATAAAATCTGCTCCATGACCTAAGTTTTGAACAATGAAAAACTATCTGATGTTCACTGTTTTATGGCAGAATGGCATATATGACAACAGTGAGAATGTATGGAGATGTTCTTCTGTTACTTGGAGAATAAGCTATTCTTTCTGCTGTATTACAGCAGGATTAACTACATTGATTTCACTCTTTCATTTCAGTTTATTTTTATCAAAATTTCCTCAAACTACTTGACTATCTGAAGAGTCACATCTAAACAGGTGTCTGATTCTGTAAAGTGAATTTAAACACATGCAAACTCTCATTTAAATTTAATGAGAGAACTTACCTACCTGAAGATATGTACCTGCTTAAACACCTTGCTGAAGCACAGGACAAAACATGACTTGCAAGTACCAACTATTGATATGGAATATCAAATACTTGTGGAGAACTTAGGGACTGATCTACAGAGTTAAGGTATTCCCCAAAATAATTATATCAAATGATACATTTTCTGTAATCATGATTGCTCTCATGTTCCCTGAGCATGAAAGGCTTAATCTATCAGTTTCATAATTAGTTGTGAATATATTAATATTTTTTTTCCTTTTTTTAAAGCAAACCTTGTCAGTTTGTAAGAAATACCAGGCCACGTGAGTCATGTACACTAGATAGCACAGGGACTAGGGGCTACTTCTCTCTCTGCACAAATAGCACCTGGAAGAAAGGGTCAGGAATGAGATGATGGGTCTTCTAGTGATACTGGTGCCTTGGGGCCCAGCCTAGCTAATGAATAGTAGTCTTGCATACATGCAGCAGTGCAAGAAACTGAGATACATGCAAATAGCATGTTTCCTAAGGTCAGGTCAAGGCCAGAAGAGAGCATATCCTGAGCTGAAGTGAATAGAGGGAGGACAAGAAAATACCCGGTGAGCAAGCTTGGACAGTGTAGTTCCCAGCACTGACACCAGAGGCACTACTCCACCCAGAGTATCACAACTACAGTTGTGATTTGAAGGAGGCATTTCTGTCTTAGATTTCTCTTTTGTGCAGATAAGCCAAAATTTTATTTTTCATTTTTTTCCCCTAACATCACAACAGTGAGCATGGACTGGGTGGATATATAACTCCTCAGCACATACAGACACACAGAAGTGTGTGTATGTTAGGAGAGCAACCACTGGTAAGAAACCCCACAGAGCATTTCAATTCTTAAAGGTCACACATATGACAGCTTTTAGATACCTTGAGCCATCTAAGTGATTGGAATTGGTTTTGGTCACTTGGGATCAGACTTACATTTTTCTATTTATTAGGCTTCTGTGAATATATCTGAGAGGTGGAATAAAATTATAGAAAGGTTAATCGAGATGTAATCACTGTTTTTTAATGTATAGGAAAGGAGGAAAGTAATATTCAGTGGTTTTACATGTACAAAATTAACTTTTCTGATAAGACTCAGTACTCAGTTGCTAAAGTAGTGAGCACATTAAAGTTTTTTTTCGCAGTATTAAATACAGCTCCATTTTATATTGCATAGAGGGCAAGACAAGTTGTAAATAAGTTCTACTTTGTAATGAAAGTCATCTCTTTAAAATATTGAAGTAACCTCTCCCATTTAATGAAGCATATTCCTTTAAGTAGAAATTGAAATATGTTTATTTGAATACAAAGGTAAATAAAACTAGTTGGAATAGTTTTCCATATTCTTAAAAAAAAAATTTTAAGGAACATAGCTTTTCCACTTTATATGGTTGGACTCGATGATCTTAAGGGTCTTTTCCAACCTAAATGATTCTATGATTCTAAACTAAATTAATTTCCCCAAGTTGAGTCTGTTTTGCCCAGGTAATTGGTAAGTAATCTCCCTGTCCTTATCTTGACCTACAAGCTTTTCATTGTATTTTTTCCCCCTGCCTTGTTGAGGAGTGGGAGTGATAGAGTGGCTTGGTGGGCACCTGGCAGCCAGCCAAGGTCTATTCTCCTTCCTTCCTTCCTTCCTTCCCTCCCTCCCTCCCTCCTTCCTTTTTCTTTCTTTGTCTCTCTCTTTCTCTGTTTCATTATTTTTCTTTATTTCTTTATCTCATTCCTTCTCTCTTTCTTTCTTCCTCTATCTCTTTCTTTCTCTCTTTTACTTACTTTCCTCTCCCTCCCCCTTTCTCTGTCTCAAAGCGCCATCCAACCTGACTTTGAACACTTCCAATGATGGGGCATCCACAGCTTCTCTGGGCAACCTGTTCCAGTCTCTCACCACCCTCATTGTAAAAAGTTTCTTCCTTATGTCCAATATAAATCTACCCTCTTTCAGTTTATAACCATTGCCCCTTGTCCTGTCACTACAGGCCTCGGTAAAAAGTCTCTCTCCATCTTTCTTATAAGCCCCCTTTAAGTATTGAAAGGACGCAATAAGGTCTCTCCAGAGCCTTCTCTTCTCCAGGCTGAACAACCCCAACTCTCTCAGCCTTTCTTCAGAGGAGAGGTGTTCCATCCCTCTGATCATTTTTGTGGCCCTCCTCTGGACCCGCTCTAACAGGTCCATGTCTTTCTTGTACTGAGGAGCCCAGAGCTGGATGCAGAACTCCAGGTGGGGTCTCACAAGAGCAGAGTAGAGGGAGAGAATTACTTCCCTCGACCTGCTGGCCATGCTTCTTTTTATGTGGCCCAGGATAGGATGAGCTTTCTGGGCTGCAAGTGCACATTGCCAGCTCATGTCCAGTTTTTCATCCACCAGTATCCCCAAGTCCTTCTCTGCAGGACTGCTCTCAATCCATTCAACCCCCAGTCTGTACTGATATCAGGGATTGCCCCGACCCATGTTTGAACTTTGCACTTGGCCTTGTTGAACTTCATGAGGTTCGCACGGGCCCACCTCTCAAGCTGCCAAGGTCCCTCTGGATGGCATCGCTTCCCTCAAGCAAATCAACTGCACCACTCAGCTTGGTGTCATCTGCAAACTTGCTGAGGGTGCGCTCAATCTCACTATGTTGTTGATGAAGATGTTGAATAGTATTGGTCCCAGTATGGACCTTTGAGGGACACCACTTGTTACTGGTTTCCACTTGGACATTGAGCCATTGACTGAAACTCTTTGGACACAGACACCCAGCCAGTTCCTTATCCATCTAACAGTCCATCCATCAAACCCATATCTCTCCAATTTAGCAGCAAGAATGTTGTGGGGGGCCATATCAAAAGCCTTACAGAAGTCCAGGTAGATGACATCCTTAGCTCCACTGATGACATCCCTTGTCCACTGATGCAGTCAATGGCATTGTAGAAGGTCACTAAATTAGTCAGGCCTGATTTGCCCTTGGTGAAGCCATGTTGGCTGTCTCTAGTCACCTCCCTGCCTTCCATATGTTTCGACATGTCTTCCAGGAGGATCTGTTCCATGATCTTACCGGGCACTGAGGTGAGGCTGACTGACTGGTAGTTTCCAGGGTCCTCCTTTTTACCCTTTTTAAAAAATTGGCATGATGTTTCCCTCTTTGCAGTTACTGGGGACTTCACCTGACTGCCACAACTTTTCAAATATGATGGAGAGTGGCTTGGCAGCTACATCAGCCAATTCCCTCAGGACCCTGGGATGTACCTCATCAGGTCCCATGTACTTATGTATATTCAGGTTTCTCAGGTGGTCTCGAACCTGATCTGCTATGATGGGTGTGACTTTGTATTGGGTTTACGTGGCAAGGTTTTGGTAGCAGGTGGGGCTACAGGGGTGGCTTCTTTGAGAAGACACCAAAAGCTGCCCCCATGTTGGACAGAGCCAGTTCCAGCCAGCTCCAATATGGACCCACTGCTGGCCAAAGCTGAGCCAATCAGCGACAGTGGTAGTGCTTCTGTGAAAAGATATTTAAGAAAGGGGAAAAAATGCTGTGCAACAGCAGCTGTGAGAGAGAGAAGTGAGAATATGTGAGAGAAACAACTATGCAGACAACTATGCAGACACCAAGGTCAGTGAAGAAGGAGGGGGAGGAGGTGCTCCAGGCGCCAGAGCAGAGATTCCCCTGCAGCCCGTGGTAAAGAATATGGTGATGCAGGTTATCCCCCTGCACCCCATGGAGGTCCACGGTGGGGCAGATATCCACCCTGCAGCCTGTGGAGGACCCCATGCCAGAGCAGGTGGATGTGCCTGATGGAAGCTGTGACCCTGTGGAGATCCCACGCTGAAGTAGGCTCCTGGCAGGAACTGCGGCCAGTGGAGAGGAGCCCATGCAGGAGCAGGTTTTCTGTCAGGAACTGCAGCCCCGTGGGGGATGCACACTGGGGCAGTCCATTCCTGAAGGACTGCACCCCGTGGAAAGGACCCATGATGGAGCAGTTCTTGAAGAACTGCAGCCCGTGGGAAGGGGCCACATTGTAGAAGTCTGTGAAGGACTGTCTCCCATGGGAGGGACCCCATGCTGGAGCAGGGGAAGAATGTGAGGAGGAAGGAGCAGCAGAGATGAAATGTTATGAACTGACTGCAACCCCCATTCATAGAATCATAGAATCATAGAATCATTAAGGTTGGAAGAGACCTCTAAGATCATCGAGTCCAACCGTCAACCCAACACCACCATGCCCACTAAACCATGTCCCTAAGGGCCTCATCTACTTGTCTTTTAAATACCTCCAGGGATGGTGACTCAACCACTTCCCTGGGCAGCCTGTTCCAATGTTTAACCACTCTTTCAGTAAAGAAATTTTTCCTCACGTCCAATCTAAACCTCCCCTGGCGCAACTTGAGGCCATTTCCTCTCGTCCTATCGCTAGTTACTTGGGAGAAGAGACCGACACCCACCTCGCTACAACCTCCTTTCAGGTAGTTTTAGAGAGCGATGAGGTCCCCCCTCAGCCTCCTCTTCTCCAGACGAAACAGTCCCAGTTCCCTCAGCCGCTCCTCATAAGACTTGTTCTCCAGACCCCTCACCAGCCTCGTTGCCCTTCTCTGGACACGCTCCAGCACCTCAGTGTCCTTCTTGTAGTGAGGGGCCCAAAACTGAACACAGTAGTCGAGGTGCGGCCTCACCAGGGCCGAGTACAGGGGCATGATCACTTCCCTACTCCTACTGGCCACACTATTTCTGATACAGGCCAGGATGCCATTGGCCTTCTTGGCCGCCTGGGCACACTGCCGGCTCATGTTCAGCCGGCTGTCGACCAGCACCCCCAGGTCCTTTTCCGCCAGGCAGCTTTCCAGCCACTCTTCCCCAAGCCTGTAGCGCTGCATGGGGTTGTTGTGACCCAAGTGCAGGACCCGGCACTTGGCCTTGTTGAATCTCATACAGTTGGCCTCGGCCCATCGATCCAGCCTGTCCAGATCCCTCTGCAGAACCTTCCTACCCTCGAGCAGATCAACACTCCCGCCCAACTTGGTGTCGTCTGCAAACTTACTGAGGGTGCCCTCAATCCCCTCATCCACATCATTGATAAAGATATTGAACAGAACTGGCCCCAAAACTGAGCCCTGGGGAACACCGCTCGTGACCGGCCGCCAACTGGATTTAACTCCATTCACCACAACTCTCTGGGCCCGGCCGTCCAGCCAGTTTTTGACCCAGCGCAGAGTATACCTGTCTAAGCCGTGAGCCGCCAGCTTCTCTAGGAGAATGCTGTGGGAGACAGCGTCAAAGGCCTTACTGAAGTCCAGGTAGACCACATCCACAGCCTTTCCCTCATCCACTAGGCGGGTCACCTGGTCATAGAAGGAGATCAGGTTGGTCAAGCAGGACCTGCCTCTCATGAACCCGTGCTGGCTGGGCCTGATCCCCTGGTTGTTCCGCTCATGCCTTGTGAGCGCCCTCAAGATGAACCGCTCCATAATCTTCCCCGGCACCGAGGTCAGGCTGACAGGCCTGTAGTTCCCCGGATCCTCCTTCCGGCCCTTCTTGTAGATGGGCATCACATTGGCAAGCCTCCAGTCGTCCGGGACCTCCCCCGTTAACCAGGACTGCTGATAAATGATGGAGAGTGGCTTGGCGAGCTCCTCCGCCAGCTCCCTCAGCACCCTCGGGTGGATCCCATCCGGCCCCATAGACTTGTGAGCATCCAGGTGGCGTAGCAGGTCGTTAACTGCTTCCTCTTGGATTATGGGGGGTTCATCCTGCTCGCCGTCCCTGTCTTCCAGCTCAGGGGGCCAAGTACCCTGAGGATAACTGGTCTGCCTGTTAAAGACTGAGGCAAAGAAGGCATTGAGTACCTCAGCCTTTTCCTCATCCTCGGTGACAATGTTCCCCCCCGCATCCAATAAGGGATGGAGATTCTCCTTGGCTCTCTTTTTGTCATTAATATATCTGTAAAAACTTTTTTTGTTGTCTTTAATGACAGCAGCCAGATTGCGTTCTAGCTGGGCTTTTGCCTTTCTCATTTCCTCTCTGCATGACCTAACGAGATCCCTGTACTCTTCTTGAGTCGCCTGCCCCTTCTTCCACAAGCGGTAAACTCTCCTTTTTTTCCTGAGGCCCAGCAAGAGCTCCCCGTTCAGCCAGGCTGGTCGTCTTCCCCGCCCGTTCTTCTTACGGCATATGGGGACAGCCTGCTCCTGCGCCTTTAAGACTTCCTTCTTGAAGAACGTCCAGTCTTCCTGGACCCGTTTGCCCTTCAGGACTGTCTCCCAAGGGACTCTCTCAACCAGCATCCTGAACAGGCCAAAGTCCGCCCTCCGGAAGTCCATGGCTGTGGTTTTGCTGGCCCCCCTCCTTACTTCACCGAGAATCGAGAATTCCACCATTTCATGGTCGCTAAGCCCAAGACGGCCTCCGACCACCACATCTCCCACCAGTCCTTCTCTGTTTGTAAGCAGCAGGTCGAGCGAGGCACCTCCCCTGGTAGGCTCACTTACCAGCTGTGTCAGGAAGTTGTCTTCCACACACTCCAGGAACCTCCTAGACTGTTTCCTCTCTGCCGTGTTGTATTTCCAGCAGACGTCCGGGAAGTTGAAGTCCCCCACGAGAACAAGGGCTAGCGATTGAGAGACTTCTGCCAGCCGCTTGTAGAACGCTTCATCCGCCCCTTCATCCTGGTTGGGTGGTCTATCACAGACTCCCAGCAGGATATCTGCCTCGTTGGCCTTCCCCCTCATCCTTACCCATAAACACTCAACCGTACCATCATCACAATCGTTGAGCTCTCGACAATCAAAGCACTCCCTAACATACAGGGCCACCCCATCTCCCTGTGCCGTTCGGGGGGGAGGAGTTAGAAGTTTTGGGAGTGAAGTTGAGCCTGGGAAGAAGGGAGGGGTGGGGGGAAGGTGTTTTAGATTTGTTCTTATTTCTCATTATCCTACTCTTTTTAATTTGCAATAAATTAAATCAATTTCCCCAAGTTGAGTCTGTTTTGCCCGTGATGGTAATTGCTGAGTGATCTCCCTGTCCTTATCTTGACCCATGAGCTTTTCATCATATTTTCTCCCTCTGTCATGTGGAAGAGGGGGAGTGATAGAGTGGCTTGGTGGGCACGTGGCATCCAGCCAAGGTCAGCCCACCACAGACTTCATTCCTCCAGTCCCTGCCTTGAGGTTCAGGGCCTTGAGAAATGTGGGAAGAGAGATTACCAGTGAAAACGGAGGAAAAACAATCGTTGAGTACCTCAGCCTTCTCCGTGTTGGTCGTCACTAGATCTCCTGCCTTACTTATCGGAGGGGGGGTGGGGGTGGCGTACGTTTTCTTTAGTCTTCCTTTTCTGGCCAACGCACCTGTAGAAGCCCTTCTTATGATTCTTCACAGCCCTTGCCAAATTCAGCTCCAGCTGTGCCTTAGCTTTCCTGATCCCATCCCTACACACCCGGGCAGCATCCCTATATTCTTCCCAGGATGCGTGTCCCTGCTTCCACTGCCTATGCGTTTCCTTCTTGCGCTTCAGCTCGACCGGAGGGTCCTTACTCAGCCATGCCGGTCTCCTGCCTTCCTTGCCTGATTTCTTACGCGTGGGAATCGAGAGCTCTTGTGCACTAAGAAAAACGTCCTTAAAGAGCTGCCAGCTCCCTTCTGCTCCTTCTGCACAGTGGCTTCCAACTCCTCCTGTTTGTTACCCGTGCTGCGTGCATTGGTATAGAGGCACTTCAGTTGGGCTCTCGACCGTGTCGCCTTTTTGGAGGATCAAGCCCCAATTCCTTTGCGGCATTTCTCAGGTGTTCCCCTGTTGGTCCCCAAACGCATCAGCAGCCCCTGGCTCTTCTCTGTTGCTCAAAACTCCATCCCCGTCCCCCGCTGAGTCTAGTTTAAAGCCCTCCTTGTAAGTCTGGCCAGCTTGTTGGCAAAGACCCTCTTGCCCCGCTTGGTCAGGTGAATCCCATCAGCTCCCCAACAGACCCGGCTTCTCAAAGGTAGAGCCATGATCATTGCGTACGGCACCAGCTACGCAGCCAGGCATTCACCCGTTCAATTCGTCTCCTCCTTCCTGGACCCTTTCCCCTGACTGGGAGGATAGAGGAGACCACCACCTGTGCTCCTGATCCTTTTAACATTGCTCCGAGGGACATATAGTCTCCTTGGAGGGTTCTAAGTTGCCTCATCGCAGTATCATTAGGCCTTATGTGGAACAGTAGGAGCGGATGATAGTCTGTAGGGTTCACCAGGCTTGGCAGCCTCTCAGTGACGTTGTGAATGTGAGCTCCTAGTAGGCAGCAGACTTCTCTAGAGAAATCGTCTGGACAGCTGTCCTGGTTTCAGCTGGGATAGAGTTAATTTTCTTCCTAGTAGCTGGTATAGTGCTGTGTTTTGCATTTAGGATGAGAATAACGTTGATAACACACCGATGTTTTAGTTGTTGCTAAGTAGTGCTTACACTAGTCAAGGACTTTTCAGCTTCTCATGCCCTGCCAGCGAGAAGCTGGGAGGGGGCACAGCCAGGACAGCACACCCAAACTGGCCAAAGGGATATTCCATACCATATGACATCATGCTCAGTATATAAACTGGGGGAGTTAGCTGGGGGGCAGCGACCGCTGCTCGGGAACTGGCTGGGCATCGGTCAGCAGGTGGTGAGCAATTGCATTGTACATCACTTATTTTGTATATTCTTTTATCGTTGTTATTATTATTATTTTCCCTTCCTTTTCTGTCCTATTAAACTGTCTTTATCTCAACCCACGAATTTTACTTTTTTTTCCTGATTCTCTCCCGCATCCCACTGGGGTGGCAGGGGGAGTGAGCGAATGGCTGTGTGGTGTTTAGCTGCCTGCCGGGTTAAACCACAACAACAGCAAATGGGTGCTTTGGTGCCTCTCAGTAAGGAATCTTGAATTACTAATACTTTACTTTTTTGGTGGCACTGGTTCTAATGCAGGTGGATGATTGGATCAACTTTGCATGGTCAGCTTCTCCTGGATCCTGTCTGTTACTCACATGCTCTTCATTCTCCACCCCTAGAGCGTCGCATCTGTTACATAGGGGCACTTTAGGGGAAGGGGGAAGGTTTTTCCTTCTGCCCCGAGCAGAGACAAAGGGTCCAGTCTCCTTCATCTGTCATGGGTTACTTTTGTCAGTCATCTTGAGGTTGAATTCAGGCTTACCTCCCCCTTGCGCAGCCTTAAGGCAGGGCTGTCACTCAGCCTGGGACAGCACACAATACTGCTCACATTCCTGCGTACTGCACTGCCTCTTGAGCTCCTCTTGTAACATCACTACTTGTTTGAAGAGTTATTCCAGCTGGGCACACTTGCAGCTATGACATCCACAGCTGCCTTCAGGTGCTAGGGTGACTTCAAGGTGCTGGAGCTCCATGCAACCTAAGGTCTGGACAGCTATTTCAGTCCTTAGGAGGTCTGTTTGGGTGGAGATGTCAGCATAGTTAGGCTGTAGTGCTTCTGTTTGGGTTTCAGCCTCAGCCTCACGGTTGCAGCAGGTAGGCACCATTGTCTTTCAGCATGTCACAGTATCCTTATAGTTACCAGAAAAAAAACGGCCCACTTATAAAATGGTCATTCTTTTGAAAGAGGTCATCCTTCTGATTCTAGTTCCCTGGAGACCTCAAGCTTCTGGGTAGGCTTGCACAGCCACAAGCTAGCTGGGGTGACTGTTGGGGTAGCAGCCTAAGCCTGCAGGTGAGCAGAGCAGGCAGCAGCCTGACAGCTGGCAGAGCGCGCTGCCCTTCTCACGCACCCTTCCACGCAAACTGCCAACGCGGCTCCCAACTGAAGCCACACCCTGTTCGCAGTGCTCCTGGTCACTGGTGCTCCCTAGGGACCAGTTATATGCAGCTTCCCGTGGTTTGAACTGACTGCCCAACTCTCACCCGCCCCTCTTGCGAGAACCGTTGCCTGCTGGCCTGTCCCTCCACATACACAGCCCAAGGGTGTCGGGGGCACAGAAACCCGCTCAGACACCCCCGGGGACCTTACAAGCCTCACACTCCTCTCAGTGCATGGCAAAAAATGCTGCTGCCGGTGCTGCTGCTGCTAGCGTCGGCTTCCCACTGTTTGAACTGGCCACAGCTCGTATGGGGCTATATTTTGGATTTGTGATGAAAACACTGTTGATAACACGCCAGTGTTTTAGCTATTGCTGAACAGTGCTTTCACAGCATCGAGAACTTTTCTGCTTCTCACACTGCCGTGGTGGGTTGACCCTGGCTGGATGCCAGGTGCCCACCAAAGCCGCTCTATCATTCCCCCTCCTCAGCTGGACAGGGGAGAGAAAATATAACGAAAGGCTCGTGGGTCGAAATAAGGACAGGGAGGTCACTCAGCAATTACCATCATGGGCAAAACAGACTCGACTCAGGGAAATTAATTTAATTTATTATCTGGGACCCAATGCTGGTTTGGGGGCAATGCAAAACTAAGTAATGAATGTTTAGAGTATTTTACAAGCATTTTAGTTAGCACATCTTCAGAAGCTACAGTTTTTCATCTGATACTCTCAGATCAGCTTTATTTAAGCTTTTCTCTGTGTGTGTGTGTGATGAAGGTGGACTAGGAGCAGAGATAGATGCAGCTCTGATATTCTAGAAGGGGGAATACACTCTTTGTCATGGCAGTATATGCTGCACCAGCTAATGTTAACAAGATGGATGTCTTAGCCCAATCAATCTGTACCTGATGTGTGCTGTGTTCATAGTCAGTTATTGTATCTCATTTAAGAGATGATACCTTCACAAGATGCATTAACTTGATCATTTGCAGAATTCATACTTGTGTGTAGGGAATATGTCTTAACAATAGTGTTCCCTTTTTTCCTGTTTTTTAAACAGCAATTCTTCAGAGAGAAAATAGATGTGTCTTCTATAGAACAGAACTGAGAGTCGGGAGAACATGGCAGTGTTCAAGGCCTACTTACTGCATTGTACCTCTACTGTCTCTACATTGAGAGGCTACTATCTGCAGCCTGTCCATTGCAGATATGGGGCTAGAGACTTTCAGCATCAAAACACAGGCCCAATTCATAGGATGTTCTTTCACTCCAGCAGTCTTCCTCCTGGAAGAGGGGAGGTGGTAGATCTGTCTAAATCTTTCCAGCTGCAGGTCTGTAACAGCACCTGGAAAAATCACTTGAACATAATTAACTAGAAAGAGATCAGTAATGCTACACGGATCTGCAGGCAAGGGAACAAGGAGATAGAACAAGACACTTGGTCATGGAAGGGAAAAGGGGTGAATAGGGAAATCCCCATAAATGGGAGTGACCAGAATGTCTGGCTACAGTTATGGGTTTCCAAAAGTCTCCAAAAGCCCATATCATGGTTTTCCCCACTATTCCCAGTTTACCACAGGGCTTATGATGGTGTAGCAATATCAGCCAAGATTGATAGATGGTATTATTAAGACAAATTCCCAGTGCAAGCAAAGCTTTAATAAATAACCATCTTTCTATTGTGTGTCTATCAATTCCAAAGTCTTTTTATTATTTACTTATTTTTTACGAAGTCCTTTTACAACCCTTGAGCCTCAGACAGTGGTGGTGATATGTGTGAAAGATACTGTAATTATTAGATAACCTCCTGCCATTAATTTAACACATGGAAATCCTGCTGCAGGACGAAAAATATTGTTTCTTCTCCTGAAATTTCTTGAGGTTACTGCTTCTCACTGTGAAGTCTCAACAGAATTAACATGTGATCTGTAGGACAGACATCATGAAAATGTCTAACACAGGTCATATTCCTGTGCATGGGGCACAGTATCTTGTGTTCTTGACTCTTTGTAAGGTCATTCATTGTTTCATTTCCTCTTCCCTAGTTTTCTCATGATTAATGTTAAAGCCTAATGAAGCATTTATTTTCAATCATCAAGTAACTATTTAAGTAATTTACAGAGCACATTAATTAATATGATTCAACATTTTCCTTGAGAATGGAAATATGAACACAAGTATCCTAACACTGATGCCTTCAACGCTGTCTGATCAATATTCTGAGAGTCAATACCCACTCAACATCAGGTTGAAAATAAGAGAAGAAACTTCATTTCTTATAAGAAATGCTTTAACATTATTTTAAATACAAAATCCTTTCATTATTACAACATCCTATAATCATATACATTGAGGAATTTTTAAAAAGTATTTAGTGATCAGTCATATATACATTTTCACTTTTAAGAAAACAAAGTTAGGTGAATATTAAGTCCTTTTGAAATCCCAATCTCTACAGCATACATTTTTTTGGACAAAAAAGCCTCATTTGCTACATATTCATGAGTGTGTAGTCATTGTATGGGTGTATGCAGAATAGATGGAAGAGTCTTTTCTTCTCATCAAGTTTAGTCCCTGATGCTGCAGACAATGTTAACCTTTTAAGTTAGTGTACTGAGGTTTTCTTAAAACTAATCAAGCTATTTAGTCCTATTATTACACTATTAAGAGTCTGTTTCAGTATTTAACCTTTTACTGGTGAAAAATCATCTATTTTCCAGATTAAGTTAACCTAGGCCAATTAATAACTATCTGCATTTTTGTCAACATTGTTTTTTAACAAAATAACTTTTCTTTGTACCATAGCATCTGTACTTCCAGCTCTACTTAAACTGCTTTGTCTGAGATATATATGTGAACACTCTCTTCCTTTTCCACAGCTGCATCAAACCAGTGGCTGATAGCCATACTGTGATCAGTCAGTGTACTAAGATCTTTTACCTCCTCTGTCATGGCTAACTGATGAGCCTCAATTTATAGTGAAATTCTTGCTTTTAGTCTTGAAGAGCAAACTTTGCTAATTTCCCCCCCATTCTGTTCCTCTAATCCTCACAGTCATTCAGTTCCACAACAAGATATTCTAATTCTGTGTGGGCAATGTCTCTCAGCTCTGTGTGGTCCCCAGACTTCATTGGCACACACTTACTTTTTATACCAAGGTCACTAATGGGAAGTGGTCAGTCTTGGGGAGCTTCAGCAGCAGTGTCCTTCAACCTAATAAGAAATTGCCTTGCCAGAATAATCTGTTCAAACCGACTTCTACAATTCTTTTACTAGTTCATGTCTTATTCAGATTAGCTAGTATTTCTTATTTGGCTTCATACCAAATCAAATTCAGAATGAAATCTACGTACACGTGTGCATCTAAAGTAACTAACCTGTAAACATTAATTCTCTGAGGAAAAAAAATATGGATTTAATGCTTTCTGTTGCTCTGAAACAAAACTGGCAATCAGTGTCTCATTCCCAAAATATTCAGGTGTATGTAATACCAGTATTGATATCCACTCACAACAGACTGTCATAGAGATTTCAATGAAATTCAATACACGAATGACGCATTTTTCTCACATCGTATTCTTCCTTCTCACTGTCTTTCCTAGGCACAGCAGAAACAGAAATGTCCCTACACTTCTCCCAATACTTTTAGTAATGCTGTTGTCATGTTCACTTTTGATCTTCTCTACAGACACGTGGTCTGTGATAATCACAGGAAAACCTAATTGCAAAGAGAAACTAGAAATAATACATATATTCATCTAGAAACAAAATATAAAATATTTGCTAGTATTATTGTTAAGCAATGCTCTCTTGGGTTAATATATCTTGGTTATTACTGCATTCCTAATCTTGCCTCTGGTTGAAGGTCTTTGGAATTTGAGCTCTTGAGGAAGGCTGGATCTATTAATTTTTTCCACCAGTTTAGCCCACTGTGGATATTACTGGAAAGATACTAGAAAGTAATGAACACGCTTAAAGGGTTTCCACAGTATAGATGAAACACAAGAAGTAATATAAATTAACCTGACTTTCAATTTAACCGTCAATGTTGTCACTGTTATTCCCATATGTATCCTCCACAATGGAGGTAAATACAATACTGGCATGACTTGAGCAAGTAGTCTGTATGTTTTCAATTAGGATGTACAATAGGGATTAGGTGAGGAACAGCAGGGGTAGGGACATGAAGAAAACAGTAAAGCCAAAAACAGAAACTAGGAACAGCATTTCTTTTCCCATGATTTAACTACAATCAGATTTTGGTAAACCTTGCTGTACTCAAAGAACTGGCAGCGACAAGTCATGTCTTTGCACCACTCTGCCAGGTCCGAAAGATTCCTAAGCCAGCTCAGGTCCTGCAGGGTTTATGAGCTTGATTTTCATGTTGCCCGTATTAGACCTAATCTAAATGCACTCAGGTTTCTTATTATTACATTTCCTCAGCACTTCCACAGTTCCAAAAGACTTCCGAGCTGTTATGGAGCATTGTTTGACTGTAGTTATTCAGCTTCTGGCCCCCAAATTCTCTCTCTATAGTCATGACATTACATGTAAACTACTAAATGTCCTCCCTCTCTCCCCTGCCTTGGGAGCAGATAAGCTGGGACCATTGCAAAGAAACAGAAGCCCTGGCTTTGCAGGTACGAGCTCTGCTCTGGAAGCAGGGTTATCATTTGAGGTTTTTCATTTTCCAAGACACCTCAGCTGCTCATTATCCTGGATAAGGGAGAGTTGACTGAACCAGCATTACTGTCTCCTGATTGTTCTTAAAGACAAGATTACATCATGTCCTATCTAACCAGACACACCTTTTCTCTGTATTCACAGACACTAATTATTTTTTTCTGAGTCAATACAGTTAATGTATTGCAAGGTCAGAGATAATTTTGATTAAGATTGTTCCTTTTCCAATTATTATTCATATAGGTTTTGCAAGGAATATTTTAAAGTTATTCAATTAGGCTATAAGCAAAGCAAAAAGATAGTAAATAAGAAAACACAGATGTTTCTTTGTTCCTATCTTTCTTAATTTTTTACTAGCTCATGAAAAAAACATTTATGGCAAGTATTTTTGTTTGGTTTTAAGGACAAATGCTTTAAATATCTTGTGTTGCTAACTGTAATTTTATGTCAACCCAATTCAAACAGCTGCTTTCTGTAGTGTTACAGACAGGTTTTCAGCTGTTACAGTTGACTTCAATAGCTCCAATGGCTTCATTATTCATTTACATCAGCTGAGGATCTATCCATTAGACATGAAATTGCAGAAGCATTAATGCAACATGTGAAATGTACAGTATAATAACATTCTATAAAATGTCAAAATTTTCTAAATTTTTAGTTTTGTTTTTGTAATAAAAACTTTGTAATTTCTGTTATAAATCAAAGGTCAAGCAAATATAAACCTCCATTTTGTTCAGAACTTCTAATCCAAAACTAAACTTGGTGAGTTTTATCTATTGTTTTGATAAATTACACCAAATTTTAGATTGGTCCCTGAATCTCTGAAAGGCCAATCAGGGCTTATTGCTATAGAAGTTTTCATGTTAGAAAAGACCTATTAAGCTAATTCTGCCTTTATTTAAACCCATGCAGATTCTGATGAATTACAGTGGAACTATATATGTAAATATGAGTGGCCACAATGTATTGAAATGGGAAGAAATTGCATTTGAGGGTCTTGATTTGAACACTTTGACAATCAAACTTTTAAGTGTTTTTGGACACAGCTGATTCTCTTCATATTCATTTTATTCTTGGAAAAGCACACTTGCCAACATAAGTTTTAGATAGGATATTTTCCACTGTCCTAATCTAGAAGTAATAATTTATTGTGAGGAGTTTATATAACATGCTTTTTCTAGGCACTGCTTTACAGGTCCTTCAAATAAGTAAGCCTGTTTCAGCTCATCAGCCTACTGAAAAAATATTAGAATATTACTATATAAATTAAACATATTGAAATTGACACTGCAAAAAATTGTGAAACATATTGTTATAAAAGAGGTTATTTGTTATTTGGCCTGTATCTGAACTACTGTGCTCATCGTATCTTAGCCAAAACATGAAATAAAAAATGTTAGTTCCAGGCATCTGGCTCATTTTGTTAGCAGTCCCATCCTCCAATTACAGAAGATAGGTATAATTTGGGGTCAGGGATAACAGCAGATTCTACTCTCACCTGACAGTGGGTTTGTTTCTGACAAGCATCAAGCTTTTTAGAATAAAGATGTAAGAAACTTACAAACTAAATTGAATAGAAAAATATTTAAAATGCAAATAAAAATCCGTGTTTGCTAAATATAATAAATTATAAAATAGAGAAAAATTAATAAAGCTTCAAGGTGTGAAAGCTTCCACTGATGCATTATTACCAAACAGAAGGCTGTTATAGTTGATGGCTGATATATTGGGAAGCTGGCTTAGTCCATCCTTTGCCAACTTGTATCATGGGTGATTTCTGAATCTTATTCAGGACTTACTTAGAAAAATGGACCATTTTGTGCCCTTTGACACTGGTGATTAGATTTCATTATATAGAGATGCTGATAAAAGTGTGGGTAATTTGTTTTTAATTGGGCCAGCAGCTCCCTATATTTTGTACAATGCCATATTGTCAGCGTCATTACAATTCTTATCTTACATGACCTGGGGGAGGTGTAGCACTTTACTACTTTACTTGTGTTTGCTTCTGTTATCAGATATCTCAGATGACAGACAAAAGTTCTCCACTGACCTTCAAATAAGGTAATTTTTAGTTTTTCCATCTTCCCCTGAACAATCCTAGAATTTTTCTGTTGTGTAGATATTCCTACATTTGTTCCAGAACATTGATTTAAATATACAACCTGCTTGCAAATAAGAGCAAACACTATGATTAATAAAAAACACTTTTAATGAAGTTGTTTTATATCATTTTATGTTTCAGTAAAAATACATATAAAATTAAATGTGAATATACTTAAATTACACATTCAGGTTTTGTTATTTGTTTGCTTTTTTGTTCTAATTTACAGTGCAAAGTACAATGCAATATTACATAATATTGAATTTTTGTGTAGCAATTTATTGCAGTAATCATTGTATATGAGTTCTTTTGCCATTCAGTGTATACTTATCACAAATACTAAATTAATATTAATGTGAAGATAGCATTTATCTCTGTAGCTGCTCTATTGTTTATGCACAGTTAATTAACTCACTTATAGCCATAGCATTATTTTCACAGCTTTTGAACGCAGCTCAGATTATAGCTAATTCTGCTGATACTACATATTATTTCACTACAGAATGACTGCTAGTAAACCCTGGACATGGAAAATAAAAGTCGTCTTTCTAAAAAAGAAATTGGTATCTCAATTCAGCAAAACGCACTTTGAGTTCATCTCAGCTTTCAGAATCCAAGTCAGCTTTCAGAATCCAATTCAGCAGAACCTTTCAAACTGTGCTCAATGAGGACTTTGTTACTGGGCCACACCACCTATCAAAACACTATCCTCCTTGACAAAAAACATTCTTTTAGTATTCATTTTACAGAAAGATGGTCTATTTGATTTGGAGAACTATTCAGAGAAATGGTTCTTGATAGGTTTTGCAGTTTTGTTTAGCAAAACAATTGTTTGTAGATACACCCTGGAAATATTAAAAATTATATATCTACATATATATATTTAAGGAATGCTGTTCTTGCAATACTAAATCATTAGAACGCCAAAAAGAAAAAGACAACAAGATAACTACATGCATATACACACACATGGAGTCATGCTATCCTTTTTTACAGAGAAACAGAGATTTCGTCTGGAGCTTCTGTGTAGCTCTTAAACAGCACAGAGACAGCCTTGTAAAATCTCAGGCCCTGATACTGAAAGGACATCCACATTTTAAGAAGTCCATAGGGTTATTTACAGTGCATAAAGATAAGCACATGCATAAAATCTTTAAAAGATCGGAGCCTTAAGAAGAAAGACATTAGGGCTTCAGGTACATTTAATACAGCATAAGCCTAGCTAATGCAACCATCAGAACTCACAGTCTGATCACACAGGAAGTCAAAGTATTTTATCTACACATTTTTTTTTTCCCAAATATGGCAGGGCAAATTTGACACAAGTTGTCTAATGTATTTGATTTTGAGCAGCATAATTAAAGATCACTTGTTTCAAATAAAAATCTTTTTCAAAGCAGTATTTTCCAAAAATTAACTTTATCATGCTAGTGATTACAACACAACCAGAGCGACACCAGAATGCAAAGAACTCCATTTGAAATTAAGTGAAAAGCCCAGAATTTCCTGAATGCAGTATGCTAGTAGCAGTTCTAATATGATCATCTGCTTAGAAACAAGTTGATCTCTAAGAGAGAAAAAGGAACAAGAAAAAGATTTCACTCTGAGAATTTCATTGTACATCATAGAAAAAGTATACAGCTGTGTATAATCATCTTTTCATGGGCTTTTTATCATTTTTATACATTTGACTGGCAAGACAAGTTTAGAATGACATTTGTCATTTGTGTAACAGAGTGCATTATAGTTTTTATGTTTTCCTGTTATAGCAATAAGTCCCTGGAATAAGTTCTTCCCTGGTATAATTCCATGACTCCAATGAAATTGGCCTGTTCAGGACGCTGGTTGAGAGAGTCCCTTGGGAGACGGTCCTGAAGGGCAAACGGGTCCAGAAAGGCTGGACGTTCTTCAAGAAGGAAGTCTTAAAGGCGCAGGAGCAGGCTGTCCCCATATGCCGTAAGAAGAACGGGCGGGGAAGACGACCAGCCTGGCTGAACGGGGAGCTCTTGCTGGGCCTCAGGAAAAAAAGGAGAGTTTACCGCTTGTGGAAGAAGGGGCAGGCGACTCAAGAAGAGTACAGGGATCTCGTTAGGTCATGCAGAGAGGAAATGAGAAAGGCAGAAGCCCAGCTAGAACGCAATCTGGCCGCTGTCGTTAAAGACAACAAAAAAAGTTTTTACAGATATATTAATGACAAGAAGAGAGCCAAGGAGAATCTCCATCCCTTATTGGATGCAGGGGGGAACATTATCACCGAGGATGAGGAAAAGGCTGAGGTACTTAATGCTTTCTTTGCCTCAGTCTTTAACAGGCAGACCAGTTATCCTCAGGGTACTTGGCCCCCTGAGCTGGAAGACAGGGACGGCGAGCAGGATGAACCCCCCGTAATCCAAGAGGAAGCAGTCAACAACCTGCTACGCCACCTGGACACTCACAAGTCTATGGGGCCGGATGGGATCCACCCGAGGGTGCTGAGGGAGCTGGCGGAGGAGCTCGCCAAGCCACTCTCCGTCATTTATCACCAGTCCTGGTTAACGGGGGAGGTCCCGGACGACTGGAGGCTTGCCAATGTGACGCCCATCTACAAGAAGGGCCGGAAGGAGGATCCGGGGAACTACAGGCCTGTCAGCCTGACCTTGGTGCCGGGGAAGATTATGGAGCGGTTCATCTTGAGGGCGCTCACAAGGCATGAGTGGGACAACCAGGGGATCCGGCCTAGCCAGCACGGATTCATGAGAGGCAGGTCCTGCTTGACCAACCTGATCTCCTTCTATGACCAGGTGACCCGCCTAGTGGATGAGGGAAAGGCTGTGGATGTGGTCTACCTGGACTTCAGCAAGGCCTTTGACACCGTCTCCCACAGCATTCTCCTAGAGAAGCTGGCGGCTCACGGCTTAGACAGGTGTACTCTGCGCTGGGTCAAAAACTGGCTGGACGGCCGGTCCCAGAGAGTTGTGGTGAATGGAGTTAAATCCAGTTGGCGGCTGGTCACGAGCGGTGTTCCCCAGGGCTCAGTTTTGGGGCCAGTCTTGTTCAATATCTTTATCAATGATGTGGATGAGGGGATTGAGGGCACCCTCAGGAAGTTTGCAGACGACACCAAGTTGGGCGGGAGTGTTGATCTGCTCGAGGGTAGGAAGGCTCTGCAGAGGGACCTGGACAGGCTGGTTCGATGGGCCGAGGCCAACTGTATGCGATTCAACAAGGCCAAGTGCCGGGTCCTGCACTTTGGCCACAACAACCCCATGCAGCGCTACAGGATTGGGGAAGAGTGGCTGGAAAGCTGCCTGTCGGAAAAGGACCTGGGGGTGCTGGTTGACAGCCGGCTGAACATGAGCCAGCAGTGTGCCCAGGTAGCCAAGAAGGCCAATGGCATCCTGGCCTGTATCAGAAATAGTGTGGCCAGCAGGAGTAGGGAAGTGATCGTGCCCCTGTACTCGGCACTGGTGAGGCCGCACCTCGACTACTGTGTTCAGTTTTGGGCCCCTCACTACAAGAAGGACGTCGAGGTGTTAGAGTGTATCCAGGAAGGGCAACGAGGCTGGTGAAGGGTCTGGAGAACAAGTCTTATGAGGAGCGGCTGAGGGAACTGGGACTGTTTCGTCTGGAGAAAAGGAGGCTGAGGGGAGACCTTATAGCTCTCTACAACTACCTGAAAGGAGGTTGTAGCGAGGTGGGTGTCGGTCTCTTCTCCCAAGTAACTAGCGATAGGACGAGAGGAAATGGCCTCAAGTTGTGCCAGGGGAGGTTTAGATTGGATGTAAGGAAAAATTTCTTTACTGAAAGAGTGGTTAAACATTGGAACAGGCTGCCCAGGGAAGTGGTGGAGTCCCCATCCCTGGAGGTATTTAAAAGACGAGTAGATGAGGCACTTAGGGACATGGTTTAGTGGGCATGGTGGTGTTGGGTTGACGGTTGGACTCGATGATCTTAGAGGTCTTTTCCAACCTCAATGATTCTATGATTCTATGATTCTATGAAATTACAAGACAGATGAACTTGGCTGGCTATGTGTGAGATTTTCTTTTAATGGCTGAATAATTTTCTTTTAATGGCTGGTCATTTAAATGACAAAGAAGGTTTTCAATACATTTTATTTAAAGTGTTAGGCAATATCCACATATACAGTGAATGGGGTTATAGAAATCAGTATGTACACTCATACACATGTATATCAATTAAAGTTAAATGCTCCTAGATTTTTAAAAAATTATATATCTTCAGAAGTCACAGTCAGCTTTAGTGATTTAGAAGGCCACATAGACTATCACTAACTTGCCAAGAATAAATGGAATTTTGGCCATACAGAATTAAACTGAAAATTCAGTTATGCTTGATGAGAAGAAACTGATAGTACTTGGACAAGCTCCACCTCCAAGTAAAACCTCTGTCATTTTCAGGATATATATGAACATTGCCAGAAATGTGGGAATTGTTTGAAATACTATTTTGCCTACTCTGATGATCTCCCAGCCTTGTCTGTTACTCAGTGAAGTTTAGCTATATCTTGAAGCAGATCACAGCAAGACATCTCCCTAGGGCCAGTGACCCCTAGAGTAGTGTAAATCTGCTAAAACCTAAACTTTAGTTTGGAACAACAGTTTTTTTAAGGAAACGACTCAAAACATAAATGTGTGTAGTGTCATGTTGTCGAGTCTGAGCAACCTGAATGCTTCAGGAACTAGAGAAGGTGCCTGATTCCACACTTCAGTCAACCAGCACCAGCCAGAGCAGTTCAGGGGGAAAATTGGATCCTGTTTAACCAGCTTGGAGACTGAATGGTTATCTGGACTCTGAAGGGTTAGTTTGCCTTCCATGTAGCTCACATATGCCTCCAGGTTTCCCTTCCTTCCCACAGCCTGGGAAGAAATCAGTGATAACATTTTCCCGTAATACTAAACAAAATCACTGCCCACAGAACACTGTGGAGATCTGTGATCTTTCCTCTTCTTGGCAACATGCTTTTAACACCAATGAGATAGTTATACTGACAATTTAGATAATCATTGGTGACCTTCCAAATTAGTACCACCCTTGTGGTTGCTTTGGCAGAGACTCTCTAGGTAGCCTGCTCCTCTGGACTCAGTCGCCTAAATTCACCTTTGCTGAGATTTCACTACAGCCAGGAAAAAGAAAAAAATGCATTTCAAAACGAAAACTGGCATTCTGAACAGTGAGATGGAAGACTAAAAAACTGCTGTGTCACTGATCCAGTGCAACTCAGCTCAGCTGTAGTCCTGAACTAAATGCATATCAAGGAATTAGTTTTTTCCTTTAAAGCAAACAAATGCTTATTTCTGCCTGTCTTTCTTACATTTTACAATCAGCTAATGGACGCACTGTCTAGAGAGCCAACAATCTGTTACAGCTTTAAAATTGCTTCCCAACACTTACAAGAGTTTAAGTAATACTAGAAGATAGCATCGAAAACATATTTATACAGAGAGAATAACTCCTCCACACAAATAATTAAAGGAATGAGTGTGACATTTTGTCAGCTTTGAAATATGATTCAGTGGATATATGGAAAAGGTGATGTTTATACTGGCAAGCCCTTTATGTATTAGACTAAATTTGTCATGTATATATAACACAATCAACAAGAGATATATGGTTTCTTGGGAAAAAAACTATATGTTCAAAAATCAGTCTGGATGAGTTCACTTAATCCGTGTCTTTTAGCAATTAGACAAATATATCATATTAGCACGTGGGGCACCCAGTAGATGCGTGATGATGTTACATTTGAAAGTGGACAGATTTTGCTGCCATTCCCCAGCAGAAGGCCAGTGGCTCAGCATTGGCTGCCTCAAACAGACATTAACATGTCCCACCCTACGGCTTCCTCCAGCCCTACTGAGGTTAAAGCTCTGCTTTCCTTGTTTACTCATTTGTGCATAACAGGATCTTATTACATAATAGTATTGGTGCAAGCTGATATATTGCACCTCTACAAAATCGATAATGTTGTTGTTCTGGATTTACAACAAAATTCATGTGAACAGATAAACCACAATTATTGAACAAGACTTTTTGACCGTTACACAAGATGCCAGAGAGGATGATCGCAAGGGTCCCCTCTCTGTATGAGTAACGTAGGAACAAAGACAGCACACTACACAGTTCCAGCACATGTGAATGTATAGAGAGAGGTGCACCATGGTTTTGCAATCAGAAGCATTCGTACTCATTCTTATGGATGTAATACTGATGCCAGAAGATAAATGTACTTTCCTCCCCCATGTGGAATTCTAAATATAGAAATATATTCACATTTATCCATTTAACATTCACATACATTCACATTTTATCCAGAAAATTTATATGTATGAACATATTTACATTATTTGAATATCCCCTCTTATGCATGTCTCTCTCATGCAATTCTGTAACTATAAAAGTTTTCCATATGCTGTAGAAGGATCAGAGCTGTTTCAAAGCAGACAGAGGGGACACAAAATGATATCATCTTTATATTTTCTCTATGAATATTTTAGATGAGTGCCTGTTATAATATAGAAACACAGTTGTAGTAAATATATTTAAAATTCTCTAACAAATAATACCAAGAACAACTGTTATATTTTTCAATCTACATATTCCTCTTACACCTTAATTTTAGAAATCATGAAAATAAATCTGTGTTTCAATTTTGTAACTATGTGTTAACTCCTCAGGTAAAAAAAGGAGAAAGCAGAGGTTTCCAGACTTTGTAGAAGGCAAAACAGCTACAAAACACTGCATCCAAGTTATCAAACTTGTCCAAGGTGACAAATAGATGTTTCTCTAACTTACTTCCTCTAACTAACCCTCAATTCTGGAGTCAGATTTCCAACCCAGATGGCCTATCACCATGGGAATCATGGCCTAGGGCCCACTTCAGACAAGAAAAAGAAAAGAATAGAAAAGAAACAGCTTCATTATTTTTCCACAGATCTTTTTTCAAACAAGTCTAAATTCAAGAAAATCCTCAGTGGAAAAATAACTTAGAACATACGCTAAAATATTAGATTTTGGGCAAAATCAAGCTGTAGTTATCACAACAATAAGGAAAAACAATAGAAGAGGAGCAGGGAAAAAGTTGTATTTATTTTTATTACAGTGGATTTTCATCTATTTAGCACTGAAAATATACTTTGACTTCTTCAATACCAAATTAATAGGCTATATTTTGTTGCTTTTCCACATCAGTCAAAAAAAAAGTCAACTCACACCAGAGCTATCCTCTATATTGTTTCATATTCCTGTCTATCACTGATAAAATGATCCCTTCCTTCTCATCTTTCAGCCCAAATGAGGTTCAGTGGTGTCCCTGGGACATGTGGGGAAGCTGAGATGCAAGGGAAATTAAGCTTCTGGCGCTTGCAAGCTCTCCACAGGGTCCCGCAAACAAACATTCTTTCCTTTCCACTTGAAACCCTACTCTACATTTCCTTCTTTCAAGCTCTTAATGGGAGTATGCCTCTTGCTCAGAAAAATAACATTCTTTTCCCTTGCCTAACATACCCTGAGTCAAAATCTGCCTAAAAAGAGTAGGTAGAACTGGCAGGAATTATCAATTGAATTTCCTTCGGTAGAAAATGCCAATTTGTCAAAGCAAAACTTTTCACTGGAACATCAAAACTTACACTGAAAATCTAGTGAGCCAAGGTGGGATTTCTGGACAAGTTAGAGTGAGATACACAGACACAAGCAATACTGTAGATAAGTACTGAGTCAGGTCCAGAGGCCCTGCTTAATATCTGTCAGCAGAGTGAACTAAGTCTGGGCTTCTCTCACGCTCAAGGAAGTGGTCTCACCAGAAGCTTTAGCTTTCATCCTGAGATACAATGGGAAACTCTCTGAAGTACTAAAAAGTCTTATTGTCTGGAAAAAAGCATTACCTATTAAGATTTAATTCTATGTACCTGTTTAGTAATAAAATCCCTCCTTTCAGTGAATTATAATCATTACTAGTTCCTTAATTTTTCTTGTCTGCATGAGAAACTTTATCCTTAAAAAAAATATTTCTCATCATATGCTTAATGAAACTCAAACCATCTTACTCATACCATATATAAATCTTAATTGTGAAAGGTACTGATGAAGCAGATGATACAATACTTACAAAGAAATTACCATAGAGTGTGGGGATGGGAATCTCACTAACGGACATTCCTGAGTTTGATTTTAATGAGCAAACACTGTACCACCTGGCATGACAAGGCACTTAAGCAGAAAACAACGGAGAAAGGAATGTGCAGCTGGAAGGAGAAAAACAAGATAAAGACCATGAAGGCATTTCGCATGATCAGGAAGAACGGGCCAATCTGCTAGAGCATAGATGCGCGTGAACACAAGGCTATAACCTATCTGCAAGCTGCAGGTAGCGCGTGTACACTTCTGCTTGCTATAAAAGATGCTAACAAAAAGCAATAAAGGTCTTTGGTTGCCGTGTCTGCCGGAGTCCGTGCCGCTTTTTTCCCCCACAATAGAGTTGTTTATATTAAGAGAGATCAAAAGAATATTAGCTAGCATAGGGATTCTGCCCAGACAGTCTCACATCTGAGTCCTTTAATCTTTGAATATCATCATTCCCCAAGCACTCTTCCACAAAGTCACCACTATGAATCATTCTGCTATGAAGCAAATGATGTAGTGGGTATCTACTACTGGTTGCCAAGCCAGAATATTAGCACTGATGAGTTATTCTATAGGCAATTAGGAGAAATCTCTGGATCGGTAGCCCTTGTCCTTATGGGAGACTTCAACTTCCCAGACATCAACTGGGACTACCATACTGCTGTGACAAACAAGTCTAGGAAATTCCTGAAGTTTGTGGAAGATAATTTCTTGTCACAAGTACTCAGTGAGCCAACTAGGAAAGACGCCCTCCTAGATTTTCTGTTTGTGAATAGAGAAGGACTCGTGGGGGATGTGATGGTAGGTGGCTGTCTTGGCCACGGTGATCACGAAATGGTTGAGTTTAAAATATTCAGTGTAATGAGAAAAAAGGACAGCAGAGTTGCTACCCTGGACTTCAGGAGAGCAAACTTTAAGCTACTCAGGGAGCTATTTAGCAGAGTCCCCTGGGAATCTGCTTTTGAGGGCTTAGGAGTCCACGAGTGCTGGTCAGTTTGTAAGAACCACCTTGCATCTCTGGAAGCAAGGTCAGGCTTCGCAGGAAGATTACAGAGCTGTGGTTTGTATATGCAGGGAGAAGACACGAAAGGCCAAAGCTCAATTAGAGTTGAAACTGGCCAGTGTTGTGTCAGACAAACACCCCTATTGTCCCCTTACAAATAGGGATGAAGAAAAAGCAGAGGCATTCAATAGGGTGTTTTGCCTCAGTCTTTAATAATACTGACAGACCTTGGGCTGCCCGGTCCTCAGAGTTGAAGGACCACAACTACAGGAACAGTGACCTTCCATTTGCGAACACTGAAATTGTAAGGGATCGGTTGTATCAGTTGAATGTTCATGAGTCCATGGGGCCGGATGGGATTCATGCCAGAGTACTGAAGGAGTTAGCGGATGTTACGGCAGGACCCCTCTCGATCATCTACCAAAGGTCTTGGGAGTCTGGGGAGGTCCCTGCTGACTGGAAGCTAGCCAATGTTATTCCAATTTACAAGAAGAGCGTGAGGGAAGACCCAGGTGTCGTGGTTTAATCTCAGTCAGCAATTAAGCACCACGCAGCCGCTCGCTCACTCCCCCCCACCCGGTGGGATGGGGGAGAGAATTGGAAGAGCACAAGTTAGAAAGACTCGTGGGTTGAGATAAAAACAGTTTAATAATTGAAATAAAATGATAATAATAATATGATAATAATAATAATAATACACAAAACAAGTGATGCACAGTACAATTGCTCACCACCCGCTGACCGATGCCCAGCCAGTCCCCGAGCAGCGGCCCCCCCGGCCAGCTTTTCCCAGTTTATGTACTGCGCATGACGTCACATGGTATGGAATGTCCCTTTGGCCAGTTTGGCTGTGCCCCCTCCCAGCTTCTTGTGCACCTCCAGCCTTCTCAGTCAGTAGAGCATGGGAAGCTGAAAAGTCCTTGGCTAGTGTAAGCATTACCTAGCAACAACTAAAACACCGGTGTGTTATCAACTTTGTTCTCATCCTAAATCCAAAACACTGTACCAGCTACTAGAAAGGAAATTAACTCTATCCCTGCCGAAACCAGGACAATATCCACCCCTTATTCTATACCATTTGCATCATGCTCAAGTCTCACATTTTCCAGTACATTTTCATTAATCACCACCCCCTTTTATATATATATATACACACATACACAGATATCATTCCCTTCATCTGTGGGCCATCCCTCTAAAATGTTCGGTGAGTTCATTTAGTCCATGACTTCAGGCTCCATCTGTCATAATAATCTTTCAGGGCAGGAAAAATGGAGATGGTATGTGGTGTTGGATTGTTTCATGTTGAAGTCAGTTCTGGTACCATCATCACTGTGCTTTGCTTGGTTTCACTGAAGTTATTCTTCATTAATCTGGGTGATTCTTATTATAATAACATTAGTATGGCATATAATATTATTAGTATTATTAGTATATCTGTGTATTATTAGTATAACTATTATAACTATAATTAGTACTTAACATCACATAATTCAGATCATTGGCTATTCTCACCCAAAATCAAATCCCCTTGAGGCACACATCGGACTTCCCCATCCTTCCGCATTATCCACCAAGTGCACCCAGGTCCTTGAGCAAAAGCAATCCCACGGATGGGTCTGCCTCTGCCCGAGGCAGGAATAACCCAGACTGTCTTCCCCAGCATATTTTTTATGTGCACTACAGGGACTTTATTCCCATCTACAGTACGTAAAAGTTCTGACTGGGCAGGGCCTGCTCGATTGGCAGATCCCCGAGTGTTGACTAACCAGGTGGCCTTTGCTAAATGCGTATCCCAATGTTTGAATGTCCCACCACCCATTGCTCTCAGCGTAGTCTTTAACAGTCCATTGTATCGTTCAATTTTCCCAGAAGCTGGTGCATGATAGGGGATGTGATACACCCACTCAATGCCGTGCTCTTTGGCCCAGGTGTCTATGAGGTTGTTTCGGAAATGAGTCCCATTGTCTGACTCAATTCTTTCTGGGGTGCCATGTCGCCATAGGACTTGCTTTTCAAGGCCCAGGATAGTGTTCCGGGCAGTGGCATGGGGCACGGGATATGTTTCCAGCCATCCGGTGGTTGCCTCCACCATTGTAAGCACGTGGCGCTTGCCTTGGTAGATTTGTGGGAGTGTGATATAATCGATCTGCCAGGCCTCCCCATATTTATATTTCAGCCATCGTCCTCCATACCAGAGGGGCTTTAACCGCTTGGCTTGCTTGATTGCAGCGCATGTTTCGCATTCATGGATAACCTGGGCTATAGTGTCCATGGTCAAGTCCACCCCTCGATCACGAGCCCATCTGTATGTTGCATCTCTTCCTTGGTGACCTGAGGTGTCATGGGCCCACCGAGCTATAAATAATTCACCCTTATGTTGCCAGTCCAGATCCACCTGAGCCACTTCAATCTTAGCAGCCTGATCCACCTGCTGGTTGTTTTGATGTTCTTCAGGGGCCCGACTCTTGGGTACGTGAGCATCTACGTGACGGACTTTTACAACCAGGTTCTCCACCCGGGCAGCAATATCTTGCCACAATGCGGCAGCCCAGATGGGTTTGCCTCTGCGCTGCCAGTTGCTCTGCTTCCATTGCTGCAACCACCCCCACAGGGCATTTGCCACCATCCATGAGTCAGTACAGAGATAGAGCACTGGCCACTTTTCTCGATCAGCAATGTCTAAAGCCAGCTGGATGGCCTTTACTTCTGCAAATTGGCTTGATTCACCTTCTCCTTCAGCCGTTTCTACAACTTGTCGCATAGGACTCCATACAGCAGCTTTCCACCTCCGATGTTTTCCCACAATACGACAGGACCCATCAGTGAACAGGGCATATTGCTTCTCATTTTCTGGTAGTTCATTATACATTGGGGCCTCTTCAGCACGCGTTACCTCCTCCTCTGGCAATATTCCAAAATCTTTGCCCTCTGGCCAATCCATGATCACTTCCAGAATTCCTGGGCGACTGGGGTTTCCTATTCGAGCCCGTTGTGTGATTAGTGCGACCCACTTACTCCATGTAGCATCAGTTGCATGATGTGTACAGGGGACCCTCCCTCTGAACATCCAGCCCAGCACTGGCAGTCGGGGTGCCAGGAGGAGCTGTGCTTCAGTGCCGATCACTTCTGAAGCAGCTCGAACCCCTTCATAGGCTGCCAATATCTCTTTTTCAGTTGGAGTATAGCGGGCCTCGGATCCTCTGTATCCCCGACTCCAAAACCCTAGGGGTCGACCTCGAGTCTCCCCTGGTGCTTTCTGCCAGAGGCTCCAGGTAGGGCCATTCTCCCCGGCTGCGGTATAGAGCACATTTTTTACCTCTTGCCCTGCCCGGACTGGCCCCAGGGCTACTGCATGAACTATCTCCCGTTTAATTTGTTCAAAAGCTTGTCGTTGCTCAGGGCCCCATTTGAAATCGTTCTTCTTTCGGGTCACTTGATAGAGAGGGTTTACAATCAGACTGTAATTTGGAATGTGCATTCTCCAAAAACCCACGACGCCTAAGAAAGCTTGTGTTTCTTTTTTGCTAGTTGGTGGAGACATGGCTGTTATTTTGTTGATCACATCTATTGGGATCTGACGACGTCCATCTTGCCATTTTATTCCTAAAAACTGGATCTCCTGTGCAGGTCCCTTGACCTTACTTTGTTTTATGGCAAAACCGGCCTTCAGCAGGATTTGGACTATTTCCTTCCCTTTTTCAAAAACTTCTTCTGCTGTGTTGCCCCACACGATGATATCATCAATGTATTGCAGGTGTTCTGGAGCTCCACCCTGTTCCAGCGCAGTCTGGATCAGTCCATGGCAAATGGTAGGGCTGTGTTTCCACCCCTGGGGCAGTCGGTTCCAGGTGTACTGAACGCCCCTCCAAGTGAAAGCAAATTGTGGCCTGCACTCTGCTGCCAAAGGGATTGAGAAAAACGCATTAGCAATATCAGCTGTGGCATACCACTTGGCTGCCTTTGATTCCAATTCATATTGAAGTTCTAGCATGTCTGGCACAGCAGCGCTCAGCGGTGGCGTGACTTCATTTAGGCCACGATAGTCTACTGTTAGTCTCCACTCTCCATTAGACTTCCGCACTGGCCATATGGGACTGTTAAAGGGTGAGCGGGTCTTGCTGATCACTCCTTGGCTCTCCAGTCGACGAATCAGCTCATGGATGGGAATCAGGGAGTCTCGGTTGGTGCGATATTGCCGCCGGTGCACTGTGGTGGTAGCAATTGGCACTTGTTGGTCTTCGACCTTCAGCAACCCCACAACAGAAGGGTCCTCCGAGAGACCAGGCAAGGTGGACAGCTGTTTAATTTCCTCCATCTCCAAGGCAGCCATACCAAAAGCCCACCGGTACCCTTTTGGGTCCTTGAAATACCCTCTCCTGAGGTAGTCTATGCCAAGGATGCACGGAGCATCTGGGCCAGTCACAATGGGGTGCTTCTGCCACCCATTCCCAGTTAGACTCACTTCGGCTTCCAATACAGATAGCTGTTGGGATCCCCCCGTCACCCCAGAAATATAGATGGGTTCTGTTCCTATATATCTTGATGGCATTAGGGTACACTGTGCACCGGTGTCTACCAGAGCCTTATACTTCTGTGGGTCTGATGTGCCAGGCCACCGAATCCACACAGTCCAGTAAACCCGGTTGTCCCTTTCCTCCCCCTGGCTGGAGGCAGGGCCCCTCTAATCCTCATCACAGTACTCATTTCTCATTTCTTGTACGTACGAGTCAGAAGTTTCTTCATTAAGATCAAGAGTAAGATCAGCCCTTCTACTCTCTCTGGGGAACTGCCCGCTGGAAACTGGAGCAGCAATTTTCCTGGAAGAACCTCTTTCTGTGATTGTTTTCCCTTGTAATTCACGTACCCGTGCCCCTAGGGCTGCAGTAGGTTTCCCATCCCACTTCCTCATGTCCTCTCCGTGGTCACGCAGGTAAAACCATAGGGTGCCCCGTGGTGTGTATCCTTTATATTCTCTCCCTTGAGCAAAATAACGCTTACTTCTAATAGCCGAGATACTGGTCCGTATAGGTGAGGAGTAGGACCTATCCTCTCTGAGTTGCTGGATCTCCCGGGACAGTTTCTCCACAGCCGAGACGATGGAGGAAGAAAGACTTTCCTCGTATTGCCAGAGTTGACTAGCCAATTCATCCACTGTTTGTTCCTCTCCATCTTTCCAGGTTATCACTGCCAATGAATTGGCGTATGACGATGGTGCGCTCCTTATAAACTTCCGCCACATGGGTCGTGTGCACTTGACTTCGTCTGGATCTTTGGATAGTTGTTCATTGTTCAGGTCATCATAAATCACCTCCAGCACAGCTAATTCTCTCAGAAACTGGATACCCTTCTCCATGGTGGCCCACTTGCTTGGGCGACATATGACATCTTCCTTAAAGGGATACCTTTCCTTCACGCTTGACAGGAGTCGCCTCCAAAGGCTGAGGATACGTGTCCCTTTTCCAATTGCTTTGTCAATGCCCCCTTCCCTAGAAAGGGATCCCAGCTGCTTGGCTTCCCTACCCTCTAATTCCAGGCTACTGGCCCCATTATCCCAGCATCGGAGCAGCCAGGTGACAATATGCTCACCTGGACGGCGGCTGAAATCTTTTCGTATATCTCACAGCTCACTCAGGGATAGAGATCGGGTGGTCACTGCCTCGTTTATGAGTTCTTCCTCTTCCTCCTCCCCGATCAGCGGCCGGCTTTCCTCCTCCCGTTCTCGTGATGGTCCTTCTCTAGGGTCATCTGTCTCGTATACTTCTTCCTCCGGTTCCCTTTTAGAAGAAGCTTCTTCCTCCCTTACTAAACGAGCTGACTTCCGCTTCCAAAATTTCTTCTTGTGTACAGGGGCGACTGATACCGGCACAGGCTGGTTCTTTGGTTCAGCCACAGGACGTGTTGCCGGGGTTGGAGTGGCCGCAGTGCATGTCGCTGGGGTTGGAGTGGCCGCAGTACATGTCGCCGGGGTTGGAGTGGCTGCAGTGCAAGTGCATGTCACCGGAGTCTGAGTGGCCGCAGGGCCTGTTGCTGGGGTTGGAGTGGCCGCAGTGCAAGTGCATGTCACTGGAGTCTGAGTGGCCGCAGGGCCTGTCGCCGGGGTCTGAGTGGCCGCAGAGCCTGTCGCCGGGGTTGGAGTGGCCGTAGTGCGTGTTGCCCGGGTTTGAGTGGCTGCACGGCCTGTTGCCCGGGTCTGAGTGGCCGCAGTGCGTGTCGTTTTACTGTCAGAGCCAGAGACCTTCTCTTCCCTTTGAGGGTACTGAATGGTGTTGAACAGGGCTCGGTAGGCATGGGCCAGGCCCCAGCACGTTGCAATGAGTTGCATCTCTCTGGAGTTGCCAGGGTGACAGCATACTTTTTCCAAATATTCTACTAACTTTTCAGGATTCTGCATTTGCTCAGGGGTGAAGTTCCAAAACACTGGGGGTGCCCGTTGGCCTAGGTACTTGCCCATCTTGTCCCACACACCCTGCCACTCATAATTATTCAGCCTTGGGGCAGATCTCTGGATGATATTCTTAAATTGCTTACCAACTTTAGACAAAACCGAAACAATATTCCCAAGAAGTATTAATAGAAGTATCTTAACTGCCCAAGGATGCTCAAAATACTGAAAAATTACTGTAATGAAGGAGGAAACATCATAGAAGAAGGTAGTGACCCTGCCATTCTGTATTTCCTCCGTAAAAAAACTCTCAGAAAAGTTACTGCAATTGCTAGTTGTCTCCACGATATGGTCTCCGTGGTACAGTAACGGCTTCATTGCGAAATTTACATACCACACTAAGGTCAAGGTCAATGTTCTAAAAACAAACCTCACAAGCGAGACATTACTATTCACTGCAGACCACAGCAAACTGCAAAACCCAACACCAATCTTTAACATGTACAGCAGGAAAAAGAGCGCGATGCAGATTATACAAATCAATATCGAGAACAGAGAAACCAACATTGTGACCCTCAACTATTAACAGATATAAGTTCCTTAATACACTCCGGTTAATCTGTTATTATCTCAAACCCTTCGTGCCCCACGTTGGGCGCCAAAAAGGACTGTCGTGGTTTAATCTCAGTCAGCAACTAAGCACCGCGCAGCCGCTCGCTCACTCCCCCCCACCCGGTGGGATGGGGGAGAGAATTGGAAGAGCACAAGTTAGAAAGACTCGTGGGTTGAGATAAAAACAGTTTAATAATTGAAATAAAATGATAATAATAATATGATAATAATAATAATAATACACAAAACAAGTGATGCACAGTACAATTGCTCACCACCCGCTGACCGATGCCCAGCCAGTCCCCGAGCAGCGGCCCCCCCGGCCAGCTTTTCCCAGTTTATGTACTGAGCATGACGTCACATGGTATGGAATGTCCCTTTGGCCAGTTTGGCTGTGCCCCCTCCCAGCTTCTTGTGCACCTCCAGCCTTCTCAGTCAGTAGAGCATGGGAAGCTGAAAAGTCCTTGGCTAGTGTAAGCATTACCTAGCAACAACTAAAACACCGGTGTGTTATCAACTTTGTTCTCATCCTAAATCCAAAACACTGTACCAGCTACTAGAAAGGAAATTAACTCTATCCCTGCCGAAACCAGGACACCAGGGAACTACAGACCTGTGAGTCTAACCTCAGTTCCTGGAAAAATTATGGAGAAGATTATACTGGGTGCTACTGAAAGACATTTCAAGAGCAATGCAATCCTCAGGCACAGTCAACATGGGATCACAAAGGGAAAGTCCTGTCTAACTAATTTGATGTCCTTCTATGATAAGGTCACCCACCTAGTGGATGAAGGGAAGGCGGTGGATGTAGTTTTTCTGGATTTTAGTGAGGCTTTTGATACTGTCCCTCACAGCATCCTTCTGGACAAGTTGTCCAACCGTGAGATGAGCGGGTTCACGGTGTGCTGGGTGAAGAACTGGCTGAAGGGCAGAGCTCAAAGGGTTGTAGTGAATGGGGCTGCATCTGGCTGGCGACCGGTCACCAGCGGTGTTCCTCAGGGCTTAATTCTAGGGCCAGTTTTGTTCAATATATTTATCAACGATCTGGATGCAGGAGTTGCATGCACCATTAGCAAGTTTGCTGATGATAGTAAACTGGGAGGTGCTGTTGACTCTCTTGAGGGACAAGAGGCCTTGCAGAGGGATCTGGATAGATTGGAGCATTGGGCTATGATTAATGGGATCAAATTTAACAAGAACAAATGCCGGATCCTGCACCTGGGACGGAGTAACACCGGGCACAAATATAGATTGGGAGAGGAGTGGCTGGAGAGCAGCCCTGCAGAAAGGGATCTGGGGGTGCTGGTTGACAGCAGGTTCAATAGGAGTCAGCAGTGTGCCCTGGCAGCCAAGAGGGCAAACTGCATCCTGGGGTGCATCAAACACAGCATAACCAGCCGGTCAAAAGCGGTGATTATCCCGCTGTATTCAGCGTTGGTGCGGCCTCACCTTGAGTACTGTGTGCAGTTCTGGGCCCCACAATTTAAGAAGAACGTTAAGGTCCTTGAATGTGTCCAGAGGAGGGCAGCAAAGCTGGTGAAAGGGCTGGAAGGCATGTCCTATGAGGAGCGGCTAAGGACTCTGGGTTTGTCTAGTTTGGAGAAAAGGAGGCTGAGGGGTGACCTCATTGCTCTCTACAGCTTCCTGAGGAGGGGAAGTGGAGAGGGAGGTGCTGATCTCTTCTCCCTGGTATCCAGTGACAGGACGCGTGGGAATGGCTCAAAGCTGCGTCAGGGGAGGTTCACACTGGACATTAGGAAGCATTTCTTTACCGAGAGGGTGGTCAAACACTGGAACAGGCTTCCTAGAGAGGTGGTCGATGCCCCATGCCTGTCAGTGTTTAAGAGGCCTTTGGACAATGCCCTTAATAACATGCTTTAACTTTTGGTCAGCCCTGAAGTGGTCAGGCAGTTGGACTAGATGATCATTGTAGGTCCCTTCCAATTGGAAGTATTCTATATCTATAGCTTCTATATCTATAATCTGCAATTTACAATATCTTTAAGAAAGGTAAACTGCAGGTAAATGCAGTGAACTCGTACCCTTCCTCCTCCCAACCTCTCCATGGGCTGGCTTGTTCGCTTCCTCCCTTCAAGACCTTCTGCTGGGGGGCAGGAGGGGTGCATCTTGGCCCCTTGCTCCCCACAAGCCTTTACAGGAAAGTGGATTTTGAGTAAAAAAGTTTCCACACTGTATGCTTGAATTTAGTTGATATTTGCTTTAGTAATTCATGAGGGAATTTGCTTTAGTTCTCTGTGGATATTCCAAGGCTTGAGAATGAAAACTTTGAAAACTATACCTGAACCTTGCAGAGTTGCATATGTGCCTCAGAAAATGGTTTGAGTTAGACTTTGGCCTTGCGCGGGGGTTAGGCCTCCCTAGAATCCTGGCATGGACCCACAAGAACATGGTCACGCTGTTTGCAACTAGAATAGAGGCATCTTCATTGTGTGTGTGAGAAAAACTTACACTGAAATTATTTACCCAAATAATTGTTTTTCTCACATTTTTCTCACTCCTTTCTCTTCCGGCTGCTGTTGCGCAGCAGTTTTTCCCCCTTCTTAAATATGTTATCACAGAGGCTGATTGGCTCAGCTTTGGCCAGCAGTGGGTCCATCTTGGAGCCGGCTGGCACTGGCTCTGTTGGTTAGCAGATCAACAAAATTAAAGAAAACTAATTAAAATTGCCACATCCATTTTCATCAGTCCCTTAGGAGGAATCAGAGATCCTACTTTTTATTTAATGACCATGTCAAGTTCATTTTAGCTATCATTCTCATGAAATCCTCACACATCTCATGGTGCTGGATATAGAAGCAATGAAGATGCACAGCCACTAATAAGCAGCAGGCTACTGGAGGAGAAGAGTATAATGAAATCTTTTTTTTCCTTTTAATTACTTCACAAAAAACAAAGTTGAGAAGCTAAAGCTAATGCCATGATGGTAGACAGCCACTAAGAAATAAAACCATAGCACGACAAGCCCTTATTCTTCAGCCAAGTCTGTTACAATAAAAGATGAGCTTTCCCAGTAGGAGAAAGCTATAAGGAGATGTGAATCTGGTTTTTTTCTGTGTAACTTTGAAGGTAAAAACTCTGATATTTTTAATCTTTTGAAAATCTTTGTTATCATCAGCCTTTACTGCTCAGGAGTGTCACAGGCTTGTCCTCTGGGCATGAAAAGTTTTTGAAACTTTATTTGGAAAATACTCATGAATCTCCCCGACTCATATTCTTTGTGCTTCACTGCTGCTTTGCTAGCATTCCACCTTAACAGGCTTACACCCTTTCAGGTATTGCATTTATCATATGCAAGTCATTATCACAGGTCTTAACACCTGAGAAAAGGCAGGCAGTAAAAAAATAAAACACAGGAAGAGTCACAGCTGGTTATGCTAAGCAAGTTTGTTTTTTTTAAAGGTCAGTGACATCATCTGCTTCTACAACCTTTTTTTTGAAGACTGAGCATATCATGGTTGGCACTAAATGGTTAACATGTAAGAGCTGTGCATGTATTTAAAGCTACAAAGCAGGTTTCATACATGGGATGGGTTTACAGCACATAGTTCTAACTGAGCCATATACACATAGCTGATTCTGTACACAAGTGACTATGTATTGCATGTCGCAGAACACAATAATTGCTTGTTAAGACTCTAATGTGAAAAGATGCCAAACAATACCAAGTTTACTAAATATTTATCTCCCAAGCTACATACAATAAAGGTAATTAAGGCCTTGGAAATTAGGGTGTTATCATCAAATCAAGCAGCTCCAAAAGGTGTGGATTACCAATATGAGATTGCCCAGATGAGAAAGCCCAGATAATGTCTAGTCTCAGATGCTTAATCTTTAAAAAAAAAAAAATCCTATATATTAATCTTATAAGCAAACAAGTCGCTGTTGCCAAACCTTTCATCCAAAAGGCATATTTCATCTCTTACAACTGATTTGTGCATATCTTTTCAAAGCTTCAAATGCCACAGCAGCACTTGACTTCAGACTTTTCTGAGGTGTTAGCAAAAAAGTCCTGTGAGCTGCTTCTTTTGTGGGGATGCTTTGTTGGTTTTTGCTGTTCTTTATTTACTTCTAAATCTGGAGGAAATAAACACATTTTGTGACACAAAACTAACGGAGATGTTAGAGAACCACAGGGGTTATTGCTTGTTTTTGACTGGTGATTGCATGCTTTTGTGCAAAAGGGATAAGCTGGCATTTGTAGGCTATGGTGATATGACAGTTGAGCTGCACAAAACTACTTATTTGAAATATTGGAGGTCACATGTACCCATCATTATCAACGTTGATTGTAGTCAGATGCACAGATGGATCAGGAAGAAAATTCCTCATTAAGCTGGAGGAAGGGGAAAAACAAGACACACAGAGCAACCGCATTGCCTTTATTGAGCCTATCACTCAGGGACCCTAGGAAATATTGTTACATCTGTTCAAAAACCTTAATAATAGTTGCTGCTATTCTAGTAAGACAAAGAAACCTGTTCTAGCCAATAAACAGAATATTGTTTGCCTATATTCTTGGGATGTGCATGGACTCAACAATTCAGAAGTCAGAAGCTGAAAATAGAGAATATATGTATAACATGTATAACAGAGCAAAATGCTTTTCACCAGAGAGGAAGCTGAGACAATTTTGAGTCAGGCTCTTTACACGTAAAAGCAAGGTAATAGCAATAAGCAAGGCAACAAGCACAGTCTTTAGAGTCCTGCTTTGCAGCTGCCGAGTTACACCCAATACCAGGTTAGGGAAGCAAAGCCAACCATTTCCTTAGCTGGTTCAGCTCCTTATGTTAAAAAGTTCTTTTTGATCAAAATCAGTTGTGGATATGTCCTTTCCATCTGCAAACCAAGGTTTGTGTTTAAAGCCCATCCTTGTTCAGGCACAGCAGTTCTGTCCTCATGCTTTTAACCTGTGCTCTTTCCTAGATAGGCAAGAGCACTCAGAGTCCTTTTCCCTCCAAGCAAAAATAACTTTTCATAGATATTTAGTGAATGCACAGGATCTGTCCTTAGCTTTAGTAGCTCCCAAAAAGTTTCCTCTTCCAGTTGTCTTGAAAAAACAATCTTTTTAACCATCTTTCATGATGTTGAAAGACTCAGTAGAGCATTTTATTTCTAAAATAGGTGGAGATTAGAATTAAAAAAATAACTTGAGATAAAAGAGGTTTATTGAATATTCTTAGCTCCCAGGTGTAAGTCAGAAGAACATAATAAATATTTATCAGGGGTTTTAATGTCCTAGACAACACTGTCTATAGAGATGTGTGGCAAATGGAGATACTGAGCATAAGGATACATGGAGTGTGAGAATATTTATTTGTTGAAGTAAAATTATCTGACTAAGGGCCTCACAAAATTGGGATGATAAGGAAAAGGAAGAGAACAAACACTTACAGTCAGAAATCCTGATCAATTAGTGTTAAAAAAGACAATGACCAGAAACAAACCTGGTCAGTTGCACTAATTGATAAGCAAACATGGAGTGTGAGAATGTTTATTCTAGCAGGGTTATCTGATTGAGGCCTTCTAAATTGGGATGATAAGGAAAAAAGGAAACAATAAGCAAACACTCTGGGACATAAATCTTACAAAACAAAGGTGAAGACAATGACAAGAAACAAACCTTACTAGTCTCACTAATTGATGGGCCTCCTAGGAAGACCAACCAGGACTTCGCAACTGATAAAATTGTAAATCGGGGAGAGATCCTGGACACCGGAATAGGAGGGGTGAGGGAATTAATAGAACCATACAAATAGATGAAGGGATGTGCAAGGGGAAGGGGGAGTCAGGGGTGGCAAGGGGAGTCAGGTGGTAGACAGAAGGGGGTATAAAGGGGGCTGGTCGTGTGTAAAATGGGGCTAGTCAGTATGCTTGTCTGACTAAACCCTATGCCTGATCACTGCAGTCTGTCCTATATTCTTATATCTTCTTATTAAATCTTTTCTTAACTATCTCTCTGCATAATCTCACTCTCTGTCCCGTGTGTATGTGTGCTGCGAAGACTAAGTACCAGCTACTGGTGAGACCTCTGTGTGTGTGAGTGAAAATTGATGCCAGCTACTGGAGTCAGACCGGGCGTGTGGGCGCCCCATGGCCTGTGGTGTCAGCTACTGGAGCGAGCGAGGGTCCTAGCGTCAGTAGTTGGAGGGGCCATAGCTCTCTGGAACTAGGGAGGGTCCTACAGACTTTGAGCCCAGAGTGCCAGCTACTGGGGGAACTGGCGTAAGTGGACTGGGTGCCAGCTACTGGAGTGAGTGGGGGTCTTTAACCTCCAGCCACTGGGGCAGGAACTGTGTGTCCCCCAAAAAGCAGCTACTGGGGGGACCAGCGTGAGTGAGGCAAGTGAGGGACTGTGGGTCACAGCCTGCGTGTCTGGTGCCAGATACTGGAGGGGGGGTGCTGAGTGTCTGTATCTTCCCCAAACCTGGTATGCATGGGTGTGTGTGTGCGTGTGTGTGTGTGCATTTGCTAGCAAACTTTAAGCTGGACTTGCTGGTGAGTAGGGGGGCCTCGGGTCGGGGCCAGGGTATCAGGCGGGCAAGGGTCCATGCTGATACAGGGGCACTTGTGAGTGTGGAGTGCCTGTGGGATGAGTGTGTGAGCATGTGTGCGTATTTGCTAGTGAGCATCAAGCTGGACTAGCTGGTGAGTAGGGGACCCATGAGGCAGGTAAGAGGGCCTGGGATCCAGGCAGGGGTACTGGGTGGACAGAGGGGCCATGCTGGTACTCGAGGAATCCGCAAATGTGTGTGTGCTTATGAACCTAGAGAGTGTTGTGTGTGCTTTCACTAGTGAACTTCTATCTCTACCAGTCGAAGAGGAAGGGGACTTGGCTGTCTATGTTTATGTTTTATGTGAGTCCTGTATGTAGGTGCTGTTGAAGGCAACACCTTGTCTGTGGCAGTCTGTGTAGTGAGCCATCTCAGTGTCCTCTGTGTGTGGGTGTGTGTGTGTCTGGGATACGTGCTCAGCTTTGCTACTGGTTGAACCTGCAAATGGGAAAGCAGCAGCCGCATCCCTCCGCCTGAGCAGAGACCCCGAGGTCCCCAGGGCACCGGACTGGGCTCCAGTGGCAGAAGTTTTTGCACCAGCACAAAAAGGTGATAATCCTTTTCCTTTTGGGCAGGTCTGCATCAGTATCTCACAGAACGGTCATAAATCTCAACTAATAAAAACAGATAATTGAGCATTGGAAGACATTTCCCTTCAGCATCATAGATTATTTGGAGAATTTGGAATTAAATTTGGCTTCTTTACTACCAGCGATTGGGCTGAATGCGGGAAATACTGAATGAGGTGTTAATGGTCAATATGAAAGAGACCAATCTTCATTGTCTCATCAGGCCTTAATGTCTGAATTTCTTCTTCCACTGGATCATAAGTGCCTCTGTTTTTAAGAAGTAAATTCTGCCCTCTAATGTGAGTGCACAGCTCAGTGGAAATTGATGGACCAGAGACCTTAGCCCTAGGCAGTAGTGATGACCAGAAGAGAACAGAAGTTATTTGCATAGGACTATCAGGCTTCCTGTATGTGTATCCAGAAACATCTTTTCATGTAGATTTTTCCTATATGTTGCTGTATTGGGTCTGGCTGGGATGGAGTTAACTTTCCCCATAGCAGCCCTCATAGTGCTGTGCTTTGTAGTTGTAGCTAGAATAACACACCAGTGTTTTGGCTACTGCTGAGCAGTGCTCCCACAGCATGGAGGCTGTCTCTCATAACCCTCTCCCCGCCACTCCCCAAAGGCTAGTAGGCTGGGGGTGGGCAAGAGGTTGGGAGGGGACATAGCTGGGACAGCTGACCCAAAGAAACCAAAGAGATATTCCATACCATATGACATCATGCTCAGCAATAAAAGCTAAGAGAAAGGAGGGGGGGGGGGGGGAGCATTCGTTATTAAGGCGTTTGTCTTCGGGAGCAACCGCTATGCATACTGAGGCCCTACTTCCCAGGAAGTGGCTGGACATCGCCTGCTGATGGGAAGTAGAGAATAAATCATTTTGTTTTCCTTTGCTTCTGCACGCGTCCTTTGCTTTTCTTTATTAATCTGCCTTTATCTCGACCCAAGAGTTTTTCAACCCACCACAGGTGCTTGTTCAAAATGCCCTTGAGGTGGCATTTTCTTTTGCTGTAGATGCACCTCTGAAAATTAGAGTTGTGTCTGTGCCATTATAAATTAGCATTGAAGTATTTGGGGATGCTTTGCGGAAAGTGAGCAGGTTTCCACAATTTGATTTAAAGACTGCTTGAAAGGTCAGAAAAAGAAGGTCAATGGTGGAGAAGAAAGAGTTGTATTGGCTGTATATGTGTGGTGGGTTGACCTTGTCTGGCTGCCAGATGCCCACCAAGCTGCTCTCTCATGCCAACTCCTGAACAGGACAGGGAGTGAAGATGAAAAAGATCATGGGTCAAGATAAAGACAGGGAGATCACTTACCAATTACCATCATGGGCAAATCAGACTTGACTTGGGGAAATTAATTTATTGCCAATATTTTGGCAATTTTACAAGAGCTGAATGGTGAGAAACAAAGACAAATTAAAACAACACTTTTCCCCACCCCACCCTTCTTCCCAGGCTCAACTTCACTCCTTCATTCCCAACTCACCTCAACTAACTGGTGGCCGTGCAAGCCTACCCAGCTACTTGAGATCTCCAGGTAATTAGAAGGGCTTATTAGGCAGTGCTTTGAGGTTGTCAGAAGCATGGTGGTAGAGACCCGGAAAGGGCTGCACTCTGCAGAAGATGGGAATCAGCCACCTAGCCAGGCTAGCCTGGGATGAATGGAGGCACCCACCCAGACAGAGCTTCCTATCGGGGAAGCTGCTGTCCAGGTGGAGGGCTGCAAAGACTGCACCCCACAGTCCTGGGTGGAGGAGGGTGGAAGCTCCACCTGCGCAAGGTGTGCTCTGGCGGAATCACTCAGGCAGTGGGTGGAGGAGCTGCAGGAGGAAGTCAGCAGGCCACGCTGTATTAAGGAGGGTGAACAAGAAATAGATGGAGTATTATTCGAGACTTTGCAAGAAGAAATACTAGGGCCCTGTGGCACTGACCTCCAAGGACTACCAGACAAAGAGCTTTAACAGTGAACAGACAGCACCTTGGAGAAGGAGGCACCATGGTCTCTGGTGACCCATGGGAACAGGATATCACTTCACTCCCCTTTCTCGTATATACCAACCAGCAACAGATATGAAGACTTGGCAGCAGACAAAACCAATGTGCAAGATTCGAAGGGATAAACTGCACCAGCAGCACATACTAAAAGCCGCAAAAGGAAGCAGCGAGTGCTAGTAGTGGATGACTCTCTGCTGAGAGGCACCGAGGCACCCATCTGCCAGTCTGATATACAGTCAAGGGAAGTTTGCTGCTTGCCAGGAGCCAAGATCCAGGATGTCATAGAGAAACTGCCACAACTGGTAAAAAGCACAGACTACTATCCCCTATTTCTTTTCCATGTGGGCACCAATGACATGGTAAAGCAAAACCCGGGCAAGATCAAGCAGGACTTCAGAGCCCTGGCAGCCCAAGTGAAAGGGACAAGGGGCCCAGTGATCTTCTCTATCTTGCCAGTCAGGGATAGGGGTGCAGGCAAAAGTTGATTGCAGATCAATACCTGGCTTCATGGCTGGTGTCATCGCCAGGGCTTTGGTTTCTACAATCATGGGATGTCCTTCAATGAATACAGCCTATTGGGGAGAGATGGGATCCACCTATCTAAAAGAGGCAGGAGAATCTTCACTCGCAGATTGGCTGACTTAGTGAATCACACTTTAAAGTAACAAACTTGGGGGGTAGTGTCCAAAGCTGTGACACCTGTATATCCATAAACAACAGGGTGGATGAGTGCACTTACCAGAGTAGCGAGGAATGCTCCCCAACCCTTTCCAAAGGCAAGAACCCTAAGTCCAGCCACCTCAAGTGCATGTATACCAATGCACATAGTCTGGCCAACAAACAGGAGGAACTGGAGCTCCATGCCCAGTCTGAGGGTTATGATGTCATAGAAATCACAGAAACCTGGTGGGAAAACTCACACAGCTGGAAGACCACAATGGATGGCTACAAACTCTTTTGGAAAGATAAGAAGGGAAGAAGAGGAGGTGGAGTTGCATTTTATGTAAAAGAGAAATTTGAGTGCATAGAGGTGAGTTATGAAGACCATGAAAGTTCTATGCTTCCTGCTACAGATGCTGGACATGCTGACTAGGAACAGCGCATTGCTAGGTTTACTGCTCACAAACAAGAAGATTTACTTGACAACATAACTACCAATGGTAGCCTTGGATACAGTGACCACAGCATCCTGCTGAGCACACTGAAGACCAGTAGTAGGACAAAGACCCTGGATTTTAGAAGAGCCAACTTCAAGATGCTCAGAGTCCAGCTGCGAGGGATTCCATGGGAAGCATCCATGGAGGGCAAAGGAGCTTTTGAGTGCTGGGAGTTATTCAAGAACAGCCTCCTGGAAGCACAAGAACAGTCCATCCCCTACAAAGGGAAAGGAAGAAGGCAGAACAAGAGACCACCCTGGCTTAACAATGACCTTTTGGGTGTGCTTAAAAGCAAAAAAAGAAGCCTACTGGCTATGGAAACGCAGTCAAATACAAGAACCTTGCTAGGGCATGCAGAGATGCAGTCAGGAAGGCTAAGGCTCAGCTAGAACTGAAATTGGCCAGAGATGTCAAGAACAACAAGAAAGGGTTCTTCAGATATGTGAACAGTAAGCAGAAGCACAGGGAAGACATAGGCTCATTGCTAAACAGGGCAGGGAAACTAGTTACTAATAATGCTGACAAGGCAGAGGTTCTCATTACCTTCTTTGCCTCTGTCTTTACTGGTGTAGCTGGACCCCAGATCACAGGATCAAGTAGCTACGACAACGCACGTGTCAACCCACCAGTAGGGGAGGAAGGGCTGGTCTGCGGCCTCTTGCAAGGGCCCATTACAGGCCCATTAGTCTAACTTCAATCCCTGGGAAAGTAATGGAACGAGTCCTCCTAGAAACTATCACAAACCAAATGAAGCGGGTGATTGGGAAAAGCCAGCATGGATTTACCAAAGGCAAATCATGCCTGACTAACCTGATCACCTTCTACAACAAAATAACATTTTCTGTCAACATGGGGAGAGCAGTGGATGTCGTTTACCTGGAATTCATCAAAGCGTTTGACACTGTTTCCCACAGCCTTCTCCTGGACAAACTGGCAAGATACAGACTTGATGTGTGGTCTGTGAGATGGGTAGGAAATTGGCTAACAGGCCACACTCAGAGGGTGGTGATCAATGGTTTTTTCTCAGGCTGGCAGCCTGTCACAAGTGGGGTCCCCCAGGGATTGATACTGGGCCCCATGCTGTTCAACATCTTCATAAATGATCTGGACAATGGGATTGAAAGCACCCTCACCAAGTTTGCTGATCACACTAAATTGGTGAGGTAGACATGTCAGAAGGGACACATCATCTTACAGAGAGACCTGGACAGGCTGGAAGAGTGGGCTAGCAAGAACAGTATGAGGTTTAACAAAGACAAGTGCAAGGTCCTGCACCTGGGATGACATAACCAAAGAGCCCAGTACAGGCTAGGATTTGTGTGGCTGGGGAGCAGCCTTGCTGAAAGGGACCCAGGGGTCCTGGTGGACAACAAGCTGAACATGAATCAACAGTATGCCGCTGCAGCAACAAAGGCAAATCAGATCCTGGGCTGCATCCGCAGGGGCATTACTAGCAGAGATAGAGATGGGATCATCCCACTCTACTCGGCACTTGTCAGGCTGCACCTGGAGTACTGTGTCCAGTTCTGGTCCCCACAATTCAAAAAAAGATGCAGACAGACAGAAGAGGGTCCCAAGGAGGGCCATGAAGATGTTCAAAGGGCTGGAGAACCTGCCCTATGAGGAAAGACTGAGGGAATTAGGTCTTTTCTCCCTGGAGAAGAGAAGGCTCCAGGGGAACGTCATCACAATATTCCAGTACTTAAAGGGCGGCTACAAAGAGGACGGACACTTTCTCTTCACAAGGAGCCACATGGAGAAGACAAGGGGCAACGGGTACAAGTTGCACCAGGAGAGAGGTTTCATCTTGATATAAGAAAGAAATTTTTTACAGTGAAAACAATCAATCACTGGAGCAACCTCCCCAGGGATGTGGTAGAGTCCCCATCACCAGAGGTTTTCAAGATGCGATTGGACAGGGTGCTAGATAATCTCATCTAGGCTCCCTTTCCCACGAAAGGTTGGACCAGATGATCTTTTGAGGTCCCTTCCCACCTGGGCTGCTCTAGGATTCTACGATTCATTACCATAGAAGGCCAATAAGTTCATAGTTATCTGAGTGTTTAATAATCATTGCTGACTTCCAGGCACTTCAGCCAAATGTCCAAAGATTTTTGTGTTCAGTATATCAGTTGATGTTTTTTGTCAATAGATAAAAGGATTTGAATCTCTCAATTAGTTCATCTAATGATAGTCTGAGACCTTACACCTTTCCATGCTTAAACTTAATCATACTCAGGAAGGCCTCCAGAGATCTGCATCAACTTCTGCAAGTATTATTGACTGTATACAGCTCCTAGGCTCTTTTTTCAGTCTCAGAGATTCAGTGCTTCAAGTTAGTAGGCAGGTATTCATGATATGTGTTTGAAAACTTGTAAAAACAAACATGATAAGGAAAAAAACATATTACAGTTTTTCAGAGCCTTCTAATAACTGTGATATATATTTTAAAAATGCTTCAGATAATTATCCATATTTTGGAGTAATTTTATGTGATCTTTTTGAAATTCTCTAAACCTGTACTTTCAACAGGCAACAGCCAGGACAGGATAGTTCTAACTAATATAAAGAGCTATTTTTGGAGTTATTGCATGAATAACTTTGTGGGGTGATGTACTGGGTCTGGCTGGGATAGAGTTAATTTTCTTCATAGCAGCCCGTATGGTTCTGTGCTTTGCATTTGTGGCTAAAGCAGTGTTGATAACACACCAGTGTTTTAGATATTGCTGAACAGTGCTTGCACAGGGTCATGGCTTTCTCTCTTTCCACTGTGCCCTGCCCCCCCACCCCCTACCCCCAGCGAGTAAGGCAGGGGAGGGGAAGAGATTGGGAGGGGACATAGCTGGGACAGCTGACCCAAACTGAACAAATGAATACTCCATACCATATAACTTCATGTTCAGCAATAAAAGCTCAGGGAAAGGAGGAGGAAGGGTTTGTGGTTATGGCATTTGTTTTCCCAAGTAACCGTTAGGAGTGCTGAGGCCCTACTTTCCAGGAAGTGACTGGACATCTGCCTGCTGATGGGAAGTAGTGAGTGAATTCCTCTTTTTGCATTGTTTGCGCACAGCTTTTGCTTTTCTTATTAAACCGTCATTATCTTGATCCATGAGTCTTTTTGCTTTCCTTCTATTTTCTCCCCATCCCATGAGAGAGGGGGGTGAGCGAGTGACTAGGTGGGCATTTGGCTGTTAGCCAAGGCTAACCCAGCACAGGTGAACAAATTAATCCTTGTTATTTTGGAACCCTCATTAGGTTATATGATTTCTTTAGGATGTTCTGGCAGCTGTTTTTATTTGTTTGTCTGAAAACAGCAACATATTTTTTATCTGCAACATCTAATTCAGTTAGGAGTCAGAGGGGTTTGTTTCTGTTCCTCAAATGAGTGAATATTTTGATCTGCAGATTCTGCTGGTGAAATGCAAAATATATACATTTAGTTTGTCATAGAGGTTGTTTAAGCAGGCAATGTGAATATGTACTTACCTCAACAGAGATACGAGTATACAAGGCAGCCACTGGAATATAATTATGTGGCAGTTTTCTTGATTAAGCAAATACTGAAAAATGCTTAATGTTTGTCAAGAAGTTACTAACTGAAAACTACTAAATACTGCTAATGAGGAGCGGCTGAAGTCACTTGGTTCGTTCAGCTTGGAGAAGAGAAGGCTGAGGGGTGACCTCTTTGCAGTCTACAACTTCCTCAAGAAAGGCAGTGGAGGGAGAGATGCTGATCTCCTCTCTCTGGTGACCAGCAATAGGACACAAGGAAATGGAATGAAGCTGCGTCAGGGGAAGTTCAGATTGGATGTTAGGAAAAGGTTCTTCACTGAGAGGGTGGTCGGTCACTGGAACAGGCTCCCCAGGGAAGTGGTCATGGCCCCAAGCCTGTCAGAGTTCAAGGAGCATCTGGATGATGCTCTTAGTCATATAGTTTAGTTTTAGGTAGTCCTGCGAGGAGCAGGGAGTTGGATTCAACGATCCTTATGGGTCCCTTCCAACTTGAGATATTCTATGAAATAGAATTGTAAATATTTCTGCAGGTCTGATATGACATAAATTTCTATTTGCTAGTAGTAAATCACAAGTGTACTCTGAGGGTCACAACCTGCTTTGTAAATTTAGTAATTGTCCTGGTTTCGGCAGGGATAGAGTTAATTTCCTTTCTAGTAGCTGGTACAATGCTGTGTTTTGGATTTAGGAGGAGAACAAAGTTGATAACACACCCATGTTTTAGTTGTTGCTAGGTAATGCTTACACTAGCCAAGGACTTTTTAGGTTTCCATGCTCTACCGACTGAGAAGGCTGGAGGTGCACAAGAAGCTGGGAGGGGGCACAGCCAAACTGGCCAAGGAAATATTCCATACCATGTGACGTCATGCTCAGTACATAAACTGGGGAAAGCTGGCCGGGGGGGGCCGCTGCTCGGGGACTGGCTGGGCATCGGTCGGCGGGTGGTGAGCAATTGTACTGTGCATCACTTGCTTTGTGTATTATTATTATTATTATCATCATTTTATTTCAATTATTAAACTGTTTTTATCTCAACCCACGAGTTTTTTCTCACTTGTGCTCTTCCAATTCTCTCCCCCATCCCACCGGGGGTGGGGGGGAGTGAGCGAGCGGCTGTGTGGTGCTTAGTTGCCGACTGAGGTTAAACCACGACAGTCCTTTTTGGCGCCCAACGTGGGGCACGAAGGGTTTGAGATAATAACAGATTAACCGGAGTGTATTAAGGAACTTATATCTGTTAGTAGTTGTGGGTCACAATGTTGGTTGCTCTGTTCTCGATATTGATTTGTGTAATCTGCATCGTGCTCTTTTTCCTGCTGTACATGTTAAAGATTGGTGTTGGTTTTTGCAGTTTGCTGTGGTCTGCAGTGAATAGTGATGTCTCGCTTGTGAGGTTTGTTTTTAGAACATTGACCTTGACCTTAGTGTGGTATGTAAATTTCGCAATGAAGCCGTTACTGTACCACGGATACCATTTCGTGGAGACAACTAGCAATTACAGTGACTTTTCTGAGAGTTTTTTTACGGAGGAAATACAGAATGGCAGTGTCACTACCTTCTTCTATAATGTTTCCTCCTTCATTACAGTAATTTTTCAGTATTTTGAACAGCCTTGGGTAGTTAAGATACTTCTGTTGGTACTTCTTGGGAATATTGTTTCGGTTTTGTCTAAAGTTGGTAAGCAATTTAAGAATATCATCCAGAGATCTGCCCCGAGGCTGAATAGTTATGAGTGGCAGGGTGTGTGGGACAAGATGGGCAAGTACCTAGGCCAATGGGCACCCCCAGTGTTTTGGAACTTCACCCCTGAGCAAATGCAGAATCCTGAAAAGTTAGTAGAATATTTGGAAAAAGTATGCTGTCACCCTGGCAACTCCAGAGAGATGCAACTCATTGCAACGTGCTGGGGCCTGGCCCATGCCTACGAGCCCTGTTCAACACCATTCAGTACCCTCAAAGGGAAGAGAAGGTCTCTGGCTCTGACAGTAAAACGACACGCACTGTGGCCACTCAGACCCGGGCAACACACCCTGCGGCCACTCTGACCCCAGCGACATGCACTGCGGCCCCTCAGACCCTGGCGACAGGCCCTGCGGCCACTCAGACCCCGGCGACATGCACTGCGGCCACTCCAACCCCGGCAACAGGCCCTGCGGCCACTCAGACTCCGGTGACATGCACTGCGGCCACTCAGACCCCAGCGACACGCACTGTGGCTGAACCAAAGAACCAGCCTGTGCCGGTATCAGTCGCCCCTGTACACAAGAAGAAATCTTGGAAGCGGAAGTCGGCTCGTTTACTAAGGGAGGAAGAAGCTTCTTCTAAAAGGGAAGCGGAGGAAGAACTGTACGAATACCCTGGAGAAGGGCCATCACGAGAACAGCAGGAGGAGAGCTGGCTGCTGATTGGGGAGGAGGAAGAGGAAGAACTCATAAACGAGGCAGTGACCACCCGATCTCTATCCCTGAGTGAGCTGTGAGATATACGAAAAGATTTCAGCCGTCGTCCAGGTGAGCATATTGTCACCTGGCTGCTCCGATGCTGGGATAATGGGGCCAGTAGCCTGGAATTAGAGGGTAAAGAAGCCAAGCAGCTGGGATCCCTTTCTAGGGAAGGGGGCATTGATAAAGTAATTGGAAAAGGGACACGAGTCCTCAGCCTTTGGAGGCGACTCTTGTCAAGCGTGAAGGAAAGGTATCCCTTTAAGGAAGATGTCATATGTCGCCCAAGCAAGTGGATCACCATGGAGAAGAGTATCCAGTTTCTGAGAGAATTAGCTGTGCTGGAGGTGATTTATGATGACCTGAACAATGAACAACTATCCAAAGATCCAGATGAAGTCAAGTGCACACGACCCATGTGGCGGAAGTTTATAAGGAGCTTACCATCGTCATACGCCAATTCATTGGCAGTGATGACCTGGAAAGATGGAGAGGAACAAACAGTGGATGAATTGGCTAGTCAACTCCGGCAATACGAGGAAAGTCTTTCTTCCTCCCTCGTCTCGGCTGTGGAGAAACTGTCCGAAAAACTGTCCCGGGAGATCCAGCAACTCAGAGAGGATAGGTCCTACTCCTCACCTGTACGGACCAGTATCTCGGCTATTAGAAGTAAGCGTTCTTTTGCTCAAGTGAGAGAATATAAAGGGTACACACCACGGGGCACCCTATGGTTTTACCTGCGTGACCACGGAGAGGACATGAGGAAGTGGGATGGGAAACCTACTGCAGCCCTAGGGGCACGGGTACGTGATTTGCAAGGGAAAACAATCACAGAAAGAGGTTCTTCCAGGAAAATTGCTGCTCCAGTTTCCAGCGGGCAGTTCCCCAGAGAGAGTAGAAGGGCTGATCTTACTCTTGATCTTAATGAAGAAACTTCTGACCCGTACGTACAAGAAATGAGAAATGAGTACTGTGATGAGGATTAGAGGGGCCCTGCCTCCAGCCAGGGGGAGGAAAGGGACAACCAGGTTTACTGGACTGTGTGGATTCGGTGGCCTGGCACATCAGACCCACAGGAGTATAAGGCTCTGGTAGACACCAGTGCACAGTGTACCCTAATGCCATCAAGCTATATAGGGGCAGAACCCATCTGTATTTCTGGGGTGACGGGGGGATCCCAACAGCTAACTGTATTGGAAGCCGAAGTGAGTCTAACTGGGAATGGGTGGCAGAAGCACCCCATTGTGACTGGCCCAGATGCTCCGTGCATCCTTGGCATAGACTACCTCAGGAGAGGGTATTTCAAGGACCCAAAAGGGTACCGGTGGGCTTTTGGTATAGCTGCCTTGGAGATGGAGGAAATTAAACAGCTGTCCACCTTGCCTGGTCTCTCGGAGGACCCCTCTGTTGTGGGGTTACTGAAGGTCGAAGACCAACAGGTGCCAATTGCTACCACCACGGTGCGCTGGCGGCAATATCGCACCAACCGAGACTCCTTGATTCCCATTCATGAGCTGATTCGTCAACTGGAGAACCAAGGAGTGATCAGCAAGACTCGCTCACCCTTCAACAGTCCCATAAGGCCAGTGCGGAAGTCTAATGGAGAGTGGAGACTGACAGTAGACTATCGTGGCCTGAATGAAGTCACGCCACCGCTGAGTGCTGCTGTGCCAGACATGCTAGAACTTCAATACGAACTGGAGTCAAAGGCAGCCAAGTGGTATGCCACAATTGATATCGCTAATGCGTTTTTCTCAATCCCTTTGGCAGCGGAGTGCAGGCCACAGTTTGCTTTCACTTGGAGGGGCGTCCAGTACACCTGGAACCGACTGCCCCAGGGCTGGAAACACAGCCCCACCATTTGCCATGGACTGATCCAGACTGCACTGGAGCAGGGTGGAGCTCCAGAACACCTGCAATACATTGATGACATCATTGTGTGGGGCAACACAGCAGGAGAAGTTTTTGAAAAAGGGAAGGAAATAGTCCAAATCCTGCTGAAGGCCGGTTTTGCCATAAAACAAAGTAAGGTCAAGGGACCTGCACAGGAGATCCAGTTTTTAGGAATAAAATGGCAAGATGGACGTTGTCAGATCCCAATGGATGTGATCAACAAAATAACAGCCATGTCTCCACCAACTAGCAAAAAGGAAACACAAGCTTTCTTAGGCGTCGTGGGTTTTTGGAGAATGCATATTCCAAATTACAGTCTGATTGTAAACCCTCTCTATCAAGTGACCCGAAAGAAGAACGATTTCAAATGGGGCCCTGAGCAACGACAAGCTTTTGAACAAATTAAAGAGGAGATAGTTCATGCAGTAGCCCTGGGGCCAGTCCGGGCAGGGCAAGAGGTAAAAAATGTGCTCTACACCGCAGCCGGGGAGAATGGCCCTACCTGGAGCCTCTGGCAGAAAGCACCAGGGGAGACTCGAGGTCGACCCCTAGGGGTTTGGAGTCGGGGATACAGAGGATCCGAGGCCCGCTATACTCCAACTGAAAAAGAGATATTGGCAGCCTATGAAGGGGTTCGAGCTGCTTCGGAAGTGATCGGCACTGAAGCACAGCTCCTCCTGGCACCCCGACTGCCGGTGCTAGGCTGGATGTTCAGAGGGAGGGTCCCCTGTACACATCATGCAACTGATGCTACATGGAGTAAGTGGGTCGCACTGATCACACAACGGGCTCAAATAGGAAACCCCAGTCACCCAGGAATCCTGGAAGTGATCATGGATTGGCCAGAGGGCAAAGATTTTGGAATATCGCCAGAGGAGGAGGTAACGCGTGCTGAGGAGACCCCAATGTATAATGAACTACCAGAAAATGAGAAACAATATGCCCTGTTCACTGATGGGTCCTGTCGTCTTGTGGGAAAGCATCGGAGGTGGAAAGCTGCTGTATGGAGTCCTATGCGACAAGTTGTAGAAACTGCTGAAGGAGAAGGTGAATCAAGCCAATTTGCAGAAGTAAAGGCCATCCAGCTGGCTTTAGACATTGCTGATTGAGAAAAGTGGCCAGTGCTCTGTCTCTATACTGACTCATGGATGGTGGCAAATGCCCTGTGGGGGTGGTTGCAGCAATGGAAGCGGAGCAACTGGCAGCGCAGAGGCAAACCCATCTGGGCTGCTGCATTGTGGCAAGATATTGCTGCCCGGGTGGAGAACCTGGTTGTAAAAGTCCGTCACGTAGATGCTCACGTACCCAAGAGTTGGGCCACTGAAGAACATCAAAACAACCAACAGGTGGATCAGGCTGCTAAGATTGAAGTGGCTCAGGTGGATCTGGACTGGCAACATAAGGGTGAATTATTTCTAGCTCGGTGGGCCCATGACACCTCAGGGTGCCATCAAGGAAGGGATTCAACATATAGATGGGCTCGTGATCGAGGGGTCGACTTGACCATGGACACTATTGCGCAGGTTATCCATGAATGCAAAACATGCGCTGCAATCAAGCAAGCCAAGCGGTTAAAGCCCCTCTGGTATGGAGGACGATGGCTGAAATATAAATATGGGGAGGCCTGGCAGATCGATTATATCACGCTCCCACAAATCTACCAAGGCAAGTGCCACGTGCTTACAATGGTGGAGGCAACCACCAGATGGCTGGAAACATATCCCGTGCCCCATGCCACTGCCCGGAACACTATCCTGGGCCTTGAAAAGCAAGTCCTATGGCGACATGGCACCCCAGAAAGAATTGAGTCAGACAACGGGACTCATTTCTGAAACAACCTCATAGACACCTGGGCCAAAGAGCACGGCATTGAGTGGGTGTATCACATCCCCTGTCATGCACCAGCCTCCAGGAAAACTGAACGATACAATGGACTGTTAAAGACTACACTGAGAGCAATGGGTGGTGGGACATTCAAACATTGGGATATGCATTTAGCAAAGGCCCCCTGGTTAGTCAACACTCGGGGATCTGCCAATCGAGCAGGCCCTGCCCAGTCAGAACTTTTACGTACTGTAGATGGGAATAAAGTCCCTGTAGTGCACATAAAAAATATGTTGTGGAAAACAGTCTGGGTTATTCCTGCCTCGGGCAAAGGGAAACCCAGTTGTGGGATTGCTTTTGCTCAAGGACCTGGGTGCACTTGGTGGATACTGCAGAAGGATGGGGAAGTCCGATGTGTACCTCAGGAGGATTTGATTTTCGGTGAGAATAGCCAATGATCTGAATTATGTGATGTTAAGTACTAATTATAGTTATAATAGTTATACTAATAATACTAATAATATTATATGCCATACTAATGATATTACAATAAGAATCACCCAGACTAATGAGGAATAACTTCAGTGAAACCAAGCAAAGCACAATGATAATGGTACCAGAACTGACTTCAACATGAAACAATCCAACACTGCACACCATCTCCATCTTTCCTGCCCTGGAAGATTATTATGACAGATGGAGCCCAAAGTCATGGACTAAATGAACTCACCGAACATTTTAGAGGGATGGCCCTCAGATGAAGGGAATGATATCTGTGTGTGTGTATATATATATATAAAAAAAAAAGGGGGCTGGTGATTAATGAAAATGTACTGGAAAATATGAGACTTGAGCATGACGCAGATGGTATAGAATAAGGGGTGGATATTGTCCTGGTTTCGGCAGGGATAGAGTTTATTTCTTTCCTAGTAGCTGGTACAATGCTGTGTTTTTGGATTTAGGATGAGAACAAAGTTGATAATGCACCGATGTTTTAGTTGTTGCTAGGTAATGCTTACACTAGCCAAGGACTTTTTAGTTTTCCATGCTCTACTGACTGAGAAGGCTGGAGGTGCACAAGAAGCTGGGAGCGGGGCACAGCCAGGACAGCTGACCCAAACTGGCCAAAGGGATATTCCATACCATGTGATGTCATACTCAGTACATAAACTGGGGAAAGCTGGCTGGGGGGGCTGCTGCTCTGGGACTGGCTGGGCATCGGTCGGCAGGTGGTGAGCAATTGTACTGTGCATCACTTGCTTTGTGTATTATTATTATTATCATATTATTATCATCATTTTATTTCAATTATTAAACTGTTTTTATCTCAACCCACAAGTTTTTCCTCACTTGTGCTCTTCCAGTTCTTTCCCCCATCCCACCGGGGTGGGGGGAGTGAGCGAGCAGCTGCATGGTGCTCAGTTGCTGACTGAGGTTAAACCACGACAGTCCTTTTTGGTACTCAGTTGCCAACTGAGGTTAAACCATGACAGTAATGAAAACTTAATTATTTCTTGATTTTCTTACGTCTACAAGCTTTACACAGCACAGACATAACACTTCACATTAACTGGGATGTTTTTGTTTTAAGTAAAATAAACTTTGTTACCCAATACAACTAATAAAAAATGGTTTATTTTCATAGCTCCCTTGAAAGCTAAGTCTAAATGATCACTGGAGGTAGCATGTGAAATTTCTTTTCACTTCATTTTTTTTCTTTGCTTAAGACAGTGAACACCAAACATGTCATCAGTCAAAGCCGTGGCTCCACAGTTCTGCCTACCAATGCAGTATGGTGGCACATAGGCTGTAATACTACCCGTGTAGTGGGTTGACCTTGGCTGGCTGCCAGGTGCCCACCAAGCCACTCTATTACTCCCCCTGCTCAACTGGACAGGGGGAGAAAATACAACAAAAAATTTGTGGGTTGAGATAAGGACAGGGAGATCACTTACCAATTACTGTCATGGGCAAAACAGACTCGACTTGGGGAAATTAATTTAACTTATTGCCAATTAATAATAGAGAAGGACAATGAGAAATAAGAACAAATCTAAAAACACCTTCCCCTCACCCTCACCTTCTTCCCAGGCTCAACTTCACTCCTGACTCCTCTACCTCCTCCCCTCAAGCGGTGCAGGGGGATGGGGCAATGGGGGTTGCAATCAGTTCATAATGCTTTGTCTCTGCCACTCTGTCCTCCTCATGCTCCTCCCCTGCTCCAGCATGGGGTCCCACCCATGGGATACAGTCCTTCACAAACTTCTCCAACGTGGATCCTTCTCATGGACTGCAGTTCTTCAAGAACTGCTCCAGCATGGGTCCTTCCCATGGCGTGCAGTCCTTCAGGAATGGACTGCTCCAGCGTGGGTCTCCCACAGGGTCACAGGTCCTGCCATAAACCTGCTCCAGCATAGGCTCTCCATGGGGCCACAGCTTCCTTCAGGGCACATCCCCCTGCTCCAGTGTGGGGTCCTCCACAGGCTGCAGGTGGATATCTGCTCTACTGTGGACCTCCATGGGCTGCAGGGGCACAACGATGGTCTTTTCCGTGGGCTGCAGGGGAATCTCTGCTCTGGTGCCTGGAACACCTCCTCCCCCTCCATCTTCACTGACCTTGGTGTCTGCATAGTTGTTTCTCTCACATATTCTCACTCCTCTCTCTCCCAGCTGCTGTTGCGCAGCGTTGTTTACCCTTTCTTAAATATGTTATTACAGAGGCACTACCAACATCGCCGATTGGCTCAGCTTTGGCCAGCAGCAGGTCTGTCTTGGATCCAGCTGAAACTGGCTCTGTCCAACAGGAGAGCAGCTTCTGGTGTCTTCTCACAGAATCCACCCCTGCAGCCCCTCCTGCTACCAAAACCTTGCCACGTAAACCCAATACACCATGACAGCCATATGGGTAGTAAACCCTCTCAAAACTTTAATACTTGTGTGTGTCAGGTAGTCACTGACAAAGCTGGATTAACAGTAGTATATTCAAAATCCAAAGTCTCATGGGGGAAAGCCAAAACTCCTGAGGTGCTTTTTATAGGTTTACTAGCAACATTTCCTAAGTAAAAAGTACTCTCTTTAAACTCACCACATGAGCTAGAAATATTGTTTCAGAAAATCTACTTATCTACTCTGCTTTTCTTTCATCTGTGTTGATCAAGAATGTATGATCCATTTGCTTTTCCTATATCTAACATAAGAGGCAAGGAGACCTCCAATATTTTGATGGACTTAAAGTCCAAAATCAAAAAAAGCAGTATTCTAAACAAGAACTTGATCCTTAAGTTCTATCCAGACTAGGGGAATGTGTCCAGCATTCTCCTTTTCTGTCCTTCTGATCATGAGTTTATGCATTACTTACTATTTTGAGTCTATTTTCCTTTATAACTATTTCAAGTTGAGCAAGTCCTTGGTCAAGATTTCCGAAAACCATGGTTCTGCACTTCACTTGGAATAGCCCTTGCTTATCACTTTTTATGGTAAAAATCACATCTATTCTATTTTGGTGAAATTCTTAAGGCTGCCTCTCTCAGGAACAGGCAACGCATAAGTGCACAGATAACTTCAGGACATTCTTCTGGGCAACAATTAATGTTCCAGGATATTCCCATAAGTATATCCAGCTGTATGTGTCTTTTTTTCAAATTACTTCTCAAAACATGAAATTGTGGTGGGTTGACCTTGGCTGACCACCAGGTTCCCACCAAGCCGCTCTATCCCTCTCCCTCCTCAGTGGAACAGGGTGAGAAAATAAAATGAGAAACTCATGGGTTGAGATAAAGGCAGTTTAATAAAGAAAAACAAAGGCCATGCGCAGAAGAACGGAAAACAAAAGATTTATTCTCTACTTACCATCAGCAGGTGATGTCCAGCCACTTCCTGGGAAGTAGGGCCTCAGTATGCGTAGCAGTTGCTCTGGAAGACAAACGCCTTAATAATGAATTCTTCCCTCCTCCTCCTTTCTCTTAGCTTTTATTGCTGAGCATGATGTCATACAGTATGGAATATCTCTTTGGTCAGTTTGGGTCAGCTGTTCTGGCTATGTCCCCTCCCAACCTCTTGCCCACCCCCAGCCTGCTAGCATTTGGGGATGGGGGGGGTTGGAGAGAGCCTTGATGCTGTGGGAGCACTGCTCAGCAGTAACCAAAACATTGGTGTGTTAACAACACCCTTCTAGCTACAACTACAAAGCACAGCACTATGAGGGCTGCTATGGGGGAAGTTAACTCCATCCCAGCCAGACCCAATACAGAGATAAATTGCTTTTCATTATATAGAATCATAGAATCATTAAGGTTGGGAAAGACCTCTAAGATCATCGAGTCCAACCGTCAACCCAACACCACCATGCCCACTAAACCATGTCCCTAAGGGCCTCATCTACACGTCTTTTAAATACTTCCAGGGATGGGGACTCAACCACTTCCCTGGGCAGCCTGTTCCAACGTTTAACCACTCTTTCAGTAAAGAAATTTTTCCTCATGTCCAATCTAAACCTCCCCTGGCGCAACTTGAGGCCATTTCCTCTCATCCTATCGCTAGTTACTTGGGAGAAGAGACCAACACCCACCTCGCTACAACCTCCTTTCAGGTAGTTGTAGAGCGCGATAAGGTCTCCCCTGAGCCTCCTCTTCTCCAGGCTAAACAACCCCAGTTCCCTCAGCCGCTCCTCATAAGACTTGTTCTCCAGACCCTTCACCAGCTTCGTTGCCCTTCCTGGATACACTCTAACACCTCGACGTCCTTCTTGTAGCGAGGGGCCCAAAACTGAACACAGTAGTCGAGGTGCGGCCTCACCAGGGCCGAGTACAGGGGCACGATCACTTCCCTACTCCTACTGGCCACACTCTCTCTGATACAGGCCAGGATGCCATTGGCCTTCTTGGCTGCCCGGGCACACTGCTGGCTCATGTTCAGCCGGCTGTCAACCAGCACCCCCAGGTCCTTTTCCGACAGGCAGCTTTCCAGCCACTCTTCCCCAAGCCTGTAGCATTGCATGGGGTTGTTGTGACCCAAGTGCAGGACCCAGCACATGGCCTTGTTGAATCGCATACAGTTGGCCTTGGCCCATCGATCCAGCCTGTCCAGGTCCCTCTGCAGAGCCTTCCTACCCTCGAGCAGATCAACACTCCCACCCAACTTGGTGTCGTCTGCAAACTTACTGAGGGTGCCCTCAATCCCCTCATCCACATCATTGATAAAGATATTGAACAAGACCGGCCCCAATACTGAGCCCTGGGGAACACCGCTCGTGACCAGCCGCCAACCGGATTTAACTCCATTCACCACAAACTCTCTGGGACCGGCCGTCCAGCCAGTTTTTTACCCAGCAAAGAGTATACCCGTCTAAGCCGTGAGCCACCAGCTTCTCTAAGAGAATGCTGTGGGAGACAGCGTCAAAGGCCTTGCTGAAGTCCAGGTAGACCACATCCACAGCCTTTCCCTCATCCACTAGGCGGGTCACCTGGTCATAGAAGGAGATCAGGTTGGTCAAGCAGGACCTGCCTCTCATGAACCCGTGCTGGCTGGGCCTGATCCCCTGGTTGTTCCGCTCATGCCTTGTGAGCGCCCTCAAGATGAACTGCTCCATAATCTTCCCCGGCACCGAGGTCAGGCTGACAGGCCTGTAGTTCCCCGGATATTCCTTCCGGCCCTTCTTGTAGATGGGCGTCACATTGGCAAGCCTCCAGTCATCCAGGACCTCCCCCGTTAACCAGGACTGCTGATAAATGATGGAGAGTGGCTTGGCGAGCTCCTCCGCCAGCTCCCTCAGCACTCTCGGGTGGATCCAATCCAGCCCCATAGACTTGTGAGCATCCAGGTGGCGTAGCAGGTCATTGACTGCTTCCTCTTGGATTATGGGGGGTACATCCTGCTCGCCGTCCCTGTCTTGCAGCTCGGGGGGCCAAGTACCCTGTGGATAACTGGTCTGCCTGTTAAAGACTGAGGCAAAGAAAGCATTAAGTACCTCAGCCTTTTCCTCATCCTCGGTGACAATGTTCCCCCCCGCATCCAATAAGGGATGGAGATTCTCCTTGGCTCTCTTCTTGTCATTAATATATCTGTAAAAACATTTTTTGTTGTCTTTAACGACAGCGGCCAGATTGCGTTCTAGCTGGGCTTTTGCCTTTCTCATTTCCTCTCTGCATGACCTAACGAGATCCCTGTACTCTTCTTGAGTCGCCTGCCCCTTCTTCCACAAGCGGTAAACTCTCCTTTTTTTCCCCGAGTCCCAGCAAGAGCTCCCCGTTCAGCCAGGCCGGTCGTCTTCCCCACCCGTTGTTCTTACGGCATATGGGGACAGCCTGCTCCTGCGCCTTTAAGACTTCCTCATTGAAGAACGTCCAGTCTTCCTGGACCCGTTTGCCCTTCAGGACTGTCTCCCAAGGGACTCTCTCAACCAGCATCCTGAACAGGCCAAAGTCTGCCCTCCGGAAGTCCATGGCTGTGGTTTTGCTGGCCCCCCTCCTTACTTCACCGAGAATCGAGAATTCCACCATTTCATGGTCGCTAAGCCCAAGACGGCCTCCGACCACCACATCTCCCACCAGTCCTTCTCTGTTTGTAAACAGCAGGTCGAGCGAGGCACCTCCCTTGGTAGGCTCACTTACCAGCTGTGTCAGGGAGTTGTCTTCCACACACTCCAGGAACCTCCTAGACTGTTTCCTCTCTGCCGTGTTGTATTTCCAGCAGACGTCCGGGAAGTTGAAGTCCCCCACGAGAACAAGGACTAGCGATTGAGAGACTTCTGCCAGCCGCTTGTAGAACGCTTCATCCGCCCCTTCATCCTGGTTGGGTGGTCTATCACAGACTCCCAGCAGGATATCTGCCTCGTTGGCCTTCCCCCTCATCCTTACCCATAAACACTCGACCATATCATCATCACAGTCGTTGAGCTCTATACAATCGAAACACTCCCTAACATACAGGGCCACCCCACCGCCTCTCCTTCCTCGCCTGTCCCTTCTGAAGAGTTTATAGCCATCCATTGCAGCACTCCAATCGTGAGAGTCACCCCACCATGTTTCTGTGATGGTGACTAAGTCATAGCTATCCTGCTGAACAATGGCTTCCAGCTCCTCCTGTTTGCCGCCCATGCTGCGTGCATTGGTGTAGATGCACTTGAGCTGGGCTATCCATTTCACCCCCAGCATTGGCATGCCACCCCTAGGCTCATCTCTAGTGAGCCTGGTTTTATCCCCTTCCCCCTTTGAACCTAGTTTAAAGCCCTCTCAATGAGCCCCACCAATTCATGGGCGAGAATCCTTTTCCCCCTGTGAGACAGCTGAACTCCGTCTGTCACCAGCAGGCCCAGTGCCATGTAAACCTCCCCATGATCAAAAAAGCCAGAATTCCTCTGATGACACCAGCCCCTGAGCCACGTGTTGATCAGGTGTGTTTTCCTGTTCCTTTCAGTATTCTTCCCTGCCGCTGTAGGGATTGAGGAAAACACTACCTGTGCTCCTGATCCTTCAACCAGTCGCCCCAGTGCCCTGAAGTCCCTTTTGATTGCTTCTAGACTTCTCTCTGCAACCTCATCACTGCCAGCCTGTATAACCAGCAGCGGGTAGTAGTCAGAAGGCCGTATCAGACCAGGGAGTTTCCTAGTAATGTCTCTGACCCGGGCCCCAGGGAGGCAGCAGACTTCCCTGTGGGATGGGTCCAGTCGGCATATTGGGCCCTCTGTTCCCCTCAGAAGGGAATCGCCTACCACAATTACCCTCCTTTTTTCTTAGCAGAGGCAGTCATAATGCATGGGGCTGACTGCCTCACCCTCGGCAACCCCCTGGATGGACCTTCATCTACATCCTCATTTACCTGGCCCTCAAGTTCCAGGGCCCCATATCTGTTCTGTAAGGGCAACCGGGAACGTGAAGGGAGGCCGGGCGGGGGTTCGCCTGGCACCCCGAGCAGGGACCTGCTTTCATTCCCCCCCATCACTTAGGTCCCCTCCTTCTGCCTGGTGGCAAGAAGGCAGGGGATCCTCTGCTTCTTGCAGAGCCTCCATTTGCTGCCTTTACCTCAGGGATGGTAGGGTGTGGCTCCACCAATCTATCTCCCTCTCACACTCCCTGATACTCCTCAACCTTTCCACTTCCTCCTTCAGCTCTGCCACCAGGCTGAGCAGATCATCCACCTGGTCACACCACACACAGGTGTTGTGTCTGCTGCCCTCCAGTACAAGTGACAGGCTTAGGCACTCCCTGCAGCCAGCGACCCGGACAGCTGTATGCTTGTGTGAGGGCTCCATCTGGGTCGCCACATTTCTTCTGGCAATGGCTTTCGGCCGAGTGGAAACCATAGCTGATCCTCTTCTGGGAGAGCGACAACTACCAGTTGGGTTGGCCTCTAGAGCCAGGAGGGGGACTGCACCCTGCACACTCACCTTCCCTGCATGCCCTCCCTCACGAATCGCCACGCCACGCCACGCCACGCCACGCCACGCCACGCCACGCCACGCCACGCCACGCCACGCCACGCCACGCCACGCCACGCCACGCCACGCGCTGTTCACCGCGCTCCGAGTCGCTCGTGCTCCCTGGGGGCTGCTCTTGTATGTGAGGGGGTTTGGCCGCCGTCTCTCCTGTCCCCGCCCACGCTGAGTCAGAGCTGCCGCTCGTCAGGAACTCCCTCCTCCGGCTCGGGGAAGGGGGGGGCTGGGGCACCCTCTCACTCCCTGCGCTTTTGCTTTTCGCGGGTTTTGCCGCGGTTTTACCGCTTTAGGAAAGGTCCCCCAGCGCGATCCTCCGCTCCGAAGCCCTTCGCCTCGGTGGCTTCACTGAAATAGCGGGTACACTGGGTTTTAAACTGCCGCCGTCCCTCCTGTCCCCGCCCACGCTGAGTCAGAGCTGCCGCTCGTCAGGAGCTCCCTCCTCCGGCTCGGGGGCGGGAGGCTGGGGCACCCTCTCACTCCCTGCGCTTTTGCCTTCGCGGTTTTTGCTGCGGTTTTGCCGCTTCAGGAAGGGTCCCCCGGCGCGATCCTCCGCTCCGGAGCCCTTCGCCTCGGTGGCTTCCAATATACATGCTGTCCAGATTCTTCCGTCCTACTAAGAGAGTGTATCCATTAAGCAAATAGCAGAACATACCTACAGTTGATAATACAGATGAACATTAAGAACTGTAATAGGAAATTGAGTCTAAATTCAGTGTGAACTTTTCTGGTAATAGTCCTATATTAAATTATTGGCATTATCAAGATGCATGACTGTGGATGATATTTTAAAAAAATATGGGTGTCTTAAATCTTGCTTCTGGGAAGAAGTAGCTGAAGAAATGATTGAACACATTGGTCATTTCTCTTATGATGCTGGTATTGAATCCAGGGATTGATTCAGTTGGCATAACAACTCATTAAAAATAAACTTATTCAAGATATAGAGAACATCAATGATAAAAATACAATCTAAGGATAAGACAGGTTGTGTACATAGGGTCTGTTATTAATTATAACTGTACATATAGACAACTACGTTTCCATTCTATACATATTACAGACCTTCTTCCATATAGCCAGTAGTTAGAAGATCCCTAAAAAGTATTATCTACTCTGATATGTCAGTACACAAGAAGATGGGTCGAGCCTTTAAGATAGCTAAGTCCTCTGTAGATAAAACCAATGATTATAGGAAAAGCCTAAGTACCCTCAAAAGGTATCCCAGACAACCGGAGTTTATATTGTGGTAGTGCTGGCAAAACACATCTGCCTCCCAATAACAAAGAATCACTTCTGCTCTCCTAGACCCTGTGTCCTTACCATTGTAGCTCACTGGTCTCATCATAAAGAGAGGTCAGGAGGGCTATCCTTCCAGCTTGTTTTGACAAGAAATTCCATTGTGGGCCTGAGGAAACTTCACAGTCAAAATCTTACATAATGTTTTTGTTTGAAAGCATTTTTTAAGAGGAAAATAAAAAAAACCCCATCATTCTAACTACTTCTAAATATACAAGTATCCATGTTCTTTACTTGTTCTGTGCATTTTCAGAATCAGTTAAGGTCTGGTAAAATCTCAGACTGCAATCCTGAGTATTCAAGAAAGCCCACGTTTCCTCAGCTCAACCCTGGTAAGCAGCTGATAACATAGCCTGCACTATTTCCTCCAGATTCTCTCTTGTCCTCAAAAATATTGTCCTCTTCATCCTTCAAATCACTAGTGTGAGGGGCACAGTCTGATAGAGATAGTTGAAACAATCCCAACCCCCCGACCACCCAGCCATTCATTCTAGTCCCCGTACTTCTCCCTCCAGTCCATAAGTCTACATGCTTGTGTGGCCATGCAATGAATCAGATCAGACTGAAAAATGGTCAGATCAAAATCATGTAATTTTTATCCAGAGCAGTTAGTCAGTCCACCACACAATCACACAAATAACTCTCAGGTAACAGACGTGAACAGACATGAGCAGAGAGTCCCCCACTGGGGTCAACTGCTCAAAGAGATTTAAGGACTACTGTCATGAAATGTCAGTTTGTGGCCCCTCTTGTAGCCCAGCTTGTAACTAAATTTGACTTGATGCTGGCAATTGTTCATGTTACTTGACTTTACTTTATCACTAACACACTGTCACACTTGAGACTAGATAAGGAAAGACTGCTGAGACTCTCAGAAGTCAGAGTTGCTTTCGGAGCAGAGAAAGACCAATCATTCCTTTCCATTTCCACTGCAAGTCGTCCTCCATAATTATGTATCCTCCCTTAACATTTAACAAGGAAGGACAAAAGGTCCAAATGACTATTAATTATTTGTGACTTTAAAACTTTCCTGTGAGTGTTTATTTTTGGAGTTGTTGGAGGAAAAGGGTTATCATACTTATGATAACTCAGCTCACATTCAGCACAGTGAAGAAGGAACTCATCTCCACAATTTGTAAATCCTTTTTTGTATCTAGCAATAACAAGTATTAAGTTTATCAATAGAACTAGTACTTATTTGTAAAAAGAAAATCAAGTACATATCTTAACTAACCTTCTATGACTTCTCCTTCTATGATAAGGTGACCCACTGAATGGATGAGGGAAAGGCTGTGGATGTTGTCTACCTAGGCTTTAGTAAAGCCTTTGACACCGTTTCCCATAGCATTCTCCAAGAAAAACTGGCTGCTTATGGCTTGGATGGGCGTACTGTTTGCTGGGTAAAAAACGCTGGACAGCCGGGCCCAGAGAGTTGTGGTGAATGGAGTTAAATCCAGTTGGCGGCCGGACACGAGCGGTGTTCCCCAGGGCTCAGTTTTGGGGCTGGTCTTGTTCAATATCTTTATCGATGATCTGGATGAGGGGATTGAGGGCACCCTCAGTAAGTTTGCAGACGACACCAAGTTGGGCAGGAGCGTTGATCTGCTCGAGGGTAGGAAGGCTCTGCAGAGGGACCTGGACAGGCTGGATCGATGGGCCAAGGCCAACTGTATGAGATTCAACAAGGCCAAGTGCCGGGTCCTCCATTTCGGCCACAACAACCCCATGCAACGCTACAGGCTTGGGGAAGAGTGGCTGGAAAGCTGCCTGGCAGAAAAGGACCTGGGGGTGCTGGTTGACAGCCGGCTGAACATGAGCCGGCAGTGTGCCCAGGCAGCCAAGAAGGCCAATGGCATCCTGGCCTGTATCAGAGAGAGTGTGGCCAGTAGGAGTAGGGAAGTGATTGTGCCCCTGTACTCGGCCCTGGTGAGGCCGCACCTCGACTACTGTGTTCAGTTTTGGGCCCCTCACTACAAGAAGGACACTGAGGTGCTGGAGCGTGTCCAGAGAAGGGCAACGAGGCTGGTGAAGGGTCTGGAGAACAAGTCTTATGAGGAGCGGCTGAGGGAATTGGGACTGTTTAGCTTGGAGAAAGGGAGGCTCAGGGGAGACCTTATCGCGCTCTACAACTACCTGAAAGGAGGTTGTAGCGAGGTGGGTGTCGGTCTCTTCTCCCAAGTAACTAGCGATAGGACGAGAGGAAATGGCCTCAAGTTGTGCCAGGGGAGGTTTAGATTGGACATGAGAAAAAATTTCTTTACTGAAAGAGTGGTTAAACATTGGAACAGGCTGCCCAGGGAAGTGGTTGAGTCCCCATCCCTGGAAGTATTTAAAAGACGTGTAGATGAGGCCCTTAGGGACATGGTTTAGTGGGCATGGTGGTGTTGGGTTGACGGTTGGACTCGATGATCTTAAAGGTCTTTTCCAACCTAAATGACTCTATGATTCTATGATTCCTGTCAGGAAAAATCTGCTCCAGTGGAGGTTCTCCGTTGGATGCAGTTCCTTCAGGAATATCCATCTGCTCCAGCATGGGTCCCTCTATGGGCTGCAGTGTGAATATCTGCTCCGGTGTGGGCTCTTCCATGACCTACAAGGAATATCTGCTCCAGCACCATGGAGCACCTCCTCTCCCCCTCCTCCTCTGACCTTGATGTTCCCTCTGTTGTTTTTCACTCTTTTTTTCCCTCCTCCTGACTGTTGAGTGGTTTTTGCCCTTTCTTAAATATGTTTTCACAGAGGCGCTACAAACTTTGCTGATTGGCTCAGTTTTGGCCTGCAGTGGGGCCATTTCCAAGCTGTCTGGAACTGGCTGCATCCAGCATAGGGCAGCCCCTGACCTCTTCCCACATAGTCCCCCTCTGCAGCCCCCCTACTACCAAAACCTTGCCATATATACCCAATGCAATGGTAGAAATCAGCAGGATAAAATTTTGTCATGCACTTGGGAACAAGTAAATGAGGGGAGCAGGGTTTTGAGAAGGTATTTGATCACAGAAGTCTATGACGCAGCAATATGATGCAGACAGGAAATGGCAGTAGTATCAGTGCAGGTATTTCCTGTGAAGTAAAAAAACTGATGAAGAAACTGATTACCTGCAGTCAAGAAAGATGAATTCAGATGGGAACAGGTGCAGAGGAAAGCTGCCAATTTCTTCATACAGGCAAAAAAAAGAGTCTTGGCTTATTTAACCTTGCAAAATGAAGACTAAGAGCAGATATGATTTATTTTTGTTAATGCAACAGGAATGTACACCAAGCATAGAGGAAAAAACATTTAAGCTACAGGAGAATGTGAGCACAAGCACAGTTAGGGACAGACTGCATAAGGGAGAGAGAAGAGCAACTATGAGGATAAGGGGAATGAAGATCCTGTCATTGGAAAGGAGGCGTGATCATTTAGTCCTGAAAGACAAAGGCTGAGGTAGGATACCTCAGCTGGCTGTTTATAAGTACAGTGGGAGGGAAAGGAAGGAGGGAGAGGCATAACCCAGAAGTACCAGAGCGCCCTTTAGTCTAAAGGACAATGCTGGCAAAATAATAAATGGGTATAAACTGGCTATAAGTGCATTTAAGCTGGGAATTAGAAGACATTTCTAATCATGGGTGATTCTTGAACATACTTCTAAACATAATATAACTGTGTGCGATGACAGGTAGAAAGTTAACTATACTGAAGATGTTTCACAATTATTTTAGGAAAGTGATTATAATGGCGTAGTTGCATGGATAGCAGGGGACTGGATTCAAATGAACCAGGAAGTCTCCCTCAGTCCAGTATTATTGTATCTGAAATCTCAAATCCTTAGTTATTTATGTGCCTTAATCATTGAAAGCAATAGGAGCTGGATGTGTGCCTAACTGGGTGACTAAAAAAGAGACTCTAGAGGAGAGAAGGTCCAGAAATGCCTGTATTACTATGTATATCTTTGTACTGGGTCTGGCTGAGATGGAGTTAACTTTCTTCATAGCAGCCTATATGGTGCTGTGTTTTGGATTTGTGGCTAAAACAGTGTTGATAACACACTAATGTTTTGGCTATTGCTGAGCAGTACTTGCATAGCATCAAGGCTTTCTCTTTTTCCCACTCTGCCCCTGCAGTGGGTAGGCAAGAAGTTGGGAGGGGACACGACCTGGACAGCTGACCCAAATTGACCAAAGGGATATTCCATGCCATATAACATCATGCTCAGCAATAAAAGTAGAGGGGAGGGGGTTTTGGGGGAGGTAGCCATTGCTTGGAGACTGTCTAGGCATTGGTCTACTTATGGGAGGTGGTGAGTGATTGCCTTTGCATCTTTTTTTTTTGTGTGTGTGTCCTCCTTACTTCCCTTACTAAACTGTCTTTATCTCAGCCCACACATTTTCTCACTTTTGCTCTTCCTATTCTCTCCCTGGGTCCCACTTGCAGGGGGAGTGAGCAAGCGACTGTGAGGTACTTAGCTGCTCACCGGGGTCGACCCACCACAATCTCTTAGTTTCTTCTTTCTAACATTTGCAATTTTAAAAATATGCAGCATGTTCTGTTTACTGAAGAGCAAATATGTCACCCAAGATTCATTGGCATGCCTTTAACACAGGCATTTTTACTTGCATCCTGACTTTGGCACTTATTGGTGGATGATGTGATTGTGGGAGCAGATAAGTACACAGATAATACATACTGATGAAGGTTTCCACATGGCTGCCTTGTTTTGAGCAGGGAGTGTGAAAAACCATGAAGCAATCTGAAATGTGAATCGTAGAACTCAAGGTATTTTATTTGTTCATTGCCACTGAGCATAGGAGTGTTGTAGCGTGACTTCTGTTATCATTTCCTCTGACACTTGATCTGAAATGAATGTCATTTTGGGGCAGCAAATGTGAGTCATTCTAAAAAATTTTCCCAAAGTCCTAAGAGTAAAGGAAAGCTCTTAACAAAGCTGAGCCTAGCAAACGTAACTAAAGTGAAGACGTGAGTGACCTAAGACAGTGAAAGTAGTAAGAGTTCAAGTTAGTTTTAGATAAAGTTGGCTTAAACTAAATTAGACTTAAGGAAAATCATGGATATTGTATTCAGCTTTAGGTATCTGATTGTTCTGCATCAGGGGGGGTAAGATGAGAGAGAGAGAGAGAGAGTGTGCAGGGTTCTTTCCAGATCTCAGTAAGAAAGGCCTGACAACAAATGGCATGATAAATTAGCTGTTTTAATAAGATAGAATAAAAAGAGGAATATAGATAGTGGTTAAAACTTATGTACCTTCAGATGCTGGGAATCCCGCTTTTGTGCAGCATCAGATGGACCCCAGATGGATTTTCCCATGGAATGCTGCACAAATCCTATCCATGGAGAGGTTTCTCCTCCCTCCCATACCATGATGCCTTTTATCTTGTGTAACAAAGACATGTATCTTCTCCTGACAGGTTGGACTGTTATCTCTATGATAACATCCACCAGTGCACAGCACAGGCCAGCACGGGGCATTCCAACAGATTTCCTTACAGCAGCTACTCATACTAACATATGGGCTTCTCAAGCCCTGAGTACGAGGCTAAAAACAGCAGACATGGCTTGCCCAAGATCACTAACTCCTCAGATACAACATCTTATGCAAAGCTCTGAATACGTATACATTTCACAAAAAGATTTTTTTTGCCATCATCGGTAAGTTTAATTTAATATGACTAACTCAGTATCATATTGCATGTATGCAGTATACCTCTAAAGCAAATTATGTTCCCCTTGACTAGAAGGAAGAGGCATGACCTGTTTTGCTTACCAAAGAAAGAAGTTAATAGAGAGCATATCTGTATGTGTATGATGGTCCTATCTTTCTTGTATAAAGAATGAAGCCTTGATGACCCTTTGATAAATGTTAACTTTTTACCCCATAGGGATATTTTTAGCAGCTCTCCTGGGAACCTTATCCTCCATTGTTTTTGGTCAGACACTAACCCAAAGAACAGTTTCATAGAAGGTAGCATTGCAGGTCTAAGCTGTGTCGTGGTTTAACCCCAGACGGCAACTAAGCCCCACATAGCTGCTTGCTCACTCCCCCCACAATGGGATGAGGGAGAGAATCGGAAGAGTAAAAGTGAGAAAACTCATGGGTTGAGATAAAGACAGTTTAATAGGTAAAGCAAAAGCCACACATGCAAGCAAAGCAAAACAAGGAATTCATTCATTACTTCCCATCGGCAGGCAGGTGTTCAGCCATCTCCAGGAAAGCAGGGCTCCATCATGCATAATGGTTACTTGGGAAGACAAACGCCATCACTCCGAACATCCCCCCTTCCTTCTTCTTCCCCCAGCTTTTTATTGCTGAGCATGACATCATATGGTGTGGAATATCCCTTTGGTCAGTTGGGGTCAGCTGTCCCAGCTGTGTCCCCTCCCAGCTTCTTGTGCACCCCCAGCCTACTCGCTGGTGGGGTGGTATGAGAGGCAGAAAAGGCCTTGACTGTGTAAGTGCTGCTCAGCAGTAACTAAAACATCCCTGTGTTATCAACGCTGTTTCCAGCACAAATCCAAAACATAGCCCCATACTAGCTGCTATGAAGAAAATTAACTCTATCCCAGCCAAAACCAGCACACTGTACAGGACCAGCTGTGCAAAATGTGCTCTACACTGCAGACGGAGAGCATGGGACTGGCCGGAAGGCAGAGATTTTGGAGCATCGCCTGAGGAGGTGGCTCGTGCCCAAGAGGCACCACCATATAATGAGTTATCAGAAGATGAAAGGCATTATGCTCTGTTTACTGATGTATCCTCTAATGCTGTGGGAAACCATCAGAAGTGGAAAGCTGCTGTGTGGAGTCCCATTGAAGTAGAAGGTGAGTCAAGACAGTTTGCAGAAGTAACCAACTAGCTCTAGAGACTGCTGAACGAGAAAAATGGCCACTACTCTAGATCTATACTGACTCCTGGATGGTGGCTAATGCCCTACGGGGGTGACTACAGCAGTGAAAGAAGACCAGTTGGCAACGCAGGGGTAAACCCATCTGGGCTGCTGCATTGTGGCAGGACATCGCTGCCCAGGTAGAAAACATCACTCTAAAGGTACGTCATGTAGATGCTCACATGCCCAAAAGCTGCGCTACTGAAGAACATCGAAAGAATGAACAGGTAGGCAAGGCTGTCAAAATTGAAGCAGCTCAGGTGGACCTGGACTGGGAACATAAGGGTGAGCTATTTGTAGCTCGATGGGCCCACGAAACATCGGGACATCTAGGGAGAGATGCAACATACAGATGGGCTCGTGATGGAGGGGTGGACCTGACCATGGAGGCCATCACACAGGTCACCTATGAATATGAAACATGTGCCACAACCAAGCGAGCCACACGAGTAAAGTCTCCCTGGAATAGAGGGCGGTGGCTGGGTTTTCAATATGCCGAGGCCTGGCAAATTGACTATATCGGACCACTGCCACGAACACACCAAGGCAAGCGCTACGTACTCACCATGGTGGTAGCAACTACCGGTTGGCTAGAAACATACCCTGTAAACCATGCCACTGCCCGAAACGCCATCTTAGGCCTTGAAAGGCAAATTTTGTGGCGACATGGTACCCCAGAAAGAACTGAGTCAATGGGACTCATTTCCGAAATAACCTCATAAACTCCTGGGCCAAGAAGCATGGCATTGAGTAGGTGTATCACATCCCCTGTCACCCACAAGCCTCTGGAAAGACTGAGAGATATAATGGACTGTTAAAGACTGTGTTGAGAGCGTTGGGCAATGGGGCATGGAAGCACTGGGATGTAAATTTAGCAGCAGCCACTTGGCTGGTTAACACCAGTGGATCTGCTAACTGTCCTGGTCCTGCCCAAACAAAACCCCTACGTACTGTGGGAGGAGATAAGGTCCCCGTAGTGCACATAGGGAAGTGGCTGGGGAAGGCGGTGTGGACTGCTCCTCCCTTGGGAAAAGGCAAACCCATTTGCAGGATTGTCTTCGCTCAAGGACCTGGGTGTACTTGGTGGGTAATGCAGAAGGATCGGGAGATCCGGTGTGTGCCTCAAGGAGATTTAACCTTGGGGGAAAAATAATCTGTGATGTGAGTTGCATGTTGTAGGACGTAATGTAGCAGGAACGACCTGAATCAACAAAGAGTGAACTTTGCAAGGAACTGGGCGAGTGCAGCAATGACCCAAACCAAGCCAGTGTTGATGCCCAACAATTGAACATGCTGATTCTCCTGTCCTGAGCACCCATCTTGACAGATGGGACCCAAGTCATAGCCTGTTCTTATGAACAGCTAGAGGAGTGGAGGAAGCCCATGGAATGGGAGAGTAATATCTATCTGTTAAGGGACAGGGGATATAGTAGTTAATGAGAATGTATAAATCTGTATGCTGGGTATAAAGATGATTTAAGTATGTAGTTTAAGTTGTAAGTGTTGGTAAGAAGGGATTTCAGTAATGAGAATTAGATACAATGGGATGGTTAGAAGATATATATATATGTATTAAATTATGTGGGACCTGAGCATGACACAAATGGTATGGAATAAGGGGTGGAGATTGCATTGGGTCTGGCTGAGATGGAGTTAATTTTCCCCATAGCAGCCCTCATAGTGCTGTGCTTTGTATTTGTAGCTAGAAAGGTGTTGATAACACACCAGTGTTTTGGCTACTGCTGAGCAGTGCTCCCACAGCATGGAGGCTGTCTCTCTAACCCCCCCCACCCCCCAAAGGCCAGTAGGCTGGGGGTGGGCAAGAGGTTGGGAGGGGACATAGCCAGGACAGCTGACCCAAACTGACCAAAGGGATATTCCGTACCATATGAGGTCATGCTCAGCAATAAAAGCTAAGAGAAAGGAGGAGGATGGCGGGACAGGGGGGGCATTCGTTATTAAGGTGTTTGTCTTCTGAAGCAACTGCTACACGTATTGAGGCCCTGCTTCCCAGGAAGTGGCTGGACATCACCTGCTGATGGGAAGTGGAGAATAAATCTTCTTTTTTTGTTTCCTTTGCTTCTGCACATGGCCTTTGATTTTTCTTTATTAATCTGCCTTTATCTCAACCCACAAGTTTTTTATCTTATTTTCTCCCCCTGTCCCACTGAGGAGAGGGAGTGATAGAGCGGCTTGGTGGGCACCTAGCAGCCAGCCAAGGTCAACCCACCACACCTCAAAATATGTTTATTGTTTTCATTAAAAAGACCTAACCCACAGTTTTGCTCCTTACATCCTATATATGAGAACTATACCACCCCTGTAACTTCTCTGATAAACATCAAATGAAAGATAGGAATATAGGAACAATGAGACAATAGTGAAGTTACAGAGAAAGGCTACAAATGTATGAACAAATACTGGCAATGTCCAATGACCCAGAAAGCACGTTTTGGGGTGTTTCTCAACTCCACTATGAACAAAAACCTGATGGTGAGGCATAAAAAGACTATGGCCCTTCTGCAGTTCCAGGATTGCCTCAGTAACTGCAATGGGAAGCCACAACCTGTCCTTTCAGGCTGAAAACGGGAGACAGAAGGTAAACTGCATAAGACACAGTCTTGCTCCCATCCCTTGTTCACCAGTCAGCTTAGTGCTAATGCCCTTGTAGTCCACAAGGAGACAGGGACCTTCATCTGGTACCTTTTTAGGTTTTCCAAACATTGTGGCACATGCCAAAATTGTGATAAGTGTAACTTAATCCTCAAAATGACTCGTCCTTTCCCAGATAGATGGGGAATAAGCTAATTTGCAATGGGGAAAAATATCCTTTCCAGATCCCCAAACTGACAACTAGCCTTGGAAACACCAGAGATGTAGCAATTAATGAAAGACGGGATAAAATGAGATCACACTACAGCCTCCAGTCAGCAAACCAAATCAGCATGTGCAATAGGAGCTAATACCATGGCTTTGGTATGGTTTCCAGAACCCATTGGATCTGAACCACCTAAACATGTGACATCCTCCCAGTGACTTGTACTGCAGGTGGAAAGTACAGAGAAGCACCAGAAAGGGAGAGCATCTTTGCAGTAATGCAACTAAGCAGTTCCCCAGCCCAGTCCCAGAGCAGTGGTGGAGCTAAGGGCAAATGCAGTTTGCACACTTCCTATATGGGAAAAATAGATTTTAACTTTCTCTCTTTATTTAAACCAAACAGGTTTGAATATCGACTTATTTCTAAATGTTTTTGTTGTTTTTACCTGATCGTGAAAGTGATACCAGAGGTGACAATTCCAATTTTATTTCTCCATCTGAAGACAGCTAGATTCCCTGAGTGCTGTGAAAGCGGAAATAATTATCACAGAATCACAGAATGGTTGAGGTTGGAAGGGACCTCTGGAGATCATCTAGTACAACCCCCCTGCTCAAGCAGGGCCACCTAGAGCCAGTTGCCCAGGACTATGTCCAGACAGCTTTTGAATATCTCCACAGATGGAGATTCCACAACATCCCTGGGCAACCTATTCTGGTGCTGTCACCCTCATAGTCAAAAAGTGTTTCCTGATGTTCAGAGGGAACATCCTGCGTTTCAGTTTGTGCCCATTGCCTCTTGTCTTGTCACTGGGCAACACTGAAAAGAGCCTGGCTCCGTCTTCTTTGCACCCTCCTTTCAGGTATTTATATACATTGATGAGATTCCCCTCTAAGTCTTCTCTTCTCTAGGCTAAACAGTCCCAGCTCTCTCAGCCTTTCCTCATAGGAGAGATGCTCCAGTCCCTTCATCATCTTAGTGGCCCTTTGCTGGACTCTCTCCAGTAGTGCCATCAGTCTCTTGTACTGGGGAGCCCAATAATGGACACAATACTCCAGATGCGGCCTCACCAGTGCTGAGCAGAGGGGAAGGATCACATTCCTCGACCTGCTGGCAACACTCCTCCTAAGGCAGCCCAGGATACCATTAGCCTTCTTTGCAGCAAGGGCACATTGCTGGCTCATGTTCAACTTGGTGTCCACAAGGACCCCCAGGGCCTCTTCCGCAAAGCTGCTTTCCAGCTGGTCATCCCCCCAGCATATACTGGTGCGTGGGCTTATTCCTCCCCAGGTGCAGGACTTGGCACTTCCCCTTGATGAATTTCATGAGGTTCCTGTCAGCCCATTTCTCCAGCCTGTCAAGGTCCCTCTGGATGGCAGCACCATCCTCTGGCGTATCAGCCACTCCTCCTAATTTGGTGTCATCTGCAAACTTGCTGAGTGTATACTCTGCCCCATCATCCAGATCATTAATGAAGATGCTGAACAGGACTGGACCCAGTATTGACCCCTGGGGTACACCGCTAGTTACTGGCCTCCAGCTAGACTTCATGCCACTGATCACCACCCTCTGGGCCCAACCATTCAGCCAGTTTTCAACCCACCTCACTGTCTGCTCATCCAGCCCATACATCAACTGCTTGTCCATGAGGATCTTATGGGAGACAGTGCCAAAAGCCTTCCTGAAGGCTAGGTAGACTATATCCACTGCTCTCCCTTCATCTTTTCATCATAGAAGGTTATCAAGTTGGTCAAGCATGACTTTCCCTTGGTGAAGCCATGCTGACTACTCCAAATCACCTTCTTGTCCTTCATTTGCCTGGAAATGGTTCCCAGGATTAGCTGCTGCATCACCTTCCCAGGGACTGAGGTGAGGCTGACCAGCTTGTAGTTCCCTGGGTCCTCCTTCTTGCCCTTCTTGAAGATAGGAGTGACATTTGCTTTCCTCCAGTCCTCATTATACTTTTATTCCTGCTGAAAAGACAAGTAAAGCATGGGCTGTTTGTTATACTGGTTTAACAATTATACACAAGATAGCTATATAATACTATAAAGGAGCAGTATCTTGAGGTAGTTAATTGGCAAAATCTGGTTCCAGTGCAGTCATTTATGGCTGGTCCTAAAACTCTGCTGAAAGCCTGACTGTCCATGTCCCTTGAGGAAGGCAGCAGGGTCCAAATGTGATGGCAGGTGAAAACCTGTTTTGCAAGCTGCCCAAAAAAGCAAGGGCAGGCAACAGACCTATATAATCACCATGACCCAACACACACCCATTAATGCATTAATATAATGGTACAAATTTAGCTTTCATTTACTCACATTAAATCTGTTTATAGAATAAATTGCCCATAAAGAAATACAATAGTAAATCAGTTTTAAATCTTGTATGTGTTAAATAATAAACATTGCAGCAATTACTGTTCAGTGCCATCAAAACAATAGATATAATAATATCCTTTAGGCATCCTCTTTTTATAGGCTCTATATTTAAAAAAGCAATGCTGCCAATATTCACATTTCTTATCAATTTTGTACTCATTTGCACAGTCCTCAGATGTTTCTGTTTGGAATTCAAATTGAGAGTGTAGCCTCAGTTTTTGCAGCCTAACACACATATGAAAACTTCAAGTAAGTCCGTATTTACTGATGAATGGTTTGTCAATAGGAGGGACAGCAGGGAGGAAGTAAAATGTTTAACTTTCTATCTGAGTGCAGACTAGGAATTGCAGCTTGCTTAAATTATTGTTTCTGATGAAATGATCTAATGCGATCATTCTCTTTTTGTGTTTCAAGAACAGAAGACTTTCTACAGGAGTATCCCAGTCCATAGTGTGAGATGGGATAAAACAGCAGAGGGACAGATGGGGAGGCTCAGTAACAGCTCAGGGTTTTCAAAGGGAAGATTTGCATTCCTTCTACTTGCCTTAACACTTTGCTTTCCTTGCTGTTCCCTGAGCTTAAGTCTAGCTTGCCCATTAAATACCCAGCCTTTAAATTGATCTGTCCAGGTAAGCTCTTGTGCCTAGGCAAAACCCCTCTGAAACCCAGGCAGATCTGCTCATGTGGAAGCAGCTGTCAGAATATGGGCTTTAGGGAAATACAAGTGGCAGTAACAGATCTTTTGGAGACAAAGCAGTACAAGCAGGAAAAAACTGTAATAGCATAATTGTTTCAATGACCCCAGTGAACCGCAATGATGAGCACTTTAGGATAAAAACATAACTGGATAGAGAATCTCACCCATAATGCCTGATCTCTCTCAAATCTGTTTTTGAAGCTGCTTTTTGCTTAAATATGATCCATTGTTTGTCCCTACTACATTTTTAATAGTAAAAGATGTTATGAGCACATATTTCCATAAAAAAAAGAGCAGAGTCCCAGCCTCAGGAGTCACTGGGAATTTCACCTTGAGTTCTCGGGACCCATGCCATCACCCAAGGTTTCTAGGTAGAAACAGATTGTGGTGGGTTGACCCTGGCCAGCAGGTTAAGCACCACACGGCCACTTGCTCACTCCCCCATCCCGCTGGGGAACGAATAGGAAAGAGCAGGAGAAAATAGGAAGAGCAAAAGCGAGATATGAAGAGCAAAAGCAAGAAAAGTCATGGGTTGAGATAAAGACAGTTTAATAAGTGAAGGAAAGAGGAAGAAAAAAAAAGTGATGCAAAGGCAGTCACTCACCACCTCCCACAAGCAGACCAATGCCTGGACAGTCTCTGAGCAATGGCTACCTCCCCCCCAAAAAAATTCAGTTATTATTGCTGAGCATGACATCATATGGTATGGAATATCCCTTTGGTCATTTTGTGTCAGCTGTCCAGGTTGTGTCCCCTCCCAAGTTCTTGCCCACCCTCGGCCTATTCGCTGCAGGGGCAGAGTAGGAAAAAGAAAAAGTCTTGATGCTGTACAAGTACTGTTCAGTGTTGCAAATGAGTAATTTAGATCGCTTAAAGAATCACCATCAAAGGTATTAGCAAAAGTGGTTTTAATATGATGTTGTAAAAGTGCAACTTAACAAATTTCGATGGCAAGGTTCACTCTATTAATTACTGCATGGAAGAAACATACAAAGGAAAATTGAGTTACGCTCGAGTTAGAATGATTCACAGAGAGACCGGGGATGCAAAAGGATAAGGAGGACCCTCCCGTTGAGTCACGAGGTTCAGAGTGGACCCCCTTGCTTTCAGAACTCCTCCTCAGAGAGGAGTCTAGGTGTGGCTAGGTCCAAACCTAGAAATGCAACAGAATCTCAAATAATAAAAAGAAACAGAAGATGGAGTGGAAATACATTAATCACCTCTATAGCCATGTAAAGATGCTAGCAAGGAACTTGGGATTGGGACACCATCTGTCACTAAGAATAGAAGTAACGGGATTTAGGTTACATATGAAGAAAATGATGAAAATAAGAGTTATGCAATAGAATAAGTTGCCAAGGGAGACTGCAAAATTGCCATCTGTTCATATATTCAAGGTTATACATGACACTCATCAATTAAGAAAGGTTTAAGAGCAACTAAACAAATCCTTCTGCAAAGGGGAGGATTGGATGACCCACTCCAGGTCTGCTCCCTACAAAGATTTTATGTCCTATTTCAACAAAATTAATGACTTGCTTACTTTGTTGCATAGAAAATATGAATATTCATTTATTATCTGTCTTTCACAAACTAGAGAGAAAGACTGTCTTCGCAAGTATATTATCAATCTTTCCAGGTGTCTGGAGTAAAAATAGTGGCTGAAGTATAATTTGGAGAAGAGAGAAACTAAACATAGAAAATGCTAAATGCACAATATGTTATTCATCTTCCTAGGTCATCTATCATTGAGTAGCTTGCAGCACAAGACTGATCTTGCCACCTACAGTGCAAAATTATTTCCATCTTTATTGAAAATACTGCATTTGGACAAACAGGGGCAGAAAAACAAGAAGCAGCAGCACTCAGAATTGTTTTATATGCTGATTTCTGTACCCTTCTGGCCCATCTTAGATGTTTCTGCCCCTGAGGCAATGATCTAAAATCTTGTTGCTCATTTTTGCCTGAAAGGTTAGCCAGTCACTAGCGGTGTTCCTCGGGGCTTAATTCTAGGGCCAGTTCTGTTCAATATACTTATCAACGATCTGGATGCAGGAGTTGAATGCACCATTAGCAAGTTTGCTGATGATAGTAAACTGGGAGGTGCTGTTGACGAGAGAGAGAGAGAGAGAGAGAGAGAGAGAGAGACAAGAGGCCTTGCAGAGGGATCTGGATAGATTGGAGCATTGGGCTATGATTAATGGGATCAAATTTAACAAGAACAAATGCTGGATTCTGCACCTGGGACGGAGTAACACCAGGCACAAATATAGATTGGGAGAGGAGTGGCTGGAGAGCAGCCCTGCAGAAAGGGATCTGGGGGTGCTGGTTGACAGCAGGCTCAATAGGAGTCAGCAGTGTGCCCTGGCAGCCAAGAGGGCAAACTGCATCCTGGGGTGCATTAAACACAGCATAACCAGCCGGTCAAAAGAGGCGATTGTCCCGCTGTATTTAGCATTGGTGCGGCCTCACCTTGAGTACTGTGTGCAGTTCTGGGCCCCACAATTTAAGAAGGATGTGAAGGTCCTTGAATGCATCCAGAGGAGGGCAACAAAGCTGGTGGAAGGGCTGGAAGGCATGTCCTATGAGGAGCGGCTAAGGACTCTGGGTTTGTCTAGTTTGGAGAAAAGGAGGCTGAGGGGCGACCTCATTGCTCTCTACAGCTTCCTGAGGAGGGGAAGTGGAGAGGGAGGTGCTGATCTCTTCTCCCTGGTATCCAGTGACAGGACGCGTGGGAATGGCTCAAAGCTGCATCAGGGGAGGTTCACACTGGACATTAGGAAGCATTTCTTTACCGAGAGGGTGGTCAAACACTGGAACAGGCTTCCTAGAGAGGTGGTCGATGCCCCATGCCTGTCAGTGTTTAAGAGGCCTTTGGACAATGCCCTTAATAACATGCTTTAACTTTTGGTCAGCCCTGAAGTGGTCAGGCAGTTGGACTAGATGATTGTTGTAGGTCCCTTCCAACTGAAACAGTCTAGTCTATTCTATCTTTGAAACCCTCCCAGTGTCTGGTGTCATAGATAAGTAACTATAGCAAGACCAACTCCAGGGATGCTGGATCAACAGAGAAGCAGATGGATGATGGCACTGCAGAAATATAGTTGCTTTGCAAAGTTTTACTATGATTAGTAATTGGTAGTGTATGTGTTAAGTAGTGATTAGTCAAATTGTGTTGTACCTGAACGCTTGAAAGGTATAAGAACCCTGTGTAAAACCACATTTGGTGTGCCCCAATTTGGCTGGGACACCTCATGTGCATGAATAAAAGAATTACCCTTGCAATTCTATACTTTGCATCCTAGCCTCTCTCCTTGGTCAGCATGGGCCAGTTGCAATTTTTTTGTAACAAGCTCCAAGCCTACAGCTAAATTAAACACCTATTAAATGTCTTTATCATGCCAAAATTCTTATCGAAGAACATTGCAAGCCTTGGATGTCGCAGGAACCTAGCATTTAACAGCAAGAAACCAAAACTTTTCCCAAGAGAGTCTCCTGAAAGAGTGAAGAATCAAGCAGATTCTGTTCAAATGAAGGTTGATATTTTAGAGCTCATTCTGAGCACGCTGTAGGTTGGCATTCCCACTTTAACTTTCTGGCTCTGTCCTGCAGGCTCAGTCCTCTGCCATCCATAGCAGACTTCCTACACAGCCACCATGCGCTTTGTACTGGGTGTTGTGAAACCATCTTTTGGCACTTCCTTTGGCAGAAGGGCTGGTCATTTCAAAATGCCCCTACCTAGTACAGCACAGCCCCCAACCCCAAAAAACAGCAGAGGTGCTTCCATTCTCCTGAAACACTGTGTAGCAAACTCGGGGTGAAAATGTAATGGACCACAGAGAGACTGTCAGGTTGGATCTGTAGCTTTTGTAATCCCCCAACCCAAGACTTCACCGACCACAAGGCCAAGTTGGGAAGTTTTTCCCTTCCCTGTTCACCCTTCTGCCTGACTATTAACATGCAATCACCATATTTGTGAGGTCAGATTTCCAGCCAGAAGCTGCGCATCAATCTGTCACTGTTATTGCTCCGGTGACAAATAGCCCGAGCACTGGGCGCCCAACATAAACAGGAGCCTGACAGCAGAAACGGAAAGGAAAAGAGATGGCGGGCAGCCCGGCAGGGGGGAAATCCAAACTGCGGAGGGAAGGAAGGTCGGGGGGGTGGTGCTGCGCTGTGTACGCGGCTTGTCAAGCGGGCTCCCAGCACTCAAATAAGTACGGGGGCATTGGCGGCTACCGTATGGCAGCACACTGCCTGTGGTCGCTGCCGCTGTGGCTGAAGGCGGTTGAGAGCCAGAAGATGGCAGGGAGGGCACAGGTACTCAGAGACTCCGAGATCTCAGGGGCTGGAGAGGGAAGGGAAGTATTGCTGAGGTGTTCAGGCACACATCTGGATTCACTTATGAGTTTGCAAACTGCAGGTTGCATCCAATAAAGCAAACAGCTCTCAGTATGGAGGACTTTCCACAGATGTCACCCTCGGGGGTACCACAGGGTATTTCCTCCTCCACGCCTCAGTCGCGTTCACTTCTTGAAGTCAAGGGGTGCAAGAGGGCAGCCATTGCCAGGCACTGCCAAGGAGGTGATGCAGGGGGCCATGTTGGCAGTGTGCTTTCCCCGTGGGGAGCTCCCTGGGACAGGCGGCACGATGGGGCCCTCGACGCCCATGCAGGGCAGGACTGGCAGGCCCCTGGCCCGGCAGCTCAGCGTAAGACCAGGCTGCATGGGAGTACCCAAAGTGCAACCGATGATAGTGAATGCCTTTGCTTTGCCGTGAAGAAGTTAAAAAAAAGATACTAAGGCCAGCGCATCAGTGAGGCTGTCAAGGTTTCGTGGAGTTTCTGCCTGACAAGGTTAATGTTTGGGAGGAAAGATGGTGCAAGTTTCTGCAGAGAAGTGGGCAGGAAATGTGCTACCTCCACAGCCCTGGCAGGGGACCCCAAATGCATTTTGTGCCTGCCACCTCCTGGTTGGCACACCCACAGCAGCACATGCCACAACATAGGTGCAGAGTCACCTGCGGGCCTTGCCCTTGCCGCCATGCCAGGGCTGCTCGCCATGTCCATGTTATCGCTTATCTGATATGCAGGTCCTAATTTGCAGTGTCCCATCCCCTAGGAGAGCACAATACAGCTTTGACTCCAGTGAGCCACGCAGCGCTGTACAGTCAAATATGATGTGAGTACCTGGGTATGGTGGGGTACGAGTTACCAGGGGTGTATTGCCGGGACCTCTGCCCTCCGTACATGGATGGAGTACCACAGGGAAGGAAATGACGTGTTTTGCCAGTCGCTTACATGCTTTGCATCCTGCAGTGTAGTGAGCAGTACAAGAGGAGGCTTGTGCTGACTTCTGGAAACAGAGATGCCATCTACAGGGGAGCAGCTCAGGCATCACACCTACCTTCTGGAAAATAAACCAGTTTGTTTAAAATCCATTAATGTTTCTTGCATGTGTTTGACTTTTACCCACTTTCATTTAATTCTGCTTTTTTGGGGGGAGTGTCCTGTTGTTGGTTTGCTTTCAGCTGTAACTGGAGACGAATAGGTGGTATAGATGCTCCGGTTGCTATTTAAAGACTGTTACGAGCTTGTGTTGGAAGGGGCTCCCGCAAGACGGAGTTTCACCCCCCTCCTTCCTGAGGGAAGCCCCTGCCCCGCGGGGTGTGGTGCTGCCCACCCCCCCCCGACAGCGCGCCCAGCCCGGCCCCGCGCGGGCCACGGGCGCCCTCTCGCAGCGGCGGGGGGGAACGCCCCCCCACCGTGTGGCTGCCAGCGCAGCCAATCACTGCTGCGGGCTCCCGCGCCAACGCAGGCGCCGCTGTGATTGGCTGTACGCGGCCGAGCACGTAGGTTCAGGGGCTGACGCGCAAGGCTGTTCTGCGACCGCAGAGCTGGTGCGTGCTACGCGAAGAGTGGAGTGGGGTGGGCCGGGCCGGGTCTGGCCTGGCCTAGCCAAGCCAAGCGAGGGGCTTTTTCCCGCAAGGCACAAGGCAAGACACTAGGGGCGACAGGGGGAAAGGCCCCTCCCCGCTTTTGAATCTGCTCTAGCTCGGCGGGGGGTGGGGCCGGGCCGGGCCTATGGGCACGGTGGGGGGGCCTGTTGGATGGGGTGGCTAGCCAATGGGAGGTGGAAGGTGGGACGGAGAAGCAGCAGGGTCGGTGCGGGGAGGTCGGCGCAGTGCGTTCAGCGGAGCGGAGCTGTTGCCCTCTTTCGTTCGTTCACTGGCTCCTTCCCTTTGTGATTATCTCTCGGTGCCGCGCCGCCCCGCCCCGCCCCGCCCCGCTGTGGCCTGGCAGCTTTTGCCTGTCCCTGCGCCTTTGGAGGAAGCAGTGAGGAGGAGGCGTCGGCATCCCGCTCGCCGCCTCATGCTGCGGCCCCGTCCCGCCTCCAACCCGGGGATCTGCATGGACGGGCATGGGGAGAGCAGCGCCTTCCTGCACCGCCGAGGCTGAGTGGCCACGCCGCCTGCCGCTCGCCGCCCTCGGTCTCATCGCCGCACTGGGGCTGCTGCTGGGCACAGGTATGGGGGGCGGACCGGGGAGGGAGGAGCCGATGCGCGGCCGCAGAGCGTCCGCTGCGCGGAGCCGGGTCCCGACAAGGGGCTGCACCCGCCTGCGCAGGTGTACCTCAGAATTTAACAAGGCGGGACCGAAGGCGGGATCGAGGACGGTGGGGGGGTGGGTACGCGTGCTGATGTGTTTGCGGCTCGGGCCGATGCGGAGTTTGCGAGCGGTGTCCTCAGGAAAACGTCCGTCAGCGTTTGCACCGTCTTGATGGCTCTTCAGAGGCCGTGTGAGAAGCGCGCTGTACGGGGGAATACGTGTGTGAAAACGCTGATGTAACACTGGAAATAGTGATTGCGGAACAGGGCAGCATGCAGCTGTACAGCAGCAAGCCAGAGGACTTGGAGAAAACATGCTTTTTTTTCTGGGTTTTGGTTGTGGTTTTGGGGTGGGGTTTTTTTGATAGAACAACTATTTGCCTGACTTAATGGAAACTGGGGAGAAGGTGGAAGATACACTGATAGTGCTCACCTAAAGTATTTTTCACTCAGAAGTGATCTGATCAGTCTTACTTCTGTGAAAGTGTTACTCTTTAGCTTGAGTGCTTTTAAACATTTATAACTTTAGTGAAATAAATTGTATGTTTAAGTGCAGGTTTAGGTCATCTGGATTTAGTCAGATTGCTGTTTCACCTCCCCCTCTCTCTCTTACAGGTGTACTCTGCGCTGGGTAAAAAACTGGCTGGACGGCCGGGCCCAGAGAGTTGTGGTGAATGGAGTTAAATCCAGTTGGCGGCCGGTCACGAGTGGTGTTTCCCAGGGCTCAGTTTTGGGGCCGGTCTTGTTCAATATCTTTATCAATGATCTGGACGAGGGGATTGAGGGCACCCTCAGTAAGTTTGCAGATGACACCAAGTTGGGCGGGAATGTTGATCTGCTTGAGGGTAGGAAGGCTCTGCGGAGGGACCTGGACAGGCTGGATCGATGGGCCGAGGCCAACTGTATGAGATTCAACAAGGCCAAGTGCCGGGTCCTCCATTTCGGCCACAACAACCCCATGCAGCGCTACAGGCTTGGGGAAGAGCGGCTGGAAAGCTGCCTGTCGGAAAAGGACCTGGGGGTGCTGGTTGACAGCCGGCTGAACATGAGCCGGCAGTGTGCCCAGGCGGCCAAGAAGGCCAATGGCATCCTGGCCTGTATCAGAAATAGTGTGGCCAGCAGGAGTAGGGAAGTGATCGTGCCCCTGTACTCGGCCCTGGTGAGGCCGCACCTCAACTACTGTGTTCAGTTTTGGGCCCCTCACGACAAGAAGGATGTTGAGGTGCTGGAGCGCGTCCAGAGAAGGGCAACGAGGCTGGTAAGGGGTCTGGAGAACAAGTCTTATGAGGAGCGGCTGAGGGAACTGGGACTGTTTAGCCTGGAGAAGAGGAGGCTCAGGGGAGACCTCATCGTGCTCTACAACTACCTGAAAGGAGGTTGTAGCGAGGTGGGTGTCGGTCTCTTCTCCCAAGTAACTAGCGATAGGATGAGAGGAAATGGCCTCAAGTTGCGGCAGGGGAGGTTTAGATTGGATGTAAGGAAAAACTTCTTTACTGAAAGAGTGGTTAAACATTGGAACAGGCTGCCCAGGGAAGTGGTGGAGTCCCCATCCCTGGAGGTATTTAAAAGACGTGTAGATGAGGCGCTTAGGGACATGGTTTAGTGGGCATGGTGGTGTTGGGTTGACGGTTGGACTCGATGATCTTAGAGGTCTTTTCCAACCTCAATGATTCTATGATTCTATACCAAGAGCCTACTGAAAGCAGCAGAATGAATTTTCCTAAAGTTGCAAGGGGGCTTGGATGGGTGGATTTGTTTTGCTATTTGATAACTTGTCTTGCCCACCTAGACTAAATTATATGTGATTAAAATGTCACAAATCATAATTTAAAAAAAAAAAGGATGCTTTGAAAGTCAGGCTCTGAACTGGCATAGTTTATGTAAGTTTGCTTGGCATAGGTCTTTTCACTTTGTGATCACGTACCTTAAAACACAATTTAATCTTTTTTCTTTTTTTTTTTTTTTTTCTCCTTAGCAAAGCTGCATATCACTTGCACAAAGATGTACTGAGAAACTTATTGCTTACTCATGCTTCATGGTCATGCTTAGCTGTAGGTTAAAGGCTGCTTCTACTCTGTGTTGGGATTTTGACAAGACATTTACTTTAGCTACCTATCATAGGCAAAACACCCATTGCCCTTCCAAATTCACAGATTGGATGTTCTGGGTATGTCATGCAAGTCCTGACTCGCAGGAGGGTTGGCTAGGGGATAAGTAGAGAAATTGCTAATATCCTCTCATCACTGTGAATTGCAGAAAACAACTGCATTTAAAAATTAAAGGTCCAACATTATTATTCGGTCTTCTTTCACCCCCCATTTCTCAGAAACTTAGGAATATTTTAATTGGACTGTTAAAATCAAACTGAACTCAGCCCTATTTTACTTTGAGGACACAAAAAAAAAAAGGTGGGAAATGGTATAAAGAGAGGGATTTGAGGGGAGGGAAAGGAATAGCTGTAAAATATCTTTTTCTTTGTTCACACTTCCATATGCTTCTCTAAGTATTTTTGTGTTGTTATAAATCTGTTTTATGACCACTTGAAATTACAAATTAATATATACACAGTGAATTTTATTGGTCATAAAAGCAATGAAATAATGCAGCATGTTTTCAGTTGATAGCTGTCCAAGCACCAAAAACTATTACATGAAGTCTTGCAAGTATTCTTTATGAAGTTCTATTTGCTGTTATGGCTATCTTCTGCTCTTTGGATGGGAGGGAACCTGATTTATCATTTGACTGTTGTCCTAGTTTTAATCCCTGTGGAATGTGTGCATCTATGTTTCCTTTAATACACTGTGCAGCCTTGTTTGTTTTTGTTTCTACCCCTCATGAGTTGCTTTGTGTAAAAGTTAAATTCTTAAGACTGGTGTTAACTGCCATGAGAATCTGGAAGGATTTCAGGTTGTGACCATGAGAGCTGTGGAAGAGAGGGCTGTAAAAATCCCAGTTTGCTTGCTAGGATGGTAATTATGTTTTCTTTGCAGAAATCAGGTGACCAGATAAGGTGCAACTGTTTGGTATGGGTGGGTTCTTTTTTTTTTGTCTTCTGGTTTGTTTGGTTTTTTTTTTAATGTAACCTGAACTGTGTACCTGTTTACATACATCTGATAAGTACTTCAGGTTTTGGTGGGGAGAGGTGCTTTTTTTTGCCCCTTGTCTCATTATTGTATTATGCTGTAAGAGGTGCTATTGCAGTGTTTGGAATACTTAGCTGGCAACTTGAGCTTCAGACAGCTGTGGGTTTTCTCACTGTTTAATTCCAGAAAGCAAGCAGTGAAGCTTTAGCTATGGCAGTGCCAGGGAAGTAAAGCAAATAGAGTTTATGGTCTGTCCTGTCCTGTCCCCGTCTGTGTTGTCGTTGTTCCCCCCCCCCCCCCCCCCCCCTTTTTTTTTTGTCCTGCGTTCTTGAAGAAGAGAAACTCTGATCTCTGCTTCATTCAGTTTGTTTGTGTCTAAATCTGTATCACTTAACTTCTTAACCACATCCTTCTCAGGAACAGGATTCTGTTTAAAAGTTCAGTAACTTGTCATGTGAAGCACTGAAAGACTAAATGAAGACTTGCTTATTGACCAAGTGATTTAACTTAACAAGATGGTGATGCAATTCTATGCTTATCACTTGCCAACTATGAGTCCAGCATTTCTTTTCCAGGAGTTAATGCTCTTAATCTATTACTTGCTATTGTCTAGATAAAATTCAAGTCATGCTTGGGTTATCTCAGCCTTTGAGAGAGATGGGCTGTATTGCTATCTTCCACCTGTCCTCCCCCACACACACCTTCTCAACCCCTTTTTCTCTCTTACAGAATGTTCTCCCCAATGGGTGAGCACTGTAAGTTCTTTAAGATGCTTTCTGTAGCACTTATGAATGTGGAAGGGGATATTGTAATCTAAGAGGTTTGCTTGATTTCTCTCTGCCTTCTATTTTGTGCTTAGCTGACTGCCAGCTTCAAACACCTTGTCGAATCCAGAAATGCACCACAGACTTCGTGTCCTTAACTTCACATCTAAACTCTGCTCTTGATGGCTTTGATTTGGAGTTTTGCAAGGCCCTGCGGGCATACGCTGCTTGTACCTATCGCAATTCCAAAGTATGCCGTGGAAATCTAGTCTACCATTCTGCAGTGCTTGGAATCAGCGACCTCATGAGCCAGAGAAACTGTTCCAAGGATGGACCCACATCCTCTACCAACCTTGAAGTGACCCATGATCCCTGCAATTACAGTGGCCACACAGGAGCCAGAGAACATCGGGGAGAGGAACAGACTTCTCCTACTTACCTATTTTGTGGCTTGTTTGGTGATCCTCATCTGAGAACTTTTAAGGATCACTTCCAGACATGCAAAGTGGAAGGTGCTTGGCCTCTCATAGACAATAACTACTTATCAGTGCAAGTGACGAACGTGCCTGTGGTCCCAGGATCCAGTGCTACTGCTGCAAATAAGGTATGGGTTGTTCTTAAACACTGTGAACGCATACAGAAGCGGAAGGCCAAGACAGTAGAGTAGTAAACTACTTAACCCTTAACAGTTAAGGGTTGTAGTAGGTTGAGAATCTTCCATGGAGTAGTTTGAGGAAAATAAAACTGCTGGGCTCATCTTTTGAAAAATTGTTTCTTTCCTTAGAAACAAACAAAACTCAAAACAGCTTCCCCCCCACCAAAAAAAAAATCCATAAATATTACCACATAAACATTTAAGAATAACTAAATTGATGCTTTAAAACAAGCATCAGACTGCAGCATCTGTGACTGTCCCCACACTAAGTGGAAATTCTAGGGCAGAAGGATGGAAAGAGTGTGGGTCTTTGCATTAATTCTTTAAATTGTATAATAGAAAACAAAAAAATATTGACAGTGGCACAACAGATTAGTTACCCAGGATATTAAGTCTTTAACTGAAAAGGTATGTCTTGTGGGAGATGTGTTCATTCACAAAATGCTCTTGGCAATTTGTAGGTGTTTTGCGTAGTTGTGATGCTGATAGTAAGGACATCTGTTTCTTCAGTGACTAAAGCTGTTATATATTCTATAGTCTAATTAAAACTTGCAATGCTAGTTTTTTGAGCTTGTTTGATCTGTTTATGCCTGTTGGCATAGGATCCCAGGGCCTTTCAGATGGAGAATGAAGGATTACTAAGTAGCTGGGAGACTTGAGTTCAATCTCTCCTCTTCTTTTCCTTTCTTACAGACTTCTAGTATGAGTTTTGAGTTGGTCACTGGCATCTCTGATTTCTCCAACTACGGAAGTAGAGCTCCCCAGTCTTTTGGGGATCTTCTGAGGCTTAATGGCTATTACAGGGGGCTGTAGAGGAAGCAGGTAGGAAGGGTATTGTAGAATGCCTTAAATAGAAGGGGTGGTGGTGTGTGTTTGTTCCCCTCCAAATAAAGTGTGCACACAAAAAAGTCTTTGTCTTTCATCACTATGACAGGTGTTCTGGATATCACTAGCACAGTTGTCCCTGAGTAGCAAATAAGGCAGAGGTGCTTGTACTTCCCTATGGAAAACTTTCCTTCTTGTTTGCAGTAATTGAAAACAGACAGGGAACTTATCTGGGTGTCTTGTAGTGAGTTGCTTGAGAGTGAAAGGGAGGGCAGAGAAGGAAAAACAAACAGGCAGTGGAAAACCCAGAGCTTTTACTGTAGTGGGTTTACTGGTCATAAAGTTTTGAACCTGGGAATAGGTTGTATTAGCAGTGTAGTGAAACGTTGGGTAAGTGCTCTTTTTCCCCAGAGTCAAAATGCTTAGATATCTCTTGCAGTCTGATTTTTATTTTTTGTAGGAGGAGATCACTGGACTGAACAGCCTGTACTTACTCTCCTTTAAATAATTAATGTTATAACACTTGTTTTCCAGTTATCATTCAGCTGCTTAAAAGCAGGAGCATCAGAACGCTGACCGTGTGTGATTTAATTTTTTCATCTTTATAGACTTCCTGCCCAAGATAAAGATGAACTTGGCTTTATTTCTCAGAAGAGGTACACGTTACTGCTTTGTTGAAGGACTTAAGTCAAAAGCTGCTTTGTCCGTGAGGTGGAGCTGATAATGTCTTATCTTATAATGCAATGGTTTGGGGTTTTTTTCCTATTATTGAAGAGTGGGGAGGAGAAAGAAGCAGTCTGGCCTGTGCAAGTTAGTGCTGTGCTTGGGCATACAGTTGGGCATAAACTGGTCAAATGGTTCAGCAGGTAGCTGTGGACAGCTTGAAAATGTAGATGAAGCACTTTCTGTGGATTTGGGATATTTCTAAAAGGCAGAGGCCTGCCTGTGCCTTTAAGACAAGGGCTCTGTTCTCATATCAAAAGCCACCTGCCTGTGCCTAAACTAGATGACTTATGATTGACTCTCCAGATAGGTAGTTGTTGAATCTCCCCTGTGAGCAGTATTCAATCTGGAGCTAGGGCAGACTGAAACCTCTTGGTGTTAAATATGACAGGTTTTGCCTTAAGATCTTTTCAGTGTATTTCAACTTTTAAAATCTACCTCCGATGTGTTTTATCTATTATATACCTGTGTTTTCCTGATTGCTTGTCTTCATAAAAGTCAAGGGTGGGAGAAATAATACACTTATTTCATAACCCAGAGTGGTTGGGGGCCAACTGGTACTTCAGTCTTAATTGAAAGTTCTTAATTACCTTTTGATCATAACCAACTGATGGTTAGTTCATAGCATGACGAAAACAAGTAGGCTTTTTGTTTGTTTGTTTTAAAATGGATTATATAGAAGTTCTGGGGAAGGGGACATTGGCACAATCCTGGCTGGAAGACAGGTTGTGAGTGTAACTTTGAGGCTAGCTCCTTGGTCAGAGGCTGTAGCAGAAGATACTTTCTGCTGGAAGCTGTATTCTTCTCTTCTAATAGAATTCCCATGTACTGGGCAGAAGATGTAAATAAGCTCTCTTTGGTCTTGTGTTTGGTTTTGGAGTTCAGACTTGTCTAAAATTAAGGTCTGCGTTTTTTCTGGTGTGACCTCAGCTCTGTGTTTGTGCTGTCAGCATTTTCACAGTTCTCTCCTCCTCCATAAGGAAAGCTCATTTAATTGTCATGAACACGTTTAGTATGTGCAATGCTATGCTAGATTACACTGATGTGCCATGTTGTTCCAGACAGTCTTGTAAGAAAAAAAGGACATGCAGCAAAACTATCAATACCTTACTGGGCACAGGCAATGTACTGATTTTGATGATTTGCCAACTTCATTGGTGTAAAGATAAACAATCCTGTTTCCTGGTGTTCAGGACAGCCTGACCTTACTAGAGGTTGTTTTGTAGGACAAGCTATGGCAGTTTATCAGGTACTAAACAGTTTTTCTGTCTCTGGGGCTGCTGGAGAACTGTTGCAGAAATTTGTGTCTTGAATAACTTAATTTAGGGGGTGGAAAGGAGGCAAGGGTATGCACACATACTCAGCAGTATCTATCTGACTGTCTTTAAAGCCTCTGGGGGGTTCTTGGGGACAGAAGGAAAGAGAATAAAGTTATAAATAAAGGTGGCAGTGTTTTTATCAGATGTGGAGATGTGAGTTTAATGTTGTGTGCTTAAACAGGCTTTACCTGCCTGTTACCATATATGCTTTACAAACTCACTACAGGGGAGAAGAGCCCTTCTCCTTGGACTGTCCACCTGGAAGACAAAAAAAAAAAAAGGAGGTGGAATATTTTAAGCTACTGTTCCAATTGATTAAAGGACACTTAACTATTATGAAGTTCTGAGTAGTTTTGAAATTAATCAATAATAGATGCTGGATGTTTCTAGAGTTACTTATAAACAGTGACCTTCTTGCTTAACCACATCTGAGAAGTACTTTCCTGAGTGATCTTGAGTTTCTCTTTGGAAATCTTCTAATGCTGAACTCTATCCTTTTTTTTTTTTTTTTTTCAGATTGATTTCCTCTTTATTTCTCTGTGCATGGAATTCGCATACCTTTCCTTCCCATTTTCTTCTCTGACGAGAGATGGTAACTTGTCATGGTGTGGTCCGAACAGTAATGGAGTCTGACAATGCATTAAAAAAAAAAAAAAACAAACAACAAAACAAAACCAAAAAAAAACCCCCAACTTTGAGGCAGAAGGAAAGATGTGCAACAATGTGCCCATATGTCGACTCGCCCAATCACTGATAGCAAGCACAGGATCCTAAGCAATACCATAGCTCTGGTGGACTGCCAGGGACGCTTGGTGTCCGGGTCATCTGGTCGCAACAGCCAATTGTGCAAATACCTTTTGAATGTGGGTAAGAATTATGCCGCCCCTTGGCTCTACCAATGGCAGTATGATTTGAGAGAATCATACCTTACATGGATAACGCAGGCGGCATCCTGCCTACGCTGCTGATGTTGGTCAGGGGGCAGAGTACTGTCTGTCTACACTGCCAATACTGGTCAAGGGCAGGGTGTTGGCAGTCTGTCTACGCTGATGATGTCAGTCAAGGGCCAGGGTGTTAGGAGGCAGGGTGTCAGTTATAGGCTAGGGTGTTATTTGGCAGGTTGTTAGCTATATAATAAGCTAGGTGAGGTTGGTATTCCAACACCTGCAGAGTATAAGTTACACAGTCAGAAGTCAAAAACTGGTGCATCGTGAGATGGGTGCTGTAGAATCACCTCTATCAAGTAGCAGTTGCGCTGGCATTTGGGACGTGATTACTACAGCATCTTCCCAATCGCTATGAGAGAGGCTGAGAAAGAGATTAGAATTTGGGGTTAGCATCGGCTTATATCTAGTGGCCCCCGACCTGGGTTGGGGAGTGGCTTGACCATAACTGGGAAAATGCTTTACAACACAATCTACAACCCCGTGATACAAAACAAAACATAAACAATGACAATAAATAAGATAATTACAAAAGGTACAGACAAAATCTTTTGTCAGCTACCCTGAGATCTGGAAACCAAGAGGTAAGTCATTACTATAATTTGCCAATTCCCCAATCGGTATTTTTGGTTGCCACCTGATGCAAGGGCTTTAGTTGTTCCCAGGTTTTCTTAAGGTTGATCTCAATGCATAGATCTTGGTTGACATGGACACAGCAGGTAGTAGTTACTAACGTGCAAATGCTACCTTGTGTGGCCAGTAAGTAGTCTAAGGCTAGACATTTTTGAACGATAGTCTGTGATACTTGAGCGACTTCTTGTTACAGCGCTTGGATGGCATCGGTTGCATTTTCTACATTTTCCAGCGTAGCAGAGAGATTTACGATTGCTTTCTCCAGCTTGGAGACCCCTAGCCAAGGAAGGAGGATCTGGACAAACTGGTAAAATCCGGATCCTTGTTTTTCCAAAGAGTTAATACCAAGCCAGTGTCGCAGGGCGTTAGGGTAATTGCAGATATGGGTCGTGAAGAGGCTTTCTTCAACATGCATCCCAGGCACTATTCATCTGGGTGTGCAGGTCCCCTCTCACTTCCATGGGAGGATTTTCATGGCATAGTTGCCACACAGCCAGCATAGGCTGGGGGCACCTATTGTGCTAAGGTCACGGCAGCGAGTGGTGTCTTTCAGGCAACTGTCAATATTGACATGGTAGGTTTGCAAGGTGTAGGATGAACCCCACCGCATGGTTTGTAGTTGATCAGGGGACAGACCATAGCCCATAAAGTTCTGGAGGACGTAGAATTCTGATCTGTTCTTCACCAAGGTGGCAGTGGGTAGATGGTGGTTGAGAGATTAGCCTGAATAGAGTAATATCTGACAAAAGTTTTAGGTGCATGGCCCCATAATTCCACCAATACCAGCATTCCCACCATGGGAACCCCTTGGTGCCCAGATGCAGGATGTTGTGTACAAATCCCACAATCAGTTCCCTTTCTGACATTCACCAGCGCCTGAAATGTGCGAAGTAACAAGTTAAAAGCCCAACCAGCAAGGCCCTGGTGGACTGTCCCCAAGAACAGCATCCAGAGCATATTCAAAATTGGGGCTTGCACGGAACAACCAACAGTAGTACAAGTAAAATGACTACAATAAAGAGCAATATAGTAGGAGGATTTTTCCAGATTGTTGTGGTTGAGATAAAGGCAGTTTAATAGGTAAAGCGAAAGCTGTGTGTGCAAGCAAAGCAAAACAAGGAATTCATTCACTATTTCCCATTGGCAGGCAGATGTTTACCTATTTCCAGGAAAGCAGGGCTTCATCATGCATAACAGTTACTTGGGAAGACAAATGCCATAACTCTGAATGTACCCCTCCCCTTCCTCCTTCCCCCAGCTTCTTGTGCTGCACACCCCACCCCCCCCCCCACCCCCCCCCCAGCTGCTGCAGCCTACTTGCTGGCAGGGCAGCATGAGAAGTGGAAAAGGCCTTAACACTGTGCAAGCACTGTTCATCAATACTGTTTGGTTACAAATCTGAAACACAGCACCATAGGAGCTGCTATGAAGAAAATTAACTCTATACCAGCCAAAACCAGTACACAGATCAGTCCATCTGTCCAGGGTGGTCCAGTAGTTGGGCTCAGTCAGCAGCTCTGGGCTCGTCATGGACATTATCACTTCCTGAGATTCAAAATCGCTTCTAGGACAGCCCGAAGGGGTGGTCTGTGGATCCAACATTGAGATTTGGGCTCCGGTGTCCACAACAAAGGTGACTGAGCCCTGGTCATTCATGACAACTTCTAATTGGGACATGGGGTAAGCAAAAGGGTCTGCCAGGTAACAGAGCTAGGAGGTAGCTCTCCATCCAGTGGTGGACACCCACCCACCAGTTCTCTGGCAGCACCTTAGAGAGAGGAAGGAGGGGCTGAAGGGGTTAATACCGGGGTGTTGGAAGGCACTGCAAGGGTGGGGGGAAATGGGACAGGATGGACATCTGACTGGACAACTAGGACAGGGGACCTGCTGATGGCCATTCAAAAGCTGTAAAAAGACATTGTTTGGCAAACAGCTCGACCTGCTGTTTACAAACAGAGAAGGACTGGTGGGAGATGTGATGGTCGGAGGCCATCTTGGGCTTAGCGACCATGAAATGATAGAATTCTCGGTGAAGTAAGGAGGGGGGCCAGCAAAACCACAACCATGGACTTCCGGAGGGCGGACTTTGGCCTGTTCAGGACGCTGGTTGAGAGAGTCCCTTGGGAGACAGTCCTGAAGGGCAAAGGGGTCCAGGAAGGCTGGACGTTCTTCAATGAGGAAGTCTTAAAGGCGCAGGAGCAGGCTGTCCCCATATGCCGTAAGAAGAACGGGCGGGGAAGATAACCGGCCTGGCTGAACGGGGAGCTCTTGCTGGGACTCAGGGGAAAAAAGGAGAGTTTACCGCTTGTGGAAGAAGGGGCAGGCGACTCAAGAAGAGTACAGGGATCGATCTCGTTAGGTCATGCAGAGAGGAAATGAGAAAGGCAAAAGCCCAGCTAGAACGCAATCTGGCTGCTGTCGTTAAAGACAACAAAAAATGTTTTTACAGATATATTAATGACAAAAAGAGAGCCAAGGAGAATCTCCATCCCTTATTGGATGCAGGGGGGAACATTATCACCGAGGATGAGGAAAAGGCTGAGGTACTTAATGCTTTCTTTGCCTCAGTCTTTAACAGGCAGACCAGTTATCCTCAGCCCCCTGAGCTGGAAGACAGGGACGGCGAGCAGGATGAACCCCCCATAATCCAAGAGGAAGCAGTCAACGACCTGCTATGCCACCTGGACGCTCACAAGTCTGTGGAGCCGGATGGGATCCACCCGAGAGTGCTGAGGGAGCTGGCGGAGGAGCTCGCCAAGCCACTCTCCATCATTTATCAGCAGTCCTGGTTAACGGGGGAGGTCCTGGATGACTGGAGGCTTGCCAATGTGATGCCCATCTACAAGAAGGGCCGGAAGGAGGATCCGGGGAACTACAGGCCTGTCAGCCTGACCTCGGTGCCGGGGAAGATTATGGAGTGGTTCATCTTGAGGGCGCTCACAGGGCACGTGCGGGACAACCAGGGGATCAGGCCCAGCCAGCACGGGTTCATGAGAGGCAGGTCCTGCTTGACCAACCTGATCTCCTTCTATGACCAGGTGACCCGCCTAGTGGATGAGGGAAAGGCTGTGGATGTGGTCTACCTGGACTTCAGTAAGGCCTTTGACGCTGTCTCCCACAGCATTCTCCTAGAGAAGCTGGTGGCTCACGGCTTAGACAGGTATACTCTTTGCTGGGTCAAAAACTGGCTTGACGGCTGGGCCCAGAGAGTTGTGGTGAATGGAGTTAAATCCAGTTGGCGGCCGGTCACGAGCGGTGTTCCCCAGGGCTCAGTTTTGGGGCCGGTCTTGTTCAATATCTTTATCAATGATCTGGACGAGGGGATTGAGGGCACCCTCAGTAAGTTTGCAGATGACACCAAGTTGGGCGGGAGTGTTGATCTGCTCGAGGGTAGGAAGGCTCTGCAGAGGGACCTGGACAGGCTGGATCGATGGGCCGAGGCCAACTGTATGAGATTCAACAAGGCCAAGTGCCGGGTCCTCCATTTCGGCCACAACAACCCCATGCAGCGCTACAGGCTTGGGGAAGAGCGGCTGGAAAGCTGCCTGTCGGAAAAGGACCTGGGGGTGCTGGTTGACAGCCAGCTGAACATGAGCCGGCAGTGTGCCCGGGCGGCCAAGAAGGCCAATGGCATCCTGGCCTGTATCAGAAATAGTGTGGCCAGCAGGACTAGGGAAGTGATCGTGGCCCTGTACTCGGCACTGGTGAGGCTGCACCTCGACTACTGTGTTCAGTTTTGGGCCCCTCACGACAAGAAGGACGTCGAGGTGCTGGAGCGTGTCCAGAGAAGGGCAACGAGGCTGGTGAGGGGTCTGGAGAACAAGTCTTATGAGGAGTGGCTGAGGGAACTGGGACTGTTTAGCTTGGAGAAGAGGAGTCTGAGGGGAGACCTCATCGCGCTCTACAACTACCTGAAAGGAGGTTGTAGCGAGGTGGGTGTCGGTCTCTTCTCCCAAGTAACTAGCGATAGGACGAGAGGAAATGGCCTCAAGTTGCGCCAGGGGAGGTTTAGATTGGATGTAAGGAAAAAGTTCTTTACTGAAAGAGTGGTTAAACATTGGAACAGGCTGCCCAGGGAAGTGGTTGAGTCCCCATCCCTGGAGGTATTTAAAAGACATGTAGATGAGGCGCTTGGGGACATGGTTTAGTGGGCATGGTGGTGTTGGGTTGACGGTTGGACTCAATGATCTTAGAGGTCTTTTCCAACCTTGATGATTCTATGATTCTATGAAATTATCAATTTGTTGTGGTGTGGAGGGGTAAACCCCCTTTCCAGCAGGAGCTGCCAGAGGCAGCCCCTCTTTGGCTGGCTGGTGGAGGTGCCCTGTCCTGTGCCCGGGTGAGGATTCCTCAGAATCTGACTGCCAGGCACAGGAGCCATTGCCACAGCACCCACTCCTACAGCTGAGGTGTACAGAGCCCCAACGTCCTGCAGTCCCCCTCACCAAGGTGAGTTGGAGCTGCCCCAGTGTGCCTAGAGCCTCCTGAGCCACTCTACCCAGCCTTCCCCTGGCTCTTTTACAAAACTGGTTGCCCAGGGAGCAGAACTGTTCCCCAGTATAGGCTTGCACCTGCAAGTGCCTGAGGCAGGTAGGGGAGGGGCTGGGGTGCCTTCCACTGTAGGGTTGGGAAGGGGGTCAGGGTCTGTGGTCTAGGGCCAAAAATGTCCCTGTTCCAATTACCATCCTTATCATCATCCTGGTAGATAGCGGCCCTAACTTGGGCTGTTATACTGGGATGGTTGCTCTGGGCCTTGAGGGCCCACTGGGCCAAGGGGGCTAGCTTATGCCTGTCCCTCTTGGCTCCTTGCTTAGCTTCTCCCACCTGTTCGAGGGTGCCATGCAGCCTGGTAATTTTAGCCCAGGCAGCGTCGAGGGCACAATTCAGGAGACTGATTAAGCCACCTTTGCCCTTTCCCTGTTAGCAACCACTGGCTTTACACCACTGTTCAAATTCATCCCAAATAGCATGGGGATCTGCCCAATTATCTTGGACCCAATCCTCCTCCCGTTGCAGGGAGCTCCAAACTTGTTCCTTTCCTAAAGCCTCCAGTAGTTGTTGGAAAGACTCCATCCTGTCTGTGATGCCAGTAATGTAGTCTGAACAGTAACGGAGTCTGACAAGACATTATAAAACAGCTTTATTGAGGCAGTAGGAAAGATGCGCAACAATGTGCACATACTGTGACTCGCCCGATCCCTGATAGCAAGCATAGGATCATAAGCGACGCCATGGCTCCAGTGGACTGCCAGGGACACTTGGTTGTTGCAGCCAGATGACTCAGACACCAATCATGCAAATGCCTTTTGAATGTGTGTAAGAGTCATGCTGCCCCTTGGCTCCACCAATGGCAGTGTGATTTGAGAGAATCATACCTTACATGGATAACGTGGGTGGCATCCTGCCTATGCTGCTGATGTTGGTCATGGGGCAGGGTGTCACGAGGCAGGGTGTCACATGGTGAAATGTCGTGTGGTGCTTCTGTAGGTAACTAGCAGGCTGATGAGGGATTATTATATGTAGTTTTATAACACCCCCAGCAGTTCTTGCTTCCAAGAACTTGGCACCAGCAGCATCACTGAAGCAGTCTCCTCTAAATCCCCCTACATTGGACTTTGAACTTTCCTATATTTATGAGCTCCAAAAGCTTTTGGACAGGATTGTGAGATCCCTTTAGAGATTTCATGTATGCTGAAGGGGAAATTCAAATTGTAACTGCTCAGCACTGGTAATTTGTGATCAAGGAATGATCTGGCATGGAGGGCAGAAAGGCCCAACTGCAGAAGGGGTTAAATGGGTTGGAAGCAGGAATGCCAGAGACAAAATGACTCCCTGTAAGGGAGTGAAGTTTCCCTTGCTGATAAGATAAGAAATAGCTGCAACATTGTCTTGTAGCAGTCCGGGAATGTGAGCGCTCAGGGGCCACCTTTGGGCAGCAGAACTGGCCCTGGGGAATGGGGCTGAGGTGCCCTATGCTGATGCTCACAGGATTGGTGCTGGTGCAGGTGTATATAAGGAATCAGCTCGTGACGCATCTTTGCAGACTCCTTGTAGAACTGCTTATGGCGGTAGGACTCTGTCCAATGTATTGTTCATTAAGCTTTTATATTTAAGCACAAACGTGTGTTTAATTCACCCCAAGGGGTGCAATAAAAATTCCCCAACAATGCTATGCAGCTGTCTACCTATGAACTGCCTCCTGCAGATCACTTAAGTCATTCACAGGTCTCCCAGGGATATTTGAAGACCACTGGTCTAATATCATAAAACCTCTTGCTGAACCATCTTCCCACCTATTCTTCAGTGTTAAATGAAATCATTAGTAACTCATCAGGGCTGTGTTTCTCCTTAAGTGTAATCATTCCTTATCTTTTCCTGTAGACTGGAATGGTACATAATGAAAGCATTTGAATGCTTTCTCATGATGCCAGGCACGAGGGGCATGTGGTTTAAATTGCAGACCTATTCTGAAGATAAAGCATAAGAAGCATGAATAGCGAAGTTTCTTCTGCTGCATCAGATTGCCATCTCAGCAGTCTGCCTGTCCCACTGTGCCTTGATCAGACATAAGACGTTATTACATAGGCCCACTGTGGGATCTCATCTGCTTCTGTGCTGCTCTCTGTTAGCAAAAGAAATGCTCAATAGCAAAATCTTATGTCATAAGAAACATTGTAAAGGCTCTGTTTCAGTGTGCATGTTCCACTGGTTGAGTGTACAGTTAAATGCTTGAATAACCTTCTTGTTATAATCAATGTTCCTTGCCTCTCTAACTAGCTTTTCTTGTTATGTACCTGAATGCTGACTGTAACCTTTCCAAGACAGGTGTTGTGGCCATATGTGCTGGGAGTTGTAATTGAGGAGTGGGTCTGAATTTTAGTAGCACCTTGAGTCCTCAGTGGTGTTGAGGTAGGTTCTGCATGAATGCATGCTCCTTGCCTGAAAGTACAACCTAGTCAAGACAAATGTATGGGGAGGGAGATGGACCTGGGGCTATTCCACTGAAATTGTGAGTGAAACTGGGCAAGATCAAAATCTTTCCAAACACAATAGAAACCTTCTTTCTTTTGATGTGTTTTTTTCTTAAGTAAAAGGAAAACAAAGCAAAACAACAAAACACACACCCCCCAAAAAAAAGCCAAACCAGAAAAACCACCAACCCAAAACCCCACAACAGAACTAAAATTTTTCCAGATTCACTGACCAGTAAGTAGTGTCACCTTCTTGCATGTGGTACTATCATGTTTGTGTTTTCCTAACATCTGTATGAAGTCTAGCCTAATTCTAGGTAGGTTTTGCCTGAACTCACTCCTCAGGAATTTTGCCTGCAGTAGGTATAAAAGACTTGGGCATCTGAAGTTGCATTTCTAGATATGGGAGTTGAATTTGTGTCTTATTGTTATGGCTGGGCTAGACTGGGCAAGGAAAGAAATATTTAAAAATGAATAAGCAGAGCCAGAGTAGCTTGGGCAGAAGAAAAAGAAATGTTTAACAAAGGCATTGATGTTTTAGATAGCAGTACTGACCATCAATAATAGATGGAGTGGTACAGTGCAAATGTGCCAAACTTATATTGCTTACTTGCTCAAACTAATTCATGAGGAAAGTTGCTATTTCAGACTTTATAAAAGTCACCAAGGACATGCAATATATGTGTGAATTTGTGTGCTGAAAATAGGATTTGTTTCTGTAGCTCTGAACTGTTTTTTTTCTTCTGCTCTTTCCCCTACTTGCTCCCTCTTTCCCTAGTGGAGTTCCATGAAGAGAGGGAAATGGAAACAGAAGCAGGGGCCAATTAAATGTTGGGATGTGATCTTGATCACAAGACCCTATAAGAAAACAACTGTATGCACAACCTTGTACTAATTCAAAGCAGATGAAGACTTTAATAGTCTGTGTGTATTCTAAAGGCATGATGAGTGAAATAGTAGAATGCAATCTACAAAATAATAAAATACTTGATGACAAAATGAATTAATCCAGACTAGAGAAACAGCTGTGCTACAGTGAAGCATTTTTTCAAAACTATAGCAACTGAAGGAATATTAACTTGGTAGAGTTGCAGATGCTTTCTTTTACAGTAGCTATTCACCAATGTTTTTCAAAAAATAAACTGATCAAATGTTTGCCTCTTTCCCTGCTCTTAGAACTAATCCAGTTTACTAACTCCCGTTTTTGGAGTCATTTACCTAAGCAAGTCTGGGTTCCTATGGGAATGAGAATGCATCAGTTTGTGGTGATGCTCTGGTTGGTGTTACAACTGCAAAATAGAAAATATTTAATTTCTTGCATTGAAAAATGCGCTCTTCTCATGCTTAAGAACAGCACATTAAGTATCTTGATTCTTGTGGCTTTTTTTCAGCTATTAGTACTTTATAGCAGGAAAGCTAACAAAACCTAATAAACAATATAATTACGAATAACCTGATGAACAATTCTGTCTTAAAGAACACTGTCACTTTACTGTGAATGTGGGAAATTCAAGGATATGAAGTGTACTGGGTTTCGTTGGGATGGAGTTAACTTTCTTCATAGCAGTGATGCTGTTTCAATTTGTGACCAAAAGAGTGTTGATAACACACCAATGTTTTGACTAATGCTGAACAGCATAACAGTACTTAGCTCAAGGCTTTCTCTGTTTCTTGCTCTGTGTGTGCCTGTCTCACCACCACCACCACCCCTCCCCGAGCAAGTAGACTGGGTGTGGGCAAGAACTTGGGAGGGGACACAACCTGGATGGCTGACCCAAACTGACCAAAGGGGTATTCTATACCATATGACATCATGCTCAGCAAAAAAACCTGGGAGGTAGTTTTTCCAAAGTAGCTGTTGCTCAGAGATGGGCTGAGCATCAGTCTGCTTCTTGGAGGTGGTGAGTGATTACCTTTGCATCACTTGGTTTTTGTTGGGTTTCTTTCTGTGGGTGTTTTTTTTTTCCCTTATTAAATTGTTTTTATCTCAACTCATGCATTTTTCTTGCTTTTGGTCTTCCTATTCTCTTCCCCCATCCTCCTGGGGTGGGGGGGAAAGTGAGTGAGCAGTGGGTGGGTGCTTAGTTGCTGGCCAGGGTCAATCTACCACACAAAGCTGTAGAATCTATGGTAAAATAGCACCTACTAACTACAGACCTACAGCACTGTAATTACATTATGGTGCTCACAGAATAGTGTGAGAATGCAGAGTTACAAGTGTTGTATTTAAGGCACACTAGCCATGCACCTTCTAGAGATGTATTATCACAGAATGGCTGAGGTTGGAAGGGACCTCTGGAGGTCATCTGATCCAACCCTCACGCTCAGGCAAGGTCACCTAGAGCCAGTTGCCCAGGACCATGTCCAGATGGCTTTTGAGTATCTCCAAGGAGGGAAACTCCACAAGCTCTCTTGGCAACCTGTTCCAGTGCTTGGTCACCCTCATGGTCAAAAAAAAAAAAAAGTTTTTCCTGATGTTCAGATGGAACCTCCCATGTTTCAATTTGTGCCCACTGCCTCTTGGCCTGTCACTGGGCAAAACTGAAAAGAGCCTGGCTCTGTCCTCTTTGCACCTTCCCTTCAGGTATTATATAATTAATTAGAGATTAATTAACATTAATGAGATTCCCCCCTGAGCCTTCTCTTCCCATCCCAGCTCTCTCAGCTTTTCTTCATAGGAGAGATGTTCCAGTCCATCATCTTCGTGTCCCTTCGTTGGACTCTCTCCAGTAGTGCCATCAGTCTCTTGTACTGGGGAGCCCAATAATGGACACAATACTCCAGATGCGGCCTCACCAGTGCTGAGCAGAGGGGAAGGATCACATTCCTCGACCTGCTGGCAACACTCCTCCTAAGGCAGCCCAGAATACCATTAGCCTTCTTTGCAGCAAGGGCACATTGCTGGCTCATGTTCAACTTGGTGTCCACAAGGACCCCCAGGGCCTCTTCCGCAAAGCTGCTTTCCAGCTGGTCATCCCCCCAGCATATACTGGTGCGTGGGCTTATTCCTCCCCAGGTGCAGGACTTGGCACTTCCCCTTGATGAATTTCATGAGGTTCCTGTCAGCCCATTTCTCCAGCCTGTCAAGGTCCCTCTGGATGGCAGCACCATCCTCTGGCGTATCAGCCACTCCTCCTAATTTGGTGTCATCTGCAAACTTGCTGAGTGTATACTCTGCCCCATCATCCAGATCATTAATGAAGACGCTGAACAGGACTGGACCCAGTATTGACCCCTGGGGTACACCGCTAGTTACTGGCCTCCAGCTAGACTTCATGCCACTGATCACCACCCTCTGGGCCCAACCATTCAGCCAGTTTTCAACCCACCTCACTGTCTGCTCATCCAGCCCATACATCAACTGCTTGTCCATGAGGATCTTACGGGAGAGTGTCAAAGGCCTTCCTTAAGTCCAGGTAGACTATATCCACTGCTCTTCCCTCATCTACCAGGCCAGTCATTTCATCATAGAAGGTTATCAAGTTTGTAAAGCATGACTGATTATTTTCTCGTCCTTTATGTGCCTGGAAATGGTTCCCAGGATTAGCTGCTGCATCACCTTCCCAGGGATCAAGGTGAGGCTGACTGGCCTGTAGTTCCCTGGGCCCTCCTTCTTGCCCTTCTTGAAGATAGAAGTGACATTTGCTTCCATCCAGTCCTCGGGCACTTCTCCCAGTTGCCATGATCTTTCAAAGGTTATTGAGAGTGGCCCCGCAATGACATCTGCCAGTTCCCTCAGTATTTGTGGGTGCATCCCATCAGGGCCCATGTCCAGTTTGCTTAAGTATTCTCTGACCTGATCCTCTTCCACCAAGGGTACATCTTCCTTGCTCCAGACTTTCCCCCCGGTCTCTGGCACCTGGGATTCCTGAAGGCTGGTCTTGCTAGTAAAAACTGAGGCTAAGAAGGCATTCAGTACCTCAGCCTCTTCCATGTCCTGTGTCACCAGGTCCCCCGTCTCATTGAGCAATGGGCCGACATTTTTCCTAGTCTTCCTTTTGTCTTCTATGTTCTTGTAGAAGCCCTTCTTTTTGTCTTTGACATCCCTGGACAGATTCAGTTCCATCTGGGCTTTAGCTTTCCTAACCTCATCCCTGCATGCTTGGACAATGTCTCTGTATTCCTCCCAGGTTACCCCTCCTTGCTTCCACCCTCTGCAGGCTTCCTTTTTGTGTTTGAGTTTTACCAGGCTCTCCTTGTTCATCCATGCAGCCCTCCTGGCACTTTTCCCTGACTTCCTGCTTGTTGGGATGGAACTCTCTTGAGCTTGGAGGAGGTGATCCTTGAATATCAAACAGTTTTCTCGGACCCCTCTTCCCTCCAGCGCCTTGTCCCATGAGACTCTTCCAAGCAGATCCTGAAGAGGCCAGAGTCAGCTCTCCTCAAGTCCAGGGTTGTGAGCTTGCTTTTTACCCTCCTCCCTCCTTCCCCTCAGGATCCTGAACTCTACCATCTCGTGGTCACTGCAGCCAAGGCTGCCTTTGACCTTCACATCCCCAACGAGCCCCTCCTTGTAGGTGAGTAGGAGGTACAGCAGAGCACCTCTCCTCGTTGGCTTCTCTATCACTTGGGTGAGGAAGTTGTCATCGATGCTCTCCAGGAACCTCCTGGATTGCTTATGCCCTGCTGTGTTGTCCCTCCTACGGATATTGGGGTGGTTGAATTCCCCCATGAGGGCCAGGGCCTGTGAATGTGAGGCTGCTCCTATCTGTCTGTAGAGGGCCTCATCCACTTGTTCTTCCTGGTCAGGTGGCCTATAGCAGACACACCCTAGAATGTCACCTTTGTCTGTCCTCTCTTTAATCCTAACCCATAAGCTCTCATTTGGCTCCTCATCCATCCCCAGGCAGGGCTCCATGCATTCCATCTGCTATCTCACGAAGGGCAACTCCCCCTCCTCGTCTTCCCTTCCCGTCCTTCTTAAAGAGCCCGTAGCCCTCCATTGCAACACTCCAGTCATGGGAGCCATCCCACCACGTCTCCGTGATCCCAACGAGATCGTAGCCCTGCAACTGCACGTGGATCTCTTAACTCATCATGTTTATTCCCTATGCTACAGGCACTTCAAAGAGGCACCCCAGCATGTTGGACGTGAGGAAAAATTTCTTTACTGAAAGAGTGGTTAAACATTGGAACAGGCTGCCCAGGGAAGTGGTTGAGTCACCATCCCTGGAGGTATTTAAAAGACACGTAGATGAGGTGCTATGAGAGAGGCTGAGAAAGAGATTAGAATTTGGGGTTAGCATCGGCTTATATCTAGTGGCCCCCGACCTGGGTTGGGGAGTGGCTTGACCATAACTGGGAAAATGCTTTACAACACAATCTACAACCCCGTGATACAAAACAAAACATAAACAATGACAATAAATAAGATAATTACAAAAGGTACAGACAAAATCTTTTGTCAGCTACCCTGAGATCTGGAAACCAAGAGGTAAGTCATTACTATAATTTGCCAATTCCCCAATCGGTATTTTTGGTTGCCACCTGATGCAAGGGCTTTAGTTGTTCCCAGGTTTTCTTAAGGTTGATCTCAATGCATAGATCTTGGTTGACATGGACACAGCAGGTAGTAGTTACTAACGTGCAAATGCTACCTTGTGTGGCCAGTAAGTAGTCTAAGGCTAGACATTTTTGAACGATAGTCTGTGATACTTGAGCGACTTCTTGTTACAGCGCTTGGATGGCATCGGTTGCATTTTCTACATTTTCCAGCGTAGCAGAGAGATTTACGATTGCTTTCTCCAGCTTGGAGACCCCTAGCCAAGGAAGGAGGATCTGGACAAACTGGTAAAATCCGGATCCTTGTTTTTCCAAAGAGTTAATACCAAGCCAGTGTCGCAGGGCGTTAGGGTAATTGCAGATATGGGTCGTGAAGAGGCTTTCTTCAACATGCATCCCAGGCACTATTCATCTGGGTGTGCAGGTCCCCTCTCACTTCCATGGGAGGATTTTCATGGCATAGTTGCCACACAGCCAGCATAGGCTGGGGGCACCTATTGTGCTAAGGTCACGGCAGCGAGTGGTGTCTTTCAGGCAACTGTCAATATTGACATGGTAGGTTTGCAAGGTGTAGGATGAACCCCACCGCATGGTTTGTAGTTGATCAGGGGACAGACCATAGCCCATAAAGTTCTGGAGGACGTAGAATTCTGATCTGTTCTTCACCAAGGTGGCAGTGGGTAGATGGTGGTTGAGAGATTAGCCTGAATAGAGTAATATCTGACAAAAGTTTTAGGTGCATGGCCCCATAATTCCACCAATACCAGCATTCCCACCATGGGAACCCCTTGGTGCCCAGATGCAGGATGTTGTGTACAAATCCCACAATCAGTTCCCTTTCTGACATTCACCAGCGCCTGAAATGTGCGAAGTAACAAGTTAAAAGCCCAACCAGCAAGGCCCTGGTGGACTGTCCCCAAGAACAGCATCCAGAGCATATTCAAAATTGGGGCTTGCACGGAACAACCAACAGTAGTACAAGTAAAATGACTACAATAAAGAGCAATATAGTAGGAGGATTTTTCCAGATTGTTGTGGTTGAGATAAAGGCAGTTTAATAGGTAAAGCGAAAGCTGTGTGTGCAAGCAAAGCAAAACAAGGAATTCATTCACTATTTCCCATTGGCAGGCAGATGTTTACCTATTTCCAGGAAAGCAGGGCTTCATCATGCATAACAGTTACTTGGGAAGACAAATGCCATAACTCTGAATGTACCCCTCCCCTTCCTCCTTCCCCCAGCTTCTTGTGCTGCACACCCCACCCCCCCCCCACCCCCCCCCAGCTGCTGCAGCCTACTTGCTGGCAGGGCAGCATGAGAAGTGGAAAAGGCCTTAACACTGTGCAAGCACTGTTCATCAATACTGTTTGGTTACAAATCTGAAACACAGCACCATAGGAGCTGCTATGAAGAAAATTAACTCTATACCAGCCAAAACCAGTACACAGATCAGTCCATCTGTCCAGGGTGGTCCAGTAGTTGGGCTCAGTCAGCAGCTCTGGGCTCGTCATGGACATTATCACTTCCTGAGATTCAAAATCGCTTCTAGGACAGCCCGAAGGGGTGGTCTGTGGATCCAACATTGAGATTTGGGCTCCGGTGTCCACAACAAAGGTGACTGAGCCCTGGTCATTCATGACAACTTCTAATTGGGACATGGGGTAAGCAAAAGGGTCTGCCAGGTAACAGAGCTAGGAGGTAGCTCTCCATCCAGTGGTGGACACCCACCCACCAGTTCTCTGGCAGCACCTTAGAGAGAGGAAGGAGGGGCTGAAGGGGTTAATACCGGGGTGTTGGAAGGCACTGCAAGGGTGGGGGGAAATGGGACAGGATGGACATCTGACTGGACAACTAGGACAGGGGACCTGCTGATGGCCATTCAAAAGCTGTAAAAAGACATTGTTTGGCAAACAGCTCGACCTGCTGTTTACAAACAGAGAAGGACTGGTGGGAGATGTGATGGTCGGAGGCCATCTTGGGCTTAGCGACCATGAAATGATAGAATTCTCGGTGAAGTAAGGAGGGGGGCCAGCAAAACCACAACCATGGACTTCCGGAGGGCGGACTTTGGCCTGTTCAGGACGCTGGTTGAGAGAGTCCCTTGGGAGACAGTCCTGAAGGGCAAAGGGGTCCAGGAAGGCTGGACGTTCTTCAATGAGGAAGTCTTAAAGGCGCAGGAGCAGGCTGTCCCCATATGCCGTAAGAAGAACGGGCGGGGAAGATAACCGGCCTGGCTGAACGGGGAGCTCTTGCTGGGACTCAGGGGAAAAAAGGAGAGTTTACCGCTTGTGGAAGAAGGGGCAGGCGACTCAAGAAGAGTACAGGGATCGATCTCGTTAGGTCATGCAGAGAGGAAATGAGAAAGGCAAAAGCCCAGCTAGAACGCAATCTGGCTGCTGTCGTTAAAGACAACAAAAAATGTTTTTACAGATATATTAATGACAAAAAGAGAGCCAAGGAGAATCTCCATCCCTTATTGGATGCAGGGGGGAACATTATCACCGAGGATGAGGAAAAGGCTGAGGTACTTAATGCTTTCTTTGCCTCAGTCTTTAACAGGCAGACCAGTTATCCTCAGCCCCCTGAGCTGGAAGACAGGGACGGCGAGCAGGATGAACCCCCCATAATCCAAGAGGAAGCAGTCAACGACCTGCTATGCCACCTGGACGCTCACAAGTCTGTGGAGCCGGATGGGATCCACCCGAGAGTGCTGAGGGAGCTGGCGGAGGAGCTCGCCAAGCCACTCTCCATCATTTATCAGCAGTCCTGGTTAACGGGGGAGGTCCTGGATGACTGGAGGCTTGCCAATGTGATGCCCATCTACAAGAAGGGCCGGAAGGAGGATCCGGGGAACTACAGGCCTGTCAGCCTGACCTCGGTGCCGGGGAAGATTATGGAGTGGTTCATCTTGAGGGCGCTCACAGGGCACGTGCGGGACAACCAGGGGATCAGGCCCAGCCAGCACGGGTTCATGAGAGGCAGGTCCTGCTTGACCAACCTGATCTCCTTCTATGACCAGGTGACCCGCCTAGTGGATGAGGGAAAGGCTGTGGATGTGGTCTACCTGGACTTCAGTAAGGCCTTTGACGCTGTCTCCCACAGCATTCTCCTAGAGAAGCTGGTGGCTCACGGCTTAGACAGGTATACTCTTTGCTGGGTCAAAAACTGGCTTGACGGCTGGGCCCAGAGAGTTGTGGTGAATGGAGTTAAATCCAGTTGGCGGCCGGTCACGAGCGGTGTTCCCCAGGGCTCAGTTTTGGGGCCGGTCTTGTTCAATATCTTTATCAATGATCTGGACGAGGGGATTGAGGGCACCCTCAGTAAGTTTGCAGATGACACCAAGTTGGGCGGGAGTGTTGATCTGCTCGAGGGTAGGAAGGCTCTGCAGAGGGACCTGGACAGGCTGGATCGATGGGCCGAGGCCAACTGTATGAGATTCAACAAGGCCAAGTGCCGGGTCCTCCATTTCGGCCACAACAACCCCATGCAGCGCTACAGGCTTGGGGAAGAGCGGCTGGAAAGCTGCCTGGCGGAAAAGGACCTGGGGGTGTTGGTTGACAGCCAGCTGAACATGAGCCGGCAGTGTGCCCAGGCGGCCAAGAAGGCCAATGGCATCCTGGCCTGTATCAGAAATAGTGTGGCCAGCAGGAGTAGGGAAGTGATTGTGCCCCTGTACTCGGCACTGGTGAGGCTGCACCTCGACTACTGTGTTCAGTTTTGGGCCCCTCACGACAAGAAGGACGTCGAGGTGCTGGAGCGCGTCCAGAGAAGGGCAACAAGGCTGGTGAGGGGTCTGGAGAACAAGTCTTATGAGGAGTGGCTGAGGGAATTGGGACTGTTTAGCTTGGAGAAGAGGAGTCTGAGGGGAGACCTTATCGCGCTCTACAACTACCTGAAAGGAGGTTGTAGCGAGGTGGGTGTCGGTCTCTTCTCCCAAGTAACTAGCGATAGGACGAGAGGAAATGGCCTCAAGTTGCGCCGGGGAGGTTTAGATTGGACATGAGGAAAAATTTCTTCACCAAAAGGGTTGTCAAGCATTGGAACAGGCTGCCCAGGGAAGTGGTTGAGTCCCCATCCCTGGAAGTATTTAAAAGACGTTTAGATGAGGCGCTTAGGGACATGGTTTAGTGGGCATGGTGGTGTTGGGTTGACGGTTGGACTCGATGATCTTAGAGGTCTCTTCCAACCTCAATGATTCTATGATTCTATGATTCTATGTTGAGTTCCTGGAGAGGGTTTTGGGGATTTCTCCATAATTGTGCCTTGTAGGCACTTCCTTTCTTACATGCAGGTGCTGGAGGTGACCCTTTTTGTTGACTTTGTGATCCCTTCCTGTCATACCACCCCATGCCTTTTGCTCAGCGATCCTGTCCATCACTCCCTCACAGGACTGCTGATTACTCTCTCCCTCCCCAGTCTTCTAGAAACTTCACTTGGGCAGCTTCAGAAGTTACGTGTTCAGTAACGCCATCTTTGTAAGGGGGAGTAAGATGGGGTTTAAGTAATCTTTATGCTTGGCAGACTCAGCGAGGATGATGTTATTGGCATCTTTCTCTCTGTAGGAATGGAAAGATTTGGTCCAAAATGAAATGTTTAAGTGCAGCTTGAATGTGTGGGTTTTGTTTGGTTTTGTTTTGTTTTTTCTTTAGTAACCTTAATGTAACTGAGGTTTGTATAGTATACCCTGAGTTAAGTCTCTACAACAGCCTTATTTTGGTCCTTTAGGCTTCCTCATCTGCAATAATTTAAGTGCTCTGTATGTGCCCAGAGTACAAGGCTCAGACACTTATATTTTTAAAAAAGCTTTTTCTTTATCTGAAGGTGTTCTGGTATTTGGGTTTTTCTTTCCTAGGTTTGGAAAGGGCAGCTAGTTTCTAGTTTGTAAACAGTGACATGTAAGCAGCTGTGTGGGTGTTTTTACAATCCAGCCAGATTATAGAATCATAGAACAGAATCATAGAATGGTTTGGGTTGGAAGGGACCTTTAAAGGTCATCTAGTCCAACCCCCCTGCCATGGGCAGGGACATCTTCAACTAGATCAGGTTGCTCAGAGCCCCGTCCAACCTGACCTTGAATGTTTCCAGGGATAGGGCATCTACCACCTCTCTGGGCAACCTGTTCCAGTGTTTCACCACCCTCATCGTAAAAAAATTCTTCCTTATATCTAGTCTAAATCTACCCTCTTTTAGTTTACAACCATTACCCCTTGTCCTATCGCTACAGGCCCTACTAAAAAGTCTGTCCCCATCTTTCTTATAAGCTCCCTTTAAGAAAGTAGAGAAAGTACTATATGTACGTGTATGCATATAACACACAGTAAACTTGTTTGAAAGGGCAAAAAGCATTCCGTAGTGAAAATGGTTACCTTGAAAACTTAAACAGAGAAAGCTCTGTAGCAAAACTTGCTTTATCTCCCTTTTCAATGAAGTGTTAAGTATCTGTCACTACTAGGGTGTTGGACTGAGGTAGGAGCAGATCCGATCTCTAGTTTTACTGGTCTGGCCTGTGGATTAGATGGGGGTGACAGGACAGAAAATGCAACATCCAAACTTAATGTCTTGACCCACAATGTTTAAATATGGATCTGTGACCTTGGCAAGTCTTAATGGTCTCTTTGATTCCCTGTTGGGAGCATCCTTGCAAGGTACATAGAGGCCTTCATTCACTTAATAGTCATTCAGCCCTCATTCATTGTGCAACACTATTGCAGGTCTTGCCTAGAGTGAAGGTCTGTTCTCCCTCTTTGTCTGTGAAACTGCATGTATTTCCTTTTTTCAGAGAAAGGAATTCTGGAGAGAAGAGCTTGGTGGTTGCTCTTATTGCTTCCTGTTAAGTTTTGTCAGGTCCCTTACTTAACTGTTATATCAAGTAGCCAGTTCTGTGTCTCATTAAAACCATCTGTATTGTCAACTGCAGGCTTGTTCAGGTGCTGAGCAGATTTGCAGACCTTTACTTCTGTTGGAATGTAAATCACTCTTCCCTTGCAGAGCAATACAAATGTTCTCGAGGAAGTAGGAACGCTTCTGTATCGAAGCAGGCTGAGATAGAAATCTGTTTCATGAAAACTGTGTTATATAGAATATAAGACCCAGTTTACTGAATGTGAGGCCCTGGATTACGTGCAGAACATAGTAGTCACTTGACAGATTTCGGATATCTTCTCTCTGGGTTGCTGGGCTTACTTCACAAAGCATAGTGATGTGAGATCGTCTTTACAGCAAGAAAGGCACTGAACTTCTGAAGGAAAAATACTTGAATGTTGTCTGGATTTGGGGCAGAGACCTTCAAGCATAGCTGTGGCCCACAGATAGGAGTTTACCAGACTGCTTGACTATAGCTGGTCTCAAGCTAGCTATGTAACTGATTAAAGCAAAGAAAAACCATTGGAAAATTCATGCCGCACAGCACCAGTGGGAACATGTGGAATTAAAATAGCAAGTACTTTCTGTATGTGTATGTGAGAGAGAGACATAAAGACTGACAGTATGAACTAACTGGGACAAACCAAACATTAAAAAATAATGTAGTGTTTAGTGTATGCCTGCGTATTTGGAGGAGTTGTTAGGATGGGAGAAGGAAGAGGTGCTAGAAGGAAAGACTTGTCTTTTACAACTGCTATGGAGAGGTTGGGCTAATAAGGGTCAAGGTTTTAACCAGATTGTCTGTAATCCAGCTGTTAAACCTCTAGCTCTTATTTCAAAGCAGAGGAACAAGAAACAAAAGCTGTTGTGCAGAAGTGTGCTGGTTAACTGAAATTAAAACACGTGGAGTTGCTAGTAAGTAGATTTTAAGGAAAATTGTCATGTTTGTTTGAAAATATCTTCTAATGTGCTTTGGAGTACTCTGAATCTTATATCAGAGTGCTTAAATAATAGACTAAGTAGTCTTAATTTAGTCAGTCAAGGATGAAAGCGATGATTAGAAGCCCTGTTTCCAGTGCAAAATACCCTTTGACCTTTTCAAGAAGTTACAATTTCCTCCCCTCTGAAACTGGAAAGGAAGAAACATCTCTGTTTCTAATATTTATATGCAACTCTTCATTATACTTTTTATTTTGGAAAAAGTCACTAGACACTTCAAACTCAGTCTGCCAAATAGCCTAACTATTTCCTTTGAGATCAGAGATCTCAAAGGAAATTATTGAGACTATTGAGATTATTGAGACTATTGAGATTATTGAGGAAATTATTGAAACTATTGAGATCAGAGGACCTACTGTTTCTATCATGGCTTATTCAATAAGTATAAAGGTTTAAAAGGCCAGTTGTAATCTTAAAAGAACAAGTAATTGGTTTATGCTTCTGGTTTCTATGTTGAAAGTCACCCTTCAAAGGCATGTTTTGGGGTATTTTTCAGTCTAGTTTTGTTTCTCCATGGGCACATTCTCTAGTAGCAGTGGATTGGAAGTGTCAAATCTCCCAATTCCTAGGACAAATGAATCCAGGAGCTGTAACCAGTAATTTGACTAGTTGTTCTGGTAATGCATCTCTCGTCTCATTGGTTGTTGTATTGATGGTTGTGACTAAACATATCAGTGCTTTTACAGTACTCTAACACAGCTAATCCTGGCAACTCTTCCAGTAAGAGATATTTTTTTTTTTTCATGATCACTAACTTTTCTTTTTTTCTCTTCCCCACCCCCAGATAACTATTATCTTTAAATCATACCGAGATTGTACAGAACAGAAAGTATATCAAGCAGTGACTGATGACTTACCTGCAGCTTTTGTGGATGGCACAACAAGTGGAAGCGATGGGAACACCAAGAGCTTGCGAATTGTGGAAAAAGTTGGTGGCAAATATGTTGAAATGCATGCCAGGTACATCGGAACCACAGTGTATATACGCCAACTTGGACACTACTTAACACTGGCCATTCGCATGCCTCAAGAGTTGGCTATGGCCTATGAGGAGAGTCAAGATCTGCAGCTGTGTGTGAATGGTTGCCCTTCAAGTGAACGTATTGATGATAGCGGCCATTTGCCATTGTCTGTGATGGGGCAGTTACTCCCCCAGGCAGGTGCTACTCATTCCTGGTCAGTGTACACACTGGAAACTGCCACCACCAAATGCCATGAGAAGATACTGGTGAAGGACATCTATTTTTACTCATGTGTGTTTGACCTACTCACAACCGGTGATGTTAACTTCACAGCTGCTGCTCACAGTGCCTTGAAGGATGTGGAGGCATTGCACCCCAGAAAAGAGCACTGGCATATCTTTCCCAGCAATGAAAGTGGTGGTGGTGTGGGCAAGGGTAGCAAATTCTTTGTCAGTCCTGGTCTTGTCTGCTTGATCCTTACTGCATTTTTGTAGGGGGGGTTGTCTATAACAAAGTTTTTAAATATATATTGTCATAATATATTGAGTAAAGAGGAGTATATATGTATATACCATTTATATGAAAGGATGCTTTGTCTTGGGATACCCACCAGACTGTATATATTGTGTTACTGTTTTCATGTATGTTGGATGTAGTATTCTTTGTATCTCTTTGTTTTGCAGTTGGTGAAATGTTTTATAATGTCCCTGAATAGAAAGAACTTTATTTTTATGTATTTCAATATTTATGCATTTGTCTGAGTAATTATGCATTATACACATGTACATATATACCCAGTGCTTCTGCTTGACTTAACAAAATTTTGTTAATATATTAACTTGTTAATTTTTCTGTCCTTCCTATTACTGTAGAGGTCAGCACCTCTCTTCTCCTGTAATGACATTGGTAATTTGTTGGGTTCTCTAGTTAAAACCATTAAGAATGGGGTCTTCTTCTGTCCCTTAAACAAATGGTCCTCCCTTCTTTGGAGGGAGAGTATGAAGCACAGAAAACCATCTTGGATAATTCTGCATCTCCTAAACATAGCATTTATGCTGCAGAGACATGAATCACAAAACCTTCTTTATAATTCTGACATTCTAATTCCATAGCATGAGCTTCAGAAGAAGAAAAGTACTTACACCATCTCTCACAATGCATTGGAGTTTCTCCTTATTTTGTGTGTAGTTGAACTTCCTCATTGGTGCACTGAATTTAAAGATCTCATGGCTGAAAGCTAGTGGATAAAGCCTAGCATTGCTGCACTGATGCTCATACTTAGTAGACAGGTACCATTTATTAGTTAACTTTCTCTGTCCGTGGATCCCATGAGTGTGTGTGTCTGTATATGTATACTAGTATTGAACTGTGAGCCCTTCAAATAAGTAATATTTCAGAAATGTAGTACTTCCTCTAAAAAGTTTTCATTTTCTTGTTTCTGCTGTGGGATTTCTTGAGAAAATGTTATTTGTGCATGTTTGTTCTTGAAGTCTATCATAGCTAAGAGAGCTTGGTTAATTAATTGAAGTTAATGCCAAACGTGGATATTTTGAAGCTCGTGAATGGTCTCTGAGGAGAACTCGAGCTTAGAAGGAACACTGGTTTTCACAGACACTAGGAATGGCTCTCTTTTAGAAAGCTGCAGATTTTATTTTCATGCATAGAAACCCCACAATGTGTCAGTCCTTGCTAAACCTTTTAGATGTGGTTCATGAATATACTAGTAAGTATATGTTTGTATAAAAGAGTGACTGTGCAGTGTGAAAATACTTTAAATTATTCTGATAGAAGAATAAAATTGCCTACCCCACTGAGGAACGTCTGTAATGTGGTATTAGTGACCCCTGGTGGGATGCAGAGAAATTGGGGATGTGGGCTTCCTTGCAGATGCTTATTTTCCTCTTCTAAATTAGCTGTGTAGTGAAATCTATGATCAGCAGTTGCAAACTGTCCTGGTTTCGGCAGGGATAGAGTTAATTTCTTTTCTAGTAGCTGGTACAGTGTTTTGGATTTAGGATGAGAACAAAGTTGATAACGCACCGATGTTTTAGTTGTTGCTAGGTAATGCTTACACTAGCCAAGGACTTTTCAGCTTCCCATGTTCTACCGACTGAGAAGGCTGGAGGTGCACAAGAAGCTGGGAGGGGGCACAGCCAAACTGGCCAAAGGGACATTCTATACCATGTGACGTCATGCTCAGTACATAAACTGGGGAAAGCTGGCCGGGGGGGGCCGCTGCTCGGGGACTGGCTGGGCATCGGTCGGCGGGTGGTGAGCAATTGTACTGTGCATCACTTGCTTTGTGTATTATTATTATTATTATCATCATATTATTATTATCATTTTATTTCAATTATTAAACTGTTTTTATCTCAACCCACGAGTTTTCCTAACTTGTGCTCTTCCAATTCTCTCCCCCATCCCACCGGGTGGGGGGGAGTGAGCGAGCGGCTGCGCGGTGCTTAGTTGCCGACTGAAATTAAACCACGACAGTCCTTTTTTGGCGCCCAACGTGGGGCTCGAAGGGTTTGAGATAATAACAGGTTAACCGGAGTGTATTAAAGAACTTATATCTGTTAGTAGTTGTGGGTCACAATGTTGGTTTCTCTGTTCTCGATATTGATTTGTATAATCTGCATCGCGCTCTTTTTCCTGCTGTACATGTTAAAGATTGGTGTTGGGTTTTGCAGTTTGCTGTGGTCTGCAGTGAATAGTAATGTCTCGCTTGTGAGGTTTGTTTTTAGAACATTGACCTTGACCTTAGTGTGGTATGTAAACTTCGCAATGAAGCCGTTACTGTACCACGGAGACCATTTCGTGGAGACAACTAGCAATTGCAGTAACTTTTCTGAGAGTTTTTTTACGGAGGAAATACAGAATGGCAGTGTCACTACCTTCTTCTATAATGTTTCCTCCTTCATTACAGTAATTTTTCAGTATTTTGAGCATCCTTGGGCAGTTAAGATACTTCTATTAATACTTCTTGGGAATACTGTTTCGGTTTTGTCTAAAGTTGGTAAGCAATTTAAGAATATCATCCAGAGATCTGCCCCAAGGCTGAATAATTATGAGTGGCAGGGTGTGTGGGACAAGATGGGCAAGTACCTAGGCCAATGGGCACCCCCAGTGTTTTGGAACTTCACCCCTGAGCAAGTGCAGAATCCTGAAAAGTTAGTAGAATATTTGGACAAAGTATGCTGTCACCCTGGCAACTCCAGAGAGATGCAGATCATTGCAACGTGCTGGGGCCTGGCCCATGCCTACCGAGCCCTGTTCAACACCATTCAGTGCCCTCAAAGGGAAGAGAAGGTCTCTGGCTCTGACAGTAAAACGACACGCACTGCGGCCACTCAGACCCGGGCAACGCGCCCTGCGGCCACTCCGACCCCAGCGACAGGCCGTGCAGCCACTCAGACCCCGGCGACAGGCCCTGCAGCCACTCCGACCCCAGCAACATGCACTGCAGCTACTCAGACGCCGGCAACAGGCCCTGCGGCCACTCAAACCCGGGCAACACGCACTACGGCCACTCCAACCCCGGCGACATGCACTGCAGCCACTCAGACCCCAGCGACATGCACTGTGGCCACTCAGACCCCGGCGACATGCACTGTGGCCACTCAGACCCCAGCGACATGCACTTGCACAGCGGCCACTCCAATGCCGGCGACATGCACTGCGGCCACTCAGACCCCAGCGACATGCACTGCGGTCACTCAGACCCCGGCGACATGCACTGAGGCCACTCAGACCCCGGCGACATGCACTGCGGCCACTCCAACACCGGCAACAGGCCCTGCGGCCACTCAGACTCCGGTGACATGCACTGCGGCCACTCCAATCCCGGCGACAGGCCCTGTGGCCACTCCAACCCCGTTAATATGCACTGCGGCCACTCCAACCCCGGCAACAGGCCCTGCGGCCACTCAGACTCCGGTGACATGCACTTGCACTGCGGTCACTCCAACCCCGGCAACAGGCCCTGCGGCTACTCGGACTCCGGTGACATGCACTTGCACAGCGGTCACTCCAACCCCAGCGACATGCACTGCGGCCACTCCAACCCCGGCAACAGGCCCTGCGGCTACTTGGACTCCGGTGACATGCACTTGCACTGCGGCCACTCCAACCCCGGCGACATGCACTGCGACCACTCCAACCCCGGCAACAGGCCCTGTGGCTGAACCAAAGAACCAGCCTGTGCCGGTATCAGTCGCCCCTGTACACAAGAAGAAATTTTGGAAGCGGAAGTCGGCTCGTTTAGTAAGGGAGGAAGAAGCTTCTTCTAAAAGGGAACCGGAGGAAGAACTGTACGACTACCCTGGAGAAGGGCCATCACGAGAACGGGAAGAGGAGAGCCGGCCGCTGATCGGGGAGGAGGAAGAGGAAGAACTCATAAACGAGGCAGTGACCACCCGATCTCTATCCCTGAGTGAGCTGCGAGATATACGAAAAGATTTCAGCCGTCGTCCAGGCGAGCATATTGTCACCTGGCTGCTCCGATGCTGGGATAATGGGGCCAGTAGCCTGGAATTAGAGGGTAAAGAAGCCAAGCAGCTGGGATCCCTTTCTAGGGAAGGGGGCATTGATAAAGCAATTGGAAAAGGGACACGTATCCTCAGCCTTTGGAGGCGACTCTTGTCAAGCGTGAAGGAAAGGTATCCCTTTAAGGAAGATGACATATGTCGCCCAAGCAAGTGGGCCACCATGGAGAAGGGTATCCAGTTTCTGAGAGAATTAGCTGTGCTGGAGGTGATTTATGATGACCTGAACAATGAACAACTATCCAAAGATCCAGACGAAGTCAAGTGCACACGACCCATGTGGCGGAAGTTTATAAGGAGCTCACCATCGTCATACGCCAATTCATTGGCAGTGATAACCTGGAAAGATGGAGAGGAACAAACAGTGGATGAATTGGCTAGTCAACTCCGGCAATACGAGGAAAGTCTTTCTTCCTCCCTCGTCTCGGCTGTGGAGAAACTGTCCGAAAAACTGTCCCGGGAGATCCAGCAACTCAGAGAGGATAGGTCCTACTCCTCACCTGTACGGACCAGTATCTCGGCTATTAGAAGTAAGCGTTCTTTTGCTCAAGAGAGAGAATATAAAGGGTACACACCACGGGGCACCCTATGGTTTTATCTGCGTGACCACGGAGAGGACATGAGGAAGTGGGATGGGAAACCTACCGCAGCCCTAGGGGCACGGGTACGTGAATTGCAAGGGAAAACAATCACAGAAAGAGGTTCTTCCAGGAAAATTGCTGCTCCAGTTTCCAGCGGGCAGTTCCCCAGAGAGAGTAGAAGGGCTGATCTTACTCTTGATCTTAATGAAGAAACTTCTGACTCGTACGTACAAGAAATGAGAAATGAGTACTGTGATGAGGATTAGAGGGGCCCTGCCTCCAGCCAGGGGGAGGAAAGGGACAACCGGGTTTACTGGACTGTGTGGATTCGGTGGCCTGGCACGTCAGACCCACAGAAGTATAAGGCTCTGGTAGACACCGGTGCACAGTGTACCCTAATGCCATCAAGCTATATAGGGGCAGAACCCATCTGTATTTCTGGGGTGACGGGGGGATCCCAACAGCTAACTGTATTGGAAGCCGAAGTGAGTCTAACTGGGAACGGGTGGCAGAAGCACCCCATTGTGACTGGCCCAGATGCTCCGTGCATCCTTGGCATAGACTACCTCAGGAGAGGGTATTTCAAGGACCCAAAAGGGTACCGGTGGGCTTTTGGTATAGCTGCCTTGGAGATGGAGGAAATTAAACAGCTGTCCACCTTGCCTGGTCTTTCGGAAGACCCCTCTGTTGTGGGGTTGCTGAAGGTCGAAGACCAACAGGTGCCAATCACTACCACCACAGTGCACCGGCGGCAATATCGCACCAACCGAGACTCCCTGATTCCCATCCATAAGCTGATTCATCGACTGGAGAGCCAAGGAGTGATCAGCAAGACCCGCTCACCCTTTAACAGTCCCATATGGCCAGTGCGGAAGTCTAATGGAGAGTGGAGACTAACAGTAGACTATCGTGGCCTAAATGAAGTCACGCCACTGCTGAGTGCTGCTGTGCCAGACATGCTAGAACTTCAATACGAACTGGAGTCAAAGGCAGCCAAGTGGTATGCCACAGTTGATATCGCTAATGCGTTTTTCTCAATCCCTTTGGCAGCGGAGTGCAGGCCACAGTTTGCTTTCACTTGGAGGGGCGTTCAGTACACCTGGAACCGACTGCCCCAGGGGTGGAAACACAGCCCTACCATTTGCCATGGACTAATCCAGACTGCACTAGAACAGGGTGGAGCTCCAGAACACCTGCAATACATTGATGATATCATCGTGTGGGGCAACACAGCAGGAGAAGTTTTTGAAAAAGGGAAGGAAATAGTCCAAATCCTGCTGAAGGCCGGTTTTGCCATAAAACAAAGTAAGGTCAAGGGACCTGCACAGGAGATCCAGTTTTTAGGAATAAAATGGCAAGATGGACGTCGTCAGATCCCAATGGATGTGATCAACAAAATAACAGCCATGTCTCCACCAACTAGCAAAAAGGAAACACAAGCTTTCTTAGGCGTCGTGGGTTTTTGGAGAATGCATATTCCAAATTACAGTCTGATTGTAAACCCTCTCTATCAAGTGACCCGAAAGAAGAACGATTTCAAATGGGGCCCTGAGCAACGACAAGCCTTTGAACAAATTAAACGGGAGGTAGTTCATGCAGTAGCCCTGGGGCCAGTCCGGGCAGGGCAAGAGGTAAAAAATGTGCTCTATACCGCAGCCGGGGAGAATGGCCCTACCTGGAGCCTCTGGCAGAAAGCACCAGGGGAGACTCGAGGTCGACCCCTAGGGTTTTGGAGTCGGGGATACAGAGGATCCGAGGCCCGCTATACTCCAACTGAAAAAGAGATATTAGCAGCATATGAAGGGGTTCGAGCTGCTTCAGAAGTGATCGGCACTGAAGCACAGCTCCTCCTGGCACCCCGACTGCCGGTGCCGGGCTGGATGTTCAGAGGGAGGGTCCCCTGTACACATCATGCAACTGATGCTACATGGAGTAAGTGGGTCGCACTGATCACACAACGGGCTTGAATAGGAAACCCCAGTCGCCCAGGAATCCTGGAAGTGATCATGGATTGGCCAGAGGGCAAAGATTTTGGAATATCGCCAGAGGAGGAGGTGACGTGTGCTGAGGAGGCCCCAATGTATAATGAACTACCAGAAAATGAGAAGCAATATGCCCTGTTCACTGATGGGTCCTGTCGTCTTGTGGGAAAGCATCGGAAGTGGAAAGCTGCTGTATGGAGTCCTATGTGACAAGTTGTAGAAAATGCTGAAGGAGAAGGTGAATCGAGCCAATTTGCAGAAGTAAAGGCCATCCAGCTGGCTTTAGACATTGCTGACTGAGAAAAGTGGCCAGTGCTCTATCTCTGTACTGTCTCATGGATGGTGGCAAATGCCCTGTGGGGGTGGTTGCAGCAATGGAAGCGCAGCAACTGGCAGCGCAGAGGCAAACCCATCTGGGCTGCCGCATTGTGGCAAGATATTGCTGCCCGGGTGGAGAACCTGGTTGTAAAAGTCCGTCACGTAGATGCTCACGTACCCAAGAGTCGGGCCACTGAAGAACATCAAAACAACCAGCAGGTGGATCAGGCTGCTAAGATTGAAGTGGCTCAGGTGGATCTGGACTGGCAACATAAGGGTGAATTATTTATAGCTCGGTGGGCCCATGACACCTCAGGTCACCAAGGAAGAGATGCAACATATAGATGGGCTCGTGATCGAGGGGTGGACTTGACCATGGACACTATAGCCCAGGTTATCCATGAATGCAAAACATGCGCTGCAATCAAGCAAGCCAAGCGGTTAAAGCCTTTTTGGTATGGAGGACGATGGTTGAAATATAAATATGGGGAGGCCTGGCAGATCAATTATATCACACTCCCACAAACCCGCCAAGGCAAGCGCCACGTGCTTACAATGGTGGAGGCAACCACCGGATGGCTGGAAACATATCCCGTGCCCCATGCCACTGCCCGGAACACTATCCTGGGCCTTGAAAAGCAAGTCCTATGGCGACATGGCACCCCAGAAAGAATTGAGTCAGACAACGGGACTCATTTCCAAAACAACTCATAGAAACCTGGGCCAAAGAGCACGGCATTGAGTGGGTGTATCACATCCCCTGTCATGCACCAGCCTCCAGGAAAACTGAACGATACAATGGACTGTTAAAGACTATGCTGAGAGCAATGGGTGGTGGGACGTTCAAACATTGGGATACGCATTTAGCAAAGGCCACCTGGTTAGTCAACACGAGGGGATCTGCCAATCGAGCAGGCCCTGCCCAGTCAGAACTTTTACGTACTGTAGATGGGAATAAAGTTCCTGTAGTGCACATAAAAAATATGCTGGGGAAGACAGTCTGGGTTATTCCTGCCTCAGGCAGAGGCAGACCCATCCATGGGATTGCTTTTGCTCAAGGACCTGGGTGCACTTGGTGGATAATGCGGAAGGATGGGGAAGTCCGATGTGTACCTCAAGGGGATTTGATTTTGGGTGAGAATAGCCAATGATCTGAATCATGTGATGTTAAGTACTAATTATAGTTATAATAGTTATACTAATAATACACAGATATACTAATCATACTAATAATATTATATGCCATACTAATGTTATTACAATAAGAATCACCCAGACTAATGAAGAATAACTTCAGTGAAACCAAGCAAAGCACAGTGGTGATGGTACCAGAACTGACTTCAACATGAAACAATCCAACACCACATACCATCTCCATTTTTCCTGCCCTAAAAGATTATTATGACAGATGGAGCCCGAAGTCATGGACTAAATGAACTCACCAAACATTTTAGAGGGATGGCCCACAGACGAAGGGAATGATATCTCTCTGTGTGTGTGTGTGTGTGTGTGTGTGTGTATATATAAAAAGGGGTGGTGATTAATGAAAATGTACTGGAAAATATGAGACTTGAGCATGACGCAGATGGTATAGAATAAGGGGTGGATACTGTCCTGGTTTCGGCAGGGATAGAGTTAATTTCTTTTCTAGTAGCTGGTACAGTGTTTTGGATTTAGGATGAGAACAAAGTTGATAACGCACCGATGTTTTAGTTGTTGCTAGGTAATGCTTACACTAGCCAAGGACTTTTCAGCTTCCCATGTTCTACCGACTGAGAAGGCTGGAGGTGCACAAGAAGCTGGGAGGGGGCACAGCCAAACTGGCCAACGGGACATTCCATACCATGTGACGTCATGCTCAGTACATAAACTGGGGAAAGCTGGCCGGGGGGGGCCGCTGCTCGGGGACTGGCTGGGCATCGGTCGGCGGGTGGTGAGCAATTGTACTGTGCATCACTTGCTTTGTGTATTATTATTATTATTATCATATTATTATTATTATCATTTTATTTCAATTATTAAACTGTTTTTATCTCAACCTACGAGTTTTCCTAACTTGTGCTCTTCCAATTCTCTCCCCCATCCCACCGGGTGGGGGGGGAGTGAGCGAGTGGCTGCGTGGTGCTTAGTTGCCGACTGAAATTAAACCACGACCACGTGTGTCTGTATATGTATACTAGTATTGAACTGTGAGCCCTTCAAATAAGTAATATTTCAGAAATGTAGTACTTCCTCTAAAAAGTTTTCATTTTCTTGTTTCTGCTGTGGGATTTCTTGAGAAAATGTTATTTGTGCATGTTTGTTCTTGAAGTCTATCATAGCTAAGAGAGCTTGGTTAATTAATTGAAGTTAATGCCAAACGTGGATATTTTGAAGCTCGTGAATGGTCTCTGAGGAGAACTCGAGCTTAGAAGGAACACTGGTTTTCACAGACACTAGGAATGGCTCTCTTTTAGAAAGCTGCAGATTTTATTTTCATGCATAGAAACCCCACAATGTGTCAGTCCTTGCTAAACCTTTTAGATGTGGTTCATGAATATACTAGTAAGTATATGTTTGTATAAAAGAGTGACTGTGCAGTGTGAAAATACTTTAAATTATTCTGATAGAAGAATAAAATTGCCTACCCCACTGAGGAACGTCTGTAATGTGGTATTAGTGACCCCTGGTGGGATGCAGAGAAATTGGGGATGTGGGCTTCCTTGCAGATGCTTATTTTCCTCTTCTAAATTAGCTGTGTAGTGAAATCTATGATCAGCAGTTGCAAACTAGGCCAGTTTATTGAAACCAACAGCAGGAAGCACCCCCTCACAATCCCGCTTGTACACTCTTCCTTTGCAGTATTTACAGAGATATTTAGAAGAGCTTAGGCACAGTGGTCTGATGTTGCTGTGTCTGTCTTGAGAGATGTTATGAAAATCCTCTTTTAAAGTTACTGGATAACTCTCAAACCAGAAGAAATTTGGGAGAGAAAATTGCTGTAAAACTGAAGAGGAAATTGAGGGATTGAAGGAATAAATGGTACAGAAGAGTCCATAAGATTACAGAACTTTGTATAGCAAGATGATCTGCTTAGCATGCATGGGAGTTTTAATATTTCAATTGCAAGGCTCTAATCACTTAGCATGAAGGTAAATTGAAAGTGCCAAAGCTTAAAACAAGTTATATCAGATGCATATCTAGAAAGATAGACCTAATAAACACAACTTAGAATGTTGTTTTGCCTAGGCTTTTGTTACACCTAGAATTTGGGATAGGGGGAACAATCTTAAGTAGTAGATATGTCATTGAAATGCTCTATGGAAACATCTGGCTGTAGGAAGCAAAGGGAGCTTTAAATATATGTTTAATGTGTAAAAAAGGCAGCCTTCATTTCTGTAAGAGCTTACTTTCAAATGTGCTTACTACTATAAGTTCTGTAGAAGGCAATATAGCATGGTCATTGGCATTTTAATGCAACGACTAGTAAGTTATTATTGAAGCTATCTGTTGTCAGCCTTTGTCTTAAAAAAAGTTAGCCAATGCCTTCTATGTTAATGGCTTATTCAAAAGATAATTTTAAATCTCTTCTGTAACATTTCTAACCATTTCTCCTAACCCTGTGCTAATAAAACCTCTTTAACAGCAGATGAGGATAGTTCTCTGTTTTTGTACCTGTGGAGAATGACAACTTCCCTAGGACACATAGGAAGCATGTTACAGAACCAAGCAGACAACATGGTGCTTAATCCTTCATCTTTCTTGTATGTACATATGGCTTCTAAACAAGGATATTGTAAAAGGAAATGGTATGCTCAACTGACTGAAACCAAAAATTCTTTTTTCTCTCTCTCACACTCGACTTCCTGAAAAACCTGGCTGGAAGAATAATCTGCATAGAGCACCTATGACGTGAGGCACAACTTGAAAGCAGGGTCTGAGAACAACCTAGCATTCTTTCATGTGATTAAGTTAGGGCCCTTTCATATGCAAGCACATCAGTCCATCTCATTTCAAGCAGCTGCTGTCTTGCCAGCAAATAATTCCCCAACTATTTACATTCTCTTACATTAACATTATGGATACCTGTATTGGGTTTATGTGGCAAGGTTTTGGTAGCGGGGGGGGCTGCAGGGGTGGCTTCTGTGAGAAGAGATCAGGAGCTGCCCCCATGTTGGACAGAGCCAGTTCCAGCCAGATCCAAGATGGACCTGCCGCTGGCCAAAGCTGAGCCAATCAGCAATGCTGATGGTGCTTCTGTGATAACATATTTAAGAAAGGGTAAAAAAACACTGCACAGCAGCTCTGGGAGAGAGGAGTGAGAAAAATGTGAGAGAAACAACCCTGCAGACACCAAGGTTGGTGAAGAAGGAGGGGGAGGAGGTGCTCCAGGCACCAGAGCAGAGATTCCCCTGCAGCCTGTGCAGAAGACCAAGGTGATGCAGGTTGTCCCCCTGCAGCCCATGGAGGAACACGGTGGAGCCGATATCTACCCTGCAGCCCATGGAGGACCCTATGCCAGAGCAGGTGGATGTGCCCTGAAGGAAGCTGTGACCCTGTGGAGAGCCCACACAGGAGCAGGTTTTCTGGGAGGAACTGTGGCCCCTGGGGGACCCATGCTGGAGCAATCTATTCCTGATGGACTGTACCCCATGGAAAGGACCCGTGCTGGAACAGTTCGTGAAGGACTGCAGCCCATGGGAGAGACCCCACACTGGATGGGGTCTTATGGGTCCCTTCCAACTCGAGATATTCTATGGAGCAGAGGAACAGTGTTTAGGAGGAAGAAGCAGCAGAGAAGAACTGTTATGAATTGACCACAACCTCCATTCCCTGTCCCCCTGCGCAGCTCAGGGAGAGGAGGTAGAAGAATTGGGAATGAAGTTGAGCCTGGGAAGAAGGGAGGGTGGGGGGCAAGGTGTTTTTAGTTTTGTTTTTATTTTTTGCTCTTCTATCGGTGAATGGAGTTAAATCCAGTTGGCGGCCGGTCACGAGCGGTGTTCCCCAGGGCTCAGTTTTGGGGCCGGTCTTGTTCAATATCTTTATCAATGATGTGGATGAGGGGATCGAGTGCACCCTCAGTAAGTTTGCAGACGACACCAAGCTGGGCGGGAGTGTTGATCTGCTCGAGGGTAGGAAGGCTCTGCAGAGGGACCTGGACAGGCTGGGTCGATGGGCCGAGGCCAACTGTATGAGATTCAACAAGGCCAAGTGCCGGGTCCTGCACTTGGGTCACAACAACCCCATGCAACGCTACAGGCTTGGGGAAGAGTGGCTGGAAAGCTGCCTGGCGGAAAAGGACCTGGGGGTGCTGGTTGACAGCCGGCTGAACATGAGCCGGCAGTGTGCCCAGGCAGCCAAGAAGGCCAATGGCATCCTGGCCTGTATCAGAAATAGTGTGGCCAGCAGGACTAGGGAAGTGATCGTGCCCCTGTACTCGGCCCTGGTGAGGCCGCACCTCGACTACTGTGTTCAGTTTTGGGCCCCTCACTACAAGAAGGACATTGAGGTGCTGGAGCGTGTCCAGAGAAGGGCAACGAGGCTGGTGAGGGGTCTGGAGAACAAGTCTTATGAGGAGCAGCTGAGGGAACTGGGACTGTTTAGCTTGGAGAAGAGGCGGCTGAGGGGAGACCTTATCGCGCTCTACAACTACCTGAAAGGAGGTTGTAGCGAGGTGGGTGTCGGTCTCTTCTCCCAAGTAACTAGCGATAGGACGAGAGGAAATGGCCTCAAGTTGCGGCAGGGGAGGTTTAGATTGGATGTGAGGAAAAACTTCTTTACTGAAAGAGTGGTTAAACATTGGAACAGGCTGCCCAGGGAAGTGGTTGAGTCCCCATCCCTGGAGGTATTTAAAAGACATGTAGATGAGGCGCTTAGGGACATGGTTTAGTGGGCATGGTGGTGTTGGGTTGACGGTTGGACTCGATGATCTTAGAGGTCTTTTCCAACCTTAATGATTCTATGATTCTATGATTATTCTATTATTAATTAGCAATAAATTAAATTAATTTCCCCACGTCAAGTCTGTTTTGTCTGTGATGGTAATTGGTGAGTGATCTCCCTGTCCTTATCTTGACCCATGAGCTTCTCCATCTTATTTTTTCCCTGTCTTGCTGAGGAGGGGGAATGAGAGAGCAGCTTGGTGGGCATCTGGCAGACAGCCAAGGTTAACCCACCACAATATCGTGCATTTGTTTTATGTTCTTTTGAGGATGTGAGAGTGGTTTTTCATTTATTTTACCCCTAAATTAAACAAGCAGTGTTGCAAGATTTGCACCACCTAATGAGTGTTTCATTAGGGGACATGTTTAGGAAAAAAAACAAGTGGCTTGTTTGTTTTCTCTCTTTTGTCAGACAGTGCAATTTCAAATCGTGTGCTCATTTTCTTCATATAAGTACAGCTGAGGTGTTTTACACTGAAGTTTTAATGATTTGGGTTATTTTAATTCTCATCTGTGTCTTGAGTGATAAACAGTATTCCTTTCTGTCTTTATTCTAGGTACTAAAAAATGCTATCTACATAATGCCTAGACATGACTATTAATGACTTAATTTGTTTTAAAAGCAATTCAGTGCTGTTTACAAGATAAAATTTCTCTGTATCGTGCTTAGTTCTCTCCATTTATATTCAAAATCAACGAGGATTGTGTATGTCAATGTTGTTCATTAGATTTTATTATTCTTATTAATTAGCTTGTTTTGAAGAGCAACATAGCCACAGATCAAATACAAGTATGCAGGTAAATTTATTGTCATGTTGATGATCTGATTCAGACTTCTTTTAATCTATGTTTGTAAATTGCACTTCATTGAAATTAAAAGCTGCTGATTTACTAATCAGCTGAACATTAAGATTGATTATAGAGTTTAGATACATGCAGGGGTAATCCTCAGAGCTGATAACTACGTATAAAAGAAACAATGTGCAGTATTTGGAGTTTCAGTAATTTTTATTTATAGGAATTATTTTCATAAGTATTGCTGTTTTAAAGCTTAATTTCCACTTGTTTGTACACCATAACAGTAGGAAAATAATCCATTAAAAATACAAAGTGCATACTTTCAGTTGATTTTAGTATATGCTGAAGGCTGCATCTACAAAAGATTTTAAATGCCTAGTTGGTGTGTGAAGTGTTTAAATCCAGAATTGAGATTCACAGTATAGGCTTATCAGCTTAAACCCAGAGGTTCCTCTCAGATCTCTACCTCTCTCACTATTAATCCAGTAAAATCCCCCAAGGAATCTGTATTTTTGCTGCTGGGGAAAGAAAAAACTTCTAAGTTGTGAGGGTGGTGCCTGCAGATTCACAAATCAATCATTCACCTACCCAGTTTACCTGCAGGACATTTTTGGCAGTGTGCTAATTTTGTCTGGGATAGAGTTAATTTTCTTCATAGTAGCTAGTATGGGGCTATGTTTTGGATTTGTGCTGGAAACAGTGTTGATAACACAGGGATGTTTTCGTTACTGCTGAGCAGTGCTTACACAGAGTCAAGGTCTTTTCTGCTTCTCACACCGCCCTGGCCAGCGAGTAGGTTGGAGTTGCACAAAAAGTTGGGAGGGGACACAGCTGGGACAGCTGACCCCAACTGACCAAAGGGATATTCCATACCGTATGATGTCATGCTCAGCAATAAAAGATGAGGGAAGAAGGAAGGGGGGACTTTTGGAGTGATGGCATTTGTCTTCCCAAGTAACCGTTACGCGTGATGGAGCCCTGCTTTCCTGGAGATGGCTGAACACCTGCCTGCCGATGGGTAGCAGTGAATGAATTCCTTGTTTTGCTTTGCTTGCGTGCGCGGCTTTTGCTTCACTTATTAAACTGTCTTTATCTCAACCCACGAGTTCTCTCACTTTTACCCTTCCGATTCTCTCCCCCATCCCACTGGAGGGGGAGTGAGCAAGCGGCTGTGTGGTGCTTAGTTGCTGGCTGGGGTTAAACCACAACAGGCAGGTATTCTAGCAGATTAGTCCTCAAGTCTGCTACAGATGATGGTAAGAATTATTTATAGTGCAGTAGCTGAAGTATTCTGCTGAGGCTTGGGAGAGGCAAGTTAAAATGCCTCCTCTGCCTGTGCAGAGATTTGCTCTTTCACATCTTGAGAGTGCCAGTGTCCTAACAACTGGGAGGTATTCTCATATAAACACCATTCCGCTTTGCTAGAAAGTGATAGCTTTATCCAAATAAGCTCTTAGGTGTATTGAAAGAGGTTGGACTTTACCCTGTAGAGTTATTTCAGCTAAATTCAGTAAACTAAACATGAATGCCTTTTCTGTAGTTAGTGGAGTCAGAGGCACTATTTTAGGCTGGGATGAATTGTCTTCTGGAGGTGCTATTGATGTTCTTCACTAGCAAGGGAACCCAGACATCTAATTTTTACGTAAGTCAGATGAAGTGAATCCAGGCCTGATGGCTAAATTTAAAATTCCAACCTAGGTTCTTCCTCAGGGACTACCCACATTTACTAGAGACAAGCCAGCTGACCCAGGTGTTTCCTGCACAGCACCACACCTGTTTCCTACCCAGGCCTGACTGATGAAAACCCCTTGGCCTCTGAAAGCCTCACCACACCTGACCTCCTTGGCCTGGTCTGAACACTGAAACTTTCAATACCTGATTTCTCTTTAAAATATACTTGGAGAAGGCAGCAAGGCTACCCCAGCCTGAGCCCTTCTCCCCTCCCAGAGCAGCTCTGTACAAAAAAAAAAAAAAAAGGCAAAAAAAAAAAATCAGGAGTCAGGGAACAAAGAGGAAAAAAGAGATTGTGAGTAGGATTATAGTGGGTAAGGCATATAACCTTAATTTTGGCCTTTAATTCCCAGAGTGTTTGCATTTTCTAATGAATGACACAAGTTATATAATATATGCCTTTGCATAGGAACCAGGGCTGTGTTTTCTAATAAGTGTGTTTTATCTTTTAGGCTGTCCTTTCGTGTGTCCCTTGCTAGCTCTGTGCATTTTGCAGTCCTGTACTATACAAGTGTTTTATAGAAAGCAGAACAGTTGTAACAGGTGAGCTTGCCAAAGTCAGCCCCTTAAATACCCTATAGCCAAACAATCAAGGTATTTGCCTAGAAAGTAAGAGATCTGTATTTGTTACAATTCCCACTCTAAATTATGTAAAGGAGGTGTTTAAACAAAGGTTTCCTGCCTTCTTAGGTGCCTGCAATAACCACTATGCTATTGGGTATTTAAACTCCTGGCAGTGGCCAATGAAAGCAAAAGCTGCCTCCTTATCTGTGAACTCTGCTGGAGGAGAGTACTGTTTTTGAGCTGGAGTTGTCATGTAAAAATCCTGTGAGAATTTTACTCCAGTATTTTTGTACTGGGTCTGGCTGGGATATGTTAAGGGATATTAAGAGCAGCAGTGGCTGCAGCCTTCAGAAGCTCTGGCCTGGGACTCTCCTGCTTGGCCACTGGAGCCCAGTTTGCTGTGCCTGGGGATGCAGGCCCTCTGCCCAGGCTGAGGGATGTGGCTGTCACTTTCCCATTTGCAGGTTCAACCAGTAGTAAAGCTGAGCATGTACTGCAGAGATATGCACACAGGACACTGATGTGGCTGGCTATGCAGACTGCTGCTGGCAAGGTGCTGCCTTCAACAGTATCTACGTATAGAACTCACAAAACATAAACATAGATAGACAAGTCCCCTTTCTCCTCTTTGGCTGGTAGAGACAGAAGGTCACTAGTGAATGCCCACACACATCACTCTCTAGAGCCACAAGCATGTGCATATTTGTGGATCCCCTGAGTACTGGCATGGCTCCCTCTGTCTGCCTGGTACCCCTGCCCAGAATTCAAGCCCTCTTACCTGCTTAACAGGTTCCCTACTCACCAGCTAGTCCGGCTTGATGCTCACTCGCACACTCATCCCATGGGCACTACACACTCACAAGTCCCCCTCCTACTCATCAGCTAGTCCAGATGGAAGTTTGCTAGTGACTGACACACACATACCCCCACACACCAGGTTTGAGAAAGATAAAGACACTCGGCTTCCCCCCAGCAGCTGGCATCAGGCACACAGGTTCTGACCTGCAGTCCTGCTCCAGCCACTGGCACTGAGCCCCTCGATTGCCTCACTCATGCTGGTCCCCCCACCCAGTAGCTGGTTTTTTTGGGACACATGCCATTCCCACCTCAGTGGCTGGTGACCAAGGGCCCCACCCACTCCAGTGACTGGCACTGAGACCCCCACTTGTTCCAATAGCTGACACAACAGGCCAGGGGTACCTACACCCCCGATCTGACTCCAGCAGTTGGTACTCCAGGCTCAAAGTCTGTAGGACCCTCCCAAGATCCAGAGAGTTATGGCCCCTCCAACCACTGACACTAGGACCTTCACTTGCTCCCAGTGGCTGACACGACAGGCCAGGGGCACCTATACCCCAAGTCTGACTCCAGTAGCTGGCACCAAATACACTCATGCCAGTCCCCCAGTAGCTGGTATTTAGTCCTTGCAGCACATATACACACAGGATAGAGAGTGAGATTATGCAGAGAGATCGTTAAGAAAAGATTTAAGAAGATGATAAGACAGACTCAGCCAAACAAGTATACTGACCAGCCCCTTTTACATCATTTTCTGTCTAACCCCCTCTTTGTTCCTCCCTGTTCCCCCTTTACCTGCACATTGCCTCATCAACTGCGATGAGTTCAGTTAGTGCGACTGACCAGGTTTGTTCTTAGCACTCCCAGTGTTCTGCACCGTGTGTGTGGGTGTGTGGGAGAGAGAGAGAGAATTAGAGAGGGAGGGATCTCAATAAGAAAGGCCCAACAACAAATAGCTTAACAAGATAACTGCTTTAATAAGACAGAATAATAAGAGGAATATAGATAGCGAGTAAATCTTACATCCCTTCAGATGCTGGGCACCCCACATTCATACAGCATCGGACTTAGCCCAGATGGATTTTCCCACGGCATGCTTCATAGAACAGATCCTGTCCATGGAGAAAAGCTCTCCCTTTTTTTGTCCTTTGAGCTAATTTCCTTACAAAAAAACCAACTCTATTCCTAAAAGATGTTCTCATGAGAACTTCTTGCTGCACTGTTAAAGGTGAGGCCACAAGGGTGATGTAATCACTAGTACCAAGTGGGAGCTGCCTGCAGGCTCCTCTGGTACAGTGAGCTGCTGAGTTTATCCTGCGGCCAAGGGATTTGTGCAGCACAACAGAGGCCTGAAGGCCACGCTGTACGTGCAGCACAGCGCAGCACAGGCCTGGGCCTACTCAGGTTAACTGCATTGTGGATCACTAACTCCTAAATGTGCAACGCTATCCCAGTCAGGATCACTACAACCTCCCTTATCATTTGTTGGTCAGGTTTGTCTCTGTATTTTCTTGTTTATGGCTCCTTTGACCAAATACCCTTAAAGGAGCAGTCACTCTCCTTCCACATACCCTTACAGGATGGAGTCAACTTTCTTCATAGCAGTCCATATGGTGCTGTGCTTTGTATTTGTGGCTAAAAACAACGCTGATGATAACACACCAATGTTTTGGCTATTGCTAAACAGTGTTTGCACAGCAGCAAGGCTTTCTTTCCCACTATGCCCTGCCCACCCCCACACAGCGAGTAGGCTGGGGGTGGGCAAGAGGTTGGAAGGGGATATAACCAAGACAGCTGACCCAAACTGAACAAAGAGATATTCCATGCTGTATGATGTTGAGCTCAGCAATAAAAGCTCAGTGAATTAATTCCTCTTTTTGTTTTGCTTGCATGCACACCTTTTGCTTTCCCTATTAAATTGTAATTATCTCAATCCCTGAATCATCTTGCCTTCCTTCTATTTTCTCTCCGTCTCGTGGGAGAGGGGAGCGAGCAGGTGGCTGGGTGGGTGTTTGGCTATTGGCCGGAGTCAACCCACCATAGTCCTTTTTTGGCACTCAATGTGGGGCTTGAGATAATGACAGTTTCGATCTGAGCATGCTATAGCTGTTGTAGTTGTTAATTGGCAGGCTTCTGTGCTGATCATGGAATATGCTTTCTTTACTGTATATTAGACTCCAGGGCCTGTTAGTGGCTGCTTTTGGCTCTTGCTGTTTACTGTGCTACATATCACTTTATTTCACTGTACCTGGGAACATTTTAATAAAAGCAATGGCCATGCACTTGGCCCTGGGCTGGCATATGGACTTGGCATTGATGCCGTTCCTGTGCTGGGTAGGCTATCTTGCGGGGAGAATAGAATAGAATAGAATAGAGTAGAATAGAATAGAATAGAATAGAATAGTCTGGGTTGGAAGGGACCTTTAAAGGTCATCTAGTCCAACCCCCCTGCCGTGGGCAGGGACATCTTTCACTAGATCACGTTGCTCAGAGCCCCGTCCAACCTGACCTTGTGTGTTTCCAGGGATGGGGCATCCACCACCTCTCTGGGCAACCTGTTCCACTGTTTCACCACCCTCAGCATAAAAAATTTCTTCCTTGTATCTAGTCTAAATCTACCCCCCTTTAGTTTAAAGCCATTCCCCCTTGTCCTGTCACAACAGGCCCTGCTAAAAAGTTTGCCGCCATCTTTCTTATAAGCCCCCTTTAAGTACTGATAGGCTGCAATAAGGTCTCCCTGAAGCCTTCTCTTCTCCAGGCTGAACAACCCCAACTCTCTCAGCCTTTCTTCAGAGGAGAGGTGTTCCATCCCCCTGATCATTTTTGTGGCCCTCTTCTGGACCCGCTCCAACAGGTCCGTGTCTTTCTTATGCTGAGGGCTCCAGAGCTGGACGCAGTACTCCAGGTGGGGTCTCACCAGAGCAGAGTAGAGGGGCAGAATCACCTCCCTCGACCTGCTGGCCACGCTTCTTTTGATGCAGCCCAGGATACGGTTGGCCTTCTGGGCTGCGAGCGCACATTGCTGGCTCATGTCCAGCTTTTCATCCACCAGTACCCCCAAGTCCTTCTCGGCAGGGCTGCTCTCAATCCCTTCATCCCCCAGCCTGTATTGATACCGGGGGTTGCCCCGACCCAGGGGCAGGACCTTGCACTTGGCCTTGTTAAACCTCATGAGGTTCACACGGGCCCACTTCTCGAGCTTGTCCAGGTCCCTCTGGATGGCATCCCATCCCTCTGGCATGTCGACTGCACCACTCAGCTTGGTGTCATCTGCAAACTTGCTGAGGGTGCACGCGATCCCACTATGTCATTAATGAAGATATTAAACAGTACCAGTCCCAATACAGACCCCTGCGGGACGCCACTCATCACCAATCTCCATCTGGACATTGACCCGTTGACCACTACCCTCTGGATGCGACCATCCAGCCAATTCCTCATCCATCAAACAGTCCACCCATCAAATCCATACCTCTCCAGTTTAGAGAGAAGGATGTTGTGGGGGACTGTGTCAAAGGCCTTACAGAGGTCCAGATAGACGACATCTGTAGCCCTTCCCGAGTCCACTGATGTAGTCACTCCATCATAGAAGGCCACTAGGTTGGTCAGGCAGGACTTGCCCTTGGTGAAGCCATGCTGGCTGTCTCAAATCCCCTCCCTGTCCTCCATGTGCCTTAGCATAGCTTCCAGGAGGATCTGTTCCATGATCTTCCCAGGCACAGAGGTGAGACTGACTGGCCTGTAGTTCCCCGGGTCTTCCTTTTTTCCTTTTTTAAAAATGGGGGCTATGTTTCCCCTTTTCCAGTCAGTGGGAACTTCACCTGACTGCCACGACTTCTCAAATGTGATGGATAGTGGCTTAGCAACTTCATCCGCCAGTTCCTTCAGGACTCGCGGATGGATCTCATCGGGTCCCATGGACTTGTGCACCTTCAGGTGCCTTAGATGGTCTCGAACCTGATGTTCCCCCACAGTGGGCGGCTCTTCATTCTCCCAGTCCCCGCCTTTGCCTTCTGCGGCTTGCGCGGTGAGGCTCGAGCACTTGCCGGTGAAGACCGAGGCAAAAAAGTCATTGAGTACCTCCGCCTTCTCCGTGTCCTGGGTAACCAGGTCTCCCGTTTCATTCCGGAGAGGGCCCACATTTTCCCTAGTCTTCCTTTTATCACCGACGTACCTATAGAAGCTTTTCTTGTTGCCCTTGACATCCCTGGCCAGATTTAATTCTGTCAGGGCTTTAGCTTTCCTAACCTGATCCCTGGCTGCTCAGACAATTTCTCTGTATTCCTGCCAGGCTGCCTGTCCTTGCTTCCACCCCCTGTAGGCTTCCTTTTTGTGTTTGAGTTTGTCCAGGAGCTCCTTGTTCATCCATGCAGGCTTCCTGGTGTTTTTGCCTGACTTCCTCTTTGTTGGGATGCATCGCTCCTGAGCTTGAAGGAGGTGATCCTTGAATATTACCCAGCTTTCTTGGGCCCCTCTTCCCTCCAGGGCTTTGTCCCATGGCACTCTACCAAGCAGATCCCTGAAGAGGCCAAAGTCTGCTCTCCTGAAGTCCAGAGTAGTGAGCTTGCTGTGCGCCCTCCTCGGTGCCCTAAGGATATTCAACTCCACCATTTCGTGGTCACTGCAGCCCAGGCTGCCCTTGAGCTTCACATTCCCCACCAGCCCCTCCTTGCTGGTGAGAACAAGGTCCGGCATAGCACCTCTCCTCATTGGCTCCTCTACCACTTGGAGAAGGAAGTTATCATCGACGCATTCCAGGAACCTCCCGGATTGCTTATGCCCTGCCGTGTTGTCCCTCCAACAGATGTCGGGGTGGTTGACGTCCCCCATGAGGACCAGGGCTTGAGATCGTGAGGCTGCTCCTATCTGTCTATAGAGGGCCTCATCCGCTCGGTCTTCCTGGTCGGGTGGCCTGTAGCAGACCCCCACCGTGATGTCACCTGTCCCTGCCTTCCCTTTAATCCTGACCCATAAGCTCTCAGTCGGCTCCTCATCCATCCCCAGGCAGAGCTCCATGCACTCCAGCTGGTCATTGACATAGAAGGCGACACCCCCTCCTCGTCTCCCCTGCCTGTCCTTCCTAAAGAGCCTGTATCCCTCCATCCCAACACTCCAATCATAGGAGCCATCCCACCACGTCTCCGTGATGCCAATAAGGTCGTAGCCCTGCAGGCGTGCGCACGTCTCGAAATCCTCTTGTTTATTCCCCATGCTACGTGCGTTTGCATAGAGGCATTGAAGTTGGGCCCCCGATGAAGCTGTCTTACTGGCTGGAGTTCCTTTGTGCTGCTCTTCAGGTGCTCTCCTGCTGACCTGTGATCCTTCTCCAGGCTCTGGGCATCTAGTGCTGGCCCTGGCATCAAACTGGTAGGAGTGGGATGGACTGAGGTTCCCCTCCCCCGGCATCTCTAGTTTAAAGCCCTCTTCACCAGCTTGGCAAGCCTATGACTGAAGATGCTCTTCCCCTCCTCTGACAAGATGGACCCCATCAGCCCCCAGTAGACCAGGTTTCTAAAAGCAAGTCCCATGGTCTAAGTAGCCGAACCCCTGGCTGTGGCACCAGTCCCGTAACCATTTGTTGACTCGCCAGATTCGACTGGCCCTTTCAAACCCCTTCCCTTTGACTGGCAGGATTGATGAAAAAACTACCTGCGCTATAATCCCCCAAATGAGGGATTACAACTCCCTCTTCTCCAGGATGCATGTGTACAACTTTGTTGCACAGGCTCCTGAGGTTCTTGCACATCCTTATGTAAGCTGTTTGATCCTATTATCCAATATCGCTGTGTAGTTGTTGGGTGCATGGAACCTGGTTTCATCCTGACATAAGAGTAAGGAACTTGTTGGTGATGTCACAGAGAAACGTGCTGCAAGACGATCCCTGGATGGCGGGGTACGTCGAAGGATTTGGGCAGGTGCCTAGGGAGGTTATCACTTCTGATAGCCTGGGATTTTACTCCTGAACAGGCAAGTAATCCTGGTAAACTGACACAGCACCTGATAGAAGGGTGCCTTGCCAACCCAAATGAGACCCAGCAGCTCCTAGCACTGTTTTGCAGCTTGGCCTGTGCCTATTGAGCCTTTGTCCAGCACCATCAGAGGAGCAGGGGAAAGAGGGCCTCTACATCTGAGGACACCATGCTTGAGACAGGGACCCAAACCCCAACTACAGTAATTGCCTCATTAGTCAAAAATAAACACTGGATGTGGAAATCAATGGGTCCATACCATCAATTAGTAAAGGAGGCAGAGGAGGAGGAAGGGTCTTATCAGGAAGCCAGTCCTTCAGCAAAGAAAACCAGTAAGAGTAAAATGTGAGTAAGACGTGAGAGAAATCAGACAAGAGGTGGAAACCATCCAACTGCTAACCCTGAGTGAGCTGCAAGGTCTGTGGAAAGATTACGGCTGCCAGCCAGGCTAGTGAATTGCTGTCTGATTGCTCTGATGCTGGGATACTGTGGCCAACAGTCAGGAATTAGAGGGTATGGAAGTCTAGCAGCTGGGATCCCTTGCTAGGGACCAGGGAATTGACAAAGAAATTGGAAGAGAGGTGATAATCTGCAGCCTCTTGAGGTGGCGCTTGTCGAGTGATGTCCAGTGCACACAGGCCATGTGGAGGAGGTTTGTCCAAAATGCACCAGCACCCTAGCAATGATGGACCAGCCAGACCTCGAGATACCAACTGCGGAGAATGTCTCACTGGCTTTGGCGATTCAAAGAGAATCTCTCTTCCTTTTCATCCTGTGGGCCTGCATCTCTGCTGTCAGGGGTGCCCCACAGAGTCAGCCTCACCCTGCTGGAGGGAAAGGGAGCCCCAAGCGCATACTGCGTGGCACCCTCTAGGTCTTCCTGCATGACCAGGGGGAGGACATGAGGAAGTGGGATGGTGAGCCTGCCTCTAAGCTAGAAGCCCATGTACATGAACGAGGGGGAAGACAGCTGCTAAGAAGGGGCCATCCAAGAAGGCTTTCACTCTAGTTGCAGCTGAGATGGTAGAAGGCAACCAGCAATCCCCCCATACATAGAAGAAGGGCCGAGAATGCCTCTCCTCCTGATTTTGATGAAGGGACTTCTCGTCTGACACTGCAGGGGTCAGATGATAGTGAATACTGTGACCTGGAGTAGAGGGTCCCTGCCTCCAACCAGGTGGAGGAAAGGGACAACCGGTTTTACTCGACTGTGTGGATTCAATGGCCTGGCACATCAGACCCACAGAAGTATGAGGCTTTGGTGGATACTGGTGTACAGTGTACCCTAATGCCATCAGGGTACAAGGGGGTGGAACCCATTTGGATTTCTGGAGTGACAGGGAGATCCCAACAGTTTTCCAACAGTGTTGGAGGCTGAGGTGAGCCTAACAGGGGACAAGTGGCAAAAGCATACCATTGTGACCAGCCCAGAGGCCCTGTGCATCCTTGGCATAGAGAGGGTACTTCAAGGACCCAAAAGGGTAGCGGTGGGCTTCTGGTGTAATCACCGTGGATACAGAGAAGATTAAACAGCTGTCTACCTTGCCTGGCCTCCCAGAGGATCCCTCTGCTGTGGGGTTGCTGCATGTCGAAGAATAGCAGGTAACAATTGAACAGCAAGTGACGATTACTACCATGACGGTGCACCAGCGGCAATATTGCACCAACCAAGACTCCCTGGTTCCCATTCATGAGCTGATTCATCAATTGGAGAGCCAAGGAGTGATCAGCAAGACTCGTTCACCCTTTAACAGTCCCATATGGCCAGTGCGGAAGTCTAATGGAGAGTGGAGACGAACAGTAGACTATCGTGGCCTAAATGAAGTCACGCCACCGCTGAGTGCTGCCATGCTGGACATGCTAGAACTTCCATACTAACTGGAGTCAAAGGCAGCCAAGTGGTATGCCACAATTGATATTGCTAATGCATTTTTCTCAATCCCTTTGGCGGCAGAATGCAAGCCATAGTTTGCTTTCACGTGATGGAGGGGTATCCAATACACCTGGAACTGACTGCCCCGGGGTAGAAGCTCAGCCCTACCATTTGCCATGGGCTGATCCAGACTGCACTGGAATAGGGTGAAGCCCCTTAACATCTACAGTACATCGACAACATTATCGTATGGGGCAAAAAAGCAGAGGAAGTGTTTGAGAAGAGGAAAAGAATAATCCAGATTCTTCTGAAAGCTGGTTTTGCCATAAAAAGAAGCAAGGTCAAAGGACCTGCACAGAAGATCCAGATCTTAGGAATAAAATGGCAAGATGTACATCGTCATGTCCCTATGGATGTGATCAACAAGATAACAGCCATGTCCCCACCAGCTAACAAAAAGGAAATACTGGCTTTTCTAGGTGTTGTGGGATTCTGGAGAATGCATATTCCAGGTTATAGTCAGCTTGTGAGCCCTCTCTATTGAGTAACCTGAAAGAAGAACTTTTTTGAGTGGGGCCTTGAGCAGCAACAAGCCTTTGAACAGATCAAATAGGAGGTAGCTTGTGCAGTAGCCCCTGGGCCAGTACGGACAGGACCAGCTGTGCAGAATGTGCTCGACACTGCAGCCGGGGAGCATAGCATCACCTGGAGCCTCTGGCAGAAAACATCAGGAGAAACCTGAGGTTGACCATTAGGGTTTTGGAGCCAGGGGTATCAAGGATCAGAAGCCCACTGCACCCTGACTGAAAAAGAGATCCTAGCAGCATATGAGGAGGTTCAAGCTGCTTCAGAAATTGTTAGTATAGAAGCACAGCTCCTCTTGGCACCGCGATTGGCTGTGCGACATTGGATGTTCAAAGGAACCATTCCCTCTACGCATCACGCAACCAGCGCTACATGGAGTAAGTGGGTAGCACTGATAATGTGATGGGCTCGAATGGGGAACTCCAACCACCCAGGAATCCTGGAAGAGATCATGGACTGGCCAGAAGGCAGAGATTTTTGGAGCATCGCCTGAGGAGGTGGCTCGTGCCCAAGAGGCACCACCATATAATGAGTTATCAGAAGATGAAAGGTGTTATGCTCTGTTTACCAATGGATCCTGTAATGCTGTAGGAAACCATCAGAAGTGGAAAGCTGCTGTGTGGAGTCCCACATGATAAGTTGCAGAAACTGTCGAAAGAGAAGGCAAGTTGAGTCAGTTTGCAGAAGTGAAAGCCATCCAGCTGGCCCTAGAGATTTCTGAACCAGAAAAGTGGCCAGTATCTCTATACTGACTCCTGGATGGTGGCTAATGCCCTATGGGGTTGGCTACAGCAGTGGAAGAAGACCAACTGGCAGTGCAGAAATAAACCCATCTGAGCTGCTGCATTGTGGCAAGCCATTGCTGCCCAGGTAGAAAACATTGCTGTAAAGGTACATTATGTAGAGGCTCACATGCCCAAGCACCACACTACAGAAGAACATCAAAACAACAAGCAGGTGGACCAGGCTGCCAGAACTGAAGTGGCTCAGGTGGACCTGGACTGGGAATGTAAGGGTTAGTTCAGTGGGCCCATGAAACATTGGGACATCTAGGGGGAGATGCAACGTACATATGGGCTCATGGTTGAGGGGTGGACATGACCATTGACACCATCACGTAAGTCACCCATGAATGTGAAACGTGCCGCAATCATGTGAGCCACACAAGTGTTCCTTAGAATAGAGGGCAGTGGTGGAGATATCAGTATGGCAGATATACTATACTGGACCACTGCCATGAACCTGCCAAGCCAAGCGCTACGTGCCTACCATGGTGGAAGCGATTACTGGGCATCTGGAAACCCTGTAAACCATGCCACTGCCCAGAACACCATCCTGAGTCTTGAAAGGCTAGTTCTTTTGTGACACAGTACCCCAGAAAGAATTGAGTCAGACAATGGGACTCATTTCCAAAATAACCTCATAGACTCCTGGGTCAAGAAACATAGCATTGATTGGGTGTATTACATTCCCTGTTACCTGTAAGCATCTGTGTACTGAGTCTGGCTGGGATGGAGTTAATTTTCTTCATAGCAGTCCATATGGTGCTTTGTTTTGGATTTGTGGCTAAAACAGTGTTGATAACACACCAATGTTTTGGCTATTGCTGAAGAGTGCTTGCACAGTGTCAAGGCCTTCTCTGTTTCTTGCTCTGAGGGGTGGACAAGAGGTTGGGAGGGGACACAGCTGGGGCAGCTGACTCAAACTGACCAAAGGGATATTCCATGCCATATGACATCTTGCTCAGCAATAAAGCGTGTGGGTAGTCTTTCCAAAGTAGCTGGGCATCAGTCTGCTGGTGGGAGGTAGTGAGGCCTTTGCATCAATTGTTTTTTTTCTTTTTTTATTAAACTGTCTTTACCTTGACCCACGAGTTTTTCTTGCTTTGCTTGCATGCACATCTTTTGCTTTCCCTATTAAACTGTCATTATCTCGATCCATGTGTCTTCTCACCTTCTTTCTATTTTCTCCCTGTCTCATGGGAGAGGGGAACAAGCAAACTGTGTGGGTGTTTGGCTACTGGCCGGGTAAACCCACCACAATTTCCTACTGAATAGGAAGGTCCCTTCCAACTGAAATATTCTATTCTATTCTATTCTATTCTATTCTATTCTATTCTATTCTATTCTATTCTATTCTATTCTATTCTATAAGACTACAAAGCCCTGCTCTGGCTCTTAGTGATCTTATTTGCTTCAAGTTATCTCACTTAGGGTTGAAAAGTCTACTGGACAGCAGCACAGCCCAAATGTCTGCATGCTGTGCTTCATAGCACTGCAGTTCCTAAACAGTAGGTCCAGTATATGATTTAAGTGGTTTTTAAAAGCCAGCTTGCCAATGAAATCATTGCAGATGCCTATAACATCTTCATTATAAATAGCTCAGTACCTAGGTTACACCTATATCTGATAAAAATAATTTAATTTGTCCCCCCTTTTATAAGACTCCCACAGGCTTGATTCAGCAGCTGTTCTTTCCCAGAAGTACCACCCAGCTTTTTCATACCAGTCTTTTTGAGAGCATGTGAGCTAGCTCAGTAGTGGTCAACCCTTCTGGTGGCTAGGGCAAGTTAAAAAATAATGATGTAATGTACATTTATCAATTCTAAATCCTATATAAAGGCCCTAGATAATTAAACTGTGACTTGCACAAATCATGCTTGTGAGTCTTTGGAAGGCCACTATTTTGAAGGTGTGGTTTTTTATGTACTTATTAAAAAGCCACAAGTCTTGCTTCATCTTACAAATGAGATGTACAGTAAAGGGATGAATAAATATTCTCAATGGAAAATCAGATGTAGATATGCCTCAGGTGAAAAATAATTTCAGGTACATCTACTTCTGTGGCAATCACATCCCCCCCACAACTATTTTAAGCTCTTGAATTGATACATATGAAATCCTTCAGTGATGACCCTCCACGTTTTGAATCTTTGAAAGCTTTCTACAAGTAGACATGCATGTTCACTGACAAACAAGAAAAGAGTTTTTTCTCTGTCAGCAGAGATTCAACTAACCCTTGTAAGTTTGTGGATTATTGTTTAGCTTCCTCTACTTGCTTTATTTTTTTTATTGTTGATCTATTTAGATAACCTGATAATCTTGATGTGACTGTTTCACCAAAAGAAGAAAAAAAAAGGAGCCTTGCAAATGGAAACACTTTCTACTTCTAGGTTTACATTCCATGGTAAAATGTCTAATTTCACAATTACGAAACATGAGACAAATAATGGACTTACTTATGTTCAAAAAAGTATTAGGATATTGCTCCTATGTGGCCCAATGGGAGCAGAAATGTAGAGTGAAATCTTTGGTTCTGAAGATCTAGTGCCCACCCCTGCATGTTTTGGAGGATTTTGCTCTGCTCTGGTTCAAATAGACCAAACACTCATCAGCTGTTGGAGTGTATTATATGCTCTTCTGGAGCACTTCTTCCGATTTAGTTTCATCTGAAAGGAGCCATTTCATGCAGTCTAAGATGTGAACCAAAGCATGGTGAGTGGGGACAATAAGGAGATTCACTTCACAAGTGAAAATCTCTTTCAATATTGGAAAAAGATCACCTGCCTTAAAATCAACATGCAATGTTATAGCTCTCTGGGTAAAAAAACCCAGCAATAACGAAAATCAACCCCACAGCCTAAAAGCAGATCATTTATAAGTGAACTGGTTAGTCAAAATACAAGAAGTAAAAAAAGAAAAAAATGCTCAACATAGCACAAAAGCAGATGACCCAGATCTAGCTCTGCTGTTGCAGAGAGTACACTATGTAATCTTGGGCTAATCACTTTCCCCTTACTGCACTTGGTTTCTATTCTACTTTTTATGTTTGTGGTAATCTCTCATTTCATCTTTGGACAAGGCTAACGTCCTAATAGCCAGGCCCAAAGGGTCCTTCATCTCAGTCAAGATTTCTAGGTATCATTATTGTAAATCAGATAAAAATAATCTCTTTGTGCCATTAAACTTTGCTCAGAGGATATTTTTACTGGAGATTTAAACTGCCAAGCTAACTGGCAAGATATTGGCCTGTGGTGGGTTACTTGCCACAAACATACAACTGTTAACTGCAGTTTAATTGTGGATAATAAGGGTTAGCTGACAATCATGAATAAAACTTCCCCAGAAAACAATTTAGATTTCTTTTTGGGTAATTTACCCCCAGTGGGGGTTCTTAGCAATTCAATGCACATATGGATCAGTATGTAAATAGAGTGTCTGCTTGATTTTTAGGCTCATGATATCATTTTCCCGGACGTCTGCTGGAAATACAACACGGCAGAGAGGAAGCAGTCTAGGAGGTTCCTGGAGTGTGTGGAAGACAACTTCCTGACACAGCTGGTAAGTGAGCCTACCAGGGGAGGTGCCTCGCTCGACCTGCTGTTTACTAACAGAGAAGGACTGGTGGGAGATGTGGTGGTCGGAGGCCGTCTTGGGCTTAGCGACCATGAAATGGTAGAATTCTCGCTTCTTGGTGAAGTAAGGAGGGGGGGCAGCAAAACCACAACCATGGACTTCTGGAGGGCGGACTTTGGCCTGTTCAGGACGTTGGTTGAGAGAGTCCCGTGGGAGACGGTCCTGAAGGGCAAAGGGGTCCAGGAAGGCTGGACGATCTTCAAGAAGGAAGTCTGAAAGGCGCAGGAGCAGGCTGTCCCTGTACGCCGTAAGAAGAATGGGCGGGGAAGACGACCGGCCTGGCTGAACAGGGAGCTCTTGCTGGGACTCAGGAAAAAAAGGAGAGTTTACCGCTTGTGGAAGAAGGGGCAGGCGACTCAAGAAGAGTACAGGGATCTCGTTAGGTCGTGCAGAGAAGAAATGAGAAAGGCAAAAGCCCAGCTAGAACGCAATCTGACCGCTGTCGTTAAAGACAACAAAAAAAGTTTTTACAAATACATTAATGATAAGAAGAGAGCCAAGGAGAATCTCCATCCTTTATTGGATGCAGGGGGGAACACTGTCACCGAGGATGAGGAAAAGGCTGAGGTACTTAATGCCTTCTTTGCCTCAGTCTTTAACAGGCAGACCAGTTATCCTCAGGGTACTTGGCCCCCTGAGCTGGAAGACAGGGACGGCGAGCAGGATGAACCCCCCATAATCCAAGAGGAAGCAGTCAATGACCTGCTATGCCACCTGGACGCTCACAAGTCTATGGGGCTGGATGGGATCCACCCGAGAGTGCTGAGGGAGCTAGCAGAGGTGCTCGCCAAGCCACTCTCCATCATTTATCAGCAGTCCTGGTTAACGGGGGAGGTCCTGGACGACTGGAGGCTTGCCAATGTGACGCCCATCTACAAGAAGGGCCGGAAGGAGGATCCGGGGAACTACAGGCCTGTCAGCCTGACCTCGGTGCCGGGGAAGATTATGGAGCGGTTCATCTTGAGGGCGCTCACAAGGCATGTGCGGGACAACCAGGGGATCAGGCCTAGCCAGCACGGGTTCATGAGAGGCAGGTCCTGCTTGACCAACCTGATCTCCTTCTATGACCAGGTGACCTGCCTAGTGGATGAGGGAAAGGCTGTGGATGTGGTCTACCTGGACTTCAGTAAGGCCTTTGACACCGTCTCCCACAGCATTCTCCTCGAGAAGCTGGCGGCTCACGGCTTAGACAGGTGGACTCTGCGCTGGGTCAAAAACTGGCTGGACGGCCGGGCCCAGAGAGTTGTGGTGAATGGAGTTAAATCCAGCTGGCGGCCAGTCACGAGCGGTGTTCCCCAGGGCTCAGTTTTGGGGCCGGTCTTGTTCAATATCTTTATCAATGATGTGGATGAGGGGATCGAGTGCACCCTCGGGAAGTTTGCAGACGACACCAAGTTGGGCGGGAGTGTTGATCTGCTCGAGGGTAGGAAGGCTCTGCAGAGGGACCTGGACAGGCTGGATCGATGGGCCGAGGCCAACTGTATGAGGTTCAACAAGGCCAAGTGCCGGGTCCTGCACTTGGGTCACAACAACCCCATGCAGCGCTACAGGCTTGGGGAAGAGTGGCTGGAAAGCTGCCTGTCGGAAAAGGACCTGGGGGTGTTGGTCGACAGCTGGCTGAACATGAGCCGGCAGTGTGCCCAGGCGGCCAAGAAGGCCAATGGCATCCTGGCCTGTATCAGAAATAGCGTGGCCAGCAGGAGTAGGGAAGTGATCGTGCCCCTGTACTCGGCCCTGGTGAGGCCGCACCTCGACTACTGTGTTCAGTTTTGGGCCCCTCACTACAAGAAGGACATCGAGGTGCTGGAGCGTGTCCAGAGAAGGGCAATGAGGCTGGTGAGGGGTCTGGAGAACAAGTCCTATGAGGAGCGGCTGAGGGAACTGGGGTTGTTTAGCCTGGAGAAAAGGAGGCTCAGGGGAGGCCTTATCACGCTCTACAACTACCTGAAAGGAGGTTGTAGCGAGGTGGGTGTCGGTCTCTTCTCCCAAGTAACTAGCGATAGGACGAGAGGAAATGGCCTCAAGTTGCGCCAGGGGAGGTTTAGATTGGATGTAAGGAAAAAGTTCTTTACTGAAAGAGTGGTTAAACATTGGAACAGGCTGCCCAGGGAAGTGGTTGAGTCCCCATCCCTGGAGGTATTTAAAAGACGAGTAGATGAGGCACTTAGGGACATGGTTTAGTGGGCATGGTGGTGTTGGGTCGATGGTTGGTCTTGATGATCTTAGAGGTCTTTTCCAACCTCAATGATTCTATGATTTTCAAATGTGCCAAAGTGAGTTTCTTTGGTGGTTTATTCCCCCTAAGACAATTAGGCATTTCTCATCTTGAATAAAGAGCATATCCACTGCTGACCCTTTTTGCCTCTCTTTCCCCACCTGCCCCCTCCATTGTAGCCTCCAAAGTTTTGTTTTGAGCTTGTGGCACTCACCATTAATGAAATTTTAATATGGAGGATCAAAACACTTCTCATAACTTCCTCACCCTGAGTTCCTTATCCTGTCAAGGAACCAGTGGAGCTGAAGTTATTACTTCATCTCTAGCTTTTCAGCAATGCCTTCCCACTCTCATCCCCACAAATATAATTCAAGCAAACAGATATGCATCCCACAAGAAACATTTCACATTTCACTGCTCAGTAAGCAGAGCTTTGTGTTTTCACTTTCCCGCACTTACAGATTTTCTACCTGGACTGTAAGCAATTCACAACATAGGTTTCTACACATTAATAATGCCTAGCCCATTTCTGGGTTTACATAAAGAAATGTCTTGCCAAAGCCACAAAGGAGAATAAAAATAACAAACTGGAGATCTGGAAATCTAGTGGCAAATTAAAATGTCTACAAAACTGAACCCTTAAGGAGGATGAACATAGAAATGCATGCTCTTGGATGTAGGAAGGAGATAGCACTGAACTGCTCAGTCCTTTAAAGCCAGGGGATTGTGTGGGCAATAAATCTTAATATAGAAAATTGAGGTACTTCAGGTACTACTGAATTTGGTAACAGCTGTGTGAAGGCTCTGAGAACTGCAGTGTTAGATTTAGCTGTCTTAAATTCTTCAACAGTTAAAGGTTGCAATCCCCATAAATTAACAAGTTCTTATTTTTGCAGATGGGGCGAGATTTTGCAGCTTAATATATGCTGTTATTTGGCTGGTAAAATTAGTTACTGTACTTTTTCACTATGTCATTTTAGAGAAATTGTATATTGATGGCAGGATTCAATTAGAAGATGTTAGACTGAAATGAAAACAACGCGAGTTCAATATGTGAACTCTAAAATGTGAAAAGTTATCACTAAAAATGTTACTATTGTCAAAGGAACAATCCAAATATTTATTTTATTAATGCTTATGACCACATATAGCTTAAATAAAGTAAAATAATTACTATCTTATAATACACACATTCTGAAACACCACAGGCTAAATACGATATTAATGGAAATGTATTTTCCTTTCTTCACATACCCATTTAACAAATTCTGAGTTGACTTAAGCCAAAATAATTTCTTTTCTTGTCCTAAAATTAAAGCTTCCTGTTTAAATAACATTTTCCAACATTTACCTTGTTCATTTTGTTTTATATCACCTTATTTCCCCTACCTGCACATCTTTCATTCATATACTAAAGCTATTTCTAAAAATGTAAGCCAAACAACATGCAGCAAAGAACAGACATTCGAGACTGTGGTTCTGAGAGTCTAATTCTTGGTGGTATTGTGGTGGGTTGAACTTGGCTGGCTGCCAGGTGTTCACCAAGCCGCTCTATCACTCCCCCTCCATCCAGAGGACAGGGGGAGAAAATATGATGAAAAGCTCATGGGTCGAGATAAGGACAGGGAGATTATTCACCAATTATTGTCACAGGCAAAACAGACTCTGCTTGGGGAAGTTAATTTAATTTAATGCCAATTAATAAGAGAGTAGGATAGTCAGAAGCAAAAACAAAACTAAAAACACCTTCTCCCCACCCCTCCCTTCTTCCCAGGCTCAACTTCACTCCCAACTTCTCTACCTCCTCCCCCCAAGCGGCACAGGGGGATGGGGAATGGAGTTTGCGGTCAGTTCATAATGTTTCGTCTCTGCTGCTCCTTCCTCCTCACACTCTTCCCCTGCTCCAGTGTTGGTACCTCCCACAGGAGACTGTCCTTCACGAACTTCTCCAACATGGGTCCTTCCCATGGGCTGCAGTTCTTCACGAACTGCTCCAGCATGGGGTCTTCCACGGGCTGCAGGTGGATATCTGCTCCACCTTGGACCTCCATGGGCTGCAGGGGGACAACCTGCCTCACCATGGTCTTTACCACGGGCTGCAGGGGAATCTCTGCTCCGGCGCCTGGAGCACCTCCTCCCCCTCCTTCTTCACTGACCTTGGTGTCTGCAGGGTTGTTTCTCTCACATATTCTCACTCCTCTCTTCTGGCTGCTGTTGCACAGTGTTTTTTCCCCTTCTTAAATATGTTATCACAGAGGCACTACCACCATCGCTGATTGACTCAGCTTTGGCATGCGGTGGGTCTGTTTTGGAGCCGGTTGGAACTGGCTCTGTCTGACATAGGGGCAGCTTCTGGTGTCTTCTCACAGAAGCCACCCATGCAGTCCCGCTGCTACCAAAACCTTGCCATGTAAACCCAATACAGGTATACTTAATAGCTCTTGTATTAAAGCATGCATTCTGAGAAACTTGGAATATATGAAACAGAGCGAATTAAAGACAGGTTGGCAGCCTTCCACCTGAATTTCATTGCTTTTGACAGTCTATTAGATCTGTACAGTGTGTGCTTGGCTCTTTTAAATCAAAATAATATATCTATAGCTTTCTTAAGCGTTTTTTTCAAACATGAGGCAAAATGCTGTACATGGAAATTGAGAGAAGCAAAAATCATTCTTCTCATGAAACAGTTAATTCACTATAATTGTCAACACACCACTCCTAAATCATTATCAAAGCATGTTCCATTCCATTGCTCTTCACAGTATGTTTATTCATCTGCTTAACCATTTTCAGGATTTGGGCCCAATAATGTAATTAGCAGGCACTTTAAAAAAAAAAAAAAAAAGGAAAAATACCTTCTAAAGAACAGTTGTGCTCTTTGGCCTCATCGTGCTCCCTGCTCTGTCTTTCAGCAGTACATTTTAGTCAGCAGAGTGATTGAACTGGATTGTTTGGCAGCTGTCAGGAGGTCCAGGAAGAAAGGTGTTTGTTTTCAAGTGTTGGAAAATAACCAGTCAGGTTTTGCCCTGATTGCTAACTAATCTTTTGTTCCCAATGAAGGCCGACAAATTCTTCCAAGAGGTGATGGCAAATGACTCCTCCTCATTGCATGAATTTGGTTTGATTAAGTTATTACCATGTCAGGCCTGTTAATTTAATTTCTTTTGGGATTCTGCAAAACTTGCAATGTAAATTAAAATGTTTAAATTGGGGTTAGGAAGAGGCAAAGGTTGAAACCTCATCCACTGAATCACCTGAGACCCACATCTCCTATCCATATGTACAATCAGTCCCAAGTGCGCTCTATCAAACCATCATGCAATTTTCTTAGCATCACTGTCATTGCAAGACTTGGAGAGCTGGCCTTCTTGGCACATCTTCCTCTAGAGAAAGCAGCATGGCACGATATTCAGGTGGCAGATGAATTTGAAAAAACTTAGTCACAATGTACCTTAGTGCCAAACCAAATTTTCTCTCAGCTGGTGCTGACCCTGGTTATGCCACTGCATCTATAAAGTGAAGCTTTCTAACAACCTAATTTAAGATGCTTTTGTTAGGAGAAGCCGTTTTGCACCAGGAGGTGCTGGTTTGTTATGATCCCAGTAAGAAAGGCACTCAGACTATGTTAAGTATCATTTAAAATGCTATTCATTAGAGCTAACACTATAAAGAAGAAGACAGTATAGATAATCTTACATCTCTTCAGATGCTGGGAACTCCAAGTTGTGCAGCATCAAATGGGCCTCTGATCAGGGCACAGTGCACTGTGCAGACCCCATCCGTGCAAAAGTTCCCTGTTTTGCTCCTCTGAGCTCTTATTGGATTTTCTTACAAGAAAACAACTCTATTCATCATTTCTACTGTCCAACAAAAGAATGTTCACGTGAAAACTTGTTGCTGCAGCTTTAAAGGCAAGGCCTGGTACCAAGTGGGAGCTGCTTGCAGGCTCCTCTGTTGCAATGAGCTGGCTGAGGTTATCCTGCGGCCAAGGGATACATGCAGCACAACACAGGCCAGAAGGTCAAGCTGTACACTCAGCACAACACAGCACAGACCTGGGCCTACTCAGGTTAACTGTTATGTGGATCACTAACTCCTTGAGGTCTTCCCACCAGGATCACTACAGAAACTGAAAAGCAAAAAATTATCCTTGATGTTTATTAATTCATTTAACATTGAATTTCATTGGTATTAATAAAAACAACAGTATGAAAGGAGACAAGCTGTTTTGTAGAAAGTACTAGAAAACAATGTATCAAAATAAGAGATTTTTTTTTATTTTGCATCTTAAACAGGCATGGGTTGTCTTTGTATCTGCTCTGAAGTGCCTAACTCCATAGTGGGTAATGCTAATAAAATTAACTAAATATAGCTAGAAGATAATGATAATTTCCTAAGATCAGTAAGTCATTATCAGTGCACTCCAGAAACGTGGATTGCTTGTGACCTGCTGTGTTGCCCTTCCAGCAGATATCAAAGGCTTGCAAACATGAGGCTTCTTCCCTTTGTCTGAAGAAGGCCTCATCTACTACTACTTCCTGATCAGGCAGTCTGTAGCCGATACCCACCCCAATGTCACACATTGGTCTGCCCACTAATCCTGATCCAAAAACTCTTATCATCTGTTCCTAGGCAGAGTTCCAGGCAACCCTGCTCCTCCCTCACAACTTTCACTCCTTGCCTTCCCAGCCTGTCCTTCCTGAAGAGCCAGTATCCAGCCATTGCAGCACTCCAGTCCTGTGAGCTATTCCACCATCTCTTTGTGATCCCAATGAGATTATACACCTGCAAGTGCATACAGGCCTCTAATTCTTCCTGCTTGTTTACTATGCTGTGTGCATTAGTGTACAGACACTTCAGAGAGGCCCACACTCACACTGATTTTCCCAGAAAGGGTGTGAGCTTCTCCCATCATGCTGTCCTCTCAGTGTATCCTTATTTGTGCGCGTACACCTAAGGTCAGCCCCCTTCTGCCCTGTTTTGTTGGTGTCAAGGTCTCTTTTGTCCACATGACCCTGCACCTTTTGCTTGCCAACCCAGGCCACTGCCTCCTCACTTGACCGCAGGTCATTGGTGCTCAAATCATCTACAAGTCCTGTACTTACTTGACAGTACTGAGAGTCTCTCAGAAACCAGAGGCTCTTTAAGTGTAGCTTGGATACCAGGGCATCCACACTGAAGATCAAAATGGGGAAAACACTGAGTGACTGAACAGGTAAATGGTGATGCCAACACAAGAGCAGATGAGCTAATGGTAACCAGTCAGAGAATACATTTATCTGTCCTTAAAATGCTCATAGCAGCAATGCATTTTTTTAATGTGCTTTTGCAGACAGACCACCAACCTACTCTTTTTAGGTAGTACTGGGGATGGCAGATTAGAAATATTTAACAGGATTAAGATGGAAGTCTTAGACTTCCATGTCCAAAGAAGAGCAACGAAGCTGGTGAGGGGTCTGGAGAACAAGTCTTATGAGGAGCGGCTGAGGGAACTGGGACTGTTTAGCCTGGAGAAGAGGAGGCTGAGGGGAGACCTTACCACTCTCTACAACTACCTGAAAGGAGGTTGTAGCGAGGTGGGTGTTGGTCTCTTCTCCCAAGTAACTAGCGATAGGACGAGAGGAAATGGCCTCAAGTTGTACCAGGGGAGGTTTAGATTGGATATTAGGAAAAATTTCTTCACCGAAAGGGTTGTCAAGCATTGGAACAGGCTGCCCAGGGAAGTGGTTGAGTCACCATCCCTGGAGGTATTTAAAAGACGTGTAGACATGGTGCTAAGGGACATGGTTTAGTGGTGGACTTGGCAGTGTTAGGTTAACGGTTGGACTCGATGATCTTAAGGGTCTTTTCCAACCTAAATGATTCTATGATTCTGTGCATGGTAGATAAACAACTGAATCTTTATCAGCAGCATGAGTCCTCTTGGAGCCGCCAGAATTCTTACTTCCTAAAACCTCTTGTAGAGAACAACACTAAGATCTGAAACAAGAGGCTTGTTGTCAAATGGATACTTCAGAACTGGACACACTCCTCAATGACTTACCATTATAAAAGAACAAAATGAAAATCAAATCTGCATGCATGGAAAATGAATTATAAATGGCTTATTTGCAGAGGATATGGTGCATATCTTACTATTTAGGAGAATCCCATAACAGTCAATCTCATAAGCCATGGAGAACACCTCTATCATCAAACTTCATTCCCCTCTGCATTCAGTTAAGTCTTAAACAGCTATAGCATGATTAAAGTTAACACAACCTAAATATACTAATTAGCAAAGATTCTAACCAAAGCCACCAAGTATGTTCTGTCTTGCTTATCTCTGAAAGACCCAAGATGCCTTTGACAAAAGCGGATGCAGATTAACCATGTCACATAGACATGATCAGCCACAATGCCATGCTAATATAGCTACACTGATGGTGAAGCAGACTTAGTGGGACTGCTCTATTGATGTGTTATCATAGTGGATCCAAGATTCCAGCTCACTACCCAAACTGTAAGAACTAGGCAGTGGTTGTGGATGCTCCAACTTCTAGATTTTTACCATTGGAAGAGGAAGATGCATAGCACACATGCACAACCTTACTAGGCACCACTAGCTAAACACTGCTTCAGCAACTAAGCTCAAAAGCAGAGTTCAAAACCCTCCCAACCCTGGGAAGATGAAGACCTAAGAATGAAGAAGCATTAATTATCTGAGTTGCAGCCTACATTAAATTAGCTTAAATGTACTTGGCTAAATGATATTAACTTAGAATGCATGGCAGCTGTGCCTAGAGTGAGATCATAACAGACAGGTACTCTGAAGAGGTTTTGGTTCAATTTTAATGCTTTCATGTAAACCTGGTGTCCTGGTTTCGGCAGGGATAGAGTTAATTTCCTTCCTAGTATCTGCTACAATGCTGTGTTTTGCATTTAGGAGGAGAACAATGTTGATAACACACTGATGTTTTAGTTATTGCTAGGTAGTGCTTACCCTAGTCAAGGACTTTTCAGCTTCCCATGCTCTACCAACTGAGAAGGCTGGAGGTGCACAAGAAGCTGGGAGGGGGCACAGCCAGGACAGCTGACCCAAACTGGCCAAAGGGACATTCCATACCATGTGATGTCATGCTCAGTACATAAACTGGGGAAAGCTGACCGGGGGGGCCGCTGCTCGGGGACTGGCTGGGCATCGGTCGGTGGGTGGTGAGCAATTGCATTGTGCATCACTTGTTTTATTATTATTATTTTATTTCAATTATTAAACTGTTTTTATCTCAACCCACGAGTTTTCTCTCCCCCATCCCACCAGGGAGGGGGGGAGTGAGCGAGCGAGCGGCTGTGTGGTGCTCAGTTGCTGACTGAGGTTAAACCACAACACCTGGTTAATTGGAAAAAAATGCTCAACACATTGCAAGATGAGAAAAATTGGAGCAACATATTAACTCCAACCACATGATGCCAGGGTAGACATTTATCTTCCCTAATTATGTTGTGTATTAAAATTTAGTACTTAGAGTTTAATATTTTTCTGGTTAAATGAGAAAGGTACGCTGTAGAAAAACACCAGCAGAAAACAAGAGCCCACATATCCTTTTAAATTTAATTTGTCAGACAGAAGTTATCTAGGTACAATCAGTGTGCATTGTAATAATTCTATTAATAGAAAGCCATTCAAATCTAAAATATTAACTGGCTGCATAGCACATTTGACATTATTGCCCATTTTAAGAGGGAAAACAAATATATTTCCAATAAATTTTGGCTGATTTGGATTCAGAAGTGTTCAGATATTGAACACTCCTTCTTTAAAACCAATGGACTGGAAAAAACTTTCCAGATCACAGTTTAGCTGAATATTTCCCACCGTTTCATTACAACAAATCACAATATTGACAGTTTAATAGAAAAACAAAAATGAAACACGTATCTGAAGCATCCAATAAAAAGGGGACACTAAATGGAATAAAAATGTTCCCTTTCCCCATTTTTGCATTCTGAACAGTGATTTCATAAAGATATTTTATTAAAAAGTGTTAGTATACTGACTTTGTTTCATATTTGTGACAAGAAGGCCTGAGTTGGTGGAGAAAGGAACAAGCAAAAAAAAAAAAAGAAAGCTCATTTAATTAGTTTGCAATAATTTTCAGCCATTTATTTTATTTTGTAAAAAGGCATTATTACAACTGATCACAAACAGGAGAAATCCTGGCTATTTTACAGTTATAGGTACAGAACTTAAATATTCAAGCTTGTGATGAAAAGCGGTAAGGTGGTTGCAGTGTACAATGTAAACAAATAGCTTTGGAAAGTGAACAAAGTCCTTGAGAATTCTTTACTAAGAAAACAAAACAAACTCCTCATTCCTTCCTGAAACATGATCACAGGTCAGTGTTTAAAAATTCATTTGCAAACATAATTTAAACTGTGTTCAGCCTAAAAACAGTTTTATGAGATCCAGTCTGAATGGGGCAGTGTTGAGGTCCCTGTAAAAGTAAACATTTTCCATTTCTTAAAGAGGGGAAGAAAAAAAAAAAGTGCCACAAGATTTGCAGCACAGTGCAGCATAAACTTTAAATACAAAAATATTTTTCTATTGTTGGGATAATAGACCTTGCATCCTGGAAAGAAGTAACAATACTGCTACTGACAGAATATCCAGTCCATATCTTTCAAGTCACATAAGGCAATTACTGTGTTAGCTTACTGTATATGGCTAAAAGAAGGTCCAGAAAATGTCAGTCTTTGTTATGTTTTCCGGTTACTCCATGTATGTTCAGGTGTACTTTTGTGATCTGATGAGTGTTCAAATGGAGATCTGTGTCCTAAAGGAGATCTTGAACCATAAGGAGACCTCTGATCTAATGGTGACCTTGGGCCACTACCAGAAGCTCTGTGGTCCATTTGCCAGTCTGAGTGGTACCTATAATCTCTGGAAGATTTATGATGGCTGTACTCTGAAGTGGAACGGTGATCTGAATGTATCCTGTGGTCTGAATGGGAACGGTGATCTGAATGAGGCCGACTGTCTTTTAAACTTCCTTCCAGGTTTGACCTGTGATCTCTACTCCTGTGGTCATCCAACTTTCTATGTTTACTATCACTATAGTACCTGAAAAGATTTACTTATATTAATATTACTGAACACATAGTAAGAACTACAATTATGTCAATTCAACAGAACCGCATTAGAGAAATTTCTTTGCAATTCTGCATTACTCAGAAAAGATACTTTGGTGCTTACTACAAGCATACTGCAAAACCAGGAAGGGAATTCTTGACAGATTTTACAATTGCTGAAGCAATTTACCTGCTGTCTTGTTTATAGTGATCCCAGTCTCTGTGGTCTTTTCCATTGCTGAAGGCTGAATAGGATCTTTTCCTAGAGTCACTTTTCTTATAAGCATCCCCCTGATGCCTGTCCTTATGATGATCATGGTATTGTGACAAATGTCTATCAGAAGAATAACTGTCCCTGCTACTGTCATCATGGTTTGTATTCTCTTTCAGTCTTTCAACATCTGTTTAATAAAGCAGAGGTTATAAGGAAGTCTCATACACTATAAATTTTTTTCTTCACCAATTTAAACAGCACTTCTACCTGTCAGATTTAAAGCAATTTAAAAGAGCATTATAATTTGACAGAAACAAGATCTAAATAATTGAAAGACAAACGCACTAATGTGAGTGAACTGAGAGAAACCTCAGAAGTAAATAGAAGGCAAGCAAGCTAGAAATGTAGATATGTAGGGCTGAGAGACTAAAATTTTCCACCTTACAGACTGAATGGAGAGGATCAGTGTGGTCCAAATGAGCAGTGAGTAGAGACCAGGTGCCTTTAGTAGAGCAATTTTAGACAGAATGGTAGGAAGTTCCTCTCTAAGGAGAGAGAGCCCTAGCACGAACATCAGTTTTAGAGGTACACCTTGTTAATGAAAGGTTTTTTGTGGTATTCCTAAAATACATTATACTCATTTTAAACCCATGATAACATACTCAAGGTTTTACATAACATGATATAAAAACAAGTATTACAAGAAGGCAAGTGTGGGAGCATAGAAAAACAGTATTATTGTCTACAATAAAAGACATCCCATATAACTGATTGCTAACTATGACTTCAGGGAATATCTTTCTTACGATATGGTGACATCACAACTGCTACAAACAGGTATAGAGCCTCCAAGAAGTTTACAAGTGTTGAGTTGGCCTCTCTCCCTCCTCAAAATTAAATACAAAAAAGTGTTTTGTTTTTTTTAATTAATTTATTTACTTTAAAAGAATGGCCAAATAACTTGCTACTAAAATCAGTAAGTACCAAGTTCAGTCCGTGCTCGGTTGAATTTCATCAGCAAACTAGTGAAGTTACACTAAGTCAGCCTATCCCTATGATATCCAGCAGTATGGGAGTTCTAGGAGACAGTTTTAAGCTTATTTCATTTTATATACCGTCACTGAAGATATCCAGCACAATAATATGCTCAAGATTTCTTACCTGGATTTCTAATTACATGTGTATTCACGTTGCTGCTAATATTCTGGTCACTGTGTTGCTAAAAGAGACAAGTACAAAAATTGTCATTGATAAATCCCAAAGTTGCATCTGCATCCTTCAGAAAATACCCTAAGAAAACAGACTAGTTTACTATGAACAGTAAAATATACTTCAAATGTATTGAGTGTACTCAATTGATACTTAATAAAACAGTTATAAAACTTAGAATATATATTTGTATATTTAGAGAGTCTGAAAGTATTACCTGAGATTCTTGGCGTTTTTTGATTGCATGTTTATACAGCTTGTGCAGCTTTCTGGCATCAAATTCTGTAAACTTAGAGACAAAAATCCACAAGTTTCTGAGGAAAAAGAAAGAGAGGTTATAATTCTTCCATATATTAGTTTTTATTGTATCATACAACAGAACATGGACTTAAATGAAATTATTTCAACAGTACTTCAGTAAACTGAAATCATTGTAAAGTCTGTTATACAGAATATTATCTAGCTGCACAGAAAACATTACTCAGCTGTATTTCAAACATTTGAGAAATTAATTCCTTTAATAATTTGTCATTTTGTAATATTTATCACAATGACTGCAGAATGCAAAGTGCATGAAAAGTAGTATTAATGGCAATTCTGTTAATAGAATGATTTGTGCAATTGCATAAAAATGTAGTTTTCAATTTGTTGTGCAAGTCTTCTGAAAGATTGTTTGGAATATGTCAGAAAACTTGAGTATTTACTACTCAGTAAAGATTCTTCCAAACTTGAAATCTCTTGCAGTGTAAGAAATTTGACCTACATGCCTCATTTCCTACAGATATCAGGGATAGGATTTTTCCACAGAATTCCAAAGCCTGGTCAAAGCTTTTGAAACCAAATGAGAAATCTGAAAGAGGATGGAAGTAGCATGGCAAAAACTTTGATACTAATCTATGCTATGAAAGAAGAAAGGAAAACAAATCAACTCTTTCGGTGTCAAGAAGCCAAAACCCTAAAGACAACATTTGCTTCTATGATCGCAGACACCAGATCTAAAGTCTAGAATTCTTTTAGCAAAGTTTACAGGTGGGGTGCTTAAAAGACTACAGAATACTACTGTTCTAATTAGTGTTTAGTTCAGAAACATCTCAAGTGTGTAGGCTCAAGAAGCATCTATCTGCTCTTTCACTGTGATGATTTAAACATTATAGTTTTGGCCTAGAGGTTTGCAAAAGTAGACGCAACCAGCCAATGGTGTGCCCAATGATATCTGTATAAGACATATAGAATTAATACCTTTACTAAATTCTATGTCTTATTAAAGACAGATGAAATACATATTTTAATAATCTATGTATGGTACTGTAGCATTATTATGAATTAATATTATAGTAGCTCTACTATGAATTTCCACTTAAATATAACGTTCACCAAGGTGTCTTTAAGACATGGATATTGTTTTTGTATTTCAGTTCACCCTAATATTTTGAAGTAAAGCAAGTACAAACAGCAGAAATATTCTATGTTAACAGCAGTCTGCAAGGAAATTAAAGACTTGACTGAGTGTCGTATATGGAAGTGCAGGATAGATTTGCAACCATAAAGGATTAAAGTGCACATTATGATAAAACTAACTCAAATTGTATTAAGAACTTAACAACAAAATATAACAAGTTTATAAACCAACATTTTTCTTATTTTTTCCAAAGTTATCACCTCACAGATGCATAAGAACACTTAAAACTCTTCTTTCATTTTGAAATACATCGCTATGTTATGATAAATGTTTTTTATAAAGTCATAGTTAATATCTGATTTCATTTTAGAGTATATTTTAAAAAAGAATAAAGGATTCTGCAACTCAAAATCATTCAAACTTCAACACAAAAACTTATAATGGCCCATTTTTAGCATGAATTAAAAACAAACAAACAAACAAACAAACTTCAAAGTTGAAAAAGCCAGATTCTTTAATGATAAGAACTCTTTTCCACTAAACGTTAAATATACTCTAAATACAGTTATTTTCTGTTTGCTTTTGGTTTTAAGAAGTAAGATGACTCCACTTACTGGACAAAATGCATTGCTATGCAAGTATGAAAAAGTGAATCCATTAAAAGCTGGAGCCATTTATAATCATCTTTTTATAAGTCCTTATTTAATACAGCAGAAAAATACAAGAAAGGGAGAATAAGAAACGAGAAATAATTAAAAACTATTCTGCTTAATAGAAGCTATTATGGATTTTCCTTTTTCAAGAAAAATCATGCAGAATAACTTACTTTCTCCACTGTTTAATTTGTTCAGGATTTGTGTACTCCTTTAGACATTCAGTAATGTGGTCCCCAATTTTGATTAGGCACTGTCTAGTATGCTCCAGCTGTTCCCTTTCAGAAAGGCCTTTCTCTGGTCTATCCAGTTGTTTCAATGCTGCTTTGACAGGCCTCATTCTTTCTTTGCACTATAAAATGTAAAAAAGGAATACATTAATTCAAAGCAAAATAAAAAGATAAAAAAAATTGTAAAACATGACCCACCCTTACTGTGCTATTTATACAGGCAGACAGTACTGTTGTAAGCCAAATGAAAAACAAGTCTTCGCTCACAGCTCTTTTAGTTTTACTACAAGGCTTCATTTGGAAAAAGTAGTATTTTAAATCCAGTTGAAAATTTACTCCTATATGAAAGCATTAGATTGTATGTAACAAATATGAAAGATTTAAGAAAGCACTAATTTAATATAAAAGATTTTCTGAGGGTGTCGTGGTTTAACCTCAGCCGGCAACTGAGCACCACACAGCCGCTCGCTCACTCTCCCCCTGCCCCGGTGGGATGGGGGAGAGAATCGGAAGAGTAAAAGTGAGAAAACTCGTGGGTTGAGATAAGAACAGTTTAATAACTGATAATAATAATGATAATAATATAATGATAATAATAATAGAAGACTATACAAAGCAAGTGATGCACAATGCAATTGCTCACCACCCGCCGACCGATGCCCAGCCAGTCCCCGAGCAGCAGCCCCCCCGGCCAGCTTTCCCCAGTTTATGTACTGAGCCTGACGTCACATGGTATGGAATATCCCTTTGGCCAGTTTGGGTCAGCTGTCCTGGCTGTGCCCCCTCCCAGCTTCTTGTGCACCTCCAGCCTTCTCAGTTGGTAGAGCATGGGAAGCTGAAAAGTCCTTGACTAGGGTAAGCACTACCTAGCAACAACTAAAACATCCGTGTGTTATTAACATTATTCTCATACTAAATCCAAAACACAGCACTATACCAGCTACTAGGAAGGAAATTAACTCTATCCCAGCCGAAACCAGGACAGAGGAAAAGGAATTATTATAACTAGGTTTTACAATCATGGGTTTAACTTTCAGCACAAGTATATAGGACAATACTTATTTTACTTTTTAGGACCTTGAAAGCTATACGAACTCAGTGTCAAGATTAAGTATGAGAATGTTTAATATATTTTAAGTAGATACTTTCTGCAACAATGAAACTTGGCATTCAACAGAGGATCAGCATTCCTTCTCTGAGCAGTTTTTAAGCCTGAGTTCTATGCAGATACTGACAGAAACTGAGCTATCTAGGATAAAGCTAGTTTAGGTGTGCCTAAATTAGTAAGTGATGACAACACAGATGTACCCATAGATATATTTCATATGTGCATACTTGAATTTTCACAGTAATTCAAACATGTTAATAGTAAATGCAGATAAACCAGTTAGCATGTTTTAAATTACAGACACTTGCTTGGAAATACCATTCAATCACAATGGCAAGGTAGACAGATGAAATGCATATTTTTACCTGTCACAAGGTAGACAAGAAGTCAAATGAGTTAGCCTCAACAACCCACAGCAGTAATTTCCATTTGAAAAGGTAAACATGCTAATTAGATTGCATCTGACCATGGCATAATGATGAATATACCTTCCAGAACAGAGGGCCTGGCTAAAAAAATGTCCTATACACAAACGCAACCTAGAATTGCTCCCACTAAGGAAGAGAGGCAAGTCTGTATATCCAGAATCAAAAATATGAGGGGTTTTGGAGAACATCACCATCACTGTGTCAACATCTAGGGAAAACTCAAAAGTCAGTGAAGCTGTTCCATTACCAGTTCATGCCATTGAGTAATTAAGCAGCTACATTACATATTGCACTAACCACAGCTTAAAGCAACCTTTAAAAACAGTTTACAAAGTACACTGCTTAAGTTAAGTGTAGAGGTAAACAAAGAAGCGTAATTGTACATGGGAACCAAGTGATTTTCAGTCACCTAGCCACACACAAGATATCCTGGAAATTATGGATGAGTCACTTATAACATTTAGATAAAAAACAAAACACAAAACAAAAAACCCCACATACATAAACTGGTCAGTACCATACTGATAAGAAAACAAGATAATTTGCCTCTCTCAGCCAGCACCACAGTAGACCCAGTAAACCTTTCTGGCAGTAACAGACAACTGTTGAGACCTGAATGATAGAACTTCCACAGCAGAAAAGTAGCTGCTCAAAGTAACTCCTTAGCATCTTTCCAAAGGCCCCAATCAACCTATAAAACTTTACATAGATTGAGTTTACCTACCTTTTTTTCTTCCAATATTGATTCTGTTGTGGTCAAAAGTAGTGACATAACTGAAATTCTTTTGGTATCAGAGATATTACTCTGGCAAGATATTTCTAAGGACTTTAGGATTTATTCCTTCCTGTGTCTAACGCAGGAAGTCTGTAATACTTCAAGAGCAACTTTGAAACTTAATTTCTCTTGTTAGCTTACAAAGAACAAAGGGGTATTTGATAAGGCCAAGCCAGAGACTACAGCAGCTGCATTAAAATTCATTCATTTCTGTCCTTTAAGAAGCAGTATCCACGAATCATTCTTGAGAATGGATCTTCACAGTCTATATTTTAAAACTATTCAGTGCACAGACGACTAGACAAATACTCTTCACTATACTGCATAAATGCAATAAAACAAAACTGCTGGCCTGAAAACAAAACTGATTTTAAGTATAGTGTTGATAACCCTTCACTGATCTAAGATTTTACTGGCAATAGATATCTGTGTTATAATGCCTAATAGCAGAATCAAGAACATCAGAAATTGTGTTCATTTAGAAAATCAAGTGTAAACACTAAATTATCAACAAGGGACTTACCACACTGAATGTCTTCTGATCCAGTTCTTCAGATTCTTCAGATATAGGAACTGGTTCGCTAGTTGCAGTAATATGAACTGGAATATCCAACAATGAAACTTTTTTATTTTTTTCTTTATTTTCAGATTTGATTTCATTTACCTAAGAACAAAATATGAAAATGTATCTGATAAGCAAACCTTATTTTGGGGCTGGAATTATACTGTAATTAGGCAATCACTGTAATTACTGCATTCTCTTCAATAATAACAAGAAAAAAAAAATCCGAGGGATGGAGAAGGAGAATGGACAAGTTTCTTGCACCACTTGCACTCTCAGTCCCACTAAGCTATGCATCTTTAAAGAGGCAATTTCCCATTTCATTTGCCTGTCCTTGTAGTTACAAGTGGTAAAAATAAAACTTCAAATGATGCAAAAGATTTCAATGAAATTACAACTGTAAAGTAAATGATCCAAAATACCTTTTCAACTCAAAATTGTTCACAAAAACCTGGTGGCCTTTTCTAGAGCTATATAAGAAAAATAACCCTAGTTACCTTTTCTTCCTTTACTTCTTTTTCTTTCTGTGTGGATTCTTTTACTTTGTTTTCTCTTTTTTCTTTAATATTTTTTAATTCTTTCTTATCCTCTTTTTCTTTTTTCTCCCTTTTCAAATCCCTCTTATTTTCTTTTTCTTTTGTCTCTCTTTTTTCTTCAGCTTCCTTCTTTATACCAATATCTGGCTCAGGCTTTTCTTCATTTTCTTTTTCTGCTTTTATTTTTTTATGTGGATGTTTCACTAAAACAATCTCATCCTGCAATACACAAGCATATATGTCACATCAAATTGAGTTCCTAACTATACAAGTTTTGTAACCATCAGATTAAAATGTACTTTTTATCTGTGTGTGATTTCTTTAGACTTAGGTTTAACACCTATCAAATAGAGCTGGATGCAGTTGCGAAACAAAATGAGGACTACTCACTCATTTCTTTGATGTGACACAAAACAAGTACTGATTGGGCAGGGGTAATGGGGGTGTGTGTGTGTGTGTGTGTGAGAGAGATTAAGTCCATTTAACTTTCATATCCCCAAAGAAATCTGCCCCTGTAAAAGAGCTAAAAACAATAAGGAAGTAGGCATCACAAGACTGAGCTGATTTTTCAGGGCATGGTGATGATAAAAGACCTCTGTTATGGTTAGCTTTGTTCCAGTAACTTTTTACTGACCACAAATTAAACATTCACAGTCACAGGAGAAGGGAACAGAGTTCCAACTTTCTCTTTTCCAGAGGTGTTCTGAAGAATCTGGTGTTCTTTCAGCTACCTTCAAAGTCATAAAATTAGGTGCAACATGGCCCCTAAACTTCATCTGTGTTTGGTTTTTTTTTTTTGTTCTCTCTAGTGGTTTCTGCTGTGTGATAAATTTAAATAAATGACCCAACAAAAACAGAGGCCTAAAGGAATACATCAGAAGTAATAAAAACATAACAAAGTTGAGTAGTCTATTAGAATAATGAAAGCCCTGACATACACAGAAGCATTCACTTGCATGTCTCAAAACATCATTTATTCATGCTGTTCTTTCTAATCAAGCTTGATTTTTTTTTTCCTGAGCCTGAACAAAAGTTGCTACCTGAAGAATCATTATCAGTAGTAATAATGGATTAGTCAGAAACATTAGTTTTATATTCAGATGTTACATTAAAATTGCATTTCTAGCAGATACAATGCTCGTCTTCAAAGAACATTGAAATTGCACAATGTCACTTGTAATTGGGCGACAACATTATTTTATGATATTATAATTTGGAAAACTAATCATAATGTCTGAGCTACAGGCTTATCATTAAATTAAAATAGATATAATCTTCCATGTAATTATATTGATGCAATATTAACTGCCACAGAAGGAGGATGCCATTCAAGTGCTTCAATTTTATTAAGTCAAACAGATCAAACAGAAAGCGTTACTAATAGAAACAATTGACTAGCCATCTTTACTATATGAATGATGTTTACCTCATTATCCTCATCATCTTCATCAGATTTTTCTGAGGGTGGTGATGAGGAGTCACTTTTTATTTCTTCTTTAATTTTTGCAGCCTTTGTTGCTCTATTCTTCTTAGTTCTTGTTTTCCTCCTCTTTGAATTGCCCTGAATGCAAATTAGTACCTTTATTATGTCAACTGACAAGTGTCTTTGCACCACAGTTGCAGAAAAAGATTTGTTTTTTATGTTAAAGAAAGCATTCATTTTATTTATTGCCACTAATGACCACCACTTACTTTTCTCAGGACTGGAGACCAAGCCTAATGCAACAGTAGAGAATACATACAAATAAGAGAGAATAAAACAATATTAAACTTGCAATTCATTCCTTGAGTTAGTCTCATATAATATGATTAGCAATACAGAGAAAAATTGCACAAAGCAAAGAAGAGTGGAACTAAGAATAAAACAAGTATCTGCTGACATGCCCATAAGCATATTATGTTATCTTGCTACTGAATATCAAGCTTTACTTACCGCACCAGTAAGTCTTTGTGCTTCTTTTCTTGCAAGGTCTTTATTCAGTAATTTAATGAGGTAATCTGCACGGGTCTGTAACTGCTTGGCCTGGGGTTTCTTATCTGGATCATCAGGTAAAATCTGAGGAGAGCAATGGTATTATCAACTACGAGTACACATTATCAAATTAGGAAGCTGCTAGTCTGGAGCACTGGGAACAGAAAAAGCTGAATTAAAAAAAAGGTAAAAAACCAATCCACTCCAACTATACCTGACCAATATGCCAGCACGCTTCAAGGAATGGAGAATTTCTTAAACGTTTTATTTTTCCCCAAACACACAACTAATGTAGTCTTGGAAATGGTCTCACAAAGTTTACAGTAAACTCAAGAAACTAGCCTCAGATTTCTGTTTCCACTCTCATAGTTCATCTAAAAAATTCAGAGCTCCTGTACCACTGTCATCCACAGATCTCCTAGTTCTGCCTTGTGCTTCTAAACGCATTAACTCATTACCACAGGATATTTCAGAAGCCAAAAATATAAATGAGTGGTTTCATAAAACAAGCAAATTAATGGAAGGCAGGGGCAGGATATCATTAAACAGATTTATATACAACCCTGGCTCCTCAAATCCCAAAGCTACAGGTTGTTGGCAATGTCATTGAGTTTGCTTCACTCCAGTCTTTCCCTAAATGTTTCTCACTACTTCTAAGCAGCCATTGCACTACTTCTAATCTGATGAATATAGCTATTCTCATGTCGCGAATGAAAGACGGTTTCAAGCAAAGAAACCAGGGATAGGAAAATCAAACCAAAACCCCAAAACAACCTTCCCTCCAAAAGATCAAGAATAAAATTAACACAACTAGAGCATTTAAACTAGAGAAGCAAAAGATGGAAGAGAAAGGATTCAAGTGACAGAGATCCAAATACATAGAAATACAGAAACATAACAGACTCTAAGAAGGTATACTTCAACTGAATACACAAAATCTTGAAATCTAATAATTTACCAGAAGGATACAAAGGAGTACAACTGACCTAACTTCTGTGCAATTTCAGTTATCATAAAATAAGCTCTTTCAGTAACTGTTCTTATTAGCATTATTACCTAAACAAAAAAAGTCCTTGATGAAATTTTGTAGATGACATACCTTCTGTGTCAAACTGAGATCAGGATCCATTTTTATCATTTCCCAGCTGCCATAGCCATATTCATAGATACCTATTAACAGATTGGAATCATCTTCCTTACCCCAATCTATATCAAAATGAGCTGCCTTGGTGTGGCATGGGATGACATATCTAGTAGAAATAAATTAGAAACATAAATAAGCGATCTTCTCAAACTTAGCAAGGGAGAGGGGAACATGCCACACATCACTAAGATCCTGGTATATTTAGGTAAGTAATCCGGATATCTATCAGGTTTTCTTACAATTTATATAAAATATTTATTGAAATCAGTACCGAAACATGTTTTAAAGCAGATCAAGATTAAGATATAAAGAACAACAGACATCTATCTGTGGCCATGGATTGAGTCAGAACTGGCTAACCATGAAGATAAGCTTAAAATATTACTCAAGTGTAACTGCTAACTGAATAAGCAGATAGTCTAGGGACTATGATACACAAGGTAGCAAGCTAAAAAGGTCAGAGGGCTAAACAACTACCAACAATTACCATCTGCTCCACTTTGACAAATATTGCTTTCTCTCAGGCAGAGGTGACACAAAGCAGCTCCTCAACAAGCCTAATTTCTAGTCTGGAGTAATTAAGAGTAACTGAACCCAGTCCCTGATGAATACAGTTCAGAAGCCAAAGCAAATACTGGCCTCTAAGGAGAGGGAAGAAAGAATAAAGAAAGGATGTGGAGCAGATTTCTGCTGCCAGTTCTTAGAGGGAATGGAGTGACACTGGTGTCCCAGTGTGCTTAGAGTCTGGATTGCTTAAATATATGCATAAAAGCCTTGAATAACTTTCTACATTATGGCTTTTTTTAGGAAAAGAAAAAAAATACCTTTTCCTTTCTTCTGGATCTGAAGGAATGGATTTGTGCAATGGTGCCAACTCTTCTTCATGAGAGATGACTAGCTTTGCATTCACCTGCACTCCTGATATTCGGAATGTTGGGCCTTTAACTTTCCCAAGTCTACCTCCTTAAAATAAAGGACCAAATTATTAAAACATTTAGCCTTTATGTGTATCTTATAGACAAACATAAAGAAAAAAGAAAGTTTGATGCTATAGCAGCAGACATTCAATTATAGCAAATGACTTTTTCTTAACCAAACACTTTAATTAAACTCCAGAATCTCAAGGTCTTCCAGATAATAATAGCAGATTAATTTAAAATTTCATGGTAAAGCAAAAACATGCTGCATTCTACTGCAACAACTCACTCAGGGAAAGGGGGGAAAAAAACCAAACCCAAAAAGTCTTCTTACTATAATCCATTTTTCTATATCACCTAGCATGCTAACATTTTGTTAATGTTTTCCCCTAACACAATTGTTTTGTTATAATCAGAGTGCAAGAATTATTCAGACCTCTTGACACTTTTTATTCCTCTCCCCCATCCCCAAACACACTTTACCTGCTCTTTCTTGTCCAAAGGAATTGTCCTTTAAAGCCTTAATGCATCCATTATGTACAAGTTCTCCCAGACGTCTAAGGTCCGTCTCAGATTTATCAACTAGCTCAGCATCTCTAGCTATAGCATCTAACCTGTAAGAAAACAAATATGTTTTTACAGCTCTAAAACTTTAGTATTATGAATGACTCCTTCAGATTTTGAAAATAGAAAAGTGATCATGTAAGTTATCATTCACCCACACTTGCTATGCTGTGTACAGTTTTGATCCATGCAGTTAAAAGCAGCTATAGAAAAGAATACAGAAACTATAAAAAAGGGTGTTTCACATAGAGGACAATACAACAGGAACTATAAAGGACCCTAACTATACAGTTTTGAGTTACATTACTACACATTCTTTTAAATAGAAAAGGAACTTTTATATATAATAAGATTATATAGACTATGAATACTATTAAAGAAAACGAAGGTGGGAAATTATTCTCAAAATACAGAGTAATACAGAAAGCTTAAAATAAGAACTGACAATGAGAAAAATGCAAAACTGGCAGTTTTTCTGTTGAAAGCCTATGGCTTTATCCACTCTATCAAACAAGAAAACTGAACGATTGTCACTAATGCAGATTAAACAAGACAATAGGTAAAGTATAAAGAAAAACAAGCAGTCTTGCAAAATTGAAAGATTTGTCGTACTGGCTGTCTACATACATACCATATATGAAGAAAGGAAAAAAAAAAATTAAATTCATGTTATAGTCAAGGCAAAAGATTAGGCACACTATCTTCTCTTCAACCTAAGGTTTCTTGGTGTATTGTTCTAATTTTAATGAAAACAAGGTTCCAAGTTGCTATACAAATATAATCAAATAAGTTTACCTTTCAAGTGGGCCACCAAATTTCTTGTAACTCTTGATAAACCTAGTAACAGAAAATAATTTTGCAGTTAAAAACGTATGCTTAACTACACTGGTTTTAAAAATGTATTTGTAAAGTCTTAGTACAAGGCTACGTGGACAATGCAAAGAAAATAAGAACTAGAGAGACTAGGACAGCTTAGTATATCAAGATAACCCCCACTTAAAGCCAGAGTTCTATTTGGTTTAATAACTGATGTAAATAAAACAATAGAAGAAACAATTTATTTCAAAAATTACTTTACTAATTAGTTTCACAAGACAAAGGATTCAGCAATGTGATGTGTCTAATCATAAAAATCAAATGTGGATTTATAGTAAATAGAGAATTCAGACATTATGTTAGGCCTCATAATAAAGAGGAGCTAGCTGCAATTTTAAGGTGATTTTAATACTTAGGAAAACATAACATGAAAGATAAAGGAATGCAAGCACAAGAATACCCCTGACAAAAGCAGCAAATCATTATATGTTAGATGAAATGAAAAGGAAACAAGGCTCTTTAAGGTTATTTATGTAATAAAAAATATTTTATATGCTTTACAGTATTTTAGAGAAACATGAATACTTAAATTACAGAAGCAAAGTAGCATTTCACAAACCAAAGTAAAGCAAAACAATTTATCCTCCTTCTACCAAAGAAGTATTTTCAGCACCAAATATTGATGGGATCAGCTGTACAGATTCACTTATGTACTGGTTTTCGCTGAGATAAAGTTAATTTTCTTCAGAGCACCATACCTGCTAGTACGTTTTGGATTTGTGACCAAACCAGTGTTGATAACACAGGGATGTTTTAGCTATTGCTGAGCAGAGCTTACAGAGAGTCAAGGCCTTTTCTGCTTCTCACACCGCCCTACCAGCGAGTAGGCTGGGGGTGCCCAAGAAGTTGGGAGGGGACACAGCCAGGACAGCTGATCCCAACTGACCAAAGGGATATTCCATACCATATGACATCATGCTCAGCAATAAAAACTGCGTGAAAGAAGGAGGGAGAGGTGATGTTCGGTGTTATGGCATCTGTCTTCCCAAGTAACTGTTATGCATGATGAAGCCCTGCTTTCCGGGAAATGGGTAAATACCTGCCTGCTAATGGGAAGTAGTGAATGAATTCCTTGTTTTGCTTTGCCTATTAAACTGCTTTTATCTCAACCCATGAGTTTTCTCATTTTTACCCTTCTGATTCTCTCCCCAATCCCTCTGGGGGAGACTGAGCGAGCAGCTGTGTGGTGCTTAGCTGCCTACCGAGGTTAAACCACAACAACTTATCAAAATGGATTTCGGTTTCTTTTTTTTGTTTGTTTTTTTTTTTAGTTTTAAAAAGCACCATATAACATTAATTCAATTACAATGGCAAGAAATTTAAAACAAAACAAAACTCACTGAACCTTTTGTAGGTATTTCCACAAAAATGTGCATATCGTTTCTTCAACTACAGTTTTTAGGTTAAATGATGGGAAGTAGAATATTTTGTTTGTGGGGTTAAAAAAAAAAAAGCTCATCCATTTTAGAAACTGGTTTTTGAAATCACTGTCTTTAGGGGATGCAGGAAGAATAATACATATTAAAAGATTGTAAAACAATTGAGAACAGTTTTCAAACCCAGTGTTATCCCTCACCAAAATAGGTTCAAATTCTGGACATAACTGTTCCTTATGTCAGCACCCCAAACTACACAGAGTAAAGCCTTAAATGCCTAGAATAAAAATTTTCAACTAAATTCAGGAAAAATAGACTGTTTTCCATATTTTCAAACTCTAAAATGATAAAAATATGTTTTGTCCCTTTAAACATGCATGTCCCCCCACGTCTTACCGCCTAATCTCTGCATCGCTAAATCCTTTAATATTTTCTCGAGGAATAGTTCGTGGTCGTCCACGTTTTTTTGGTCGTTTTCTTTCTGAGATGGAGTCACTATCAGATCCAGAATATCTTCTGCTCCTACTGCGTTTCCCTTCACTTCCATTAAAGCTGATCTGGAATTTCAGATTAAGTAGTTCAAAGCTACGTGACAAAGATTTTATTAATGTGTTATCTAGCCTGTCAAAAATGGGGGGAGGGGGCGCCACGCGTGAAAACCACCCAACCCAAAAGTACAAGCCAAAACAACAGCAACGAAAAAACAAACAAACAACAACAACAACAAAAAAATCAAAGTTAGTTGGTTAAAACCCAGAGATACCTGTTTTGCACAGTTTCTCATCCTTGGGAGCATATATATTTCTTCAAGCTCTTTTTGTCTTTCCTCCTCTTCTATTCGTCGCCGCTGGACTTCTGGAATGATTTCTTCCCAGTTTCTTAAATTTTGTTCTGGTTCCAACTCAATGTCATCTTCATCCATATTAGAAAAGTTAGCCACCTTATGTATTGGAACATAAGTATTTTCACAAAATCAATACATGATTTTATTTAAACAAAGAGTCAGTAATTAATATTTTAGGAAAACTTAGTTCAGAATGGCATATTTTATTTATTTATATATACAGAAAATGTACACATATAAAATGCTTCATGAAGCACTGTCTCTAATGAAAGTATTTTCATATATGAAATGCACACATTCCATGCAACATGGCTGAATATAAAGATGAGAATCTTTTTCTTCTTTTACAAGATGAGTAATATAGAAACACTATGAAATGCCTCCCCAATAGCTGTGATTGTTGTTTAATTTCCTTCAAAGCAGAAAGCAAGTCTAACTGAATGCCCGAGTTAATATGAAACTATAATAATGTAGAACTAACCAAACATTAATAAACTGTAGAAATCACAATATGTTGCAAATGAATGATTAGCAGGAAAGTGATTTAGTACTCTATTGATCTAAAAAAGTCCTGCCCTGCTTTAAACAAAAAACAAGCAAAAACACACCACACACACCAAACCTAAACAACAACAACAAAAAGATCCACAAAAAAAAAAAACCCAAAACCACCACACACAATTTGGACCCACTTAATATTTTAAGTGTTATCCAGTTAAGCATATCTGGCATTCACGTTTACATGGGGGCTGAAAGGAATTTCTAAAAGTCATCAACTAAGAAATCCAAACTTCATTCTCTGTTTTCAGAAGTACCACAGGTGCTTAACAGTATAAAGCATTAAATGAAAAACAGCCCTCCCCAGTATTCTAATAATTAAATCAAAGACTAATGTATTTGTAAATCTCTTTCTTATTTTGTTAGCAAAATACATTATGTATTTTTAAACATTTGCACTGGCAGTAATTACCCTGTATAGGTGAAAAGACATTCTATGCCAAAGAGTTGACTTATTGTTGCAACTGTTTCATAAGAATTAAGAAAAGATGAATAGGTGGTACAAAAGAAGAAGAAAAAGTAGCATTTATAAAGGAAAGTATAATTAAGGGAAGAGGGAGGGAACAGAGCAATACCTTGAACTGTGAAAGCAACTCATCTCCTACAGTTAGTGGGCCTGGCTCATTTTCTCGAGTTTCAGCCCTCTTCAGGATTTCATCTATATCCATTTCCTGAAACAGAAGTTTCTCTTTACAACAAAATAATTCATACGTATTTTTAGTTTCCCTGTCCATCAAGTGTAGATGCACTGTTCCATTTACCTGAGGCTCCTCTTCTTCCCCTTCAGGTTCTTTAAAAAGTTCCTCAGCACCGAACTTCAAAATTGCTGATAACTCTTCCTTATTAAAAGGTGTTGAGCTGAAATACAGAAAGTTTCAGATAAACACTTTATCTTAGTGAATTTTTTCAAATTACTATAATCATGAGTCAATCAAACTTCCTTTTGACTTAAATAAAAGCTATATTTAATATGTAAAAAAAAATGTACAAAGACAATATACTTTGCAGTCTTTACTTACATAACTCCTTACCACATATTTTTTGCCTTTTATTAACCAAGCGAAATGACTTGCATTTTTACTCAAATAGTCAGGTATACTTAAGCATAAGTTAATATGAAAGAATAAACAAACATACCTGGAAGGAGTAGAGCCTGTATGTAGTACAGTTTTCCCTGTAGTGTCCATTCTCTGAATTACTAAGTGATCTAACACCATCTTTTTCTTGGCTCTTTCAAGAATATCTTCTTCTACTGATCCTTTTGTGACTAGCCGATAAATATTAACCTATGCATATTATAAAAAAGGCTTTATTTACATGCTCACAAATTACACATGAAAACAATATTCAGATGATGTTAACAAAAACCCCTTGAGCAACAACAGGGAGAAATGTTAGTCGTGATTACAAATCTTCTAAATCTTACTGAACTAGTAATTCATATATGAAACCAGTCAATCATGTTACCATAGTCTCTACATAAACTATTTAAAAAAATAAAGAAATTCTTAGACCTCTCCTCTTTAAACTTCCGTGATGAGGCACAAGCATGGCCACAAGGAAAAGTGTTATATCTGATTACTACTTGAAGTCTTCTGCAAGAAAGAAATCCAAGGAGAACTATGAAGTATTTAAGTAAAACGGATGCGCCTGAAGTATAGCAGTTACTTTCTAGAATGACATGATGCCAACGAATGTGGGACAAGTCCACAACTCTTCTTACCCATCCATATACTACAGCTGCTGTGCAATCTCTCCATATAGGGAGATTTAAATTTTTTTTTTAAAAAGGCAAATTAGCATTAATAACATTTTTAGACATTCGTGGCAAGTATTAGTTATTCTCAAAATACATGAGGACTGCGATGGCCCAGACAGACACCTTACGGCTACCATATGAAAGCCTCCTTCAGGTTTGGAGCTTAAAAGACAAGTGTGCGTACCTGTTTCTTCTGTCCAATCCTATGAGCTCTAGCCTGTGCTTGCAGATCATTCTGTGGATTCCAGTCAGAATCAAATATAACTACAGTGTCAGCAGATGCCAAGTTTATACCTAATCCTCCAGCTCTGGTAGACAGCAAAAAGCAGAAGTCCTGAAATTATAAAATAAGAAATAGCTTTTTATATATTAGCTATAATATTCTTGAAGGAACCAATATGACACTTCTTTATATGCTCTGTGGAGCAGACTATGAACTCATACACTTCTTTAAGGATATCATAAACATATGTTAGACTTGTAATGCAATAAGGTGCTTGTGATGGTTAGAGCCAGTAAATCTCTATTAGAATAGAACAGAATAGACTAGACTATTTCAGTTGGGAGGGACCTACAACAATCATCTAGTCCAACTGCCTGACCACTTCAGGGCTGACCAAAAGTTAAAGCATGTTATTAAGGGCATTGTCCAAAGGCCTCTTAAACACTGACAGGCTTGGGGCATCGACCACCTCTCTAGGAAGCCTGTTCCAGTGTTTGACCACCCTCTCGGTAAAGAAATGCTTCCTAATGTCCAGTGTGAACCTCCCCTGACGCAGCTTTGAGCCATTCCCACGCGTCCTGTCACTGGATACCAGGGAGAAGAGATCAGCACCTCCCTCTCCACTTCCCCTCCTCAGGAAGCTGTAGAGAGCAATGAGGTCGCCCCTCAGCCTCCTTTTCTCCAAACTAGACAAACCCAGAGTCCTTAGCCGCTCCTCATAGGACATGCCTTCCAGCCCTTCCACCAGCTTTGTTGCCCTCCTCTGGATGCATTCAAGGACCTTCACATCCTTCTTAAATTGTGGGGCCCAGAACTGCACACAGTACTCAAGGTGAGGCCGCACCAACGCTGAATACAGTGGGACAATCACCTCTTTTGACCGGCTGGTTATGCTGTGTTTAATGCACCCCAGGATGCAGTTCACCCTCTTGGCTGCCAGGGCACACTGCTGACTCCTATTGAGCCTGCTGTCGACCAGCACCCCCAGATCCCTTTCTGCAGGGCTGCTCTCCAGCCACTCCTCTCCCAATCTATATTTGTGCCCGGCATTACTCCATCCCAGGTGCAGGATCTGGCATTTGGACTTGTTAAATTTGATCCCATTGATGATTGCCCAATGCTCCAATCTATCTAGATCCCTCTGCAAGGCCTCTTGTCCCTCGAGAGAGTCAACAGCACCTCCCAGTTTGGTACCATCAGCAAACTTGCTAATGGTGCATTCAACTCCTGCATCCAGATTGTTGATAAAAATATTGAACAGAACTGGCCCTAGAATTGAGCCCTGAGGAACACCGCTAGTGACTAGCCGCCAGCCAGATGTAGCCCCATTCACTACAACCCTTTGAGCCCTGCCCTTCAGCCAGTTCTTCACCCAGCACACCGTGAACCCGCTCATCCCACGGTTGGACAGCTTGTCCAGAAGGATGCTGTGAGGGACAGTATCAAAAGCCTCACTAAAATCCAGAAAGACTACATCCACCGCCTTCCCTTCATCCACTAGGCGGGTGACCTTATCGTAGAAGGAGATCAAATTAGTTAGACAGGACTTTCCCTTTGTGAACCCATGTTGACTGTGCCTGAGGATTGCATTGTCCTTTAAAAGCCTTTCAATAGTACCCAGTATGATCTTCTCCATAATTTTTCCAGGAACTGAGGTTAGACTAACAGGTCTGTAGTTCCCTGGGTCTTCCCTCATGCCCTTCTTGTAAAGTGGAATAACATTGGCTAGCTTCCAGTCAGCAGGGACCTCCCCAGACTCCCAAGACCTTTGGTAGATGATCGAGAGGGGTCCTGCCGTAACATCCGCTAACTCCTTCAGTACTCTGGCATGAATCCCATCAGGCCCCATGGACTTGTGAACATTCAGCTGATACAGCTGGTCCCTTACAACTTCAGTGTCCACAAGTGGAAAGTCACTGTTCCCACACTCGTGGTCCTCCGACTCAGGGGACCGGGCAGCCCAAGGTCTATCAGTATTATTAAAGACTGAGGCAAAAAAAGCATTGAATGCCTCTGCTTTTTCTTCATCCCTATTAGTCAGGTGACCATCGTCAACAAGTATCGGTCCAATGTTTTCCTTAGACCTCCTCTTGCTATTAAGGTACGTAAAAAAGCCTTTCTTGTTGTCTGACACAACACCGGCCAGTTTCAACTCTAATTGAGCTTTGGCCTTTCGTGTCTTCTCCCTGCATATACGAACCACAGCTCTGTAATCTTCCTGCGAAGCCTGACCTGGCTTCCAGAGATCATACCATTTCTTTTTCCTCTTGAGCTCCACGAGGAGTTTCCTGTTCAGCCAAGCTGGTCTTCTGCCCCGCTTGCTTGACTTTTGACACAATGGGGTTGCCTGCTCCTGTGCTTCTAAAAGGTGGTTCTTAAAGACTGACCAGCACTCGTGGACTCCTAAGCCCTCAAAAGCAGATTCCCAGGGGACACTGCTAAATAGCTCCCTGAGTAGCTTAAAGTTTGCTCTCCTGAAGTCCAGGGTAGCAACTCTGCTGTCCTTTTTTCTCATTACACTGAATATTTTAAACTCAACCATTTCATGATCACCGTGGCCAAGACAGCCACCTACCATCACATCCCCCACGAGTCCTTCTCTATTCACAAATAGCAAGTCTAGGAGGGCATCTTTCCTAGTTGGCTCACTGAGTACCTGTGACAAGAAGTTATCTCCCACAAACTTCAAGAATTTCCAAGACCTGCTCGTCACAGCAGTACGGTATTCCCAGTTGATGTCTGGGAAGTTGAAATCTCCCATAAGGAAAAGGGCTACCGATCCAGAGATTTCTCCTAATTGCCTATAGAATAACTCATCAGTGCTATCATCCTGGCTGGGCAATCGGTAGTAGACACCCACTACAACATCTCCTTTGTTTTCCATCCCCCTAATCCTCACCCAGAGGCTCTCCACCACATCATCGCTAACTGCAAGGGCTGTACAATCAAACCTCTCCCTTACATATAATGCGACACCTCCACCTTGCCTGCCCTGCCTATCCCTCCTGAACAGCCTGTAGCCCTCCATCCGATCACTCCAGTCGTGGGACTCATTCCACCAAGTCTCACTAATACCAATGATATCGTAGCTCTGGGAGCTGACCAATGCCTTCCAGTTCATCCTGTTTGTTTCTCATACTGCGTGTGTTGTTGTACAAGCATTTCAGATGTGCTCCTGAGCCCTCTGTGCTCCCAGGAGCAGTGTAAATGTTCCCACTAGCATTGCCACCCTCAGGTGATGCCATGCCAAATCTTGGCTTACCTGCTGCAATCCTGCTGGTATCCCCTTTCCCCATCGATTCTAGTTTAAAGCTCTCTAGATCAGTATGTTGTGGGTTAACCCACATAGGCAGCTAAGCACCATGCAGCCACTCGATCACTTCTCCCCCACACCCCCAGTGGGACAGGGGAAGAGGAAAGGAAGACTAAAAGCAAGGAAACTTGGGGGTCGAGATAAAAATTGTTTAATAAGCAAAGGAGAAGTGGAAAAAGAGAGAAAGAAAAGAAAACAAAACAAACGATGCAAAGGCAATCACTCACCACCTCCCATGGGTAGGACTGATGTCCAGCCAGTTCTCGAGCAAAAGATGGCTAACCTCCCTAAACCCCCTCTTTTCCCTTTTTATTGCTGAGCATGACATTATATGGCATGGATTATCTCTTTGGTTAGTTCGGGTCATCTGCCTGGTTATGTCCCCTCCCAACCTCTTGCGCACTGTGGGAATGGGAGTCTCACTAACGGACATTCCTGAGTTTGATTTTAATGAGCAAACACTGCACCACCTGGCATGACAAGGCACTTAAGCAGTAAATAACGGAGAAAGGAATGTGCAGTTGAAAGGAGAAAAACAAGATAAAGACCATGAAGGCATTTCGCATGATCAGAAAGAACGGGCCAATCTGCTAGAGCATAGATGCGCGTGAACACAAGGCTGTAACCTATCTGCAAGCTGCAGGTAGCGTGTGTCCATAGTAGTTAACTATATAAGCCCTGTTATAAGTGTAAATAAAGGAGAATGACCATACTCATATTGAGATCTGTCATTACTCCGGAATCGCAACTCCCGCTCCGTCGTCGACACTGAACAAAGGGAAACTCCGACATCTGGTAGCAGAGGATGGTTCGGCGCGCATCTTCGAGACTGCGGTAAGAGCAGCGAGAGAAGGGGAGCGGGAGAAAAGCGGCTGGGAGTTGTACTATCCCGATGATCGGAGGGGGATAAGATAACGGAGCAGTCTGGCCAACTGCCTCCCAGTGAGCGACCGCTATCATGGAAATAGAGGCGGCAGCTGTGTTGCTCGTAAGCATCCTCTCCAAGAGAGGGATCGAGACAACGGTAAAACAATTATGTACGTTGATTAAATTAGGACAACGTTGGGGACATTTTAAGGACAGTCAAACTATTTTTTCTGACCTTGAGTGGCGAGAGCTTGGCAATACTATGTGGGAGCAGACTATCACGGGGGACGAAAAGTCAAAGAAGGAGATTAAAACAGTGCGGGAACTATGGAGGTCTGTGTTAGAGACTTTAAAAGCCATGAAAGCTGAAAGAAAGGTGGCTTGTGCAGCCACTCAAATGCTAGCCCCAGAACCCTTGCCTGATAGACCGAAGAATACAACATCTGGACTGTTTCGGTTCTTTGGGCCGTCTGCAGTCCGAGGTATGTCGGGTACCCCCAAACGAACTGCCTTGGAAGCCAAGTATAGTGTTCTGGGGGGTGACGGCGCTTCTGAACTGCTTGAAACGTACCCTCCGCTTACGGACTGCAAAGATGCAGAAACTAGCGGTAACGGGACCCCTCTTTCACCTGAGGCGGTCGCGGAAGAGCGACGACCCGGGGAGGAGGAGCGGCTAGCTCCGTTAACCCCTCCATGGCCAACAGCCCCGCCTCTAGGAGTCTCTTCAGGTGCGTCTACTCCGCCACAGGGTGACAGCAAAGAACAGAGTATGGCTGGGACTAATGAGCTCCTGAAGAAGGTAGTGCAACAGTTACAGGACTTAACAATTACAGCCCAGAGGGGAGGGATGGAGCACCTGTCCGGGGCATCAGGGGAATCCCTACCCCCTTGCCTCTCTGGACCACCAGCGACGGTTCAGCCCAGACGCTGGAGCGAAGTGGCTAGAGACGCTATGCTGGACGGGCAGTGGCAAGCGGCATCCAGCTTGGGGGCGAGTGCTTTTCCTGTGCTGCAAGAGAATAACGGCAATAAGTGGGCACCTCACGATTGGAAAATCCTACAGCAAGCAAAAAACACTGTGTCCCAGTATGGGATAAAATCAGAAGCTTCACGTCAAATTGTAATCTGGATTTTTTCGGCTGACCTGATGTGCCCTGCTGACTGCCAAAACCTTATGAGGCTTTTATTGTCACCTACGCAGTATTTGTTGTGGGGGTCGGAATGGTCACGGCAGGCGGCAAGTGCTGCGGCACAGCATCAAACGCAGGGGGATCCCCTCTATGGGATTACCGCGGAAATGATAACGGGGACGGGAAGGTTTAATGATATTAATGCTCAGTTGGTTTTTCCTATTGCTTTGTTGCAGTTGTCTGCCAAACTGGTGCTAGATGCCTTTTTAGCCTTACCCGGTTCGTCCACTCCATCCTTTCGTTCTGTACAGCAAGGTGCCACTGAAGCGTATAGTCATTTTGTCGATCGCTTGTGGGGGGCGATACGTGGGGGAGAAAAAAAAAAAAAAAAAAAAAAAAAGAGAGAGAGAGAGAGAAAAAAGAGAGAAAAAAAAAAAAACCCCAACAAACAAAAAAAACAAAAACAAAGAGTGCCTATGGTGTGTACCGTGAGTATTGTGTCAGTTTTACCATTGTGATAAGAAGTGGTGGGCCCGGTGCACGCGCGCACAAAGGTGGTGTGAAACTTGCTATCTGAAAGAAATAGTGCTGTATAGAATATTAATAACCACTGGACACAAAATACAGTCCACGAAACTGCCAAATTGATTATTGTTTGTAAAAAAAAACAAACAAACAAAAAAAACCCCCAAAAAAACAACAACAAAAAAAACAAAAAAACAAAAAAAGAAAGGCAATTCGCCTAGAAGACAAAATGTTGAGCCAGGCAGATGTGATCGTAATTGGGCTAATCTTAATACTCCCAGGGTCGGCAACTATACATCGCATTAACCCAAGGGAAAATATGTGGGTAACCTGGGCAAATAAAACAGGGCAGCCCGCGTTTTGCCTTTCCCTCGCCTCAGCAACTGAGCCGTTTAGGACTTGTTTGTTAGGTATGCCTGGATATAAGGAAGGTGACTTTGCCGGGTTCAGTAATGGCAGTTGTACTAATGTGACTGCAACTAGCAACTGTAGTGCTAACTTGATAAAAGGATTAAATCACTCGCTACCCTGGAATCCCCAGGAGTTGGAACTATTAGGGTCGATGCGAGTTGGAAATACATCTAAAAATTGGACTCAGACATGTTTTATATTTGGGGGACCCCTACAGACGGGTATCCACTTCTACCAGGCAAGAAATTGGACAGGGTGGACTAATGTCACCTCTCACGCATCTTACTACAAGTATCAGGATGCGGGCGATTTTTGTGGTACCAATGACAGTGGTAATAGCTATGCTTTAGGAGCGGCTGGAGCGGAAACAAAGGGAGGAATAGCAATCTGGAACAATGGTACCCCAAAGGCGTTGCCCCCACAGGTATTTTTAATATGTGGGGACAGGGCCTGGCAGGGTATCCCAGCAAATGCTGTAGGAGGGCCATGCTACTTAGGAAAATTGACCCTGCTGGCCCCGGGAGAAAATTGGTGGAAAACCATAACAAGAAAAGGGCAACAACAAAGACGAAAAAGAGCCGCCACGGGTCTTTCCCCAGACTGTCGTGATGACGTAATTCTGCCTAGCGACACCGAAAAAGTCTTCCTTTCACTATTTGTACCAGGCGCTGCAGCTGCGAGGGCCCTAAATGAGGTAGGGAAATTAGCTTGTTGGGCTAAAAAGCAGGCTGATATGACAACAGAGCTTATTGAAAAATTACTTGCAGATCAGGATACCTTCCATCATGCGATTTTACAGAATAGAGCTGCTATTGACTTTCTGTTATTAGCACAAGGACATGGGTGTGAGGATTTTGAAGGGATGTGTTGTATGAATCTGTCTGACCATGGGGAGTCAATCCACAAACAGCTACAATGGTTAAAGGACCACACCAAGAAGATTCAACAAGATCACGGGTTATTCGATACCTGGCTTAAGAATATATTTGGGGAACTGCCCTCTTGGATAATAAGTTTAATAAAAGAAAGCTTATGCATTTTAATTGTTATATTAGTAATAAGTATATGCTCTTGTATAATTTTTAGCTGTGTGAAGAAAGCAATTATGAAAATTGTTAATCAAGTCTGGGTTACTCAAAAACAAGAAGGGGGAATTGTGGAGGAGTGGCTGGTACAGCAGGGGCACGATCTAGTATCCCTGAGCAACCCATGTTTTTAACAGTAGCAGGGATATGCTGACAAAGACGGCTGGTGACCTTGACCATCCTTCCCTGAGCAGAAGAAGGAGCCTCGCCACGTGATGAACAACAACAGCGGAACAACACCCAGGATAAGGAGGAGGCACAGATCGGCGAGACCAGCCGGCAGCTACCAATGAGAAGGGTATTGTGAGTGCGTGGACAGCTGTGATTAACCAATTATAGGTTGTTATGAAGAGCATGCCCAGCCACCCCATCCGTTCCAATGAATGATGGGGGAGTGACCGGGGAGAAAGACCCCCTGGCTGCTGCGTTTGCAGACTTGCGGGTATCAGACAGCTCCTCCTCGTGGCTGGTTAAAAGGACTAGCCAAGCTAAGAGGGATATGTGTAATAGTATTTATATGCATTTTTGTTTTGTGTACCCTGTTTGTTGCAATGTATACGAAAAATGATTGAAAGATCGGTTTCAGCAGTGTTTCTAGTAAAACAAAAAGGGGGAGATGTGGGAATGGGAGTCTCACTAACGGACATTCCTGAGTTTGATTTTAATGAGCAAACACTGCACCACCTGGCATGACAAGGCACTTAAGCAGTAAATAACGGAGAAAGGAATGTGCAGTTGAAAGGAGAAAAACAAGATAAAGACCATGAAGGCATTTCGCATGATCAGAAAGAACGGGCCAATCTGCTAGAGCATAGATGCGCGTGAACACAAGGCTGTAACCTATCTGCAAGCTGCAGGTAGCGCGTGTCCATAGTAGATAACTATATAAGCCTTGTTATAAGTGTAAATAAAGGAGAATGACCATACTCATATTGAGATCTGTCATTACTCCGGAATCGCAACTCCCGCTCCGTCGTCGACACTGAACAAAGGGAAACTCCGACAGCGCACCTCCCAATCTATTCACTGGGGGGGGCAGAGTAAGAAATAGAGAAAGCCTTGACACTATGCAAACACTGTTCAGCAACAGCTAACACACTGGTGTGTTATTATTGTTTTTGTCACAAATCTAAAACACAGCACCATACAAGTTGCTATGAAGACAATTAACTCCAGCCCAGCCAGACCCAGTATAAGTATAAAGCAAACTGATATCAATTTCTCTTGTGAACAGTTATTGACTTATCCGTGGTTTAAAGGAAGCAGCATCCTAGAAGATGAGCAAAAGCCACTTGGGGAGAAAAAACCCAAGCAAAACACTGGCCAAAAGTACAAAACCCTTTGTTGTTAAAGCCTCGTGTGTGTACAAGTCCCTCTTTTTTTTTTGTTAAGAAAATTGAAGTGTTCTGCTGGGGTCAATGCTCTTCCAACGTATTCATAAACAATATGAAAATGAGATGAGCAATGAGGTGACAAAGTTTGCAGATGATACGGAGTTATTCAGGGACAACTACAAAGGACTACAGAAGGATCTTATGAGACAGGCAATAAAAAAGCATATGAAATTAAAGATAACATGAAATAGGAAATAAATTTGAGTTTTAAATACAGTGAAAGATAATAGCAAGCCATTACTGCTCAGGAATGAGTCCTTGGAGTTGTCATAGATATTTCCATTAATACCTTAGTTCAGTAATAGCAAAAAAAAAAAGTATGAAGTTTTATTGATTATTAGTAAAGAAATAGAGAATAAAACAGGAAACAATTTTATTGCTGCACAACTCCATAGTTTGCCTCCATTCTTGAATACTATGTGATGTTTGGATCCCCCTTCATCTTAAAAACTGTACAGTACAACTACAAGGATTCCAGAAAAAGGCAATGGTGTCTGTACTAGAAATTTAAAACAGAACTAACTTTTGCATTTAACAAACATCTGAAGTTTATGTTATGAAATTAAGTCCTTCCTCCTCAACCGTAGCAGAAACATAAGCTCAGCAGCAACTGACAAATGCTATGCTTCTATTACTGAAAAACCCCATCAGTGTAGGACAAAAGACCTAAGGTTATCAAAGGTATGGAATGGCTTCCATAGTAGGAAACCTAAATAAAACTAGGAATCTTAAGTGGTACACAAACAATGGCTAGAAATCAGTTCTTCAGTTTCTTCCAGGGCAAGGAAATAAGAGGCAAAAAATGAAGATAACAGAAGCCAGATTTAAAGCTATTAAAGATAGTTTTTCTTCATGCAAGGATATACACAACTTAATTCTGCCCATTGCCTAAGTAGGTTTTTGATGTCAAAAGCTTGTGTAAAAGTTCAGTGCTCCTGTAAAAATTGAAGGATTAAGTCCTACACAACAAAATAAATTAAATTCTTCAGTTTTTATACAGTACTTAAAATTACTTTGATAAAGAGCACTGACAAAAATCTAAAAATATAACTATGTAGTTATATTAGTTAAACACCATTTTCATAAATTCTATGTTTCCTATTGAATCTCCTCCTAGTTTTGGGGGTGTTTTTTTGTGTGTGTTTGTTTTGGTGGATTTTTTTTTTGGTTGTGGATTTGTGGGGGGTTTTTTTTGTTTGTTAATAGTTGTAAACCTTATAGTCTAGGCAATAACAACAGAATTTCAACATAATACATCCCTCATTTTATTCTATCTTCAATTTTTGTGTAATATTTGTTATATTTCTTGGGAAAAAAAAATAAAGCTGAGTAGATTAAAAAAACAACCACCCACTAATACCATACCTCTGATCCTTCTGCATTAAAATGATCCAGGGCTTGTTTCCTCAATTCCCCTTTTATTGATCCATCAAGTCTCTAAAGAGATTGAATAATACAGTTAAAAAGGAACTCCTACTATATTCTAATTGGAGCAACTTGAATTCTCAATTGCCAAAACAATTGAGGGGGGAATAAGAGTAATGTAACACTTCATCTTTCTAATTCATCAGTTTCATTTCAAAATACTATTTAGCATACAGTAATTACCAGTCTTTTCCTGTACTTAAAATTAAACTTTCATAAATCATAGAATCACAGAATCATAGAATAGTTTGGGTTGGAAGGGACCTCTAAAGGTCATCTAGTCCAACCCCCCTGCTGTGGGCAGGGACATCTTCAACTAGATCAGGTTGCCCAGAGCCCCGTCCAACCTGACCTTGAATGTTTCCAGGGATGGGGCATCCACCACCTCTCTGGGCAACCTGTGCCAGTGTTTCACCACCCTCAGCGTAAAAAATTTCTTCCTTGTATCTAGTCTAGATCTACCCCCCTATAGTTTAAAGCCATTCCCCCTTGTTCTGTCGCAAGAAATCTTTCTACAAACAGGACACTTTTCTTAAGATAAAGTGGTAAAGATCAAGGCTTCTTGGCTACTACCAGCACAATTCTTACCTGAAAGGGAAACTGACGATACTTCAAATACTCTGCTAGGATGTCTAGCATCCTCACCATCTGAGAGAAAATCAGTACTCTGTTGCCACGTTCTCGTAGACGAATCAGTAGCTTGTCAAGAAGGATTAGTTTCCCACTGCTACGTATTAAATGCTACAAGAAAACATGTATTGCAAAATAAGTTCACCTCAACACTAATATACACTGCAGATGGTTAGACATTCATTAACTGAACATGAAAGTTTAATAAGTATTTAGTCAGTCCTGATCTTGTAAAAACTCATTATAAAAGCATTAAGTACTCTAACTGAAATCAACAGGAGTACTGACTAGCGTGTTTTTCAAATAAATGCATTTCTCAGCTCTGGCTCATAAAACAGCATCTTAACATTTCATTAAAATATTAAGTAAATATTGAGTTAGAGCAGTTACAGTGTAGACTCAAGTTCTTTTCTACCAAATCAACAACAACAGACTACCTGACTACCTTAGTACTACTTGCTCCTCACTTTCTGTCTTTTGAACAGAAAGAAGCATTGCTACTTGATCCTCTAAGTATTTTTAAACAATGCCTAATCAGTCAAGTTTCTCAGGCAAGATAAAAGTGAGAGGAATCTTGTTTGTAGAGGTCAACAGGCTTTAGCTAGGTTACAACGTTAAGCCTTCTCAGCTCCAGTGGGAACAACAAGAACAGAAACTCAGGTGCATGCTGAATTTAATGTTGAAAACATTAGGCCTCATTAGCTGAAGAGGCTCAGGATAGAATTTTGGGGAATAAAAAATTTGGAGTTACGTGCTTTTATTCTTTATGCCAGAAATGAGAAGGATGTATCATTCATAATTAGAGCTAACAAAGCTTATTCAGATGAGCCAACGAAATCATTGTTACAAGTATGCAATTATTAGCAATAATGGCTGAACAGTTCTGATGAGTTTAATTATAAATTTAAGTAGTTAGAGTGTGCCAAGTTGCAAATCAAACACTGTTTAGCTTTGATACGCACTTTATAATATAAAATAGCTTGTGCAGTGACAGCTTGTGATTTCAATCTAGTAGTTTTGGGAAAGTATTTAAATTATGAACTTCAAAGCTTACAGAAAAAAAACCCTGATCTTTAGAAACATTTATGTTGTTATAAACGGCATCAATTATAACAGTCCTTTTATTTGTTGCTGTGGTTCTCAACAGTTTTCCTACAAAGATTAGGTAACCTTTACAAAAAAAACAAACTATAAACCCACAACACAATCACAGACCATCTTTGGTAGTGATGCTATAATTGCTTTCATTTATAACAACAACAAAACCAGACTAAGCTTTAGATGTTTATTATTTTTATTTCCTTTCACTTTGGTTGTTTGAAGGCATGCAGAGAACAGTGTTTGATTACAAAAAAGCTTAAAGAGATTCTGCAGATTACTTTCTGCTATCACATGGATTGTTGGTGTACCACTGCCAGTCACATGCATTTGCATTTATATTCAATTTACCTGTTTATTTAACTGCTTTATTTTAATCTGGGTTTAAAATATGTCTTAAGTTTATTTAGTCTGAAAATACACAGACTATTTAAAACTATTTCCTTTTTATTTTGATCATAATTCAAGCCAGGGATATTTTATTTAGTATTGATCTCTCTATTATTCAGTTCTAGTTAAGAAACAAACAAACAAAAATAATCAATTCACTTACCTGTAAAACCCAGGATGCACATTTAATAGAGAACTTGTTCTTTCTTAATATACTTTAATAAGAACTAATAAATTGCCAGAACACTATAAAATTACTGCGTGCATATTAGAGATGTAAAAACACTTAAAACAACAACAAAAAGGTATTACCTGTAAGGCCTCCTGTTTATTATAGAATTCATTATCATCCGGTGGTTTAATGAGGTAGCAATGGTTACAACACTTCTTGAGTTCCATCATGATGTTCAAAAAGCCTGAGGTACTGCCTTTTGAACCTTTACTCAGGGCTTTATAATTCCTGGTTAAAATCCACCTATGATATAGAATGTGCAATGGAAGTAATTTCTAACCATTTGTGGAAATATGAAGGATGTAAGCTCTCAAAATATCAGTTCAAATTGCATTATGAGAACTATTACATTTCAGTAATTTTTATATAGACATATCATTAAAATAGCAGGAATTAAAAAGTGTCATTACTTACTTGTAATATTGCTTCTGCAATGCACTCATTTCCATCCTCAAAATTTGTTCAACCTTAGCAGGTAAAGACTTTTCTACATCTTTTTTAACTCTTCTGAGTAGAAATGGTTCAAGTTCTTTGTGAAGACTTGCATAACCAAACTCTCTCCCTTTGCCGTGCTCCTCTTCAAAATCTTCCCAGGAAGAAAACCTTCAACATAAGAAAGAATAAAGGTAAAATAGTGACATACCATGAACACAGACACACAAAGACCATAAATATACCACATGCGCACAAACACATATGGACTTCGTCCCCACTCCCCTCTGTTTTATTTAATAAGTTTCTGAATTTGCATCTCACAAGAAATTCCAAATATTTTGTCTGCAAATAGGAGAATGGAAATTTCCAAACACTTTTGCAGAATGAAAATTCAAAACAAACTACTGAATTTTAATTTATCCAGTGAAAACCCAACATTTTGCTTTTCTGCATGGAAACCCAGGTAGAAGGTTGCAGAAATTCCATTATATTTCTCAAGAGCAGAATGAAAAAATAGTTGTATAGCTGGAGGAAGTGCAAGAGAACAGACCACTTCACATACTTTTTGCAGCTTTTATGGACTAGCTGAAATGTAATTATCCTCTGGTATGTGCTAACAGACTAAGAGAATGGACTTTGTGATCAAATGAAGAATAGGTGCCAGACAACAACCTTAGTGGCTTTGCTTGTAAGGTTCTGAAGAAATCAATGCAATGCATAGCTCCGAAACTAATTGGAGCTACAGTGCTTTGTATTTACAAGATATCCAAAAGGAACATGTGCTCTTATTTATCTCAGATATAAAAAGAGGTCAGTATAGAATAACGTCAATACAGTAAACCTATTCTATGCAAACCGTAAGGGCAAATTGGCTGCCTGACTGACTACTGGATATCAGGCATTGTGGTACAATCTTGTTTTCATTCATGGTACTAACACAGAAAAGAAGACATCCTCAGCACCATTCTATTTCCCTAGAGTAAATCCATGTGATTTTCCTTTTAGATTAAGATGAAGCGTCTTTTCAGGGTTCTGAGCCATACATCAATCCATTTTTTTGTGGACTGCTAAAACAGAAAAAGTGACAACTGCTACCAAAACAATTTATCAAGAGCAGCATGAAAAATATGTGCATCCATTTTATATAAAATATTTAAACTATTTCACAATGCAATTCTTTATTGATTCTCCAATCACTACAATATTCCGCTGTAAGAAACTTGACCACAAAAAAAAAATCACATTCCTTACTTTTCTGGCATGATGAAGTGCAGCAAAGACCAAAGCTCTTTGAGGGAGTTTTGCAGAGGGGTTCCAGTAATAAGAAGACGATGATTAGACTTAAAGTCTATTAAAGTCTTGTACAGAAGGGAATCATCATTTTTTAAACGATGAGCTTCGTCAACTCCTATAAATACCCAATTCAGACCACCAAGGAATGACTTAAAGAAATTGGGGGGGGGGGGAAGACATTATACAAGTTAATATATTATGCAATTTCTGACATTTTACATGAGGTTATATATACACCATCACTCCTTTTATTTTAATAACAAATGGACACCTATATATTTTTAATATTAATTATGGTTTTTATGTTTGCTGGATTCAATAAAAGGCTATGCAGGCATCCCAAGTTTAAAAGGAAAGTATAATCCAAGTTTATACTTGGGGGGGAGGAGGAAGGCAAAAAGCTGATCTATAAATTTTCAATTGACAAAAAAAAAAATCCACTATTGACTCTCTTCTTTCCAGCATGTACAAACAAATGAAATAGCCAACAAGCAGAACTTTTTAAATTAATTAAAATTTTCATATGCTGTTATGATTAACAATAACTCTATGTGCTACCATCATGAAGAGAGTAGTAATATACATATATATAATACTGCACACACAAATACAAAGATAAAACATGGGATTTCGGAGTTGTGAATCACAGGTGTTTGGGGCTAGGGGTTGGTTTGTTTTTTCAGTTCCTGGATGATGGTCTACAGGAAAGTAGAGATTTTGAGATGCGAAGAAATTACTACAGTAATGTGAAGCTCAAGCAAACTGAAGAAAAAGAAGTTTTACCCACTCGATGGGGGGGGGAGGGAGGGGGCAGAAAGCCTCACCACACATACATAAAATCTAAAAGTGCTTAAAGAAAACTTCACTGTCATACTTCCAAGAGTAAAGCTGTCATACTCCCCATCCATTTAATGGCCCAGAACCCAAATATGTGCCAACTCTAAAGGAGTTTTACATTCCACAAATTATTTTATCTCCCTGAAGAAGTAAGTGTGATTACCTTATCCTTCAGCAAAATTTCATAAGTTGTTAGAAGTATATTAAATTTTAATCGCTTGGTCTGTGGATGCATCCATTCATGAGTTCTTATCTACAAGAAGAATCAAGTGAACTATAAGCTAGAGAAAAATGGTCTTATTGATCGGGATGACTTCAGGTACTACAGCAATAAAGATGTTAAGTGACACAAGAATCTGATCATGAAAAAGGAACATAACACGTGAAGCTTTTTTTTTTTAAAGTTATTAAACAGTGGTGGTGGGGGTGTTTGTTGTTTTTTGTTTGGTTGGGTTTTTTGTGGATTTTTTTTTTGTGTGTGTGGTTTTTGGTTTTTTTGTGGTTTGTTTTTTTTTTTTAAACTTTAATGGATAAGGTTACTTACATTCCTCCTTTCAGAAAACAAATTAAGATTATGTCTGTCTGGCTTAAATATTTATTTTATGCACCTAAATAATCACATGACAAAAGACAATTTATTTTCAAATGCAAGGTTGCATTTTTAATCCTTTTTATTATTAAGCAGGAATGAAATCTTTCACATACATTTATATCAGATCAAAATTTATGCTTTTAATTTGCATTTTAAACACATACAATGTTTCAAATAAGTATTTGCTCATTCCTAATCAAAATATTGGAGATTAGCATAAGACAGGAACATGAAGTGAGTCTTGTTTACCACTAATCTTTTTCAATGATACAAAGAAATACTCACCATATTTCTGCTATTTATATCTCCTAAGTAAACCACAGCATTCATCTGAGGAGCCCAAGTTTGAATCTCTCTTTGCCAAGATGTCAAGGTAGAAAGTGGCACGACTAGCAAGAAAGGCCCATACAGTTGATGTTCGTGAAACAGGTAGTTCAGAAAAGAAATTGTTTGTATTGTTTTACCCAGACCCATTTCATCTGCAAGAATACAACTATTCCCTCTAAAAAAAAATTAAAATAAATAAATAAATAAATAAATTTATAAATGCGTTCAAATTAAAAACAGCAAGACTAATTTAAGACTATACTTACTTGCACCACGAGTGAGCAAGCCAGTTCAGTCCATTTAACTGATAATCTCTTAACTCTAAACTCTCATGTCCTCCAATATAAGATGGTTGCTTCTTTAGTGCAACAAACCTCGGCCTCTGTTTTAGAATCTGTCAAAAGCAAATTGAGCATCAGTCCTACTACTTACTGAAGTTACCAAAATGTCTTCTTACAGAAACAAAGTAGCAGTAGGAATCTGTTTGGTCACCAAGTCTAGTCTTTGTTCATCACAGACACCTAGGCCATATAACAATATCAACCCATTTGCAAGCTAAAATTAGTTTGACTGCTGATCTAAATTCCACAACAGAAGTGAATGAACTCATTCACAAAGGTTACTTTTAAAACAAATTAAAGTACTAAAAAATTCCATCTTTGAATGGCAATAAAATAAATAGGGAACAAATATCTACAAAAGGCTATTCTTAATAGTGATACTTGCTACATATATAAATATAGCTATCATTATTACTGTTCTGGACAACATTCAAAAAATATTTTATAATATGCATCTTATTTCTGGATGCATAAAATACATCAACTTTTTTTTTATTATCGCAATTGTATAAAGCCATTGAAAATACACACTCACCTTGCAGTCCTTAAATGGAGTGGTCTTGGATTGATTTCTGCTAAAATACTCATCAATACACACCTGAAATTTTTTGGCAATGAGAGCACCATCTTCCCAGCTACATTCTGAGTAAGGTAGACCTTGCCATTTGCAATAGTAATCTGGATAACCAGCTGCTGATTTCTGATTTGAATGAGCTGCAGAAATGCATCAGAGAGACCAGATCAGTATTTTCCTTCTGTATTTTAAGAAAGAACTCATTTTAGGTGGTAAGACAACATGAACTAGTTTCACAGCAAAGACAGTATGACAACTTTTCTCTTCATCAGAGATTTTGTTTTGCCTTGTTAGGGATATTAATAACCTAAATTTCTTAAATATAAATTCAACATGCAAGCAATAAACTTTTGTCCTGGTTCCGGCAGGGATAGAGTTAATTTCCTTCCAAGTAGCTGGTACAATGCTGTGTTTTGGATTTAGGATGAGAACAAAGTTGATAACACACCAATGTTTTAGTTGTTGCTAGGTAATGCTTACACTAGCCAAGGACTTTTTAGTTTCCCATGCTCTACCGACTGAGAAGGCTGCAGGTGCACAAGAAGCTGGGAGGGGGCACAGCCAAACTGGCCAAAGGGACATTCCATACCATGTGACGTCATGCGCAGTACATAAACTGGGGAAAGCTGGCCGGGGGCGCCGCTGCTCGGGGACTGGCTGGGCATCGGTTGGCGGGTGGTGAGCAATTGTACTGTGCATCACTTGCTTTGTGTATTATTATCATATTATTATTATTATCATTTTATTTCAATTATTAAACTGTTTTTATCTCAACCCACGAGTTTTTTCTCACTTGTGCTCTTCCAATTCTCTCCCCCATCCCACCGGGGTCAGGGGGGAGTGAGCGAGCGGCTGTGTGGTGCTCAGTTGCCGACTGAGGTTAAACCACGACAGTCCTTTTTGGCGCCCAACGTGGGGCACGAAGGGTTTGAGATAATAACAGATTAACCGGAGTGTGTTAAGGAACTTATATCTGTTAATAGTTGTGGGTCACAATGTTGGTTGCTCTGTTCTCGATATTGATTTGTGTAATCTGCATCGTGCTCTTTTTCCTGCTGTACATGTTAAAGATTGGTGTTGGTTTTTGCAGTTTGCTGTGGTTTGCAGTGAGTAGTGATGTCTCGCTTGTGAGGTTTGTTTTTAGAACACTGACCTTGACCTTAGTGTGGTATGTAAGTTTCGCAATGAAGCTGTTACTGTACCACGGATACCATTTCGTGGAGACAGCTAGCAATTACAGTGACTTTTCTGAGAGTTTTTTTACGGAGGAAATACAGAATGGCAGCGTCACTACCTTCTTCTATGATGTTTCCTCCTTCATTACAGTAACTTTTCAGTATTTTGAACAGCCTTGGGTAGTTAAGATACTTCTATTGGTACTTCTTGGGAATATTGTTTCGGTTTTGTCTAAAGTTGGTAAGCAATTTAAGAATATCATCAAGAGATCTGCCCCAAGGCTGAGTAGTTATGAGTGTCAGGGTGTGTGGGACAAGATGGGCAAGTACCTAGGCCAATGGGCACCCCCAGTGTTTTGGAATTTCACCCCTGAGCAAGTGCAGAATCCTGAAAAGTTAGTAGAATATTTGGACAAAGTATGCTGTCACCCTGGCAACTCCAGAGAGATGCAGATCATTGCAACGTGCTGGGGCCTGGCCCATGCCTACCGAGCCCTGTTCAACACCATTCAGTACCCTCAAAGGGAAGAGAAGGTCTTTGGATCTGACGGTAAAACGACACGCCCTGCGGCCACTCAGACCCGGGCAACACGCCCTGTGGCTGAACCAAAGAACCAGCCTGTGCCGGTATCAGTCGCCCCTGTACACAAAGAAGAAATCTTGGAAGCAGAAGTCGGCTCGTTTACTAAGGGAGGAAGAAGCTGCTTCTAAAAGGGAAGCGGAGGAAGAACTGTACGAATACCCTGGAGAAGGGCCATCACGAGAACGGGAGGAGGAGAGCTGGCTGCTGATTGGGGAGGAGGAAGAGGAAGAATTCATAAAGGAGGCAGTGACCACCCGATCTCTATCCCTGAGTGAGCTGCGAGATACACGAAAAGATTTCAGCCGTCGTCCAGGCAAGCATATTGTCACCTGGCTGCTCCGATGCTGGGATAATGGGGCCAGTAGCCTGGAATTAGAGGGTAGGGAAGCCAAGCAGCTGGGATCCCTTTCTAGGGAAGGGGGCATTGACAAAGTAATGGGAAAAGGGACACGTATCCTCAGCCTTTGGAGGCGACTCTTGTCAAGCGTGAAGGAAAGGTATCCCTTTAAGGAAGATGTCATATGTCGCCCAGGCAAGTGGACCACCATGGAGAAGGGTATCCAGTTTCTGAGAGAATCAGCTGTGCTGGAGGTGATTTATGATGACCTGAACAATGAACAACTATCCAAAGATCCAGATGAAGTCAAGTGCACACGACCCATGTGGTGGAAGTTTATAAGGAGCTCACCATCGCCATACGCCAATTCATTGGCAGTGATGACCTGGAAAGGTCATCATGTCTTCCTCCCTCGTCTCGACGGTGGAGAAGTTGTCCCGGGAGATCCAGCAACTCAGAGAGGATAGGTCCTACTCCTCACCTGTACGGACCAGTATCTCAGCTATTAGGAGTCAGCGTTCTTTTGCTCAAGAGAGAGAATATAAAGGGTACACACCACGGGGAACCCTATGGTTTTACCTGCGTGACCACGGAGAGGACATGAGGAAGTGGGATGGGAAACCTACTGCAGCCCTAGGGGCACGGGTACGTGAGTTGCAAGGGAAAACAATCACAGAAAGGGCATTCTTCCAGGAAAATTGCTGCTCCAGTTTCCAGCGGGCAGTTCCCCAGACAGGGTAGAAGGGCTGATCTTACTCCTGATCTTAATGAAGAAACTTCTGACTCGTATGTACAAGAAATGAGAAATGAGTACTGTGATGAGGAATAGAGGGGCCCTGCCTCCAGCCAGGGGGAGGAAAGGGACAACCGGGTTTACTGGACTGTGTGGATTCGGTGGCCTGGCACATCAGACCCACAGGAGTATAAGGCTCTAGTGGACACCGGTGCACAGTGTACCCTAATGCCATCAAGCTATATAGGGGCAGAACCCATCTGTATTTCTGGGGTGATGGGGGGATCCCAACAGCTAACTGTATTGGAAGCCAAAGTGAGTCTAACTGGGAATGGGTGGCAGAAGCACCCCATTGTGACTGGCCCAGAGGCTCCGTGCATCCTTGGCATAGACTACCTCAGGAGAGGGTATTTCAAGGACCCAAAAGGGTACCGGTGGGCTTTTGGTATAGCTGCCTTGGAGACGGATGAAATTAAACAGCTGTCCACCTTGCCTGGTCTCTCGGAGGACCCCTCTGTTGTGGGGTTGCTGAAGGTCGAAGACCAACAGGTGCCAATCGCTACCACCACGGTGCACCAGCGGCAATATCGCACCAACCGAGACTCCTTGATTCCCATTCATGAGCAAGTTCATCGACTGGAGAGCCAAGGAGTGATCAGCAAGACTCGTTCACCCTTTAACAGTCCCATATGGCCAGTGCGGAAGTCTAATGGAGAGTGGAGACTAACAGTAGACTATCGTGGCCTAAATGAAGTCACGCCACCGCTGAGTGCTGCTGTGCCAGACATGCTAGAACTTCAATACGAACTGGAGTCAAAGGCAGCCAAGTGGTATGCCACAGTTGATATCGCTAATGCGTTTTTCTCAATCCCTTTGGCAGCAGAGTGCAGGCCACAGTTTGCTTTCACTTGGAGGGGCGTTCAGTACACCTGGAACCGACTGCCCCAGGGGTGGAAACACAGCCCCACCATTTGCCATGGACTGATCCAGACTGCGCTGGAGCAGGGTGGAGCTCCAGAACACCTGCAATACATTGATGACGTCATCGTGTGGGGCAACACAGCAGGGGAAGTTTTTGAGAAAGGGAAGAAAATAGTCCAAATCCTGCTGAAGGCCGGTTTTGCCATAAAACAAAGTAAGGACAAGGGACCTGCGCAGGAGATCCAGTTTTTAGGAATAAAATGGCAAGATGGACATTGTCAGATCCCAATGGATGTGATCAGCAAAATAACAGCCATGTCTCCACCAACTAGCAAAAAGGAAACACAAGCTTTCTTAGGCATCGTGGGTTTCTGGAGAATGCATATTCCAAATTACAGTCTGATCGTAAACCTTCTCTATCAAGTGACCCGGAAGAAGAATGATTTCAAATGGGGCCCTGAGCAACGACAAGCCTTTGAACAAATTAAAGAGGAGATAGTTCATGCAGTAGCCCTGGGGCCAGTCCGGGCAGGGCAAGACTTAAAAAATGTGCTCTATACCGCAGCCGGGGAGAATGGCCCTACCTGGATCCTCTGGCAGAAAGCACCAGGGGAGACTTGAGGTCGACCCCTAGGGTTTTGGAATCGGGGATACAGAGGATCCGAGGCCCGCTATACTCCAACTGAAAAAGAGATATTGGCAGCATATGAAGGGGTTCGAGCTGCTTCGGAAGTGATCGGCACTGAAGCACAGCTCCTCCTGGCACCCCGACTGCCGGTGCTAGGCTGGATGTTCAGAGGGAGGGTCCCCTGTACACATCATGCAACTGATGCTACATGGAGTAAGTGGGTCGCACTGATCACACAACGGGCTCGAATAGGAAACCCCAGTCGCCCAGGAATCCTGGAAGTGATCATGGATTGGCCAGAGGGCAAAGATTTTGGAATATCGCCAGAGGAGGAGGTGACGCGTGCTGAAGAGGCCCCAATGTATAATGAACTACCAGAAAATGAGAAGCAATATGCCCTGTTCACTGATGGGTCCTGTCGTCTTCTGGGAAAGCAACGGAGGTGGAAAGCTGCTGTATGGAGTCCTATGCGACAAGTTGTAGAAACGGCTGAAGGAGAAGGTGAATCGAGCCAATTTGCAGAAGTAAAGGCCATCCAGCCGGCTTTAGACATTGCTGACCGAGAAAAGTGGCCAGTGCTCTATCTCTGTACTGACTCATGGATGGTGGCAAATGCCCTGTGGGGGTGGTTGCAGCAATGGAAGCAGAGCAACTGGCAGCGCAGAGGCAAACCCATCTGGGCTGCCGCATTGTGGCAAGATATTGCTGCCCGGGTGGAGAATCTGGTTGTAAAAGTCCGTCACGTAGATGCTCACATACCCAAGAGTCGGGCCACTGAAGAACATCAAAACAACCAGCAGGTGGATCAGGCTGCTAAGATTGAAGTGGCTCAGGTGGATCTGGACTGGCAACATAAGGGTGAATTATTTCTAGCTCGGTGGGCCCATGACACCTCAGGGTGCCATCAGGGAAGAGATGCAACATACAGATGGGCTCGTGATCGAGGGGTGGACTTGACCATAGACACTATTGCGCAGGTTATCCATGAATGCGAAACATGCGCTGCAATCGAGCAAGCCAAGCGGTTAAAGCCCCTCTGGTATGGAGGACGATGGCTGAAATACAAATATGGGGAGGCCTGGCAGATCGATTATATCACACTCCCACAAACCCGCCAAGGCAAGCGCCACGTGCTTACAATGGTGGAGGCAACCACCGGATGGCTGGAAACATATCCCGTGCCCCATGCCACTGCCCGGAACACTATCCTGGGCCTTGAAAAGCAAGTCCTATGGCGACATGGCACCCCAGAAAGAATTGAGTCAGACAACGGGACTCATTTCCAAAACAACCTCATAGACACCTGGGCCAAAGAGCACGGCATTGAGTGGGTGTATCACGTCCCCTATCATGCACCAGCCTCCGGGAAAATTGAACGATACAATGGACTGTTAAAGACTACGCTGAGAGCAATGGGTGGCGGGACATTCAAACATTGGGATACGCATTTAGCAAAGGCCACCTGGTTAGTCAACACGAGGGGATCTGCCAATCGAGCTGGCCCTGCCCAGTCAGAACTTTTACGTACTGTAGATGGGAATAAAGTCCCTGTAGTGCCCATAAAAAATATGCTGGGGAAGACAGTCTGGGTTATTCCTGCCTCAGGCAGAGGCAGACCCATCCGTGGGATTGCTTTTGCTCAAGGACCTGGGTGCACTTGGTGGATAATGCGGAAGGATGGGGAAGTCCGATGTGTACCTCAAGGGGATTTGATTTTGGGTGAGAATAGCCAATGATCTGAATTATGTGATGTTAAGTACTAATTATAGTTATAGTAGTTATACTAATAATACACAGATATACTAATCATACTAATAATATTATGTGCCATACTAATGTTATTACAATAAGAATCACCCAGACTAATGAAGAATAACTTCAGTGAAACCAAGCAAAGCACAGTGATGATGGTACCAGAACTGACTTCAACATGAAACAATCCAACACCGCACACCATCTCCATCTTTCCTGCCCTGGAAGATTATTATGACAGATGGAGCCCGAAGTCATGGACTAAATGAACTCACCGAACATTTTAGAGGGATGGCCCACAGACGAAGTGAATGGTATCTCTCTGTGTGTGTGTGTGTGTATATATATATATTGAAAAAAAGGGGGTGGTGATTAATGAAAATGTACTGGAAAATGAGAGACTTGAGCATGACGCAGATGGTATAGAATAAGGGGTGGATATTGTCCTGGTTTTGGCAGGGATAGAGATAATTTCCTTCCTAGTAGCTGGTACAATGCTGTGTTTTGGATTTAGGATGAGAACAAAGTTGATAACACACCCATGTTTTAGTTGTTGCTAGGTAATGCTTACACTAGCCAAGGACTTCTTAGTTTCCCATGCTCTACCGACTGAGAAGGCTGGAGGTGCACAAGAAGCTAGGAGGGGGCACAGCCAAACTGGCCAAAGAAACATTCCATACCATGTGATGTCATGCTCAGTACATAAACTGGGGAAAGCTGGCCGGGGGGGCCGCTGCTCGGGGACTGGCTGGGCATCGGTCGGCGGGTGGTGAGCAATTGTACTGTGCATCACTTGCTTTGTGTAGTATTATCATATTATTATTATTATCATTTTATTTCAATTATTAAACTGTTTTTATCTCAACCCACGAGTTTTTCTCACTTGTGCTCTTCCAATTCTCTCCCCCATCCCACCGGGTGGGGGGAGTGAGCGAGCGGCTGTGTGGTGCTCAGTTACCGACTGAGGTTAAACCACGACAACTTGTAATATTCTCAACACTGTTTTCCATCTGGAAGTTTGTCACATACCAATTATCCTTTCCACTATTTGATACTGTTTATGTAGATCATCTGTAAGTTCCTGCTGGCAGTTATAATATTCCACGTCTTCTGGAGAAGCATTTTTCAGCCTGAAATGGGAATTTATTTGCAGCACTTATTACATTGAGTAGTTCTAAAACTAAGCAAATCTGGCAATTTTAAAGCTCTGAACATAAGCACTATAGGAATGCTGCTTAGAGAGCTTCTTTGAAGAAGCTACAACTCTGAAATTTCTGCTATAGAAGTGTTGCATCTGGTCTAGGTACCTCATCACTGATGACTGAGGAAAGCTTATCAAGAGACATTACTATCAGCTACAGCTTGTACTAGTCACACAGATCATTTACAATATCTGTTCTCAACACTGAGTAGTGTACTTCACATGGTATTTTCATGGAACAGCACTGATGGCTCACTGTAAGAATCTATCTTATGAGTAGGAGTCACTAAAAATCCCACCACTATTCATAGATTATATTAAACATACTAATAAAATGGAATACCAAAACATAGCACTAAAACGTAAGGATTTTTTTCACTTGTTGGATCTGAGGCTTTAACAGAAGTTTGAGCCAAGAAAACTAAATGCTGTATGTTTTGAGTACTTTAGCCATTTCTGATATTTTTTTAATCTCTGCAGCAATTCCTGAAGAACTCTGATCAAAATACAATCAATCAATGACAAAATTAGTAAAAGGTAAGATTTAAAACAAAACCAGAACACCTACCACCCATCTTGTTAAAACTTCATTTATAACAGACATTAAAATCTAGGTGCAGAAGCTGCTTCCTTAAAGGCCTGATTTTACAAGATGTGTGAGTATTCTCACTTGCTCAAGTAAAGTTGGTATGCTCAGAATCTTACAGGATCATAAGGTGTTAGGGAAGCTTTAACTTTAAAGCTTTTGTCTTCCTGTTGTATAGGCACTTGAAACTATGCCTTCACAAATAGGCAATAGAACTCACATAAACACAATAAAACATCTATATTGTTACAAAAAATGCAACGTGGAAGTAGTTATATAAATACTTACCAGCGTTTTGTTTCCTGATCCTTTTTCTTATAGTTGTCCAGTTTCTTCATTCCTTTAACATTTTGTTGCTTCAGTGTTTCCTCAGTTTCCCAAGTATTATGGATGTGTGACCAGCCTTTCCATTTAATAAGATACTGTACTTCTCCTAGCTCCTTTGACTTTTCAAACCCAGTATTTGGGTCACCATCTGCCTCAACTGCATAGATGGTGGTTGCAGCACCAGTGGCTGATAAAGAAACCACACCATAAGGCTTGATTAAGCGTGCACTGCCATAAATTAACCAGTAAAAAACATACTGCAGAAAGCAGTGATGCTCTTATATGAGCATGTAACTTGACTAATTATATCTACAACTCTTATGTCACTCCTCTTATTTGAAGAATTATGATGTAGTTATATTAACACATGCACAAGTATACCAACGAGATTAAAAAAAGCAACCAAAAAACTGCATCTAACCTACAGTATCTCATCTCATGAGAATTTTCTTAGCATTCCTAGTTTTTCTAGTGATCCCCAGAGAATGCTCCACTAACACTGCTTGCTGTCATCTTTGCTATATCCTTCTCATCTCTGAGAATATAACAGATATTTGACATTGTGCTTAATCAGCCTTGAGACTTGAATAGCCTACTATTCAATTACTATGGATGCTATAAATCCAATTCACAGAATCAAGGAATGGTTGAGGTTGGATGGGACCTCTGCAAGTCATCTAGTCCAAGCCCCATGCTCAAACAAGATCACCTAGAGCCAGGTGCCCAAGACCATGTCCAGATGGCTTTTGAGTATCTCCAAGGAGGGAAACTCCACAACATTCCTGGACAACCTGTTCCAGGGGTCAGTCATCCTCATGGTCAAAAAAAGTCTTTCCTGATGTTCAGATGGAACCTCCTGTTTCAGTTTGTGCGCACAGCCTCTTGTCCTGTCACTGGACACCAATGGAAAGAGTCTGGCTCTGTCCTCTTTGCACCCTCCCTTCAGGTATTTATATACATTGATGAGATCCCCCCTGAGCCTTCTCTTCCCAGCCCAGCTCTCTCAGCTTTTCTTCATAGGAGAGATGTTCCAGTCCATCATCTTCGTGTCCCTTCGTTGGACTCTCTCCAGTAGTGCCATCAGTCTCTTGTACTGGGGAGCCCAATAATGGACACAATACTCCAGATGCGGCCTCACCAGTGCTGAGCAGAGGGGAAGGATCACATTCCTCGACCTGCTGGCAACACTCCTCCTAAGGCAGCCCAGGATACCATTAGCCTTCTTTGCAGCAAGGGCACATTGCTGGCTCATGTTCAACTTGGTGTCCACAAGGACCCCCAGGGCCTCTTCCGCAAAGCTGCTTTCCAGCTGGTCATCCCCCCAGCATATACTGGTGCGTGGGCTTATTCCTCCCCAGGTGCAGGACTTGGCACTTCCCCTTGATGAATTTCATGAGGTTCCTGTCAGCCCATTTCTCCAGCCTGTCAAGGTCCCTCTGGATGGCAGCACCACCCTCTGGCGTATCAGCCACTCCTCCCAGTTTGGTGTCATCTGCAAACATGCTGAGGGTACACTCTGCCACATGATCCAGATCATTAATGAAGACGCTGAACAGGACTGGACCCAGTATTGACCCCTGGGGTACACCGCTAGTTACTGGCCTCCAGCTAGACTTCATGCCACTGATCACCACCCTCTGGGCCCAGCCATTCAGCCAGTTTTCAACCCACCTCACTGTCTGCTCATCCAGCCCATACATCAACTGCTTGTCCATGAGGATCTTACGGGAGAGTGTCAAAGGCCTTCCTTAAGTCCAGGTAGACTATATCCACTGCTCTCCCCTCATCTACCAAGCCAATCACTTTATCGCAGAAGGTTATCAAACGTGATATCAAACTTCCCCTTGGTGAAGCCATGCTGACTACTCCTGATGACCTTCTTGTCTTTCATGTGCCTGGAAATGGTTTCCAGGATGAGCTGCTCCATCACCTTCCCAGGGACTGAGGTGAGGCTGACCAGCCTGTAGTTCCCTGGGTCCTCCTTCTTGCAGATAGGAGCGACATGCAAACTGGCAACAATGGATGAGGAGAAGGCTGAGGTACTCAACAACTGTTTTGCCTCAGTCTTCACTGGCAACCTCTCTTCCCACACCTCTCGAGTGGATGGACCTCAAGACAGGGACTGGGGGAGCAAAATCCCTCCCTTCGTAGGAGAAGATCAGATTTGAGACCACCTGAGGAACCGGAACATACATAAGTCTATGGGACCTGACAAGATGCATCCCAAAGTCCTAAGGGAATTCACTGATGTAGTTTCCAAGCCACTCTCCATGTTATTTGAAAAGTCATGGCAGTCCGGTGAAGTTCCCGCTGACTGGAAAAGGGGAAACATAGCCCCCATTTTTAAAAAAGGAAAAAAGGAAGACCCGGGGAACTACAGGCCAGTCAGTCTCACCTCTGTGCCTGGGAAGATCATGGAACAGATCCTCCTGGAAGCTATGCTAAGGCACATGGAGGACAGGGAGGGGATTCGAGACAGCCAGCATGGCTTCACCAAGGGCAAGTCCTGCCTGACCAACCTATGTTAGGCCTTCTATGATGGAGTGCCTACATCAGTGGACACGGGAAGGGCTGCAGATGTCATCTATCTGCACTTCTGTAAGGCCTTTGACACGGTCCCCCACAACATCCTTCTCTCTAAACTGGAGAGGTATGGATTTGATGGGTGGACTGTTTGATGGATGAGGAATTGGCTGGATGGTCGCATCCAGAGGGTAATGGGTCAACGGGTCAATGTCTGGATGGAGATCAGTGACGAGTGGCGTCCCACAGGGGTCCATATTGGGACCGGTACTGTTTAATATCTTCATCAATGACATAGTGGGATCACGTGCACCCTCAGCAAGTTTGCAGATGACACCAAGCTGAGTGGTGCAGTCAACATACCAGAGGGACAGGATGCCATCCAGAGGGACCTGGACAAGCTTGAGAAGTGGGCCCGTGTGAACCTCATGAGGTTTAACAAGGCCAAGTGCAAGGTCCTGCACCTGGGTCGGGGCAACCCCCAGTATGAATACAGACTGGGGGATGAAGGGATTGAGAGCAGCTCTGCAGAGATGGACTTGGGGGTACTGGTGGATGAAAAGCTGGACATGAGCCAGCAATGTGCGCTCGCAGCCCAGAAAGCCAACCATATCCTGGGCTGCATCAAAAGAAGCGTGGCCAGCAGGTCGAGGGAGGTGATTCTGCCCCTCTACTCCGCTCTGGTGAGACCCCACCTGGAGTACTGTATCCAGCTCTGGAGCCCTCAGTACAGGAAAGACATGGACCTGTTGGAGTGGGTCCAAAGGTGGCCACAAAAATGATCAGAGGGATGGAATACCTCTCCAATGAGGAAAGGCTGAGAGAGTTGGGGTTGTTCAGTCTGGAGAAGAGAAGGCTCCAGGGAGACCTTATTGCAGCCTTTCAATACTTAAAGGGGGCTTATGAGAAAGTTGGGGACAGACTTTTTAGTAGGGCCTGTAGCAATAGGAGAAGGGGCAATGGTTTTAAACTGAAAGAGGGTAGATTTAGACTAGATACAAGGAAGAAATTTTTTATGCTGAGGGTGGTGAAACAGTGGAACAGGTTGCCCAGAGAGGTGGCAGATGCCCCATCCCTGGAAACATTCAAGGTCAGGTTGGACGGGGCTCTGAGCAACCTGATCTAGTTGAAGATGTCCCTGCCCACAGCAGGGGGGTTGGACTAGATGACCTTTAAAGGTCCCTTCCAACCCAAACCATTCTATGATTCTATGACATGTGCTTTTGCTGGGACTCAGGAAAAAAAGGAGAGTTTACCGCTTGTGGAAGAAGGGGCAGGCAACTCAAGAAGAGTACAGGGATCTCGTTAGGTCGTGCAGAGAGGAAATGAGAAAGGCAAAAGCCCAGCTAGAACGCAACCTGGCCGCTGTTGTTAGAGACAACAAAAAAAGTTTTTACAAATATATTAATGACAAGAAGAGAGCCAAGGAGAATCTCCATCCTTTATTGGATGCGGGGGGGAACGTTGTCACCGAGGATGAGGAAAAGGCTGAGGTACTCAATGCCTTCTTTGCCTCAGTCTTTAACAGGCAGACCAGTTATCCTCAGGGTACTCAGCCCCCTGAGCTGGAAGACAGGGACGGCGAGCAGGATGAACCCCCCATAATCCAAGAGGAAGCAGTCAACGACCTGCTACGCCACCTGGACGCTCACAAGTCTATGGGGCCGGATGGGATCCACCCGAGAGTGCTGAGGGAGCTGGCGGAGGAGCTCACCAAGCCACTCTCCATCATTTATCAGCAGTCCTGGTTAACGGGGGAGGTCCCGGACGACTGGAGGCTTGCCAATGTGACGCCCATCCACAAGAAGGGCCGGAAGGAGGATCCGGGGAACTACAGGCCTGTCAGCCTGACCTCGGTGCCGGGGAAGATTATGGAGCGGTTCATCTTGAGGGCGCTCACAAGGCATGTGTGGGACAACCAGGGGATCAGGCCCAGCCAGCACGGGTTCATGAGAGGCAGGTCCTGCTTGACCAACCTGATCTCCTTCTATGACCAGGTGACCCGCCTAGTGGATGAGGGAAAGGCTGTGGATGTGGTCTACCTGGACTTCAGTAAGGCCTTTGACACCGTCTCCCACAGCATTCTCCTAGAGAAGCTGGCGGCTCATGGCTTAGACAGGTGTACTCTTTGCTGGGTCAAAAACTGGCTTGACGGCTGGGCCCAGAGAGCTGTGGTGAATGGAGTTAAATCCAGTTGGCGGCCGGTCACGAGCGGTGTTCCCCAGGGCTCAGTTTTGGGGCCGGTCTTGTTCAATATCTTTATCGATGATCTGGATGAGGGGATCGAGTGCACCCTCAGGAAGTTTGCAGACGACACCAAGTTGGGCGGGAGTGTTGATCTGCTCGAGGGTAGGAAGGCTCTGCAGAGGGACCTGGACAGGCTGGATCGATGGGCCGAGGCCAACTGTATGAGATTCAACAAGGCCAAGTGCTGGGTCCTGCACTTGGGTCACAACAACCCCATGCAACGCTACAGGCTTGGGGAAGAGTGGCTGGAAAGCTGCCTGTCGGAAGAGTACCTGGGGGTGCTGGTCGACAGCCGGCTGAACATGAGCCGGCAGTGTGCCCAGGCGGCCAAGAAGGCCAATGGCATCCTGGCCTGTATCAGAAATAGTGTGGCCAGCAGGAGTAGGGAAGTGATCGTGCCCCTGTACTCGGCACTGGTGAGGCCGCACCTCGACTACTGTGTTCAGTTTTGGGCCCCTCACTACAAGAAGGACGTCGAGGTGCTGGAGCGTGTCCAGAGAAGGGCAATGAGGCTGGTGAGGGGTCTGGAGAACAAGTCCTATGAGGAGCGGCTGAGGGAACTGGGGTTGTTTAGCCTGGAGAAAAGGAGGCTCAGGGGAGGCCTTATCACGCTCTACAACTACCTGAAAGGAGGTTGTAGCGAGGTGGGTGTCGGTCTCTTCTCCCAAGTAACTAGCGATAGGACGAGAGGAAATGGCCTCAAGTTGCACCAGGGGAGGTTTAGATTGGACGTGAGGAAAAACTTCTTTACTGAAAGAGTGATTAAACATTGGAACAGGCTGCCCAGGGAAGTGGTTGAGTCACCATCCCTGGAAGTATTTAAAAGACGTTTAGATGAGGTGCTTAGGGACATGGTTTAGTGGGCATGGTGGTGTTGGGTTGATGGTTGGACTCGATGATCTTAGAGGTCTTTTCCAACCTTAATGATTCTATGATTCTGTGATTCTTTCCTCCAGTCCTTGGGCACCTCTCCCAGTTGCCATGATCAATCAAAGATTATCAAGAGTGTCCTCGCAATGACATCTGCCAGCTCCCTCAGCACTTGTGAGTGCATCCCATCAGGGCCCATGGACTTATGTATGTTCAATTTGCCTATGTATTCCCTAACCTGATTGTCTTCCACCAAGGGTATATCCTCCTTGCTCCAGACTTTCCCCTGGTCTCTAGGGCCAGGGATTCCTGAAGGCTGGTCTTGCTTGTAAAGACTGAGGTGAAGAAGGCATTCAATACCTCAGCCTTTTCCATGTCCTGTGTTACCAGGACCCTGCCCCATTCAGCAGCAGGCCCACATTTTCCCTAATCTTCCTTTTGTCACCTATATACTTATAGAAGCCCTTCTTGTTGTCTTTGACAACCCTTGCCAGATTCAATTCCAAGTGGGCTTTGGCTTTCCTAACTGCGTCTCTGCATGCTTGGAGAGTGTCTCTGTATTCCTCCCAGGTTACCAGTCCCTGCTTCCACCTTCTGTATACCTCCTTTTTGGTTTTGAGTTTTGCCAGGAGCTCCTTCTTTATCCATGCAGGCCTACTGGCATTTTTGCCTGACTTCCTGCTCGTTGGGATGGGCTGCTCTTGAACTATTTCTTCCTAAACGCGTTTTACTACTTCCCCCCCCCCCCATCTTTGGAATCTTGTGGGGTAATTTTTAATTAAATACAGTCAGTATTACAGCTGAAGCACACTAGCAGCAGGAAACAGGCTCATTTCTGTGAGGAGAGCCAAATAAGGAAGTGGACCCAACCAGATGCAGGGAACAGATATAGCAACAGAGCGTGGCAATAGCAAAGGACAGCACAAGCAGTAACAACATCTGGATATGCAGAATATAAGAAGCCTAGTCCAAAAGGCTTTTAACACAGTGGTTACACTGTGCATTGGAGTAAGGGGCTAGAGTAAGAATACACTGGAATTTAGGACAGTATGGGAAAAGAAAGTTGAGAGGAAAGAGAGTGCAAGCTCTGAGATAGGTCAGAATCTCTAAAGCTAAAGATCAGGTATAACTAATGGAGAAAGGCAGTTCTGAAGTGTGAGTAGGCCCAAGTTTTCTGTAATCAGAACCCTAATTTGCAGGCTAAAAAAAAAAAACCCTACATAAGCAGGACACTGCATCCCATCAGCTGCTGGAAATATGACACCCCTACCATCATTCATAAAATTACTTTTAGAAGTGCACATGCAAGCACACCACTGAAATTTTAGATTCCACCATACATTGCATTGTATTGGGACTATTTGTACAGGACTAACTGAAATCACAATCTCAGTGGTTCAGCCTTCCCAACATCATCCTTCAGCATTCAGGCTACTGGTTAGCTGTTCTATCCAGTCCACTTTTTCTCCACCCCCCTGTATACAGTTTATACCTATCAGGTATCAATAAACTGTACAAATGATGTAACAGTATGGCATGCATTTACGCAATATGGAGCTATATTCCACTTCATTTTTTCTTTTTGCATTAATTAGTTACTTAAGTTCTTCTATGTTTTACTTTATAAGGCTTACAAAAGAAACATCCTTATGAGTATGAAAAACAAAATAAGATTACTTTCTGGTATTTTTAAACATATTCTTTACAAACATCACAGGTTACCTACAGCTGAGAACAATTGCTGTTTACATTGCACCACAACGCACTGCAGCATCTTAAGAACACTGATAAAAAAATACCTCCTTTTCGGCCAATTCGACTATCCATAAACTTCTCTATAGTTTCAAATTCATCTTCTTCAGGCTGCGGGACATCTTCTCCACAAACTTCCAACAAGTCATCAGAATCTGTCTTGGTTTCTTCAGCTTCTTTGTAACTAACATTGACTGTTGCCTGGCGTCGAGATCCTCTCTTGTCATAGTCATCATCATCTGATGAATCAAGCTGCCTCTTTTTCTGTCCTGCAATCTTTTTGCCGCTTTTTGGCTCAATTCTTGAAGACAGTAAGATACAACACAACAGTGGGGTTTCAACATGGACAACTACAAGCCTTCTGTATTTGTTTCTGAATACATATATTTCATGACTGCTCAGTTACACCACTTTCAGTTGGAGCAGACAGGAAAGAGGTATTCAACACAAACCACTGGTATGATAACATCTTTTGTAGCTGAAAAAAAGGCTTCAAGTTCTGTAATAAATATTAATGTTTTCATTTGCCTGTATAGTAGTACAATACTTGATTACGAATCAGAAATAGTACCAGAGTATCTAAAATGCAAGACTTCTTACCTGCTTGGAGGTTTCCGGCTTTTGACCTTGTTTTTTGGCTCATAGTCAGATTCACTATCTTCACAACTGCTTTTCTCTCTATCTTCCTCTGATTCAGAATCAGAACCAGTTCCTGATACTGACCCTGACCCAGACATTTGCCAGTCTTCACTGTACATATTGAGAGAAAAAACAGTAACTCACATTAGGTTTTTTGGGTTTTTTGTCTGATTTGTTTTTAAATCAGGTATTCACTACAGGTTTGCTGCTTTAATTTCAACATTCTTCACAGAAATAAAAATGTTACAATAGTCATTTCAGCTGGAAGGACAGAAATTTATCATGAATGGATAACAGGTAAAAATGCCCAATGGCTTCAAAGGGAGTTGAATTAAGTTTTCTGTTATCAAGAGGTAGATATAAAAAACAAATCAAACCAAAAATCTGGATTTCTGTATAAATTACAGCTTTAATAATTGAGTTAATTTGACATCAATAAACCCGAAGTCCTTAACAAGACTTCAGCTGGAAAGATACATATTTACTGGAACTTACCTATGCTCAAGTCATAAAACCCCATAACATTATATTTTGCAGAATCCAAAATTCTCTATGTTCCCTGTGCCTCATGTGAATAAATAGCAACTTCAGCAGAGGAACCAAAAATAATGCAGAATCAGATTTGAGAAACACAGAGAAAAACTTGAACCATGGCAATCTGAGAGGCATTGGCTCCCAAAAGCCCCCACTGAGCTTCCAAATCAGTGCTTCACACCCATGCAAGATACGAGTAAGCCACTTGTGACTCCCAGTGACAGTATCTCTGTGCTCCTGCTTAGCTGAGATCTTCTACTCTGCAACAGGAAATATGTACCCACTGATCAACAGTATCTTACCTCAGACTCTGTTTGTACAGAGAAATTTAATCTTAATAGCTGGGGGGGGGGGGGGGGGGGAGAAAAGTCTGGCATGCATTCTTGAAAGGTGGAATATTACTCAAAGACCTTTTCATTAAATTTCAGATCAGGAAGCCTAGGAATCAGTGCTTTGACACTTCTTTCACTTAAATATGCATTGGTCCTAGAAGTTACGTTTTCATTGTGGTCAATACATCTGTGTGTCTTGGAAATACTATAGAATCATCTGTCTCCTTAAAAGTTTTTTTTTCTGCAAGCAGTAAATTAAAAAACACCCAAACAACAACCCCCAAAAATAAAAACAAAAAAACCCCACTCCAAACCAACTAACTCCCCCACCCTATGCAAATCCACAGCCTGCATTTATTTGGAGATATAGACAACATATAAAACACCATACTCAAGGGCTTGGATCCTGTACTAAATTTATATAGAGAAATCTGATCTGCATGTCAGATAACAACTGCAAACATACTTGTTCAAAATAGGTATAAATCAAAATTGTAGCACTGGATATATGAGGTTATTTGGTTACTAGTTTCTAAACTTAAATATCTTTCCTGTAACAGAGTATGTTATTAGGTGTAATCACATTCTTAAGTAACAGAAGACTGTTAATAACAATTCATCACTAGAGAAGTACTATTTTGCATAGCAAGCTTTTTTGCCTCCCCCTCCCCCCCAATACCATTTCTTGAAGATATTATATTGGCAACCCTGAATATTGAGATGATTCAGTTAACTGGAGAAGAGGAATGAGAGAACGATTCAATTTCTATACACCATTCATAAAAAAAACCCCAAACAAACCACAAAACCCCAAACAAAACACAAATAAAACCACCCCCCCACACACACAGAGGTCACTACCAATGAGAAGGTATAACCTTTTTCACAAACTTTTTGATCTACAGCTTAAAACCAGCTCAATTTCAACTTAGCTTTATTGACTAGCCAAGACAGTTTATTACAGTCAAACCTGTAATAATTTTGCCTCTAAAGCGTTTAAAAATTTGGCATGAACTATGGGATTCCAACTTAAATTTTATCTGAGACAACCTACTTAAGTAGTTTCCTATTTCTTCAATAATTTTCAGGGAGGACCTTCAGCTCAAAAATATGCCGCAAATAAGACTACTTTAAAAATAAAAAGTGCTGATGAATGTTTTTCAATAACGCTGTAGGTAATACAGTCTCTTTTGCTGAGAAATGAATAGTGATATATATGGTCCTTTGAGAGTATTTATTTTAAAATATTCCAAAACGTTAATCAAAATTGAGAAGCACAAGATTATGTATTTCAAGTGCAGAGAAGTGAAGCCTGGGTAATTATAAGCATTATGTTGCCATAATAAAAAATTATATTATTTATGAAAAACATCTTACTCTCTATGTTTTTTCTTCTTGGTTTCACTGGAAGAGTCATCTGCAGAATCTTCACTGCTCGATGAATCCTGCAGATGAAGAAAAGAATATATACGATTCATTACCACAAAAAGAATGAAGTATTTTTAGTATTAAAAAGATAATTCAGCTCCCACTTTCAAACTGAAATCATATTCTTAATGTCTTATCCTCTTCATCCCCCTCAGTGTACCCACTGATATTGAATAAGATCAGGATTGTTATTGATTTCGTATTTCTCCATCTATGAATATACCATGTCAGCAGAACTCTAGAAAACACTACAAAAAACCTGTCTTAAAATATAATTATTGTGCCTACATATAGTCATAGTTTAGACTGCTGCAAGTTAATAAATCAAGATGAAGGTTCTATCAAAAGCCTAATAAAATCTCCTGCCCTTTGAGAGCTCTCTCACCTTTCATATCCTCTCACATTTAAACACCACTAAGAAAATTTTGGAATAGCATGTTTCTTCTCTCTCCACTCCTAAACAAATAATAATAAATAAATCGATGAACCCTCTTAAAATTATTTTCCTAAAACCAATCTCATAGAGATTAAATTTAGATCATTTTTATCCTGAAAAAGAGTCTTCAGGAAAAGAGTAATTAGCAACAGCTATAAATATTAACTCCTTTGTTTAGTTTTAACGATGAACAGCTAAATCTGACTAAAAAAAAAGACGCCCAGAGTAATGATTAAAGACTTGTGATCACAATGCTTACTTTTTTTTTTTATAATGAAGGAAATATGAAAGTCTGCTTTTAAATAAATTCTAATTCACAGTCACTAGTGTCCTTAAAAGATATTCCTACTGCATGAAGTCAACTTTTGTTTAGCCTATGGTTTAGGTTTTAAAAATCTCTAAAATTGAAGTATGGTTCTCAAAATACAAGAATTCTTTTATAACTGTTACAAAAGTTGCAAAAATCTAGCTTTCTACTCCAAATAGTGTTTTTGAAAACTGCAGCAGCTACCTTTATATAGAAACAATAGTGGAAAAGTCTTTTAGTATTTTTAACTGTCTTTATGGAACTCAGAAGGCAGAAATACAATGAAAGTTAATACTACGTGACTTGAAAATTTTGTCCATACATCACAGAATATCTAGCTAAAAATATCAATCTAAACTGCTATCATTTTGGCACAACTCACCCGAAAACATGCAACTAAATATTTTCCCCCCTATGTTTCCTTATAAACATGTCAGTTATTTGAACATTACTTTTATAGACTAAAACCAGACTTTTTAAACACACACACACTCTCTTAAGAGAACGGAACTTGGCTCTGCATAATTTTATTCTAACATATGGGGTAATGAGACATGCGTGTTTACATTTTATTTACTAACTTATATGTTATTCACCTCTTCTGAACCACTGTCTGATGAGGCTGCCTTCTGCTGTTGTTGCTTCTTGAGCACTGCTGATCTCTGCACAGCAAGTATACTTGGACTGGACTTCCAAAACTGAATTGGAATTCAGATACAAGAGTCATTTAAACCTATTGAAACTTTAAAGTTTACCACATGCTTACTTTTCTTAAGATGGGCAGCATCACTACTAAGATGGATCTCAATTATATTAATAATAAAAAAATCACTATAAAATACCGCACGCATTAATAATATTGGATAGCATTTTAAAGTAGTGAGACTTCTGCAGAAAGGAATGTTATATGAGAATTGCCGGCACAATTTTTACAGTAAGTATAACAATAGTTGTGCCGGCCTCTGTATTATTAAGATAATTTTTTTTTTAAAGTAAATTTTTAAACTGATCTAGATAAGTCCTTTCAGGCCACTTAGCTGATATATTTTTGCTTCATATGGGAATACCGAAGTACATAGAATCATAGAATATCTCAAGTTGGAAGGGACCCATAAGGATCATCAAGTCCAACTCCCTGCTCCTTGCAGGACTACCTAAAACTAAACCATATGACTAAGAGCGTCGTCCAGACGCTCCTTGAACTCTGACAGGCTTGGGGCCGTGACCCACTTCCCTGGGGAGCCTGTTCCAGTGACCGACCACCCTCTCAGTGAAGAAACTTTTCCTAATGTCCCATCTGAACTTCCCCTGACGCAGCTTCATTCCATTTCCTCATGTCCTATTGCTGGTCACCAGAGAGAGGAGATCAGCACCTCCCCCTCCGCTGCCCCTCTTGAGGAAGTTGTAGACTGCAATGAGGTCACCCCTCAGCCTTCTCTTCTCCAAGCTGAACAAGCCAAGTGACCTCAGCTGCTCCTCATAAGTCTTGCCCTCAAGACCTTTCACCATCTTGGTCGCACTCCTCTGGACACACTCTAATAGTTTGATGTCCTCCTTATATTGAGGCGCCCAAAACTGCACACAGTACTTGAGGTGGGGCCGCACCAGTGCAGTGTAGAGTGGGACAATCGCCTCCCTCGTATGGCTAGCTATGCTGGGCTTGATGCACCCCAGGACACGGCTGGCCCTTTTGGCTGCCAGGGCACACTGTTGACTCATATTCGACTTGCCATCAACCCAAACCCCCAGATCCCTTTCTGCAGGGCTGCTCTCCAGCCTCTTGTCCCCCAATTTGTATGTATAAGCAGGATTATCCCATCCCAGGTGGAGAATCTTGCACTTGCTCTTGTTAAATTTCATATGGTTGGTGATTGCCCAGCTCTCTAGTCTATCCAGATCTCTCTGTAAGGCTTCTCTACCTTTGAGGGAGTCCACAGCTCCTCCTAGTTTAGCATCGTCGGCAAACTTACTTAATGTACATTCAATTCTTACGCCCAGATCATTTATAAAACCATTAAAGAGCACTGGCCCTAAAACTGAGCCCTGGGGCACCCCACTGGTGACTGGCCGTCAGCCTGATGTAACCCTATTTACTAGAACTCTTTGAGCCCGACCCATCAGCCAATTGTTCACCCATCGTATTATGGACTTGTCTAGCTGTGTGCTGGACATTTTGTCCAGAAGGATACTGTGAGAGACACTATCAAAAGCATGAACATGAACAACAACCACAAAAAAAACCCACAAAAAAAGAATCCTTAACAGCCTTTGAATCTTACAGTAGGAAATATTTTATTACCTTTCATATATATCATCCAAATTAAGTCCATATTACGCAGAGAAACAGAGGAGAGTTCAGGTAACTTTCATCCATTGCATTTAAAATATTTCTAAACACCACTTTTTTTTCTAAATTTGGCAGACTTCTTCCCCATACAGAAGACAAGCCGTATCTAAGCCTGAAATTGTCGTACAATCATTTATTGATATGAAGAGACAACTTAAAAATTTTAGAAATAACAACATTATGTGTGGCTTTGTCTTCAAAAATATTCAATAATAGGTGCTTCTGCGTGATAAAATTTAGGTAAGTATCTAACTGTAGGTATTTACAGAGATGAGAATTTAAGAGCCCAATGTTTGTTATGAGAGCTAAGCATGTGCATTCACTAACCCAATCAAGTTAAAATTCTAAGTAAAAATTATGGGGGTTTTGTTTGTTTAAATTAAAACTGCTCTTGTAAATACTCTGCAGAGTGTTTCTTTCCCCACAAAGGGTTAATTTATATGTTTTGTTTTACCTCAGATCCATCAACTTTTGGTGGTGCTTTAGCTTGAACTTGTTTCTTCTCTCTAGATGTGTCAGACTCTGATTCTGATTGACTGCCTGACTCTGAACCAGACTCAGAGTCACTGCTACCTGATTGACTGCTACTTCCATCACTACTGCTTCCAGAGCTTGAACCAGATCCAGAAGCTGATGCTGACCCAGAATCATCATCTGATTGGCTGCAATTAGAAGTTAACAGGATATTACACAATGGCTAATTAAACAGTATTAAAAAAAAAAGTCACATTAAAAAGACTTTAGCTTCACCTATAAATCAAATATTAGGTTAGCCCAGACACATGGATAGCATACAAATGAATGCACTGGATTAAATAAATCAGGAATGAAAATTCAGAGTTTAATCAGATACTTTTCACTAAACCTTAAAAGAAAAAAAAAAAGAAAGAAAAAAAAAGAGAGAGAGGCAAGAAAGAAGGGAGAACATTAATCATTAATGTAGAGGAGTCAAGGGTACTTCTCACCCACTCAAACCCTTACTTAGCTCTATCAAACCCCACATATTTTTGTGTATACACACACACACACAATTGTTTTAAGTCTTTTTTTAGATCAGCAGTGTCTCCCCCCCAATTTATTTTTTTTGAGCATGCATTTCTTCAAAGCAAATATAAACTCCGTTTTGTTTCCCTAGTTTTACTTTTTTCATAAAAACAATAGGGGAAAAAGTAGCTTTAAGGAAGTACTTGCAAACTACATTTCATGTTGTGATTTGGACCAACTATATACAAAATACTACCAAACACTTGATTAAATAAAGTATTTATAAAAGTAACTGGAAAACCAGAAGTGTGTTGTCACACATAATATAAATCCATGCAGACCATCTTATACTGTTAAAATAACAGCAGTAAAATTCCCCACACAGAAAACCTCTGAATTTGTCACTGATTATATGACTTGTGCCAAGTCATATAATCAGTGACCTTATCATATTCTTGAGCCACTGGATTATTCCACCTGTACATTCATTTCACACTAGATTTAACATATTTAAATAGAATAATATTTGAAGTTAAACATTTATTTCATGACTATTCAACAACATAGAAACATTTGGTTTTCTAAAACAATTTTACAAAGGAACAGAGTTAAAACTTTAATCAAATTCCTCATTAGGTTAAATACTACCATACTTTAGAGATATCATGAGGGAAAACATTGGAATTACAACACCACACAAGTAAAATAATTTTAAATTATGTACACCTGGGTTGCAAGCATTTAAAAAGAAACAAACCCCCAGTAAAGATAATACCAAAATCCAAAACAATAAAAACCCAAAAGCTGATATCAAAGTCTAAGCCTATCACTGCCAGCACAATTCATCTGGCTGTCAGCCAGCAAGGGGGTGTGTGTGTGTGGAGGGGGGGTGGTGGTGGCAGACTGATCATCTTCTGCACTAGAACACACTTAATTGACAACATTTAAAGCCACAAAACAGAACCACTATCCCTGTTGCTAACACCAATTAAATTGTACTAGTGAGGGGAAAAAAAATGAAGCTATTCACAAACTGATTTCTGTAGACAGCACCTCAACCAACCATCTGCATCTGTTGACTTTGAAAGAAAGAAACAAAGCATGAAAAAGCTTCCTTATTTTGAAGTGGGGGATATGAAAAAATACGACTGCTGGGTTTACTTACACTTGCTGAGGAGAAAACTGGGGAGCAACAAGGCTGCTTCCAAACTTCCCATTCCTGTCATCAAGGGCCTACTTCAGGCATGATGCTATAACACTAACATATTAACCTGACTTGAAAAATAAAAGCAAGGCACCCGCTGTAGAATATGACTGGAGTTTAAACTATTTACCAGAAATTAAGGGCAACATCCACTGTGATTCACCAAAGATATTTTAAAGACAATAGTATTATTGTACACAACTGCTACCTTACCTTTAGTGTTGGGTAAATTAGAGCGTTATAAAACAATAGTATTTCTCAGCATAGCACAGTGCCATAGGTAAGTGTCACAGGGACTGTGGAAGATGGTACATGAAGAGAAAAAAATTCAGCAAGGAGAAACCTCAAGACAGAAATAAATACCTGCCAGACAAGTCCCTGTGACAAAATGCCACCAAAAATGCCTAAATCCTACATTTAGATAAATAAGCAAAAATCATGTTAGTAAGATTCACAGTTGATGGGAAATTTTAACAGTTTAATGTTTTTCAACATAGGAAGTAAGTGGCAAGTTCAAAAACAAAAGGATTGTGAGATAGAAAGAAAAAGTCTAATAGATATTGCAAGTATTTGCTCAGGAGCTAGATGTAAAGAACTGGACTAATTCCAAATAATTTTCTTTATGAAGAGATCAACTAGCTATCATCTATGCTCTCCATTAAGTAATACCAATCCATCAACAGATGTGGATCATACAATATTCAGTGTTCAGACAAAATACATAGACTCCTTATCTTGGCAACACTGCCTCTTAACAATGGCTGCCTGGGAATGGATTCCCCACTGGGCTTAGCAGGATCAGCAAAATAAGACCTATCTCATCATCCCTGCTTCTCACAATAAATTGACCCAATTTGGACATGAGGAGGGTAATATGACCAGACTGCATATCAACTAATAGTAACACCTGAAAAAGAGTAAAAGTTTCAAAGTCAGTATTCAACTGACTTATTAATAAATGCAAGATTATAATACAAATCTGTAGCTAGAAGCAAGAGGGATGGGGAGATGAAGAAAGGAAAATACAAGAAACAAAAAAAAAATCAAATAATAAGATTCACCACTATTGTTTCAGGGCTACCCTAATAGCCACCCTCTACGAGGAAGAATGCAGGATCACTACCGTAAACTAACAGCAAATTTGTACTTAGAATAAAGAAAAACCAGAAAGATAAAGTTTAAAGGCCCTACCATCCACAAGGTCTTCTAAGCTGTCTTATCCCACAGTGTTAAATCAGCACAACAAGAAAATGGGAAAAGGCAAACTGAGCATCAGCAAGTTTTTTTGAAAATAAGGCCTTGCTAAAACATTTATCAAATCTTGAGATGCTATGGCAGTGCTCATACATGCTTTAAAATGTTTCAAATTCACTGGTAAAAAGTACCTATGGGAGTTCAAGCACAGAGGACTAGTGCATACTAGGTAGAGTTTACTTCAACTCTAGTCATCCAAATTAATGCAGATGTGTGAAACTACACTAGTTTCTGTCTGTACACCCTCTTATATGTACCACATATTCGCAGAGATCTTGATGTAACTACAGCACACACAAAAAACAGACAAGATGAATAGCTGTGACTTCATTTTTACTTAAGTGTGGAGAACTTGCCTATTCACTGGCCACAGGATGACCAGCTGTGGAAGGCTCTGAGGACTACCAGCACACATTTAATTTATCATTTAATTTATCATGTGTTCTCACTGGGAGGAGGTCCATTTCTACCCTAAGCTTCAGTAGAACTTTAACTTGGAGACACAACCCCTACGAGGGCAGTATCATAACCCAAAAACCAAAAGTTTGTATCTGCAAAGGAGGTAGGAAGCAGGGCAATATATGAGTACATTCTGCATATTCTGCAATGAAGATACACTATAGATTACTGAGACCATACAAGCAGCACTGCATGACACAATACTTTTAAAACTCCAACAGCTGCAATAGTCTGTATATCAAAGGACTTTCCTCTGAGAAATATAATGTATTTAAACCAACAGTAACAGTGATGAGGAACCCCAGGCAAAACACACACTATACAGTAAATGCTATAGGATAAATGCTCAATTTTCAGCATTAAAAAAAACCACACCACCAAACCCCCCGCAAAAAACACCCCCAAAACCCAACTTTTCCAAACATCAGAGAGAAAATTAATATTTTCATTTCTACCACTGAGATCACTGTAGTCTAAGAGTCAGAAGAGAACAAGTTTATGCCAAGGCAAATCACTAGCTGTCACATATTTCCAGGTGCAGACTGTGTCCTTGTTTTTCCTGTACTTCGGCCAAACCTTAAAAAAAAAATTATTTTTTTTTAAAAAACATTCCTTCTTTCACAAAGTGTAAAACTGATATGTCAGTATTTCAAACTATGACGTTCAACTGACATTTTTTTTAAATAAGAACTTAATACTAGCATCTTTCAAATTCAATTTTACACTAACATAGGTGTCATGAAAAAGCTTTAAGAACAAGGAACTCAGTTTAGCCACTCCCTCTATCAAACTCACTGCCTCTGCTCTCTCATAGAAATAATTTTTTTCTTAAACCTAGGGGGAAAAAAAAAATATTTATATACACACATATACATACACACAAAAATAAAATGGAAAACTCATTCCCTAACCAAGCTATTTGGAGATTGCAGCAGTTGAAAGAAAACATCTTTGTATCAATACCACAAAAAAAGTCTCTTGCCTAACAGGACTACTTACCTATTCAAACAGAAGTTGAATGGAAATTTTCAGCCTAAGATTTATTTCTCAATTATCTTTAAAAGGTAACTACCTACATTTGGTTGAGTGTCTATGGGTAAGGATGAGGGGGAAGGCCAACGAGGCAGATATCCTGCTGGGAGTCTGTTATAGACCACCCAACCAGGATGAAGGGGCGGATGAAGCGTTCTATAAGCGGCTGGCAGAAGTCTCTCAATCGCTAGCCCTTGTTCTCGTGGGGGACTTCAACTTCCTGGACGTCTGCTGGAAATACAACACGGCAGAGAGGAAGCAGTCTAGGAGGTTCCTGGAGTGTGTGGAAGACAACTTCCTGACACAGCTGGTAAGTGAGCCTACCAGGGGAGGTGCCTCGCTCGACCTGCTGTTTACTAACAGAGAAGGACTGGTGGGAGATGTGGTGGTCGGAGGCCGTCTTGGGCTTAGCGACCATGAAATGATAGAATTCTCGCTTCTTGGTGAAGTAAGGAGGGGGGGCAGCAAAACCACAACCATGGACTTCTGGAGGGCGGACTTTGGCCTGTTCAGGACGTTGGTTGAGAGAGTCCCGTGGGAGACGGTCCTGAAGGGCAAAGGGGTCCAGGAAGGCTGGACGATCTTCAAGAAGGAAGTCTGAAAGGCGCAGGAGCAGGCTGTCCCTGTACGCCGTAAGAAGAATGGGCGGGGAAGACGACCGGCCTGGCTGAACGGGGAGCTCTTGCTGGGACTCAGGAAAAAAAGGAGAGTTTACCGCTTGTGGAAGAAGGGGCAGGCGACTCAAGAAGAGTACAGGGATCTCGTTAGGTCGTGCAGAGAAGAAATGAGAAAGGCAAAAGCCCAGCTAGAACGCAATCTGACCGCTGTCGTTAAAGACAACAAAAAAAGTTTTTACAAATACATTAATGATAAGAAGAGAGCCAAGGAGAATCTCCATCCTTTATTGGATGCAGGGGGGAACACTGTCACCGAGGATGAGGAAAAGGCTGAGGTACTCAATGCCTTCTTTGCCTCAGTCTTTAACAGGCAGACCAGTTATCCTCAGGGTACTCAGCCCCCCGAGCTGGAAGACGGGGACGGCGAGCAGGATGAACCCCCCATAATCCAAGAGGAAGCAGTCAATGACCTGCTACGCCACCTGGACGCTCACAAGTCTATGGGGCCGGATGGGATCCACCCGAGAGTGCTGAGGGAGCTGGCGGAGGTGCTCGCCAAGCCACTCTCCATCATTTATCAGCAGTCCTGGTTAACGGGGGAGGTCCCGGACGACTGGAGGCTTGCCAATGTGACGCCCATCCACAAGAAGGGCCGGAAGGAGGATCCGGGGAACTACAGGCCTGTCAGCCTGACCTCGGTGCCGGGGAAGATTATGGAGCGGTTCATCTTGAGGGCACTCACAAGGCATGAGCGGGACAACCAGGGGATCAGGCCTAGCCAGCACGGGTTCATGAGAGGCAGGTCCTGCTTGACCAACCTGATCTCCTTCTATGACCAGGTGACCCGCCTAGTGGATGAGGGAAAGGCTGTGGATGTGGTCTACCTGGACTTCAGCAAGGCCTTTGACACCGTCTCCCACAGCATTCTCCTCGAGAAGCTGGCGGCTCACGGCTTAGACAGGTGGACTCTGCGCTGGGTCAAAAACTGGCTGGACGGCCGGGCCCAGAGAGTTGTGGTGAATGGAGTTACATCCAGTTGGCGGCCGGTCACGAGCGGTGTTCCCCAGGGCTCAGTTTTGGGGCCGGTCTTGTTCAATATCTTTATCGATGATCTGGATGAGGGGATCGAGTGCACCCTCAGGAAGTTTGCAGACGACACCAAGTTGGGCGGGAGTGTTGATCTGCTCGAGGGTAGGAAGGCTCTGCAGAGGGACCTGGACAGGCTGGATCGATGGGCCCAGGCCAACTGTATGAGGTTCAACAAGGCCAAGTGCCGGGTCCTGCACTTCGGCCACAACAACCCCATGCAGCGCTACAGGCTTGGGGAAGAGTGTCTGGAAAGCTGCCCAGCAGAGAAGGACCTGGGGGTGTTGGTCGACAGCCGGCTGAACATGAGCCGGCAGTGTGCCCAGGCGGCCAAGAAGGCCAATGGCATCCTGGCCTGTATCAGAAATAGTGTGGCCAGCAGGAGTAGGGAAGTGATCGTGCCCCTGTACTCGGCACTGGTGAGGCCGCACCTCGAATACTGTGTTCAGTTTTGGGCCCCTCACTACAAGAAGGACACTGAGGTGCTGGAGCGTGTCCAGAGAAGGGCAACGAGGCTGGTGAGGGGTCTGGAGAACAAGTCTTATGAGGAGCGGCTGAGGGAACTGGGACTGTTTAGCCTGGAGAAAAGGAGGCTGAGGGGAGACCTCATCGCTCTCTAAAACTACCTGAAAGGAGGTTGTAGCGAGGTGGGTGTCGGTCTCTTCTCCCAAGTAACTAGCGATAGGACGAGAGGAAATGGCCTCAAGTTGCGGCAGGGGAGGTTTAGATTGGACGTGAGGAAAAATTTCTTTACTGAAAGAGTGGTGAAACATTGGAACAGGCTGCCCAGGGAAGTGGTTGAGTCCCCATCCCTGGAGGTATTTAAAAGACGTGTAGATGAGGCACTTAGGGACATGGTTTAGTGGGCATGGTGGTGTTGGGTTGACGGTTGGACTCGATGATCTTAGAGGTCTTTTCCAACCTCAATGATTCTATTCTATGATTCTATTCTATGATTCTACATATTAGAATATATTACCTACATATTAGAATATGTAGGTAGTATAAGAAACAGATCAGCATCAGCTAGACTACCAACTGGCATGATCAACTTCTGAGATAAAGCAATGCCTTACTTGTTTTTGAAGTAATACTTGTAAGAAAGCAGCAACAATAAAGATGACAGACCTATTTAACTTTCTAAAAGAAAATTCAGGAAAGTCTCCAAAATATGCCAAGACTTGCTTGGAACAAAGGAAGAAGTGTTATCTAAAGAGGAGACTAAAAACCTACTTCTTCCCTCACGCCAAAACGTCTGCAGTGTTCTAGCCACTTCTCATAAGCAGTGCCCATAATAAAAACTGGGGTATTGAAAATTAAGTATTTTGAAAATTACATCTTACTGAAAAACTACTGTAGTAAGCTACCATAGTAATAGTTTTCAATTTCAACTTCTTTTCAACACAGCTACTAGCAGTTTGCTACACCATGTCAATTTACCACCAGAGAGCATCCCTTTCTAGCACTTTGCTTTTGCAGATGTAACTTCACTGGGATATATATGTACTTGGCTTTTTATTTTTGTTTCACTTGTCTAGTGCTGACCTAGTCAAAATTTAGGAGTCATTACTTCTCAGTATCACCTAAGCAGGGCCCAGATTCACCCTGCCTCAGGACTTAATTGTAGCCAATTATTTGCTACAGTATTTTAGCTAATGTATTCATGAAAGAAAAACAGAACTCTCCTCCCCCAGCCTCCCCACATTTTACTGCAAACACAAAACTACTGGCACACTAAGGGGTAAAAAACAGTAATGGAGAGCAGCCTTCCTTTCTCCCTGACACAGACACATTAAGCAACCCTTAGTTATTAAAAATGAACATAAATCTCTAATCCCTGTCACGGGACTACCTATGACCCTCTACCACATGAGCAGTAATCCAGATTAAACCCTAGTAATTCAGATGCTAACCATTGGAGGAAGGATGGAATTATTTAAGAAAAGGTACACAGTTACACACATGCATGTGCTAAAAAAAAAAAAAGTTACATCTATAATCTCCTTGCAAATAGAGGGGAACTAAGGAAGAAGCAACTTCAAAATTTCACTTTAAATGCTCCTACATTTACTCTGAATTTCAGCAATTTTCTCACAATTTGAAAAATGGTACAAAGCAGCAGTATGAGCTATCACAGCTGAAGCCAAGCACCTTGAAAACACAGTCTTGGTCCTCAAACAATATATTTGCCTGCTGGTGAGTGATGCTCCACAAGAATAACTTATTTTGACATTGCTATTAATGCTCTCTCCAACCTTCCCCCAACACAGCACCCCCTTAGTGGTGTCAGTGCAGTCTGTAGAAGGAACAGATTCAGCTTTTAAAAAACATCCTAGCAACTTACAGACTCCACAAAGCAGTGTAACAAGTAAGCACAATTGAACAGGGTAATATTTCTTAAGACTGCTGTCCTGAAACCAAAGTATAAAACGGTGCAAATCAATACAGAATTTAGGAAAACTAACTAAATTTCAAATGAAAAGGGTTTTTTGTTGTTGTTATCAATTTTAGTACATGCACACACACTCCACATTGCATCATGACAGACTGCAGTTGCTTTTCCAAGTGCTTAAAATGCTACACAGTCTAATACCTTTTCCCCTTTCTTCAAGGAGCATTACTGACATGACTAAAAAAAAAAAACCCACCAAAAACCACTGCAGAACTCATTACACTGCAACATCTACCAGCATCACTGTAAGTTCAGAGAACTTGTTCGCCATAGTTTTAAAAATCTAATTGAGTTTTTGAAGCTTGTAGGAAAAGACATACAAGATACAAAAGTTTCATACACATTTCTAGTAGCTCAGATTACGTTTTCTTGATCCGCTAAAATGAATACTGTAACAGCTATTATAGGGCAAAACCAATCATAATCAGCTTGAGAAAAGTTCACATTCTTTTGAGAACTTGAAAGACAAGCAATCTCTCACTCCAACAACTTCTATCAGCAGCATGCCAGAAGTGGTTTAATCTTTCTTGAGGTTGAAAAGGAAAGGAGATACAGTTTAAGACAACATGTACATTTTCTAGAAATAATCATTGCAAGCTATCGTTGCTAACCAAGCTAAAAATGAGAGCATTTCAGACTATACCAAAATTTGACTTTTAAAATAGTTGTTCCATTAGGGGAAAGAGAAAACACACCCCCCGCCAAAACAACCCCCCCCCAAAACACAACACACTTTCATGATAGCAAGACTGTTTCCTTTCATCCTTTTATTAAAAGAAGCAGAACCTAAGTTCTATAATAAAGGCATTTAAAATGTAAATTCATGGAAATAATAGCTGTGTCGTAGTCATATTTTAACATCCTTGTCACGTTTTTTCCTCCTTTGCCTATTGGCTTCTTTGACTTTCCCTGCATTATCTGTGGCGTAGTATATAAGCAATTCCTCCTCTAGCTAGAGAGCTTTAAATATTATCTGATGCTGTCCAGCTAGGGTCCATAATTTGTCTAACTTTTCTCACAATGAGTAATGCCTATTAACACAAAATAGCACCACTGACCTCTACAAGATTAATCACTTGAACTGGCACTACTAATTACTGAGATTCTGGTATTGTATCCCTAGTGTTAGGATGCAAGGAACATTAAAACTCAAATATTTCTTCAACCAAAGACTCAGAATACTGTCATAATTACCTGCTACCTAATGCTGTTACATAAATATCATCTCAGGAACACCAATTCTGATCCTCTGCTCTCCAGAGTTCCTCTTACATAAGAGGACAGGCAAAGTGCTTTATTCCTTGCCCCCTTCTCTTCCTGTACAGTCCAGGGTCAGTGCCTTTTCTTTAGATGCTTTTATTTGAAACAGTTCAACAAAAGGTGAAAGAGGACACCATACTCATCCTGTTGTGGACACCTGAAATAGCCTAAAAGAGAGGGTTTGGGTACAACACAACCAGCCTTTTTCCCCCTCTTTCAAAAAAGCCTGCTTGAAACTGGAAGGTAGGAGGCAATCTTCAGGCACCTAAGCCTAAATTAGAACCTTCCTGTCTTTCCCTCACCCTTTCTGAATATACTCAAGAGACTGGTAGAAAAACCATACGTACCTTACGTATAATGAGAGAAAGAGACAGTGTACAAAACTTAATTTTCAGTTAACTATTCACCTGCGTTTGTCAATTTACCCTATCCTACCTTGTCACATTATGTCCTCCCTTTACTCTGCTCTTGCATTGCTGTCCTCTTCCAACCAACTCTATCCTGTGGTGTAATTTGCTTCCCCCCCCTTCTTCACTGATGAATGTGCTTCCAAGAATAGACAGAAATTATAAATACTATCAAGACTAAAATTGGAAGAACTCTAGATCTAAAACAATAGGGCAAGGCAAATTAAGCTACAAAATAAAGATGCTGTTAATATGATGTATACAGAAAGGGAATGTTCAGTATTTGCTGTTGAAGAGCATTTGTGCTCTTTTAGATACTTAATTCTGTTACTCAGAACAGAATTCCTGCTTTTGTAAGTCCCTCTTTCGAAAATGTGTCATATAAGCCTTCCTCCCCCTGCTTCAAGCAATTTTTTTATATTGTTTATATATTAGATATATAAAACCCAGTAAAATTAAAACAGCATTATTTGATAAAAGGTAATCTTGAATAAGAAACCATACACTGTACTTTGTTCAACTGAAAAAAAAAAAAACCCAAACAAAACAACAAGCAAACCTAAAACCAACACCACCAAAGACAGGAATGCATGAGACTGCACAAAACAGTTATAGGAGCATCACAGGACCATGGAAAAAAAGAAGCGAGTGATGGATAAAGCAATAATGACCTCTTCAGTCCTGTTGAAGTGAGACTACTTCTCTACCATGCAAACAAATCACTGCAATGATGACAAAGTGTGCTGGTTTTGGCTGGGAGAGAGTTAATTTTCTTCATAGTAGCTAGTATGGGGCTATGTTTTGGATTTGTGCTGAAAACAGTGTTGATAATACAGGGATGTTTTCGTTATTGCTGAGCAGTGCTTACACAGCATCAGGGCCTTTTCTGCTTCTCACACCACCCCACCAGCGAGTAGGCTGGGGGTGCACAAGAAGCTGGGAGGGGACACAGCTGGGACAGCTGACCCCAACTGACCAAAGGGATATTCCACACCATATGATGTCATGCTCAGCAATAAAAAGCTGGGGGAAGAAGGAGGAAGGGGGGGACGTTTGGAGTGATGGCATTTGTCTTCCCAAGTAACTGTTACGTGTGATGGAGCCCTGCTTTCCTGGAGATGGCTGAACACCTGCCTGCCGATGGGTAGCAGTGAATGAATTCCTTGTTTTGCTTTGCTTGCGTGTGTGGCTTTTGCTTTACCTATTAAACTGTCTTTATCTCAACCTATGAGTTCTCTCACTTTTACCCTTCTGATTCTCTCCCCCATCCCACTGGAGGGGGAGTGAGCAAGCGGCTGTGTGGTGCTCAGTTGCCGGCTGGGGTTAAACCACAACAGCCCTTTTTAGAGCCCAACGTGGGGCACTAAGGGTTCGAGATAACGACAGATTTGATTGGAATGTGCTAGATCGAATTTATAGCTGTTATTGCTGTTTAGCTATTAATTGGCAGGCTCCTGTGCTTGCCATGGGGCTTGCTTGCTTTACTGTATATTAGAGTCTAGTGCTCGTTAGTGGTTGCTTTTTTTGCTTTCGCGGCTTGCTGTAGTGCTGGACTGCTTATCACCTTACTCTGCTGTGCCTAGGAACATTTTGATAACAGCAATGGCGATGCGCCTGGGCTGACAGATGGCCAGGGCATCCCTGCTGTTTCTGTGCTGCTGTACTGGACAGGCTGGAACTCCAGGGTGAACTCGAGTCGAAGGGACTGTGACCTGTGGATGAGTCCATGCGGGAGCAGGACACCCCAAAGCATCTGTGGCCGTGAATAAGCCCATGCCAGAGCAGGTACATCTCGAAGCGTCTGTGGCCGTGGTTATGTCTGTGCCACAGCAGGTATACCTCTGAAGGGATTGTGGCCCAAGGATAAGTCTACACTGGAGAAGGTACACCTCGAAGTGTCAGTGGCTGTGGATAAATCCATGCTTCAGCAGGTACACCTTGAAGCATCAGTGGCTGTGCATGAGGTCATGCTGGAGCACCTCAAAGCGTGTGGCCATGGATAAGCCCACGACAGAGCAGGTACACCCCTGGAGGGACTGCAGCCATGGGTAAGGCCATGCTGGATCAGGTTTACTTCTGAAGGGACTGTGGCTGTGGGTAAGGCCACGCTGGAGCAGGTATATCTCTGAAGGCATTGTGGCCCATGGAGAAGGCCACGCTGGAACAGGTGCACCTCAAAGCGACTATGGCTGTGGATAACTCTATGCTGCAGCAGGTATACCCCTGGAGAGACTGTGGCTCATAGATAAGGCTCCACTTGGAGCAGGTACAACCCTAAGGGACTGCAGTCTGTGGATAAGTCCAAGACGGAGCAGGGGCAAGGGGAGGAGTTCATTGCAATGTTAAACCCTATGGTCTGGTTCAAAGGGGCCAGGGGTGGAGATTGTAATGGAAATACCATTAAATTGTTGTAACCCAGGATTTGAGTTGCATGTTATAGGAATTACTATAGCAGGAACCACCTGAACCAATGGAGGACAAGCCTTACAAGAAGCAGCGCAAGTGCAGCAGTGACCTGACCTGAGTTGGCTTTGGTGCCCAATAACTCCACGCAACGCACCATCTCTCCTGTCCTGAGTGACCACCATAACAGATGGAGCCCAAAGTCATAGACTAAATGAACTCAATGGACATTCTGTGGACATTTCACAGGGGTGGTCCATAGACTAAGGGAACGATATCTGCATATTATATCAAAGGACGGGAAGGGGAGTGGTGGTTAATGAGGATGTATTGGCTAGTGTGGGACCTGAGCATGATGTCAATGGTATGGAATAAGGGGTGGATAATGTGCTGGTTTTGGCTGGGAGAGAGTTAATTTTCTTCATAGCAGCTAGTATGGGGCTATGTTTTGGATTTGTGCTGAAAACAGTGTTGATAATACAGGGATGTTTTCGTTATTGCTGAGCAGTGCTTACACAGCATCAGGGCCTTTTCTGCTTCTCACACCACCCCACCAGCGAGTAGGCTGGGGGTGCACAAGAAGCTGGGAGGGGACACAGCTGGGACAGCTGACCCCAACTGACCAAAGGGATATTCCACACCATATGATGTCATGCTCAGCAATAAAAAGCTGGGGGAAGAAGGAGGAAGGGGGGGACGTTTGGAGTGATGGCATTTGTCTTCCCAAGTAACCGTTACGCGTGATGGAGCCCTGCTTTCCTGGAGATGGCTGAACACCTGCCTGCCGATGGGAAGTAGTGAATTAATTCCTTGTTTTGCTTTGCTTGCGTGTGTGGCTTTTGCTTTACCTATTAAACTGTCTTTATCTCAACCTATGAGTTCTCTCACTTTTACCCTTCTGATTCTCTCCCCCATCCCACTGGAGGGGGAGTGAGCAAGCGGCTGTGTGGTGCTCAGTTGCCAGCTGGGGTTAAACCATGACACAAAGTTAACTGACAATGCTAACCTGCAGTAGTAGGCATGCAGGAATATATACTAAGAATGAACAGCACGCTCTCAGGATGGGATTTCTACATGAAAAAGTATAGTTTCATGTATGTTGGCAAACCAATGTAAAGTCTACAGAGAACATCTTCCAGGATATGTAGTAAAGAAGCTTCTCACACCCCTAGTCCTTGAGTCAAATAGTTGCATTTGTACAGCAGCATATGTCAAATCTGATTTGGTATGAAAGTTTGACACAATTAAGAAGTTAGTCTGTATTACATTTTATAGACACTGTCTCTGGATATTCTCAATATATTCAAGAGCAATTTAAGAGAGATCCACAAAAGCAATATTTATTTTCAAACTATTTTGCAAGAAAAGCAAGATAGCTTACTGAGAGTACCAAAAGAGATAATTGTTTCATTTTTGCACCTGTTAATTTTTCAAACCCCAATAAATACCTATGGAATGAAATAAGAGTATGCTTTGGGGAGATGACAGGAGAAGACAGACTTAAAGAAAAACATCACTGACGAACATTAAAAGCAAGCATTTGCTTGCACAGAGTGACTAGTTCTTTTCAGTAGTCTTAGGTTTAGCTTCACTAGCTTACCTCTTAAAACAAGGTCCCCCCGATCAGAACACACAACTAGGAACAGTCAGCTAATTTATACAAGGCACTAGGAAGAGAAACTTTAAGACAGAAAGCTGCACAAGCCATACTGCAAAACCACTGTTAGAACATTTAGACTCCTGTATAAGGTCTAGGTTGATAAAGGACCCAAGAGAGGACAATTTATCACTGCTGATTTAGAGGGCATTCATTACATTAAACTGCCTTAACAATCCTCCAATTTAAAAACAACAGGAAACAGAATATCAATTTGAGCAAAATAAAAGTTTAACCCATTAAAAACAGAAAAGATTAATTTCTGCAAGGTCTTTGAAAAGCATCTGAAATGACAGTTCACCGTTACTTTAATAAACCAGAAGTCCAAGGAAGGTCATGCATTTGAATATGAAGAGCCCCTTCCAGAATAAATAGAAGTAATATACACTAAATGCCAAACTCTTAAAACTGAAAGTTCATAGGTAAGTTTATTTAGGCAAATACAATGCAAGTGGGCTTTTTTTTTTTTTATTAAAGAAAACTGAACTACTCAATCTGATTTAGATGTGTAAAAGAGATTCATCTTATTCGTCACCACTAATATAAAGCAAATGGAACAAAGAGTATTAAGTTCAGGCTACCAAGAAGTGTTATTTCCCATCCTCATCTATTCTGAAGGACGAACTCGATTCCCTTTTCCTGACTTAGGCTGACAACTCAAATTCATTTCTTGCCAATTAAAAATAAAGTAGGATGGTGAGACACAAAGACAAAACTAAAACACCTTCCTCCCCCCAACCCCCTTTTTCCCAGGCTCACTTTCACTCCTTCATTCCCAACTTTCTACCTCCTTCCCCCACCCCCGGGGGGGGGGGGGGGGGGGGGCCGGGGAGAATGTGGAATGGGGGGTTGCAGTCAGTTCATAGCTCATCTGCCGCTCCTTCCTCCTCACACTTTTCCCCTGCTCCAACATGGGGTCCCTCCCACAGGATAGTCCTTCAAGAACTGCTCCAGCATGGGTCCTCTCCACAGGGTACAGTCCTTCAGGAATGGACTGCTCCAGTGTGGGTCCCCCAGGGGCTGCAGTTCCTGACAGAAAACCTGCTCCTGCGTGGGCTCCTCTCCACAGGCCGCAGTTCCTGCCAGGATCCTGCTCCAGTGTATGCTCTCTATAGACTGCAGCTTCCTTCAGGGCACATCCACCTGCTCTGGCGTGGGGCCCTCCACAGGCTGCAGGGTGGATATCTGCTCTGGCGTGATCTTCTCCACAGGCTGTAGGGGAATCTCTGCTCCGACGCCTGGAGCACCTCCTCCCCCTCCTTCACTGACCTTGGCGTCTGAAGAGCTGTCTCTCACATTTTCCCCCCTCGTTCCTCCCTCTCTCTCACACACACACTCTGCTGCACAGCGTTTTACCCTTTCTTAAATGTTATCACAGAGGTGCCACCAGCTTCACTGATTGACTCATGTTTGGCCAGTGGCAGGTCCATTTTGGAGCCAGCTGGAACTGGCTTTGTCCAGCACAGGGGCAGTCCCTGGTCTCTTCTGAAGGAGGCCACCCCTGTAGTCTCCTCACTACCGAAACCTTGCCACATAAACCCAACACAACTCTCTCTATACATACAAATTAGGGGAAAAAAAAAAAGGAAAAAGTGTGTATTACCTACTTCTACCAAAAAGAAACCAATAGATGAGAATACTTCTGTAATTATGCTTGGGGAATCTTTGTTTTAACTCCCACTTAGGTTTCTTGAAAGCAGGAACTTAGAATAGTGGCTTTCAATTTATCTTTTTAATCTTCTGTGGAAGGTATGAGTTTATACAGCAAATTCAAGCCTGCTGACATACTGACAAAGAGCTGGCTTTACTTAACTATCTTTTGTGGTCCACAGACTATTAAATCAACAAAGAAAATTAAATCCACAGAAATTAGTGTCTTGTATTAACATCAGCTTTCAAGAACATAAACAATGGTAAGGGACCTTGGTGCAAGAAGCCACTTTCTGCTTACTGGAAAAAGGAAGTACAATGTACCCCAGCCAGCTACTTTCCAGATAAGCTTTACTGAGCACACCCTTTTTTACCTACAGAGAAGTAAGGTCTGCTCAAGTGCTCCATGTCTTGTTCTACAGGAAACAAAGAGCAAAGAGATGGGAAACCAGATTGCTATTCAATTGGCACCAATGTTTCACTTCTGCATTCCCTGTTCTACCTGGAGCTTGCGTTGCAGTTCAGCTATAACTGCCCTTCCTTGCTCATTAAGCTTTCTTAATGCTAGCTAACTAATATGTATTTACTCCTATTCAAGTTTGCAACAGAATGCTTTCAAGAACACTACACAAACATGCTTTTCTTAAATTTAAGAGTCAGTTTCTCAGAGCATTGCTATAAAGTTTTTCTGCTTATACTTACTTGCTATCCAGATAATGTTTATCTGTGATATTTCACCTAGAACTACTGAAAACATTCCAGAGCAGTGATTTCAAGTAAATAAAAAACTGGAGTAGACTCCACTGTAATTATTACACAGAAATTCTAACATTTAATAATTCTAGAATATTTCTAGGTATAATATGGAAGTTTGACATAAAAAAAATACACAAAAGTTGTTAAAGTTTCTTTAGTTTTACTGCTTATAGGTTTCCTAGAGATTTGCACCTAATATCACCTAAACACTTCTCTCTTCCCTCTTCTTCCCACCCCATTACTCACTGTGCTACATGCAAGCTTAATGGCCAGCACGTGCTGAATGATCAGCTGTCCATTATGTTGTTTTTGGATTTCTTCACTTGGGGCAAAAATTTAGATCTATCCCCTTTACCCAACTGGCTGTTTCCATAAAGCCCACAGAACTCAGTTTTCTTTATGACCTCTGACTGATGGAATCAACTAACAGGTTCAACAGGCTGTGATCAGAAAGAGGAAGAGACAGACAGATGGGTAGACTGACAGCATGATCACAACTGCTTCTATTTGTAAGTTTGCCTTGCCTTCTTAAATCTGCAGCATTCATCATATTTCCCAGTTTTAGAAATATTAGCTTCCTAGTGCAGTAGATATTTGTTGAACTTAGCAGTGTTCTAGAATAAGAATTTAATTCCACCCCTACAAGTTCAGTTATCCTCATCTTGCAGCAGGGAAGTTCTAACCAGGCTTTTCCAACCAAGTGAACGCTCTACACATCCTAGAACACCAGCAATCGACATTAGAGGGGTGGATTATTGTGTTGTTTTTTTTTTAATTAAGAAAACAGCTGGGAAAACTGTACTTTCACTTTGGAAAACAAACATGAAGTTAACGCTTTCCGTTATACTGCTTTGACAACTCAACAAAAAAAGGAAGCCTCACTAGAATTAACAGTCCACTGTTCCAACTTTAGAGATAGCCTAGTTCAGGGTTTATACAGCACATATTATGCATGCATGCCCTGCACTTCATAGACACGAGTTTTACTTTAACATTTCAATCTAATCTGTTTCAGCTTTTGACACTTCAGACAACTTTTGAGGAAAAAGAATAATGGATGCTGATAGAGCTTAAATAGTATTAAAACTGTATTATGTAAGGTATATACACGATTGTTACAGTTATTAAATGAAGCTAACTGATTCTAACAAGCAGATTAAGCATCTGTAAAAAAGCATGGCTGGTCCTCCTAAATAATGGTCTACTTGCTCACCAGGAAGCTTTGGCACAAAATTAAAACGTAAACCAGTTCTAATAAAACAAAATACAGGAGAATACGTAGCCAAGGACTGAAAGTGCTTACCTTGACTCTCCACTACTGTTTCTTACAATGTCTTCATCACTGTGCCCATTCATTGTAAATATTAAGAAGTTTAAAAGATAAATAGAAGTCCACTCAGGTTAGAAGGTGGATGTCAAGAATCTACTTCTTGGTACTCTGTTTTCCAGGCGACTTGTTTACTCAACTGTTCTCTGCAGGTATTGAAGATTTTTCCCAAATTACCTAAAGTAGTAAAGGAAAATGTTGACATAATTTGAAATATTTGATGGTTGCAACTGAAAGATACTGAAAATAACCTGTCCTGTCACAACAACACTGAAAGGGATTATCTATCACATTTGACATCTTTTTAACTGAAAAATAGCTTTTGGTATGCCATAGTACTGTCTTAAGAACAACCAGATCTAACTTTTAAAGGAAAACAGCATCCCCAAACACATAAATATAAGTTATGGATATTAATGCTCTAAGATCTGATTAGCAAAATTATTTCATGCACAAAACAAACATATCAGAAGCATTTCCAGACACAGACATGTTTACATCCAATTGGGGGTAGAGGCAGGAAAATAAAGACTGTCTGTCCCATTTTAAAAAATTGGCTCAACTACATCAAGCTAACAAGATCCCACAGATGGCGTGATCGTTATTTCATATACATGAACATCTTCAATTGGATCTCTGCCATGTCAGATGCACCTAGAAAAAGTTTAGGCTCACTTTAAATGGAGTGCAAGTATGAACTCACTGATAATCAGCTAAAGAGCAGCGCTTCTCACAGATTTAGTGGTGTGAAAGCGATTGGGGCCTCGCCTGCAGGTTGCCTGCCTCGAGGTGCTCTCCTCTAATACAGCCCGACCTATAGCTCATGATGGGAGGCGTGGGCCGCCTCGTTCCGGGATGGAAAAAGCCCTGCGCTCAGGCACCATCTCAGACACCAGGGCCACTCCAGCCAGCAAACAAAGGCGATGACGGAAGAAAAGCGATAGGAAAGAGCCCTGTAACCCCAGAGAGGCCGCGAAGCGAGGCTGGGGCCCCCGCGGCGGCGAGCCGGGCAGCTTGGTGGTTCCTCGCAGATCGGCCGCTGCTGCCCAACGAGGCCAAGCTCCGCGCTGTCTGCCCTCCCGCGCCCAGGGTGCGAACACCCTGCCGCCTCCGGGACCGGCACTCCCCAGGCCCCAGGAAACATCTTTAGTGGCCACGAAACTCGCTCCTTGTCGCCCACTCCCTGCTCCGCGACGATCCTCCCCGACCACCCGCACCGCGCTCTCGCGGCCTCCCGTGACCGACCGCTCCCAAGGCGCTCCCGGGGAGAGCCCAGGCCAGGGCTGCCTCCCTACCTCCCGCCCCCGGAGACGGCCCTCTGCTGGTGGCGCGACCCGCACGCACAGGCGCCGCTCCTGGCCAAGGCTCCCTGGCAGTATTGCCAAGGCGGCCGCTGTCCTCCGTGCTCGCTTCTCCCAGCGCCCCCCCATGGCCGGAGAAGAGCGAAGGCCGCACTCCTGCCTCCCAGCCGGTTCGTCACAGGCTCCCCCCGCAGGAGCCAGCGAAAGAGGCTCAACCCCGGCTGCCCGCCTCAGCTCTCACAGTTCCCTCCCTCCCTCTTCAGAAAACAGCGAGCGGGTCCAGGAGCCCAGCCCCGCGCTGGGCATCCAACCCCTTCTTCTCAACGCCAGTCGCCTCCCCATCCATCTTCGAAAGCGACAGCCACCGCACAACTCCGGACCAGGGAAAGGAGCCATGGCGGGCCTCTGCCTACCTGCGTGCGTGCGCCCAGCCCAGCCTCCCTAGGGCTGCCCTGATCCGAGACGGCGCTATACCCCACGAAGAGGTCTGTGCTGCAACCTAGGGTCGGAGGCCGCTCCTGCGGCCGCCACAGGGCCTGGGCCGCCGGCTCCTTACAGCCCCACGCGGCGGGCTCGCCTGCAGCCCCCACCGGCTTGAACAATAGGACCCCAAACCGGGCAGGGAGAAGCCTGGGGAGTAGGTACTGTGTTGCTCCGCCGCCGTTTCTTAAGTCCTCCCGACTACCGCCATCACGCTGCCACTCCGCTCAACCTCCTCCTCCTCCTCCTCCTCCCTTAGTCGGATGGAAACCCTGGGCGTGATGTCAGTCCTGCGCCCTGGGACAGAGCGGGGAGGAGGAGGAGCAACAGCCGGGAGGGGACAGCGCCGCCGGGCCATGGCGGCAGGAAGGGCCGCTTGGAGGGGGTGGCGGAGCCAAAGCGGCCTCCTTACCGCGCCGGATACTGCCGGGGCCGGGAGCGGCAGGCGCCCGCCCGCCGCAGCAGCGAACGGGCACTGGGGCTGGTGCCGCTCCTGGTGCTGCTCCTGGTGCTCGCTGCAGCTCCTGTGTGAGGGGGCAGGGCGCGGCCTGGCCTGAGGGGCGCCCGTGACCGGTGCAGCGTGGCAGGGAACCTGGCCTAGGCCATATGTTACTGTTTAGTGCGGTGTGGGTTTTTTTTGTTTCAGGTTTTTCCTGTCTAAAATCAGAGCCCCCTAACAAACACATATGCATTTCTTAGTCTTCCTATGCGGTTACAAGTGGCATTAGGGTATATTTAGGAAGGCTTGGCATGCAGCTGCACAGAGGACGCTTGCCTCCATGAGGAAGGCATCCCCCAGCTGGAGGCAGAGCACTCCTTTCTTCCTCTTGATGTCTAACTCGAGTTGTTTCGAAGTGATTAATGAGAAAGCTGTTTGTTTAAGGTGGCTCGTGTTCAGAAAAAAAAAAATCACGTAAATCGTGCTACTGCTGGAGTCTACATGTTCCCAGAGTGGCAAAAGAAAGTAGTGGCTGCTGAGTGAAAGACTGCGCTCTGAGCAACACAATTACACAGCCAAATGTGTTGGAAAGAGGAAGTGATTTACCTGCTTTCTCCTCTTTGGATTCCTGCACATGCAATTACACTCCATCATGCTAGGGAGGATTGTGGGGTCATTACTGACCAGGATGTAGTACCAGACTTGGAAATTTCTTCAGCACCCTGCAAGAGTAAAAAAGGTTGAGATTAACATGAAAACACAGTTTGCTCATGAAGGAAGGAAAGGCTTGAAAGAAGAGAGTCATTGTGTGGATATACCAGAGCAAGGTGGCTACAGTAGCTGTCAAATCAGTTCATACTTGAAGAGTTGTGTTGGCCAGGAGCCAGCATCTGAGCCACAGTCAGTCAGCTAGAGATGTTGGCCTAGGATTTATCTCATGGCTGCCCCCCCTTGGGTGAGCAAAGCTGGGCAGCCAAGGCACCTGCCACCCCCTCAGCAGGGCTGCAGGGGTTTCCTGTGGCTGCTCTTTCAGCCCACCAAGTGTTGGGATCAGCTGTTACACACAGCAACTCCATCTCCATTTTGGAACCAGACTGAAGCAGCAGAGGCTAGGTGAGGCACTTCCACTAATCCATCTCTCAAGCACCGTAGGAAAATACCTCAAAATCTCAGGAGTTAAAGACAGAGAGAATAAACGTTTTTTCCCCCTTAGACTTAAAAAAAAAATGCATAAGGAAGCGTTCAGACAAGAAAACAGCTTCAAAGCCTACAAAAACGCTGTATTAGACTATGTTCCTTCCTGAAGTACTTAAGTTTGTCTAAGTCAGCTTAAGGGAGAATACTTCATTGTGATAGACAAAGATGCCACAAGATCAATAGACTTTAAACTCAAGAATGTCAGAATGAAAATAACTGCTTTAAATTAAAATTTAAAATTTTAATTTAAATTAAGGTAATTAACACTGAAACACTTTACCAAAGTGTACTGGGTGTGGCTGGGATGGAGTTCATTTTCTTTGTAGCAGCCCGCATGGCACTGTGTTTTGGATTTGTGGCTAAAACAGTGTTGATAACACACCAGTATTTTGGGTATTGCTGAACAATGCTTGCACAGCATCAAGGCTTTCTTTTTTTCCCCACTCTGCCCCCTCAGCAAGTAGGCTGGGGGTGGGCATGAAGGCTGGGAGTGGACACAACCTGGACAACTGACCTGAATTGGCCAAAGGAATATTCCATACCATATGACATCATGCTCAGCAATAAAAACTGAGGGGAGGGGGTTTTGGGGGAGGTAGCCATTGCTCAGAGACTGGCTGGGCATCAGTCTATATGTGGGAGGTGGTGAGTGATTGTCTTTGCATCACTTGTTTTGTGTTTTTACTTTATTCTTTCCTTTACTTATTAAACTATCTTTATCTTGACCTAGGGTTTTCTTGCTTTTGCTCTTCCTATTCTCTTACCTGTCCTGCTTGGGTGGGGGGTGGGTTGAGTGAGTGGCTGTGTGGTGCTTAGCTGTTGGATAATGCCCCAAATCTGCAAACATTTTGAATATTTTCATAGTTTCCTGGCATTCCTCTGGTGAGTATTTAGGGCAATTGCTTCATTAAGAAGGATATATTCTGCAAGATTGTCTATAGAGTAAGAAGGTGTGACTGTACATAAATTAAGTATATTTGTAATAACTTATTTTAGCTATCAAAAGTAACAATAGCTGTGAAAATATGACAGCATTAGCATAAATTAATTGGAGCGTGTGCTAGGGAAACTTACCAGCAGTACTATCAAGATTATAACATCACTTGTTGTGGCATATGCTTCCTTTTGCAGATGTACAGTACCTCTACAGTTACATCCAACCCAGCATATCAGATGTCTATGGAGAACTGCTGTATGGTTTCTAGAAGGCTCTGGAATGCATGATGCTACTTTAGATTAATTAAGCAATAATGCATGTACTTGCACCCACTACAAACACCCCTTTGCCAGGAAGGCATTACACATCATCTTCACTATAATCTGTTACTACTGGGTAGTTTGCTAAAAATTATCTTTTTTTTTTTTTGCCAGGACTTCAACACCAGTAGTTTCCACATCCAAATTAATATGGTTAAACCTACCTCTTTTCCAATGAGGATTAATCCTTAGCTTGTTTGTAAAGTTTCATGGTTTACTTAGAGCCGAGAGATGTGTGTCTGCTTTCTGTCTGTAGCAGAGATGCTAGCCTGTGTCCACTAAAAAGAAATTGCTTGAACACAGCACTTAAAAATACTAGCCACCCTTTGTAACCCAGGAGATATCCTCCAGTCCCTAAGACTTCTAAACATCTCAAAGCGCAGTTCCCCCAGGAAGTACCTGCACGTGCCTTTTTGTTTGTGTTCAAAGAAATGAAGGTGCTTTATTTACATTTGCCAACCTCACCTGCAATCACTACCAATACTAGACAAGCTTGAGATTCAAGCAGAATAAAGTTCTGTTTCAGCAGGACATGAAGTTAAACTCCTAATTACAAAATTTGGGAGAAATCTACATTTTATGTTATATTCTCCTTAATCTTCTTAGCTTCTTCAGTTTCCCTCACCTGAGCCACTTCAGTTCTGGCAGCCTGGTCTACCTGCTTGTTGTTTCAGTGTTCTTCAGTGGCACGGCTTTTGGGCACATGAGCATCTATATGATGGACCTTTAAAGCAATGTTTTCTATCTGGGCAGTGATATATTGCTGTGCTGGTTTTGGCTGGGAGAGAGTTAATTTTCTTCATAGTAGCTAGTATGGGGCTATGTTTTGGATTTGTGCTGAAAATAGTGTTGATAATACAGGGATGTTTTCGTTATTGCTGAGCAGTGCTTACACAGCATCAGGGCCTTTTCTGCTTCTCATACCACCCCACCAGCGAGTAGGCTGGGGGTGCACAAAAAGTTGGGAGGGGACACAGCCGGGACAGCTGACCCCAACTGACCAAAGGGATATTCCACACCATATGATGTCATGCTCAGCAATAAAAAGCTGGGGGAAGAAGGAGGAAGGGGGGGACGTTTGGAGTGATGGCATTTGTCTTCCCAAGTAACCGTTACGTGTGATGGAGCCCTGCTTTCCTGGAAATGTCTAAACATCTGCCTGCTGATGGGGCATAGCAAATGAATTCCTTGTTTTGCTTTGCTTATGTGTGCAGCTTTTACTTTCCCTATTAAATTGTCTTTATCTCAACCTATGAGTTTTCTCACTTTTACCCTTCCAATTCTCTCTACCATCCCACTACAGGTGGGGTGGGATTGAGCAAGCAGCTGTGTGGTGCTTAGCTGCCTACTGGGGTTAACCCACAACACCCTTACAAAATATGTAGATATCTCAGTTTAATGTAAGTGATTATTTACAAGTTAAAATGAAATAGAACAAATTCAACTGGTACAAGTGTGTGCATACATTTACATTAATTAATTACATTGGTTTAATTGAATTGAATGATAAACTGATAATTGGGCAATTACGATTCAAGGCTGTTCTTAAACCTGATATGTAGTACAATAAAATAAATCCTTTTTACAAATTACTGCCTTGTCTGGACAGAGTATCTGTACATGATTGGAATATCTGAACAGTGACACTGAATTAGTGCATTGGCTGAAGGTTTTGCTGAACAGATTAAAGAAATAATTAAAACATTGGCATTTAAATGGTTATAATGAGGTTTCAAAGTTAAAATCCATCAAGACAGCTGAGAAAAGTTCACACTTCTCTTTCTATTGCTATTTTGTTTGGTCTGCCTTTAAATTGCTCTTGGCTTGCTGGTAGCATTAATTCTCTCTAAAAGTCTCTTGCCTGCTTTATAAATATGGCATTCCTGTTAGTATGGCCTTCTCAATGTTTAGCTAGGAAAAGTGTAAAGTGAGAGTGAAGTATTTTTTTTTTCCTTAGGCAGTAATGCTTGATATTTTTAAGATAAAGGCAAGCCTATAACTACAGTAGACTGCTTCAGACTATATTCTGGAGTAGGGGAAAAATTAATTCCTGAAGGCTTACTCAATCACAATAAGCACTTGTATGCTTCTTGATTTAATTAAATCTTATAATTTTATTGTGGTTTTTTAAATCACACTAATCCTATACATATCTATTTTAAATAGCCTACGAAAGAATTATTAAAGAACTTCTTTATTAAGGGGAAGATGAGTTTGCCATGCAGTCAGTTTTAGATTTCTTGTTGTTTAGTTCTGTTTTGGAATTGGATAATGAGAGAAATAGACTGTTTTCCCTTAATTGCCTGTGATGTCCTCATTCTGTGATGATATTGCCAATCTTTAGTTTCCTTTTAGTTTTGATGTGTCTGGAAAAGGAAAGACATTTTCTGATATGAATAGAATGTATATGGTTTCTGGTTTATGTTGAATTTATTTATTTTTGGCCTATGCTTTCAACTCTTCCCACTCTTTTCTAGGATCATGGATAATTGTGCTTGTAAAGGAGCAATTACAGCTGTTACTGTAATTAGTAAAAATTGTATTCTTAGTCCATGTCTGTATTAGGAACCTGATAATTTCAGGTCTGTGACTTTTATATCTAAAAAAGCCAAGAGGCTAGACATAACAACAGAGAGAGTTCTTGCTCTTTTAATTTGGAAATTGAGTAAAACCTTTTCTCCTTCAGGATAAGTTGTGCTTTCTTGTGATGTTTATTGAGTGCTTAAGTTATCCAGAAAAAAGTATATGGGTTCAGTAACAGCATCCAAGACAAGATACAGCTTATTTTGATTCTTACCTACGCATTTGCAAATCAGTATCTTATTTCAAAACAGCACTTTGGTTTTTAAATCAATCAGGCTTTGAATGTTGTTTAGAAAAAGTTATTTTTAGAAAAAAAAAAATCACCAAAGGACAGGTTCAGCCATAACCACACCAGCTATATAGATCTTTCTTTTGTTTACAGGGTGAGATTAGTTAGCTTTGTTGCAGGTTCAGGCTGTGTCTGGCAGTCTCCAAATACTTAAAAGAAGGAAAACAAATAGGTGTTCTGGGAACAACTAAGAGGATCTTTCTTCCTACAATTTTGTGTTCTGTATACCACCATCTCAATCTCTGTTATGTTCCCTATGACTTTCCTCATGCTTCAACACCTCAAGTTCCTTTTCATGTCCATTAACTGCTGGCTGGACAAAAAGTATCATGTGCTGTGATAAGGGGAGGAAGGCAGGAGGAGGCTGATTTGGCTTTGTTGGATACCAGTTGAGCTCAAGCTAGAGCCTTTTTCTGAAGTAGGGCATTCACTTAGGCCTCTCTTGACAACAACAGGCATTGTATTTTTAGAGCCCCTGCCACTTTGATAGACTTGGTTGAACTTGCTAGCTGATTAAAAAAGTTATTGAGGAAGAAGATGGAGAATTAAAAAATAAATAGACACAATGCATCCATGTACTTTTTTTTTCATTAGGAAGCTCTACTGGAAGAACAGTATCAGTAATGGGTAGGAAAGAAACTATCTCTCTCTTTTAAGGATTCTTCTGTCTGACTGCAAAACACCTCAACATTTAGGTTTAAACTTATTTAAAACATCTATTGAACAGTCAAAAATTGTCAACTCCGACATATAGACTTAAGCCATCATAAGTCTGTTTTAGAGAGTTGTTAGGGGATTTCTGGGATATGTTTCCTTCTTCAGGATGTGCAACACTAATATCATACAGGGCTTGTTCACCTGGCCCCTTTATTGCTTTACTTTTTTGCATGCTGGTGTTTCATGAACCTGTAGTAGTCTCTTTCCTGATCACTCCTCCTAGATTCAGCTAGTTGGCCTGGTTGGTGGAGTGTTGGTCAGATGCATCTGGCAGATAGAGTACCATAGCAAAAGGTGTAGAACTGGGCAGCTGTCAGGTAGCATGCACCTTTACTTATCAGAAAACATTTTCTTAGCTGCAGGCCCTCTGTTGTGACACAGTGTTTCTGGGAAAATGTTCCTCATCTGATAAGCATTAACATTATGTGACCTAATGCATAAGATACTGTGGTGGGTTGACCCTGGCCAGCAGCTAAGCACCACATGGCTTGCTCGCTCACTTCCTGCCCCCCCCAGTCAGACCAGGGAGAGAATCGGAAGGGCAAAAGTGTCAAGGTTAAAAGTTCAATAAGTAAAGGAAAGAAGAAGAAAAAAAAAAACAACCAAAATAAAACAAGTGATGCAAAAGTAATCACTCGCCACCTCCCACAAATAGACTGATGCCCAGCCAGTCTCTGAGCAATGGCTACCTCCCCCAAAACCCCCTCCCCTCAGTTTTTATTGCTGAGCATGATGTCATATGGTATGGAATATTCCTTTGGCCAATTCAGGTCAGTTGTCCAGGTTGTGTCCACTCCCAGCCTTCATGCCCACCCCCAGCCTACTTGCTGAGGGGGCAGAGTGGGGAAAAAAAGAAAGCCTTGATGCTGTGCAAGCATTGTTCAGCAATACCCAAAATACTGGTGTGTTATCAACACTGTTTTAGCCACAAATCCAAAACACAGTGCCATGCGGGCTGCTACAAAGAAAATGAACTCCATCCCAGCCACACCCAGTATAATCTCCACCACTTCTTCCATACCATTTGCATTATGCTCAGGTCCTACACTATCCAATGCATCCTCATTAACCACCATTCCCTTCCCATCTGTATTGGGTTTGCGTGGCAAGGTTTTGGTAGTGGGGGGGCTACAGGGGTGGCTTCTGTGAGAAGCTGCTAGAAGCTTCCCCTATGTCCGATAGAGCCAATGCCAGCTGGCTCCAAGACAGACCCGCCGCTGGCCAAGGCCGAGCCAATCAGCAACAGTGGTAGCGCCTCTGTGATAACATATTTAAGAAGGGGAAAAAGTTGCTGCGCAACAGCAACTGCAGCCGGAGAGAGGAGTGAGAATATGTGAGAGAAACAGCCTGCAGAAAACCAAGGTCAGTGAAGAAGGAGGGGGAGGAGGTGCTCCAGGCGCCGGAGCAGAGATTCCCCTGCAGCCCATGGTGAAGACCATGGTGACGCAGGCTGTCCCCCTGCAGCCCATGGAGGTTAACAGTGGAGCAGATATCCACCTGCAGCCCATGGAGGACCCGACGCCGGAGCAGGTGGATGCACCCGAAGGAGGCTGTGACCCCGCGGAGAGCCCGCGCTGGAGCAAGCTCCTGGCAGGACCTGTGAACCCATGGAGAGAGAGGAGCCCACGCTGGAGCAGGTTTGCTGGCAGGACTTGTGACCCCGCAGGGGACCCACGCTGGAGCAGTCTGTTCCTGAAGGATTGCACCCCATGGAAAGGACCCACGCTGGAACAGTTCGTGAAGAACTGCAGCCCACGGGAAGGACCCACGTTGGAGAAATTCGTGGAGAACTGTCTCCCGTGGGAGCAGGGGAAGAGTGTGAGGGAGTACTCCCCCTGAGGAGGAAGGAGCGGCAGAGACAACGTGTGATGAACTGACTGCAACCCCCATTCCCCATCACCCTGCGCCGCTGCGGGGGAGGAGGTAGAGAAAATCAGGAACAAAGTTGAGCCCGTGAAGAAGGGAGGGGTGGGGGGAAGGTGTTTTAAGATTTAGTTTTTATTTCTCATTACTGTACTCTGATTTGATTGGCAATAAATTAAATTAATTTCCCCAAGTCGAGTCTGTCTTGCCCATGACGGTAATTGGTGAGTGATCTCTCCCTGTCCTTATCTTGACCCATGAGCCTTTCGTTATATTTTCTCTCCCATGTCCAGCTGAGGAGGGAGAGTGATAGAGCAGCTTTGGTGGGCACCTGGCGTCCAGCCAGGGTCAACCCACCACACCATCCTTTAATATATACATAGATATCATTCCCTTAGTCTATAGGTCACCCCCAACAAATGTCCACTGAGTTTATTTAGTCCATGACTTGGGTTCCATCTATATGGTGAGTGTTCAGGACAGCAGAGGCGGAGTGTTGTGTTGAGTTATTGGTTGCCAAAGACAGCTCAGGTTAGGTTACTGCTGCACATTCCCGGTTTCTTGCAAGGCGCATTCTCCATTGGTTCAGGTGGTTCCTGCTGCATTACTTCCTATAACATGCAACTCAAATCATGGGTTATTTTCCCCCAAGGTTATATCTCCTTGAGGTACACACTGGGTTTCCCCATCCTCCTGCATTACCCACTGTGGTGGGTTGACCCCAGCTGGCAGCTAAGCCCCCACCCAGTCTCCACCCTTCTTTCCATACCATTTGCATCATGCTCAGGTCCTACAGTATTCAATACATTGTCGTCAACCACCCTCTTCCCCATCCTTTGACATAGACACAAATATCATTCCCTTAGTCTATGGGCCATCCCCATTCAAAGGTCCATTCAGTTCGTTTAGTCCATAACATGGGCTTCATCTGTTGTGATGGTCATTCAGGACAGGAGAGATGGCGTGTTGCCCTGGATTGTTGGGCACTGAAACCAGCTCAGGTTGGATCACTGCTGCACTTGCCTGGTTCCTTATGAGGCTCATTCTCCATTGATTCAGGTGACTTCCACTGTGGTACTTTTGACATACAACTATGGCATCATACAACTCAAATCATGGGTTATTTTCCCCCAAGGTTAAAACTCCTTGAGGTGCACATGGGATTTCCCCATTCTCCCGCATTACCCAAGTGTACCCAGGTTCTTGAGCGAAAGCAATCCCATGAATGGGTTTGCCTTTTCCTGAGGAAGGAGTAACCCATGTTGTCTTTCCAAGCCAGTTCCCTACATGCACCATGGGGACATTATCTCCTTGCACAGTATGTAGGGGGTTTGTTTAGGCAGGGCCAGGTTAGCAGATCCTCTAGTGTTAACCAGTCATGTGGCTTCTGCTAAATTTGCATCCCATTGCTTGAATGTGTCAGCACCCATTGCTCTCAGTGTAGTCCTTAACAGTTCATTGTATCATTCACTCTTCCCAGAGGCTTGTGGGTGATGGGGAATGTGGTACACACAATCAATGCCCTGTTCCTTGCCCCAGCTGTCTAAGAGATTGTTTTGGAAATGAGTCCTGTCATCTGACTCAATTCTTTCTGGGGTCCTGTTTCGCCACAGAACTACTTTTTCAAGGCCCAGGATGGTATTCTGGGTGGTGGCATGGTTTACAGGTTATGTTTCCAGCCACCCGGTAGTCACTTCCACCATGGTAACCACATGGCACTTCCCTTGGCAGGTTCGCGGCTGTGGTCCAATATTGTCGATCTGCCAGGCCTTGCCATATTGATATCCTGCCTACCATCCTATATGCCAGAGAGGCTTTACTCGCTTGGCTCTCCTGATTATGGTGCATGTTTTGCATTCATGAATTACCCATGCAGTGGCTTCAGTAGTCAGGTCCACCCCTCAATCTCAAGCCCATCTGTACATTGCATCTCTCCCTAGATGTCCCAATGTTGCATGGGCCCACTGAGCTATGAATAGCTCACACTTATATTCTGAGTTCAGATCCACCTGAGCCATTTCAATTCTGGCAGCCTGGTTGACCTGCTCGTTGTTTCAACGTTCTTCGGTGGCACAGCTCTTGGGCATGTGAGCATCTACATGACGTACCTTTACAGCAATGTTTTCTACCTGGGCAGCGATGTCTTGCCACAATGCAGCAGCTCAGATGGGTTTACCTCTGCACTGCTGTTGTAAATAGTTGTAAGATAAACTGCTGGATTAATCATGCATGGGTCAAATATACAAGGCCAAAGCTAATGAGCACATCACATACAAGGCCAAAGTTAATGAGCACATCGTGAGATAGATAAGTACTAGCAGAAACCAGACAAGGACAACCAAAACTGTGGCAAATGGCAGTGATGAGCCAATTTGTGACCATATAAGGAGAAGGGCCCAAAGGTTCAAGAAAAGTCCACCTCCTGCAAAGACCACAAGAGACCACGAGAGACCACCAGAGACCACCTAAGACACCTGAAGATGCTCCTAAGGACTCAAAACGCATGCGTGAAAGACTATGCAAATATTATAATTAGTTCTTAGAAATATAATGAATATGTATGATTATTCCAATAAATTATTATGAATATGTATATCGAAGAGCCATATAAGGGACGGTTGATGCAACATACGGTGTGCATGCTAGGCGGAGAGATCCCCCATGCACCCGGCCGAATAAAGTAATGCCTGCTCTTTAATACACCCAGTGTTAAGGAGTTTTATTCCTGATGTTCGGTGACACTGCCAATTGATCTTCTTCCACTGCTGTAGCCACCCCCACAGGGCATTAGCCACCATCCAGGATTCAGTATAGAGTACTGGCCACTTTTCTTGTTCAGCAATCTCTAGGGCCAACTAGATGGCTTTCACTTCTGCAAACTGACTCCATTCTCCTTTTCCTTTGATAGTTTCTGCAACTTACCATGTCGGACTCCACACAGCAGCTTTCCATCCCTGATGCTTTCCCGCAATACAACAGGACCCATCAGTAAACAGATTGCATTGCTTCTCACTTTCTGGTAATTTATTATACAGTGGGGCTTCTTGGGCATGAGTCAACTCCTTTGGACAAAGAATCATAGAATCATAGAATCATAGAATCATAGAATAGTTTGGGTTGGAAGGGACCTCTAAAGGTCATCTAGTCCAACCCCCCTGCCGTGGGCAGGGACATCTTCAACTAGATCAGGTTGCTCAGAGCCCCGTCCAACCTGACCTTGAATGTTTCCAGGGATGGGGCATCCACCACCTCTCTGGGCAACCTGTTCCAGTGTCTCACCACACTCATCATAAAAAAAAGTCTTCCTTATATCTAATCTAAATCTACCTTTTTTTATTTTAAAACCATTGCCCCTTGTCCTATCGTAACAGGCCCTGCTAAAAAGTTTGTCCCCATCTTTCTCATAAGCCCCCTTTAAGTATTGAAAGGCTGCAATAAGGTCTCCCTGGAGCCTTCTCTTCTCCAGGCTGAACAACCCCAACTCCCTCAGCCTTTCCTCATAGGAGAGGTGTTCCAGCCCTCTGATCATTTTTGTGGCCCTCTTCTGAACCCACTCCAACAGGTCCATGTCTTTCCTGTACTGAGGGCTCCAGAGCTGGACGCAGTACTCCAGGTGGGGTCTCACTAGAGCAGAGTAGAGGGGCAGAATCACCTCCCTCGACCTGCTGGCCACGCTTCTTTTGATGCAGCCCAGGATACGGTTGGCTTTCTGGGCTGCAAGCACACAATGCCAGCTCATGTCCAGCTTTTCATCCACCAGTACCCCCAAGTCCTTCTCGGCAGGGCTGCTCTCAATCCCTTCATCCCCCAGCCTGTATTGATACCGGGGGTTGCCCCGACCCAGGGGCAGGACCTTGCACTTGGCCTTGTTAAACCTCATGAGGTTCACACAGGCCCACTTCTCGAGCTTGTCCAGGTCCCTCTGGATGGCATCCCATCCCTCAGGCATGCCAACTGCACCACTCAGCTTGGTGTCATCTGCAAACTTGCTGAGGGTGCACGCGATCCCGCTGTCTATGGCATTGATGAAGATATTAAACAGGACTGGTCCCAATACGGACCCCTGAGAGACACCACTCGTCACCAATCTCCATCCAGACATTGAGCTGTTGACCACTACCCTCTGGATGCGACCATCCAACCAATTCTTCATCCACCAGACAGTCCACCCATCAAATCGATATCTCTCCAGTTTAGAGAGAAGGATGTTGTGGGGGACCGTGTCAAAGGCCTTACAGAAGTACAGATAGATGACATCTGCAGCCCTTCCCGTGTCCACTGATGTAGGCACTCCATCATAGAAGGCCACTAGGTTGGTCAGGCAAGACTTGCCCTTGGTGAAGCCATGCTGGCTGTCTCGAATCCCCTCCCTGTCCTCCATGTGCCTTAGCATAGCTTCTAGGAGGGTGTGTTCCATGATCTTCCCAGGCACAGAGGCAAGGCTGACAGGTCGGTAGTTCCCAGGGTCCTCCTTTTTACCCTTTTTTAAAATGAGTGCAAATGTTTCCCTTTTTCCAGTCACCAGGGACTTCACCTGACTGCCATGACTTTTCAAATAACATGGATAGTGGCTTGGCAACTACATCAGCCAATTCCCTCAGGACTCTGGGATGCATCTCGTCAGGTCCCATAGACTTATGTATGTTCCGGTTCCTCAGGTGGTCTCAAATCTGATCTTCTCTTGCAGTGGGAGGGACTTTGCTCCCCCAGTCCCTGCCTTGAGGTCCATCCACTCGAGAGGTGTGGGAAGAGAGATTGCCAGTGAAGAAGGTGCAAAAAAGTTGTTGAGTACTTCAGACTTCTCCTCGTCCATTGTTACCACTTTGCCAGTCTTGTTCATCGGGGGTGGGGGGGTGGGGGGGTGGGGGTGGTGTACACTTTCTTTGACCTTCCTTTTCTGGCTGACATACCTATAGAAGTCCTTCTTATTAATCTTTGCATCCCTTGCCAAGTTTAGCTCCAGCTGCGCCTTAGCCTTCCTGACTCCATCCCTACACAACCGGGCAGCGTCCCTATACTCTTCCCAGGACGCCTGTCCCTGCTTCCACTGCCTGTGCATTTCCTTCTTGTCCTTTAGTTTGACCATTGAGGTCTCAACTCATCCATGCCAGTCTCTTGCCTTCCTTTCCTGATTTCTTACACCTGGGGATCGAGAGCTCTTGCGCTCTATGGAAAGCATCCTTAAAGATCTTCCAGCTCTGTTCTGCTCCCTTGTCCCTGAGGGCAGTTTCCCAGGGGGTCCTATTGACTAACTCCTTGAACAGCTGGAAGTTTGCTTTCCTACAGTTCAGGGTCCTGACTTTACTCTTCGCCTGACCCATATCCCTCAGGACTGCGAACTCCACCAGTGCATGATCACTGCAACCCAGGCTGCCTCCAATCTTGACGTCACTGATTAGCTCACTTGCATTGGTGACCAACAGGTCCAGTAACACATCCCCTCTGGTAGGGCTGTCTATTACCTGGCCTAAGAAGTTATCCTCGATGCACTCCAGGAGTCTCCTGGATTGCCTACAGCTCGCAGTGTTACTTTTCCAGCAGATGTCGGGGTGGCTGAAGTCCCCCAGCAGGATGAGAGCCTGCGAGCGCGATGCCTCCTGTAGCTGGAGTAAGAAGGCTTCGTCAATAGGCTCCCCTTGATCGGGCGGCCTGTAGTAGACACCAACCACAAGGTTCCCTTTGTTGCCTCGGTCTCTAATTCTTACCCATAAGCTTTCAACTTGCTCGTGGCTATTCTTCAGAGACAGCTCTTCACAATCCATCCATTTCTTGATGTAGAGGGCAACCCCTCCACCCCTCCTTCCTCGCCTGTCCCTTCTGAAGAGCCTGTAGCCATCGATAGCTGCACTCCAGTCATGGGATTCATCCCATCAGGTTTCAGTGATGGCAACTAGGTCGTAGCTTTCTAGCAGCACAGTGGCTTCCAACTCCTGTTTGTTGCCCATGCTGCATGCATTGGTGTAGAGGCACTTCAGCTGGGCTGTTGGCCGTGTCACATTCTTAGAGGAACACCCCTTAATTCCTTTGAGGTATTTCCCTGGTGTTTCCCTCTTGGCTCCTATTACCTCAGGAGCCCCTGGCTCATCTCCGTAAGACTTCAAGTGTGCTCCAGTGTATCCAGCACATCTCAGAGCAACAGGCTGAGGGCCCTCGCTAGCACCCCGTCCCTCTAACCTTGGCGTGTCATCCCACAGCTTGTCATGGGCAAGCCTGATATTATTCCCTTCCCCCTTCATGTCTAGTTTAAAGCTCTGTCAATCAGCCCTGCTAGCTCATGAGCAAAGAGGTGAATCCCATCTGACGCCAGCAGGCCTGGTACCGTGTAGGCCATCCCATTATCGAAAAACCCAAAATTGTGGTGGTGACACCAGCCATGGAGCCACGTATTAATAGACTGGGTCTGTCTGTTTCTTCCAGTGTTGCTGCCCGCAACTGGAAGGATAGAGGAAAAAGTTACCTGTGCTCCAGATTCCCTTACCAACTGTCCCAAGGCCCTGGAGTCTCTTTTGATTGCCCTTGGACTATGCATTGCGGCTTCATCGCCACCCACATGGAAGAGCAATAATGGGTAATAGTCCGAGGGCTGTACCAGGCTAGGAAGTTTCCTAGTGATGTCCTTAACCTGGGCCCCAGGGAGGCAGCAGACTTCCCTAAGAGGAGGGTCTATCCGGCATATTGGATCCTCTGTTCCCCTCAGAAGGGAGTCACCTACAACTATAACCCATCTTTTCTTCCTCGTGGAGGTGGTCGTGATATGGGGGGTAGGCCTTTCTGACCTTGGCAACACCTCTGGTGTAGACGGACTGTCATCCACATCGTCCATTGACTGTCCTTCCACATCCAGAGCCTCATACCTGTTGTACAGAGGCACCTGGGAAGGTGAGGTGGGCAAGGAGGGGGTTTGCCTGCCACCCCAAGCGTAGACTTGCCTCCATTCACTCCTTTCCTTTAAGCTACTGCCTTCAGCCTGGCAGGGGGAGGATACAGGATCCTATTGATCTTGTGTTTTTTCTGCTGGATGTTCCTGTTTCTGTCTCAGGGAGGGTAGAGCATGGTTCCACCAGTCTATCTCTTTCTCAGACTCCCATCTCTTTCTCAGACTCCCATGCAGCACAGACATCCAGCGCAGCACAGGAGATCATGGTGCCAAGAGGAGCTGTGCTTCCGTACCGACTAGTTCTGAAGCAGCTCAAACTCCTTCATACACTGCTAGTATCTCCTTTTCAGTCAGGGTATAGTGGGCCTCAGATCCTCAATATCCCTGACTCCAAAACCTCGGGTCGCCCTCGGGTCTTTCTGGGTGCTTTCTGCCAGAGGCTCCAGGTGAAGCCATGCTCCCCGGCTGCAGCGTAGAGCATGTTTCCCAGATCTTGTCCTGTCCAGACTGTCACGGTCTGTTCGGATCTCTCAAATTTACAGGACAACATACTCTTTGATTTTGAAACAAAGTCGGTACCGAGCCTGCACTTTCCGACGCTCCTCACAGGAGGAGGCCCGATCAGTATGGTTTTCCGAGATAAATAACTCAATAACAATTAGTTTGTTATTAAGCAGGCATTCTTTAATACAGCGCTGGGCAGCACTGGGGATAGCTCTGCCATGAGTGCTCCAACAGGTTAGCAAAGTACATCAGTTTATATACAGAAAAATCATACATATTCATCAGATTTCCTGGAAAGGGTGGTCTTATGGTGATGAGTTCCCGGAATTCATTTACATAGTCCAAGCATGCGCAGTAAAATTAGGGTTAGGGTCTTTTCACCCTCTGGTGGTCGTCCATAGTTTTCCTCACTCTGTCCGCTAGTTGAACTTTGGGCTTCCTTTGTCCATATATAGTCATTGAATTAGCTTATCAGTCCTTCGACTGCGGGATGTTACAAGGGGGTCAGTTTAAACTAGTTTTTTGGCACTTATCTTGACACAATTGTCCTGAGTTCCTGTTATCAGTGATTGACACAGGAAGCTTAACGAGCTAGCTAAAGGCCTGTTTAATCTTGTCAGGCAAGAAGTTACATGTTTCGAAATGTCCCACCATCAACTCCATTGACAAATAACTAAACCTATGCAAGTGAAGCTTTTTGTGTATCACAGCAAGGTTTTAGTCAGGGATTGTCAGGGATGTAACCCTTTCAATTTAAACTTTATTTCATGAGCTCATTAAGAAATACAATAAACAAACATAACAAACAGGGGCTCAATCCTCTTCTGCCCAGACTAGTCTATCACATGAATTCACTTATTCACCATTCAAGTCATAAGGTTTCATAACGTATAACCCGTAACTCTTAATATTGTGCACCTATGAGCAAAAAAAAGAATTAGTTACTTAGCCAATGGTGAGAGTGCTCATCCTTCCTCCTCTGTCACAATGTAGGCATCCCCTGTATCACACCGGGAAGCATGAAAGCCTCAGCAGTCCAGCTGCTGTTGGATCCACTTCAAAAGCTTTTTGGGTAAGCTGATGTTTTATACCATCCAGCTTGGAAGTTTGGTCTATACTGTTTCCATGACTTAGTGGATTCTGAAGAAACTGCCAGACAACCAATAAGCAAGGATGATGGCTGCAGGAGACAGCAATTTGCAGGTGATAATGGCTGCATAATGGCCCTTTAACTCTTTCTGGCCACCTGTCCTGCCTATGTGGTGCTGCTCCCAGCATACAGCAGGCCTTAGCGTGAGCTGGGTTAGCTAAAATCTAAGCAGGAGTTGAGTAAACAGTCACACCAGACTAGCTCCAGGGCTACCGAACAAACTATCTCCTGTTTGATCTGTTCAAATGCTTGTTGCTGCTTAGGGCCCCACTCAAAATGGTGCTTATTTCGGGTCACTCCATAGCGAGGGCTCACAAGCTGACTGCAACTCAGAATATGCATTGTCCAGAATCCCACACCACCTAGAAAAGCTTTTTCCTTTTTTTGTTAGTTGGTGGACATATAGCTGTTACCTTAATGATCATATCCATAGGGATGTGATGACGTCCAACCTGCCATTTTATTCCCAAGATCTGGATCTCCTGTGCAGGTCCTTTGACCTTTATTTTTCTTATGGCAAAACCAGCTTTCAGAAGGGTCTGGATTAGTCTTTTCTCCTTCTCAAACACTTCCTCTGCTGTGTTGCCCCACACGATGATGTTGTCAATGTATTGCAGATGTTCAGGGGCTTCACCCTGTTCCAGTGCAGTCTGGATCAGCCTATGACGGTTCCAGGTGTATTGGACACCTCTCCACCACGTGAAAGCAAACTGTGTCCTGCACTCTGCTGCCAAAGGAATCAAGGAAAACACATTGGCCATACCAATTTTGGCATACCATTTGGCAGCCTTTGACTCCAGGTTGTATTGGAGGTCTAGCATATCTGGTATGGCAACGTGACTTTGTTCAGGCCACAATAGTCCACTGTTAGCCTCCACCCTCCGTCAGCCTTTCACACTGGTCATATGGGACTATTAAAAGGTGAGTGAGTCTTGCTGATCATTCTTTGGCTCTCGAAATTGATAACACAACTTATGGATGGGAACCAGGGAGTTTTGGTTGGTGTGATATTGCTGCACTGTCATAGTAGCAGTTGACACCTGCTGTTTGATGCTCAGCAACCCCACAACAGGTGGATCGTCTAAAAGGCCAGGCAAGGTAGACAGCTGTTTAATTTTCTCTGTATCCACAGTGAGTACACTAAAGGCCCACTGGTACCCTTTTGGGTCCTTGAAGTACCTTCTCCTGAGGTAGTCTATGCCAAGGATACACAGAGCCTCCAGGCTGGGCACAATAGGATGCTTTTGCCACAAGTTCCCTGTTAGCCTACGGGCTTCCAGGTTAGAGGAAGGTGCACTATCCCACTTCCTCATGTCCTTCCTGTGGTTGTGCAGATAGAACCACAGGGTGTCATGCATCATGTGCCCTTGGTTCCCTTTCCCTTGAACAGACTCTGTGCCGACTCTGTGCGGCACCCTTGATAGCTGAGACACAGGCCTGTAGGGGCATGGAGGAATGGAGATTCTCTTTGAATTGCCCAAGCTGGTGGGACAGTTTCTCCACAGTTGATGCTTCAATGTCTGGCCAGTCCATCATAGCCAGGGTGTTGGCATATGATGTGAGAGCATTCTGTGCAAACTTCTGTTACATGGACCACGTGCACTAGACATCAACTGAATCTTTGGAGACCTGTTTTTTGTCCAGGTCACTGTAGACCACCTCCACCACCACTAATTCCCACACATACTAGATACCTTCCTCAATGGTGGTCCACTGGCCTTGGTAGTTTTTAAGATCTTTCTTGAGGGGATACCTTGCCTTCACGCTTGACAGGATCTGACTCCAGAGGCTATGAATTGTTGCTCCTCTTCCAATCCCTTTATTGAATCCCTGGTCCCTAGTGAGGGATCCCAGCTGCCGGGCTTCCTTGCCCTCTAATTCCTGACTGTGGGCCCCAGTATCCCAGCATTGGAGCAACCAGACAGCAATCTAGCCTCCTGGCTGGTGGCTGTAATCTTTCCACATAGGAAGGTCTCCTGCTGAAGGAGAAGGTGAATCGAGCCAATTTGCAGAAGTAAAGGCCATCCAGCTGGCTTTAGACATTGCTGACCGAGAAAAGTGGCCAGTGCTCTATCTCTGTACTGTCTCATGGATGGTGGCAAATGCCCTGTGGGGGTGGTTGCAGCAATGGAAGCGCAGCAACTGGCAGCGCAGAGGCAAACCCATCTGGGCTGCCGCATTGTGGCAAGATATTGCTGCCCGGGTGGAGAACCTGGTTGTAAAAGTCCGTCACGTAGATGCTCACGTACCCAAGAGTCGGGCCACTGAAGAACATCAAAACAACCAGCAGGTGGATCAGGCTGCTAAGATTGAAGTGGCTCAGGTGGATCTGGACTGGCAACATAAGGGTGAATTATTTATAGCTCGGTGGGCCCATGACACCTCAGGGTGCCATCAAGGAAGAGATGCAACATATAGATGGGCTCGTGATCGAGGGGTCGACTTGACCATGGACACTATTGCGCAGGTTATCCATGAATGCGAAACATGCGCTGCAATCAAGCAAGCCAAGCGGTTAAAGCCTCTCTGGTATGGAGGACGATGGCTGAAATATAAATATGGGGAGGCCTGGCAGATCGATTATGTCACACTCCCACAAACCCGCCAAGGCAAGCGCCACGTGCTTACAATGGTGGAGGCAACCACCGGATGGCTGGAAACATATCCCGTGCCCCATGCCACTGCCCGGAACACTATCCTGAGCCTTGAAAAGCAAGTCCTATGGCGACATGGCACCCCAGAAAGAATTGAGTCAGACAACGGGACTCATTTCCAAAACAACCTCATAGACACCTGGGCCAAAGAGCACGGCATTGAGTGGGTGTATCACATCCCCTATCATGCACCAGCCTCTGGGAAAATTGAACGATACAATGGACTGTTAAAGACTACACTGAGATCAATGGGTGGCGGGACATTCAAACATTGGCATACGCATTTAGCAAAGGCCACCTGGTTAGTCAACACGAGGGGATCTGCCAATCGAGCAGGCCCTGCCCAGTCAGAACTTTTACGTACTGTAGATGGGAATAAAGTCCCTGTAGTGCACATAAAAAATATGCTGGGGAAAACAGTTTGGGTTATTCCTGCCTCGGGCAGAGGCAGACCCATCCGTGGGATTGCTTTTGCTCAAGGACCTGGGTGCACTTGGTGGGTGATGCGGGAGGATGGGGAAGTCCGATGTGTACCTCAAGGGGATTTGATTTTGGGTGAGAATAGCCAATGATTTTATCTGTATGATGTTAATTGCTACGTAATATTATATGCCATACCAATGATATTACAATAAGAATCACCCAGATTAATGAGGAATGAACTTTGATGAAACTGAGCAAAGCACAGTGATGATGGAACCAGAACTGACTTCAACATGCAACAATCCAACACCACACACCATCTCTCCTGCCCTGAAGGACTGTTATGACAGATGGAGCCCAAAGTCATGGACTAAATGAACTCAACTAACATTTTATAGGGATGGCCCATAGACTAAGGGAATATCTGTGTGTATATATCAAAAGACAGGAAAAGGGGTGGTGATTAATTGTGATGTATTGGAAAGTGTGGGGACCTGGGCATGACGTAGATGGTATAGAATAAGGGGTGGATACTGTCCTGGTTTCGGCTGGGAAAGAGTTAATTTTCTTCCTAGTAGCTGGTACAGTGCTGTGTTTTGGATTTAGGATGAGAATAATGTTAAACCATGAAACAGACTTTGGCCTGTTTAGGGGCCTGGTTGACAGAGTCCCTTGGGAGGCAGTCCTGAAGGGCAAAGTAGTCCAGGAAGGCTGGACATTCTTCAAGAAGGAAACCTTAAAGGTGCAGGAGCAGGCCATCCCCATGTGCCGAAAGACAAGCTGGCGGGGAAGAAGACCGGCCTGGATGAACAGAGAGCTTTGGCTGGAACTCAGGGGAAAAAGGAGAGTTCATGACCTTTGGAAGAAGGGGCAGGCAACTCATGAGGACTACAAAGATGTCCTGAGGCTATGCAGGGAGAAAATTAGAAGGGCCAAAGCCCAACTACAACTTAATTTGGCTACTGCCGTAAAAGGCAATAAAAAATGTTTCTATAAATACATTAGCAACAAAAGGAGGGCTAAGGAGAATCTCCATCCTTTATTGGGTGCGGGGTAAACGTAGGGGCAAAGGCTGAGGAAAAGGCTGATGTACTTAATGCCTTCTTTGCCTCAGTCTTTAATAGCAAGATGAATTGTTCTCGGGTTACCCAGCCCGCTGAGGTGGAAGACAAGGATGGGGAGCAGAATGAGGCCCCCATAATCCAAGGGGAAATGGTTAGCGAACTGCTACACCACTTAGACACACACAAGTCTATGGGGCTGGATGGAATCCACCCATTGGTAATGAGGGAGCTGGCAGAAGTGCTCACCAAGCCACTTTCAACCCTTTATCAGCAGTCCTGGCTAACCAGGGAGGTCCCAGTTGCCCGGAGGTTAGCAAATGTGATGCCCATCTACAAGAAGGGCCGGAAGGAGGATCCGGGGAACTACAGGCCTGTCAGCCTGACCTTGGTGCTGGGGAAGGTTATGGAGCAGCTCACCTTGAGTGCCATCACGCGGCATGTACAGGACACCCAGGTGATCAGGCCCAGTCAGCATGGGTTTATGAAAGGCAGGTCCTGCTTGACTAACCTGATCTCCTTCTATGACAAGGTGACCCGCTTAGTGGATGAGGGAAAGGCTGTGGATGTTGTTTACCTGGACTTTAGTAAAGCCTTTGACACCATTTCCCATGGCTTGGATGGGCGTACTCTTCACTGGGTAAAAAAGTGGCTGGATGGCCGGGCCCAAAGAGTTGTGGTGAATGGAGTTAAATCCGGTTGGTGGCCGGTCACAAGTGGTGTTCCCCAGGGCTCAGTATTGGGGCCAGTTCTGTTTAATATCTTTATCAATGATCTGGACGAGGGGATTGAGGGCACCCTCAGTAAGTTTGCAGACGACACCAAGTTGGGCGGGAGTGTTGATCTGCTTGAGGGTAGGAAGGCTCTGCAGAGGGACCTGGACAGGCTGGATCGATGGGCCCAGGCCAACTGTATGAGGTTCAACAAGGCCAAGTGCCGGGTCCTGCACTTTGGCCACAACAACCCCATGCAGCGCCGTGGGGCGAAAATGCTGGAACAGAGCACCGGTGGGGAGCCAGCTGAACGAGTCATAGCCAGCGGGAGACAGAGCAGTCTCAGGAAAGAGCTGGAGCCGGAACTTTGAATCATCGCCTCGTTGGAGCAGAGGTGAGCAGCTGGGAAACTTAAAATGGGATCGCAACTAACTAAGGAGAAGGAATCTATACTATGTACTATTAAGAAGCTGTTAGAAAAGTGTGGAATTAAGTATGATGATTATACCCTCCGCCTATTGCTTTCATGGCTAAAACGAAAGGGAATTCCCCTTGATTCGGCTACTGCTTTTAACGGCGAGTGGGAGACCCGCTACGGGGCGCGGGACTTGCTCAGTTAATGGGGGAGGACCCTGTCAATACGCCGCTTTTCACCCCCACAAATGGCGCCCAACGTGGGGCGAAAATGCTGGAACAGAGCACCGGTGGGGAGCCAGCTGAACGAGTCATAGCCAGCGGGAGACAGAGCAGTCTCAGGAAAGAGCTGGAGCCGGAACTTTGAATCATCGCCTCGTTGGAGCAGAGGTGAGCAGCTGGGAAACTTAAAATGGGATCGCAACTAACTAAGGAGAAGGAATCTATACTATGTACTATTAAGAAGCTGTTAGAAAAGTGTGGAATTAAGTATGATGATTATACCCTCCGCCTATTGCTTTCATGGCTAAAACGAAAGGGAATTCCCCTTGATTCGGCTACTGCTTTTAACGGCGAGCGGGAGACCCGCTACGGGGCGCGGGACTTGCTCAGTTAATGGGGGAGGACCCTGTCAATACGCCGCTTTTCACCCCCACACAGCGCTACAGGCTTAGGGAAGAGTGGCTGGAAAGGAAAGCTGCCCAGTGGAAAAGGACCTGGGGGTGCTGGTTGACAGCCAGCTGAATATGAGCCGGCAGTGTGCCCAGGCGGCCAAGAAGGCCAATGGCATCCTGGCCTGTATCAGAAATAGTGTGGCCAGCAGGAGTAGGGAAGTGATCGTGCCCCTGTACTAGGCACTGGTGAGGCTGCACCTCGAATACTGTGTTCAGTTTTGGGCCCCTCACTACAAGAAGGACGTTGAGGTGCTGGAGCGTGTCCAGAGAAGGGCAACGAGGCTGGTGAGGGGTCTGGAGAACAAGTCCTATGAGGAGCGGCTGAGGGAACTGGGGTTGTTTAGCTTGGAGAAAGGGAGGCTGAGGGGAGACCTTATCATGCTCTACAACTACCTGAAAGGAGGTTGTAGCGAGGTGGGTGTCAGTCTCTTCTCCCAAGTAACTAGCGATAGGATGAGAGGAAATGGCCTCAACTTGTGCCAGGGGAGGTTTAGATTGGATATTAGGAAAAATTTCTTCACCGAAAGGGTTGTCAAGCATTGGAACAGGCTGCCCAGGGAAGTGGTTGAGTCACCATCCCTGGAAGTATTTAAAAGATGTGTAGACATGGCGCTTAGGGACATGGTTTAGTGGTGGACTTGGCAGTTGTAGGTTTACAGTTGGAATCGTTGATTTTAAAGGTCTTTTTCAACCTAAATGATTCTATGATTCTGTAATCTTACTGGAAAATAAACATTTTCACACTCCACATATCCTTGCCAATTAGTGGGACTGACCAGGTTCGTTCTTATCACTACTGCCCTTATCATTTGTCTGTCAGGTTTGTCTCTGTATGTTCTTGTTTATGGCTTCCTGTTTTACTTCTTATCCCTTTTTGCATTGAAAAGGCCCTTTACAAGATACTCTTAAAGGAGCAGACACTCTCTTTCCACATACCGTTACATCTTCCCTTCCAAGGGCTGCAGAGGAATCTCTGCTCTGGCACCTGGAACACCTCCTCCCCCTCTTTCTTCTCTGTCCTTGGTGTTCACACTGCTGTTTTTCACACTTTTTCCCCTCCCTCCTTTCCTGTCCAGCATTTGTTCCATTTCTTAAATGTCTTCACAGATGTACCACCAGCTGCACTGATTGGCTCAGCTTTGACCTGGGGTTTATCTTTTTCAGTCCGACACAGGGAAGCCCCAACCTCTTCTCACAGAGGCCACCCCTGCAGCCCCCCACACTACCAAAACCTTACCATATACACCCATTACAAAATGCCAAGAAAAACTAGGGACAAAATGCATGCTATGATGGATAGGGAAGAAAATCTAATTATGGCTGTCTATACTTCATCTGAGATGGCAGTATTGACAAAGATGACAATTTTGAGTAGACAATAGAACCAAAGCATATATAATAAAACTCATGACAATTAAGGATTTACAGGGTCCTGAGTGAGTAGGGGCGCAGCTGCCAGCAGTAGTGTCTCAACCATCAGCAGCAGAGAGGGCAGCTGACAGAATCTATCAAGTTGTAGCACAGGAGTAGAAGCAGATGCAACATCCTCCTGCTATCAGCGGGGCAGCACAACTTTTTAAAAGCATGACAGGAAAAACAATAATTTTTGTCACATTTATTTCACTTTGAGACAAAATAAATCTCCGCCTATGGCCCAGAACAGTACCTATTGTCAAAAATCAGGAATGCCCCAAACTAAACTGGTACACCAGCAACATGCAATTAAGATCAAAGTAAATCAGCAGCCCAAAATTCAATGAAACAAACCTCCAGGCTGACCAGAGAAGATCTGCACACGAGTTTGAGCACAGCCAGGGCAGTCAAATGGGAAACAAATCTCATCAATACAGACAGGATATAGGTTATAAAAACAAATGTGTTTGAATTTGGATATGCCATAAGGGAGTCTAATAGCTAAATATACTAGCATCATCACCAGAGAATCATCCTTGCACTTAGAAAGCTCCATGAATAGAAGTACAGCTAGAAGTAGAGGGAAAGAGAGGTGGTGTAATTGAGAAGATGTGGTTAACCCCAACTTTAGATCATGTTTAAGGAAAGATACCCTTATTATTAAAAACACAAAAAAAAAAGTGATATTTGAAAGATCGGGGTTCTAAATTTGTTTCCACCGTGGACTCCATTACTTTTTAGAATCATTTTATCTATATGGGCCCCTCACTACAAGAAGGACGTTGAGGTTGTTTAGTCTGGAGAAAAGGAGGCTGAGGGGAGACCTCATCGCTCTCTACAACTACCTGAAAGGAGGTTGTAGCGAGGTGGGTGTCGGTCTCTTCTCCCAAGTAACTAGCGATAGGACGAGAGGAAATGGCCTCAAGTTGCGCCAGGGGAGGTTTAGATTGGACATGAGGAAAAATTTCTTTACTGAAAGAGTGGTCAAACATTGGAACAGGCTGCCCAGGGAAGTGGTGGAGTCCCCATCCCTGGAGGTATTTAAAAGACGTGTAGATGAGGCGCTTAGGGACATGGTTTAGAGGGCATGGTAGTGTTGGGTCGATGGTTGGACTCGATGATCTTAGAGGTCTTTTCGAACCTCAATGCTTCTATGGTTCTATGATTCTATGTTGAAGTCAGTTCTGGTTCCATCATCACTGCGCGTTGCTCAGTTTCATCAAAGTTCATTCCTCATTAATCTGGGTGATTCTTATTGTAATATCATTGGTATGGCATATAATATTACGTAGCAATTAACATCATACAGATAAAATCATTGGCTATTCTCACCCAAAATCAAATCCCCTTGAGGTACACATCGGACTTCCCCATCCTCCCACATCACCCACCAAGTGCACCCAGGTCCTTGAGCAAAAGCAATCCCACGGATGGGTTTGCCTTTGCCCGAGGCAGGAATAACCCAAACTGTCTTCCCCAGCATATTTTTTATGTGCACTACAGGGACTTTATCCCCTTCTACAGTGCATAAAAGTTCTGACTGGGCAGGGCCAGCTCAATTGGCAGATCCCCTCGTGTTGACTAACCAGGTGGCTTCTGCTAAATGTGTGTCCCAATGTTTGAATGTCCCGCCACCCATTGCTCTCAGCGTAGTCTTTAACAGTCCATTGTATCGTTTGATTTTCCCAGAGGCTGGTGCATGATAGGGGACGTGATATACCCACTCAATGCCGTGCTCTTTGGCCCAGGTGTCTATGAGGTTGTTTCGGAAATGAGTCCCATTGTCTGACTCAATTCTTTCTGGGGTGCCATGTCGCCATAGGACTTGCTTTTCAAGGCCCAGGATAGTGTTCCGGGCAGTGGCATGGGGCACGGGATATGTTTCCAGCCATCCGGTGGTTGCCTCCACCACTGTAAGCACGTGGCGCTTGCCTTGGCAGGTTTGTGGGAGTGTGATATAATCGATCTGCCAGGCCTCCCCATATTTATATTTCAGCCATCGTCCTCCATACCAGAGGGGCTTTAACCGCTTGGCTTGCTTGATTGCAGCGCATGTTTCGCATTCATGGATAACCTGCGCAATAGTGTCCATGGTCAAGTCCACCCCTCGATCACGAGTCCATCTGTATGTTGCATCTCTTCCCTGATGGCACCCTGAGGTGTCATGGGCCCACCGAGCTAGAAATAATTCACCCTTATGTTGCCAGTCCAGATCCACCTGAGCCACTTCAATCTTAGCAGCCTGATCCACCTGCTGGTTGTTTTGATGTTCTTCAGTGGCCCGACTCTTGGGTACGTGAGCATCTACGTGACGGACTTTTACAACTAGGTTCTCCAACCGGGCATCAATATCTTGCCACAATGCAGCAGCCCAGATGGGTTTGCCTCTGCGCTGCCAGTTGCTGCACTTCCATTGCTGCAACCACCCCCACAGGGCATTTGCCATCATCCATGAGTCAGTACAGAGATAGAGCACTGGCCATTTTTCTCGGTCAGCAATGTCTAAAACCATGGCCTTTACTTCTGCAAATTGGCTCGATTCACCTTCTCCTTCAGCAGTTTCTACAACTTGTCGCATAGGACTCCATACAGCAGCTTTCCAGCTCCGATGCTTTCCCACAATACAACAGGACCCATCAGTGAACAGGGCATATTGCTTCTCATTTTCTGGTAGTTCATTATACATTGGGGTCTCCTCAGCACGCGTCACCTCCTCCTCTGGCGATATTCCAAAATCTTTGCCCTCTGGCCAATCCATGATCACTTCCAGGATTCCTGGGCGACTGGGGTTTCCTATTCAAGCCCGTTGTGTGATCAGTGCGACCCACTTACTCCATGTAGCATCAGTTGCATGATGCGTACAGGGGACCCTCCCTCTGAACATCCAGCCTAGCACCATTAGTCGGGGTGCCAGGAGGAGCTGTGCTTCAATGCCGATCACTTCCGAAGCAGCTCAAACCCCTTCATATGCTGCCAATATCTCTTTTTCAGTTGGAGTATAGCAGGCCTCGGATCCTCTGTATCCCCGACTCCAAACCCCTAGGGGTCGACCTCGAGTCTCCCCTGGTGCTTTCTGCCAGAGGCTCCAGGTAGGGCCATTCTCCCCGGCTGCGGTGTAGAGCACATTTTTTACATCTTGCCCTGCCCGGACTGGCCCCAGGGCTACTGCATGAACTATCTCCTCTTTAATTTGTTCAAAGGCTTGTCGTTGCTCAGGGCCCCATTTGAAATCGTTCTTCTTCCGGGTCACTTGATAGAGAGGGTTTACAATCAGACTGTAATTTGGAATATGCATTCTCCAAAAACCCACGACACCTAAGAAAGCTTGTGTTTCCTTTTTGCTAGTTGGTGGAGACATGGCTGTTATTTTGCTGATCACATCCATTGGGATCTGATGACGTCCATCTTGCCATTTTATTCCTAAAAACTGGATCTCCTGCGCAGGTCCCTTGATCTTACTTTGTTTTATGGCAAAACCAGCCTTCAGCAGGATTTGGACTATTTTCTTCCCTTTCTCAAAAACTTCTCCTGCTGTGTTGCCCCACACAGTGATGTCATCAATGTATTGCAGGTGTTCTGGAGCTCCACCCTGTTCCAGTGCAGTCTGGATCAGTCCATGGCAAATGGTGGGGCTGTGTTTCCACCCCTGGGGCAGTCGGTTCCAGGTGTACTGGACGCCCCTCCAAGTGAAAGCAAACTGTGGCCTGCACTCCGCTGCCAAAGGGATTGAGAAAAACGCATTAGCAATATCAACTGTGGCATACCACTTGGCTGCCTTTGACTCCAGTTCGTATTGAAGTTCTAGCATGTCTGGCACAGCAGCACTCAGCAGTGGCGTGACTTCATTTAGGCCACGATAGTCTACTGTTAGTCTCCACTCTCCATTAGACTTCCGCACTGGCCTTATGGGACTGTTAAAGGGTGAGCGAGTCTTGCTGATCACTCCTTGGCTCTCCAGTTGACGAATTAGCTCATGAATGGGAATCAGGGAGTCTCGGTTGGTGCGATATTGCCGCCGGTGCACCGTGGTGGTAGCGATTGGCACTTGTTGGTCTTCGACCTTCAGCAACCCCACAACAGAGGGGTCCTCCGAGAGACCGGGCACGGTGGACAGCTGTTTAATTTCCTCCGTCCCCAAGGCAGCTGTACCAAAAGCCCACCGGTACCCTTTTGGGTCCTTGAAATACCCTCTCCTGAGGTAGTCTATGCCAAGGATGCACGGAGCCTCTGGGCCAGTCACAATGGGGTGCTTCTGCCACCCATTCCCAGTTAGACTTACTTCGGCTTCCAAAATTTCATCTTGTGTACAAGGGCAACTGATACCGGCACAGGCTGGTTCTTTGGTTCAGCCACAGGGCGTGTTGCCGGGGTCGGAGTGGCCGCAGGGCCTGTTGCCGGGGTCGGAGTGGCCACAGGGCCTGTTGCCAGAGTCTGAGTAGCCGCAGTGCATGTCACCGGGGTCTGAGTAGCTGCAGAGCATGTCGCTGCGGTCGGAGTGGCCGCAGGGTGTGTTGCCCGGGTCTGAGTGGCCGCAGGGCGTGTCGTTTTACCGTCAGATCCAAAGACCTTCTCTTCCCTTTGAGGGTACTGAATGGTGTTGAACAGGGCTCGGTAGGCATGGGCCAGGCCCCAGCACGTTGCAATGATCTGCATCTCTCTGGAGTTGCCAGGGTGACAGCATACTTTTTCCAAATATTCTAACTTTTCAGGATTCTGCACTTGCTCAGGGGTGAAGTTCCAAAACACTGGGGGTGCCCATTGGCCTAGGTACTTGCCCATCTTGTCCCACACACCCTGCCACTCATAACTATTCAGCCTTGGGGCAGATCTCTTGATGATATTCTTAAATTGCTTACCAACTTTAGACAAAACCGAAACAGTATTCCCAAGAAGTACCAATAGAAGTATCTTAACTACCCAAGGCTGTTCAAAATACTGAACAGTTACTGTAATGAAGGAGGAAACATCATAGAAGAAGGTAGTGACCCTGCCATTCTGTATTTCCTCCATAAAAATCTCTCAGAAAAGTTACTGCAATTGCTAGTTGTCTCCACGAAATGGTATCCGTGGTACAGTAACAGCTTCATTGCAAAACTTACATACCACACTAAGGTCAAGGTCAATGTTCTAAAAACAAACCTCACAAGCGAGACATCACTATTCACTGCAGACCACAGCAAACTGCAAAAACCAACACCAATCTTTAACATGTACAGCAGGAAAAAGAGCACGATGCAGATTACACAAATCAATATCGAGAACAGAGCAACCAACATTGTAACCCACAACTATTAACAGATATAAGTTCCTTAATACACTCCGGTTAATCTGTTATTATCTCAAACCCTTTGTGCCCCACGTTGGGCGCCAAAAAGGACTGTCGTGGTTTAACCTCAGTTGACAACTGAGCACCATGCAGCTGCTCGCTCACTCCTCCCCCACACCGGTGGGATGGGGGAGAGAATTGGAAAAGCACGAGTGAGAAAAACCCGTGGGTTGAGATAAAAACAGTTTAATAATTGAAGTAAAATAATAATAATAATAATATGATAATAATAATAATACACAAAACAAGTGATGCACAGTACAATTGCTCACCACCCGCCGACCGATGCCCAGCCAGTCCCTGAGCAGCGGCCCCCCCGGCCAGCTTTCCCCAGTTTATGTACTGCGCATGACGTCACATGGTATGGAATGTCCCTTTGGCCAGTTTGGCTGTGCCCCCTCCCAGCTTCTTGTGCACCTGCAGCCTTCTCAGTCAGTAGAGCATGGAAACCTAAAAAGTCCTTGGCTAGTGTAAGCATTACCTAGCAACAACTAAAACATGGGTGTGTTATCAACATTGTTCTCATCCTAAATGAAAAACACAGCATTGTACCAGCTACTAGGAAGGAAATTAACTCTATCCCTGCCCAAACCAGGACAGCTATCAAGAAACTGCAGGGAAACCAGATGTTTGCAACTGATAAGGATGCAAATCTGAGCATCTAGGATGTTGGAGGGGAGTCTGTTGGTGGAACTATGCCAGCTGATGAGGGAATTTGCAGGGAAGGGGGAGCAAGGAGGAACAAAGGGGGGGTAGACAGAAAAGGGTATAAAAGGTGTCGGTTGCGTGTAAAATAGGGGTAGTCAGTCCATTTGTCTGACTGAATCCCGCACCTGATCACCGCAGTCTGTCCTATCTTCTTATTAAATCTTTTCTTAACTCTCTCTCTGTGTAATCTCACTCTGTCCTGTGTGCATGGGTGCTGCAAGGACTAAGTGGCAGCTACTGGTGAGACCAGAGTGAGTGGATTTGGTGCCAGCTACTGGAGTCAAAGTGGGGGTGTAGGCGTTCCTTGCTTGTGGTGTCAGTAACTGGAGCAAGTGGGGTCTCAGTGCCAGCTACTGGAGCAGGCAGGTGAGGGTCTCAGTTGCCAGCCACTGGGGCAGGAATGGTGTGTGTCCCAAAAACCATCTACTGGCAGGGACTGGTGTGAGTGAGGCCAGTGAGACGTTCAGCACCAGTGGCTGGAGCAGGACAACGGGTCAGAACCTGTGTGCCCGGTGCTGCTGGGGGGCAGGCCAAGTGTCTGTATCATCTCCAGACCTGGTGTGCATGGGGGTGTTCGTGTATAATTCACTAGCAAACCTCAAGCTGGACTAGCTAGCAAGTAGGAGGCCCTTGGTCCAGGCAGGGGATATCAGGCGGGCAAGGGTCTGTGCTGGTATGCCCAGGGGGACTTGCAAGTGTGGAGTGCCTGTGGGATGAGCGTGTGAGTGCATGCATGTTTGCTAGTGAGCATCAAGCTGGACTAGCCAGTGAGTAGGGGACCTGTGAAGCGGGTAAGAGGGCCCAGGATCTGGGCAGTTGTACCAGCAGCGGGTCGTGCCAGTACTCAGGGGGATCTGCAAATGTGTGTGTGTGGTTGTGAAACCAGAGTGTTGTGCATGTGCTTTCACTAGTGAACTCTCTACCAGCCAAAGAGGAGGAAGGGGACTTGACTGCCTATAATTATATTTTATGTGAATCCTGTATGTAGGTGCTGTTGAAGGCAGCACCTAGTCTGTGGTAGTCTGTGTGACTGGCCGTGTCAGTGTCCTCTGTGTGTCCATGTGTGTCTGAGTGTGTGTGTTTCTGGGCTATGTGCTCAGCTTCACTACCAGTTGAACCTGTGTATTGGGTTTCTGTGGCAAGGTTTTTGTAGCGGGGGGCGACTGCAGGGGTGGCTTCTGTGAGAAGAGACCAGGAGCTGCCCCCGTGTCAGACAGAGCCAGTTCCAGCTGGCTCTAAAACAGACCCACCACTGGCCAAAGCTGAGCCAATCAATGAAGCTGGTGGTGCCTCTGTGATAACCTATTTAAGAAAGGTTAAAAAATGTTGCACAGCAGCTATGAGAGAGGGGAGTGAGAAAAATGTGAGAGAAACAACCCTGTATGTATGCAAGGCCAGTGAAGGAGGAGGGGGGTGAAGGTGCTCCAGGCGCCGGAGCAGAGATTCTCCTGGAGCCCGTGGAGAAGACCATGGTGAAGCAGGTTGCCACCCTGCAGCCCATGGAGGACCCCATGCTGTGTGAGCAGATGGATATTTCCTGAAGGAACTGTAGCCTGTGGAGAACCCATGCTGAAACTGATTTTTTTCCTGATGGATTGCAGCCCATGGAGAGGACCCACGCTGGAGGAGGGGAAAAGTGTGAGGAAGGAGTGGCAGAGAGGAACTGTTATGTACTGACCACAACCCCCCATTCCCCACCCCCCACCCCCCCCCCCCCCGTGCTGCCCCGGGGGCAGGGGGGTAGAGGAGTCAGGAATGAAGGAGTGAAGGTTAGCCTGGGAAAAAGGGGAAAGGGGGGAGGTGTTCTAATTGTTGTTTTTGTTTCTCACTACCCAAATCTGTTTTAATAGGCAATAAAATAATTGAATTTTCCCCAAGTCGAGTCTGTTTTGCCCTTGATGGTAATTGGTAATTGATCTCCCTTTCTTTATCCTGACCCACAAGCCTTTCCATCTTATTTTCTCCCCCTGTCCTGTTGAGGAGGGGGAGTGACAGAGCAGCTTGGTGGGTGGCTGGCAGCTGGCCAAGGTCAACCCACCACAGCATTTTATTAAAATCAAGAATACTATCTTATATCCGAATGAATAAGATCTGGATTTTTTTCCTGAATTAGAACTGAGGTCTTCTTCAGAACACACTTTGTCTTTGAGACTTTGTCTTTGATATTTAGTGTGACTAGCATGTTGCAAATTTGGAACTGTAAAGCAGATGGAACGATACTGATTATTTTATATTACAACTATTCTTTGTGAAAAAAAGTCCAAACCACTTACAAAGTACACCTTCAGACAGTATATTCCTATCCACCCAGTTTAGATCTTATCTACTTTTTCAATGTCGGGGTGGGGAAGAAACAGCCCCCTCTCCAAAACCCAGTCAAATCACTGAGAAAAAGAGAATTCATTTTCATAACTTCATACTCAGAGGTGGATTTGGAGATCCTAAACCCAAGAACTACAGTACAGGAGTTAAAAGAGGCTTTTTAGGAACTTGAAATATTAACAAACAGAAAAGGAATAGACTCTCTGCTTTCCCATCATCAGCAGATGTCCTCAGTTCCATGCTTTATCCAGGTTACTGCATACCAACTGTTCGCTGTAATCCAGTACAGACTCCCATGTCTGTTTAGTTCCTTCAACCAACTGATTGTAATTGAAGTAGCCAGCTCTGGCTAGCAGAGGATACTTTCTTATTTCACAAAGAAACATGATGGAATTAACACATGCCAAAAAATTATACTCTGGTATGTCAGGTAGGGTTGACAGAGTCAAACCAGGAAATGAGACATGCTGCTGCAGAAAACAAATCTCAAACATGTTAAGATACCATGGTCAGCTCGTTTTTTTCTCCTTATTTTTCATTTTGAAAAGAGAGTGAGTGAAATGAGTATAAGGGGAAAACAGTGGAAATTCTTAAATAAACAAGCAAAAGACCATCCTTCTACCATGAACAGAATCTCCTGGTACCACTTAATACATGGTTTGAATCTTCACTGGATATTCTGTCAGAGCCTGCTGTAATGTGCAAGTTAGTTGCTTAACAAATCAAGAATACAACACATGGATTTTACTGAAACGTAGGTCCAAGGACTACAAGTTTTCCCATATTCCTCTAGTGCACATGTGGATGCAAGAACTTCATGATAAAAGCCCTCCTTCACAGCGGTACCTACCTACATAATGGTAGGTTTAAAAATAGTTAGCATACTGCAAGAGTTACTTTTCAGAAGTGCCTGCTTAACTATGAAAAAGAAAACATTGCATGGGGCATGTTTTTATTTAATTCAAGTGTTTCAGTTCTCAAACATCAGTCCTGAGCAAGTGTGTCTCCAAGATAATCCTTCTATTTTTATTGGCTTTGCACACTGTAAGAATTCAAAGAAAGAGGCTGTCTATACAAATACTTCATACATCAGTGTGATACATAACATAGATATTAGTTTTGCTGCTATTTTCAAGAAAAATCCTGATATATGTGAAAAGGGAATTTAGTATCTCCTATGTTTTATTCATCTAAGCCTGCAATTTTTATTCCCACTAAATTCTCCATCAAACTACAAACTGTGCTTAATCAATCCTTTAAAAATGATAGTATGATAAGCTCTACCAATTCTAAAGCAGAATTTTTTAGAATTTTTTTATTATATATCTTGAAAAATTGAGATTTTCGTATAATTTCTGACTTATTCCTATATAGCTCTTGCAACACACCACAATTCCAAGCTCTCAAAGCATGTATCTTTCTCTATTCATCTGTGAGGTTCTTTACTAACTTTAACTTCTCTGAGATAAGAAATGGAAGGAGGATGGCATCAAGTGAATATTTCCACATGGATTTTTCATTATTTTATATGTTTTATTGTTGTTGCTCAGAAGTCAATGCTGTCTGTAATAGGCCAGGCACAAGGAAAAAAGAAGTAATGATTTGGATTGAGATTGACTGCTAGAAAAGACGTGCATGTTCAGTAAGTTACATTCATTAAATAATGATGTGATATTATTAGCAATATAGGTGAAGCCATTGTGCAACTCAAAATAATGTGCAGCTGCTTAGGAAGAGTGAGTGTCAACCAGAAAATACTTATGCTTTTTCTAAGAGCAAGTCGCTCTTCAGGAAATTATTACTTTGCCCTTTATTATCTTGGTTAAGGATATTTTTTCTTGTCAATAAAGATAAAGGCTATATACATTGTTTAAATACTGAAAAATAATTGAAAATTACATTCTAATTCTCTTCTTATTGCATATGGGTTAGTGCTGAAGGCTTTGGAAAAATCCAGACCTAAAGATAATTATCATTAAGAGGCAGTGGAGGCAAATTGCAGGAATGAGGGATGCAAGTTTTAAGATAGATTCATAATAAATCAAGTATTATTCAAGCAGCCATTCAAAAATGATAAGTCGGGTATCTTGAATCTGAGTGTTATGGTATTAGCTGATTAACAGAACTGAAGGTAGGTAGTGTAATGAATCTGTGGACAGCTAAGACAGATGTTAACAAATCACCAGAACTTTGGTCACAAAATTCAGGTGGTGCCTTTACAGAAAGACTTGCCATTGCTTATCTGAGCTAGAGACTCCTGTTTGGAGAAGACCATTATTTGAACAGAACTTCAAACGCATAGACAAGTAATTATAATCTCATTTAATAGATTGTAGAAATACTCATGAGCACTAAGTGATTCCTTATAGTGGTGTTTATAATCTAGAACCATTCTGTTTAAAGAATAACACTGATGCTGTGGTCAAAGAAAGATTGGTGAGAAAAAAAGTTGTTTCCTTGACAAGAAGAGGCAGAAAGAAGTAATGCAGGTGTGTGTTATGTGCATCTCTTCTGTTTAAAAGTACTCTGTATATGCCCAGAGATATTTTTTCTCTGTGATACATTGCACAATGGTGGCCTGTGGAAGTGCTCAAGGAAGGGTGTTCTCTGTGCAGTCCCTGGAGTTTACTAGCTCTTAGTCTGATATCAGTCAGATTTAATGAGCTTTCCAGAAGGCTGATTGTTTCATAGTTTATGGGGAAGGATAAGACTATCTATTTGGTACAATTTGGGGGCAAAGATTTTTTTGTTGAGTTGCCTTTTTGTTGAACTTAACTGTTATCATCATTTAAATACTTAAGGCTTATTAAAGGATCTGATGAATCTTTTATATAAGCTCAACTGAGTTTCCAGTAGTACTGGATCTAGAAAGCCCAAGAAAATTTTGTGGTCTTTCTTATATTTGTATAGGTGGGTTTATCTAGGCAGATGTATTTGGCTAGTAAAACAGAGTGGTATGTAGCAATGTCAAATTCACAAAGAGCAAACTGAGAGAAAATGTATTCTGTAACATCTTCAATAGAATTTTTTTAAAATCAGTGATTGTGGTGGGTTGACCTTGGCTGGATGCCAGGTGCCCACCAAGCCGCTCTATCACTCTCCTCCTCAGCAGGGGGGGGGAAGAAAATAAGATGGAAAAAACCTCGTGGGTCAAGATAAAGGCAGTTTAATAAAGCAAAAGCAAAGGCCACACATGGAAGCAAAGGAAAACAAAAGATTTATTCTCTACTTCCCATCAGCAGGCGATGTCCAGCCACTTCCTGGGAAGCAGGGCCTCAATACGTGTAGCAGTTGCTTCAGAAGACAAACACCTTAATAATGAATGCCCCCCTCCTCCTTCTCCTTTCTCTTAGTTTTTATTGTTGAGCATGACCTCATATGGTATGGAATATCTCTTTGGTCAGTTTGGGTCAGCTGTCCTGGCTATGTCCCCTCCCAACCTCTTGCCCACCCCCAGCCTACTGGTGAGGGGGGAATGCTGGAGAGACAGCCTGGATGCTGTGGGAGCACTGCTCAGCAGTAGCCAAAACACTGGTGTGTTATCAACACCTTTCTAGCTACAAATACAAAGCACAGCACTATGAGGGCTGCTATGGGGAAAATTAACTCCATCTCAGCCAGACCCAATGCAATCTCCACCCCTTATTCCATACCATTTGTGTCATGCTCAGGTCCCACATAATTTAATACATATATATATATCTTCTAACCATCCCATTGTATCTAATTCTCATTACTGAAATCCCTTCTTACCAACACTTACAACTTAAACTACATACTTAAATCATCTTTATACCCAGCATACAGATTTATACATTCTCATTAACTACTATATCCCCTGTCCCTTAACAGATAGATATTACTCTCCCATTCCATGGGCTTCCTCCACTCCTCTAGCTGTTCATAAGAACAGGCTATGACTTGGGTCCCATCTGTCAAGATGGGTGCTCAGGACAGGAGAATCAGCATGTTCAATTGTTGGGCATCAACACTGGCTTGGTTTGGGTCATTGCTGCACTCGCCCAGTTCCTTGCAAAGTTCACTCTTTGTTGATTCAGGTCGTTCCTGCTACATTACGTCCTACAACATGCAACTCACATCACAGATTATTTTTCCCCCAAGGTTAAATCTCCTTGAGGCACACACCGGATCTCCCGATCCTTCTGCATTACCCACCAAGTACACCCAGGTCCTTGAGCGAAGACAATCCTGCAAATGGGTTTGCCTTTTCCCAAGGGAGGAGCAGTCCACACCGCCTTCCCCAGCCACTTCCCTATGTGCACTACGGGGACCTTATCTCCTCCCACAGTACGTAGGGGTTTTGTTTGGGCAGGACCAGGACAGTTAGCAGATCCACTGGTGTTAACCAGCCAAGTGGCTGCTGCTAAATTTACATCCCAGTGCTTCCATGCCCCAGTGCCCAATGCTCTCAACATAGTCTTTAACAGTCCATTATATCTCTCAGTCTTTCCAGAGGCTTGTGGGTGATAGGGGATGTGATACACCCACTCAATGCCATGCTTCTTGGCCCAGGAGTTTATGAGGTTATTTCGGAAATGAGTCCCATTGTCTGACTCAGTTCTTTCTGGGGTACCATGTCGCCACAAAATTTGCCTTTCAAGGCCTAAGATGGCGTTTTGGGCAGTGGCATGGTTTACAGGGTATGTTTCTAGCCAACCGGTAGTTGCTACCACCATGGTGAGTACGTAGCGCTTGCCTTGGTGTGTTCGTGGCAGTGGTCCGATATAGTCAATTTGCCAGGCCTCGCTATATTGAAAACCCAGCCACCGCCCTCTGTTCCAGGGAGACTTTACTCATGTGGCTCGCTTGATTGCAACGTATGTTTCACATTCATGAGTGACGTGTGTGATGGCCTCCATGGTCAGGTCCACCCCCCATCACGAGCCCATCTGTATGTTGCATCTCTCCCTAGATGTCCCGATGTTTCGTGGGCCCATCGAGCTACAAATAGCTCACCCTTATGTTCCCAGTCCAGGTCCACCTGAGCTGCTTCAATTTTGACAGCCTTGCCTACCTGTTCAGTCTTTCGATGTTCTTCAGTAGCGCAGCTTTTGGGCATGTGAGCATCTACATGATGTACCTTTACAGCAATGTTTTCTACTTGGGCAGCGATGTCCTGCCACAATGCAGCAGCTCAGATGGGTTTACCCCTGCGTTGCCAATTGGTCTTCTTTCACTGCTGTAGCCACCCCCATAGGGCATTAGCCACCATCCAGGAGTCAGTATAGAGAGAGAGTACTGGCCACTTTTCTCGTTCAGCAATCTCTAGGGCTAGTTGGATGGCTTTCACTTCTGCAAACTGACTTGACTCACCTTCTCCTTCAGTGGCTTCAACAACTTGTCGTGTGGGACTCCACACAGCAGCTTTCCACTTCCTATGGTTTCCTACAGCATTACAGGATCCATTGGTAAACAGAGCATAACGCCTTTCATCTTCTGATAACTCATTATATGGTGGTGCCTCTTGGGCACGAGCCACCTCCTCAGGCAGTGCTCCAAAATCTCTGCCTTCTGGCCAGTCCATGATCTCTTCCAGGATTCCTGGGTGGTTGGAGTTCCCCCAGTCGAGCTCGTTGCGTGATCAGCGCTACCCACTTACTCCATGTAGCACTGGTTGCGTGATGTGTAGAGGGGATGGTTCCTTTGAACATCCAGTGCAGCACGGGCAATCGCGGTGCGAAGAGGAGATATGCTACTGTACGAACAACTTCTGAAGCGGCTCGAACCCCCTCATATGCTGCTATGATCTCTTTTTCTGTCGGGGTGCAGTGGGCTTCTGATCCTTGATACCCCCGGCTCCAAAACCCTAATGGTCAACCTCAGGTTTCTCCTGATGTTTTCTGCCAGAGGCTCCAAGTGAGACCATGCTCCCCAGCTGCAGTGTAGAGCACATTCTGCACAGCTGGTCCTGTCCGTACTGGCCCAGGGGCTACTGCACAAGCTATCTCCGATTTGATCTGTTCAAAGGCTTGTTGCTGCTCAAGGTCCCACTCAAAAAAGTTCTTCTTTCGGGTTACTCGATAGAGAGGGCTCACAAGCTGACTGTAACCTGGAATATGCATTCTCCAGAATCCCACAAGGCCTAGGAAAGCTTGTGTTTCCTTCTTGTTAGCTGGTGGAGACATAGTTGCTATCTTGTTGACCGCATCCATAGGGACATGACGATGCGCATCTTGCCATTTTATTCCCAAGAACTGGATCTCCTGTACAGATCCCTTGACCTTGCTTCTTTTTATGGCGAAACCAGCTTTCATAAGAATCTGAATTACTCTTTTTCCCTTCTCAAACACTTCTTCTGCCCTGTTGCCCCACATGATGATGTCATCGATGTATTGTAGATGTTCAGGGGCATCACCCTTTTCCAGTGCAGTTTGGATTAGTCCATGACAAATGGTAGTACTCTGCTTCCATCCCTGGGGCAGTCAATTCCAGGTGTATTGGACACCCCTCCATGTGAAAGCAAACTGTGGCCTGCATTCTGCTGCAAAAGGAATTGAGAAAATGTATTCGCAATGTCAGTTGTAGCATACCACTTGGCTGCCTTTGACTTCAGTTCATATTGGAGCTCTAACATATCTGGTATAGCAGCACTCGGCGGTGGCGTGGTTTCGTTCAGGCCACGATAGTCTACTGTTAACCTCCACCCTCGGTCAGACTTTTGTGCTGGCCATACGGGACTATTAAAGGGTGAGCGAGTCTTGCTGATCACTCCTTGGCTCTCTAAGTGATGAATCAGCTCATGGATGGGAGCCAGGGAGTCTCCTTTTGCGCGATATTGCCGCTGCCACCTGCTGTTCTTCAACTCGCAGCAAGCTCACAACGAAGGGATCTTCTGAGGGGCCAGGCAGGGTAGATAGCTGTTTAATCTTCTCTGTGTTCACAGTGGCTACACCAAAAGCCCATTGGTACCCCTTTGGGTCCTTGAAGTACCCTCTACTGAGGTAGCCTATGCCAAGGATACACAGGGCATCTGGGCTGGTCACAATGGGGTGCTTTTGCCACTTGTCCGCTGTTAAGCTCACCTTAGCCTCCAATACAGACAACTGTTGGCATCCCCCTGTCACTTCAGAGATCCAGATGGGTTCCGTGCTGCTATACCCTGATGGCCCCAGCATACACTGTGCACCAGTGCCTACCAAAGCCTTATACTTTTGTGGGTCTGATGTGCCAGGCCATAGAATCCACACAGTCCAGTATACCTGGTCATCCCTTTCCTCCTCCTGGCCGGAGGCAGGCACCCTCTATTCCTGTTCCTGGTCAGAGTATTCACTGTCTGACCCTTGCAGTGCCAGACCAGAAGTCCCCTCACCAGGATGAAGGGAGGTGATCTCAGTCCTTCTTCTATGTCTGGGAGATCACTGATTGCCTTTTTGTATCTCTACAGCAACAAAGCTCACAGCCTTCTTGGGTGGACCCTTCTTAGCAGCTGTCTTCCCCCTCAGTTCGCGTACAGGGGCTTCCAGCTTGAAGGTGGGTTCAACCATCCCACTTCCTCATGTCCTCCCCCTGGTCACACAGGACGAACCAGAGGGTGCCACGCGGCATACACCTGGGGCTCCCTTTCCCTCTGACCGGGGCAGGAGGGGACTGACTTCTTGGGTAGGCCCTGACAGCCAAGGCGCTGGCCCGTGGGGATGAGGAGGGACAGAGATTTTCTTCAAAGTTTTGGAGCCAAGAAGACACTCTTTCCACAGTTGGTGTATCCATATCCGGGCAATACATTGTTGCCAAGCTTTTAGAATATGACGCTGGGGCATTTTGAATCAACTTCCTTCACATGGCCCGTGTGCACAGGATATCCTCTGGATCGTTGTAGACCTCGTGTCCTGGTTTCGGCAGGGATAGAGTTAATTTCCTTCCTAGTAGCTGGTACAGTGCTGTGTTTTTCATTTAGGATGAGAACAATGTTGATAACACACCCATGTTTTAGTTGTTGCTAGGTAATGCTTACACTAGCCAAGGACTTTTTAGGTTTCCATGCTCTACTGACTGAGAAGGCTGCAGGTGCACAAGAAGCTGGGAGGGGGCACAGCCAAACTGGCCAAAGGGACATTCCATACCATGTGACGTCATGCGCAGTACATAAACTGGGGAAAGCTGGCCGGGGGCGCCGCTGCTCGGGGACTGGCTGGGCATCGGTCGGCGGGTGGTGAGCAATTGTACTGTGCATCACTTGCTTTGTGTATTATTATTATTATTACATTATTATTATGCTATTATTATTTTATTTCAATTATTAAACTGTTTTTATCTCAACCCACGAGTTTTTCTCACTTGTGCTCTTCCAATTCTCTCCCCCATCCCACCAGGGTCAGGGGGGAGTGAGCGAGCGGCTGTGTGGTGCTTAGTTGCCAACTGAGGTTAAACCACGACAGTCCTTTTTGGCGCCCAACGTGGGGCACAAAGGGTTGAGATAATAACAGATTAACCGGAGTGTATTAAGGAACTTATATCTGTTAATAGTTGTGGGTCACAATGTTGGTTGCTCTGTTCTCGATATTGATTTGTGTAATCTGCATCGTGCTCTTTTTCCTGCTGTACATGTTAAAGATTGGTGTTGGTTTTTGCAGTTTGCTGTGGTTTGCAGTGAGTAGTGATGTCTCGCTTGTGAGGTTTGTTTTTAGAACACTGACCTTGACCTTAGTGTGGTATGTAAGTTTCGCAATGAAGCCGTTACTGTACCACGGAGACCATTTCGTGGAGACAACTAGCAATTGCAGTAACTTTTCTGAGAGTTTTTTTACGGAGGAAATACAGAATGGCAGCGTCACTACCTTCTTCTATGATGTTTCCTCCTTCATTACAGTAACTGTTCAGTATTTTGAACAGCCTTGGGTAGTTAAGATACTTCTATTGGTACTTCTTGGGAATACTGTTTCGGTTTTGTCTAAAGTTGGTAAGCAATTTAAGAATATCATCAAGAGATCTGCCCCAAGGCTGAATAGTTATGAGTGGCAGGGTGTGTGGGACAAGATGGGCAAGTACCTAGGCCAATGGGCACCCCCAGTGTTTTGGAACTTCACCCCTGAGCAAGTGCAGAATCCTGAAAAGTTAGTAGAATATTTGGACAAAGTATGCTGTCACCCTGGCAACTCCAGAGAGATGCAGATCATTGCAACGTGCTGGGGCCTGGCCCATGCCTACCGAGCCCTGTTCAACACCATTCAGTACCCTCAAAAGGAAGAGAAGGTCTCTGGATCTGACGGTAAAACGACAGGCCCTGCGGCCACTCAGACCCGGGCAACACGCCCTGCGGCCACTCCGACCCCAGCGACACGCCGTGCAGCCACTCCGACCCCGGCGACATGCACTGCGACTACTCAGACTCCGGCAACAGGCCCTGCGGCCACTCCGACCCCGGTGACACGCCCTGTGGCTGAACCAAAGAACCAGCCTGTGCCGGTATCAGTTGCCCCTGTACACAAGAAGAAATCTTGGAAGTGGAATTCGGCTCGTTTAGTAAGGGAGGAAGAAGCTTCTTCTAAAAGGGGGCTGGAGGAAGAAGTGTACGAGACAGATGACCCTGGAGAAGGGCCATCACGAGAACAGCAGGAGGAGAGCCGGCCGCTGATTGGGGAGGAAGAAGAGGAAGAACTCATAAACGAGGCAGTGACCACCTGATCTCTATCCCTGAGTGAGCTGCGAGGTATATGAAAAGATTTCAGCCATCATCCAGGCAACCATATTGTCACCTGGCTGCTCCGATGCTGGGATAATGGGGCCAGTAGCCTGGAATTAGAGGGTAGGGAAGCCAAGCAGCTGGGATCCCTTTCTAGGGAAGGGGGCATTGACAAAGTAATTGGAAAAGGGACACGAGTCCTCAGCCTTTGGAGGCGACTCTTGTCAAGCGTGAAGGAAAGGTATCCCTTTAAGGAAGATGTCATATGTCGCCCAGGCAAGTGGATCACCATGGAGAAGGGTATCCAGTACCTGAGAGAATTAGCTGTGCTGGAGGTGATTTATGATGACCTGAACAATGAACAGCTATCCAAAGATCCAGACGAAGTCAAGTGCACACGACCCATGTGGTGGAAGTTTATAAGGAGCTCACCATCGTCATACGCCAATTCATTGGCAGTGATGACCTGGAAAGGTCATCATGTCTTCCTCCCTCGTCTCGACGGTGGAGAAGTTGTCCCGGGAGATCCAGCAACTCAGAGAGGATAGGTCCTACTCCTCACCTGTACGGACCAGTATCTCGGCTATTAGGAGTCATCGTTCTTTTGCTCAAGAGAGAGAATATAAAGGGTACACACCACGGGGAACCCTATGGTTTTACCTGCGTGACCACGGAGAGCACATGAGGAAGTGGGATGGGAAACCTACTGCAGCCCTAGGGGCACGGGTACGTGAGTTGCAAGGGAAAACAATCACAGAAAGAGGTTCTTCCAGGAAAATTGCTGCTCCAGTTTCCAGCGGGCAGTTCCCCAGACAGGGTAGAAGAGCTGATCTTACTCCTGATCTTAATGAAGAAACTTCTGACTCGTATGTACAAGAAGTGAGAAACGAGTACTGTGATGAGGATTAGAGGGGCCCTGCCTCCAGCCAGGGGGAGGAAAGGGACAACCGGGTTTACTGGACTGTGTGGATTCGGTGGCCTGGCACATCGGACCCACAGGAGTATAAGGCTCTCGTGGACACCGGTGCACAGTGTACCCTAATGCCATCAAGCTATATAGGGGCAGAACCCATCTGTATTTCTGGGGTGACGGGGGGATCCCAACAGCTAACTGTATTGGAAGCCAAAGTGAGTCTAACTGGGAATGGGTGGCAGAAGCACCCCATTGTGACTGGCCCAGAGGCTCCGTGCATCCTTGGCATAGACTACCTCAGGAGAGGGTATTTCAAGGACCCAAAAGGGTACCGGTGGGCTTTTGGTATGGCTGCCTTGGAGACGGAAGAGATTAAACAGCTGTCCACCCTGCCCGGTCTCTCGGAGGACCCCTCTGTTGTGGGGTTGCTGAAGGTCGAAGACCAACAGGTGCCAATCGCTACCACCACGGTGCACCGGCGGCAATATCGGACCAACCGACTCCTTGATTCCCATTCATGAGCTAATTCGTCAACTGGAGAGCCAAGGAGTGATCAGCAAGACTCGCTCACCCTTTAACAGTCCCATATGGCCAGTGCGGAAGTCTAATGGAGAGTGGAGACTAACAGTAGACTATCGTGGCCTAAATGAAGTCACGCCACCGCTGAGTGCTGCTGTGCCAGACATGCTAGAACTTCAATACGAACTGGAGTCAAAGGCAGCCAAGTGGTATGCCACAGTTGATATTGCTAATGCGTTTTTCTCAATCCCTTTGGCAGCAGAGTGCAGGCCACAGTTTGCTTTCACTTGGAGGGGCGTCCAGTACACCTGGAACCGACTGCCCCAGGGCTGGAAACACAGCCCCACCATTTGCCATGGACTGATCAAGACTGCACTGGAGCAGGGTGGAGCTCCAGAACACCTGCAATACATTGATGACATCATCGTGTGGGGCAACACAGCAGGAGAAGTTTTTGAGAAAGGGAAGAAAATAGTCCAAATCCTGCTGAAGGCCGGTTTTGCCATAAAACAAAGTAAGGACAAGGGACCTGCGCAGGAGATCCAGTTTTTAGGAATAAAATGGCAAGATGGACATTGTCAGATCCCAATGGATGTGATCAGCAAAATAACAGCCATGTCTCCACCAACTAGCAAAAAGGAAACACAAGCTTTCTTAGGCGTCGTGGGTTTTTGGAGAATGCATATTCCAAATTACAGTCTGATCGTAAACCCTCTCTATCAAGTGACCCGGAAGAAGAACGATTTCAAATGGGGCCCTGAGCAACGACAAGCTTTTGAACAAATTAAAGAGGAGATAGTTCATGCAGTAGCCCTTGGGCCAGTCCGGGCAGGGCAAGATGTAAAAAATGTGCTCTACACCGCAGCCGGGGAGAATGGCCCTACCTGGAGCCTCTGGCAGAAAGCACCTGGGGAGACTCGAGGTCAACCCCTAGGGGTTTTGAGTCGGGGATACAGAGGATCCGAGGCCCGCTATACTCCAACTGAAAAAGAGATATTGGCAGCCTATGAAGGGGTTTGAGCTGCTTCGGAAGCGATCAGCACTGAAGCACAGCTCCTCCTGGCACCCCGACTACCGGTGCTGGGCTGGATGTTCAGAGGGAGGGTCCCCTGTACGCATCATGCAACTGATGCTACATGGAGTAAGTGAGTCGCACTGATCACACAACGGGCTTGAATAGGAAACCCCATTCACCCAGCAATCTTGGAAGTGATCATGGATTGGCCAGAGGGCAAAGATTTTGGAATATCGCCAGAGGAGGAGGTGACGCGTGCTGAGGAGACCCCAATGTATAATGAACTACCAGAAAATGAGAAGCAATATGCCCTGTTCACTGATGGGTCCTGTTGTATTGTGGGAAAGCATCGGAGCTGGAAAGCTGCTGTATGGAGTCCTATGCGACAAGTTGTAGAAACGGCTGAAGGAGAAGGTGAATCGAGCCAATTTGCAGAAGTAAAGGCCATCCAGCTGGCTTTAGACATTGCTGACCGAGAAAAGTGGCCAGTGCTCTATCTCTGTACTGTCTCATGGATGGTGGCAAATGCCCTGTGGGGGTGGTTGCAGCAATGGAAGCGCAGCAACTGGCAGCGCAGAGGCAAACCCATCTGGGCTGCCGCATTGTGGCAAGATATTGCTGCCCGGGTGGAGAACCTGGTTGTAAAAGTCCATCACGTAGATGCTCACGTACCCAAGAGTCGGGCCACTGAAGAACATCAAAACAACCAGCAGGTGGATCAGGCTGCTAAGATTGAAGTGGCTCAGGTGGATCTGGACTGGCAACATAAGGGTGAATTATTTATAGCTCGGTGGGCCCATGACACCTCAGGGTGCCATCAAGGAAGAGATGCAACATACAGATGGGCTCGTGATCGAGGGGTGGACTTGACCATGGACACTATTGCGCAGGTTATCCATGAATGCGAAACATGCGCTGCAATCAAGCAAGCCAAGCAGTTAAAGCCTCTCTGGTATGGAGGACGATGGCTGAAATATAAATATGGGGAGGCCTGGCAGATCGATTATATCACACTCCCACAAACCCGCCAAGGCAAGCGCCACGTGCTTACAATGGTGGAGGCAACCACCGGATGGCTGGAAACATATCCCGTGCCCCATGCCACTGCCCGGAACACTATCCTGGGCCTTGAAAAGCAAGTCCTATGGCGACATGGCACCCCAGAAAGAATTGAGTCAGACAACGGGACTCATTTCCAAAACAACCTCATAGATACCTGGGCCAAAGAGCACGGCATTGAGTGGGTATATCACGTCCCCTATCATGCACCAGCCTCCGGGAAAACTGAACGATACAATGGACTGTTAAAGACTACACTGAGAGCAATGGGTGGCGGGACATTCAAACTTTGGGATACACATTTAGCAAAGCCCCCCTGTTTAGTCAACACGAGGGGATCTGCCAATCGAGCAGGCCCTGCCCAGTCAGAACTTTTACGTACTGTAGATGGGAATAAAGTCCCTGTAGTGCACATAAAAATATGCTGGGGAAAACAGTTTGGGTTATTCCTGCCTCGGGCAAAGGCAGACCCATCCGTGGGATTGCTTTTGCTCAAGGACCTGGGTGCACTTGGTGGGTGATGCGGGAGGATGGGGAAGTCCGATGTGTACCTCAAGGGGATTTGATTTTGGGTGAGAATAGCCAATGATCTGAATTATGTGATGTTAAGTACTAATTATAGTTATAATAGTTATACTAATAATACACAGATATACTAATCATACTAGTAATATTATATGCCATACTAATGTTATTACAATAAGAATCACCCAGACTAATGAAGAATAACTTCAGTGAAACCAAGCAAAGCACAGTGATGATGGTACCAGGACTGACTTCAACATGAAACAATCCAACACCGCACACCATCTCCATTTTTCCTGCCCTGAAAGGTTATTATGACAGATGGAGCCCGAAGTGATGGACTAAATGAACTCACCGAACGTTTTAGAGGGATGGCCCACAGACGAAGGGAATGATATCTCTGTGTGTGTGTGTGTGTGTATATATTGAAAAAAAGGGGGTGGTGATTAATGAAAATATACTGGAAAATATGAGACTTGAGCATGACGCAGATGGTATAGAATAAGGGGTGGATATTGTCCTGGTTTCGGCAGGGATAGAGTTAATTTCCTTTCTAGTAGCTGGTACAGTGTTTTGGATTTAGGATGAGAACAATGTTGATAACGCACCGATGTTTTAGTTGTTGCTAGGTAATGCTTACACTAGCCAAGGACTTTTCAGCTTCCCATGCTCTACCGACTGAGAAGGCTGGAGGTGCACAAGAAGCTGGGAGGGGGGCACAGCCAAACTGGCCAAAGGGACATTCCATACCATGTGACGTCATGCGCAGTACATAAACTGGGGAAAGCTGGCCGGGGCGGGCCGCTGCTCGGGGACTGGCTGGGCATCGGTCGGCGGGTGGTGAGCAATTGTACTGTGCATCACTTGTTTTGTGTATTATTATTATTATTATCATATTATTATTATTATCATTTTATTTCAATTATTAAACTGTTTTTATCTCAACCCACGAGTTTTTCTCACTTGTGCTCTTCCAATTCTCTCCCCCATCCCACCGGGTGGCGGGGGGAGTGAGCGAGCGGCTGTGTGGTGCTTAGTTGCTGACTGAGGTTAAACCACGACACTCCCTGAATAGCTTAAAGTTTGCTCTCCTGAAGTCCAGGGTAGCAACTCTGCTGTCCTTTTTTCTCATTACACTGAATATTTTGAACTCAGCCATTTCATGATCACTGTGGCCAAGACAGCCACCTACCATCATATTCCCCACGAGTCCTTCTCTGTTCACAAATAGCAAGTCTAGGAGGGCATCTTTCCTAGTTGGCTCACTGAGTACCTGTGACAAGAAGTTACCTCCCACAAACTTCAAGAATTTCCAAGACCTGCTCGTCACAGCAGTACGGTATTCCCAGTTGATGTCTGGGAAGTTGAAATCTCCCATAAGGAAAAGGGCTACCGATCCAGAAGTTTCTCCTAATTGCCTATAGAATAACTCATCAGTGCTATCATCCTGGCTGGGCAATCGGTAGTAGACACCCACTACAACATCTCCTTTGTTTTCCATCCCCCTAATCCTCACCCAGAGGCTCTCCACCACATCATCGCTAACTGCAAGGGCTGTACAATCAAACCTCTCCCTTATGTATAGTGCAACACCTCCACCTTGCCTGCCCTGCCTATCCCTCCTGAACAGCCTGTAGCCCTCCATCCGATCACTCCAGTCGTGGGACTCATTCCACCAAGTCTCACTAATACCAATGATATCATAGCTCTGGGAGCTGACCAACTGTCATGGTTTAACCCTAGCCAACATTATGCACCACGCAGCCGCTCGCTCACTCCCCCTCCAGTGGGATGGGGGAGAGAATCAGAAGGGTAAAAGTGAGAAAACTCATGGGTTAATATAAAGACAGTTTAATAGGGAAAGCAAAAGCCGCGCGCGCAAGCAAAGCAAAACAAGGAATTCATTCACTACTTCCCATTGGCAGGCAAGTGTTTAGAGCTATCACCAGGAAAGCAGGGCTCCATCACGTGCAATGGTTACTTGGGAAGACAAACGCCATCACTCTGAACGTCCCCCTCCTTCCTTCTTCTTTCCCCAGGTTTATATGCTGAGCATGACATCATATGGTGTGGAATATCCCTTTGGTCGGTTGGGGTCAGCTGTCCCAGCTGTGTCCCCTCCCAGCTTCTTGTGCACCCCCAGCCTACTGGCTGGTGGGGTGGTATGAGAAGCAGAAAAGGCCTTGACTCTGTGTAAGCACTGCTCAGCAGTAACGAAAACATCCCTGTGTTATCAACACTTTTCAGCACAAATCCAAAACACAGCCCCATACTAGCTACTATGAAGACATTTAACTCTATCCCAGCCAAAACCAGCACACCAATGCTTCCTTATCGTAGCTCTGGGAGCTGACCAACGCTTCCTATGACTCACATTTCATTATCCCTTATGGAACAGCCCTGGTTCCGCTGTTCATTGACAGGAGCACCAGTCCCTAAGTCTAGGGCTTAGGCTGGTTAACTTGATCACTCTATTTCAGGTTTCAATGTCCAGAGTAAAATGTTTTCAAAGGGTGCCTACCTAACAAAGATACAGTCTGACAGTACCTGAGCAAAGGTAGCAGGGCATGTGACAGCAACAGGATCCATCAACAATCCAGCAATCATCAGACAACTGTAAGGCAACTAGTCAATTTCAAGGTCAACTTTGCAAGTCCAATTAGCAAGTCAGAGACAGGGGTAAGCACATACCTACTTAAAGTATCAGCCAGGTAAGAAAAAAAAGTACCTGGACCTGAGCTTAAATGGAGCTCCTGGGCCACTGGGTAGAGGGTGCATAGGTGTGGTCCCAGGTGAGGCTTGTCAGGGCAATTAAGGCTTTGTCCTGGTTTTGGCAGGGATAGAGTTAATTTCCTTCCTAGTAGCTGGTATAGTACTGTGTACTTTATGCTAATTTTTAGCATAAAGCAAGTATACAAATATTAGCTCTTTATCCTCCATGGATAGGAAGGAACCAAAATGTAGCAAAGTGCAAGGTTATCTGGACTCTTGTATAAACTTCTCCTTTCATTGACATAGTCTTTACAAATTACTAATTTATTTATTCAGAGCTTAGGAAAAACTTAATCATTTTCTTCCTCCATAGTCCTCACACATATCTGAAAAGCTGCTATACTACTTTAATATTAATGAGAATACTCATTTTTTCATCTCAGACAACAGCTTCTTTAAGTTTCTGGTTGTTGTAGACCATTCCTATTTCTTTCACTTGCTTGTGTGTCTTAACTGCCTTTCCCATATACCTCCTTGGCATACCATTTACCTGTTTACATTGTTGGGAAATGGTGCTTTTTATTATTTTGAATTCAATAGAAATATTTGTCATGAGTACTCTAATTAATTTCCCAGGTCACTGATAAAACAGTCTCACTCTTACTCCCTTGTAAACAATGTGGAATGAAATTAATGTGAAAAATATTCCAATCATAAGCCAACTATTGAGAAAAAGCAGTTTTTTTTTTCCCAAAATATATTCATAGCTACATTGGTTTAGTCAAGACCTACTGCTCAAGCCTTTTATGTTTGTGCAATGTTTTCATTTAGGATTTTTTTCAAGTGTTGAAACTAGTCATTAGCATGTCTGCACATATGGGATGAGCTCATCTTACAATAAACATTTCTGAGGCAGAGAGATATAAAAAAGGAAATGGATTATTAAGACTGGAGTGAAATCAGAATTATTTTTTATCCTAAATAGAGAAATATATATCTCACATATTTAGCTATTTATGCATGTGAAATAAAATAGTGATAGACTTGCAGAAGTGCTCAGTTCAGTTTTTAAGCTGAGTTCCCTGTGAATACTTTTTCTAGATATTTTCTAAACCTCATTCTTGTCTAAAGTTTGTATTTTCCTTATATCTGTAGGGACTGTACATACGGAGAGGTTTGCGGGTTTTTTTAGAGTATATATTTGCTAAACATTTTTAGTTTACCCTGCTGAAATTTTCTCAAATAAAATGAATGTTATACTAGCTTCTATTTCAGAAGCAATTATAGTCACAATATCATACAATTTGTTTCTAAATCATAGCAAGAACTTTTACAGAAAGAACATTTTTGCATTTCTTTAGGTAGGATGTTTCTTTCATGTAACGCCTCCAAAGAAAGTTCAATATCTTTAGCTCCAAAGAATGAATGATATTTAAAGGTACAAAATTCCTTGCAAAATCAGATCTTCACATATATTATACTGTGTGTATAGGATGCTAGTTAATAAGCAATGCGATATGATGCTGCTTTGGATACTTTGAACAAGTGGATTCTGTTAACTAACTGTACAAGAGAAAAATCTTTTACACACAGCTGGAGAATTTAGTATGCAAGTAGATGATATAACCAGCTTAGACTCTGTTTTGCCTCAGAAAACACTTACATTAAAGGATATGCACACAAAAAAAGCAACTGACTCAAAGCTCATTGAAGTCAAAGGGTTTAACAACGATACTTAAGCTCTTTGCTTCATCAGGACTTAGATGACAACTAGCAATAATTCAGTAGTTTTAAAAATATAGAATACTTCTATTTCCTTCTGAGAACTGCATGGACTTCAGCTGCTTTTACTTCACATTGTAAACTCAGCAATTTCAGTTAAGCAAGTTCCAGTTTTCAGAAGTTTCCATGAGATTTATCTTGACATTATGGCCATTTGGTACCTTTGATAAATACTTTTGAGGGATTTTAGCAACCAGAATAGCCTGGGACTTAAGATCTGCTGCCAGCTGCTGGATCTTCATTTCAATGTGTTCTAAAGTTTGTTCCAGTTGCTTTATCTTCTCATGCTGTAGTGAAACTTGAGTAGACAACTCCAGTATCAAAGAAAGCCTAGTGTCTCCACCCCTGCCACTGGTCTGAGATCTCCATAGAGCTCTTCTGTCATACTTTCCTTTAAAATAAACATTAAACAAAAAAGCCCATTCAATTGTAATTTGACTTGGCACAAGTGAGAAATTTCCTTTTTATATCAAATTACTTTGTTATTCACATTCTTAGAAGGGTGAAAAATAGAGTTGCAACCAATGCTGACAACTGTAGGTTCCTCCTGGTAAAGTGCTGAAGTTAAACTTACACCAGCTGTATCTATCTGAAGAGTTGTTTTAACGGAATTTTATCTGATTTTTTTAACACTGAATATTTTGATACTGAGTATGCGAAGACAGATTGCTATCACTACTCCAGTGTCCTGGTTTCGGCAGGGATAGAGTTAATTTCCTTCCTAGTAGCGGGTACAATGCTGTGTTTTGGATTTAGGATGAGAACAAAGTTGATAACGCACTGATGTTTTAGTTGTTGCTAGGTAATGCTTACACTAGCCAAGGACTTTTCAGCTTCCCATGCTCTACCGACTGAGAAGGCTGCAGGTGCACAAGAAGCTGAGAGGGGGCACAGCCAAACTGGCCAAAGGGACATTCCATACCATGTGACGTCATGCTCAGTACATAAACTGGGGAAAGCTGGCCGGGGGGGCCGCTGCTCGGGGACTGGCTGGGCATCGGTCGGCGGGTGGTGAGCAATTGTACTGTGCATCACTTGCTTTGTGTATTATTATTATTATTATCATCATATTATTATTATTATCATTTTATTTCAATTATTAAACTGTTTTTATCTCAACCCATGAGTTTTTCTCACTTGTGCTCTTCCAATTCTCTCCCCCATCCCACCGGGGTCAGGGGGGAGTGAGCGAGCGGCTGTGTGGTGCTCAGTTGCCGACTGAGGTTAAACCACGACAGTCCTTTTTGGCGCCCAACGTGGGGCACGAAGGGTTGAGATAATAAAAGATTAACCGGAGTGTATTAAGGAACTTATATCTGTTAATAGTTGTGGGTCACAATGTTGGTTTCTCTGTTCTCGATATTGATTTGTGTAATCTGCATCGTGCTCTTTTTCCTGCTGTACATGTTAAAGATTGGTGTTGGTTTTTGCAGTTTGCTGTGGTCTGCAGTGAATAGTGATGTCTCGCTTGTGAGGTTTGTTTTTAGAACATTGACCTTGACCTTAGTGTGGTATGTAAGTTTTGCAATGAAGCTGTTACTGTACCACGGAGACCATTTCGTGGAGACAACTAGCAATTGCAGTAACTTTTCTGAGAGTTTTTTTACGGAGGAAATACAGAATGGCAGGGTCACTACCTTCTTCTATGATGTTTCCTCCTTCATTACAGTAACTGTTCAGTATTTTGAACAGCCTTGGGTAGTTAAGATACTTCTATTGGTACTTCTTGGGAATATTGTTTCGGTTTTGTCTAAAGTTGGTAAGCAATTTAAGAATATCATCAAGAGATCTGCCCCAAGGCTGAATAGTTATGAGTGGCAGGGTGTGTGGGACAAGATGGGCAAGTACCTAGGCCAATGGGCACCCCCAGTGTTTTGGAACTTCACCCCTGAGCAAGTGCAGAATCCTGAAAAGTTAGTAGAATATTTGGACAAAGTATGCTGTCACCCTGGCAACTCCAGAGAGATGCAGATCATTGCAACGTGCTGGGGCCTGGCCCATGCCTACGAGCCCTGTTCAACACCATTCAGTACCCTCAAAGGGAAGAGAAGGTCTCTGGATCTGACGGTAAAAACGACAGGCCCTGCGGCCACTCAGACCCGGGCAACACGCCCTGTGGCCACTCAGACCCCAGCGACATGCACTGCGGCCACTCAGACCCCAGCGACACGCACTGTGGCTGAACCAAAGAACCAGCCTGTGCCGGTATCAGTTGCCCCTGTACAGAAGAAGAAATCGTGGAAGCAGAAGTCGGCTTGTTTACTAAGGGAGGAAGAAGCTTCTTCTAAAAGGGAACCGGAGGAAGAACTGTACGACTACCCTGGAGAAGGGCCATCACGAGAACGGGAGGAGGAGAGACAGCAGCTGACCGGGGAGGAGGAAGAGGAAGAACTCATAAACGAGGCAGTGACCACCCGATCTCTATCCCTGAGTGAGCTGCGAGATATACGAAAAGATTTCAGCCGTCGTCCAGGTGAGCATATTGTCACCTGGCTGTTCCAGTGCTGGGATAATGGAGCCAGTAGCCTGGAATTAGAGGGTAAAGAAGCCAAGCAACTGGGATCCGTTTCTAGGGAAGGGGGCATTGACAAAGCAATTGGAAAAGGGACACGAGTCCTCAGCCTTTGGAGGCGACTCTTGTCAAGCGTGAAGGAAAGGTATCCCTTCAAGGAAGATGTCATATGTCGCCCAAGCAAGTGGGCCACCATGGAGAAGGGTATCCAGTTTCTGAGAGAATTAGCTGTGCTGGAGGTGATTTATGATGACCTGAACAATGAACAACTATCCAAAGATCCAGATGAAGTCAAGTGCACACGACCCATGTGGCGGAAGTTTATAAGGAGCTCACCATCGTCATACGCCAATTCATTGGCAGTGATGACCTGGAAAGATGGAGAGGAACAAACAGTGGATGAATTGGCTAGTCAACTCCGGCAATACGAGGAAAGTCTCTCTTCCTCCCTCGTCTCGGCTGTGGAGAAACTGTCCCAGGAGTTCCAGCAATTCAAAGAGGATAGGTCCTACTCCTCACCTGTACGGACCAGTATCTCGGCTATTAGGAGTCAGCATTCTTTTGCTTGAGAGAGAGTATAAGGGGTACACACCACGGGGCACCCTATGGTTTTACCTGCGTGACCACGGAGAGCACATGAGGAAGTGGGATGGGAAACCTACTGCAGCCCTAGGGGCACGGGTACGTGAATTGCAAGGGAAAACAATCACAGAAAGAGGTTCTTCCAGGAAAATTGCTGCTCCAGTTTCCAGCGGGCAGTTCCCCAGAGAGAGTAGAAGGGCTGATCTTACTTCTGATCTTAATGAAGAGACTTCTGACTCGTATGTACAAGAAATGAGAAATGAGTACTGTGATGAGGATTAGAGGGGCCCTGCCTCCAGCCAGGGGGAGGAAAGGGACAACCGGGTTTACTGGACTGTGTGGATTCGGTGGCTTGGCACATCAGACCCACAGGAGTATAAGGCTCTAGTAGACACTGGTGCACAGTGTACCCTAATGCCATCAAGCTATATAGGGGCAGAACCCATCTGTATTTCTGGGGTGATGGGGGGATCCCAACAGCTAACTGTATTGGAAGCCAAAGTGAGTCTAACTGGGAATGGGTGGCAGAAGCACCCCATTGTGACTGGCCCAGAGGCTCCGTGCATCCTTGGCATAGACTACCTCAGGAGAGGGTATTTCAAGGACCCAAAAGGGTACCGGTGGGCTTTTGGTATGGCTGCCTTGGAGACGGAAGAGATTAAACAGCTGTCCACCCTGCCCGGTCTCTCGGAGGACCCCTCTGTTGTGGGGTTGCTGAAGGTTGAAGACCAACAGGTGCCAATCGCTACCACCACGGTGCACCGGCGGCAATATCGCACCAACCGAGACTCCTTGATTCCCATTCATGAGCAAGTTCATCGACTGGAGAGCCAAGGAGTGATTAGCAAGACTCATTCACCCTTTAACAGTCCCATATGACCAGTGCGGAAGCCTAATGGAGAGTGGAGACTAACAGTAGACTATCGTGGCCTAAATGAAGTCACGCCACCGCTGAGTGCTGCCGTGCCAGACATGCTAGAACTTCAATACGAACTGGAGTCAAAGGCAGCCAAGTGGTATGCCACAGCTGATATCGCTAATGCATTTTCCTCAATCCCTTTGGCAGCGGAGTGCAGGCCACAGTTTGCTTTCACTTGGAGGGGCGTCCAGTACACCTGGAACCGACTGCCCCAGGGCTGGAAACACAGCCCCACCATTTGCCATGGACTGATCCAGACTGCGCTGGAACAGGGTGGAGCTCCAGAACACCTGCAATACATTGATGACATCATCGTGTGGGGCAACACAGCAGGAGAAGTTTTTGAGAAAGGGAAGAAAATAGTCCAAATCCTGCTGAAGGCCGGTTTTGCCATAAAACAAAGTAAGGACAAGGGACCTGCGCAGGAGATCCAGTTTTTAGGAATAAAATGGCAAGATGGACGTCGTCAGATCCCAATGGATGTGATCAATAAAATAACAGCCATGTCTCCACCAACTAGCAAAAAGGAAACACAAGCTTTCTTAGGCGTCGTGGGTTTTTGGAGAATGCACATTCCAAATTACAGTCTGATCGTAAACCCTCTCTATCAAGTGACCCGGAAGAAGAACGATTTCAAATGGGGCCCTGAGCAACGACAAGCCTTTGAACAAATTAAAGAGGAGATAGTTCATGCAGTAGCCCTTGGGCCAGTCCGGGCAGGGCAAGATGTAAAAAATGTGCTCTACACCGCAGCCGGGGAGAACGGCCCTACCTGGAGCCTCTGGCAGAAAGCACCTGGGGAGACTCGAGGTCAACCCCTAGGGGTTTGGAGTCGGGGATACAGAGGATCCGAGGCCCGCTATACTCCAACTGAAAAAGAGATATTGGCAGCCTATGAAGGGGTTTGAGCTGCTTCGGAAGCGATCAGCACTGAAGCACAGCTCCTCCTGGCACCCCGACTACCGGTGCTGGGCTGGATGTTCAGAGGGAGGGTCCCCTGTACGCATCATGCAACTGATGCTACATGGAGTAAGTGGGTCGCACTGATCACACAACGGGCTTGAATAGGAAACCCCAGTCGCCCAGCAATCTTGGAAGTGATCATGGATTGGCCAGAGGGCAAAGATTTTGGAATATCGCCAGAGGAGGAGGTGACGCGTGCTGAGGAGACCCCAATGTATAATGAACTACCAGAAAATGAGAAGCAATATGCCCTGTTCACTGATGGGTCCTGTCGTCTTGTGGGAAAGCATCGGAGGTGGAAAGCTGCTGTATGGAGTCCTATGGGACAAGTTGTAGAAAATGCTGAAGGAGAAGGTGAATCGAGCCAATTTGCAGAAGTAAAGGCCATCCAGCTGGCTTTAGACATTGCTGACTGAGAAAAGTGGCCAGTGCTCTGTCTCTATACTGACTCATGGATGGTGGCAAATGCCCTGTGGGGGTGGTTGCAGCAATGGAAGCGCAGCAACTGGCAGCGCAGAGGCAAACCCATCTGGGCTGCCGCATTGTGGCAAGATATTGCTGCCCGGGTGGAGAACCTGGTTGTAAAAGTCCGTCACGTAGATGCTCACGTACCCAAGAGTCGGGCCACTGAAGAACATCAAAACAACCAGCAGGTGGATCAGGCTGCTAAGATTGAAGTGGCTCAGGTGGATCTGGACTGGCAACATAAGGGTGAATTATTTATAGCTCGGTGGGCCCATGACACCTCAGGGTGCCATCAAGGAAGAGATGCAACATACAGATGGGCTCGTGATCGAGGGGTGGACTTGACCATGGACACTATTGCACAGGTTATCCGTGAATGCGAAACATGCGCTGCAATCAAGCAAGCCAAGCGGTTAAAGCCTCTCTGGTATGGAGGACGATGGCTGAAATATAAATATGGGGAGGCCTGGCAGATCGATTATGTCACACTCCCACAAACCCGCCAAGGCAAGCGCCACGTGCTTACAATGGTGGAGGCAACCACCGGATGGCTGGAAACATATCCCGTGCCCCATGCCACTGCCCGGAACACTATCCTGGGCCTTGAAAAGCAAGTCCTATGGCGACATGGCACCCCAGAAAGAATTGAGTCAGACAACGGGACTCATTTCCGAAACAACCTCATAGACACCTGGGCCAAAGAGCACGGCATTGAGTGGGTATATCACGTCCCCTATCATGCACCAGCCTCTAGGAAAATTGAACGATACAATGGACTGTTAAAGACTACACTGAGAGCAATGGGTGGCGGGACGTTCAAACATTGGGATACACATTTAGCAAAGGCCACCTGGTTAGTCAACACGAGGGGATCTGCCAATCGAGCTGGCCCTGCCCAGTCAGAACTTTTACGCACTGTAGATGGTAATAAAGTCCCTATAGTGCACATAAAAAATATGTTGGGGAAGACAGTCTGGGTTATTCCTGCCTCGGGCAAAAGCAAACCCATCTGTGGGATTGCTTTTGCTCAAGGACCTGGGTGCACTTGGTGGGTGATGCGGGAGGATGGGGAAGTCCGATGTGTACCTCAAGGGAGTTTGATTTTTTGGGTGAGAATAGCCAATGATCTGAATTATGTGATGTTAAGTACTACATAATATTATATGCCATACTAATGATATTACAATAAGAATCACCCAGATTAATGAGGAATGAACTTTGATGAAACTGAGCAAAGCACAGTGATAATTGAACCAGAACTGACTTCAACATGAAACAATCTAACACCGTGTACCATCTCCATCTTTCCTGCCCTGAGAGATTATTACGACAGATGGAGCCCGAAGTCATGGACTAAATGAATTCACCGAACATTTTAGGGGGATGGCCCATAGACTAAGGGAATGATATCTGTGTGTATATATCAAAAGACAGGAAAAGGGGTGGTGATTAATGGGAATGTGTTGGAAAGTGTGGGGCCTGGGCATGACATAGATGGTATAGAATTAGGAGTGGATACTGTTCTGGTTTTGGCTGGGATAGAGTTAATTTTTTTCCTAGTAGCTGGTATAGGGCTGTGGTTTGGATTTAGGATGAGAACAATGTTGATAACACACCAATGTTTTAGTTGTTGCTAAGTACTGCTTATGCTAGTCAAGGACTTTTCAGCTTCCCATGCTCTACCGACTGAGAAGGCTGGAGGTGCACAAGAAGCTGGGAGGGGGCACAGCCAGGACAGCTGACCCAAACTAGCCAAAGGGATGTTCCATACCATGTGACGTCATGCTCACTGCGTAAACTGGGGGAAAGCTGGCCGGGGGGGCCACTGCTCAGGGACTGGCTGGGCATCGGTCGGTGGGTGGTGAGCAATTGCATTGTGCGTCACTTGCTTTGTATATTCTTTTTATTATTATTATTATTGTTATTATTAATTTATTTCAATTATTAAACTGTTCTTATCTCAACGCACATGTTTTCTTACTTTTACTCTTCCGATTTTCTCCCCCATCCCACCGGGGCAGGGAGAGTGAGCGAGCGGCTGTGTGGTGCTCAGTTGCCGGCTGAGGTTAAACCACAACAAGGAAGCAATAGTTAACAACTGTGCTGCTTTTAGGCAACTTTATGAAACCTGAGGCCAGGCAACAGAGAATTCTGTATATCAACAATTGCTTTTGAAAAAAAAATAATTAGTCATTCATGTTTCTCTATCTACAATGTTATGAAGATTCAAAACCTCTTGATGAGAAAAACACCACTGTTGCAATAAACACACTTCTGAAAATGTTGGCATAGGCAACTAAATGGAAAACTAAAACAGGTTCAGATGTTGGTTTCAAAAAACTACTCCTATGCTCTCACTGAAGGAAGGAACAGACTTTTTGTTAATATTAATGGAACAGGAGAAGGATTTCAGCCCCCTAGAAATACCGCTAACTGAAAAGGTGCGTATTCTTGAAGACTTCTGTGGAAACAATGAGAAAATTGCTTTTTATTGCTCTTTATCTTACATTTGCCACTATTTGACACTAGAAATAGAAAAGTAATCACAATAGCACCAAAACCTCTCAGTAATTGTCGTGGTTTAACCTCAGTCGCCAACTGAGCACCACACAGCCACTCGCTCACTCCCCCCACACACCGGTGGGATGGGGGAGAGAATTGGAAGAGCACAAGTGAGAAAAAGTCGTGGGTTGAGATGAAAACAGTTTAATAATTGAAATAATAATAATAATGTAATAATAATAATAATATACAAAGCAAGTGATGCACTGTGCAATTGCTCACCACCCGCCGACCGATGCCCAGCCAGTCCCCGAGCAGCGGCGCCCCCGGCCAGCTTTCCCCAGTTTATGTACTGAGCATGACGTCACATGGTATGGAATATCCCTTTGGCTAGTTTGGGTCAGCTGTCCTGGCTGTGCCCCCTCCCAGCTTCTTGTGCACCTCCAGCCTTCTCAGTCGGTAGAGCATGGGATGCTGAAAAGTCCTTGGCTAGTGTAAGCACTACTTAGCAACAACTAAAACATGTGTGTGTTATCAACATTGTTCTCATCCTAAATCCAAAACACAGCATTGTACTAGCTACTAGGAAGGAAATTAAGTCTATCCCTGCCGAAACCACGACAGTAATAAAGATTCTTAGCAATTTTTTCTGTCATCCAACAGAGACGTTTCTTAAGGAGCAGCAGCCAGGACCTCTGAACAGCTCACTGAATTGTTTGCCACGTCTCTGATGGAAAAGCTGATAAAGATTTAGGAATAGTTGTGGGGGGGAAATTACAAAGCATTGATGCCCATTAAGAAACCATAGTTTCTTTTCAGATCAAACTTAATTTGACACCCAACAGGCCAAATTTCACCTTTTATGCAGCTCAGCAAAACTATGCCAAGAAAGAATATGGCTCAATATGTTGCTTGTTCAGCATCACAAAATCTGTCTGGGTCTGAACTAATGGAATCAGTGCATGACCCAGGGGCTATTTGTTTTGAAAACACAATTTAAGGCTGTCTTCATTTGTTAAAGATTTTTGCCAAACTGAAAGGGCACCTTCCACTATAAATCAGAAGCAGCAACATTAACATTATCAGAGCCACATTGTGGAAAACATGCATGAGACCAGAATTGGATCCAGTAACTTAAAGTTAGACCACATTCTCAATGACACTATTTCACCTAAGGGCAGAATATAAACTTATGCAATTGATATGAAGCTACTGAAAATGCAACAAAAAAAATCAAACAAAGGTTCCTAACATAGTGTACTGAGTTTACATGGTTTACATGCACCACACCCCATGTGGTGCAGGGTGCTGTACCACCATGACGAGTGGAGCCCCTCAAGGGTCTGTACTAGGACCAATACTATTTAATATCTCCATCAGTGACATGGACAGCAGGACTGAGTGCACCCTCAGCAAGTTTGTAGACAACAACAAGCTGAGTGATGCAGATGATTTGCTAGAGGTAAGGGATGCCATCCAGAGGGACCATGGCAGGCTTGAGAGGTGGGCCCGTGTGATCCTCATGAAGTTCAACAAGGCCAAATGCAAGGTCCTGCACCTGGGTCCGGGCAATCCCCAATATCAGTACAGACTGGGGGATGAACGGATTGGGAGCAGCCCTGCGGAGAAGGACTTGGGGATATACTGGTGGATGAAAAATTGGACATGAGCCGGCATTGTGTGCTTGCAGCCCAGAAAGCCAATTCTAGTCTCATCCAATCAGATGTAAATGTTAACAAACCCTCATGAAACCAAGGCAAGCAGAACAACATGCACAAAAAGCCAGGTCTTTTTGGCAGGAGCTCTATTCCACCCACCAAAAAGCCTTGCATGTTTTTTCCTTTGCTTTCCAATCAGTTTGTGTACAGTTGTGACAGCCATTTACCATTTCTGCCACTGCTTATCTTCAGGGGAACCATTTATTGGTACAAAGAACCTCTGCCCTCCTCCACCTTAGCCAGCTGCTATTGTGGAATGCCAGCCAGCCCCACTATATTCAACTGAGTCTTTGCCAAATGGCTCCATTGCAAGTGGAGTCCCAAAGGCTGACTTTTGAATGGCATTTGACAAGCATTCTCATGTTAAAAAATTTTGCAGGGTGTTCACAACTGGGGGCAACTTACTGTTGGGGAATTTTTATTGTATCCCTCAAGGTGAATTGAACACACGTTTGTGCTTAAGCATAAAAAGAAAAATTTAATGAGTAATGCATTGGGCAGAGTCCTACCGCAATAAGTGGTTCTACAAGGAGTCTGCAAAGATGTGTCACAAGCAGATTCCTTATATACACTTACACCAGCACCATTCCCGTGAGTGGTTGCATGAGGCACCTCAGCCAGGGCCTTGGGTCCATCCCCCACCCAGCTCTGCTGCCTAAAGGTGGCCCCTGAGCACTCCAATTCCAGGATGGCTACAAGACAATGCTGAGGCTGTTTTTTATCTCATCACCAAGGGAAACTTCACTCCCTTGCAGGGAGTCATTCTGTCTCTGGCATTCCTGCTTCCAACCAGTTTAACCCCTTCTGCAGTTGGGCCTTCTTGCCCTCCATGCAAGATCATTCCTTGGTTAGGAATTACCACTGCTGAGCAGTTACAATTTTAATTTCCCCTTCATTGCACACAAACTAGTTATTTGGATAAAGTGACTACTCTACAAGGGTTTTACAAGCCTTTGATGCTAACCCCAGAACAATTTTCTATGTTTATAGTGAACGGTGATTTCTAACACACCACTGGGGATCACTTCGTAATCACAAAGAAAAGAAAAGGAACCATGGAAATAAAAGCCCTGCCAGAAAAAAAAGTAGACTAAATCAGACAGATGGTTAATATTAACTGAAAGAACATCCATATTTGTGATTTTGTTTTTCCTTTACAGCAATATCAACAAACAACTTTAAAAACCTCTTAATATTCCTTCAATTAACCATTCGAATGCTTATTCTCCTTCTGTATTCCATAGGTGACTTATCAGCACCATCAACTTTGTCTGTCATGCCAATAATACAAGTGGGGCTAAGTGGATACCTCACATTATTCCAATGACTTCTACTTCTCACACTCTAAGAAACTTTTTTGTCCACTAAGAACATAGGTGACCTGTGTTTTCTGTCTTTGATCATTTTTCAGATGTGTAGCATTTTTAGGCATTAACCTCATGTCAGAGGACATGGATTATCTGTTCCTCTGTAATTTAGATACAGGTGCACAAAAAAAGGAGTTAAGTATGTTAGAGGAAAATATATCATGCCAGATCCAACAGCCCAAGAGAGGTGAGGCTGCCACAGCTCCACATTCCCGGGTCCAACCAGTAATGAGGCTGAAGATGTATTCCCATCAGGCACACACAAACAGAGCACACGCATACACTATATGTACACATATATACATGGCCAGCCACAGAGATCACAGATTCAGAGCACTCACAGGAACACAGATAGAAACAACGGCCTCATCCTGCTCCCCTCTCTGGCTGGACAGGATAGAATTCCACTAGTGAGAATATATGTATACATATGTACAAGGTGGATCGCTCCAGCAGCTGGGCTCAGACGCTTAGTCTGCCCAGTAGCTGGCCCCTGGACATAAGAGCCCCCGAGACCGCAGACCCGCTCCAGTTGCTGGTACAGACTGTCACGTGCACACACATACAGGGCAGGCCAGGACTTTCCACTTCCCAGCAGCTAACCCCCTTGTGGTGGGTTGACCCCAGCCAGCAACTAAGCACCACCCAGTCACTCGCTCACTCCACCCACAATAGGATGGGGGAGAGAACAGGAAGGGTAAAATTGAGAAAAACTCATGGGTCAAGATAAAGACAGTTTAATAAGTGAAGCAAAACTGTGTGTGCAAGCAAAGCAAAATAAGGAAGTCATTCACTACTTCCCATCAGCAGGCAGATGTTTAGCCATTTCCTGGAAAGCAGGGCTTTATCATGCGTAACAGTTATTTGGGAAGACAAATGCCAAAACCCCAAACGTTCCCCTTCCTCCTCCTTTCCTTGAGCTTTTATTACTGAGCATGACCTCATATGGTATGGAATATCCCTTTGGCCAGTTTGGGTCAGCTGTCCTGGCTGTGTCCCCTCCCAGCTTCTTGTGCACCCCCAGTCTACTCAATCGGGGAGCAGAGTAAGAAACAGAAAAGGCCTTGATGCTGTGCAAACACTGTTCAGCAATAGCTAAAACATGGGTGTGTTATCAACACTGTTTTAGTCACAAATCCACAGCACAGCACCATACGGTTTGCTATTGTTGTGGTTTAACCTCAGTCGGCAACTGAGTACCACACAGCCGCTCGCTCACTCCTCCCCCCCCGGTGGGATGGGGGAGAGAATTGGAAGAGCACAAGTGAGAAAAACTCATGGGTTGAGATAAAAACAGTTTAATAATTGAAATAAAATAATAATAGCAATAATAATATAATAATAATAATACACAAAGCAAGTGATGCACAGTGCAATTGCTCACCACCCGCCGACTGATGCCCAGCCAGTCCCCGAGCAGCATTGTCCTGGTTCCAGCTGGGATAGAGTTAATTTTCTTCCTAGTAGCTGGTATAGTGCTGTGTTTTGGATTTAGTAGGAGAATAATGTTGATAACACACTGATGTTTTAGTTGTTGCTAAGTAGTGCTTACACTAGTCAAGGACTTCTCAGCTTCTCATGCCCTGCCAGCAAGAAGCTGGGAGGGGGCACAGCCAGGACAGCTGACCCAAACTGGCCAAAGGGATATTTCATACCGTGTGACGTCATGCTCAGTATATAAACTGGGGGGAGTTGGCCGGGGGGCAGCGACTGCTGCTCAGGAACTGGCTGGGCATCGGTTGGCGGGTGGTGAGCAATTGCATTGTGCATCACTTATTTTGTATATTCTTTTATCATTGTTATTATTATTATTTCCCCTTCCTTTTCTTTCCTATTAAACTGTCTTTATCTCAACCCATGAATTTTACTTTTTTTTTTCCGATTCTCTCCCCCATCCCACTGGGGGTGGGGGGGGAGTGAGCAAATGGCTGTGTGGTGTTTAGCTGCCTGCCGGGTTAAACCACAACAGCTATGAAGAAAATTAACTCCATCCCAACCAGACCCAGTACACCCCTGTATTGGGAGCCTTGCAGAAGACACTGTATTCAAGGAGTTAGTGATCTTGAACAGGCCATGTCTGCTCTATTGGGCCTCATACATAGGGCTTGAGAAGCCCGTATGTTATTAATATAATCTGTAACTTATATCTTTGGGAAAGGTAAACTGTATGTGGATCAAGGGTGGAATGTAGTGATCCTGACTAGAAGATCATTGTACATCGAGGAATTAGTGATTCACAATACAGTTAACCTGAGTAGGTACAGGCCTGTGCTGTGCTGTGCCACACGTACAGTGTGGCCTTCAGTCTGTGTTGTGTTTCACAAATCCCTTGGCCACAGGATAAACTCAGACAACTCCCACCTGGTACTGGCAATTACGCCACCTGTCTGGCCTTGCCTTTATCTAACAGTGCAGCAAGTAGTTCTGATGTGAACATCCTTTATGAATAGAATTGTTTTCTTATTAGAAAATTATAATAATAGTTTGAATGACCTAAAAGGAGGTGCTTCTCTCCACGGACAGAATCTGCATAGCGTGCCATGGGAAAATCCATCTGGGCTCCGTCCAATGCTGCACTAACGTGGGGTTCCCAGCATCTAAAGGGATGTCAGATTTACTCGCTATCTATATTCCTCTTCTTATTCTGTCTGATGAAAACAGCTCTTTTATTAAGCCATTTGTTGTTGTGCCTTTCTTACTGAGATCCAGAAAGAACCCTGCACTTTCTCTCTCACCTCACCTCACCTCCCTGCCCCCCCCGTCACCAAACATCAGGAATAAAACTCCTTAACACTGGGTGTATTAAAGAGCAGGCATTACTTTATTCGGCCAGGTGCATGGGGGATCTCTCCGCCTAGCATGCACGCCGTATGTTGCATCAACCGTCCCTTATATGGCTCTTCGATATACATATTCATAATAATTTATTGGAATAATCATACATATTCATTATATTTCTAAGAACTAATTATAATATCTGCATAGTCTTTCACGCATGCATTTTGAGTCCTTAGGAGCATCTTCAGGTGTCTTAGGTGGTCTCTGGTGGTCTCTCGTGGTCTTTGCAGGAGGTGAACTTTTCTTGAACCTTTGGGCCCTTCTCCTTATATGGTCACAAACTGGCTCATCACTGCCGTTTGCCACAGTTTTGGTTGTCCTTGTCTGGTTTCTGCTAGTACTTATCTATCTCACGATGTGCTCATTAACTTTGGCCTTGTATGTGATGTGCTCATTAGCTTTGGCCTTGTACGTTTGACGCATGCTTGATTAATCCAGCAGTTTATCTTACAACTATTTACAACAATATCAACATCTCACTCCTGAGCAGCGACAGTGTGCCTGGTTCACGGATGGATCAGCAAATTATGTTAAGAGGGAGAGGTGGTGGATGGCTGCTGCCTTTAATCCTGCCAAGCAAATCTTTTGGACTTGGCAAGGCAAGGTGGGGGAAGCAATCAGTATGCAGAACTAATGGCTGTACTCATGATATTAGAAGAGACCCTCACTCCCGAGCTACACATATATACTGACTCCTGGGCAGTTGTCGTGGTTTAATTTCAGTCGGCAACTAAGCACCACACAGCCGCTCGCTCACTCCCCCCCACCCGGTGGGATGGGGGAGAGAATTGGAAGAGCACAAGTTAGAAAAACTTGTGGGTTGAGATAAAAACAGTTTAATAATTGAAATAAAATGATAATAATGACTCTTGGGTACGTGAGCATCTATGTGACGGACTTTTACAACCAGGTTCTCCACCCGGGCAGCAATATCTTGCCACAATGCGGCAGCCCAGATGGGTTTGCCTCTGCACTGCCAGTTGCTCTGCTTCCATTGCTGCAACCACCCCCACAGGGAATTTGCCACCATCCATGAATCAGTACAGAGATAGAGCACTGGCCACTTTTCTCGGTCAGCAATGTCTAAAGCCGGCTGGATGGCCTTTACTTCTGCAAATTGGCTCGATTCACCTTGTCCTTCAGCAGTTTCTACAACTTGTCGCATAGGACTCCATACAGCAGCTTTCCATCTCCGATGTTTTCCCACAAGACGACAGGACCCATCAGTGAACAGGGCATATTGCTTCTCATTTTCTGGTAGTTCATTATACAGTGGGGCCTCTTCAGCACGCGTCACCTCCTCCTCTGGCGATATTCCAAAATCTTTGCCCTCTGGCCAATCCATGATCACTTCCAGGATTCCTGGGCGACTGGGGTTTCCTATTCGAGCCCGTTGTGTGATCAGTGCGACTCACTTACTCCACGTAGCATCAGTTGCATGATGTGTACAGGGGACCCTCCCTCTGAACATCCAGCCTAGCACCGGCAGTCGGGGTGCCAGGAGGAGCTGTGCTTCAGTGCCGATCACTTCCGAAGCAGCTCAAACCCCTTCATATGCTGCCAATATCTCTTTTTCAGTTGGAGTATAGCAGGCCTCGGATCCTCTGTATCCCCGACTCCAAAACCCTAGGGGTCGACCTCGAGTCTCCCCTGGTGCTTTCTGCCAGAGGCTCCAGGTAGGGCCATTCTCCCCGGCTGCGGTGTAGAGCACATTTTTTACATCTTGCCCTGCCCGGACTGGCCCCAGGACTACTGCATGAACTATCTCCTCTTTAATTTGTTCAAAGGCTTGTCGTTGCTCAGGGCCCCATTTGAAATCGTTCTTCTTTCGGGTCACTTGATAGAGAGGGTTTACGATCAGACTGTAATTTGGAATGTGCATTCTCCAGAAACCCACGACGCCTAAGAAAGCTTGTGTTTCCTTTTTGCTAGTTGGTGGAGACATGGCTGTTATTTTGTTGATCACATCCATTGGGATCTGACGACGTCCATCTTGCCATTTTATTCCTAAAAACTGGATCTCCTGCGCAGGTCCCTTGACCTTACTTTGTTTTATGGCAAAACCGGCCTTCAGCAGGATTTGGACTATTTTCTTCCCTTTCTCAAAAACTTCTCCTGCTGTGTTGCCCCACACGGTGATGTCATCAATGTATTGCAGGTGTTCTGGAGCCTCACCCTGCTCCAGTGCAGTCTGGATCAGTCCATGGCAAATGGTGGGGCTGTGTTTCCAGCCCTGGGGCAGTCGGTTCCAGGTGTACTGGACGCCCCTCCAAGTGAAAGCAAACTGTGGCCTGCACTCCACTGCCAAAGGGATTGAGAACAATGCATTAGCAATATAAGCTGTGGCATACCACTTGGCTGCCTTTGACTCCAGTTCGTATTGAAGTTCTAGCATGTCTGGCACAGCAGCACTCAGCGGTGGCGTGACTTCATTTAGGCCACGATAGTCTACTGTTAGTCTCCACTCTCCATTAGACTTCCGCACTGGCCATATGGGACTGTTAAAGGGTGAGCGAGTCTTGCTGATCACTCCTTGGCTCTCCAGTCGATGAACTTGCTCATGAATGGGAATCAAGGAGTCTCGGTTGGTGCGATATTGCCGCCGGTGCACCGTGGTGGTAGCAATTGGCACCTGTTGGTCTTCGACCTTCAGCAACCCCACAACAGAGGGGTCCTCCGAGAGACCGGGCAGGGTGGACAGCTGTTTAATCTCTTCCGTCTCCAAGGCAGCCATACCAAAAGCCCACCGGTACCCTTTTGGGTCCTTGAAATACCCTCTCCTGAGGTAGTCTATGCCAAGGATGCACGGAGCCTCTGGGCCAGTCACAATGGGGTGCTTCTGCCACCCATTCCCAGTTAGACTCACTTTGGCTTCCAATACAGTTAGCTGTTGGGATCCCCCCGTCACCCCAGAAATACAGATGGGTTCTGCCCCTATATAGCTTGATGGCATTAGGGTACACTGTGCACCGGTGTCCACGAGAGCCTTATACTCCTGTGGGTCTGATGTGCCAGGCCACCGAATCCACACAGTCCAATAAACCCGGTTGTCCCTTTCCTCCCCCTGGCTGGAGGCAGGGCCCCTGTAGTCCTTGTCACAGTATTCGTTTCTCATTTCCTGTACATACGAGTCAGAAGTTTCTTCATTAATATCAAGAGTAAGATCAGCTCTTCTACCCTGTCTGGGGAACTGCCTGCTGGAAACTGGAGCAGCAATTTTCCTGGAAGAAACCCCTTTCTGTGATTGTTTTCCCTTGCAACTCACGTACCCGTGCCCCTAGGGCTGAGGTAGACTTTCCATCCCACTTCCTCATGTCCTCTCCGTGGTCACGCAGGTAAAACCATAGGGTTCCCCGTGGTGTGTACCCTTTATATTCTCTCTCTTGAGCAAAAGAACGCTTACTTCTAATAGCCGAGATACTGGTCCGTACAGGTGAGGAGTAGGACCTATCCTCTCTGAGTTGCTGGATCTCCCGGGACATTTTCTCCACAGCCGAGACGAGGGAGGAAGAGAGACTTTCTTCGTAGTGCTGGAGTTGGCCAGCCAATTCATCCACTGTTTGTCCCTCTCCATCTTTCCAGGTCATTACTGCCAATGAATTGGCGTATGACGATGGTGAGCTCCTTATAAACTTCCGCCACATGGGGCGTGTGCACTTGACTTCGTCTGGATCTTTGGATAGCTGTTCATTGTTCAGGTCACCATAAATCACCTCCAGCACGGCTAATTCCCTGAGGTCCTGGATACCCTTCTCCATGGTGATCCACTTGCCTGGGTGACATATGACATCTTCCTTGAAGGGATACCTTTCCTTCACGCTTGACAAGAGTCACCTCCAAAGGCTGAGGACTCGTGTCCCTTTTCCAATTACTTTGTCAATGCCCCCTTCCCTAGAAAGGGATCCCAGCTGCTTGGCTTCTTTACCCTCTAATTCCAGGCTACTGGCCCCATTATCCGAGCATCGGAGCAGCCAGGTGACAATATGCTTGCCTGGATGACGGCTGAAATCTTTTCGTATATCTCGCAGCTCACTCAGGGATAGAGATCGGGTGGTTACTGCATCGTTTATGAATTCTTCCTCTTCTTCCTCCCCTGGCATTGGCCAGCTCTCCTCCTCCCGTTCTCGTTATAGCCCTACTCCGGGGTATTCTGCCTCATCCACTTCTTCCTCCGGTTCCCTTTTAGAAGAAGCTTCTTCCTCCCTTACTAAACGAGCCGACTTCTGCTTCCAAGATTTCTTCTTGTGTACAGGGGCAACTGATACTGGCACAAGCTGGTTCTTTGGTTCAGCCGCAGGGCCTGTTGCCGGGGTTAGAGTGGCCACAGGGCCTGTCGTTTTATCATCAGATCCAAAGACCTTCTCTTCCCTTTGAGGGTACTGAATAGTATTGAACAGGGTTTGGTAGGCATGGGCCAGGCCCCAGCACGTTGCAATGATCTGCATCTCTCTGGAGTTGCCAGGGTGACAGCATACTTTGTCCAAATATTCTACTAGTTTTTCAGGATTCTGCACTTGCTCAGGGGTGAAATTGCAAAACACTGGGGGTGCCCATTGGCCTAGGTACTTGCCCATCTTGTCCCACACACCCTGCCACTCATAACTATTCAGCCTTGGGGCAGATCTCTGGATGATATTCTTAAATTGCTTACCAACTTTAGACAAAACCGAAACAGTATTCCCAAGAAGTACCAATAGAAGTATCTTAACTACCCAAGGATGTTCAAGATGATACTGAAAAGTTACTGTAATGAAGGAGGAAACATCATAGAAGAAGGTAGCAATGCTGCATTCTGTATTTCCTCCATAAATACCTCTCAGAGGAAGATCTATAATTGCTTCTTGTCTCCACGAAGTGGTACCCGAAGTACAGTAATGGCTTCAGTACAAAGCTCAAATACCAGATTAAGCTCAATGTCAATGTTCTAAAAACAAACCTCCCAGGCAAAACATCACCAATCACTGCAGACCACAGCCAACTGCAAAACCCAGCACTAATCTTTAACATGTACAGCAAAAAAAAGAGCATGATGCAGATCAGATAAACTAATATCGAGAACAGATGAATGAATAATATGACCCACAACTGTTGTAATGTGCTCTGGTTAATCTGTTATTATCTCAAACCCTTCCTGCCCCACGTTGGGCACCAAAAAGGACTGTCGTGGTTTAACCCCAGCCGGCAACTGAGCACCACACAGCCACTCGCTCACTTCCCCCACCCGGTGGGATCGGGGAGAGAATTGGAAGAGCACAAGTGAGAAAACTCGTGGGTTGAGATAAGAACAGTTTAATAATTGAAATAAATTAATAATAATAATAGTAATAATAATAAAAGAATATACAAAGCAAGTGATGCACAATGCAATTGCTCACCACCTGCCGACCGATGCCCAGCCAGTCCCCGAGCAGCGGCTCCCCCGGCCAGCTTTCCCCCAGTTTATATACTGAGCATGATGTCACATGGTATGGAATATCCCTTTGGCCAGTTTGGGTCAGCTGTCCTGGCTGTGCCCCCTCCCAGCTTCTCGCTGGCAGGGCATGAGAAGCTGAAAAGTCCTCGACTAGTGTAAGCACTACTTAGCAACAACTAAAACATGGGTGTGTTATCAACATTATTCTCATCCTAAATCCAAAACACAGCACTGTACTAGCTACTAGGAAGAAAATTAACTCTATCCCAGCCAAAACCAGGACACTTGTCCATCCATCTAACCTGAATGCTGGCTGATGTAGCTGCTGGGAGTTGGCATTGATATAGAATGGGAGGCTCCATAGCTTCGTATTTATTTAGGGAAAGCAGGTTTCCGCTCTGGTTGAAGCACAGTGCATCCTTTATATTTCATTGTATACCCTATAATGAGTTTCAGAATAATTATTATTAAAATGCTATGATGGGGTGCTAAGTAATATTTTTAGTTCATTCATGACACCACAATGAATTTATTCCAGTTCTGCAGCTCTGTGTATAGGTGGTTTGGTCTGGTTCAGTTCTCCATTAAAGAGTAATTTAAGCTCTAGATGTAGATTTTATCAGTATCATGCCTTATAACTAGTATAAAAGTTCCAGTTCTACTTCTTGTACAATGGTTGTATATTTGCACTTTTAATAAAAATATAAGGAATATTCCGTACTTCTGTTCACTTATTTTAAAATGTTTTTAAGTAGAATGTGTAAATAGATAGTACTGGACACAATACATGACTATAGCAAAGTTAAATGTGACTGTGTAGTGCTTGACATGGTGTAATAGGGTTTCTGATATTTATGTAGGTCAAACTTTCATTTCCCATTCTAACAAAATCATGTAGCTCTAGTTCTGTTCTGAATTAGCAAAAAAAATGAGAGCTTTCAGTTCTAGTCTCATTTGATAATAACAGTGGCAATAAAGGAATAAGACACCAGCCACAAACAAATAAGCAGTTCCTGTCTTAATGAGTTTGTGGTCTAAATTCAACAGACCTGATGTTCACCAGCTGTTTTATACCACTGCAACATTGTAGATCATGATCTTAAATCATAAAATCATAGAATAGTTTGGGTTGGAAGGGACCTTTAAAGGTCATCTAGTCCAACCCCCCTGCCGTGGGCAGGGACATCATCAACTAAATCAGGTTGCTCAGAGCCCCGTCCAACCTGACCTTGAATGTTTCCAGGGATGGGGCATCCACCACCTCTCTGGGCAACCTGTTCCAGTGTCTCACCACACTCATCATAAAAAAAAGTCTTCCTTATATCTAATCTAAATCTACCTTTTTTTATTTTAAAACCATTGCCCCTTGTCCTATCGTAACAGGCCCTGCTAAAAAGTTTGTCCCCATCTTTCTCATAAGCCCCCTTTAAGTATTGAAAGGCTGCAATAAGGTCTCCCTGGAGCCTTCTCTTCTCCAGGCTGAACAACCCCAACTCCCTCAGCCTTTCCTCATAGGAGAGGTGTTCCAGCCCTCTGATCATTTTTGTGATCCTCTTCTGGACCCGCTCCAACAGGTCTGTGTCTTTCTTATGCTGAGAGCTCCAGAGCTGGACGCAGTACTCCAGGTGGGGTCTCACCAGAGCAGAGTAGAGGGGCAGAATCACCTCCCTCGACCTGCTGGCCATGCTTCTTTTGATGCAGCCCAGGATACGGTTGGCTTTCTGGGCTGCAAGCACACAATGCCAGCTCATGTCCAGCTTTTCATCCACCAGTACCCCCAAGTCCTTCTCGGCAGGGCTGCTCTCAATCCCTTCATCCCCCAGCCTGTATTGATACCGGGGGTTGCCCCGACCCAGGGGCAGGACCTTGCACTTGGCCTTGTTAAACCTCATGAGGTTCACACAGGCCCACTTCTCGAGCTTGTCCAGGTCCCTCTGGATGGCATCCCATCCCTCAGGCATGCCAACTGCACCACTCAGCTTGGTGTCATCTGCAAACTTGCTGAGGGTGCACTCGATCCCGCTGTCTATGGCATTGATGAAGATATTAAACAGGACTGGTCCCAATACGGACCCCTGAGAGACACCACTCGTCACCAATCTCCATCCAGACATTGAGCTGTTGACCACTACCCTCTGGATGCGACCATCCAACCAATTCTTCATCCACCGGACAGTCCACCCATCAAATCGATATCTCTCCAGTTTAGAGAGAAGGATGTTGTGGGGGACCGTGTCAAAGGCCTTACAGAAGTGCAGATAGATGACATCTGCAGCCCTTCCCGTGTCCACTGATGTAGGCACTCCATCATAGAAGGCCACTAGGTTGGTCAGGCAAGACTTGCCCTTGGTGAAGCCATGCTGGCTGTCTCGAATCCCCTCCCTGTCCTCCATGTGCCTTAGCATAGCTTCTAGGAGGGTGTGTTCCATGATCTTCCCAGGCACAGAGGTGAGGCTGATAGGTCGGTAGTTCCCAGGGTCTTCCTTTCTACCCTTTTTTAAAATGGGTGCAATATTTCCCTTTTTCCATCATTGGGGGCTTCACCTGACTACCATGACGTTTCAAATAACATGGATAGTGGCTTGGCAACTACATCAGCCAATTCCCTCAGGACTCTGGGATGCATCTCGTCAGGTCCCATAGACTTATGTATGTTCCGGTTCCTCAGGTGGTCTCAAATCTGATCTTCTCTTGCAGTGGGAGGGACTTTGCTCCCCCAGTCCCTGCCTTGAGGTCCATCCACTCGAGAGGTGTGGGAAGAGAGATTGCCAGTGAAGAAGGTGCAAAAAAGTTGTTGAGTACCTCAGCCTTCTCCTTGACTGTTGTTACCAGTTTGCCAGTCGTGTTCATTGGAGGGGTACACTTTCTTTGACCTTCCTTTTCTGGCTGTCATACCTGTAGAAGCCCTTTTTATTATTCTTTGCATCCCTTGCCAAGTTCAGCTCCAGCTGCGCCTTGGCCTTCCTGACTCCATCCCTACACAACCAGGCAGCGTCCCTATACTCTTCCCAGGATACCTGTCCCTGCTTCCACTGCCTGTGCATTTCCTTCTTGCCCTTTAGTTTGACCAGCAGGTCTTGACTCAGCCATGCCAGTCTCTTGCCTTCCTTTCCTGATTTCTTACACCTGGGGATCGAGAGCTCTTGCGCTCTATGGAAAGCATCCTTAAAGATCTGCCAGCTCTGTTCTGCTCCCTTGTCCCTGAGGGCAGTTTCCCAGGGGGTCCTATTGACTAACTCCTTGAACAGCTGGAAGTTTGCTTTCCTACAGTTCAGGGTCCTGACTTTACTCTTCGCCTGACCCATATCCCTCAGGACTGCGAACTCCACCAGTGCATGATCACTGCAACCCAGGCTGCCTCCAATCTTGACGTCACTGATTAGCTCACTTGCATTGGTGACCAACAGGTCCAGTAACACATCCCCTCTGGTAGGGCTGTCTATTACCTGGCCTAAGAAGTTATCCTCGATGCACTCCAGGAGTCTCCTGGATTGCCTACAGCTCGCAGTGTTACTTTTCCAGCAGATGTCGGGGTGGCTGAAGTCCCCCAGCAGGATGAGAGCCTGCGAGCGCGATGCCTCCTGTAGCTGGAGTAAGAAGGCTTCGTCAATAGGCTCCCCTTGATCAGGCGGCCTGTAGTAGACACCAACCACAAGGTTCCCTTTGTTGCCTCGGTCTCTAATTCTTACCCATAAGCTTTCAACTTGCTCGTGGCTATTCTTCAGAGACAGCTCTTCACAATCTATCCATTTCTTGATGTAGAGGGCAACCCCTCCACCCCTCCTTCCTCGCCTGTCCCTTCTGAAGAGCCTGTAGCCATCGATAGCCGCACTCCAGTCATGGGATTCATCCCATCAGGTTTCAGTGATGGCAACTAGGTCATAGCTTTCTAGCAGCATGGTGGCTTCCAGCTCCTCCTGTTTGTTGCCCATGCTGCGTGCATTGGTGTAGAGGCACTTCAGCTGGGCTGTTGGCCGTGTCACGTTCTTAGAGGAACACCCCTTAATTCCTTTGAGGTATTTCCCTGGTGTTTCCCTCTTGGCTCCTATTACCTCAGGAGCCCCTGGCTTATCTCCATAAGACTTCAAGCGTGCTCCAGTGTACTCACCACGTCTCCGAGCAACAGGCTGAGGGCCCTCGCTAGCACCCCATCCCTCTAACCTTGGCGTGTCGTCCCACAGCTTGTCATGGGCAAGCCTGATATTATCCTTGAACTTCCTCATGAACTGGGGGGGCTTTCTCTTAATTTTCATGAGTATACTGGAGATCAGAATTAGGATCTATATGTGATTTGTATTTATACACATTCATGAAGACTCACTCAGTTCCTATATGGCTTCTGTACATGCTGGTTGTCTTTAAAACCAGATGCTTTCACTTTTGCTGTCCATGGAAGTCTCTGCCTCTGGTGTTTGGTTGGGGATTCCTTTTGAAGAAAACTAGCACAGTTAGTTCTTGAACACAAATAATTTTAATGAAGAATTTTGTTATGGTTTTTGTATAAGGTCTTTCATAAAAAAATGATATTAAGTTCTGATGGGTACCATATCTCCCTGAGTGACTGTTTAAAGGAAGAGCTGCTGTTTTCACACTCATGTCACTCTGTGCTGTCAGGGCCAAACAACTGATGTAGGAAAATAATTTCTTAACTTTCTTAACTTCTGCAGTCCTTGCTCAGGTCCTGATTCTCTTCTTCTTCCTACTTTACTTGAATGGCTGTTCAGCTGGCTAGTATAAGCAAGAAACAATGAAGTTCTGATGTGTTTATTAAAGCAAAATTGCTAGTGGCACAAATGGGCCCTGACTCTTCCTTCACTACTTTGCCCACAGTGGTATAGCAATAATAATGTATTTCTCTGGGGTTTGGTTTTATGTGACACTCCCTTTACATGAGGCCAAGAGGGGAGATATAGTACAAGCAACAGAGACATACTCAAGCAATCACTGTCCCCAAAACAATGAAGCCAGGGGCACAAAGGTATACAGAGGGCCTAAATGGGAAGTAGTCATCTGAAATACCTTTTTGGGTTTAGTCTTCAGGCCCTCAGTATTTGCCCTCTGATACACAAACATTAAATGTATTTTAAAACCACAAAGCCTGTTGCACTGTGGTTTCCCCCAAATCCCTAATGTTATTTGCATATAAGCTAGTTTCCACAAAAAATTAGGCCTTCCTAAATTTGTAATGATCTTTGTTTTCATCAGTGCAAATGAGAATGGTGTTGCCCATAATACCTTTGTATTATGAAATACAAAGAGGTTATTGACATAATCCTTTAAATGGATACACCTAACTTAAAGAGAAAATAAGGATATCACAAGTGTCACATCACTTTCTCTAGCAGTGGGTAACTTACTATTCTAGAGACTATAACACAGAGATCATGAGATGCAGAGAGGCCTAACACCCTAAACAGTCTGAAAATAAATTACATTTAGTTATATACCAAAGTAAGAGAGTATTAAGTGTTTTCAATTTCAAAGACATACCCATAATAATAATACAATGCTAGGCCTGCCTCTGAAACTACTTTGAGAGAAGCGATATTGTACTGGTTTTGGCTGGGATGGAGATAATTTTCTTCATAGTAGCTCGTATAATGCGATGTTTTGGATTTGTGACCAAAACAGTTTAGATAACACACTGATGTTTTAGCTATTGCTGAACAGTGCTTACACAGCGTCAACGCCTTCTCTGTTTCTCACTCTGCCCCTGCCAGCAAGTAGGCTGGGGGTGCACAAGAAGCTGGGAGGGGACACAACCAGGACAGCTGACCCCAACTGATCAAAGGAATATTCCATACTATATGATGTCATGCTCAGTAATAAAACTGGGGGGGAAAGAAGGAGGAAGTGGGGATGTTTAGAGTTATGGCATTTGTCTTCCCAAGTAACCATTAGGTGTGATGAAGCCCTGCTTTCCTGGAAATGGCTAAACATCTGCCTGACAATAGGAAGTAGTGAATGAATTCCTTATCTTGCTTTGCTTTCGTGCACAGCTTTTGCTTTACCTATTAAACTGTCTTTATCTCAACCCATGAGTTTTCTAACTTTTGCCTTTTTGATTCTCTCCCCCATCCCACTGCGGTGGGGGTGAGTGTGTGGCTGTGTGGTACTTAGCTGCCTACCAGGGTTAACCCACAACAAATATCTTTTCCAGATCACAGGAATTTAGTAACTAGATCATAGGTCCTTTATGTCTAAGGAACCTCCTATAAAATGGCAGCAGGATGTTCCCCTGATAGTGAATTCAGTTCACTGCTGAACAAATGAAAATATCATTTGCTGTATGAGTTTTTATTAAAACTGTATAGCCTTGACAAGACTCAGGAGAAATATTTTTTTTTCTTTTTTCACCGTCACACTTGTGATCTGGAGGCTATTCAAATCTTAAAGCCCAGATAAAACTTGACAATCCGTGATAATCAAAGCCAAAGACAATATCAATAGGAATCTCTGAAATGGGAAAGTGCTAACTTTAGTCCTTGTCCTAACACTCATTCTAATGCTGTATCCAAGAGTTGATCTAGAGCAAAGTGAATGGTGCTATAGATGTGATGGTCTAAGGACACAGGCAGGACAATTAAAATGTAATTTTTTTCAACTATAACAGTTGGCTTAATGAAAAAAATCTCTACCTGCACATCTTGTTCCCACAGAAAAGCATGCTATGTGTTCTTAAAAATTTATGGGATGTACGTACCTAATGATCCTCCCTCTGATTTTAATTTCAGTCACAGAAATATTAGCTGCACTTAAAAATAGTCAGGTTTATCTTAGAATATTGTAATTACTAAATATATGAAAAACTTAAAATTAAAATACACTTGTTGCAAATTATAAACATGCTTATCTAAGCATGGGAGTTGCCCTCAGCTAAAGATGCAAAAAATAAAGCAGACATTCCTTCTATAGAAGCTAGCTGCCTTCTTAGCTTCTATATTGGGAGCTTTGCTGAATAGGAAGTTAAAAATAATATTTTGGTTTGTGGCGTATACCTCCTTTCTAGGATCTCTAATGAAACATAGCTCCAATCACTGGCATTTTGTTTATAGAATGATTTTAGATTATAGAGCTGTCTGTAACTGTCCTTTACAAATTTGAAGTGGTATCATAATATATTGTTAAATATATAAGACAGTTTTCAAGTGAGAAGCATAGAGATATGAAATAAAAAATTAACAGAGTAGCAGAAAGGAGAATGATGATGCAGCATAATAGCAAATATTGACACTCTTCTTTCACTCTGACTAATCCTTGCAATCTTTTGACATCATTGACCCATATATATTAAAACCACCCAGGTGTTCAAAGTGCCTCATAAATCTTCCTGGGGAACACAGAAAATGTTTGTTGTTTCCTCCACCCCCGCTACCTGCAAGAGTGATGCAGTATATTTCCTCATCCGAAGTGGCTAGCTCTGGGCTCAGAATGTAAGAGGGTCAGGTAGAATCAGGCCTCCTCTCACCAGCTATCACAGAATCACAGAATGGTTGAGGTTGGAAGGGAACTCTGGAGGTCATCTTGTCCACCCCCCCTGCTCAAGCAGGGCCACCCAGTACAATGCCCAGATGACTTTTGATTAGCTCCAAGGATGGAGACTCCACAATATCCCTGGACAACCCCTTCCAGTGCTCAGTCACCCTCACAGTAAAAAAAATGTTTCCTGATGTTCAGACGGAACTGCCTGTGTTTCAGTTTGTGCCCATTGCCTCTTGTCCTGTCTCTGGGCACCAGTTAAAAGAGTCTGGCTCCATCTTCTTTGCACCCTCCCTTCAGGTATTTATATATGTTGATGAGATCCCCCCTGAGCCTTCTCTTTTCTTCTCTAGGCTAAACAGTCCCAGCTCTCTCAGCCTTTCCTCATAGGAGAGATGCTCCAGACCCTTAATCATTTTCATGGCCCTTCGTTGGAGTCTCTTCAGTATGTCCATGTCTCTCTTGTACTGGGGAGCCCAGAACTGGACACAGGACTCCAGGTGTAGCCTCACCAGTGCTGAGTAGAGGGGAAGGATCACCTCCCTTGACCTGCTGGCAACGGTCCTCCTAATGCAGCCCAGGATACCGTTAGCCTTCTTTGCCACAAGGGCACATTGCTGGCTCATGTTCAACTTGGTGTCCACAAGGACCCCCAGGTCCTTTTCTGCAAAGCTGCTTTCCAGATGGGTGGCCACCGGCATATATTGGTGCTTGGAGTTGTTCCTTCCCCGGTGCAGGACTTGGCCCTTCCCCTTGTTGAACTTCATGAGGTTTCTGTCAGCCCATTTCTCCAGCCTGTTGAAGTCCCTCTGGATGGCAACACCACCTTCTGCCATATCGGCCACTCCTCCCAGTTTTGTGTCATCAGCAAACTTGCTGAGGGTACACTGCCCCATCATCCAGATCATTAATGAAGATGTTGAACAGGACTGGACCCAGTATTGATCCATCGGGTACACCACTAGTTACTGGCCTCCAACTAGACTTCGTGCCATTGATCACCACCCTCTGGGCCCGGCCATTCAGACAGTTTTCAATCCACCTCCACTGTCTGCTCATCCAGCCCATACTTCATCAGCTTCTCTATGAGGATCTTATGGGAGAGAGTATCGAAAGCCTTCCTGAAGTCTAGGTAGACAATATCCACTGCTGTCCCCTCAACCACCAGGCCAGTCATTTCATCATAGAAGGTTATCAAGTTGGTCAAGCATGACTTCCCCTTGGTGAATCCATGCTGACCACTCCTGATGACTTCCTTGTCCTCCATGTGCCTGAAAATGATTCCCAGGATTAGCTGCTCCATCACTTTCCCAGGGATCGAGGTGAGGCTGACCGGTCTGTAGTCCCCTGGGTCCTCCTTCTTGTCCTTCTTGAAGATAGGAGTGACATTTGCCTTCCTCTAGTCTTCGGGCATTTCTCCCAATTGCCATGACTGATCAAAGATTTTTGAGAGTGGCCTTGCAATGGCATCAGCCAGCTCCCTCAGCACTCGTGAGTGCATCCCATCAGGGCCCATGGACTTATGTATGTCCAGTTTGCTGAAGTATTCCCTGACCTGATCCTCTTCCACCAAGGGTCCATTTTCTTTTGTCTAGCCTTTCCCCCTGGGCTCTGGGACCTGGGATTCCTGAAGGCCGGTCTTGCTAGTAAAGACTGAGGCGAAGGAGGCATTCAGTACCTCAGTCTTTTCCATGTCCTGTGTCACCAAGTCCCCCATCTCATTCAGCAGCAGGCCCACATTTTCCCTAGTCTTCCTTTTGCTGCTGATGTACTTGTAGAAGCCCTTCTTGTTGCCTTTGATATCCCTTTCCAGAGTCAACTCCAGGTGGGCTTTCCTAACCACGTCCCTGCAGTTGTTGCCACATGCTGATAGGAATACGAGGCTTGTGAGGCCCCCAGGGGTGTCTGAGGGGTTTTCTGGGCCCCCAGCACCCTTGGGCTGTGTGTGTGGAGGGTCCAGCCAGCAGGCGACAGGTCTCGTGAGAGGGGCAGGCGAGAGCAGGGCGGTGCCTGCGGACCCCGTGGCCAGTTCAATCATTGGGAAGCCACATATAACAGGCCCCTAGGGAATGTCAGCAACCAGGAGCTCCGCGACCAGGGCGTGGCATCAGTTGGGAGCGTTGTCGGCAGTTTGCACAGCAGTTGTGTGCAAACAGGGAGCGGCAGCGGTTGGGATTGGTGTCAGCAGTTTGCAACAGGGCATGCAAACAGGGAGCGGCGGCGGTTGGGAGCAGCATCAGCAGTTTGCGCGGAAGGGCACATGCGAAGGGCGGTGCACTCTGCCCGTTGCTGGGCTGCTGCCTGCTCTGCTCACCTGCAGGCTTAGGCTGCAGCCCTGATGGTCACCCCAACTAACTGGTGGCGGTGCAAGCCTACCCAGAAACTTGAGGTCTCCAGGGAATTAGAATTAGAAGGATGACATCTTTCAAAAGAATTACCATTCTATAAGTAAGTGGGCCATTTTTTTCTGAGAACTACAAGGAGACTGTGTCCTGCTGAAAAAGGTGTCCACCTGCCGCAACTGCAAGGCTGAGGCTGAAACCCAAACAGAAGCACTACAGCCTACCTGTGCTGATGTCTCCACCCAAACAGACCTCCTAAGGACTGAAATAGCTGTCCAGACCTCAGGTTGCATGGAGCTGCAGCGCCTGGACGTCCCCCTAGCACCTGAAGGCAGTGATGGATGTCATAGCTGCAAGTGTGCCCAGCTAGAACTCCTCAAACAAGTAGCTATGTTACAAGAGGAGCTCAACAGGCAGCGCAGTATCCAGGAATGTGAGCGGGAGATCGATACATGGTATTGTGCGCTGTCCCAGGCTGAGTGACAGCCCGGCCTTAAGGCTGTGCAAGGGGAAGGTAAGCCTGAATTCAACCTCGAGCTGACTGACACAAGTAGCTCACGAGATGAAGGAGACTGGATGCTTGTCTGTGCTCGGGGCAGAAGGAAGAACCTTCCCCCTTCCCCTAAATTGCCCCTGCGTAACAGAGACGATGCTCTGGTGTTGGAGAATGAAGATCACATGAGTAACGAACAGGATCCAGGAAAAGCCAACCACGCAAAGCTGATCCAACCATCCACCTGCACTAGAACCAGTGCTACCAGAAAAGCACGTAAGGTATTAGTAATTGGAGATTCCCTACCGAGAGGCACCGAAGCACCCATTTGCCATCCAGACAATTTCTCTAGAGAAGTTTGCTGCCTACCAGGAGCTCACATTCATGACGTCACCGAGAGGCTGCCAAGCCTGGTAAACCCTACATATTATCATCTGCTCCTACTATTCCACGTAGGGTCCAATGATACTGTGACGAGGCAACTTAGAACCATCAAAAGAGACTATATGTCCCTCTGAGCAATGTTAAAAGGATTTGGAGCACAGGTGGTGGTCTCCTCTATCCTCCCAGTCAGAGGAAGGGGTTCAGGAAGGAGGAGAAGAATTGAACAGGTGAATGCCTGGCTGCGTGGCTGGTGCCATACTCAAGGTTTTGGCTTTTATGATCATGGATCTACCTTTGAGAAGCTGGGTCTGTTGGGAGCTGTCCTGGTTTCATCTGGCATAGAGTTAATTTTCTTCCTAGCAGCTGGTATAGTGCTGTGTTTTGGGTTTAGTATGAGAATAAAGTTGATGATAACACACGGATGTTTTAGTTGTTGCTAGGTAGTGCTTACGCTAGTCAAGGACTTTTCAGCTTCCCATGCTCTACCAACTGAGAAGGCTGGAGGTGCACAAGAAGCTGGGAGGGGGCACAGCCAGGACAGCTGACCCAAACTGGCCAAAGGGATATTCCATACCATGTGACATCATGCTCAATATATAAACTGGGGGGAGTTGGCCAGGGGGAGTGATTGCTGCTCAGGGACTGGCTGGGTGTCGGTCGGCAGGTGGTGAGCAATTGCATCACTTATTTTTCCTGGGTTTTGTTCCTCTCTTTCTCTCTCTTGTTGTTTTCCTTTTCATTACAATTTTTTATTATTATTATTTTATTTCAATTATTAAACTGTTCTTATCTCAACCCATGAGTTTTCTTACTTTTGCTCTTCTGATTCTCTCTCCCATCCCATCGGGGGGGGAGGGTGAGGAAGTGGCTGTGTTGTGCTTGGTTGCTGACTGGGGTTAAACCACGACAGTCTTTTTTGGCACACAACATGGGGCACAAAGGGTTGAGATAATGACAGATCTGACCAGAGAGTGTTAAAATAAATTTGTTATAAGCATTCATTATATTAGTTTAATAGTTGCTGGTCACAATGGTGTTTTATTTGTTCGCATGGTTGTATTATGTAAATCCTTACTTGCAGTATGTATTCCCTGCGGTGCTGTTTATCACTTCTGGGAGATGGGTCAGGATTATCATTTTGCTGTACTGTGTAACATCGGCTTATGATATGATAATATTACTGTGATGGGTTAGCCTTGGCTAACAGCCAAACACCCACCCAGCTGCTCTCTCACTCACCCTTCTCAACAGGATGGGGGGGGGAAGGAAATAGGATAAGAAAACTTGTGGGTCGAGATAAAGACAGGGAGATTGTTTACCAATTACTGTTGTGGGCAAAACAGACTTGACTTAGGGAAAATTAATTTAACTTATTGCCAATTAAAATAGATTTAGGTAGTGAGAAACAAAAAGACAAACATTAAAACAACACCTTGCCTCCCCCCTTTCCCAGGCTCAGCTTTACTCCAAACTTCTCTACCACCACCCCTCTCACCCCGAGTGGTGCGGGAGAGGGGGGATGGTGGGGTTATGGTCCGCACATAGTGTTTTTTCTCTGCTGCTCCTTCTCTCTCACATTTTACCTCCTCCAGTGTGGAATCTCCACAGTCTGCAGTTCCTGTCCAGAAAAATCTGCTCTGGCATGGGTCCTCCGTGGGCTGCAGGGAATATCTGCTCCACCATGGGGCACCTCCTCCAACGACGACCTTGGTGTTCCCTCTGCTATTTCTCACTTTTTGTTCCCTCATCCTCTGCCTGTTTGGCATTTTCTGTTCTTTCTTAAATATGTTTTCACAGAGGTGCCACAAACTTTGCCGATTGGCTCAGCTTTGGCCTGCAGTGGGTCTGCTGCCAAGCCAGCTGGAACTAGCTGTGTCCAGCACAGGGCAGCCACAGACCTCTTCCCACAGAGGCCACCCCTGCAGCCCACCCGCCTGCCCCCCCAAACCTTGCCACGTATACCCAATACAAGATCAAATTATGTGAGCAGTTGTTTTGCATCAGGAGGTGCTGGTCCATCATGATCCCAGTAAGAAAGGCACTCAGACTCTGTAAGGCATCATTAACAATGCTATTTATTAGAGTGTCTCCTTATTTATAAGGAGACAATAGTATAGATAATCTTATATCCCTTTAGATGCTGGGAACCCTGAGTGGTGTAGCATAAAACAGGACTCCAACCTATGCATAGCATGCTATGCAGACCCCCATCAGTAGAAGAGGTTCCCCTATTTTGGTCATTCAAGCTATTAGAGCATTTTTCTTACAAGAAAGCAATTCTGTTCATCATTTCTCCTGTCAAACAGAAAAAATGTTTGCATGAGAACTTTTTGCTACACCTTTCGATAAAGGTAGGACACACAGGTCGCTTAGTCACCGATACTAAGTGGGAGCTGCCTGCAGGCTCGTCTGTTACAGTGAGCTGACTAAGTTTATCCTGTGTCCAGGAATTTATGCAGCACAAGACAGGCCTGAAGGCCACGCTGTATATGCAGCATAGGCCTGGGCCCACTCACGTTAACTGTACTGTGGATCACAAACTCCTCAATGTACAATTTCCTTCTGGTCAGGACCACTACAGCGGAAAAGAATTCAAAGTGAACTCTGTGATAGACCACCCAACCAGGATGAAGGGGCGGATGAAGCATTCTACAAGCGGCTGGCAGAAGTCTCTCAATCGCTAGCCCTTCTTCTCGTGGGGGACTTCAACTTCCCGGACGTCTGCTGGAAATACAACACGGCAGAGAGAAAGCAGTCTAGGAGGTTCCTGGAGTGTGTGGAAGACAACTTCCTGACACAGCTGGTAAGTGAGCCTACCAGGGGAGGTGCCTCGCTCGACCTGCTGTTTACAGAGAAGGACTGGTGGGAGATGTGGTGGTCGGAGGCCGTCTTGGGCTTAGCGACCATGAAATGGTAGAATTCTCGCTTCTTGGTGAAGTAAGGAGGGGGGGCAGCAAAACCGCAACCATGGACTTTCGGAGGGAGGACTTTGGCCTGTTCAGGATGCTGGTTGAGAGAGTCCCTTGGGAGACAGTCCTGAAGGGCAAAGGGGTCCAGGAAGGCTGGATGTTCTTCAAGAAGGAAGTCTTAAAGGCGCAGGAGCAGGCTGTCCCCATATGCCGTAAGAAGAACGGGCGGGGAAGACGACTGGCCTGGCTGAACGGGGAGCTCTTGCTGGGACTCAGGAAAAAAAGGAGTTTCCCACTTGTGGAAGAAGGGGCAGGCGACTCAAGAAGTGTACAGGGATCTCGTTAGGTCATGCAGAGAGGAAATGAGAAAGGCAAAAGCCCAGCTAGAACGCAATCTGGCTGCTGTCGTTAAAGACAACAAAAAAAGTTTTTACAGATATATTAATGACAAGAAGAGAGCCAAGGAGAATCTCCATCCTTTATTGGATGCAGGGGGGAACATTGTCACCGAGGATGAGGAAAAGGCTGAGGTACTTAATGCCTTCTTTGCCTCAGTCTTTAATAGTCAGACCAGTTATCCTCAGGGTACTCAGCCCCCTGAGCTGGAAGACAGGGACGGCGAGCAGGATGAACCCCCCATAATCCAAGAGGAAGCAGTCAACGACCTGCTACGCCACCTGGATGCTCACAAGTCTATGGGGCTGGATGGGATCCACCCGAGAGTGCTGAGGGAGCTGGCGGAGGAGCTTGCCAAGCCACTCTCCATCATTTATCAGCAGTCCTGGTTAACGGGGGGAGGTCCCGGACGACTGGAGGCTTGCCAATGTGACGCCCATCTACAGGAAGGGCCGGAAGGAGTATCCGCGGAACTACAGGCCTGTCAGCCTGACCTCGGTGCCGGGGAAGATTATGGAGCGGTTCATCTTGAGGGCGCTCACAAGGCATGTGCGGAACAACCAGGGGATCAGGCCCAGCCAGCACAGGTTCATGAGAGGCAGGTCCTGCTTGACCAACCTGATCTCCTTCTATGACCAGGTGACCTGCCTAGTGGACGAGGGAAAGGCTGTGGATGTGGTCTACCTGGACTTCAGTAAGGCCTTTGACACCGTCTCCCACAGCATTCTCCTAGAGAAGCTGGTGGCTCACGGCTTAGACAGGTATACTCTTTGCTGGGTAAAAAACTGGCTGGACGGCTGGGCCCAGAGAGTTGTGGTGAATGGAATTACATCCAGTTGGTAGCCGGTCAGGAGCGGTGTTCCCCAGGGCTCAGTTTTGGGGCCAGTTCTGTTCAATATCTTTATCAATGACGTGGATGAGGGGATCGAGCGCACCCTCAGTAAGTTTGCAGACGACACCAAGTTGGGCGGGAGTGTTGATCTGCTCAAGGGTAGGAAGGCTCTGCAGAGGGACCTGGACAGGCTGGATCGATGGGCCCAGGCCAACTGTATGAGATTCAACAAGGCCAAGTGCCGGGTCCTGCATTTCGGCCACAACAACCCCATGCAATGCTACAGGCTTGGGGAAGAGCGGCTGGAAAGCTGCCTGTTGGAAAAGGACCTGGGGGTGCTGGTTGACAGCCAGCTGAATATGAGCCGGCAGTGTGCCCAGGCGGCCAAGAAGGCCAATGGCATCCTGGCCTGTATCAGAAATAGTGTGGCCAGCAGGAGTAGGGAAGTGATCGTGCCCCTGTACTCGGCACTGGTGAGGCCGCACCTCGACTACTGTGTTTAGTTTTGGGCCCCTCACTACAAGAAGGATGTTGAGGTGCTGGAGCATGTCCAGAGAAGGGCAACGAGGCTGGTGAGGGGTCTGGAGAACAAGTCTTATGAGGAGGGGCTGAGGGAACTGGGGTTGTTTAGCCTGGAGAAGAGGAGGCTGAGGGGAGACCTCATCGCTCTCTACAACTACCTGAAAGGAGGTTGTAGCGAGGTGGGTGTCGGTCTCTTCTCCCAAGTAACTAGCGATAGGACGAGAGGAAATGGCCTCAAGTTGCGCCAGGGGAGGTTTAGATTGGACGTGAGGAAAAATTTCTTTACTGAAAGAGTGGTTAAACATTGGAACAGGCTGCCCAGGGAAGTGGTTGAGTCCCCATCCCTGGAAGTATTTAAAAGACATGTAGATGAGGCGCTTAGGGACATGGTTTAATGGGCATGGTGGTGTTGGGTTGACGGTTGGACTCGATGATCTTAGAGGTCTTTTCCAACCTTAATGATTCTATGATTCTATGGTTAAAGTCACAGAGCTCGTGATTCTGCATACTTCTGATGGTACTTTTCTATAAATGAAATCAAGCACAAAGTCTAACTATTGGACTCATATCAGCAACACTGTTATGCAGCTCTGCTTCATTCCATCAAAGTAATCAGATTTAGATTGATACGAATGAGAACATAATCAATTACTTTATTCTGCTCTCAGTTATTCTTTAGAGACCTTGCTGATATGATGATTTTGTTGGTATCACTGAGGGTAATATTTATCCCTAGAGTATGAAGTGCTATCCTGACTGCAAATAAAAAGCCCAAGTTCTTCCTTCACCAGGAAACAACAGCACCTTTCTGTCCGATTCTGCCTTTGCAGGAATTAAAGAATGGAAGGAGGATTTGAAAGATGACTTTAAATTAGTTCCACATCTGCTGAGTTTCAGTCTACAGAATAGGCAAATTGCTAGACTAGTGAAAGAAGGGCTGCAAAACATCTGAAAAAGAACAAATGCATTAAGATTCCTGTACTGGCAAACCTCAATTGTACGGTGAGGTAAAAAAACATTCTATCAGCTCTGCCCATAGAAACTCCCCATGCAACTAATTTCTGCCCTGGATCCATTTTTATTATTTGTTCCTCTCCTGCTGCTGGAATAGCTGTAAAGGGACCACAGCAGGGCAAAGAACAGTTCTGAGACTGTGTTGTACTAGGCATGTTTACTGTCTGAAAATGTCTTCAAAAGCTGTAAATATGAGAGAACCCACAAGTAATTGCTTTGAGCCCAGTATAGTACATCTATAAAAAAGAAACCTTCAAAAACAACTATAACATCCCAAACAGTAAAGGGCTTGCATTTGATTGCTACAAATGTAGCTTAATGCTTAGCGTCTCAGTGACACTGGTGGTAATCCTGTAGTCCAGGTGCCAAAATCTCACAGATCTCTAGGATCTTTTCAAAAGGACATCTATGCTTCCTGTGGACTTCCAGATCTCTTAAGTAACACATGTAAAAAATATTTTTTCCATTATTTTATCAAAAATTAAGAAAAAATAAACAAACCCAGACAAATACTGCAGTCTAGAAACAAGAGGACTTCACTTGACCCAAACCTAAGCCTTTCCCTATTAAGGAGTGAGGGTATTTAGAAGACACTCACTTCAGAAGAACTGACTTCAGAGTGGCTGCTGCATGCCCAGAACTGATCACGCTGCCCGTGCCCCAACTGCTTGGTCATGCTGCCATCTCATGGGAAAGCCACTAACATCACTCTCCTACAATACGTTACGTTGTCTGATAAAGGCAATTAGGGGTAGCACTCGATAACAGCTAAGGATACCTCGGTTAGCATGGTGGTATCAACAGCCCTGAGGCCTGCTAAGCCTCATCCCACTCCTCTGAGGAAAGGCTGCCGAAAAGAACCGAGGCCCTTATTGCCACCTCACCTCCTCCATCTGCCTCCCACGCCTCAGCAACTTAACAGCAGACCCCGATACCACTCACACCTCTTCTGAGAGGCAGCTGTTGAGGGGCCACCTCAGGGACCTCCTCTTCCCACACACAAGACCAGAGCAGAAAAACACACCCAAATAACGCCCTATTATAACTTAACACCACAACCAGAGGCACTTCCATTCAGTACAGCGCGCCGGTCCCAACATGCATTGCGTCCCCTCGGCAATGCACGCTGGGAAGCATAGTCCTCCTGTCGCAGTGCCCACCGGGAGATGTAGTCTTGTAAGGCGGAAAGGGATTTCCGCCGGCCGCGCTTTGTGTCTGTTAGGCCAGGCGGCTGCCTGAGCCTGTCCTGAACGGGCAACTCCCGTTACAACTAGGGGAGCACGCAAGCAGCTTAGCACCACTAGCCATCTTGTTTTCTGAAACTAAAAGTAACGCAAAAAAACCCAAAACCCTCCGCCTCTCTTCTAAACGAACTCCTCTTTACGGCCTCGACCCTCCTCCAGCCAATAGGCACCAGCGTGGCATTCTGCGAGCCAATGACCAGCTTCACAGTAGCTTGATCACGCACCTTCAGCCAATGCGTGCACCTTTCACCACAGGACGAATGTCCTGTCTCTGTTTTCTTGCCTGTCCATGGGAGGGAAGGGGAGGGGAGGGGAGGGGAGGGGAGGGGGTGGGGTGGGGTGGGGTGGGGTGGGGTGGGGTGGGGTGGGTGTGTAAGCAAACGTAAGTGGGTTCCTTTGCAGATGTACAGCGTGGGGAGGGGGTTGGGGGGGGTGAAGATGGCAGCGGCAGGCAAATGGAATCTGGGCGCTTGTCAGCTCGGTAGGAGCAGCACTTAGCAGACAGCGAAGGCTACTGAGCTGTGCACCCGTTTCGTCGAGAGCTCCATAATAAGGATCTTCATGGAGAATTTTCAGTAAGTGGCAGGTGTTTTGTTACTTCAGGTGATGATGGCTGAGTGGCTGGCGTTGGCCGTGGGATGTCTTTGAGCGTTGTTATGCGGTCTCCCTGTTGGAGTCGTGCCAGAGGTCGCTGGCTAGCATGAATGCTCTAGGTTTCCTCCCCTAATCCTCCGTTTTACAGTGGATGCAAGGTTCAGGAACTGGCTGTTAAGTCAGAAGAGCTAAACTTCAAGCACCAGGTTTGCAAGACAGGGAAGTACTTGCTGCAGCTGTTACCAACTATGGTGTAATGAGCGGAGCGTCCCTCAGTTAATGGAGGGCCTTAATAAGGTCTTGGATCTCAAGATGAGCCAGGGCTGGAGGAAAAAGCTGTGTAAAACTTTTTTTTTTTTTTTTTTTTTTTTTAAATGCTGGACCTTATGCTCAATAGGAGGAGAGGATCTGCTGTGTGGACTATGGAATCCTATAGGTTCTTTGTGCAGTACTACTACTCTGACAGCTGTGTTCTCCAGCAGAGTCCATGTGAACCTTTCTTCCCCTAAGGTGTACTAAGGATTTAACTGCCTTCTCTTCTAGAAGTACTTAAGATATGTTATTGTCTTATCACTTACTGTATCTTGTTTCTTTTTTGGTGTTAGTGCTTCAGTTTCTCTCTGTGTCTGGTATGGTGTGGGAACAGAACAGCAAATGGTGAAGTTCATTATAAATGTGGGGGTGTTACTAATCATGCTAATGTTATTTAGTTTGTCTTGAATTTGTATGCTAGTGCTTGTTTTTTTCCTGTAGTTCCTATTGCACTAGACCTGCTGCATGCACCCAATGAAAGATAATGTCTAATATAAGTAAAACTGTAAAAAAAACCCCAAACAAACAAAAAACCCCACTGAAACCAAAAAGAAATGGTAATAGGCTAATGCTTTAAGTTGTTGCAACTAGAAAAAGGTACTGCACAATATCCAGTCTATGAATAGGGAGTACCACAGAATCCATAGACTTCTTGCAGAACTTGAGATCCATATGCATCATATGGATTGGACTTGAGTAGAATCTCCTTCTGTGACTGCAGTGCAGGAGTCACCTGGAATCAAATATAACAGACTTAGCTGAACTCACTTTTTTTAAGCTGTAAAATAATATGAAGTCCTAGTTAAGTCACTAGAAATTGTCTGGATTTAACATTTCATTCTTTATAATCTTGTTGTGAAGAAAGCTGTAAATAACATGGCAAGTAGGATTTTATTCCACATTGTTTTAATGTAGTGTTAGTTTTCACTCTGAGGATTTCTTATCATATTTGAGGGTTGAGTCTAGGTTTGATAAAAGTATGTCTGTAATGTAAATATAATCGTAAGGTGGCTTTAAGCAAGTGAATTTTTTTTTTAACCTTATAAACAATATGTTACATTAGAAAATAAAATTATTGTGCTTTCCAGAACGTATGACATATGTGAAGTACATCCGGGATCCAAATTGAAGATGATTGTACGTGTTAGTGGAACAGCAAAGTTGAGCATTGTTTGTGCTATCTGCCTGGGATTGACTGGAAAACCTTTTATCGTGTAAGCTGATAAGGTGAATACAAAGTTTTGTAAAATTTTGATGTTTAATCTGAGTTTTATTGAGGGCTCAGCCCATCAGAGGGGAAAAAAAAAAAAGACTGTCTTGTTTTTTTTTTTTTTTTTTTTAATTTTTATTAAAAAAAAAAAAAGTGTCTGAATTGTAGAATAACCCTGGTCCAGAGACAAAGGCTTTTACCAAAGGGATGGGCTTATTTAACTGTTTGTTTGTTTTGGTTGAATTGTGAGATGGAAACGTGAATTCTCCTAGAACCTTACTAGGCTAGGTGTTACATTGGAAGATTTCCAGGCTTCTGTAGTGGGGTAAGAAAATGCCTCCTATTATGTAAATAACACTCAAATAAGAATGCCAACTAAAATTAAGGAAAAATTATAATTGTCTACCATAAATTTCCAAATCTATAAGATCTATAGAAATAATGTCATTGCTGTGTCTGAGAATTTATCTAAAAGCCTGGAGCCATTAAACTTTGATTTAAATGCAAGTTGGATGATTTGGGGATAAGTGTTCCTATTATCTTTAATGGGACTATCATTTTTACTCACAAGAGACAATGTGCTGGCATAATAGTAGGAAGCTTGTTTGCATTGTCAGATGTTCTAGTTTTTCCTCTTGTTTTGTTGGATATTTTGTATAGATGGAATATGTTTCAGTAGAACTTTGAAACACTAAATCTGAGTAGTTAAATGATTTTGTATATTCTCCAGTTACAGCTCAGTCTTGAGCAAATGTAAATATGGAAATTGTCTGCATGGCAGTACTGTATGTTAGTATTATTTATTGGCCCTTCATATATATATATATATTTTAGACTATTAGAGTTAACACTTGGACGTGTTTTTCATTTGTATTGCCTCTGTTCCATTAATTCATGGAAACTCTTTCATCTCTGTGGATCTGTTGATTATAATTTGTTCACTTTTGGAGGTTGAAATTGATCAGAAATTAACATGTAGAGGAAGTTCTAATACTGCTAGTTAATGAAGTTAATAGTGTCTTTAGTTATTGTTAATAGAAATCCAAAATAAATTTTTAATTTTACACTGTCAGTTTTCAATAAAAATATACCGTTACAGAAACCATATTCCACAAATACATATTTTTGTAAGAGAGGCTTTTAAGTAACTGTTATTTTGCAGTAATTTCTGTGATTTCATTTTGTAGGTTTGTCTCTCCGTAAAGCAGGGCCACTTGAAAGGTGTAGTTGAAACTGAACTGTAAGTAGTAAAATTATATTTCCTCATGCATTTTAATAAGATTATTTCCCCACACAGTCATGGGGGGGGATATCTAATATGCAGAGATCTTTCTTTAAGCAGGTGCCTCCCCCCCCAATTTTAAGCTTAAAAACTTATCTGTTGTGGGTTGACCCTGGTAGGCAGCTGAATGCCACACAGCTGCACACACCCACGCTCCCCAGGTGGGATGAGGGAGAGAACTTGTGGGTTGAGATAAAGATAGCTTAATAAGTGAAGGAAAGAGGAAGGGGGGGGGGCAAGTGGGAAACACACCGAAACAAGTGATGCAAAGGCAATCACTCACCACTTCCCACAAGTAGACCAATGCTCAGCCAGTCTCTGAGCAAATGACTACCTACCCAATCCCCCTTCTCTTCCATTTATATTGCTGAACATGATATTATATGGCATGGAATATCCCTTTGGTCAGTTGGGGTCAGCTTCTTGCCCACCCCCAGCCTACTTGCTGGTGGGGGCAGAATGAGAAACAGAAAGCCTTGACCATGCAAGTACTACTTGGCAATAGTCAAAACATGGGTGTGTTAATAACACTGTTTTAGTCACAAATTCAAAACATTGTGCCATAGGGACTGCTATGACAAAAATTAATTCCATCCCAGCCAGACCCATACACTTGTATCACAAGAAATGATCAGTGATGGCTGGTCCTGACTTTCACATTCTGAAGCATTTTACCTTGTCTTGCTTGGTGTTCAAAGAATGTATAGAGAAAGAATGACTTATGTGGCATGTTCAGCTTTTGATTATATTTCAGGTTCAGATGATTCAGTACTGCCGTCATGATGTAGTAGTTGGAATTCATTTTTAAAAAAGTCTAAAATTATGAAACAAATTGCTCTGCTTTTACTTTCTCATACTGATAATGCTTATGTGAGGGGCTCATCTACATTCTTACTGAAGCAAAACAGAAGAAAAAAATAGATCTAATTCCAACTAATGTAATCTTCTAGGTAAACTTTCACAAGACAGAGCAACTGAAATATCATTTGGACTTGATCTGTGAAATTACACCAGTATGATACCAGGACTGTTGTGAGAAATATGCCCACCTAACCACAGTTATCGGTATGCAAATATGACTGAGTCAATCATCTTACCCCTATAAATAGTGAGCAGCCCAAGAGCCCTTTGAGCTCTCCTGCACGGCGGTGGGCTGCATGACAGGATCTCCCCTCGAGTAGGGACACCTCTCAAGGTTACTCCTTGAGGTTGAGAGATTCCTTGCTGCAACAGATCCTTGGTAAGTGACTAATAACGTGCTAAACTTTGAAATCTTAGCTAAGTGATATAAAGGATTAACTGTGCATATATAATCCTGTAGACATGAACTGTTGACCAAGTCTGGGACTAGGACTGGATCCAGCTGCACCTAGGCTCCTGTCTGAGAAGGAGTCTAGAAAGCAAGGGGGTCCTTTCTGAACCTCGTGACTCAACGGGAGGGTCTCCCTGACAGTTCTGTCTGACCCTGTCCTCTATGCAGTAAATAATCAAGTGTACCTTGCCATCGAATCTTGTTAAACCACTGTTGCATTTACCATTGAACTTTGTTAACTCACTGTTTTCTATCAATAAAGTGTATTATTGCACTTCACTCATAAGAGAGAAGCAGTCTCGCTCTATCCGTGACAGACTGATGTCATCTACCTGGACTTGTGCAAAGCATTTCATACTGTCCTGCACAACATCCTTGTCTCTAAAATGGAGAGATGTGGATTTGACGGGCGGACCACTCAGTGGATAAGGAATTGGCTGGATGGTCGCACTCGGAGTTGCGGTTGACAGCTTGATGTCTGGGTGGAAACCAGTGATGAGTGGGGTGTCTCGGGTCAGTATTGGGACCAGTATTATTTAACATCTTTGTCGGGGACATGGACAGTGGGATTGAGTGCACCCTCAGCAAGTTTGTGGATGACACCAAGCTGAGTGGTGTGGTTGATACTCTAGAGGGAAGGGATGCCATCTAGAGGGACCTTGACAGGCTAGAGAGGTGGGCCTCTATGAACCTCATGAAGTTCAACAAGGCCAAGTGTAAATTCCTGCACCTGGGTTGGGGCAATCCCAAACATGGATACAGGCTGGGGGATGAGTGGATTGAGAGCAGCCCTGCGGAGAAGAACTTGGGGGTACTGGTGGATAAAAAACTGAATATGAGCTGGCAATGTGTGCTCGCAGCCCAGAAAGCCAATTGTATCCTGGTCTGCATCAAAAGAAGTGTGGATAGCAGGTCGAGGGAGGTGATTCTGCCCCTCTACTCTGCTCTGGTGAGTCCCCACCTGGAGTACTGCATCCAGCTCTGGGGCCCCCAGCATAAGAAAGACATGGACCTGTTAGAGCAGGCCCAGAGGAGGGCCATGAAAATGATCGGGGGCTGGAGTGCCTCTCCTCTGAAGAAAGGCTGAGAGAGTTGGGGTTGTTTAGCCTAGAGAAGAGAAGGCTCCAGGGAGACCTTATAGTGGCCTTCCAGTACTTAAAGGGGGCCTACAGGAAAGATGAGGAGGGACTCTTTATCAGGGAGTGTAGTGACAGGATGAGGGGTAACAGTTTTAAACTGAAAGAGGGTGGATTTAGATTAGATATTCGGAAGAAATCCTTTACTGTGAGGGTGGTGAGACACTGGAACAGGTTGCCTGGAGAAGTTGTGGATGCCCCCTCCCTGGAAGTGTTCAAGGCCAGCTTGGATGGGGCTTTGAGCAACCTGGTCTAGTGGAAGGTATCCCTGCCCATGGCAGGGGGGTTGGAACTAGATGACCTTTAAGGTCCCTTCCAACCCAAACCATTCTATGATCTTGTAGCACTTGGGAAATTTAATGGGATCACACAACAACAAATGAGAGGGAGGAGGTAGCCATACTGGTGTGACGATGGAAGAAAGAAGGAACTGTGTGACCTTTAAGGCTTGCTAATTAGATAGTTTTGTATGTGCTGTCAGTTGAGACTGACAAGGAAAGCTATTGATGTTCCCCATGTATTTGTTTAGGTAGCAACACTAGCAGTGGTATCTCGCTATCCCACTAGTTCTGCTGTTGAGGTGTTCTTAAACAATAAAGCTGTAGGGAAATGTGTATGAAGTCTTCAGGTCTCCCAGCACCTTCCCCGTGCCTTTACCTGCGTGGCTTCTGCAGTCCTGCATCCCTGACTTTCCCAGTCAGTCTCTGCATGTACTTTATGTACTTTTCACTGGTTACATCCAGTCAGTTCCTCAGAGTTGGATCCTGTAGTCGGTAACCAAAGGGGAAGAGTTGTTTGGGCTTCTTTCTCTGGAAAGGAGAAATGGAGGCAGTCCTGCTAAATGGCCCTGCAGCTATAACAGGGACTGCTACCAGAGCCTTTTTGGTAACTTCTGTGGCTCAACAGTTTCTTGAGCATAGAGCAGGACTTAAAGGTGTTCAGGATCAAATTATGTAAAAGTAAAATTATCCTGATGGAAAGTAGCCCATAAAGGAGGGAGAAGACTAAAGAATGCCACATGCTGCTTCTGAATTTATGCTCAGACAGATTAGGGTTTTTGTGAGAATATCTAAGTTGTCTCATAATTGCACCTTAACAAAAAGTTATGGCGGGGTCCTTCCCAGTTCTTATGGATCATCAGGGATGGTAGTAAAACAAAACCTTGTTAGAGCTTAGACAAGCATCTATTTACTCTTCTGTTCAAGAAGAAAAGCATTCAAGAAAACATGATGAAAAAAGTTAAAATTTAGAAAATTAATACTTGTTTCCACAGTATTTTCTTGTGTATTCACAATATTTGTTTAGAGTAGAACTTTCTGCAGACTCTACCAACATAACTTGCATTTAAAATGGCTTTTCTTTAGTACATATGTCAGTTTAGTGGATATTACTGTGTTATAAGTCTAGTTAATTTGCTATCTGTTAATTTGCTACAGGCAATGGGAAGCACGCCTTTCCCTCCAATCATGTTTTGAGCTGTTCCTTTGCCTTGGATGCTGCCATCCTGATATCCTTAGCTGATAGGCATATTCTTAACTTCCATGTTACATAATTTTTGAGTTAATCATAGCATTTGTACTGGAAAGATGTGGCAGCAACAGTGGAATAGAATCTTTAATTTTCTGAACTAAAATATCTTGTTCAGAAAAATGATAGCTAATTGAAAAATAACCAACCAATCCTCACCCTTAACAGCTACCCTCAAAAGCTGCCAACGAAGCCAAACAGCCCTGGGCAAGAACAGCTAAGGTTTAAGCTTAAGATATGCCAGAACAGCTCCAACAAAACCACATAGGGAATCCCTACAAATGTTTGGAGGGGGGTTGGGTGACTGTTTTAGGAGATAGCTCTGAAAGTTAAGCAGAGTATGATTATCTGACATGGAACTGTAAGTCAGGTGATCTTGATGAGAAATAGGTTGCTGTATTTAAATTCAATATTGATGTATTGCATTATTTTAACTAATGCTGCATCTTTATAACTTTATTTTGTAGGACAAAGTTTGAGAACTTGCAAAACTGAGTAAGATTAAGTTGCTTGAAGCCACTGAAGAATCTATTGGTCCTCTAGAAATGTACCAATTTCACTGCGAACCGAAAAACTTCAGAAACAAAGGAAGAGAACTGGAGGTAAACGTGCACATTCTAGAGACATAGAAAAGTGACTGTAGGGAAATTAGCATAATAAAATTTAACGTGAGATCTTATAGAAGAGGTAGGTGATATTTATTTACAAAATCTGTAAGTGGGTTGACTTTACCCACTCATGCTCATCTCTTCTCAGATTTCATTTACTCACACACTTATGCTTGCAAGCATTAAGACATATCTATGCAAGTGGACTGGATACAGAGTACAAGGGATACCCATTGTCAAGTCCTCATCGCTTCTCTGGGATTCTTGACTGTCAATAACAAACTGTTTTCTGGACAGATCTTTTGTGCCCTTTAGGAGTCATCAACTGTTATGGGGTGATCCTTTGCCTCAGTCTTGCTGACTTCAATTTTCATAAATTTTGGACAAGATTGTTGCCTGTTACCTGTTTTTCCTTGTTTGGAGTATAACAGATGGGCTAACAGGAAAAGGACTGGTGTATGCAATGTGCTGCAACCTTGTTGCCATCCTCCTGGCATTAGGATGCAGGGTCTTTCCCTGATAGTCCCCTGTGCTGTGATCTTACCAGAGAACAGGCTCTTTGATCTTGACAGAAATAACGTGTTTCTCAGTGTTACTGCTGGGAGCAGTGTTTTGGGAACAGTGTCTGTCTTTATCTGTACAGGCCATTCTTGTAATCTTCTCTTGTGCTTATGCACACACGTGCATTTCCATTCATACATGCTGCATTCATCTAACAACCTTAATATTTCTGTTACAAATCTCTGAGATCTTTCATAAGCATTTTTACTACTTGTATTTAGCAGAATCAGTTATGGTTGTTTAGAAGCTTCTAGATTAATGGAGGCTTGACCTGTAAGGAATAACTTAATTGGGAAATGTTTAAGCTCTTTTAAAAGGTTTTCATCAGATTAAGGCTGCTGTTTAAATTAGTTTTGTTTTCACAGAAAGTATGTGATAAGGTACTTGAAAGAGCTGGACAACTATTCCTAGTTGGATTGTTCCCCTCTAATGACTGCTGTACTAAAATGTCCTCCGTAGTGTTAAATTTCTGCTTAGTTATTGTACAGGTGAGGTATGGACTATTTCTGAAAAGTATTTTCATGGAGTTAACGTAAAATATAAAAATATATATTCTTATAGAACTTGTGCAAAGACAAAACTAACTCTTTGGAGAAAATGAGACAGACGATTGAACAATACAAACGAGATGTTGAGAGATACCATGAATGCAAGTGCCACCTAGGCTTAATTGAGATGCTTGAGAGGAAAAGGCCTTGGGTGGTAAGCTTTTATTTTCTTTTTATTTTTCTTACCTAAACCATTTTTCCTAAAACTGCAATATTAGAAATATGCCAAAAATTTCTTTAAAAGAATTTTGATCAGAGTAGCTTGAATTGCTTGGTGCAAACAGGACAGGTCTTGAAATACTGTTCTTGGCCTAACTTTGATCAGAAGTCATCTTGCATATGTAGCTATACTTAAGAAGTTACTTAAAACGTAACTTAAGAAGTTACTGCCCATTTAGCAAAGCCAGCAAAATGGGCCAAAAGCAGTACTCCTTTTATTTGTTGCAGACACAAATGGCTTAATTTAAACTGTTTCTAGCTAGTTCCACTTTGTTCTTCCAACTGTAACTTTTTTACAGGTGTTCTGCATCGGAGGGAATGGTGCAGTGCAGGTTTCTTCGCAGATCTCAATAAGAAAGGCCCGACAACAAATAGCTTAAAATAGATGTTTTAATAAGATAGAATAAAAAGAGGAATATAGATAGCGAGTAAATCTTACGACCCTTCAGATGCTGGGAACCTTGCTTTCATGCAGCATTGGATGGACCCTGGATGGATTTTCCCACAGCATGCTGTGCAGATCCTGTCTGTGGAGAGGTTCCTCTTTCCTTCCGTACCGTGGTGCCTTTTATTTTGTGTAACAAAGCCATGTATCTTCTCCTGATGGGTTGGAATGATAACATCCACCAGCGCACAACGCAGGCCGGCATGGGGCATTCCAGCAGATTCCCTTACAGCAGCTACTCATGCTAACCTATGGGCTTCTCAAGCCTCAAGTACAAGGCCCAATAGAGTAGACATGGCTTGCCCAAGATCACTAACTCCTTGAATACAATGTCTTCCACAAGGCTCCGAATATACCTGGCATTTACCAGGTACACATCAATTCTTTACAACCAGCTGATAGAAACAGACTCATTTCACTGTTTCAAATTCTGGCATAGCTTTTGCTTGTAGTTCTTTATGCTGTTGTCTTTTGAATAGTCTTTTAACTTCTTCTATGTTTTCATTTCCTTTAATTAAGACTTTTCAGTTGACTTCTCTGATTTTCAAGCTGCTTAAGTTTATTGGAAACCACAAAACTTATTTTTCTGTCCAAGTTCATACTGGACTTCTGTGTGTTCTTTCAAGCACCTTCCAAAGAGGAGACGAAGTTGAAATACTGGGAACTGTGTTGAAATGAGACATAGTAAAGATCTCTGACCTTGACTCAGTACTGTGGTGTGGTGGGTTGACCTTGGCTGGCTGCCAGACACCCCCCCCACACACACACCTAGTTGCTTTCTCACTCCCCTTCCTCAACAGGACAGGGGGAGAAAATAAGATGGACAAGCTCGTGGGTTGAGATTTGGTTTCTTCACCGAAAGGGTTGTCAAGCACTGGAGCAGGCTTCCCAGGGAAGTGGTTGAGTCACCATCCCTGGAGGTATTTAAAAGATGTGTAGATGTGGCGCTTAGGGACATGATTTAGTGGTGGACTTGGCAGTGTTCCGTTTATGGTTGGACTCGATGATCTTAAGGGTCTTTTCCAACCTAAATGATTCTATGTTTCTATGATTCTAAAGGCAGTTTAATGAGAAAAGCAAAGGCCACGTGTGGAAGCAAAGCAAAAAGAGGACATTTATTCTCTACTTCCCATCAGCAGGTGATGTCCAGCTACTTCAGTATGCATAGCAGTTGCTTTGGAAGACAAATGGCTTAACCACAAATGCCCCCCCTCCTTTCTCTTAGCTTTTATTGCTGAGCGTGACATCATATAGTATGGAATATCTCTTTGGTCAGTTTAGGTCAGCTGTCCTGGCTATGCCCCTCCCAAACTCTTGCCCACCCCCAGCCTACTGGCCTTTGGAGGGTGGTTTGGAGAGAAAGCCTTGATGCTGTGGGAGCACTGCTCAGCAGTAGCCAAAACATTGGTGTGTTATCAACATGGTTCTAGCCACAAATGCAAAGCATAGCATTATATGGGCTGCTATGGGGAAAGCTAACTCTGTCCCAGCCAGACCCAGTACATGTGGTCAGAGGCTACCACTCAAAACTTCATCTTGCAGGTCCCCTAGGTCTGCAGCTGGGACCCTGTGCTCTGTTTCCTTAAGAGTGTAGTTTCCTTTGTATTTATATGACAATCATAAGAAAATTGGTGAACCTGCCTTCAGTGCCTCATACTTCCAGGCTTGAAGCTATCCTTCACACGCTCAAGAATATATTGATGATTTTGAAGCTGCCTTGACCATCCCTGAGGCTGACCCTTTTAAAAAAAACAACTGTGTTTGTCAAAGTTGTCAAACCAGATTGTGGGGCTCACTAAAGTCTGTTACGAGACTTCTAAAATAGAACCTCTTTCTGTTGTCATATCTTGTCCAAGTTACACTAAGGTACTAGAGTACATCTGCCAAGTGATTACTGTGCTAGTAGAGGGGCGTCCAGAGCTTGTATGATACTTGGTAATTGTTGCTTTTGTGAAAAGACCGCTCCTATGTTCCTGAATGTCATAGCTTCTGCCGTGTAGTTCACATCCAGTCACTCATCTTGTACTACCAATGAGAGAGGAATATATCTTATGTGTTTATTTCTTGCCCTTTTTCAGTCTCTGTTTTTGAGTTATGAAATCTACCTGTTGGATTCTCTCTGAGAAAGAATTGAGATGGCTTTGTGTACTTTGTGTATTCTCACACTTCATATGTGAATATACGATGTAGGGAAAGAGAACATGCTTTTTTGATGCACAAGCATAAATTGTTTGATCACAGGTGATATGCATATGCCTGCAGAGTAAGAATACATGTGGACTGTGCATCTTGAAGAACTGGGGTCACCAGTAAGTCACGCTTTATATGCACGCACACATTTGAATTTGAAAGAAAATTCTGAAGAGTTTGAACATAGTTTGAGGTTGTATGCTGTAGCTAAAAAAAAAGCATAGTTTCTAAAGCCTGATAGTGATTATATCAGTTTTGAGTCTCTCATGGAAAAAAAATTGACACTTTCTATTTTTCTGTCTAGAATTGCATAATCACTGAACATCCTCAAAGCAAACTTAGTTCTTCAGAGCACTACAGTGGCTGTAGAGAAGAACAGAGTAGAATCAGAGTATAAAGCAGTAAGTGTATAGCTAAGAGCTTCAGATGTAACTCTTTCTGTGAATACTGGGATATCCACCGTGGAAAATATCTTGTGTGGAAGCCTTTATAGCATAGAATAAAGATGCTTCTGTGCCTCTCTTTAGGAATGGGTGTTACCATTGCTTTAGCCCTGATTTCTGTAGCTTGATTCACTACTTCAGCTTCTTCATTAAAAGCTGAATAGGAACTTTGCTTTCCTCAATTAAGACAGCTAAGCATCTGTGAAAACATGGTGAACATTCATTATGTCCTGGATTTTGTTATTATCATACGTAGTCCAGGTACAAAGGCTAGCTATTCTTTGGAAGTGTTCTTTCTTCTGAGTCTGTGGTAGACGAATAGACCCAACCCACGTGGGAGATGTAGGCTCAAGATGAACCAGAAAGTACTTTAGAAGAATAGAGCAGAGCAGTTTTACCCTTTGTTTCATGGTTTACATTCTCATACTGTAATTAAATGCCCTTCTTGGAGGAGAGAAAACAGCATAACCAATCCTTCCATTGATAAGATTAGGAAGCTATGCAATTGTATTGGGTTTACATGGCAAGGTTTTGGGGAGGGGGCCTGCAGGGGTGGCCTCTGTGAGAAGAGACCGGGGCTGCCCCCCATGTCAGACAGAGCCAGTTTCAGCCAGATCCAAAACTGCTGGCCAAAGTGAAGCTGGTGGTGCCTCTGTGAGAACATATTTAAGAAAGGGGAAAAAACTGCTGCGCAGCAGCTGGGAGAGAGAGGAGTGAGAATATGTGAGAGAAACAACCCTGCAGACACCAAGGTCAGTGAAGAAGGAGGGGGAGGAGGTGCTCCAGGCGCCAGAGCAGAGATTCCCCTGCAGCCCACGGAAAAGACCATGGTGAAGGAGGTTCTTCTGTGCATTATAAGTTTTTACTTAAATGGAAATCCAAAGTCAAGCTTCCCCACGTGCTGCATGAAGAAGTCTTTGAATTAAGTCTTTAGCCCCTTCTAAGAAGTTTCCTCTCCTGTATTCCCCTGTGAGTAATATGTGTTGCACTCTGGGGTTTGTCTATTGTTTTCTACTTTAAGATGCCCTGTCATGGGGAAAACTCAGTATATCTTAGCTGAATTATGTATTATCTCAAATGAAGTATATCTTGAAATAATACATTTCAAGTGTCCCCTTCCCTTCCAACTTCTTAGGTTTTTGGCTGTGATAATTTTTATTTTCTTCTACAGCAGTTCTGCAGTAAGAGAGTCTTGCCCCAAAGCTGACCTTGAAGTGCTAAGATGAGATTTATCTCCCAAACAATTTTGAGCCTTTAGAACATCTGAATAAATATCTGGTTAAGATTTGAAGCAAACACAAAACCCACTTATTCCATCTAAGAGAAGATGATCATATATGTTCCTTTTGTGAGGTCTTAGCACTGGGATATTGTGGAGAGAGCAGCATATTCATTGTGTAGGTGTCTGTGTATGTGTTGTGGGTTTTTTTTTTTTTTTTTTTTAAAACACTTAGATGGAAAGGCCAAAAAAGCATGTATTCTTGAACAAGTCAAACTAGCAACAACAGATTTCTGGGGGTTTTATTTTGCCGTGACAGTTTAAGTGAGAACCTTAGTGTTATTTTACCAACTTCTGGTATTTAATTCATTTAATGAGCCTAAGAAGCAAATCTCTGTTTGACCTGCATTGAACATTAGGGAGGACTATTAGCTCCATCTGCTAATTGTCACAGTTGCCTGCATGTTTATGATGATTGTTTGAAAGAGCCTTGCTAAACTGTCTTGCTTTGATAGCTTGTTAATTTTTAGGTTCATTTGTTGCAAATTTGTTTAAATAATTGATGTTAATACTCAGTATGTACATAGCAGCATTTACTACTTAAGCCAAGTTTTAAGAAAATGCAAATTCTGTTTTTCTATGTATAAATTTCCAAACTTTAATTAAATACTGTCAACAAACATACGTTCAAACACCAATTCATGAGAAAACATTGGCTACTGGTAACTATATTTTCTTAAACTAGCTTCTCATTTTGCACGTGCTGGTTTTGTCTGGGATAAAGTTAACTTTCTTCATAGCAGCTAGTATGGGGCTATGTTTTGGATTTGTGCTGAAAACAGTGTTGATAATACAGGGATGTTTTCGTTACTGCTGAGCAGTGCTTACACAGAGTCAAGGCCTTTTCTGCTTCTCTCACCACCCCACCAGCGAGTAGGTTGGAGTTGCACAAGTAGTTGGGAGGGGGGGACACAGTTGGGACAGCTGACCCCAACTGACCAAAGGGATATTCCATACCATATGACGTCATGCTCAGCAATAAAACTAGGAGGGAGGTTGGTGGTGGGGGGTGCTGTTCAGGGCATCGGTCGGTTGGTGGTGAGCAATTGTTTTCATTTGCATCACTTGTCTTTCTTGGGGTTTATTTTTCTCTCTTTATTTTCTCTCTTTATTTTCATTTTCCTTACAATTTATTATCCTCCCCCCCCCCCCCAATTATTAAACTGTCTTTATCTCAACCCATGAGTTTTCTCACTTTTACCCTTCTGATTCTCTCCCCCATCCCACCGGGGGGGAGTGAGTGAGCAGCTGTGTGGTGCTTAGTTGCTGGCTAGGGTTAAACAATGACAGCACAAAACCAATTGTACCACTGATGAGCACAACAGAATACAAATTGCTTATGAATACAGAATGTAAGTGGATTCTGTTGTTTGGTAAATGCCTTCCAATAAGTTGTGATTGGAGCCCCACACTAGTATAGAACTTTCCCCAAGTGCCCAGATGGAACTCTTTCCAAGTTGGTTCTTATGCTGTTGGCTGAAACAAATTTAAAGTTCTTTCTAGGCTAGGTTTTTTTCCTGGTAGTATCTCTGTTGAAAACAGTATTCTTTCTACTTAGAGTTACTTTTATATCTACGTGGCTTTCATTGAGGCACCTTTAGAAAATGAACAGGAACCTGTAACATTGCCATGCACTTTAGAATACATAGGAGGGAGTGGGAATCAACGCTTGTGTATTTTTTGTATTTATTTGCATATATTTAGCATGTGGATATGACAATCAAGTGGCAAAGCTGAATGAAAATTGACTTAACTTGCTGTTGACTTGTCAGTGCATTTATTCTAGCATGTCCTTCACAGCCACATCAGATGTCTATTGTTTTCCAGTCTTCCTGTTGAATGTTGAAGTTTTCCTCTGCCCAAATGCGGGTTCTCTTTGTACCCTGAAGAATTTTACTTGCCTCAGGCTTGGATCATGCATATTCAATGTTGAAACTGTTTCAGATTTTCGGTGCCTAGAGATGAACACAAAATCCTACTTCATGCAGCTTTCCAGGGCTTGAAGTGGGAGCTTTTATGTACAATTGAAAGCTGAGGTTCCCCACTTAAGATGATTCAGAATTTACTTTGGCTCTGGAAATGATAGAGGCATAAGTATAAAATTGATGTTTCTTTTATGGAGGAAAAAAAACCCACCACAACCACATGGGTGTGTTGCCTTTCCCTGGATCCTTTGCATTCATTATCATGAGGTCAAACTCATACATTTCAAATGAAACCAATTGGCTTTTAAAACTCTGGGATACAAAATAGACTTCAGTTTCAATTTAGAAGCTTCTAAAATGTTCCTTTAAAAATGTGGGGTTTTGAATGTAATACAGGGCATATATAGATATGTAATGGAACATAAGCATTACCTTGTACAGTTTTATTATGTCATTTTGAACTGGCATAAATATCTTGGCTGTGACTAAAAGGGCCATCCTCAACTTCTGGCTACATTATCTGTATAGCTTTAATGCCAGTCCTTTATGCCCCTGTGTAACACTTGCCTCCTTTTCTAGCATTAACTTTGTAGAAGTGGAGAGGGGGGAAAAAAAAATCTAAAAAAAGGTTATGCTTTTTTTTTTTTAAACCTTTCTGAAAATATCAGCACAGTATAGGAAAATATCTTTCCCAGTGTGTTTGTGAAGTTTGTGAAGTGCTTAACTGTATTGCACAATCTTTCCTAGTGCTCTGTGGAGGGAAGGGAAAACAGAACTTTTGAGTTGATGTATGCTATACAGAACAGCAGCCCTAATTCTTCAGTGAACATAAAAACTCTGTTGCTGATCACTCATGATAGCACCTGTTACTACTGTTTCTGTTGTACTCAGTAAATAGATAAGTTAAATTGCCAGAAAGTAATGTGAGCTGTCTATCGATGATTGATTGTGTCCCATATTTAAAAAATGTAGAAAAAACACTTGTCCAAATATATAGTTTCCAAATGATGAACACTTCAGGGTTTGGGGTTTTTTTGCCACTGGAGGGGCTCCCATATTATACACAATTTTAAAAATGGGGTGATAATTATAATCCTATGCTTTGGAGAGCTTTCTTTAAACTTCCCCAACTGTCAGAAGTTTTGAAGCAAAATATTGTGCAGATGGATTTCAGCTTAGGGTTTTGTGCCTCTAGAAAAAGTGAAAACAGTGCATTCCTACGGTGTAACCGTCCATTAAAAAGATGAATTGCATGTGTAATCACTGAATAAATGTATAGAAAAAAAATCTTTTGGATTAAAAGCTCCCAGTCTCTTGGTACATAATCCTTTCCAATTCAGAGTTGTTGGCAGCTCCCACCTATCTGCAGCTCAGTGCTCACTTGAGCTAGAAGACAGCAATAAGCAGTTATTCCCAAGCACTTCCTATTTTGCTTGTGGAAGCAACAGGTCTGAGGTAGGGAGTGCACATGTGGGAGATAGGTAGGTGAGATTTCTGGGCACAGAGAGGAAGAGATACTTAAGGCTCTTCAAGCTCTCTTGCCTGGATACTGCTGTTTTAAGATAATCTTTAGCTTAGTGTTTTATGAAGGTAGTAGCATTGTATTATAGAAGTGTATTGGGTATATACGGCAAGGTGTTTTGGTGGGGTGGGACACAGAGGTGGCCTCTGTGGGAAGAGGTTAAGGGGCTGCCCTGTGCTGGGTACAGACAGTTCTAGCCAGCTCCACAACAGACCCACTGCAGGCCAAAGCTGAGACAATCAGCAAAGTTGGTGGTGGCTGTGTGAAAACATATTTATAAAAACAAAGGGAGGAGGAAGGAATAAAAAGAACGATGAAACAGCAGAGGGAACACTGAAGTCGGAGAAGGAAGGGGAGGAGGTGGTCCAGGGGCCAGGGCAGTGATTCCCTGCAGCCCATGGAAGAGCCCGTGCTAGAGCAGATGGATATTTCCTGAAGGAACTGAGGCCCATGGAGAAGCCCATGTTGGAGCAGAGTTTTCCTGACAGGAACTGCAGCTCATGGAGAACCTGTGCCAGAGCAGGGGAAAAGTGTGAGAGGGAAGGAGCAGCAGAGAGAAACTGCTGTGTACTGGCCATACCCATACCATGCTGCTTGCAGGGGGGGATAGAGGAGTCTGGAGAGAAGGACTGAAGTTGAGCTTGGGAGAGAGGGAAGAAAAGGTGGTATTTTAATGTTTGGTTTTGTTTCTCACTACCCAAATCTATTTTAATTAACAGTAAGTTAAATTAATATTCCCCAAGTTGAGTCTGTTTTGCCCATGACAGTAAGGGGTAAGCAATCTCCTTGTCTTTATCTTGAGCTTTCTCATCCTATTTTCTCCCTCTGCCCTGTTGAGGAGGGGAAGTTAGTGAGTGGCATGTAGGTGTTTGGCTGTTTGCAAGGGCTAACCCCTCTTCCCCCCCCCCCCCCCGCCCCGCAAAGTCATAGGACTGGGCCAGTTATCTTACCTATAGTAAGTTCTGAAGAGTTTAGACTTAAGACTAATGTTTAAAATAGAAAACTGTATCTGCTTTTCACTTATTTTACAATATTGATTTAAAAATTGTAGGTATTTTTGTGTTTTGGTAGTTGTATTATAAAGGTCTGTTGTGGTTCAACCCTAGTCGGCAACTAAGCACCACGCAGCCGCTCGCTCACTCCCCCCACAGTGGGATGGGGGAGAGAATCAGAAGAGTAAAAGTGAGAAAACTCATAGGTTGAGATAAAGACAGTTTAATAGGTAAAGCAAAAGCCGTGCGTGCAAGCAAAGCAAAACAAGGAATTCATTCACTACTTCCTATCAACAGGCAGGTGTTCAGCCATCTCCAGGAAAGCAGGGCTCCATCACGTGTAACGGTTACTTGGGAAGACAAAATGCCATCACTCCGGATGTCCCCCCTTCCTCCTTCTTCCCCCAGCTTTTTATTGCTGAGCATGACATCATATGGTATGGAATATCCCTTTGGTCAGTTGGGATCAGCTGTCCCAGCTGTGTCCCCTCCCAGCTTCTTGTGCACCCCCAGCCTACTCGCTGGTGGGGCAGTCTGAGGAGCAGAAAAGGCCTTGACTCTGTGTAAGCACTGCTCAGCAGTAACGAAAACATCCCTGTGTTATCAATATTGTTTTCATCACAAATCCAAAACATAGCCCCATACTAGCTACTATGAAGAAAATTAACTCTATCCTAGCCAAAACCAGTACATTCTCCACCCCTTATTCCATACCGTTGACATCGTGCTCAGGTCCCACACTATCCAATACATCCTCATTAACCACATCTCCCCTTCCTGTCCTTTGATATATACACAGATATCATTACCTTACTCTATGGACCACCCCTGTCAAATGTCCATTAATGTCCACAAAATGTCCACTGAGTTAATTTAGTTCATGACTTTGGGCTCCATTTGTTATGGTGGTCACTCAGGACAGGAGAGATGGTGCGTTGCGTGGAGTTATTGGGCACCAAAGCCAGCTCAGGTTAGGTCACTGCTGCACTTGCGCTGCTTCTTGTAAGGCTTGTCCTCCATTGGTTCAGGTGGTTCCTGCTATAGTAATTCTTATAACATGCAACTCAAATCATGGGTTACAAAAATTTATATCTTTTACAGTTGCCACCCCAATCCCTTTGGAGCAGACCATTGGGTTTAACATTGCAATGAACTCCTCCCCTTGCCCCTGCTCCGGCTTGGACTTATCCATGGACCACAGTCCCTTAGGGATGTACCTGCTCCAAGTGGAGACTTTGAGGTGCACCTGTTCCAGCGTGGCCTTCTCCATGGGCCACAATGCCTTCAGAGATATACCTGCTCCAGCGTGGCCTTACCCACAGCCACAGTCCCATCAGGAGTGAACCTGCTCCAACATGGCCTTACCCATGGCTGCAGTCCCTCCACAGGTGTACCTGCTCTGTGGTGGGCTTCTCCATGGCCACATGCTTTGAGGTGCTCCAGCATGACCTCATGCACAGACACTGATGCTTCGAGATGTACCTTCTCCAGCGTGGACTTATCCCTGGGCCACAATCCCCTCAGACATACACCTGCTGTGGCACAGACATAACCACAGCCACAGATGCTTCGAGATGTACCTGCTCTGGCATGGGCTTATTCACGGCCACAGACACTTCGGGGTGTCCTGCTCCCGTGTGGACTCATCCTCAGGTCACAGTCCCTTCGACTTGAGTTCACCCTGGAGTTCCAGCCTGTCCAGTACAGCAGCACAGAAACAGCAGCGATGCCCTGGCCATCTGCCAGCCCAGGCACATCGCCATTGCTGTTATCAAAATGTTCCCAGGTACAGCAGAGTAAGATGATAAGCAGTACAGCAGTACAGCAAGCAGTGAAAGCAAAAAGCAGCCACTAACGAGCACTAGACTCTAATATACAGTAAGGCAAGCAAGCCCCATGGCAAGCACAGGAGCGTGCCAATTAATAGCTAAACAGCAATAACAGCCATAAATTCGATCTAGTACATTCCAATCAAATCTGTCATTATCTCGAACCCCTAGTGCCCCGCGTTGGGCACCAAAAAGGACTGTCGTGGTTTAAAGCCAGACGGCAACTAAGCACCACACAGCCGCTCACTCGCTCCCCCCACAGTGGGATGGGGGAGAGAATCAGAAGGGTAAAGGTGAGAAAACTTGTGGGTTGAGATAAAGACAGTTTAATAGGTTCTGCTGGTTTTGGCTGGGATAGAGTTAATTTTCTTCATAGTAGCTAGTATGGGGCTATGTTTTGGATTTGTGATGAAAACAATATTGATAACACAGGGATGTTTTCGTTACTGCTGAGCAGTGCTTACACAGAGTCAAGGCCTTTTCTGCTCCTCAGACTGCCCCACCAGCGAGTAGGCTGGGGGTGCACAAGAAGCTGGGAGGGGACACAGCTGGGACAGCTGATCCCAACTGACCAAAGGGATATTCCATACCATATGATGTCATGCTCAGCAATAAAAAGCTGGGGGAAGAAGGAGGAAGGGGGGACATCCGGAGTGATGGCATTTTGTCTTCCCAAGTAACCGTTACACGTGATGGAGCCCTGCTTTCCTGGAGATGGCTGAACACCTGCCTGTTGATAGGAAGTAGTGAATGAATTCCTTGTTTTGCTTTGCTTGCACGCACGGCTTTTGCTTTACCTATTAAACTGTCTTTATCTCAACCTATGAGTTTTCTCACTTTTACTCTTCTGATTCTCTCCCCCATCCCACTGTGGGGGGAGTGAGCGAGCGGCTGTGTGGTGCTTAGTTGCTGGCTGGGGTTAAACCATGACATAGGTTGTCTCCCTGCAGCCCATGGAGGTCCACGGTGGATCAGATATGCTCCCTGCAGCCCGTGGAGGACCCCATGCCAGAGCACTTGTCTCCTTGAGGCAAGAAAAATTTAGCTCTATTACAAGAGCATGCTTTTGATCAGTTTACCTTGGCACCTTTTGACTCTGAGCAGAAAAGCAGAATGCGTTCTGATTTCACGTACCTTTGCTGATTCTGATGTTTTCTATGGCTGGTATGCTAGCATCACCTCTGCTTAGAACTGGAATTAGAATGTGAGAAAATGACTTGTGGCATTTAAATGTTGAGCTCTTTCTTAAGGAGTTAGTGAAATACAATGCAAAGTCACAGGCAGTAGTGAAAAGCAATAGGAAGTTTAAAATAAAAAGATGTGTATTTTAATATCTCTTCTAATAGCAACAGTTTCGTGAACTGGATGATAGAAAGCATGTTCTTATTAAGAACTGCAACGAATTGCTGAAAAAGCTTGACAGGTGTGCAAACTGAGTCCAGATCACTATTTTCCAAAATAATTTCAAAAAGTGTTTACAAAACAGGAATCTCCAGTACATTTCTTAAGTTTTGTTACATGTACACCATTATAACTTTTCTAACAAAAAATATTATATACTTAATACTAGAAGTGTACCAGTAAAGGATCATATGTATTTCTGGTAGTACTGACTTGTATGAAGTCAGGCAAAAATGCCAGGAGGCCTGCATGGATGAACAAGGAGCTCCTGGACAAACTCAAACACAAAAAAGGAAGCATACAGAAGGTGAAAGCAGAGACAGGTAACCTGGGAGGAATACAGAAACATTGTCTGAGCATCCAGGAATGAGGTTAGGAAAGCTAAAGACCAGATGGAATTGAATGTTGCCAGGGATATCAAAGACAAATAGAAGGGCTTTTCTAAGTACATAGGTGACAAAAGGAAGACTAGGGAAAATGTGGGCCTGCTGCTGAATGAGATGGGGGACTTGGTGACACAGGACATGGAAAAGACTGAGGTACTGAATGCCTCCTTCGCCTCAGTCTTTACTAGCAAGACCGGCCTTCAGGAATCCCAGGTCCCAGAGCCCAGGGGGAAAGGCTAGACAAAAGAAAATGGACCCTTGGTGGAAGAGGATCAGGTCAGGGAATACTTCAGCAAACTGGACATACATAAGTCCATGGGCCCTGATGGGATGCACTCACGAGTGCTGAGGGAGCTGGCTGATGCCATTGCAAGGCCACTCTCAAAAATCTTTGATCAGTCATGGCAATTGGGAGAAATGCCCGAAGACTAGAGGAAGGCAAATGTCACTCCTATCTTCAAGAAGGACAAGAAGGAGGACCCAGGGGACTACAGACCGGTCAGCCTCACCTCGATCCCTGGGAAAGTGATGGAGCAGCTAATCCTGGGAATCATTTTCAGGCACATGGAGGACAAGGAAGTCATCAGGAGTGGTCAGCATGGATTCACCAAGGGGAAGTCATGCTTGACCAACTTGATAACCTTCTATGATGAAATGACTGGCCTGGTGGTTGAGGGGACAGCAGTGGATATTGTCTACCTAGACTTCAGGAAGGCTTTCGATACTCTCTCCCATAAGATCCTCATAGAGAAGCTGATGAAGTATGGGCTGGATGAGCAGACAGTGGAGGTGGATTGAAAACTGTCTGAATGGCCGGGCCCAGAGGGTGGTGATCAATGGCACGAAGTCTAGTTGGAGGCCAGTAACTAGTGGTGTACCCGATGGATCAATACTGGGTCCAGTCCTGTTCAACATCTTCATTAATGATCTGGATGATGGGGCAGTGTACCCTCAGCAAGTTTGCTGATGACACAAAACTGGGAGGAGTGGCCGATATGGCAGAAGGTGGTGTTGCCATCCAGAGGGACTTCAACAGGCTGGAGAAATGGGCTGACAGAAACCTCATGAAGTTCAACAAGGGGAAGGGCCAAGTCCTGCACTGGGGAAGGAACAACTCCAAGCACCAATATATGCCGGTGGCCACCCATCTGGAAAGCAGCTTTGCAGAAAAGGACCTGGGGGTCCTTGTGGACACCAAGTTGAACATGAGCCAGCAATGTGCCCTTGTGGCAAAGAAGGCTAACGGTATCCTGGGCTGCATTAGGAGGACCGTTGCCAGCAGGTCAAGGGAGGTGATCCTTCCCCTCTACTCAGCACTGGTGAGGCTACACCTGGAGTCCTGTGTCCAGTTCTGGGCTCCCCAGTACAAGAGAGACATGGACATACTGAAGAGACTCCAACGAAGGGCCATGAAAATGATTAAGGGTCTGGAGCATCTCTCCTATGAGGAAAGGCTGAGAGAGCTGGGACTGTTTAGCCTAGAGAAGAAAAGAGAAGGCTCATGGGGATCTTATCATTGTGTACAAATACCTAAAGGGAAGGTACAAAGAGGACAGAGCCAGGCTCTTTTCATTGGTGCCCAGAGACAGGACAAGAGGCAATGGGCACAAGCTGAAACGCAGGAGGTTCCACCTGAACATAAGGAAACATTTTTTTTTACTATGACGGTAACTGAGCACCAGAACAGGTTGTCCAGAGAGGTTTTGGATTCTCCCCCTTTGGAGCTATTCAAGGGCCATCTGGACATGGTCCTGGACAACCTGCTCTAGGTGGCCCTGCTTGAGCAGGGGGGTTGGACCAGATGATGTCCAGTTGTCCCTTCCAACATCTACCATTATGTGATTCTGTGTGATTCTGTGTATTAGAGGAAAAGAAAAATTAATTAGACAACTAACAGCAAAAATAAAATAGCACTTCTGTATAAGTATGTGATTATTAGAATAGAATGTATGTAGCAAAATAAAAGGTAACATTTCAAGTTTTCTTGAGTGTAAGCTCATCTTTTAGCTTTTGTAATTACAGTATTTTTGTATTTAATTGCTCTCCCTAAAGGAAAATTCAATTATTAAAAATGGTTTTACATGGTTATTTCTAATTCTAGGTCCAAGTTAGATGGCTAAACCTCTTGAAAAAGCTGGTCAAGCAAATTAATGAGAAGTCCAATAACTTCTTTAGTTCTATGTAGTGTGCTGGTGAAGTTGATCTTCATGTAGGAAGTGAGGTATGACTTAATTTTCATATAGAAGAAGAAATTCATGTTGTCGTGCATCTTCCTTGTGGTTAGTCTGGCTGAGATGGAGTTAATTTTCTTCATAGAAGCCCATATGTTTCTGTGTTTTGTATTTGTTACTACAACAGCGTTGATAACACACCAATGTTTTAGCTATTGCACAGCATCAAGGCCTTTTCTTTTTCCTGCTCTGCTCTGCCAGCAAGTAGGCTGGGGGTGTGCAAGAAGGGAAAGGGACACAACCAGGACAGCTGACCCCAACTGACCAAAGGGATATTCCATACCGTATGACATATTGCTCAGCAATAAAAGCTGGGAACATGTTAGTGGTTATGGCATTTGTGTTCCCAAGCAACTGTTACACGTGCTGAGGCCCTGCTTTCCAGGAAATGGCTAAACATCTGCCTGCTGATGGGAAGTAGTGAATGAATTCCTTATTTTGCTTTGCTTGCGTGTGCAGCTTTTGCTTTCCCTATTAAACTGTTATTATCTTGATCTGTAAGTTTTTCTCGCTGTTTCCCTTCCGATTCTCTCCCCCTTCCTGTTGGGGGGGGAGTGAGTGAGTGACTTGGTGGGGGCTTAGCTGCTGGTCAGGGTCAATCCACCACATGTTAAGTGTTGTTCATAAGCCATTCAGGCTGTGGGTCTGTTGAGACTGATCTGACCATCACGTACCAAATCCTATTCAAATGGAGAGAGTCCATCTAAGTGGTGGTGCTATTATCTCTGCCAATTAGGAGAATCTCTCATTAGCTCCCCTCAGTAAGATACCACCCTCAAAAAGGTCAGCGCAGCACCATTTGTTTTGAAAGTGTGCCACATAATTTTTCCACTTAGGTTCCTGATCATCAGGCGTGGTTATCAAAATACAATCTACAAATCTGAGAAGCTAATTATTTGTTTGATAAGCTGCATTAGAAGAGAATTCTTCCTTAATGGGGGAGAATGAAATGGTAACCAAAACCAGCTTGCAAATGGTTTTAGTTGCAGTAAGTATCACTTTGCTCCAGCACATCTGTCATGGTCATACAGCATTCATCAGCATGGCTGGGCTTCAGTTTTCCTTGGAAATGCTAACCTGTTGCCAGCAGGGGAAACACTGAGGGTGAGAAAGGTGACCTTTCTTCAAAATCAGAAAAACCTTGCACTTGGGCAAATTGAGTTTGTAATTATGTCAAATCATCTTAATTCTCTTCCAAAGTCTGTATGCATTTGCCTAAACCTCAAGGATTCACAGTTCCATGTTTCTATAATAGAGATTTTTAGTATATGAAAGTAAATACCTTACACTTTGCAGTCCTGAGGATGTTTGTCTGCCTGTGGTTGTAGTAAAACACTGGGAACACCAAAAGATTGCTTGTTTTCCTGACTTAGCAGATCAGCTGATAAACAATAAATCCTATCAAATATTAGATGCTATCTGGTCTGTACGTTACTCATCCCAAAGCAAGACATGAAGGTAGCAAAGAAGCCAAACACTGTTCCTACAGACTTAAAATTCATTAAGACAGTTTTAAGACTCTAAGGGGGTATGGCTTATTTACTTTATGGCAAGTTTTAGACCTTGTCAAGCCTACCGTTATCCAGGGACTCTGCTCTGATGGGTCACCCAGATTCATATGCATTTTGATGTCTGTGGTATGCAGCAATCTGAACCAATCTGGCATGTGCCAGCTTCTATGGGATGGGCTTCTCATTGTCTCCTTGCCACAACTCTCTAAAACTAGAAGTATTCTGCAACTAACCATCAGGGAGTCACCTTCACTTCTTTCTTTTACCCTAAGTATTAGTGTTGCATATAGAAGAACAAGCACGGATGGCCTCAAACTGCAGGATTTCTGCTTCTACAATAAATATAGAAAAACATTAACATCTTAGAACCCAAATTCCTGAAACTTGTGAATCTTCAATGTAGCTCTCATTAAAATGATAGGCACAGATAAAGATTGTCTTATGTAGACCAAATTGTAAGCAATCAGTATGGACTTTCTGCACTGGGGACTATAATCCCATTCCTGCACTGAGTTTACATGAACTTCAGAAAGATTAGCAAGTACTCCAGAGATTTTTGTTCTTTTTTTTCTCTTAGAATCATGAATTTATTTCCTTGCATGGGCCTTCTTTGAACCACATCTGTTATCCCCGCACTTATGCCTCATTGACTCAGACTACTGTCAAGCATCAATTTTCTGTTAAAGAAAAGGCCAGAATTGGAATCCTTGTGTGTGGTTTTCCTGACTCCACAGATAAAAGGGAAATTGTAGGGGCTTTGTATCTCATCTGCTAGTGGAGGAAAAGTAGCCTCCCATGTTGTTTTGGGATAAAGTTTCAGAATAATTAAATTAGAGTGCTTGCACTTGGAAGGCATCAGATGTTGCCCTGGGTGCTTAATGTGTGTGTGTGTGTGTATACATATGTACACGTTTGTGTATATAGAATCATAGAATATCTCAACTTGGAAGGGACCCATAAGGATCATCAAGTCCAACTCCCTGCTCCTTGCAGGACTACCTAAAACTAAATCATATGACTAAGCATCATCCAGATGCTCCTTGAACTCTGACAGGCTTGGTGCCGTGACCACTTCCCTGGGGAGCCTGTTCCAGTGACTGACCACCCTCTCAGTGAAGAACCTTTTCCTAATGTCCCATCTGAACTTCCCCTGACGCAGCTTCATTCCATTTCCTCATGTCCTATTGCTGGTCACCAGAGAGAGGAGATCAGCACCTCCCCCTCCGCTGCCCCCCTTGAGGAAGTTGTAGACTGCAATGAGGTCTCCCCTCAGCCTTCTCTTCTCCAAGCTGAACAAGCCAAGTGACCTCAGCTGCTCCTCATAAGTCTTGCCCTCAAGACCTTTCACCATCTTGGTCGCACTCCTCTGGACACACTCTAATAGTTTGATGTCCTCCTTATATTGAGGCGCCCAAAACTGCACACAGTACTCGAGGTGGGGCCACACCAGTGCAGTGTAGAATGGGACAATCGCCTCCCTCGTATGGCTAGCTATGCTGGGCTTGATGCACCCCAGGACCTGGTTGGCCCTTTTGGCTGCCAGGGCACGCTGTTGACTCATATTCGACTTGCCATCAACCCAAACCCCCAGATCTCTTTCCGCGGGGCTGCTCTCCAGCCTCTTGTCCCCCAATTTGTATGTATAAGCAGGATTACCCCATCCCAGGTGGAGAATCTTGCACTTGCTCTTGTTAAATTTCATACAGTTGGCGATTGCCCAGCTCTCTAGTCTATCCAGATCTCTCTGTAAGGCTTCTCTATCCTCGAGGGAGTCCACAGCTCCTCCTAGTTTAGTATCGTCGGCAAACTTACTTAATGGACATTCGATTCCTGCGTCCAGATCATTTATAAAAACATTAAAGAGCATTGGCCCTAAAACTGAGCCCTGGGGCACCCCACTGGTGACTGGTCACCAGCATGATGTAACCCCATTTACTATAACTCTTTGAACCCGACCCATCAGCCAATTGTTCACCCATCGTATTATGGACTTGTCTAGCTGTGTGCTGGACATTTTGTCCAGAAGGATACTGTGAGAGACAATATCAAAAGCTTTGCTAAAATAAAAAAAACCCCACATCTACTGGCTTCCCTTGGTCAACTAGATGGGTGACCTTGTCATAAAAGGAAATTAAGTTAGTTGAACAGGACTTTCCCCTCGTAAACCCGTGCTGGCTATGACCAATGACTGCATTGTCTCTCAAGTGTTTTTCAATAACTCCCAGAATAACCTCCATAATTTTACCAGGCACTGAAGTGAGACTGACAGGCCTGTAGTTTACTGTAGTTTACTGCGTTTTAGAAGATCTGGCTGGTACATGCCATTCTTTTCTTTAAAGAACACAGTTGAAGGACCTGTGATAAGCCACCTACAGCATTTACCTGACTGAAAGTAGCAGAAAAGTGGTGCTTGCTGTTCCTTCTGATCTTGCAGTTTCATTATCTCCACACAATTTGCTCATTTCTCTTCCATGTTACTTCTGTCTTACTTGTTCTGTACTTGTAATCTTTCCCCTTTTGTCTAATTGTGTTTTTTCTCCTTATCATTGGCTCTGCTTTTCTATGTTTTCTCCTACTTTGAGAAATAAGAGAGTGGATTTGGATTTTATAAGGATAGAGGTAGCTCTACCATAAATAGTGCTTCCAACATATGAGAAGCTGTAGAAGATGATTGTGTAGGGTTCCAAGTCAGTTTTAAAAGTTGTGTTCGCTGTCAAATGACTAAGAATAGTTAAGGAGGAAAATAGAGTGTGCAGAGCTAACCAGAAAAGTCAGAGTAAAAATAAGAAACAAGCAAGAAACTTCAGAGGCTTTAAAAAAAATAATAATCTATTTAACATTTATGGTAAGAGGAAGGTCAAGGAGTCTGTTGGATCACTATTCATCAGGAAGAGATGGCTGAAGGTTGGGGTTTTTTTGTATGATCAACCACAAGTAGGTGACCACAATAACATATGGTGAAGCTATAATGGCCTACCACAAAGAACAGTATTGATATGGCACTTCATATAAAGATATTAGCTGATGAGGTGGTTCAGGTGAGCTGCATCAGAGGATAATTAAAAGGCTGTCAAGAGCAGGCTGAGGAGAAAGCCAGACCCTGCAGTTCCAATGGCTTATCTGCAGTTCCTCAAAAAATTACTGGAACCTAAGCTATATATAATCACTTACTGAAAAGTGAGATATGGAATAACAGGCAACAAAGTGTCATACTAATCTACGTTCTTTTTTATGTATCCTATGGATATAGGAGTAACTGTTACCTCGATTTTTTTTTTTATGCTTTTGACACTTTTCCTGGATATTATTTTAAGCAAACTACAGATGGGAAGGGATGTAGATTAATATGCAGTAGGCTTGATCAGGAAAAATGTATTCTGAATAGTCATGATTAAATATCAGGATGAGTAGATGAATTGAATATGTTCTTCAGGACTGAGTCTTGGGTTTGAAAATCAGTATTTTTAATACCAATCTGTGATGAAATAGAGTATGCTTATTAAAATTGCAAATCAGCACTGTGTGGGAAGTGACTGCAGATTTGCTGTAGAGCACGATTAGAATTCAAAACAATCTTAGATAATTTTATTTGAAAACAGAATGCGTTTCAGCACAGACAAGGATAGGGCTTGGTATTTAAATGGGCATAACCAACAGCAACATCCGGTCTAGGGCATAAATGCCTAAATGAAGGGGGCAGAGAGGAATTACTGTGGATCATGAGTTGAGCATCAGTTGCAAGTAAATGGTTAAAAGTCATCCTGAGTACTACAAATAGCCGTACAGATTGCAAAATGCATGAAACTTTTCAGTCTGTTGGGCTTGTCACTAACAAGATTTTGACTAGGGTAAAAGTGTTCAGCTATGGCTACCACACTTAAGAAAGGTAGTACACTTGGCTGGAGATACTCCAGAAGACAACTATGCAACTTGTGAGAAGTTTTGAAACCTTGACTTTGCACTAATGCAAATAGCTTAGCTCAGAGGAGGGGGAGACTGAAGAGAGACATCATAATTGTGCCCAAATATCTCCCACTCCCACCCTGCCCTGGCACAAAAAAGAAAAGCAGCCAGTGTTCTCTGCCCATAATGGATAGGGTAAAAAGTAATGGTCTCATTTGCAGCAAGAAGGTACAGATTAAATATGAAGAAACATTTTCTCGTAGTAAGAATAGTGAAGCATGGAAATGTATTGTCTAAAGGGATGAATGGAGTCTCTTTGGGGGTTTCTAGGAATAAATTAAACATACTCTGTCAAAAAGGTTATAAAATTGATCCTACTATATTGACCGACCAATCAGCCTCACCTCTGTGCCCAGTAAGATCATGGAACAGATCCTCCTGGAAGACATGTCGAACCATATGGAAGGCAGGGAGGTGGTTAGAGACAGCCAACATTGCTTCACCAAGGGCAAATCGTGCCTGACCAACCTAGTGGCCTTCTATGATGGAGTGACTACATCAGTGGACAAGGGAAGAGCTATGGACATCATCTACCTGGACTTCTGTAAGGCCTGTGATACGGTCCCCATTACATACATTCTGGACGCTAAATTGGAGAGATATGGGTTTGATGGATGGACTGTTAGATGGATAAGGAACTGGCTGGATGGCCGCATCCAAAGAGTTCTAGTCAATGGCTCAATGTCCAAGTGGAAACCAGTAACGAGTGGTGTCCCTCAAGGGTCTTTGCTGTGATCAGTACTATTTAATATTTCATCAGTGACAGAGAGAGCAGGATTGAGTGCACACTCAGCAAGTTTGCAGACAACACCAAGCTGAGTGATGCAGTTGATTCACTAGAGGGAAGGGATGCCATCCAGAGGGACCTTGACAGGTGTCGTGGTTTAACTTCAGTCGGCAACTAAGCACCACGCAGCCGCTCGCTCACTCCCCCCCACCCGGTGGGATGGGGGAGAGAATTGGAAGAGCACAAGTTAGAAAAACTCGTGGGTTGAGATAAAAACAGTTTAATAATTGAAATAAAATGATAATAATACTATGATGATGATAATAATAATAATAATACACAAAGCAAGTGATGCACAGTACAATTGCTCACCACCCGCCGACCGATGCCCAGCCAGTCCCCGAGCAGCGGCCCCCCCGGCCAGCTTTCCCCAGTTTATGTACTGAGCATGACGTCACATGGTATGGAATGTCCCTTTGGCCAGTTTGGCTGTGCCCCCTCCCAGCTTCTTGTGCACCTTCAGCCTTCTCAGTCGGTAGAACATGGGAAGCTGAAAAGTCCTTGGCTAGTGTAAGCATTACCTAGCAACAACTAAAACATCGGTGCGTTATCAACTTTGTTCTCATCCTAAATCCAAAACACTGTACCAGCTACTAGAAAGGAAATTAACTCTATCCGTGCCGAAACCAGGACAATATCCACCCCTTATTCTATACCATCTGCGTCATGCTCGTCTCATATTTTCCAGTACATTTTCATTAATCACCACCCCTTTATATATATATATATATATACACACACAGAGATATCATTCCCTTCGTCTGTGGGCCATCCCTCTAAAATGTTCGGTGAGTTCATTTAGTCCATGACTTCGGGCTCCATCTGTCATAATAATCTTTCAGGGCAGGAAAAATGGAGATGGTATGTGGTGTTGGATTGTTCCATGTTGAAGTCAGTTCTGGTACCATCATCACTGTGCTTTGCTTGGTTTCACTGAAGTTATTCTTCATTAGTCTGGGTGATTCTTATTGTAATAACATTAGTATGGCATATAATATTATTAGTATTATTAGTATATCTGTGTATTATTAGTATAACTATTATAACTATAATTAGTACTTAACATCACATAATTCAGATCATTGGCTATTCTCACCCAAAATCAAATCCCCTTGAGGTACACATCGGACTTCCCCATCCTCCCGCATTATCCACCAAGTGCACCCAGGTCCTTGAGCAAAAGCAATCCCATGGATGGGTCTGCCTCTGCCTGAGGCAGGAATAACCCAGACTGTCTTCCCCAGCATATTTTTTATGTGCACTACAGGGACTTTATTCCCATCTACAGTACGTAAAAGTTCTGACTGGGCAGGGCCTGCTCGATTGGCAGATCCCCTCGTGTTGACTAAACAGGGGGGCTTTGCTAAATGTGTATCCCAAAGTTTGAATGTCCCGCCACCCATTGCTCTCAGTGTAGTCTTTAACAGTCCATTGTATCGTTCAATTTTCCCAGAGGCTGGTGCATGATAGGGGACGTGATACACCCACTCAATGCCGTGCTCTTTGGCCCAGGTGTCCATGAGGTTGTTTCGGAAATGAGTCCCATTGTCTGACTCAATTCTTTCTGGGGTGCCATGTCGCCATAGGACTTGCTTTTCAAGGCCCAGGATAGTGTTCCGGGCGGTGGCATGGGGCACGGGATATGTTTCCAGCCATCCGGTGGTTGCCTCCACCATTGTAAGCACGTGGCGCTTGCCTTGGCGGGTTTGTGGGAGTGTGATATAATCGATCTGCCAGGCCTCCCCATATTTATATTTCAACCATCGTCCTCCATACCAAAAAGGCTTTAACCGCTTGGCTTGTTTGATTGCAGCGCATGTTTCGCATTCATGGATAACCTGCGCAAGAGTGTCCATGGTCAAGTCCACCCCTCAGTCACGAGCCCATCTGTATGTTGCATCTCTTCCTTGATGGCACCCTGAGGTGTCATGGGCCCACCGAGCTATAAATAATTCACCCTTATGTTGCCAGTCCAGATCCACCTGAGCCACTTCAATCTTAGCAGCCTGATCCACCTGCTGGTTGTTTTGATGTTCTTCAGTGGCCCGACTCTTGGGTACGTGAGCATCTACGTGACGGACTTTTACAACCAGGTTCTCCACCCGGGCAGCAATATCTTGCCACAATGCGGCAGCCCAGATGGGTTTGCCTCTGCACTGCCAGTTGCTCTGCTTCCATTGCTGCAACCACCCCCACAGGGCATTTGCCACCATCCATGAGTCAGTACAGAGATAGAGCACTGGCCACTTTTCTCAATCAGCAATGTCTAAAGCCAGCTGGATGGCCTTTACTTCTGCAAATTGGCTCGATTCACCTTGTCCTTCAGCAGTTTCTACAACTTGTCGCATAGGACTCCATACAGCAGCTTTCCACCTCCGATGTTTTCCCACAAGACGACAGGACCCATCAGTGAACAGGGCATATTGCTTCTCATTTTCTGGTAGTTCATTATACATTGGGGCCTCTTCAGCACGCGTTACCTCCTCCTCTGGCAATATTCCAAAATCTTTGCCCTCTGGCCAATCCATGATCACTTCCAGGATTCCTGGGCGACTGGGGTTTCCTATTTGAGCCCGTTGTGTGATCAGTGCGACCCACTTACTCCATGTAGCATCAGTTGCATGATGTGTACAGGGGACCCACCCTCTGAACATCCAGCCCAGCACCGGTAGTCGGGGTGCCAGGAGGAGCTGTGCTTCAGTGCCGATCACTTCTGAAGCAGCTCGAACCCCTTCATATGCTGCTAATATCTCTTTTTCAGTTGGAGTATAGCGGGCCTTGGATCCTCTATATCCCCGACTCCAAAACCCTAGGGGTCGACCTCGAGTCTCCCCTGGTGCTTTCTGCCAGAGGCTCCAGGTAGGGCCATTCTCCCCGGCTGCGGTATAGAGCACATTTTTTACTTCTTGCCCTGCCCGGACTGGCCCCAGGGCTACTGCATGAACTATCTCCCGTTTAATTTGTTCAAAAGCTTGTCGTTGCTCAGGGCCCCATTTGAAATCGTTCTTCTTTCGGGTCACTTGATAGAGAGGGTTTACAATCAGACTGTAATTTGGAATGTGCATTCTCCAGAAACCCACGACACCTAAGAAAGATTGTGTTTCCTTTTTGCTAGTTGGTGGAGACATGGCTGTTATTTTGCTGATCACATCCATTGGGATCTGACGACGTCCATCTTGCCATTTTATTCCTAAAAACTGGATCTCCTGTGCAGGTCCCTTGACCTTACTTTGTTTTATGGCAAAACCGGCCTTCAGCAGGATTTGGACTATTTCCTTCCCTTTCTCAAAAACTTCTCCTGCTGTGTTGCCCCACACGATGATGTCATCAATGTATTGCAGGTGTTCTGGAGCTCCACCCTGTTCTAGTGCAGTCTGGATTAGTCCATGGCAAATGGTAGGGCTGTGTTTCCACCCCTGGGGCAGTCGGTTCCAGGTGTACTGAACACCCCTCCAAGTGAAAGCAAACTGTGGCCTGCACTCCGCTGCCAAAGGGATTGAGAAAAACGCATTAGCAATATCAACTGTGGCATACCACTTGGCTGCCTTTGACTCCAGTTCGTATTGAAGTTCTAGCATGTCTGGCACAGCAGCACTCAGCGGTGGCGTGACTTCATTTAGGCCACGATAGTCTACTGTTAGTCTCCACTCTCCATTAGACTTCCGCACTGGCCATATGGGACTGTTAAAGGGTGAGCGGGTCTTGCTGATCACTCCTTGGCTCTCCAGTCGACGAATCAGCTTATGGATGGGAATCAGGGAGTCTCGGTTGGTGCGATATTGCCGCCGGTGCACTGTGGTGGTAGCGATTGGCACCTGTTGGTCTTCGACCTTCAGCAACCCCACAACAGAGGGGTCCTCCGAAAGACCAGGCAAGGTGGACAGCTGTTTAATTTCCTCCATCTCCAAGGCAGCTATACCAAAAGCCCACCGGTACCCTTTTGGGTCCTTGAAATACCCTCTCCTGAGGTAGTCTATGCCAAGGATGCACGGAGCATCTGGGCCAGTCACAATGGGGTGCTTCTGCCACCCGTTCCCAGTTAGACTCACTTCGGCTTCCAATACAGTTAGCTGTTGGGATCCCCCCGTCACCCCAGAAATACAGATGGGTTCTGCCCCTATATAGCTTGATGGCATTAGGGTACACTGTGCACCGGTGTCTACCAGAGCCTTATACTTCTGTGGGTCTGACGTGCCAGGCCACCGAATCCACACAGTCCAGTAAACCCGGTTGTCCCTTTCCTCCCCCTGGCTGGAGGCAGGGCCCCTCTAATCCTCATCACAGTACTCATTTCTCATTTCTTGTACGTACGGGTCAGAAGTTTCTTCATTAAGATCAGGAGTAAGATCAGCCCTTCTACTCTCTCTGGGGAACTGCCCGCTGGAAACTGGAGCAGCAATTTTCCTGGAAGAACCTCTTTCTGTGATTGTTTTCCCTTGCAATTCGCGTACCCGTGCCCCTAGGGCTGCAGTAGGTTTCCCATCCCACTTCCTCATGTCCTCTCCGTGGTCACGCAGATAAAACCATAGGGTGCCCCGTGGTGTGTACCCTTTATATTCTCTCTCTTGAGCAAAAGAACGCTTACTTCTAATAGCCGAGATACTGGTCCGTACAGGTGAGGAGTAGGACCTATCCTCTCTGAGTTGCTGGATCTCCCGGGACAGTTTTTCGGACAGTTTCTCCACAGCCGAGACGAGGGAGGAAGAAAGACTTTCCTCGTATTGCCGGAGTTGACTAGCGAATTCATCCACTGTTTGTTCCTCTCCATCTTTCCAGGTCATCACTGCCAATGAATTGGCGTATGACGATGGTGAGCTCCTTATAAACTTCCGCCACATGGGTCGTGTGCACTTGACTTCGTCTGGATCTTTGGATAGTTGTTTATTGTTCAGGTCATCATAAATCACCTCCAGCACAGCTAATTCTCTCAGAAACTGGATACCCTTCTCCATGGTGGCCCACTTGCTTGGGCGACATATGACATCTTCCTTAAAGGGATACCTTTCCTTCACGCTTGACAAGAGTCGCCTCCAAAGGCTGAGGATACGTGTCCCTTTTCCAATTGCTTTATCAATGCCCCCTTCCCTAGAAAGGGATCCCAGCTGCTTGGCTTCCCTACCCTCTAATTCCAGGCTACTGGCCCCATTATCCCAGCATCAGAGCAGCCAGGTGACAATATGCTCACCTGGACGACGGCTGAAATCTTTTCGTATATCTCGCAGCTCACTCAGGGATAGAGATCGGGTGGTCACTGCCTCGTTTATGAGTTCTTCCTCTTCCTCCTCCCCGGTCAGCGGCCGGCTCTCCTCCTCCCGTTCTCGTGATGGCCCTTCTCCAGGGTAGTCGTACAGTTCTTCCTCCGGTTCCCTTTTAGAAGAAGCTTCTTCCTCCCTTACTAAACGAGCCGACTTCTGCTTCCAAAATTTCTTCTTGTGTACAGGGGCGACTGATACCGGCACAGGCTGGTTCTTTGGTTCAGCCACAGGGCCTGTTGCCGGGGTTGGAGTGGCCGCAGTGCAAGTGCATGTCACCAGAGTCCGAGTAGCCGCAGGGCCTGTTGCCGGGGTCTGAGTGACTGCAGTGCAAGTGCATGTCACCGGAGTCTGAGTGGCCGCAGGGCCTGTTGCCGGGGTTGGAGTGGCCACAGTGCAAGTGCATGTCACCGGAGTCTGAGTGGCCGCAGGGCCTGTTGCCGGGGTCTGAGTGGCCTCAGTGCATGTCGCCGGGATTGGAGTGGCCGCAGTGCATGTCGCTGGGGTCTGAGTGGCCGCAGTGCATGTCGCCGGGGTCTGAGTGGCTGCAGTGCATGTCGCCGGGATTGGAGTGGCCGCAGTGCATGTCGCCAGGGTCTGAGTGGCCGCAGGGCCTGTTGCCGGGGTCTGAGTGGCCGCAGTGCATGTCGCCGGGGTCTGAGTGGCTGCAGTGCATGTCGCTGGGGTTGGAGTGGCCGTAGTGCGTGTTGCCCGGGTTTGAGTGGCCGCAGGGCCTGTTGCCGGGGTCTGAGTGGCTGCACGGCCTGTCGCTGGGGTCGGAGTGGCCGCAGGGCGCGTTGCCTGGGTCTGAGTGGCCGCAGTGCGTGTCGTTTTACTGTCAGAGCCAGAGACCTTCCCTTTCCTTTGAGGGCACTGAATGGTGTTGAACAGGGCTCGGTAGGCATGGGCCAGGCCCCAGCACGTTGCAATGAGCTGCATCTCTCTGGAGTTGCCAGGGTGACAGCATACTTTGTCCAAATATTCTACTAACTTTTCAGGATTCTGCACTTGCTCAGGGGTGAAGTTCCAAAACACTGGGGGTGCCCATTGGCCTAGGTACTTGCCCATCTTGTCCCACACACCCTGCCACTCATAATTATTCAGCCTTGGGGCAGATCTCTGGATGATATTCTTAAATTGCTTACCAACTTTAGACAAAACCGAAACAGTATTCCCAAGAAGTATTAATAGAAGTATCTTAACTGCCCAAGGCTGTTCAAAATACTGAAAAATTACTGTAATGAAGGAGGAAACATTATAGAAGAAGGTAGTGACGCTGCCATTCTGTATTTCCTCCGTAAAAAAACTCTCAGAAAAGTTACTGCAATTGCTAGTTGTCTCCACGAAATGATCTCCGTGGTACAGTAACGGCTTCATTGCGAAGTTTACATACCACACTAACGTCAAGGTCAATGTTCTAAAAACAAACCTCACAAGCGAGACATTACTATTCACTGCAGACCACAGCAAACTGCAAAACCCAACACCAATCTTTAACATGTACAGCAGGAAAAAGAGCGCGATGCAGATTATACAAATCAATATCGAGAACAGAGAAACCAACATTGTGACCCACAACTACTAACAGATATAAGTTCTTTAATACACTCCGGTTAACCTGTTATTATCTCAAACCCTTCGAGCCCCACGTTGGGCGCCAAAAAGGACTGTCGTGGTTTAACTTCAGTCGGCAACTAAGCACCGCGCAGCCGCTCGCTCACTCCCCCCCACCCGGTGGGATGGGGGAGAGAATTGGAAGAGCACAAGTTAGAAAAACTCGTGGGTTGAGATAAAAACAGTTTAATAATTGAAATAAAATGATAATAATAATAATAATATGATGATAATAATAATAATAATACACAAAGCAAGTGATGCACAGTACAATTGCTCACCACCCGCCGACCGATGCCCAGCCAGTCCCCGAGCAGCGGCCCCCCCCGGCCAGCTTTCCCCAGTTTATGTACTGAGCATGACGTCACATGGTATGGAATGTCCCTTTGGCCAGTTTGGCTGTGCCCCCTCCCAGCTTCTTGTGCACCTTCAGCCTTCTCAGTCGGTAGAACATGGGAAGCTGAAAAGTCCTTGGCTAGTGTAAGCATTACCTAGCAACAACTAAAACATCGGTGCGTCATCAACTTTGTTCTCATCCTAAATCCAAAACACTGTACCAGCTACTAGAAAGGAAATTAACTCTATCCCTGCCGAAACCAGGACAACAGGCTTGAGGAGTGAGCCCATGTGAACCTCATGAAGTTCAACAAGGCCAAGTGCAGGGTCCTGCACCTGGATCAGGGCAATCCCCAGTATCAATACAGAGTTGGGGACGAATGGATTGAGAGCAGCCCTGCAGAGAAGGACTTGGGGATACTGGTGGATGAAAAACTAGACATGAGCTGGCTATGTGCGCTCGCAGCCCAGAAAGCCAACCGTATCCTGGGCTGCATCAAAAGAAGCGTGGCCAGCAGGTCAAGGGAGGTGATTCTGCCCCTCTACTCCACTCTCTTGAGACCCCACCTGGAGTACTGTGTCCAGCTCTGGGGCCCCCAGCACAAGAAAGACATGGACCTGTTGGAGCAGGTCCAGAGGAGGATCACAAAAATGATCAGAGGGATGGAACACCTCCTCTGAAGAAAGGCTGAGAGAGTTGGGGTTGTTCAGCCTGGAGAAGAGAAGGCTTCGGGGAGACCTTATTGCAGTCTATCAGTACTTAAAGGGGGCTTCTAAGAAAGATGGGGACAGACTTTTTACTAGGGCCTGTAGTGACAGGACAAGGGGCAATGGTTTTAAACTGAAAGAGGGTAGATTTATATTGGACATAAGGAAGAAATTTTTATGATGAGGGTGGTGAGACACTGGGACAGGTTGCCCGGGGAAGTTGTGAATGCCCCATTATTGGAAGTGTTCAAGGTCAGGTTGGATGGGGTTTTGAGCAACCTGATCTAGTGAAAGATGTTGGGGGGTTGGACTAGATGATCTTTAAAGGTCCCTTCCAACTCAAACCATTCCATGATTCTATGACCTTTTGAGGTCTAAAGCTTTATGTAGACCTCCATCATTTTTTTAGATAACACACAACACCTTCTGTTCTAGCTATTTTGACTGTTTTTTTGTTTTTACCCAGCTGTTGCAGAATCTCATTTACAATGACAAGGTGAGAGTGTTTTTTGTCTGCAACATTTTATGATGGATGCAAGGAAATGGAACTTAAAGGCTTTTTGTAGGTGACAGTGTCATGGAAATAACTGGAATTACAATTTAGATCAGCTTAGAACAGCAGCAGTTTATTGCTATAGCTATAGGAGAGAGGACAGTGCAGCAGAGTGACAGCCTTTACTGATATGAACTCTGCCCAACTGGGGTGTCGTGGTTTAACCTCAGCTGGCAACTGAGCACCACACAGCCGCTCGCTGACTCTCCCCCCGCCCTGGTGGGATGGGGGAGAGAATCGGAAGAGTAAAAGTGAGAAAAACTCGTGGGTTGAGATAAGAACAGTTTAATAATTGAAATAAAGTAAAATAGTAGTAATAATAATAGTAATAGTAATAAAATAATATACAAAACAAGTGATGCATTATGCGATTGCTCACCACCTGCCGACCGATGCCCAGCCAGTCCCCGAGCAGCGGCTCCCTGGGCAGCTTTCCCATAGTTTATATACTGAGCATGATGTCATATGGTATGGAATATCCCTTTGGCCAGTTGGGGTCAGCTGTCCTGGCTGTGCCCCCTCCCAGCTTCTTGTGCACCCCCAGCCTTCTCAGTCGGTAGAGCATGGGAAGCTGAAAAGTCCTTGACTAGGGTAAGCACTACCTAGCAACAACTAAAACATCAGTGTGCTATCAACATTATTCTCATGCTAAATCCAAAACACAGCACTATACCAGCTACTAGGAAGAAAATTAACTCTATCCCAGCCAAAATCAGGACATGGGGCAGTTGCAGAGTTTATATTCTTTTAGGTTATACAACCCATTCTTCACCAAAACTGTGTCAGATAAGCAAGATCTAATAAATAACAACAGTGATTGAAATTCTGCAGATAAGGAAGCTCTAGACAGTACATCCTTTTAGAAATAATCCACTCCTTTTATGAATAATCCACTGATTTTTTTATTTTTTAATGAGTCTTCTTGCCAGTGCTGACTGTCAAGACCATTAGCTGCAAATGTTTCTTAACTGGTGAGGCCTGCAAAGGCCTATGAGACGATAACTATTTTGCTTCCACAGCAGCAAGTTGGAAGGATGGATGAACAGTGATATATATCTATATATACACACACACATATATGTGTGTCTATATATATATAATTTTGTTGTAGAACACCTGGTAGTCAAGACTTAAAAAGTTGTAAACAATGAGAACCTGCAAAGAACTGATGATTAAGAGCTTTGGTTTTTAAACTTTGTGTAAAAGCATAAAAGCATAAAAGGTTTGATGTGCAAGATTTTTTTGGGTTTTTTTCCCCTCCAAATCTCATAGTGGCTTGCTTCTCCAAAGAACCTACTTTTTCTCAACTGTAGTTTTAAATGAAAAAGAATGTTTCTTGTATCTTGCTATTTTATCAGTAAGGGCTCCTCCAATGTAAGCATGTTGCATCAAAAATATAGTTGTTAAATTTTCTGGATTATACCGTGTCTGTTTTTTTCCAAAAACTGGGATTTGCTTGTGGTAAATAGTGTCCCCCTAACTCACTTTTCCTATTAAAATGGAAAGGCTTCAGCTGAATTGGACTCATTGTATAGACAATAGCTTTTTGGCAAATAGCCATAAAAATTCATTAGTGCCATTTTGGATATAACTGTTAAATATTTGAAAGTACATGTTATCGATAGAATGTTGAATACCTAAAATAAAATATCAGTTATTTAGTTAACTATTAAAAAAATTAAACTTAATACTGAATTGTGAAGAGTATGATTTGTAAAGAAATTGAAACTGCCATCTGTATGTAAAATGTACTTAAAAATGAATGAGTCCCAAAACACCATCTGAAAATATGCTGTATCCTAATTTTCACCAGAAAAGTAGCCATTGATAGAATTTTATACAAAGTTTGGTATCCACTTGGGTGGGAGTTTTACTTATCAATTTAATTGACAAAGTTCACTGACAGAATGCTGTTATGTCTGGCTTTCTCATGAAAATGAGATGTTAAAAATAAAATAACCCTCTGAAAGGGTTATGGTCTGAAAGGTTTCAGGTATTAAAAGTACTTTAGTTCTTATTTTGAATAAAGGAGCCTTTAAGGGAATAGAAAACTACATATTTCTACATCCCAGCCCAGAATACGTCACTGTTGATCAATGGATCTCTGTCTTACTGTGAAATGAGTTGATAGAATTAGTTCCATGAAGATTAGTGTTCATATAGAAATATTTGATAGAAGTATTAAATGAGTGTGGAAACTTGGGCTGTAGCTCAGGGACTGAGTGGGCAGGAAGAGTCTCCTTGACTTAATTGAAGATAAAAGGCCTATCTGTCCACCTCATTGCAAGATCTGGGTTTCAAATGTGTTTGTTGATTTTCAAAATATTTGGCTTCTTGGAACCCTGAACTTGTATAGTTATTTTTTTTTTTTAATTCAAGGAAAATGTTTCTTCTGTTTAGTCTCTGAGGATCACTATGTCAATTTATTTTCAATATCTAAATAGGTAAAGCTACATACATGCACATGTGTTAGGACTTGATTTTTCTATGGCTAAATAGCATTGATTATCTCTTCTTAATGCTGTCCTTGTAGAAATTAATGGGATTTCTTCCTAGAGTTCTGTTCTTTTCTCATGTTTCAGGCTGAGGTATGTAATATAAATCTGACTACTTCTTTCAAGAGAATGGTACTTCATTTCCTGTTTCAAAAATTCAATCTTCTGGATGTATGCCTGCCATGTTGCACAAGTGAAGAGGATAATAGGGTTGTGAGTGTTTGCTTTTCCCTTGGAGGTCTGTCACTATAGACCAGAGGTCCTATTCTTGACATTTCCAGCTACAACCTTAATATGACAGACACTCATATTACTTTTCCCCAGACAGTGTGACAAGCAGCAAAACCATGCAACACTGTCATGTTACTGGCCAATAAAGATTCACTGTCCAGTAGTGCTGCTAGCTAAAGCCTTTAAACAAACAAACAAAATCCTATAAAACCAACTTTGTATACAAAAGCAGCTATTGCTATTTCCAAATGGGCTATAAGACTGCATGCCTCCCATGCGTATGTTCCAGTTAGTAACTTGATGATTCATTTGGCAGATGCATCCTTGCCATGTTTAGAACTCTTCTAGCTTACAAGTAAGTCTTTTGAACTGGACAGTGTATTTAACCACAAAAAAACACACTAAGTCACTTAGTGGAGCTACAGCATTATTTAGCGGTCCTTATCTGTGTATAGGACCCCTGTGTTGCTGCCAGTTTTCTTGCTGCTCCTCATGCTTTTCTACTGCCATTCAGCTCCTCTGGGACTTTTGCTTTAAAAACACATAGAATTAATTTCAGCATAACTTTGAGGAGGAGGGGATGAGTGGGAGCTTAGGTTAAATATACATACAGTATCCAACTTTTCCTGCTGACTAGGCATAATTTCTTAAAAATGTAGAAATGGAAGTACCCCAAATAGTTCTGACAGTTGAAGTATAAGTTGAGCTTTCTCCAAAAATAAGTACTCTTCCCTGCTGTTTAGATCAGCTGATGACTATGATAAAGATCTTCCACCATCTGTTGTTCTGACAAACATCTGTCTGCGCATGTATTGAGACAGAGGAAAAAAGCAGCATGGAAACTGTGACTTGCTGTAAGAAATAAAAAAAATATTGAGAAACTAAATACTCAAAAGCCCTTATTTATAAATCACCTTTTACTGTATTTTATGACTGAAAATGGTATTTGTGCATGTACATTATTGTTAATTAGGAAAGACTAAAAAACAGTACTTAGGCAGATGGGGCTGGGCTTCTATTGGAAGAAAAATAAATGAGATTTCTTAAGGCTGTTGCTGATTTGAACTTCTGTGTTCCAGGCTTTGGAATTAGTGAGAGATGATCAAATGCACCGAGCTGGTCTGGACTGCAGGATGCTTGCTAAAAAGTATGGTAGGTGCTTTTTAGAGGCCAGAATATGCATCTGCTCCTGGTCCAATAGCAAATTTTATTTAGAATTAACACTACTGGAGGCTCTTGTTTATCATTCGTGTCAAGGTGCCCGCTCTTTTGTTACTAAGCACTCTGGGTGATGCTTCCTTTCTAGAAGCTTCTGGACCATCTTCAAACACTACTTCCTATAAACTGACTGACTTATGGTTTCTTTCATGAGCCCGCAGTTACTTGCTTGTTCCCTTAACAAGGCCTCTTAATTTTTGTAACATCTCTTACAAGTAGGTCTTAATTTTCACCTTCCTTGTCCAATTCCAATGCCATTCCATTATGTCTTCTAGAAAGCAAAGTGTTAGAGCAAGCAAATATGTAAGATGTGAAATTTGTCATTCAATTTAACAAACATGCATAATATTAACATGTTATCTGATACTATCTATGCTGTCCACGCTTAGGGTTTAGGTGGGGGAAATGAGGGAGAGCTGTAATTAAAGATGCTTACTGTTTGCTAAGCTGAGAACGGATCCTGTGTCCATCCCCAGGGAGTGGTTAAGGGATGGTCCTGGGCAGTGCATAATTCCCACTTTTGTTCTTGTGCTCCCAGAACCTTTAGCACCACCTGTGCTGGAAAGGAGCACCATGCTGAGCTGGAGAGCTATATTGGCTCAGTAGTATCCCAGTAATTTTACATCAAAATGTTTTGTAATTTTATAGGAGTTGTTTTGATGTTTCGTGCATCATTTCCCTATCCTCTCACCTGTCTTTAATTGACCTTCTTGAAAGATGCACTGTAGTTTCTTCTGATTTGACTGACACAGTACATGATGGGAGGTGTTGGGTAGGAGACCCTACATCACAGGAAGGAGGGAACCTTAGCACTACAGCTTCACTATAAATAACACAGAGCCAAAGTTACCATTTTCAGTTCTGACTCACTGAAACAAAATGTCCAAAATAAAACTTTTCTAGATATTTTTTTTTTTTACGGAAGCATTTTTCCCAGTGCCTTGCTAATTCAAAATAAAGCCAGGATTCATTACATCATAAGGCTTATTGATCCAGCTGTCCTTTGCATGTTACAACAGCCTGGACTAAATATGGTGTTTCATATGCAGGGGGTTATTTAGGAGTACTTACTATACTTAAACTTCATTTTAATTCCGTGTTAACTTAATCATTGACAAGGATGAATTGTTAACTGGAGAGACAGAGGAGAGGGATGTAGGAACTGGATGCATTTAGCTGTTGCAAGTTTTTCAGGCACTACTGTCATGGTCTGTTTGGATCTCTCAAATTTACAGGACAACGTACTCTGTGAATTAAACTTTATTTTATGAGCTCATTAGGAAAGAAAACAAACACACGACAAACAAGGGCTCAATCCCCTTTGTACAGACTAGTCTAACACGTGAATTCACTAATTCATCACTTAAGTCATGAAGTTTCTCACTCACAAGTTCTCTAATTCATAACTCACAACTCATAACTTATAACTTGTAACTCGTGCACCTATGAGCAAAATAGTTACCTAGCCAATGGTGAGAGTGCTCATCCTTCCTCCTCCATCACAGTGTGGGTGTCCCCTGTATCACACTGTGAAGCATGAAAGCCTCAGCAGTCCAGCTGCTGTTGGATCTGCTTCAAAAACATTTTGGGTAAGCTGACATATTTATACCATCCAGCTTTGAAGTTTGGTCTATACCGTTTCCATGAGTTAGCGGATTCTGAAGAAACTGCCAGACAACCAATATGCAAGGATGATGGCTGCAGGAGACAGCAAGCTGCAGGTGATAATGGCTGCATAATGACCTTTAGCCCTTTCTGGCCACCATGTCCTGCCTATGTGTTGCCTTTTTCTTTGACCTAATGGCGCTGCTCCCAGTATGCATCAGGCCTTAGTATGAGCTGCGTGTTAGCCAAAATCTGAGCAGGAGTTGAGTGAACAGTCACAACTACTGTGGCAGATGTTGAAATTCAGCAGGGAAAACGTGGAAAAATAAAGGCAAGTAGCAACAGCAGAGGCAAAAGATGAGAGGTGATAACCAGTCTACCTTCTCACTATAGCAGCATACCAGCCATCTTCCTCTCCTATGGCCCTTTCCCAACAGCTCAATCTCCTGCCAGCAATTCCTGTCTCTGTGCTTTCCACCAAATTCCATCAGCTTTTCTCCACAATTCTGCTCCCCAGTTGCTCTCAGAGTAATTCCTTAGTTATCCAGTGTTCCTTCTGTTACTCTATTCCCCCCACTAATATTTTGTCGACAGTGTATGTTTGTTTCAAAATGAAGAACGTGGCCTTATACATGTCATTAGCTAGAGTTTAGTATTGCAAATCATTTGCATCCACTATTGCACCTGGAACTACACAAAATCTTGGAAAATATGCCCAGTGCTTATCTGTAGAAGAGCAAGTCATCCGTTCTCAGAGACTGATAGTCTTTTTGGGAAGCATGGAGATGAGAACATTGCAAGTAAGCTGGAAAAGAATTACAAAATTCACTTTGTTGGGGGAAAGTAACTATGGGTGGCAGTGGACAAAGCTGGCTTTGCTAGAAGCAAGAATGAGAGAACAGATGATAACTGAGAAGATGGTTGCAGAAGACAGATAACAAGGAGCTTTGGAAAAGAAGAGAGAGCAGAAGATGACACAGGTGACATGCAACGTGGATGGCTCAAAGTAAATACATGCTTTAAGGTAGTCAGGATTATGTAATTTAAAAGTATATGATTAGACATCTAGGATGAAAGCTTGGAGGAAAAGAAAGACTATGATGAAAATAAATAAGGATATTAGACAATGAGGGGAAGAGAAGTAGAGGAAAAAAGCTAGAACAGGAGAAATTCTAAACTTGACATTATTTAGCAGACACATGGCATACAGTATTATGCAATAAATAGTGTAGAAGAGGCAGGTGTCTTTGGGAGACATGACTGTACTGGAGAATTAGTGTTTTCAACAGAACATAAAATCCATCTTTTTCCTCCACCTAGTGATGGGAAGGAACATTTGCCACCTTCTGGGATCATAATGAAGAGGCAAGGAACATATGCACTAGGAAGGGACCTCATGTTCATCTTTAGATTCTTCCCTTCCCCAGTTTGCAACCAAAGCTTTAGACTGTGATCGTTATGTTGCTTGATCTTAACTGCAATCCATTAATACTGCTTTACCTCAATTTGGGTCATGTTATAGCTTTGTTATGGACAACAAAGGGTTTTTTTTTCCCCCAGAACTGCAAACTGTGAACAGAATAAATCCAAAGGAGATGATCAGTTGAGAAAGCAGAAAGGGACTTGCTCTCACACACCACTAGCAGTATCAGCCCTGCTCTGTACTGCTGCAATGATGCTTAAAGGTTTGTTTAGGCCAAAAGCCACTGATGTTAAAGAGTTTTCTATGGGCCCCAATGGCTGAGGAATCTGGATCCACTTAGTAACTGCTTCTGAATCTAATTGTGCTGTTCATGAAGGATTTTTGTGGTCAGAACTTTTGTACTGTTTAAAATATGCTTTGCTGTATAACATGTACTGGTTTGATGCCAGTATAAAGTGGTACAGGCTCCAGTGTGTATGCAGCTCCTCAAACATCATTATGCCTTAGACCAGTTTACTCACATAAAATTACTGGAATAAATTATATTGAGACAATCTCCTTTACTTCAGTTTAAAGGAATTTACAGTAAGGCGTTCCCATTTGAAATGTTTCAGTTAAAAATCATACCCCTGAGAAAAATGGTTCACTGGATGTAAGCTGAATGTCGCTTAGCTTCTAGGTAAGGCCTGGTTCATCTGTCTGTGATCCAGTAAAACAGGCACAGTGATTTACTACCAACTTTGCATATATTAATAACACAGTTGTGGTTTTCCCTGTCTTTGTGTTTTTGACAGAGCAGTTATACATGGCTTTTCATAGGATCTCAAAAATGTTTTCCATTTAGAAACACTGTTCAAGGCCACTGAAACAGTGGTTAGCAACAGAAGAGCCCACATATGCTCTCTACAGGGAGCTCTCATGTTACTTACACCTTCCTCCTCATCATCTCGCCTGAAACCTGCTGCTGTCTTTATGGGCTCTGCCCATTAGCCACAAGAGGAGGAAAAAGCCGTTTGGAAAGCCTAAGACTTTTCTTTGCACATTGTTAGCACAAGATTAGGAGGTGTCTGATATTGGCAATGCTCTTTGGTGTCTTTGTGCCTTCTGAATTCTCATGAGGCCTTTTGGGATCTCTGGGTTGGTATGTAAGAATGATAAGTTGTCCTTATCTACTAAGTGTTTTCTTAGTCCTGTACTTTACACACTCCACTTCTCTTATATCTCATGTTCAGCAATGCAGATTTTTAGGTGTTGTTTTGATCAGCACTGCATGGCCTAAGAGGCAACAGACAATACTGAAACAGAGGCTCACAGTTTTTGATATGGAAAGCAATAGGATATTTATCAGTTATAAGTTGGGGACTATAAGCCAATAGAAACCAGAAATGGTTGTAGCCACTTCAAAAATAGAAGCTAAAAGCAACAAGGACTCTGATCTCTCCCTGCAAAAGGAATAGGTGAGCTCCATATGAACAGTGTATAATAATACAGAAACAAATGTTTATTAAGGATTAAAAAATGGTGTCAATCAAGAAGTTCCTGTTTTGACAGGTGAAGAGTTCCATAATACCTGTGGGAGTGTTTGAGGAGGTATTTTAAGGGACAAGGAAGTTTTCAGTTGAGGACAGAATGGCACTGAAAGCACTGCAATTGCAAAATTCATGCCATTGTGAAAGCTTCTTTCACTTTAAGGCAATCCCTTAAAGCAGACTTCGATAAGTACATTGTTCTGACAATTACGACTTTGCATTAAGTTATTGTTGATGCAATTTGTCAGATATGGCTAGGAGATGTGAGGAGCTCAACCTGGAAGAGATTTTTTGCCCCACAGAAAAAAAACATTGGGAAAGTAGCAGTTGTTATGGAGCTCTGTTGCAGAAAGGAAACCTCCTTGGCTCTGAATGAGTGCTGAACAATATGTGTTTTAGACTCTCATGGAAGTGAAAAAAGTCATCCTAGCAGGTAGGAAATTATGTAGCTTTCTGAACCATGCTGTGGGCATTTAACTGAATTTTTATGGCATTGTATGTCATATTTCATTTCTTCTTCCCTTGGAGGATGGGGGGGGGGTCTCCTTGTAGAAATTGTGTTCTCTGAATCAGTTGGTCTGTATTGAGGGTCACACCTCCTCATATCACAGCTGAAGTCTTACTGCTAGCATTTATTGGAATGCTTCCAGTCTTCATATATTGTGACTATTCCAGGCAAAATTTACACAATTCCTGGGAGGACTAGTCTGTAGAATCTATTAGATCCCATTGGCTGGAAACATCCAAGGCTAAGGCCTTGTCTACACTGGGAAGATTTTGGTAGCTTTTCCGATTAGACCACTAGAGACAAAAATTAATGAGTTTTAAGGTGAGGAATGATAAATTTATGAAAAGTGCTATATGATGAGATTGCAGGGAAATGAGCTCAATGCCCCAGTTCTATGTATGTTATCCTAAAAGTGATGGGGGTGGGGGGGGTGGGGGGAGTGAGAAAACTCCATACTGAGTTTGTTTTATTTCTCTTTTGGCTGTTCAGCCTGAGGACAGAAAATAAGGTCTCCCCTATAGCCATCTCTTCTCCAGACTAAACAACCCCAACTCTCTCAGCCTTTCTTCAGAGGAGAGGTGTTCCAGCCCTCTGACCGTTTTCATGGCCCTCCTCTGGACCTGCTCCAACAGGTCCATGTCTTTCTTATACTGGGGACCCCAGAACTGGATGCAGTACTCCAGGTGGGGTCTCACCAGAGCAGAGTAGAGGGGCAGAATCACCTCCCTTGACCTGCTGGCCATGCTTCTTTTGATGCAGCCCAGGATACAGTTGGCTTTCTGGGCTGCAAGCATGCATTGCTGGCTCATGTCCAGTTTTTCATCCACCAGTATCCCCAAGTCTTTCTCTGCAGGGCTGCTCTCAATCTATTCATCCCCCAGTCTGTATTGATACCGGGGGTTGCCCCAACCCAGGTGCAGGACCTTGCATTTGGCCTTGTTGAACTTCATGAGGTTCACACGGGCCCACCTCTCAAGCCTGTCAAGGTCCCTCTGGATGGCATCCCTTCCCTCTAGCAAATCAACTGCATCACTCATCTTGGTATCATTCACAAGCTTGCTGAAGGTGCACTCAGTCCCACTGTCTATGTCATTAATATCATGTCAAAACCTGAAGTCTGCTTATATATCTTGTTCTAGCTGCAGATAGCACTATCCCATCCCTCTGTCTCTGCTTGCCTTGCCAGAGGGCTAACTATTGCTAGAGGGTTAAAATATTCCCTTGGGTCAAGGGTCTAATTTTGCTCACACCCTAGCACAGTTCAGGTACCAGGTTAAGTTACTGTAAGTAGTTGCTCTTAACTAGTTCTGACTATAAATGTCAGTGAGCTTTTTGGGGCAGGGCTCCTTGTCTTTCCTTCCTTCAGAGGCTGAACAGGTAGATTTTCTCCTTACATTCGTGAACCCATCCAAATCCATGTAAATCTCAAGGTAGCAGCATGGTTGCACAAGCTTAAGCACATTAACTCATGGGGCGGCTGCATGGTGCAAGGAGGAGCATCAGCTTGAGCTCAAAAGCCACTGAGCAATGGGAGAGAAACTTCTTAGTAGCTGGAGCATGCTAGTGAGGTAATATTCTTCCCCCACTGTAAGTTATGCCACAATTAGTCTTTGTCTCCCTGGAGTAGTGGGAGAAAGAATACCTGGGAAAATACTTTGGCCTGTTCAGGACGTTGGTTGAGAGAGTCCCGTGGGAGACGGTCCTGAAGGGCAAAGGGGTCCAGGAAGGCTGGACGATCTTCAAGAAGGAAGTCTTAAAGGCGCAGGAGCAGGCTGTCCCTGTACGCCGTAAGAAGAATGGGCGGGGAAGACGACCGGCCTGGCTGAACGGGGAGCTCTTGCTGGGACTCAGGGGAAAAAGGAGAGTTTACCACTTGTGGAAGAAGGGGCAGGCGACTCAAGAAGAGTACAGGGATCTCGTTAGGTCATGCAGAGAGGAAATGAGAAAGGCAAAAGCCCAGCTAGAATGCAATCTGGCCGCTGTCGTTAAAGACAACAAAAAAAGTTTTTACAAATATATTAATGACAAGAAGAGAGCCAAGGAGAATCTCCATTCTTTATTGGATGCGGGGGGGAACATTGTCACCGAGGATGAGGAAAAGGCTGAGGTACTCAATGCCTTCTTTGCCTCAGTCTTTAACAGGCAGACCAGTTATCCTCAGGGTACTTGGCCCCCCGAGCTGGAAGACAGGGACGGCGAGCAGGATGAACCCCCCATAATCCAAGAGGAAGCAGTTAATGACCTGCTACGCCACCTGGACGCTCACAAGTCTATGGGGCCGGATGGGATCCACCCGAGAGTGCTGAGGGAGCTGGCGGAGGAGCTCGCCAAGCCACTCTCCATCATTTATCAGCAGTCCTGGTTAACGGGGGAGGTCCCGGACGACTGGAGGCTTGCCAATGTGACGCCCATCTACAGGAAGGGCCGGAAGGAGGATCCGGGGAACTACAGGCCTGTCAGCCTGACCTCGGTGCTGGGGAAGATTATGGAGCGGTTCATCTTGAGGGCGCTCACAGGGCACGTGCGGGACAACCAGGGGATCAGGCCTAGCCAGCACGGGTTCATGAGAGGCAGGTCCTGCTTGACCAACCTGATCTCCTTCTATGACCAGGTGACCCGCCTAGTGGATGAGGGAAAGGCTGTGGATGTGGTCTACCTGGACTTCAGTAAGGCCTTTGACACCGTCTCCCACAGCATTCTCCTAGAGAAGCTGGCGGCTCACGGCTTAGGCAGGTATACTTTTTGCTGGGTAAAAAACTGGCTGGACGGCCGGGCCCAGAGAGTTGTGGTGAATGGAGTTACATCCAGTTGGTGGCCGGTCAGGAGCGGTGTTCCCCAGGGCTCAGTTTTGGGGCCGGTCTTGTTCAATATCTTTATCAATGATCTGGATGAGGGGATTGAGGGCACCCTCAGTAAGTTTGCAGACGACACCAAGTTGGGCGGGAGTGTTGATCTGCTCGAGGGTAGGAAGGCTCTGCAGAGGGACCTGGACAGGCTGGATCGATGGGCCCAGGCCAACTGTATGAGGTTCAACAAGGCCAAGTGCCGGGTCCTGCACTTTGGCCACAACAACCCCATGCAGCGCTACAGGCTTGGGGAAGAGTGGCTGGAAAGCTGCCTGTTGGAAAAGGACCTGGGGGTGCTGGTTGACAGCCGGCTGAATATGAGCCGGCAGTGTGCCCAGGTGGCCAAGAAGGCCAATGGCATCCTGGCCTGTATCAGAAATAGTGCGGCCAGCAGGAGTAGGGAAGTGATCGTGCCCCTGTACTCGGCCCTGGTGAGGCCGCACCTCGACTACTGTGTTCAGTTTTGGGCCCCTCACTACAAGAAGGACGTCGAGGTGCTGGAGCGTGTCCAGAGAAGGGCAACGAGGCTGGTGAGGGGTCTGGAGAACAAGTCTTATGAGGAGCGGCTGAGGGAACTGGGGTTGTTTAGCCTGGAGAAGAGGAGGCTGAGGGGAGACCTCATCGCGCTCTACAACTACCTGAAAGGAGGTTGTAGCGAGGTGGGTGTCGGTCTCTTCTCCCAAGTAACTAGCGATAGGACGAGAGGAAATGGCCTCAAGTTGTGCCAGGGGAGGTTTAGATTGGACGTGAGGAAAAATTTCTTTACTGAAAGAGTGATTAAATGTTGGAAGAGGCTGCCCAGGGAAGTGGTGGAGTCCCCATCCCTGGAGGTATTTAAAAGACGAGTAGATGAGGTACTTAGGGACATGGTTTAGTGGGCATGGTGGTGTTGGGTTGACGGTTGGACTCGATGATCTTAGAGGTCTTTTCCAACCTCAATGATTCTATGATTCTATGAAAAAGTAGAGAAACAAGACCCAAGCATAATAACTAGCAATGCTAAGATCTTTGAAGCTGGCTCATACATCACTCAACTCATGGATTTCATCATGTGCAGCAGTATTTTTTTATAATTCAGATTGGTTTACGTGATCACTCTCTCTCTGACTCCAATCATGCAAAACAACATTCGTTTTTGTATTTTTTTTTATTTGAACATTATATATATATGTACAAAACCATCTATGCCTACTTTTTTTTCCTTTTTTTTTTTTTAACAATTTTATGTTATTTACAAAACAGGACAGCAAAATAACTTATAAAGAATACCGATACTGTACAAAAAGAAAACTGATAACTGATTAAACTGTTGGAAAGTTGGTATTTTACAGTGTTACAGATCGCTAATCTGTAAACCAGCATTTTGAAGTATGTGTCCAGTCTGGTGTATGGTGGGCTAAGTCCATCTGCAAACTGAAAATAGATCTGCAATACAGGTCATGAAAAATTGTTCAAAACAGATGTTGTATAGCTATACCTTCAAAGCCATGGCTTCTCTATAGTAATGGGCTTTCTCAACCAAGGAGAGGAGCTGTCCTAACTTCAGCACTATAAAGTATTTCCAAAATAGTACAAGTACATACAGTATTAGAGAACCTGATTTTCCTTTCTTTCCCAATATTTGCAACACTTTTTCAAAACTTAACTTCAAGATGCAAAGAACTAACCTGGAGTTTGTTTCATATGTTAGATTTGTTGTTTGCTTTTACTAAAAAAAAAAACCAACCAACTTTAAAAAGCCAAATGAACAAAACAATAAAATATAAATCTCTAAACCTGATCATTCCCAATATATTCTATTAGTGGTTAATGAATCACATTAATCCCATCTGTCCTATGCTGAAATACAGTATACATTAGAGCAAATCAGTTACTGTTTAGGAGTCGGGTTTGTTTTGGTTGGTTGTTGTTTTTTTCAGAAACAGGATTTTGTCACAAGTAATAACGACATGAGTCTATATGTTCCTTTGTTTCATGGACCAAAGTACCCCCCCATCTGTTAATTCCTTTAGAAAGCGAAGAAACAATGACATTTCTTTAAATGTGCATTCTACCCCGACTATTCAAGCTGGGATCCCTAAATTTGGACATTTACATCCATATGTAGGTTATTCCTGGTAGCCAAAACATTTACATATTGATTTAAGAGGTGTTTATCAGCTGTAGCTCCCCATTGTAGTTGATAGGATGTGAGGATATTTCACATTTCACAGGCTCAGGCCTTAATTTTCCAAGTACTGCATTTGTCCTACAAAATGGCAACAATACAGACTATATGACAGACTCTATAAAGTTTGTGTGATCTTCATAGAGAAGAATGAAGATGAATGTGAATGCTCCTTTGAATGTCATGTCATTGGGTTACACATGGCCCTGACCCCACTCAACAAGGCAGCATTAACAGTACTGGTAAGCAGAACATTCTTTATATTTCTAGATCAATAGAAATACTGCTGCTACCTATTTTTATTAGGAAGAACACATGTTCCTACAACTCAATTTGGACACCAGAAATAAAAGTTTGGTTTCTAAAATAAATGTTTCAAAAAGCTGAAATGGAGGTAGAAAATGTGCTTGGTTTCCTGATGTCTTCACTGAAGAACACACATCCCTTTTTATTGCATAGACTGCTCAATATCCCTAATGCCTTAAAAGCAGTTCTCCTCACATAGACGGAATTTATCATGAATTATATGCAAACTATTTCTAATGCTGAAAGCTATATACAGCTGTAGAAGAAAATACTCTCTGAGTTGATTTTTTTATGTTTGTTTCTAGGAAGCAAGCTTTTTATCAGGTAATGCAATAAGATACTGTAATTGTAGGTGTACTAACAAGATTGTTATGTAAAAAATTTTACAAGATGACCTAAATTCATTTGTGGGGGAAAACACTTTGGATTTCAGTGTGATTATCCTGAGATTAATTTGGCCAAAAGACTCTAAGGGCTGCACATCCCCTTCCTCTTCTTGAGGGGTGAAAACAGAACAGAAGAATGTTTCTGGAAAGAAAAATGTGTAAACATAATTATTCCCCTATAAGTAGTTGGGGAGGGAAAAAATCACTGATAACCTCTTACAGTTCATGTTTTTAACATAGCAAAGATGGAATACTCAGATAATGACAATGATTTAAAGTTTTCCTTCAGTGATGGTTTTGCTCCTCTTAAAGAGCAAAACATAGTTTTAAAATAAATATTGCCTTTCTCAGTATTTGATGTGTCATGCATGACACGGGTACAATGCAAGGTACCTAGAGAAGCTTATGACACTAGGAATATTATGACACACCTTCTGTGTTGTATTTCCAATTAGCTCATGGGTTTCCCCCATACTCTACAGCAACAGCTATAAAGAGATATAGGAGCCCTTTCAAAATGCTCTTTACAATAATTTTAGCTGTTTACATTAATAGAGTGCTCTTAAGGAAATGTCTACTCTCTCCATAAGCACACACACCTGCCATTGGATTTTGCAGGAGTTAGATAAGCATATGAAGAGAATAAATCTTTAAGGCAAGTGTATGAAGAGAAAAAAAACCTTTAAAAAGGAGCAGTTTATAAAGATGACAGCTGCTGTTATGCATCCATTCAAACAAAACACAGCAAAATAAAGCACTGTTAGTGGCATTTCTATAGTACAGTACTGTATTTCTTGTCAAATGAAAGTATAGGGTTAACTGAGAGATGTATTTTTTCTGCCCTCATACCCCTGCCACATTACACAGGCTGATTTCTATTTTTTCTAGGTAAGTAAATAATAGAGCTAAATACACATACTGTCAGAAAATGACTGAGCTGTTGTGGATTTTTTTTGCTTTAAGTATCTGCTTGAATTATACACATTTTTACTGGAAAAAGTGCAGCTTATATTCAAAAGTATAGTTAATACAAAGAAAAATTGAAAAGACACATTTACTTTAATTGGTCTTCTTGAGTATAAATTCACCTTTTTTTTGTGTATCAATCAGATGCTATTAGTAACAAATACAATGTTTCTCTTAACCGCCTTTTTAAATGAAGGATCATTCTGAAATAGAAGTAAACCCACTTTTAAAATGGAGTTTTTACTTGAGAATTATTTAAGCGACTCAGAATGTGGTTTTACTCAATAAATTTTAAATATAAGCAGCATTACATTGTTCAACAAAACATGTTCATGACACAGCAATCACAAAGACCTTGGAATCATGCTACTGTGGTGTCACAGGCCAAACCATCCAGTCAGTATATACACCAGTGTCAATGCTTTAAATTACAAAAGAAAGTCATTGCCTAGTCCAATCACCATCCCTTCCCTCACTCACTCTGCAATTCATTTGCTTAAGACTGTTGTTCCTAGCAAAGGGTGGGGAGGGGGACACAGAGTACTTATTTTTTAGACTTCAGCTACATGTGCTTTCAAACCGTGAGTAGAGACTGTGAACAGCACGGCAGCAGACTACTCTTGCACTGTTCACCATGTCCTTGTCGCAGCTTGCTTCCCCCACTCCCCTCCCCAGGCCAGCTCTGCCTTCACAAGGAGCTGGACTTTTTGGATCGCTTGATCATGCTGGGATGAAACTCAGTGTGGCGCCGGGCATGCTTTGTCAGGTGGTCGCTCCGCATGAACCGCTTCTCACAGAGGGGGCACCGAAACTGTTTTTCACCTGTGTGGGTTCGGTAGTGCCGGGTGAGCTCATCGGAGCGAGAGAACTTTTTAAGGCAGCTGGGCCACGTGCAGGGGAATGGTCGCTCACCTGCAGGGAGGAAAGGATGACAAGAAATTTAGGGGAGGGATATAAACACCAGCACATACAAACTTTGCTGCAGCAGGACAGCTGAGAAGCTGGGGAATATGCTGCTGAGGGGAAAAACTGCCTTTATTTCTTGCCATGGTGTCAGTGTCTGCAGATCTGTTGATCACTTCATCAGGTTTCAGTCTCACCTCTAGCAGAAGCCAAAACCCCCTCCAACCGCGTGAAACTCTCTCTAGTGCAGAACCTTACATGACTGAATGCTGTCATAACAACAGATGAGCTCTGCCTATTCCTGTACATTTTTTATGTTGTGCTCACTACAAAGGTTTGAGAAAGGAACACTACTATTATTCCTCTAACACTTCCATTCGGCTGAATAAAATAATCTGTAACTATTAGAAAAGAAGCAAAAAAAAAATCTCACCTAGGACAAGTAATTCCAGTCTGGGAAGAATTGAGTGGGGAGGGGATTGGGAGAGCTGTGCAGACCCAGGGCTACAAATATGTACAGCAAAAACGCTGTGGCTGTAGAGAGAGAAGGCCTATGCTCCCTCTCTTTTCCTTTCCCTTTCTCCCAGAAATCCAAGCTGCTCCACAAAATAAAGGACTCCCCTCAATCTCTTAGATGGCTGATTTGAGGGCAAGAAAATTATCTCATTATTCACAGCTCTATCAATATAAACGTTTGCTATGATGGTAAAGAACAAAACCAAACACCTTAACCTAAAATACACTGCACCTTTGTTTTAAAAGCAAGGATGTGAGGAGTGAACAGTACTCACTATAATTTCCCTAACACCCCAAACCCCTGCAGTTAACCTCTGCAGGTTGCATGGGCCCTGCATACAGTCACAGACCCAATTTTTCCTGATCTGCAAAGCTGACTGTAGTGGGTTGACCTTGGCTAGCTGCCAGACCCCCACCCAGTCATTCTCTCACTCTCCCTCCTCAACAGGACAGGGGGAGAAAATAAGATGGACGAGCTCATGGGTTGAGATAAAGGTAGTTTAATGAGAAAAGCAAAGGCAAAAAGAGGCAGATGCCTCCCATCAGCAGGCAGATGTCCAGCCACTTCCTGGGAAGCCTTAACCATGAATGCCCCCCCTCTTCCTTTCCCTCAGGTTTTATTGCTGAGCATGACGTCACATGGTATGGAATATCCCTTTGGTCAGTTTAGGTCAGCTGTCCTGGCTATATCCCCTCCCAAGATCTTGTGCACCCCCAGCCTACTCCTTAGCAGGGTGCTGTGAGAAGCAGAAAAGGCCTTGACTCTGTGTAAGCACTGCTCAGCAATAACAAAAACATCCCTGTATTATCAACACTGTTTTGGTCACCAATCCAAAACATAGCCCCATACTAGCTACTATGAAGAAAATTAACTCTATCCCAGCCAAAACCAGCACAGTTATCAACCCTTGTTTGGTCACCAATCTAAAACGCAGCACGATATGGGCTACTATGAAGAAAATTAACTCCATCCCATCCAGACCCAGTAGAATCTCCACCCCTCATTCCAAACCATTTGCGTTATGCTCAGGTCAGTACACTGACTCAATTATATGACACAGAAGGAAATGAAAACTTTTAAGTTTGCATGAAAGCTTTCAGTCACAGACATCACATGCCAGTACATTTTGATGCCTTAATTCCCTTTCTTAAGAGTCTCCCAAAGGGAATATAAATAACAGCTATGTGACAGCTAGTTATAGTCAACCATGAAATATAAAAACTATCCCAGGAGTGTTTCCAACTTGGAAGAGCTGGAAAGAAATTCAAGAACTCCAGTGTTTCTTGATACTGTGAAGTTTGACACAACACACAAGCTTACTTTATGTTTACAGATCACAAAAAAAGGAGTCATTTACAAGCAAGTGTGCCTTGGAATAACTCCTCAGACACAGCAGCAGAGATGAAAGACCAGACTAAAGACTTGAGGAATTAATAGCCCAGAAGCCAGGATGACAACTGGTAATGGAAAGCATTGCAAAGCTTTAGAGAGAAGAATGGGGGCAGAGGAGTGGGGAGAAAATGACTGATGGCATCCAGAAGATGTGATGTCAAAGAGGAAGATGATAGACTAAATAAGCTGAGATTTAGCCACACAATGGGCCCTTAAAGCCCTAGTGAAATTCTCATAAGTTATGTAGTAATTTTAATGGTTTAGGCTTCTAATTATATGGTATTCCTTGACAGGCAGACTACTCTGTCCCAGAATGACCAGCATTTGGTAGTTTTAGCTAGATGAGTAAGAGTTTGCACATTAAGGCAGCCTCTTAGGCCAGCCACAGCATAATCTGCTTCCTGTGCAATTTCTTTCCTCATCTCACAGCAAGACTGGCTCTTGGTCAAGGAAGAAGGAAGCAGAAATAGCAAAATGCCAATTTAGCCTGGTGCATTAACCCAGACCAGGGTGGAAACATCACTGCAAGCTATTCTGACCTGTGGGTTATTTTTTACAGATTTCTTGGCTTCCTGCTGTACGTTTTTAAACGTGGTTGGAAGCCTTTTGGAATAAGCATTGCCTGTATAGAAGAAATTAAAACTGTATGTTTGCTCATATACACGTGAAGGCCATGATCACAGCTACAACCCAGGGCAACACTAGGAGGTGTGCACAACCATACAGAGCACTTGTGTGATGGCACCATGCTAACCAGTCTCTTCTGGCTTTGCTCTGCTTGATGTCTGCACATGACATTTGAGTCAAGCATTTCACTTGTACTGCTCTTTTACTATCTCATGGTTTCTGTCATAGCTTCTTGAAGCAGGCATCAGTAGGAGGCGCAGAAAAGCTTTCTGGATCCCCCAGGGAGCGTGGGAGAAATGCTATAAATCTTGCATGTGTGGAGGCATCTAGTATATGGCTCTATATCAGGTACCTAACACTCCAGAGCAGTGGAAAAAGTTCAGGCATCCTGCCCCTTCCCCAGAAGCAACATTTCTTATAATCTACCTCAGGACAGCTCTTCAGCCTGCAGAAATGCCTAATTCTATTAGAGAGAGATTAGGTATCTAGGCTGGCAATAACAAGGTGCTACTGACTTCTGTGCTCTAGTCAGACATTCCCCTTCCCCGCATGTTTTTCCCCTTAGTACTGCTAAGGCTTGAAATGAGCAGAATAAACCCTTAAACTGAAGTGGTATTATGTACTATTTCCTTTGTTGTCAGTATGCTACTTATGTTTTAAAACATGTCTTAGCTTGGATTTCAACCAAGTGATGGAGGAATGGCCACTGATGTATCAACAATACCTTAAAACCATATGCGATAGAATCTGAACAAGAGATAAAACTTTATTCAAAAGACATATCCAGGGCAGCTTACAGAAGTAACAAATGAAACAAATTCATTTAAAGGTTATTGGAATAGGTGTCTTCAGAATGGTGGACATAACAGCACAAGCTAACATTGGTTCTCCATAGATCTTTTTTGAAGTCTAAAGAACTCGCACTTCTGCATCAGATCCTGTATGGATATAAAGCCATTGTGGATCCTTTTGATCTCTGTTCTCTTGCTCCAGTTGATCTTTTCTCCCTGTTCCTTCTCACATGTTCTCCCTCAAATAGAAGGTTTTTAATTTCTCTACAAGTTTAAACTCTGTATCTAAGCTGCTTTTTATGAGCTGAGGCAGGTAACTTTCCATTTTTTTCTGACTAGGGGGGTCAATTATTTAGCTTTTTTTGGTCCTGCCCTGAAACATTCCAGATTTTCCACACTGTGGTCTTATGCAGGGTTTCTGGGGGAGGAAGAAGAAAAGAAAAGAAAAGAAAAGAAAAGAAAAGAAAAGAAAAGAAAAGAAAAGAAAAGAAAAGAAAAGAAAAGAAAAGAAAAGAAAAGAAAAGAAAAGAAAAGAAAAGAAAAGAAAAGAAAAGAAAAGAAAAGAAAAGAAAAGAAAAGAAAAGAAAAGAAAAGAAAAGAAAAGAAAAGAAAAGAAAAGAAAAGAAAAGAAAAGAAAAGAAAAGAAAAGAAAAGAAAAGAGAAAAGAAAAGAGAAAAGAAAAGAAAAGAAAAGAAAAGAGAAAAGAAAAGAAAAGAAAAGAAAAGAAGAATATAAAGTCTGCATTAGTAGATTCATTAATAGTACAGGTATTATACCAAATATCCTGATTCATCATTTGTCTTCTCACTACAAGACGCTGTTTTAGATGTGGATGACTGAGGTTAGGAGCTGCAGTTCAGTGGCTTTAACAAAGATGACTTAATTTAGACAAGCAAGTGTCTGGGCTGTCTTATTTTTCCAGATGGAAAATGAAAAAGTGGTGTTTGAAAAAGCCAAAGACAAAATTGATAATCACACACTTAGGCTACTAAAGGCTTATAAAAGGACATGCACTAGGACTGGAACAAACTGAGCTTCTGTGGTGCAAACTTAATTTTAAGTTAATACACCATGGAATGAACTTAATTTTAAGTGAATTACTGGAATTGTTTGAGCACTGACTTTACAGAAGACTTTCAGAAATTGCTGTTGGTGTGGATGGAAGTCTGGCCAAGATGAGCTGTTTGTTAGACTTGCTTTGTTTTTCTGGCTGACAGTAGTGAAGTTGGACACAGCCATGAGTCCAGAGTCTGGGATCTATGTTAGCTAATGCAGAACAGTTTGTTATCAAATAATGCTAATGATACTGCTTCACACATTAACTAGGAAGTCAAATGGACTATAGTTGCAGCTGCATGAACAGACAGCTAATTAGACACCCTTGACTGATGTATGTACAAAACAAGATACCATCAGGTACATGGTAGGACTGTGCTGCCTAGGATGCATAATAGCAACTATATTAAGTATCAAAACTGAAGAATGGTTCCGAGTTTGACTTATGGGATGCAGTGTCTGTACTCGATTCCTATTCTGTGTCTAGCCATGTGACATGGCATAGCTGTAGCTATTATCTACTGCTGCAGGGACTTCCACCTCTGCCTGCAGCACCTGCCCTAAAATCGAGAGGTACAGAACTACAGCAGGACTGACCCCTTCCTATCAGGGATTTGAGGGAGCTGATGGGAAAGAGGGAGATGGGAAAGCACACAACTATGGAAAGCTGAAAAGGAAATCTTTTGCCATCAGGCAAGAGCAAAACTACTTAGGAAAACAGGACTGTTTGCATTAAGTCAGAGGGGGGGAAGGGGAGAGGAAAAAAAAAAGGGGGGGGGGGGAAAGACGACAGTATTTCCACAGCTTCAACACACAGATTCAACTCTGCGTGGTTCAAATAGGAGAATCTAGCATACCTTCTTGTCTTTGTCTTCCAAGATCCTTCTGAAGCTCTGTGGCTGCTGGAACTCGAACTTTCCAAAGAAATCTTGGTATCCCGAAAAGATCTGGTCCTGAACTACAATCCTTGACTTAGACACGACCACAATAAGCATTTTTTTTTTTTCTTCTTCCTGTGAACCCACTCAGCCACCACTCTTGTGTTTCTCAGTGTCTCACAAAGTATCACAGGTTCTGTAGATGGATGAGTGCAAAGAACATGGTCCAGCTTATTGCAGAAAAAAAGATGGACAGGCTTTCTTCCTTGCCTCAGAATAGCTGTTATCTCAGGTCTCTCTTACTTTTGTCTTCCAGTGTCCTTGTTTCCCCCCCACACACTGAATGAGCAGTTTCCTGTGGGACATGTGGACACTCATTCAAAATCCAAGATATTCTGATGAAGACTAATCTCACAGGCATCTGTACACCCACTTCTGAGCAGTGGACTGGAGACATTTCAAGCAGCCTTTTTCCTCTTCTGAGAGAGTCCAAAATTGGATCATTAAAACATGGCAACCAAAGCTACAGATGATGGTGAGAAACAGCACACAGCAAGATCAGCAGTGAGGATGGGATGTACTATTTGTATAAAACAAGGACTTCTAGAACACTTAAACCTCAACCAGCTAGTCTTGCAATGGATTTAACAGACCCCTAATCAATGTCGGGTTGATTAGGATAGGCAACGGATGGATAATTTGCATCAATAAGTTTATTCCACCAGCACTCAGGACTTAACACCACAAGTTGATTAAGGTGTTAAAAATGCCACCTTCAGCAAGTAGACTGCTCTGACATCCTCAAAACCACCACTCAACAGCTGCTTACATGTGCAGCTGTTTGAGTTTCTTTCAAAAAAACCAACAAAACAAACAAAAAACCAACCAAAACCAAACCCAGATGCAAAACCACCCACTAAAACCCAGCTCTACTGAGCTGTTGGGAGTCCTAGCTCATGCCTGAATCCCAGTGAGACTCAATCTTGCTGTTACCCCTATCTGATACAGTGTCAGATGCAAGGAATATCCTTGTAGCTTCTCTACTGGATTATATCCCTCCTAGTATGCCTTAGAAAAGGCTTTATTTGGGGGATTGTGCTCCCTTATGTCTATCAGTCAGGGAAGCTACCTGGGAGATGAAAGACCTCACCTGAGAGTTAAATTCACACTTTTCATAGCTGAGAGGAATATCCTCAGCAATGGACTCTTGGGTACTCTGGGGCAAGTCTCTAACCTCTTCTCCTTTTCCATCTTTTCTCTATTTGAACTTCCTCCATTTTGTAGTAATATTTAAATATTAACTGAGCAATGGAGAGAGACCAACTCATAGCATGGTGCTTAGGGCACTTAACCTGGTATTGAGAAGCACTGGGTTTAGGTTCCCATTCCATCTAAATAATTAAATGCTTGTTAAAGAGGAACAGCTTCAACAGGGTAAGGAGCAGAAACTTTCTCCAATCAGAGGGGTCTCTTTCTAAACTCTACAGAGCAGGGACTTGAAAACTGGTCTTTCAGCTACTGATGGCATTTTCTAATTACTGAGCTACTGGGTATAATAGCGTTATGGAACTTGTCCCCTCCCTCCTCTCTAGCACAAAGAGGAATGACTTGGCATAGGCGCTTTGCTTCAGAAGAAGGTTCGTGGTTAGGTATCCTGAGCAAAGATAGAACCATCTTTCTCTCCAGCCTGGAGTCAGGCACTGAACTACCGACATGCTAACACAGACAGCCCTATGCACAGCTGGAGCTCCCTCTTTGAGGTGCTTGGCTCTCCCTTATGCATTTGCGTTGCAAAGGAAGACCTTTCTTCGGATTCCACTTGGTGACCTGGCTCTGCAGAGATCAATGTTGCAAGCATCTGTGGGGCTAGCTGAAAGTAACTACAGTCAACATGTCTGTAGGACCTACCACAACTAGGTAGACAACAGCTAAGCTCAGCTTGCTCAGAGCAAGCATTGTCCTCACTGCAGTGTACTCTTCTGTTCTCTGAAGATGTGTGTGAAGGAGGTTAAGTGGTGGTTATCTTATCAAGTTGCTCATGTACAGACAAGCTTAACACTTGTGGCCAGAAACACACATGGTTGCTGTACTTAATGCCTTCTGTCCATCTTTGATAAAACTGAGGTACATTACTGGTCTCAATTTTATGTGTATTCAGAAAGATAATATAATTTTGATTATTTTAATATTAATTCATTAGTCAATATTTCAACAGACTCTTCCTTCAAGTTTAAGGTATTTATAGAGTGTTCTCAGGCTATTCACAGTCACCATAGCTTACATCTAGATGATAAACTACATTACCACAAATAAACATTTGAAGTGTGCTTTACCATCACTACCCCAGAGTTTGGCCTTTTAATCTTAACTTGGCTTCTGCCTGCAGGTTTGGGAGCTCTGTGAGGCAATGAATGACAGCGCGGTACAGAACAGCACTGCAATTAATGAAGGGGAATGATCATTCCCACATGGATCCTAACGCCTAGGAGTGCAAGAGACACAAACTTAAAAAAAGCACAGGTGATGCCTACCACATGGTCTTCAATATCATAACACAACAGCATGCAGGAACTCAGTAGAGCTGCATTTTCAATACATCCATCTGGCAACAGGAGTCACATCCTTATGGGCAATGCCTGCTCACTGCTTCTTTCCTACATGTGTACTTCCTTACATGGATTGAATTAATATAACCCATGCAAGCTTTTCTGAGGTGTTTTCCCCACTGTGAAACATACACTCACTTAACTTTATTTTTTGAAACAGAAATAAACCACAACTGAGTCAGACAACACTGGACTTAATCTTTATGATTTCTGCCTACCTTGCTCAGCTAGCAAGGCTTCCAGTTAATATGATCATATTTCTCCAATACCTGGAAATATGCCTATTAGAACCCTAAGAATTTGCATGTTTTTATAAATCCTTGAGAACAGGGGTTGCAGACAAAGGTCTGGGTTTAGCAAAAATGTCCTGCTGGCTCCACTTTCTGCTCTTCAGTCTTATTGTAAAGGAACTGGCAATGTGTCATTGCATTGCATAAATTTCAGATTATGCTCACATAAAATACTCAAAAAAGCTCAAGCAGAGGACTGCCAACATATCTATATGTGTACAGTCTGTCAATCTAGTGATAATCTAGAATACAAATAACAAAGCAGTACAGTCATAGAATCATGGAATCATTTAGGTTGGAAAAGACCCTTAAGATCATCGAGTCCAACTGTTAACCTAACACTGCCAAGTCCACCACTAAACCATGTCACGTCTACACAGCCTTTAAATACCTTCCCTGGGCAGCCTGTTCCAATGCTTGACAACCCTTTTGGTGAAGAAATTTTTCCTAATATCCAATCTAAACCTCCCCTGGCACAACTTGAGGCCGTTTCCTCTCATCCTATCATTTGTTACTTGGGAGAAGAGACCGACACCCACCTCGCTACAACCTCCTTTCAGGTAGTTGTAGAGAGCAATAAGGTCTCCCCTCAGCCTCCTTTTCTCCAGGCTAAACAACCAAACTAAACTGATATGGCACCTGGATCAATATTATGATATCTATATTGCAGCACTAATCAGCTGCTGTGTGTGTCTTTCCCTTCTGCCAGAAATGCTCCTCAGATTCACCTTGTAGAATGGCCATCTATGGATCCATGCTTCTGCCTACAACCTACTACTGACTATCAATTGGAGCAAAATTGATACTTCTCCCAAGTAACTAGTGATAGGACGAGAGGAAATGGCCTCAAGTGGCACCAGGGGAGGTTTAGATTGGATGTGAGGAAAAATTTCTTTACTGAAAGAGTGGTTAAACATTGGAACAGGCTGCCCAGGGAAGTGGTTGAGTCCCCATCCCTGGAAGTATTTAAAAGACGTGTAGATGAGGCGCTTAGGGACATGGTTTAGTGGGCATGGTGGTGTTGGGTTGACGGTTGGACTCGATGATCTTAGAGGTCTTTTCCAACCTTAGTGATTCTATGATTCTATGAAAATGTCTGAAGAGTTTAAGGGTGTATCAACTGCCTAATGTTACAAACTTTGTATCGTTTGGACCTGATTTACAAGATGGCAGTTGGCTATAAAACCTAGTTAGAGGGAAAACTTTTCATACAACAGGATTTTTTGTGCATCTAACCTTAATTAAGAGTACCTGATGTAGACATGAACTTCCCACCAAATTGTAGCACTAAATTTTGGGAAGTGTCTGGAATTTACACCACCCCCACCCCCCACCCCCCCCGGTGAGTTAACTTCTAAAGGTCCTGTAAGAGGCATCTCACAAACTAACATCATGGTACCTTCTCTATCCCTCTTTTCTAACCAGGAGGATCTGCTATGAGCTGCCATATGCCCTTTAACTGGCTTGCATTCACACCATCATAGCAAGTGTACATTCTTTAATTTAGTTTCTCCTGCCATTCTTCTCCTTTCTTTTGGTATCTTGTCCTTTGCTCAGTGCTCCCTGCCCAGGCCTTCTGGCTGAGATTGCTTATTTACTCTCATACGTCTGTCTTTATTTTCCCTGGAGATCCTCTGGTCTGCACATCCTCCTCTGTTAAGTTCACCCTCCCCCCTCCTCATTTTTGAGGCTAACAGTAAACCTACATATTACTGGCCATATCAAACCTCTAAAACTACCTATTTAAAGAAGTCTTTGCATTTTCAAGCTAATCCTCTGCATATCTGCTCTTACTTCCAGGGCTCTGGTCTTGTGCACATCTTGCCTATGTCTGGGCCTTTTTCTATGCTCAGAAAGCCCTCAGGGGAAGTCTGCAAGACTTGCCCATGCCACCTCAATACTCAAGACTGTTATGCAGAAAGACCACTCTTGTAATCCATCCTGCTACTACCAAACTTGATCAGAGTTTACCTGTCCTATTCTCATAATACTACCTAAGTATTATGAGACTAAGGTAAGGTCACCTCATATTTCATATCCTCCACCTGCCCTCCAGACAAACAGATTTTGGCTTGTGAGCTTTGGGATAACACCATCTTTTATCTTCTACTCAAAGTGCCATGTACCTCAGAGATGCTATGGGAAATAGTTCACACAATCTTACCTGTAATAGTGCTCCTGTCCAAGACATCAGAATTTAAATAATAAATTCCAAGTTAGTTTTGGACAGTAGTGATAAGACAGGAAAGGCAGTAGTTTAGTTTCAGTGATAGGCTTGTCCTTGTATCACAGGCTTTTGCAAGTTAATAAATTTTGAATTTCGGTATACATCCAAGATAGAATGAAGAAGTATCTGATTATATCACAGAAACACTGGGGGTCTGGCAAGAAATGAAAGGCCTACCCTCTGGAAAAGAGAGTTCAGACTTCCTTAGCTTCCTCCTGCAAATCCTATTCTAAGTCATACTGAGTTCAGTAGGAATGGTGGCACAACCAAGGGCTGCTTGCTTAAGTAGCATGTGCAGCACTATCCACTGACTTTTTTGTTAAGATCACCACAGAAGACAGTTTTAGACGGATGTGCTGGGTCTGGCTGAGATGGAATTAACTTTCCTCATAGCAGCCCACACAGTGCTGTGCTTTGCATTTGTGGCTAGAACCATGTTGATAACGTACCAATGTTTTGGCTACTGCTGAACAGTGCTTGCACAGCATCAAGACTTTCTCTCCAAATCCCTCACCTGGCTCAAAGGCCAGTAGGCTGGGAGTGGGCAAAAGGCTGAGAGGGTACATAGCCAGGACAGCTGACCTGAATTGACCAAAGGGATATTCCATACCATATGATGTCATGCTCAGCAATAAAATCTCAGGGAAAGGAGGAGGAAGCAGGGACGTTCATGGCTATGATGTTTGTCTTCCCAAGCAACCATTACACGTGCTGAGGCCCTGCTTTCCAGGAAATGGCTAAACATCTGCCTGCTGATGGGAAGTAGTGAATGAATTCCTTATTTTGCTTTGCTTGAGCACACAGCTTTTGCTTTCCTTATTAAAGTGACATTATCTCAATCCACAGGTCTTCTTGCCTTTCTTCTATTTTCTCCCCATTCCGCAGGAGAGGGGAATGAGAGGTGCAGGGTAGCTGTTTGGCTGGGGTCAACCCACCAGTCTTCTGGAAATTTAGCTAGACTCAAAGGCTCAAGCAAACAGTTATTATACAGATAGTTTTGGTCTCTGAAATATATAATGCCTTTGGACCAACAGGTTTAGAGAATTACTAGTAAGATACAGACCTTTAACCTCTCAACATCAAGTCTTTGGTCTTCTAACTTTATTTACTCTTTCATGTCTCATTTTCTGTTAGCTGACCAAATACGGTCCAGTGAATTTTTAGATTCTCAACATTACACAGCACAAATCAGTATTCAGAGCTTTCCACCTTGCTTAGTTAGCATCCATGAGTAAAAAGTCATGTTGGTACAAGCAAGATCATAGGTGTGAACCAAAGTCCTAAAGTCATTGTCCAAGATTGAGAGACAGCGGTTAAATATTGAAATTTTAAGAGCAGGAAGTTTTTAATTGATAATTGTGTACCTACTTCAACTAAAGGCTACAAAGCAGCAAGAAACCAAATTAAAGCCTGATTAAGAAGTGGAAGGTAGATGGAAAGGATTCAAAAATTTGAGATGAGATAAAAGATTTAAAAAAAAAAAAATGGTACTGAGGAGGGAGCATTAACACTCCACAATATGTAGTTATGAATAACTCTGGAGGCTCAATCAAATCCCACTGTTGCTATGGAATTGTTCTGCCATTTATAAAAAGTAATTAGCATTAGCAGCATCATTTAGTATTTCAGTTGGTTACTATTAACTGTTTACATTAGAAAGCTCTCAAAGTTTATTTACTGCTGCATTTTTGTAATGTTTTTAATCACACAGAACTACAGTAAAGGTATATTAGTGGGTCCAAGTTAAGCATTTAATACTTGGAGTTATGTGCCACCCGCAAGTGAGTGGCCTTCGTAAGCCTCACACCACTTCAGAAGATACTTAGAACTATATTGCATACAGCAGTGTGGGTTGTACAGTATATTAATTTTCATGTTAAGACCCAAAATGCTATCCCAGTTGATGTCCATTTTGGTCCCCGTATCAGGGCGGGTATCTGAGCACTAAGTGGAAGTGATACTAATATATTTCCTTTGTCACTTGTGAGCCAAAGTTTTGCAAGGCATCAGTTACCTTCAGCCTCCAAAAGAGGATTTGAGCTGAAATCTTTGAGTTGATAACACAATAATCCCTACGGTATTGAGGTGTCCTGGTTTCGGCTGGGATAGAGTTAATTTTCTTCCTAGTAGCTGGTATAGTGCTGTGTTTTGGATTTAGGATGAGAATAATGTTGATAACACACCAATGTTTTAGATGTTGTTAAGTAGTGCTTAAACTAGTCAAGGACTTTTCAGCTTCTCATGCCCTGCCAGGTGCACAAGAAGCTGGGAGGGGGCACAGCCAGGACAGCTGACCCCAACTGGCCAAAGGGATATTCCATACCATATGACATCATGCTCAGTATATAGACTGGGGGGAGTTGGCCAGGGGACAGCGACCGCTGCTCAGGAACTGGCTGGGCATCGGTCGGCAGGTGGTGAGCAATTGCATTGTGCATCACTTACTTTGTGTATTCTTTTATCATCATCATCATCATTATTATTATTTCCCCTTCCTTTTCTTTCCTATTAAACGGTCTTTATCTCAACCCACGAATTTTACTTTTTTCCCCCCAATTCTCTCCCCTATCCCACTGGGGGTGGGGGGGGAGTGAGCCAATGGCTGTGTGGTGTTTAGCTGCCTGCTGGGTTAAACCACAACATGAGGTTATTTAAGGGTCATCACTGACCATCTTCTTTCCTTGCTCATGGAGACAGTCTTAACTCCACCTAAACGCAGAGTCCACCACTGAACCACATCCAGTAATTCTCCTTTCTCCTGACCTCTTGAGCCAAGCACATAACAGATCTCCTAGTAGGGCATAGGTAGATAACCAATTCCAGGTCTCTTCCTTTGCAATACAAATATAGCTAGATGAACAGGCAAGTCAGAGCAATAGAAGTTTAGTCAGTGTTCAGATTTGGCCATGCCCTACTCAGACTGCACTAAATACTAAAACAATAACTTGCAACACATTCCCTCAGTGATAAATTCATTTTTTACTTCACCACTTACTATCACTGCCAATATACAAAATCCAGAAGTCATTTACAAAACAGATATGAAGCACATGGCAGTGTGTTTCCTTTGATCCATGCCTTTCCTTACTCATACACAGCCCTTTAATCTAGAGAAATTAAAAAAAGTCTACAATTACTATGCTCTTAATTGTTAGGCAGAACCAGAGGAAAGAAGAGTTGCTGCAGCAGATTTTTTTTAATCACTAAGTTTCCATTTTGCCACACCCTCTAAACCACTTGGGAGAGTACATGGGTATTAAAGGACACAGTCTTATGAATGAAGCCCTTGTGAAAAATGCCATCTCAGTTGAGATGGGTTATGATAACAGGAACAGCTGAGCAAAGAAGCCAATCCCATATGGACAGTGGCTAAATCCTCTAAGTTGAATGAATCACATCTAGGGAGTACAAGTTAACCTGCTGGTATCATTTGCAAAGTAACCTAAGTCCCTGAAGAAAGTCTCTTCCATGGGGAGTCCGTGGGGCTGACACAGGTTTTTAAGTCTCATACTTTTGGAATTTTCCCCTTAAGTTAATTTTGTCCTTCACCTGCTTGAGGGGGTCTGCCAACAAAAGCCAAAAGGTGTAATTTATAACCATGCAAGGGAGACGTGGCCTCCCCTTTGCAAGGAGCTATGCCAAGATTTAACAGTTCACTTCACATAGCCCAGAAGTAAGACAGAGTATGGTGCCAACATACAACACAACCATCCTACGCTTCAGTACTCAAGCCATTACTAGGATCCTGAAACATCCAGTTTCCCTGGCATGAAGTAAAGCTTAAAGATACTAAGGGCTATCAAAACACAGACTGCAAAACTGATGAATTAAACCTGACTTCAAAAAGGTAAAAACAATAGTTGAGCATTACCAAATACACATCCTTTCGAAGAACAGCAGGAGAGCTTTTTTTTTTTTTACCCAAGGCAACTGATTTATTTTTAGAAAATGAGCCAAAAATCTTTACTACTGCAGGTGGATATGCCCTGAAGGAAGCTGCAGCCTGTGGAGAGCTCACACTGGAGCAGGCTCCTGGCAGGGACTGTGGCCTGTGGAGAGGAGCCCATGTTGGAGCAGTCTGTTCCTGACGGACTCTACCCCACAGAAAGGACCCTGTGCTGGAACAGTTCTTGAAGGACTGTATCCTGTGGGAGGGACCCCACATTAGAGCAGAATGTAAGGAGGAAGGAGCAGCAGAAACAAAGTGTTACAAACTGACTGCAACCCCTATTCCCCATCCCCCCTGTGCCGCTTGGGGTGGGGAGGAGGTAGAGAAGTCAGGAATGAAGGAGTGAAGGTGAACCTGGGAAGAAGTGGGTGGTAGTGTTTGAGGTTGGGTTTTATTTATTTTAAAAGTTTTGGGTTTTGTTTCCTCACTATCCTACTCTATTTTTAATTAGCAATAAATTAATCTTCCCCAAGTAGAGTCTGTTTTGCCCATGACAGTAATTGGTAAGCAATCTCCTTGTCCTTATCTTGATCTTGAGCTTTTCCACCTTATTTTCTCCCCCTGTCCTGTTGAGGAGAGGGAGTGAGAGAGCAGCTAGGTGGGGATCTGGCAGCTAGCCAAGGTTAACCTACCACAGCATCTATAATGAAGGTGACTGTTGCATAACCAAGAAACTTATGTGCTGTAGCACTGGATCAGAAAGTCCGATTCAAGAAGCTCATAAATAAAAGCAATACAGCAATCTTAGAATATCAGTCACCAACAGCTTCTCTTCAAGCTAATCTGTTTACCAAAAGCGTATTCCACTTTCCAAAGGTTGCTACTTTTCTAAAACACAAGATTTTCCACAAGACTTGCTCTTCTGCTCCCTGCCTTTTTCTTCCTTGGGCTTTCCTCCATTAATTGCCGGCCCTTTTGCACCAGGGCTATTGGAAGAGCTGAGCTAGGCTCTCCCTTGAGGAGTCAGGAAGCCCACGGGGGTGCGGGAGGACGAGCCACGCCCCGCTGCCGCAGCCCTGCCCAGGGCAGCCGGCACTCTCACCCCCCGCGGTGGCAGGCGGCCTGCTCACCGGCCGCTGGCCTGGCAGATACCGCACCCGACCAAGCCGCGCTATTTTAGACAACCCCGAAGGCTCTCGGCCAGATTTACGGTGACACCGACATAGGGCTCACACGGGACCCCCCTCCACAGGCTCCCCACCCGAACTGTGGGAGGGGAAATAAGTGATATTGCGGCAAACGATCCCCACAGGGTTCACCCGAGGACAAGCAGCTCCCTCGAGCCCCGCCCCGCAACCCCCCCCCCCCCCCCCGCGCGCCCGCGGCTTGCCTGTGTGCACTCGGTAGTGGGCTTTCAAGTGGGAAGACTTCCCGTAGACCTTGCCGCAACCGTTGTAGGGGCACTTGTGCCGCTTCTCAGCCGCCAACTTCCCCTTGGGGGGCACGGCGTCACGCAGGTGGGGGGGCTGCCCCGGCGCCGAGTTGTGTGCCGGGCTCGACCCCGGCTCTGTGGTCGCGTCACTGTCAGAGCCCACATCCTCGTCCGGGCTCTCCACGTTGCCGCTGCAGACGGAGGGGACGGGCAGGGGCCGGTACTTGTTCAGCTCCAGGAGGCTCTTGGCGATGGTCACCAAGGTGCAGTAGTCCTTCCAAGCGTCACGGGGGTCGCACAGCTCCTTTCCCACCTGCTCCTCGCCCGGCACTTTCAGCCGTGCCGCCTCGGGCACGGCAGAGCCGTTGGAGATGGACACCAGGCACTGGGCAGCCACGAAGTCCATGTAGGCGACGGCCGACATGGTACGGGAGCAGCCCCGCCGCCGCCGTGCACAGTCCCACTCCCGCTGCCAGCTGCGCTTCGCCAAGTCCCCAGGCGGCGCAGGGCACCTCAGTACACTCCCTTAGGGCCTGCCGCGCTGTCGCGCCAGGTGCTGCAAGCCATGGTCCGCCAACCGCTGGAGGGTCAGTCCAGTATTGGGCAGCGTGCTGCTGGGACGAGGCTCAGAGACACAGCTGCTAGAACTGACCTCGAGTAGATCACTGGGGGATATTTAATAAAAGAAAACGTGAGGGGAAAAAAAAATTCAAATTGCCCCCAGGGCTCGTCTTTCACCACCCCCCCACCCCCCCGCAAGGCAATATTCAGCAGACGGTGGGCAGTGCTGAGGAACAGCGCTTCGTCGGCCTGGGTCTGGCGACAGCGGCGGACACCGAGGCGCGGCCGCTAGTAGAGAGGAAACTGCTGGCTGCCCCGCGCACTCCTGCTCAGGAACGGCCGCGCCGAATCCCATCACGTTAAGTTCAGAGCCCCCCCCATCAGCCAACAGACAGCACAAGTCAACTCTGTTTACCTTCTTGCCTCTTTCACTCAGATGAGCCTTTTTGCATGGAGGGTGTGCCCACCAGGCGGCAGACCCACCAATCCCTGTGCTCTCTCCCCAGACCGCGTGCTACTCTGGGTGCCTTGGCGCGACCGTTTAAAAGGGCGATGATGCGAGGCGAGCGAGAGGAGGGATCCACGTCTCCCTCGCGGCTCCCTCGTCGCAGCCTCACCGAGGTTCGATTCGCACCACCGACCCCGTGCCCTCCTACGTGAGGGGTGCGCGGTCCTGCCGGCAGGCTGCGGGGGGCCGCCGGCGCCGCCGGCGCCGCGCGGCATCGAGAGGGTTAAGTGTCTTGCTAGAAGTCCTACAGTCCCAGCAACCAGCCGGCTAATGAAAAGTGAGCCAGCTGATGTCACTGGCAAGGGCTCGGCTAATCAGAGCGAAGTTCCGAAGGATGTGCAACACTTGTAAACCCGGTGGGCCGGCCACGGCTCTGCGGGCCAAGCGGCTCACTCAGGTGCTCCAAAACCTCCAGCCGACTCTTCTGTAAAACTAGCAGACCTTCTCTCCACCCAATACAAAAAAGCACAAGTTTAGGCAATGTAAAATTACTTAATGAGTAACTTTTGTATGTATTCATATGTGTGTTTTTAGTCGACTTCCTGACTTTCCATCTGGAGGAATCTCATTGAGTCTCATTTCTCCCTGCCAGGAAAAAAGCAGCCATGCCACAGGCAGCTCTGTATCTCCACGAGGAAACAGGGTCAGCACAAGTTTTTTGAATGAACCTGCTGCTGCACACACATTCCCTCACAGAGAGCTGCAAGAGACTGCTCAGGTCACTGTGCAGTAGATATGAAGTAAAAACAGGTCCATGGTGCATGGGCTGTTCCCTGACACCCTTTGACATATCTAAATCAAGGATTAAAAGTCACACTTATAATATAATCACTGGGAGAGAGGAGGAGGGCTCCAGTCTATTGCCAGTATAGTAGGGTTGGGCAGAGTGGACTACTTCCTCTGTTACAGAGGAGATAAAAAACTAAACAACCTCAATAGTCTCCACAAGTCTGTTGTGGGGAAAGTTTCTTCCTGGACAAATTGTTGGTAACTGGTTCAACCCAAAGTGCATGGGAAAAACTACAAATTGGGTATCTGAGGAATATTTTAATGCACTTTTGCACCCTATCTTGCATTCCTCTTCTAGTCCTATGCTTCGCAGGAACAAAAGAAACTTCCACCAATGCCATTTCACGTATCTCCCTTTCAAAACCCCCAAGCCCAAGAAGTCAAGTTTTGCAACAATGCAGAAAAAAAGGTACTTCCTGGGCCCTGCAAACAATCAGGGAAAAAAAAAAAGTAAAAAAAAAGAGTGTAGGACTTTAATATAGATTCAGTGCAAGAAACAGGAATCCAGTTTCCTTTCAAAGCCCCTTAAAGAAATTCAAACACTTGGTAACATGACTTATTTCAGAGAAGTGTAAGAAAGCCAGCGGCAAAATAGTATGCCTTTAGGTATATGCTTATTTGTAATACGTGTTTTGAAGGTCTGAGCATCATCCATTGAAATATGAGCCGAGAGCACTCCTTGACACTGAGAACTCAGCGGTCATTGTCCAGTCTCAGTCTGTCTAGTCATGCATTCATCTTCATCTTGTTTTTTATAGTTGTCAAAATGCTTGAGTGTCTTGAGGGGATCTGAACAACTCGACAGATAACAAAACAAATCAAGGGTTGTTTACTGGGATTTTCAGGACTCAGACATTAAACTAGTCTTTTCTGTCTGTTTGTGAGACTCTGCATGCCGTTAAAGTTATCACCTGCCTTTGCTACTGTGTGGTGAGCAGTCAAACTCCCACCCAGCTGCTCTCTCCCTCCTACTCCTCCTCAACAGCACAGGGGGAGAAAATAGAATGAAAAAGCTTGTGGGTCGAGACAAAGACTGGGAGATTGCTTACCAGATACTGTCACAGGCAAAACAGACTTGACTTTAGGAAAATTAATTTAATTTATTGCCAACTAAAATAGATTTGGATAGTGAAAAACAAAGACAAAAAAAAACCCCACCACCTTCCCCCCACCCTCCCTTTCCCAGGCTCAACTTCATTCCCAACTCCTCTACCCACCCTGCAGTGCAGGGGGGATGGGGGGTGGGGGGTTATGGTCAATTAATAACAGTTCCTCTCTGCCGCTCCTTCCTCCTCACACTTTTCCCCTTCTCCAGTGTGGGTCCTCTCCAGGGGCTGCAGTCCAGCCAGGAAAAATCTGCTCCAGCATGGATTCTCCATGGGCCACAATTCCTTCAGGAAATATCCAACTGCTCTACCGTGGTCTCTTCCACAGGCTGCAGGGGAATACCTGCTCCAGTGCCATGGAGTACCTCCTCTCCCTCCTTCTTCTCTGACCTTGGTGTTCACACTGCTGTTTCTCACTCTCTCCCCACCCCTCTGCCTATGTGGTGTTTTTTGCCCTTTCTTAAATATGTTTTCACAGAGGCACCACCAACTTCTCTGATTGACTCATCTTTGGCCTGCAGTGGGTCTATTGTGGACTCAGCTGTGTCCAGCACAGGGCAGCTCCTGACCTCTTCTCACAGAGGCCACCCCTGCAGCCCCCCCATCAACCTTGCCACATACACCCAATACAATACTGTTACTCAGTAGCATTATTCAGTTCACTTTTTATCCTGTCTTTCTGAGGAAACAAAATGTATGTTGCCATGCTATCTGTCCACCTGTCTTTCTGTTTATTTGGCTCATAATACCTCTGAGCCCATTATCCAGTTTCAAGTGAATTTCATATTGAAGATATGAACTTCCTTCAAATTTAGTGAAAATAGGTGTTAAGCAGAGAAGAGAGAAACCCCTTTAGTACCTTCACTGAGGACGTAGTTGAAATATGAGCTTGCTCTTTGTTAGACATTCAGATATCTTGACAAGAGCCCACAGTTTGAACATACACCATAGGAGACCAGGATTCCTTGGTTCCACTGCTCAGGGGACTTTTATTATCTTATAAAATGTTTTTACTACTTTGTTGCCAATATAAGCCACAGTTAGCAAATAAAAGTAAGGTTGTTTAAAGTAGTTTCCTATCATCCAGAAAAGCTACCTTCTCTACCCAAATAACATATCCTTCACCTCTATCCATTCTGGCAAATATATAGAGCTTATAGTGTGCTGTCAGGGTTAACTGACTTTGACTCTATAAGAGTAGAAGGAAAAATGATTTTCTGGACCAAGTGCTATTAAAAAAAAGGAAGGAACTTGCTATCATCCATAAACCATGAATACCAAGACATGAAGTATGTTAGTTTGTGTATTTTTCTGTTTCTCAAGTGTCAGGAGAGAGCATAATGGGGAAACACTCTGCCTTTGAAATTATTTGCATAGGCATTTATAAAGCATTAATCAAAGTAAAAACAGGGTGCCTCTCAAATCTTTGTATAGATATAAAATATTCCTTTCAGACAGAGGAGTTTTACTCTTCTTTTATCAGTGGCGAATTGAGGCCCAGCAAGACTGAGCTATCCATAACCCAGTGTCACCAAGGCCTTATAAAAGGCAAAGAATCAATCAAACCTCAATTTCCACTGCTTCAACCACAGACCATCCTTCCTTGCAAAAATAGACAGGGCCCAAACCGTAAAGAGCTTTATAGATTGCTTTTACTCTCTTTAATGGAATATGGAAATAATTAGGAAGTGAGTAAAGAATATGAAACAGCATTGCTTTCTTCCCACAAGAAATAAAAATTAGTAGATGTCAGCCATTTTGTACACTAGCTCACTAAATGTCTAGGTACAACCCCATGCAATAATAATCCTTTGCTATGGATAATTGGTGTAAGGGTGAAATCATTTAGCATATTATAGCTGGGAGAAAAAACGTAAAACAAATGAACTAGTGGTTCCATCTGTTACTGGATGATCTGTAAGTTGATGAAAATCAAATAGAAAACATGAATAGAACAATTTGTCTAACAAGGCAGCCATCAAAGCATGAAGGCCAGTTTTACCCTGTTCTTTGAGCATTTTTCCCAACTGATCCTGCATCTGTTGGTCTCTGGTGCTTACAAGGCACTAGGCAGAATAACAGGCCCTGTTATCCAGATCTGATCAGAAGGGGGTACAGAATGGGTTGTTGTTCATGTACCACTAATACTGTAAATAAATATGGTATGTTCTCTGTAGTACCAGTGGCTAAAACCTTCTCTTTCCTTAAGAGGGGCAATAACATTTTCCACTGAGAGCTGACCCCCTGGTTCATTAAATTGGATATAAGGAACATAGTTTCAAGTTGCAGTTTCGTCAGCTTTTTAATAGCACTTCCAGAACTTCTTTGGCTGACACTGTCCAAAACTTGCTAATAGGAAATGTCATAGTATGTCTTTTACTGACATGACAATGACTTCCCAGAGGTTGACTTGCTGAATCCAAATCTGATTGTCATGTTAATAAATACTCAGATATATACCTAGAAGAGACAACTCTGATTTCATTGGGCTGTCAAACAGAAGGAGCTGTTCTGGTGAAAAGGATTTCACAGATGCTGTGCTGGTAGAGAAAAACTAAAAGCATTTTTCTTCCTAAGAAGCTATTTGGAGAGAGGTAGGGAATCATTAAGTTTAAATTTGATGCACAGCAGGGTAACACAACAAATTCAATTCTTCGGATCAAATGTAACATGTAAACTGAGTCGGCTTGAGGTAATAGTGCTGGTGATGATGGGATACAGAGGAGAAACATACTCAGAAACTTCAGACTGATGGCTCAGGGCCACTAATAATCAAAATTATCACACTGTCTAGGCATAGCAGGATTGAGTTCATTCTCTTTCTCATTATCCCTTGCCTTTCTTCTCTCTTTGTTCTACTATCTGTTACTACATCTAGCAGTACCTCACATCTAACCTCACTACTGCAGAAATATTTTTCCTGCAGAAAACTGTAGTTAAATCATAGATTGCCATAATTATTCTTTAGGAATTATGTTATCTTGAGATATTTGGGACAAACTCATGTTTCTCTTAAGGCTGTTATTTTAGGTTTTCTGCAGGCTCAGAAAAATTGCTCCATATTAATTTATACTGTTCAGGGAGGGAAGTGTTAATAAGCAAAAAAAAGAGAAATATTACCTTTTTTTATCTGTTAGCTTGTTTGGTTTTAAGCTAACTCTTGGCATTTAGTTTAAAGGCTAGAAAATAATCTCTGATAAATTCCATAATGAGGAAGCATGCTGAGCTTTTAAAAATAATTTCAGTATGCCTCCAAAAATACATTCTCTATTAAAGAAAAAATAATGTATTTCATTTTGATATATGTAGTAGTCCAAAGCTCTGAGACTCCAAACTGACTAGGTCCAAACATCACTTACTAAGTGATGTTAGCAGAATTTGATACTTCGAGACAGTTTCAAAATGACCACAATTACTTTGTAAACAACATTTTATACACACAGTGGAATGGGATTATGCTTGTAAACTCCTTTGTCTCCAGTTGATCACAGATAGGGGCCATAAGCTGGATTTGATTGTAGTGGTGATAATATTTGGGTTTTATTTCAGAACATCCATTTAATCAATAGCTCAGTTTTTAATTAATAACAAAACTAATTTTTTGCAATATTTAGACTATATTTGGATGATCAAGGATGATTATCATAGCTTGTAGAGATAATAGTTTAAACCCAGTACAGCACTTACTTTGATAAAAAAGAAAGATGGGGCACTTTCAGGACCAAGTGGCACTCACTTGTCAAAGTCTAGAGTCCAAATTCAGCTTACTGTTTATGACCTCAAACCTGCTTCTCATTGGCAGGTATTTGCCTTCTACACTGGCCATACATATAGGAATATAGCATAACTGGCACCTCCTCCTCAGGAGCAGCTACTTTGTTCATATCAGGCTTGAGGTCATTAGCAGAAGTTTTTGAGGAGGCTGCTTGTTCTCTGACCCAGAGAAAATGCACATTAATAGGAGCCATATGTTACAGAGGGCATAAAAGAGAAAGATGGTGACCCCCAAGATGAATGAGAAAAGAATGGATTAGGACTCAGATCACAGCAAGAGAGTCAAGCTTCAATGACTAACAGGGAGACATCACAGGGGTGCAGCAGAAGGGAAGTAGCAAAGAGGAAATGAAAAGTGAGATTCAGGCACATGTAAGAAGGAGAAGAAGAAGTTGTTTGCATGTTCACATATGCGAAGGAAAAGGTAATCCTATTATGTGGTACCTATGTTTTTCCTATAAGAAAGATGTGTATAGGTTCTGTGAAAGAGGAGAGGTCATGATGGGAGCAGAGTTCTTTTATTTATTATTTTTGAGAATTTAAAAAATGTTTTCTATTTGCAAAACCAGAAGTTTTTCTTCAGAGTAAAAAACTGTCCTGGTTTCGGCAGGGACAGAGTTAATTTCCTTCCTAGTAGCTGGTACAGTGCTGTGTTTTGGATTTAGGATGAGAACAAAGTTGATAACACACCCATGTTTTAGTTGTTGCTAGGTAATGCTTACACTAGCCAAGGACTTTTTAGTTTTCCATGCTCTACCGACTAGAGAAGGCTGGAGGTGCACAAGAAGCTGGGAGGGGGGCACAGCCAAACTGGCCAAAGGGACATTCCATACCATGTGACGTCATGCTCAGTACATAAACTGGGGAAAGCTGGCCGGGGGGGCCGCTGCTCGGGGACTGGCTGGGCATCGGTCGGCGGGTGGTGAGCAATTGTACTGTGCATCACTTGTTTTGTGTATTATTATTATTATCATATTATTATTATTATCATCATTCTATTTCAATTATTAAACTGTTTTTATCTCAACCCACGAGTTTTTCTCACTTGTGCTCTTCCAATTCTCTCCCCCATCCCACCGGGTGGGGGGGAGTGAGCGAGCAGCTGCGTGGTGCTTAGTTGCCGACTGAGGTTAAACCACGACAGTCCTTTTTGGCACCCAACGTGGGGCACGAAGGGTTTGAGATAATAACAGGTTAACCGGAGTGTATTAAGGAACTTATATCTGTTAATAGTTGTGGGTCACAATGTTGGTTTCTCTGTTCTCGATATTGATTTGTGTAATCTGCATCGCGCTCTTTTTCCTGCTGTACATGTTAAAGATTGGTGTTGGGTTTTGCAGTTTGCTGTGGTCTGCAGTGATTAGTGATGTCTCGCTTGTGAGGTTTGTTTTTAGAACACTGACCTTGACGTTAGTGTGGTATGTAAACTTCACAATGAAGCCGTTACTGTACCACGGATACCATTTCGTGGAGACAACTAGCAATTGCAGTAACTTTTCTGAGAGATTTTTTCGGAGGAAATACAGAATGGCAGCGTCACTACCTTCTTCTATGATGTTTCCTCCTTCGTTACAGTAACTTTTCAGTATTTTGAACAGCCTTGGGTAGTTATGATACTTCTATTGGTACTTCTTGGGAATATTGTTTCGGTTTTGTCTAAAGTTGGTAAGCAATTTAAGAATATCATCCAGAGATCTGCCCCAAGGCTGAATAGTTATGAGTGGCAGGGTGTGTGGGACAAGATGGGCAAGTACCTAGGCCAATGGGCACCCCCAGTGTTTTGGAACTTCACCCCTGAGCAAGTGCAGAATCCTGAAAAGTTAGTAGAATATTTGGACAAAGTATGCTGTCACCCTGGCAACTCCAGAGAGATGCAGATCATTGCAACGTGCTGGGGCCTGGCCCATGCCTACCGAGCCCTGTTCAACACCATTCAGTACCCTCAAAGGGAAGAGAAGGTCTCTGGATCTGACAGTAAAACGACAGGCCCTGCGGCCACTCAGACCCGGGCAACACGCCCTGCGGCCACTCCGACCCCAGCGACATGCCGTGCAGCCACTCATACCCCGGTGACAGGCACTGTGGCTGAACCAAAGAACCAGCCTGTGCCGGTATCAGTCGCCCCTGTACACAAGAAGAAATTTTGGAAGCGGAAGTCGGCTCGTTTAGTAAGGGAGGAAGAAGCTGCTTCTAAAAGGGGGCTGGAGGAAGAAGTGTACGAGACAGATGACCCTGGAGAAGGGCCATCACGAGAACGGGAGGAGGAGAGCAGGCCTCTGACCGGGGAGGAGGAAGAGGAAGAACTCATAAACGAGGCAGTGACCACCCGATCTCTATCCCTGAGTGAGCTGCGAGATATACGAAAAGATTTCAGCCGTCGTCCAGGTGAGCATATTGTCACCTGGCTGCTCCGATGCTGGGATAATGGGGCCAGTAGCCTGGAATTAGAGGGTAAAGAAGCCAAGCAGCTGGGATCCCTTTCTAGGGAAGGGGGCATTGATAAAGCAATTGGAAAAGGGACACGAGTCCTCAGCCTTTGGAGGCGACTCTTGTCAAGCGTGAAGGAAAGGTATCCCTTTAAGGAAGATGTCATATGTCGCCCAGGCAAGTGGATCACCATGGAGAAGGGTATCCAGTACCTGAGAGAATTAGCTGTGCTGGAGGTGATTTATGATGACCTGAACAATGAACAGCTATCCAAAGATCCAGACGAAGTCAAGTGCACACGACCCATGTGGCGGAAGTTTATAAGGAGCTCACCATCGTCATACGCCAATTCATTGGCAGTGATGACCTGGAAAGATGGAGAGGAACAAACAGTGGATGAATTGGCTGGTCAACTCCGGCAATATGAGGAAAGTCTCTCTTCCTCCCTCGCCTTGGCTGTGGAGAAACTGTCCCGGGAGTTCCAGCAACTCAGAGAGGATAGGTCCTACTCCTCACCTCTACGGACCAGTATCTCGGCTATTAGGAGTCAGCATTCTTTTGCTCAAGAGAGAGAGTATAAGGGGTACACACCACGGGGCACCCTATGGTTTTATCTGCGTGACCACGGAGAGGACATGAGGAAGTGGGATGGGAAACCTACTGCAGCCCTAGGGGCACAGGTACGTGAGTTGCAAGGGAAAACAATCACAGAAAGGGCATTCTTCCAGGAAAATTGCTGCTCCAGTTTCCAGCAGGCAGTTCCCCAGACAGGGTAGAAGGGCTGATCTTACTTCTGATCTTAATGAAGAAACTTCTGACTTGTATGTACAAGAAGTGAGAAACGAGTACTGTGAAGAGGATTAGAGGGGCCCTGCCTCCAGCCAGGGGTAGGAAAGGGACAACCGGGTTTACTGGACTGTGTGGATTCGGTGGCCTGGCACATCAGACCCACAGGAGTATAAGGCTCTAGTAGACACCGGTGCACAGTGTACCCTAATGCCATCAAGATATATAGGGGCAGAACCCATCTGTATTTCTGGGGTGACGGGGGGATCCCAACAGCTAACTGTATTGGAAGCCGAAGTGAGTCTAACTGGGAATGGGTGGCAGAAGCACTCCATTGTGACTGGCCCAGAGGCTCCGTGCATCCTTGGCATAGACTACCTCAGGAGAGGGTATTTCAAGGACCCAAAAGGGTACCGGTGGGCTTTTGGTATAGCTGCCTTGGAGATGGAGGAAATTAAACAGCTGTCCACCTTGCCTGGTCTTTCGGAGGACCCCTCTGTTGTGGGGTTGCTGAAGGTCGAAGACCAACAAGTGCCAATCGCTACCACCACGGTGCACCGGCAGCAATATCGCACCAACCGAGACTCCTTGATTCCCATTCATGAGCTAATTCGTCGACTGGAGAGCCAAGGAGTGATCAGCAAGACTCGCTCACCCTTTAACAGTCCCATATGGCCAGTGCGAAAGTCTAATGGACAGTGGAGACTGACAGTAGACTATCGTGGCCTGAATGAAGTCACGCCACCGCTGAGTGCTGCTGTGCCAGACATGCTAGAACTTCAATACGAACTGGAGTCAAAGGCAGCCAAGTGGTATGCCAGAATTGATATCGCTAATGCGTTTTTCTCAATCCCTTTGGCAGCAGAGTGCAGGCCACAGTTTGCTTTCACTTGGAGGGGCGTCCAGTACACCTGGAACCGACTGCCCCAGGGGTGGAAACACAGCCCCACTGTTTGCCATGGACTGACCCAGACTGCACTGGAGCAGGGTGGAGCTCCAGAACACCTGCAATACATTGATGACATCACCGTGTGGGGCAACACAGCAGGAGAAGTTTTTGAGAAAGGGAAGAAAATAGTCCAAATCCTGCTGAAGGCCGGTTTTGCCATAAAACAAAGTAAGGTCAAGGGACCTGCACAGGAGATCCAGTTTTTAGGAATAAAATGGCAAGATGGACGTCGTCAGATCCCAATGGATGTGATCAGGAAAAAACCAGCCATGTCTCCACCAACTAGCAAAAAGGAAACACAATCTTTCTTAGGCGTCGTGGGTTTCTGGAGAATGCACATTGCAAATTACAGAATGATTGTAAACCCTCTCTATCAAGTGACCCAGAAGAAGAATAATTTCAAATGGGGCCCTGAGCAACGACAAGCCTTTGAACAAATTAAAGAGGAGATAGTTCATGCAGTAGCCCTGGGGCCAGTCCGGGCAGGGCAAGATGTAAAAAATGTGCTCTACACCGCAGCCGGGGAGAATGGCCCTACCTGGAGCCTCTGGCAGAAAGCACCAGGGGAGACTCGAGGTCGACCCCTAGGGTTTTGGAGTCGGGGATATAGAGGATCCAAGGCCCGCTATACTCCAACTGAAAAAGAGATATTGGCAGCATATGAAGGGGTTCGAGCTGCTTCGGAAGTGATCGGCACTGAAGCACAGCTCCTCCTGGCACCCCGACTGCCGGTGCTAGGCTGGATGTTCAGAGGGTGGGTCCCCTGTACACATCATGCAACTGATGCTACATGGAGTAAGTGGGTCGCACTAATCACACAACGGGCTCGAATAGGAAATCCCAGTCGCCCAGGAATCCTGGAAGTGATCATGGATTGGCCAGAGGGCAAAGATTTTGGAATATCGCCAGAGGAGGAGTTGACGCGTGCTGAAGAGGCCCCAATGTATAATGAACTACCAGAAAATGAGAAGCAATATGCCCTGTTCACTGATGGGTCCTGTTGTATTGTGGGAAAGCATCGGAGGTGGAAAGCTGCTGTATGGAGTCCTATGCGACAAGTTGTAGAAACTGCTGAAGGAGAAGGTGAATCGAGCCAATTTGCAGAAGTAAAGGCCATCCAGCTGGCTTTAGACATTGCTGACCGAGAAAAATGGCCAGCGCTCTATCTCTGTACTGTCTCATGGATGGTGGCAAATGCCCTGTGGGGGTGGTTGCAGCAATGGAAGCGGAGCAACTGGCAGCGCAGAGGCAAACCCATCTGGGCTGCTGCATTGTGGCAAGATATTGCTGCCCGGGTGGAGAATCTGGTTGTAAAAGTCCGTCACGTAGATGCTCACGTACCCAAGAGTCGGGCCACTGAAGAACATCAAAACAACCAGCAGGTGGATCAGGCTGCTAAGATTGAAGTGGCTCAGGTGGATCTGGACTGGCAACATAAGGGTGAATTATTTATAGCTCGGTGGGCCCATGACACCTCAGGGTGCCATCAAGGAAGAGATGCAACATACAGATGGGCTCGTGATCGAGGGGTGGACTTGACCACGGACACTATTGCGCAGGTTATCCATGAATGCGAAACATGCGCTGCGATCAAGCAAGCCAAGCGGTTAAAGCCCCTCTGGTATGGAGGACGATGGCTGAAATACAAATATGGGGAGGCCTGGCAGATCGATTATATCACACTCCCACAAACCCGCCAAGGCAAGCGCCACGTGCTTACAATGGTGGAGGCAACCACCGGATGGCTGGAAACATATCCCGTGCCCCATGCCACTGCCCGGAACACTATCCTGGGCCTTGAAAAGCAAGTCCTATGGCGACATGGCACCCCAGAAAGAATTGAGTCAGACAACGGGACTCATTTCCGAAACAACCTCATAGACACCTGGGCCAAAGAGCACGGCATTGAGTGGGTATATCACATCCCCTATCATGCACCAGCCTCCGGGAAAATTGAACGATACAATGGACTGTTAAAGACTACATTATGAGCAATGGGTGGCGGGACATTCAAACATTGGGATACGCATTTAGCAAAGGCCACCTGGTTAGTCAACACGAGGGGATCTGCCAATCGAGCAGGCCCTGCCCAGTCAGAACTTTTACGTACTGTAGATGGGAATAAAGTCCCTGTAGTGCACATAAAAAATATGCTGGGGAAGACAGTCTGGGTTATTCCTGCCTCGGGCAGAGGCAGACCCATCCGTGGGATTGCTTTTGCTCAAGGACCTGGGTGCACTTGGTGGGTGATGCGGGAGGATGGGGAAGTCTGATGTGTACCTCAGGAGGATTTGATTTTGGGTGAGAATAGCCAATGATCTGAATTATGTGATGTTAAGTACTAATTATAGTTATAGTAGTTATACTAATAATACACAGATATACTAATCATACTAATAATATTATGTGCCATACTAATGTTATTACAATAAGAATCACCCAGACTAATGAAGAATAACTTCAGTGAAACCAAGCAAAGCACAGTGATGATGGTACCAGAACTGACTTCAACATGAAACAATCCAACACCGCACACCATCTCCATTTTTCCTGCCCTGAAAGATTATTATGACAGATGGAGCCCGAAGTCATGGACTAAATGAACTCACCGAACGTTTTAGAGGGATGGCCCACAGACTAAGGGAATGATATCTCTGTGTATGTATATATATTTATATATATTGAAAAAAAGGGGGTAGTGATTAATGAAAATGTACTGGAAAATGTGAGACTTGAGCATGACGCAGATGGTATAGAATAAGGGGTGGATATTGTCCTGGTTTCGGCAGGGACAGAGTTAATTTCCTTTCTAGTAGCTGGTACAGTGCTGTGTTTTGGATTTAGGATGAGAACAAAGTTGATAACGCACCGATGTTTTAGTTGACGCTAGGTAGTGCTTACACTAGCCAAGGACTTTTTAGTTTCCCATGCTCTACCGACTGAGAAGGCTGTAGGTGCACAAGAAGCTGGGAGGGGGCACAGCCAAACTGGCCAAAGAAACATTCCATACCATGTGACGTCATGCTCAGTACATAAACTGGGGAAAGCTGGCCGGGGGGGCCGCTGCTCGGGGACTGGCTGGGCATCGGTCGGCGGGTGGTGAACAATTGTACTGTGCATCACTTGTGTATTATTATTATTATTATCATATTATTATTATTATCATAATTCTATTTCAATTATTAAACTGTTTTTATCTCAACCCACGACTTTTTCTCACTTGTGCTTTTCCAATTCTCTCCCCCATCCCACCGGGTGGCGGGGGGAGTGAGCGAGCGGCTGCGTGGTGCTTAGTTGCCGACTGAGGTTAAACCCCGACAAAAACAAACTATCCTTCCTTCTCTCCGTCCCCCCCCCCCCCAATCTCCTACATTCTGATCCTGAACTTAATGTTACCCTAAAAAGTTGCAACTTTTTTGCTTGGAGAAAAAGCACAGTACACAAGTACCTGGCAAGAATGCTTGAAGAGACTTGCAGTCTACATGAGCACTGAAGTTTTTGTGCTCCAAATGCACAAATGCAATGCAATTCCCTCTTCATGTAAATGACCTTAGTGCTGCTGTGACTGAGAAGCCTTTTCCTCAGCCAACAAATGAGTGTATAAAGGCATACAGGAGTCAGTCATTTTGCTTCAAACTTTGTTCAGTTGTTCTCCCGGGCTCTTTTGCAGAGTGCAGAAGTTTCTTCTCTGCTGGTGCCTTCTCACTAAAGATAAAATATAGAAATCCCTTTTGCTCCTGTATTAATATTTGCTAATGCTTTGAACACCAGAAGTTTCAACTATTATTTCAGATTCTGCTTTGACTTTTTTCATTCTCCAGAGCCCTTAAAACTATGTTTAATATAAGCTCAATATGATTTGACAAATTAGTGAGAAATGACCAATGGCAAGAAGGCTGGAAATTGCTAAAATAATATGCTGGCATAAATGACCTATTTGCCGATCTGTTTTCTTAACATTTGTGACAATGCTGAAAATTTGTTACATGTTATTGATATTATGGCAGCATTACAAAATAGCATTCAACAATCATATAAATATGAACACATCATAAAATAGTTTACATGTATATAGTATCTTTCATACCAATGTGTTGCACAGATTCTCTGCATACATCACCAGTGAAATATGGCTACCTCTTCCACGCAACAACAGCAACTACCCATTGCAGAGCCTAGTGCAATAAGGAAGCATTTTAACCTTTTGAAGAAATGCCTCTTTGTCACTGAAAATGTGAGACAGACAAAAAGTTGCTTTAGAAAATCATCTGAAGTAACAGAAGCCTTCAAATTTGATTTTTGTAGATCAGAAGCGGAAAATGAGAGTCAGCACAGCTGATTGATTGCTAAATAAATTCTTGCAAGATAAAGTAAGTATGCTGAAACCAGTTTTTACATTAGCAAACTGACCTTCCATTTTAAAAGCACACAGTAGAAGGCTACTGATGGAAGATACATCTGGCCTTAAAATCCAGGACCATGAGGATTAAAGATCTGTGTGCAGCTGCAGGGCTATGATCTTGTTGGAATCACGGAGGCGTAGTGGTCTGGCTGGAGTATTGCAATGGACGGATACAGGCTCTTCAGGAAGGACAGGTTGGGAAGATGATGAGGGGGAGTTGCCCTTTGTGTGAGAGAGCATCTAGAATGCATGGAGCTCTGCCTGGGGATGGATGAGGAGCCAAATGAGAGCTCCTGGGTAAGGATTAAAGAGAGGACAGGTAAAGGTGACATTATAGTGGGTGTCTGCTACAGGCTGCCTGATCAGGAAAATCAAGTGGATGAGGCCCTCCTACAAACAGATAGGAGCAGCCTCACATTCGCAGGCCCTGGTCCTCATGGGGGACTTCAGCCACCCCAATATCTGCTGGAGGGATAACACAGCAGGGCACAAGCAATCCAGGAGGTTCCTGGAGTGCATCGATGACACCTTCCTGACACAAGAGAGAGAGGAGCCAACAAGGAGAGTTGCTCTGCTGGACCCCATACTCACCAACAAGGAGGGGCTCGTTGGGGTTGTGAAGGTCAAAGGCAACCTTGGCTGCAGTGACCATGAGATGTTGCAGTTCAGGACCCTGAGGGCAGGGAGGAGGGCAAAAAGCAGGCTCACAACCCTGGACTTCAGGAGAGCAGACTGGCCTCTTCAGGGACCTGCTTGGAAGAGTCCTGTGCGATAAGGCCCTAGAGGGAAAAGGAGCCCAAGAAAGCTGGTTAATATTCAAGGATCACCTCCTCCAAGCTCAAGAGTGGTCCATTCCAATGAATAGGAAGTCAGGCAAAAATGCCAGGAGGCCTGCGTGGATGAACAAGGAGCTCCTGGACAAACTCAAACACAAAAAAGGAAGCATACAGAAGGTGAAAGCAGAGACAGGTAACCTGGGAGGAATACAGAAACATTGTCTGAGCATCCAGGAATGAGGTTAGGAAAGCTAAAGACCAGATGGAATTGAATGTTGCCAGGGATATCAAAGACAAATAGAAGGGCTTTTCTAAGTACATAGGTGACAAAAGGAAGACTAGGGAAAATGTGGGCCTGCTGCTGAATGAGATGGGGGACTTGGTGACACAGGACATGGAAAAGACTGAGGTACTGAATGCCTCCTTCGCCTCAGTCTTTACTAGCAAGACCGGCCTTCAGGAATCCCAGGTCCCAGAGCCCAGGGGGAAAGTGGAGCAAGGAAGACGTGCCAAACTGGACATACATAAGTCCATGGGCCCTGATGGGATGCACTCACGAGTGCTGAGGGAGCTGGCTGATGCCATTGCAAGGCCACTCTCAAAAATCTTTGATCAGTCATGGCAATTGGGAGAAATGCCCGAAGACTAGAGGAAGGCAAATGTCACTCCTATCTTCAAGAAGGACAAGAAGGAGGACCCAGGGGACTACAGACCGGTCAGCCTCACCTCGATCCCTGGGAAAGTGATGGAGCAGCTAATCCTGGGAATCATTTTCAGGCACATGGAGGACAAGGAAGTCATCAGGAGTGGTCAGCATGGATTCACCAAGGGGAAGTCATGCTTGACCAACTTGATAACCTTCTATGATGAAATGACTGGCCTGGTGGTTGAGGGGACAGCAGTGGATATTGTCTACCTAGACTTCAGGAAGGCTTTCGATACTCTCTCCCATAAGATCCTCATAGAGAAGCTGATGAAGTATGGGCTGGATGAGCAGACAGTGGAGGTGGATTGAAAACTGTCTGAATGGCCGGGCCCAGAGGGTGGTGATCAATGGCACGAAGTCTAGTTGGAGGCCAGTAACTAGTGGTGTACCCGATGGATCAATACTGGGTCCAGTCCTGTTCAACATCTTCATTAATGATCTGGATGATGGGGCAGTGTACCCTCAGCAAGTTTGCTGATGACACAAAACTGGGAGGAGTGGCCGATATGGCAGAAGGTGGTGTTGCCATCCAGAGGGACTTCAACAGGCTGGAGAAATGGGCTGACAGAAACCTCATGAAGTTCAACAAGGGGAAGGGCCAAGTCCTGCACCGGGGAAGGAACAACTCCAAGCACCAATATATGCCGGTGGCCACCCATCTGGAAAGCAGCTTTGCAGAAAAGGACCTGGGGGTCCTTGTGGACACCAAGTTGAACATGAGCCAGCAATGTGCCCTTGTGGCAAAGAAGGCTAACGGTATCCTGGGCTGCATTAGGAGGACCGTTGCCAGCAGGTCAAGGGAGGTGATCCTTCCCCTCTACTCAGCACTGGTGAGGCTACACCTGGAGTCCTGTGTCCAGTTCTGGGCTCCCCAGTACAAGAGAGACATGGACATACTGAAGAGACTCCAACGAAGGGCCATGAAAATGATTAAGGGTCTGGAGCATCTCTCCTATGAGGAAAGGCTGAGAGAGCTGGGACTGTTTAGCCTAGAGAAGAAAAGAGAAGGCTCATGGGGATCTTATCATTGTGTACAAATACCTAAAGGGAAGGTACAAAGAGGACAGAGCCAGGCTCTTTTCATTGGTGCCCAGAGACAGGACAAGAGGCAATGGGCACAAGCTGAAACGCAGGAGGTTCCACCTGAACATAAGGAAACATTTTTTTTTACTATGACGGTAACTGAGCACCAGAACAGGTTGTCCAGAGAGGTTTTGGATTCTCCCCCTTTGGAGCTATTCAAGGGCCATCTGGACATGGTCCTGGACAACCTGCTCTAGGTGGCCCTGCTTGAGCAGGGGGGTTGGACCAGATGACATCCAGTTGTCCCTTCCAACCTCAACCATTCTGTGATTCTGTTATTAAAATCAAATTCAACTTTCTGGAAGAACAAGTGTTATAGATACACAGTCATATCAGAGAATATGTTCCCTTCCTGTTTACTATTCAACATGGCAAACTCTTTGCTATTTTGAGCGTTAGCATTTTTCTCTTTTTACATTTAACTTTTTCTACTGTAATTCCATACATATTTTGCACTACAGTATTATTCACAGGTCTTGGTCTTGAGCTCTTTCTAGTATCTCCTGAATCACAGCTAATGTCCTTAACTGTGACCAGTTCTGTTGATTTTGAACCTCAGAAACCAGAATGACTCCTCCCTCCCCGGGGCTTACCTATGCATGTGATAAGTACCCAAGGAATGTCTATGCTTCAATTAAATTATAGCCTACGTGGGTGAAATAGATCTAGATTTAAGCTTGTTTTGAATACTGGTAGCAGTGTAGGCATAGCAGCACTGAACTCAGCGTGGGTTAGCTGCTTGAGTATGTACTCAGGATCCCAGATGGATTTTACAGCCTGCATCAGACACTATCTTTCAGTGCTTATATGGGTGTGTGAGCTTCAAGTTCATAAATAGAAAGTTAAAGTTAATTTGGAAATGTCTACCTTTGAATGCGGTAAAGACAACCAATGAATAATAACTTCACAACAAAGCCAGCACACAATATACATGGAGAATGTGGACTGGGAATCACTTTATGGTTAGGTTTAAAGGACATAATTTCTTTTCATTCAGTGATTCACACCATTTTTATAAACTGATCAAAAAAACATTCCTCCTCCTGCTTCCTCAAGATTGTACTACAATGCTAACTGAAAACAGTTTTTTGTCATTTCTATCACAGAACATTGGCTCATCAGGTGAGTTTGTTATGTGCCTTTGCATGTAAGGCCTTTAAACTTTGTAATATCTACTTGATAGTAAGAATCAATATCTGACAGCACTACTGTTTCAATGGAAGGCCGTCACTGAGAAGGGGTGCTGCAACACAGTCTATCAACATTATCACCAGTTCACCCCATCAGATGGGTTGTGTAAATTACACAGACAAGGCGTTGAAATGTTTAATTAAAAAAATAGTAGAGGGATTGAAATTCAGTGAGTTAAAGTGTAATTCATGATGTTTTGAATAAGGAGTGAGGTCTTTTAAGACTTCTACCTTTCCAAGTGTGAAGGAAAATACTGTTCCTAGGATATCACTGCATAATAAAGTACAATGGAGCATGTACACAATTCTACAGCCAGCTTTGCATTGACTATTATCAAGTTCATTAAGTGGAGATGGCAATAAAATGGCAGAACTGTTGCTTATACTGGTTTCCCACCAGTGACCATCCTCCAGGATCTCTGCTCAGCCCCCTGCTCAGCATATCTTATGTGTTAATCTAGACAGGTATCTCTAGCCTTGCAATCATATTAGTTCCTGTTGGCTGACCCTAGAACTTTTCTTCCCTGATCACTATGTTTAAATGTAACTTTTCTTTCTCTACTTTTGGAACCGACTCCAGATTCCCATATTGGTCTGCACGTTTTCCAGCAGTGGCTTTCCCCAGCATTGATGCACCCCCCTCTTCCTTCCCCCAGGAAAAATCCCAAGAAAAGTTATTTGCTTTTCAACGTGATTTTTTTTTTTCCCTCTGCACATGGTCTCCTGGAAGAACGAGGTTGAACAGCCATAGGTGCAGGCGCAGGGGGCCAGACAGAGGTGTCGGGGTTGCCCCGGGGAAGCGATGGGACCGTGCGGGCAGCGCTGCTCCCACCGCTCCGGCCTGCGCGCAGCCCCCCCGGTGTGGCGTGGCACCACCCCTCACTGAGGGGTACATGGGGCGCAGGCGAAGCCGGGGACGGATCGGCACCGTGGCATCGCCACTTTAAGGCCGTGGCGCAGGCAGCGGAAGGGAAGGGGAGGAGAAGGAGCTGGGTTCATCCGAGGACACATTCTCTGTTCTCAGAAATCCCTTCGCTGCGGGAACATTAAGTTCCCGTTACTGCAGTTAAACAAACTGCCCTAGATTGGGAGCTGCTGGGCCCGCCCCCCGCCTGTGCACCGGCCCCACGTGAGCCGCACTGAAATTAGCACTCCCCTCCCCCGGCGGGCAGCGGGGGTGGTTAGGCTCTGGGTTTCGAGTCGCTCTCGGGGCTTCTGTCAGCCGGTGCCAATGTGGAACCACCGCGGCCCCTTTGGGTTGGCTCTTGATTTTTGTTTTGGTTTTTTTCTTCTTTTGAGGGGAGCTCCCTGCAAATCCACAGCGTAATCCTTTTTAACCCTCTCAGCCGCACGGTAGCCATTGGACTTTTATCATCGAAGATGGAGCTCAGTGATTGGCAGGCTGCGGGAACATGTTTGGTGGTGGGTTATAATAATAACCTCTTTCGAGGGTGGGGGAGTTTAAAACGCACCTGCCCCACGGTGCTCACTAAATAAACGACAGGCTGCTGTGAATTTATAAAGAGCTATGGCAATACCTGTTTAGGAAAAACAGATCACTCCCCCCATACTTGTTTAAAAAACAATAGCCACCATTGCAGCCTGCATATGAGCGACACACATTTGCAGGAATCTTTTTTTTTAATTATGCCGCCTCCTCCTCTAGCCTGTAGCGGTTACCCGTGAGTCAGATTTATGCGTTTCCTGTGGCTGCTTGCTTGAACACTTTGTTCCACTTTCTCCCCACGCTGCTCTAACCCCGCCCCCCGGAAAGAGATGGATCTCTTCCCCCTCCGATAGCCCAACCAAATACCTTCCGCTCCCCCTTCTTCCCGCCCGCTGCCTCCATTTTATACCCCCGCGCCCTCCCCCACAATGTCATGGGGACCGTAGCGGCCTCCGCTAACGTGTCCGCCCCCACCCCTCCGTGTGGGTACGGTGCCGCTACGGCACCAATCGCTGCCCTGGCGTGCACGGGGTCGCTGCCGCCTGCCCTCAGTGGCAGCCCGGCCCTCTTCAGGCCACCCTCTGAGGGAGTCCGCGGGGGAAGGGGGTGAGGACAGTTAGGGAGGGGGGTTGATGCTGCCCGAAGCAGGTAGCCCAGCTTCCTACTTTGCTTACTCCTTCTTCCGTCCTCCTCTTCCGTGACGGATGGGGCTTCCTCGTTGCCAACGGCTGGCGGCCATGAGGTGTCTCCTCAGCCACCTGTGGCAGTGGTAGGCTTGGCATGCCGAGGTTTTACGCAGGGCCCTGGGTGAAATTCAGGAGTTTTCAGCATTGCCACCAGGGTTTGTGGGAACCTCTCTGTTCGCCTCATGCACCCAGGGCTCCTCTCTGCAACAGTGTGTTGTGGCAGTGTTGATTAAATCACTTTAAAAGATACAGGGTGTCAGTTTTTAAAACAAAATGGTATGTCTCATTCCCAAGCCAAACACCACGTTACAGCTTTTGATTTAGGAAGTTACAGCTAATATATAAAATCTTGCAAGCTGAGAGCTTCACAATTGGGTATTTCTGTGATACAAGCTGATTATTTTAAAGTCATTTTTCCACACAGTGAGCAGGCCAGGTTTGTTCTTCAGCCCTTCCTTTCATGATCTCCTTGTCCTCAACACAGTCCCTTGGCTCTTTCAGGGTAACGCTGCAGCGGCATCCCTGGGTGGACTGGCTTGTCTTTTGGCGGTGCTCCTGGCTCTACCCTGCACATCCACTGGTCCCTGGAAAGAATTCACAGCCCTCCCTGATTCCACATAAAACCCACCACTCTCAAAATTGAGCTTCTTGCTAGCATTGGGTAAGGCTGGTGGTTTTAGACAGCAGCTCCTACCGTTTCAATCACCCCATCCCAAAAGAAGCTCCACAATTGAATTAATTTATCCTGAATGAAGGATGCCTGTTACACTCATCACCTTCAATGATGTTTTGCTCAGATCTCAAGATAGCATTGTAAAGGCAGAAACCTCTCCACGTCAGGCACCCCTTCTGCTCCCACCATGCCACATGAGCTGGGCAGCAGAGATGAAGAGGTATCCTTCAGATGCCAAAAGGTGGTGAAGGGAGGTTTCCCCATGGGTGAAAAAACATCTGCAAATAGAGTATTCTTTGCAGAAATCTCCAGAGTACTTTTCAAGATGTATACCTTGCGTACATTTTTAGTGTCGAGAGAAGATGAAATGTGTGGTGCAAGTTACTCAAGTATGTTTGGCTATTATTAAATTAGTTGCTAGTTTGTTTTAATTATTTCAGTTGTTCTTTGAGTTAGGCCATACAGTTTTGAAGCCTGCTAGTCATTATCTAGGAGATCATGCCGCTTAATAAAAGCACATGCTGAAAACATCTGGCCTGTACCTCAACATGTCTGGGCTTTGAAATGGCCTATAGCTTTTTTCAGTTTCCTTTGCTTAGTACTGTGGATTTATTTTGTAAAAAGATTGCCTTTCTCCAGATAACTGTCCTATGAGTTTAAAGTTTTCATTGGTCTAGTCACATTAACCTTAAACCATCACTGAAAGGCTTTCAAACTGAAAATATGCTAAGAGGTGAGGAATCATCTCTGCTTCCTGTTGCAAAAAGGCAATAGCGATACTATATTGCAGTGTCAAGATCTCTCACATTTCATCACAGCTATTGTCCTCAGCGTATGTACAGTTCTTGAAACCATTAATTTTCTCCTGATTGTCTGCAATGCTAATATCTCCTAATAGGCTATTCTTCTTTAACTTATAGTTCAAGAATTTTTGCATGACAACAGTTCTTGTCAAGAAGGTTCTAAGGAGGGGGGAAGGAGGGGAAACAATTTGGGGAATGCTTGTATTATCCTAGAGATTAAATTTATTTTGTTAAATGTCTTCCAATATAATATTTGGTTTCTGGTTATGTACAGAAATTAGTCTAATTTTCCTCCCCTTTATTGTGGTGGGTTTTTTTTATAGATCAGAAAACAAAATAGGTGTTTGGGGGATTTGTTTGGTTTTGCATTCAACATCTGGAGTTTTCTAGTTAAAATTGAAGTAGTCTGTGGTTTTTTTTTCCTTGGCCAATTCTCCTTAAGAAGTAAGCATCCTTGCAATCTCCCACCATTGCATTACTGCTACTACAGTTCCTCCAGCAGTAGGAGTGCTGAAGCATTAACATAGGCTGGCTTTGGAGCTTTCTCAACTATACTATTGAGAAGCCATGCTAGATGCTACCTAACTGTAGGTGTACTTGCAACTAAATTTACAATAATGTTGTAATTGCCATTTCTGGTGGCATTACACAGTGCTATTGTGAGAAATTTCCTTAGGAAGTCTAATTTATCATCAGTGGAAATTCTTTCCAGACAAACCAAAGATCTGATAGTTGGATGGGTCAGTCAGTGCAGGTTCAGAGTCAATATTTGGGAGTATATGACAGAAAAAGCAAAGGGTTAAACATATTAACTTCCTTTCATAATTTTGGCTACTGCTGGATAATATTCTTATACTGATTCTCCTGTGTTTACTAGTATCAGTGAAGAGGTCATGTGGATTCTACAGCTCAATCCCCTGATGCTTTTTCAGCTTTTAGGTTTTACTTCTAAGAAACACAGCCTTTCAAATATCAATTCCTAATCTTAAATAAAAAGATAAATGCAAAATTAATATACCTGTCCTTGCACATGTGCCACATTATCATAAATCCTCTCTAAGCACAGCAGAGTGACTAAAAAAGCTTCTCTTGCCCTAAATTCACCCTCTTAGTTCCTTCATTTTTCTAAAAGAAGATATCCCTGTTAAAGAAAATTTTGTCTCAAAGATGTACTCTAATACAATACAATAGCAGATCCTGTTTTGTGGTTTGGTTGTACCAACTCAAGCTTTGTTTAGTAATAATCAGTTAAGAACATTGACTTACTGATTAAAGATATCTTAAGAGTTCCATTTTCCCCAGAATGTGAAAAATACTATTATATCCCTAAACTGATGAAAATGTTGGATTGTTAGTTTAGACTTATAAAATGCTTTTCTGCATAACAATCAACCATCTACTTTCACTGTAGCACCTTTCCTATGCCTCTGTTTTAACATTAGCTTATACTGAGTTTAGGTAAAATATCTTTTAGTCAATTTTGCTTTGAGATCAATTTAAGTTACTTGACTGTATTAAGCTGAAATCTGTGGCAAATCAACTTTAGCTAACTTGCTTTTGGTGGTTTTGAGAAAGAACCAAAGGAGGTTTTAGATACCTAGAGTAGGATAAAGGCACCTAAATTCCACACAAATTCAAAATTGGAAAGGCCCATCCCAGCTGACTGTTAATGCTAAAAGAACCTAACCGCTAACTTCTCTTACATTTCCTTGCAATTCCGCTCATGTATGGGCCCACAAAAAATTCAGTCTTCATATAAATACACATTCAGTTTGTATATTATATTTTGCCTAGATTTCAGACCCTGCTAAGAACATCAAGACAGCTATATCAAAACCATTAGGCCCATCATGCTGTCGGTAACAGTGGCCTAGGGAAGAGTTTAAGATACTGCTTCAAAACATTCTCCAAGCTTCTGGGGATTTGCAGCTCAGAGGCTTTGTGATATCTTTGATGTTTGATTGCAAAACACTAAGGAGCCACTAGGAGATCAGGGCCTAGAATTCAAATCTTGACCTGTTCCAAGTAAGAATCCTAAGGAAGAGATTCATTCTCAAAGTCAAATGATTTTAAAAAGAAGGATGGATACTATCTTTTCCAGAATAGCCCAACAGCCTGAGCACTTGGTATCAAGGTGGGAACTGTTGCTGTGAATCCCCTCAGGAAACAGGAAACTCAAGTTCTCTCTAAGGACTGATCTACTGCGGTCAGCCACAGCCTCAGAGATAATCAGGGTTGATGTGGTGGTCGGAGGCCGTCTTGGGCTTAGCGACCATGAAATGGTGGAATTCTCGCTTCTTGGTGAAGTAAGGAGGGGGGGCAGCAAAACCGCAACCATGGACTTCCGGAGGGCAGACTTTGGCCTGTTCAGGACGTTGGTTGAGAGAGTCCCGTGGGAGACAGTCCTGAAGGGCAAACGGGTCCAGGAAGGCTGGACGATCTTCAAGAAGGAAGTCTTAAAGGCGCAGGAGCAGGCTGTCCCTGTACGCCGCAAGAAGAATGGGCGGGGAAGACGACCAGCCTGGCTGAACGGGGAGCTCTTGCTGGGACTCAGGAAAAAAAGGAGAGTTTACCGCTTGTGGAAGAAGGGGCAGGCGACTCAAGAAGAGTACAGGGATCTCGTTAGGCCCTGCAGAGAAGAAATGAGAAAGGCAAAAGCCCAGCTAGAACGCAATCTGGCCGCTGTCGTTAGAGACAACAAAAAAAGTTTTTACAAATATATTAATGACAAGAAGAGAGCCAAGGAGAATCTCCATCCTTTATTGGATGCAGGGGGGAACATTGCCACCGAGGATGAGGAAAAGGCTGAGGTACTCAATGCCTTCTTTGCCTCAGTCTTTAACAGGCAGACCAGTTATCCTCAGGGTACTCGGCCCCCTGAGCTGGAAGACAGGGACGGCGAGCAGGATGAACCCCCCATAATCCAAGAGGAAGCAGTCAATGACCTGCTACGCCACCTGGACGCTCACAAGTCTATGGGGCCGGATGGGATCCACCCGAGAGTGCTGAGGGAGCTGGCGGAGGAGCTCGCCAAGCCACTCTCCATCATTTATCAGCAGTCCTGGTTAACGGGGGAGGTCCCGGACGACTGGAGGCTTGCCAATGTGACGCCCATCTACAGGAAAGGCCAGAAGGAGGATCCGGGGAACTACAGGCCTGTCAGCCTGACCTCGGTGCCGGGGAAGATTATGGAGCGGTTCATCTTGAGGGCGCTCACAAGGCATGAGCGGGACAACCAGGGGATCAGGCCCAGCCAGCACGGGTTCATGAGAGGCAGGTCCTGCTTGACCAACCTGATCTCCTTCTATGACCAGGTGACCCGCCTAGTGGATGAGGGAAAGGCTGTGGATGTGGTCTACCTGGACTTCAGCAAGGCCTTTGACACCGTCTCCCACAGCATTCTCCTAGAGAAGCTGGCGGCTCACGGCTTAGACAGGTGTACTCTTTGCTGGGTCAAAAACTGGCTGGACGGCTGGGCCCAGAGAGTTGTGGTGAATGGAGTTACATCCAGTTGGCGGCTGGTCACGAGCGGTGTTCCCCAGGGCTCAGTACTGGGGCCGGTCTTGTTTAATATCTTTATCGATGATCTGGATGAGGGGATTGAGGGCACCCTCAGTAAGTTTGCAGACGACACCAAGTTGGGCGGGAGTGTTGATCTGCTCGAGGGTAGGAAGGCTCTGCAGAGGGACCTGGACAGGCTGGATCGATGGGCCGAGGCCAATTGTATGAGGTTCAACAAGGCCAAGTGCTGGGTCCTGCATTTCGGCCACAACAACCCCATGCAGCGCTACAGGCTTGGGGAAGAGTGGCTGGAAAGCTGCCCAGCAGAGAAGGACCTGGGGGTGTTGGTCGACAGCCGGCTGAACATGAGCCGGCAGTGTGCCCAGGTGGCCAAGAAGGCCAATGGCATCCTGGCCTGTATCAGAAATAGTGTGGCCAGCAGGAGTAGGGAAGTGATCGTGCCCCTGTACTCGGCCCTGGTGAGGCCGCACCTCGACTACTGTGTTCAGTTTTGGGCCCCTCACTACAAGAAGGACATCGAGGTGCTGGAGCGTGTCCAGAGAAGGGCAACGAGGCTGGTGAGGGGTCTGGAGAACAAGTCTTATGAGGAGCGGCTGAGGGAACTGGGGTTGTTTAGCCTGCAGAAAAGGAGGCTGAGGGGAGACCTCATCGCTCTCTACAACTACCTGAAAGGAGGTTGTAGCGAGGTGGGTGTCGGTCTCTTCTCCCAAGTAACTAGCGATAGGACAAGAGGAAATGGCCTCAAGTTGCGCCAGGAGAGGTTTAGATTGGATGTAAGGAAAAATTTCTTTACTGAAAGAGTGGTTAAACATTGGAACAGGCTGCCCAGGGAAGTGGTTGAGTCCCCATCCCTGGAGGTATTTAAAAGACGAGTAGATGAGGCACTTAGGGACATGGCTTAGTGGGTGGTGGTGTTGGGTCGACGGTTGGACTCGATGATCTTAGAGGTCTTTTCCAACCTCAATGATTCTATGATTCTATGATTCTATACGGTTGGGTCCAGGCTGTAAACTGAGAGTGGGGGGAAGCATTTCTCTGGCTTACTAAATAAGATTCCTAATTTCATAGAATCATAGAATGGTTTGGGTTGGAAAGGACCTTTAAAGATCATCGAGTCCAACTCCCCTGCCATGGTAAGGACATCTTTCACTAGATCAGGTTGCTCAAAGCCCCATCCAACCTGACCTTGAACACTTCCAGGGATGGGGCATCCACAACTTCTCTGGGCAACCTGTCCCAGTGTCTCACCACTCTCATCATAAAAAATTTCTTCCTTATGTCCAATATAAATCTACCCTCTTTCAGTTTAAAACCATTGCCCCTTGCCCTGTCACTACAGGCCCTGGTAAAAAGTCTGTCCCCATCTTTCTTATAAAGCCCCTTTAAGTACTGGAAGGCCGCAATAAGGTCTCCCCGAAGCCTTTTCTTCTCCAAGCTTGTCGTGGTTTAATTTCAGTCGGCAACTAAGCACCACGCAGCCGCTCGCTCACTCCCCCCCACCCAGTGGGATGGGGGAGAGAATTGGAAGAGCACAAGTTAGAAAAACTCGTGGGTTGAGATAAAAACAGTTTAATAATTGAAATAAAATGATAATAATAATAATAATATGATAATAATAATAATAATACACAAAGCAAGTGATGCACAGTACAATTGCTCACCACCCGCCGACCGATGCCCAGCCAGTCCCCGAGCAGCGGCCCCCCCCGGCCAGCTTTCCCCAGTTTATGTACTGAGCATGACGTCACATGGTATGGAATGTCCCTTTGGCCAGTTTGGCTGTGCCCCCTCCCAGCTTCTTGTGCACCTCCAGCCTTCTCAGTCGGTAGAACATGGGAAGCTGAAAAGTCCTTGGCTAGTGTAAGCATTACCTAGCAACAACTAAAACATCGGTGCATTATCAACTTTGTTCTCATCCTAAATCCAAAACACTGTACCAGCTACTAGAAAAGAAATTAACTCTATCCCTGCCGAAACCAGGACAATATCCACCCCTTATTCTATACCATCTGCGTCATGCTCAAGTCTCATATTTTCCAGTACATTTTCATTAATCACCACCCTTTTTTTTTATATATACACACACACACACACACACACACACAGATATCATTCCCTTCGTCTGTGGGCCATCCCTCTAAAATGTTCGGTGAGTTCATTTAGTCCATGACTTCGGGCTCCATCTGTCATAATAATCTTCCAGGGCAGGAAAAATGGAGATGGTATGTGGTGTTGGATTGTTTCATGTTGAAGTCAGTTCTGGTACCATCATCACTGTGCATTGCTTGGTTTCACTGAAGTTATTCTTCATTAGTCTGGGTGATTCTTATTGTAATAACATTAGTATGGCATATAATATTATTAGTATGATTAGTATATCTGTGTATTATTAGTATAACTATTATAACTATAATTAGTACTTAACATCACATGATTCAGATCATTGGCTATTCTCACCCAAAATCAAATCCCCTTGAGGTACACATCGGACTTCCCCATCCTTCTGCATTATCCACCAAGTGCACCCAGGTCCTTGAGCAAAAGCAATCCCATGGATGGGTCTGCCTCTGCCCGAGGCAGGAATAACCCAGACTGTCTTCCCCAGCATATTTTTTATGTGCACTACAGGAACTTTATTCCCATCTACAGTACGTAAAAGTTCTGACTGGGCAGGGCCTGCTCGATTGGCAGATCCCCGAGTGTTGACTAACCAGGTGGCCTTTGCTAAATGCGTATCCCAATGTTTGAACGTCCTGCCACCCATTGCTCTCAGTGTAGTCTTTAACAGTCCATTGTATCGTTCAATTTTCCCAGAGGCTGGTGCATGATAGGGGACGTGATACACCCACTCAATGCCGTGCTCTTTGGCCCAGGTGTCTATGAGGTTGTTTCGGAAATGAGTCCCATTGTCTGACTCAATTCTTTCTGGGGTGCCATGTCGCCATAGGACTTGCTTTTCAAGGCCCAGGATAGTGTTCCGGGCGGTGGCATGGGGCACGGGATATGTTTCCAGCCACCCGGTGGTTGCCTCCACCATTGTAAGCACGTGGCGCTTGCCTTGGCGGGTTTGTGGGAGTGTGATATAATTGATCTGCCAGGCCTCCCCATATTTATATTTCAACCATCGTCCTCCATACCAAAAAGGCTTTAACCGCTTGGCTTGCTTGATTGCAGCGCATGTTTCGCATTCATGGATAACCTGCGCAATAGTGTCCATGGTCAAGTCCACCCCTCGATCACGAGCCCATCTATATGTTGCATCTCTTCCTTGATGGCACCCTGAGGTGTCATGGGCCCACCAAGCTATAAATAATTCACCCTTCTGTTGCCAGTCCAGATCCACCTGAGCCACTTCAATCTTAGCAGCCTGATCCACCTGCTGGTTATTTTGATGTTCTTCAGTGGCCTGACTCTTGGGTACGTGAGCATCTACGTGACGGACTTTTACAACCAGGTTCTCCACCCGGGCAGCAATATCTTGCCACAATGCGGCAGCCCAGATGGGTTTGCCTCTGCGCTGCCAGTTGCTCTGCTTCCATTGCTGCAACCACCCCCACAGGGCATTTGCCACCATCCATGAGTCAGTACAGAGATAGAGCACTGGCCACTTTTCTCAGTCAGCAATGTCTAAAGCCAGCTGGATGGCCTTTACTTCTGCAAATTGGCTCGATTCACCTTCTCCTTCAGCCGTTTCTACAACTTGTCGCATAGGACTCCATACAGCAGCTTTCCACCTCCGATGTTTTCCCACAAGACGACAGGACCCATCAGTGAACAGGGCATATTGCTTCTCATTTTCTGGTAGTTCATTATACATTGGGGCCTCTTCAGCACGCGTTACCTCCTCCTCTGGCAATATTCCAAAATCTTTGCCCTCTGGCCAATCCATGATCACTTCCAGGATTCCTGGGTGACTGGGATTTCCTATTCGAGCCCGTTGTGTGATTAGTGCGACCCACTTACTCCACGTAGCATCAGTTGCATGATGTGTACAGGGGACCCTCCCTCTGAACATCCAGCCTAGCACCGGCAGTCGGGGTGCCAGGAGGAGCTGTGCTTCAGTGCCGATCACTTCTGAAGCAGCTCGAACCCCTTCATATGCTGCCAATATCTCTTTTTCAGTTGGAGTATAGCGGGCCTCGGATCCTCTGTATCCCCGACTCCAAAACCCTAGGGGTCGACCTCGAGTCTCCCCTGGTGCTTTCTGCCAGAGGCTCCAGGTAGGGCCGTTCTCCCCGGCTGCAGTGTAGAGCACATTTTTTACGTCTTCCCTGCCCGGACTGGCCCCAGGGCTACTGCATGAACTACCTCCCGTTTAATTTGTTCAAAAGCTTGTCGTTGCTCAGGGCCCCATTTGAAATCGTTCTTCTTTCGGGTCACTTGATAGAGAGGGTTTACAATCAGACTGTAATTTGGAATGTGCATTCTCCAAAAACCCACGACGCCTAAGAAAGCTTGTGTTTCCTTTTTGCTAGTTGGTGGAGACATGGCTGTTATTTTGTTGATCACATCCATTGGGATCTGACGACGTCCATCTTGCCATTTTATTCCTAAAAACTGGATCTCCTGTGCAGGTCCCTTGACCTTACTTTGTTTTATGGCAAAACCGGCCTTCAGCAGGATTTGGACTATTTCCTTCCCTTTTTCAAAAACTTCTCCTGCTGTGTTGCCCCACACGATGATATCATCAATGTATTGCAGGTGTTCTGGAGCTCCACCCTGTTCTAGTGCAGTCTGGATTAGTCCATGGCAAATGGTAGGGCTTTGTTTCCATCCCTGGGGCAGTCGGTTCCAGGTGTACTGGACGCCCCTCCAAGTGAAAGCAAACTGTGGCCTGCACTCCGCTGCCAAAGGGATTGAGAACAATGCATTAGCAATATCAGCTGTGGCATACCACTTGGCTGCCTTTGACTCCAGTTCGTATTGAAGTTCTAGCATGTCTGGCACAGCAGCACTCAGCGGTGGCATGACTTCATTTAGGCCACGATAGTCTACTGTTAGTCTCCACTCTCCATTAGACTTCCGCACTGGCCATATGGGACTGTTAAAGGGTGAGCGGGTCTTGCTGATCACTCCTTGGCTCTCCAGTCGACGAATCAGCTTATGGATGGGAATCAGGGAGTCTCGGTTGGTGCGATATTGCCGCCGGTGCACTGTGGTGGTAGCAATTGGCACTTGTTGGTCTTCGACCTTCAGCAACCCCACAACAGAGGGGTCCTCCGAGAGACCAGGCAAGGTGGACAGCTGTTTAATTTCCTCCATCTCCAAGGCAGCTATACCAAAAGCCCACCGGTACCCTTTTGGGTCCTTGAAATACCCTCTCCTGAGGTAGTCTATGCCAAGGATGCACGGAGCCTCTGGGCCAGTCACAATGGGGTGCTTCTGCCACCCGTTCCCAGTTAAACTCACTTCGGCTTCCAATACAGTTAGCTGTTGGGATCCCCCCGTCACCCCAGAAATACAGATGGGTTCTGTCCCTATATATCTTGATGGCATTAGGGTACACTGTGCACCGGTGTCTACCAGAGCCTTATACTCCTGTGGGTCTGACGTGCCAGGCCACCGAATCCACACAGTCCAGTAAACCCGGTTGTCCCTTTCCTCCCCCTGGCTGGAGGCAGGGCCCCTCTAATCCTCATCACAGTACTCATTTCTCATTTCTTGTACGTACGAGTCAGAAGTTTCTTCATTAAGATCAAGAGTAAGATCAGCCCTTCTACTCTCTCTGGGGAACTGCCCGCTGGAAACTGGAGCAGCAATTTTCCTGGAAGAACCTCTTTCTGTGATTGTTTTCCCTTGCAATTCGCGTACCCGTGCCCCTAGGGCTGCAGTAGGTTTCCCATCCCACTTCCTCATGTCCTCTCCGTGGTCACGCAGATAAAACCATAGGGTGCCCCGTGGTGTGTACCCTTTATATTCTCTCTCTTGAGCAAAAGAACGCTTACTTCTAATAGCCGAGATACTGGTCCGTACAGGTGAGGAGTAGGACCTATCCTCTCTGAGTTGCTGGATCTCCCGGGACAGTTTTTTGGACAGTTTCTCCACAGCCGAGAGAAGGGAGGAAGAAAGACTTTCCTCGTATTGCCGGAGTTGACTAGCGAATTCATCCACTGTTTGTTCCTCTCCATCTTTCCAGGTTATCACTGCCAATGAATTGGCGTATGACGATGGTGAGCTCCTTATAAACTTCCGCCACATGGGTCGTGTGCACTTGACTTCGTCTGGATCTTTGGATAGTTGTTCATTGTTCAGAGCAGGAGAAAGAGCGCGATGCAGATTATACAAATCAATATCGAGAACAGAGAAACGAACATTGTGACCCACAACTACTAACAGATATAAGTTCTTTAATACACTCCGGTTAACCTGTTATTATCTCAAACCCTTTGCCCCACGTTGGGCGCCAAAAAGGACTGTCGTGGTTTAATTTCAGTCGGCAACTAAGCACCACGCAGCCGCTCGCTCACTCCCCCCCACCCGGTGGGATGGGGGAGAGAATTGGAAGAGCACAAGTTAGAAAAACTCGTGGGTTGAGATAAAAACAGTTTAATAATTGAAATAGAATGATGATAATAATAATAATATGATAATAATAATAATACACAAAACAAGTGATGCACAGTACAATTGCTCACCACCCGCCGACCGATGCCCAGCCAGTCCCCGAGCAGCGGCCCCCCCCGGCCAGCTTTCCCCAGTTTATATACTGAGCATGATGTCACATGGTATGGAATGTCCCTTTGGCCAGTTTGGCTGTGCCCCCTCCCAGCTTCTTGTGCACCTCCAGCCTTCTCAGTCGGTAGAGCATGGGAAGCTGAAAAGTCCTTGGCTGGTGTAAGCATTACCTAGCAACAACTAAAACATGGGTGCGTTATCAACTTTGTTCTCATCCTAAATCCAAAACACTGTACCAGCTACTAGAAAGGAAATTAACTCTATCCCTGCCGAAACCAGGACAAGGCTGAACAACCCCAACTCTCTCAGCCTTTCTTCATAGGAGAGGTGTCCCATCCCTCTGATCATCTTTGTGGCCCTCCTCTGGACCCACTCTAACAGGTCCATGTCTGTCTTGTGCTGGGGGCCCCAGAACTGGATGCAGTACTCCAGTTGGGGTCTCAAGAGAGTGGAGTAGAGGGGGAGAATCACCTCCCTCAACCTGCTGGCCACGCTTGTTCTGATGCAGCCCAGGATATGATTGGCTTTCTGGGCTGCAAGCGCACATAGCTGGCTCATGTCCAATTTTTCATCCACCAGTACCCCCAAGTCCTTCTCTGCAGGGCTTCTCTCAATCCATTCATCCCCCAGTCTGTATTGATATTGGGGATTGCCCCAACCCAGGTGCAGGACCCTGCACTTGGCCTTGTTGAACTTCATGAGGTTCACATGGGCCCATTCCTCAAGCCTGTCAATTTCCAGAGAGGCGTGTGACTAAAGACATTAGTTCATCCTCGATATTTTCCTCTCAGTTGCTCAAAATGGCCCTGTACTCAGCACACTCTCATGGACTCTGAGGTCCATGAGAAAGTCAGAATCAGAGTGTAGGACTTCAAGATTAGCAACATGCTATTTGACATTTCAAGTAGTGTTTGTTTTTTAAAGACCTTTAATGAAAACAAACATTTTGCTTGTCTATTTTGGATTCCAACATCTGAAAGCCCAAAGGCATTTAAGTATGCTTCCACTGTGAGAATAGAATTATAATAAAATTAACACTTAGCTGCTGCAGCATTTCACATGAAGTTCTTTATAAATATTAATCTAAATGACCTAACTTGTCACTAATTAAATAGTCATTTGCATACAGCAAGTGCTACTTCATGGTATGCAGTGGGTGTTTAGCTCCATCCACTAGTTACATATACAAGAAACTTATTACCCACAGTGCTGACTCTGCCAAGAACTTCATTCAGATCCACAACTTGTCCTGCTTAGAATGCAATATAAAAATCAAATAATAAAGGTCAACTTCAGAAAACATTTACCCATAGAAATAACATTAAATAACCATGCTGTTCCTCTTAATATCCATCATGCTGTATTTTTGTGCAAGACTGAATTGAAATTCAATTTACCTGTTGATGTTTGCATCAGCAACTGTTTTGAGAATTTCAGCTTTCATTTCATCAAGTAAGTAAATATTTACTACTCTATTTCTCCCAAGGCAGCAATGGCTATTAAAGTGGTAACAAAGGCAGTTTTAGTATTTCTGCAGAAATTAATACATCTTGAATTTTCCTCCCAGGAGTCACCTGACTATGAAAGGCAGGAAAAGTGATTAAATGTGCTTTTAGGTAGATTTTCACATGTATCTACATCTTTGGGAAGCCTACTCTTTGTTAAGAATCACAGCTGTTGATTTCAGTGACTATCTTGTACTATTACAGATGCTATTTCTGAAGAGGAGCAAAAAACCGAGGGAATTATAACTTGCATCAATATAGAATAGAATAGAATAGAATAGAATAGAATAGAATAGAATAGAATAGTTCCAGTTGGAAGGGACCTACAACGATCATCTAGTCCAACTGCCTGACCACTTCAGGGCTGACCAAATGTTAAAGCATATTATTATGGGCATTATCTAAATGTCTCTTAAACACTGACAGGCATGGAGCATCGACCACCTCTCTAGGAAGCCTGTTCCAGTTTGAAAGGTCCAGTTTGACCATCCTCTCTGTAAAGAAATGCTTCCTAATATCTAGTCTGAACCTCCCCTGATGCAGCTTTGAGCCATTCCCACATGTCCTATCACACATTCAAGTACCTTAACATCCTTTTTAAATTGTGGGGCCCTGAACTGCACACAGAGTACTGAAGGACCTAGCAGATGTTTCCTGAAGGACTGCACCCCATGGAAAGGACCCATGCTGGAGCAGTTCATGAAGAACTGCAGCCTGTGGGAAGGACCCACATTGGAGAAGGTCGTAAAGGACTGTCTCCCGTGGGAGGGACCCCACACTGGAGCAGGGGAAGAGCGTGAGGAGGAAGGAGCAGCAGAGACAAAGGTTTATGAACTGACGGCAACCCCCCCATTCCTCATCCCCCTGTGCCACTCGGGGGGGGGAGAGGAGGTATAGAAGTTGGGAGTGAAGTTGAACCCGGGAAGAAGGGAGGGGTGAGAGGGAAGGTGTTTATAGATTTGTTCTTATTTCTTATTATCCTACTCTGATTAATTGGCAATCAATTAAATTAATTTCCCCAAGTCGAGTCTGTTTTGCCCATGACAGTAATTGGTAAGTGATTGTACTGGTTTTGGCTGGATGTATTGGGTTTGCATGGCAAGGTTTTGGTAGCGGGGGGGGGGGGGGCTACAGGGGTGGCTTCTGTGAGAAGCTGCTAGAAGCTTCCCCTATGTCTGATAGAGCCAATGCCAGCTCCAAGACGGACCCGCCGCTGGCCAAGGCCAAGCCAATCAGCAATGGTGGTAGCGCCTCTGTGATAACATATTTAAGAAGGGAGAAAAAAAAAACCCTGCAGAATTGCAGCTGGAGAAAGAAGTGAGAATACATGAGGGAAACAACTATGCAGACACCAAGGTGTCCTGGTTTCGGCAGGGATAGAGTTAATTTCCTTTCTAGTAGCTGGTACAGTGTTTTGGATTTAGGATGAGAACAAAGTTGATAACACACCGGTGTTTTAGTTGTTGCTAGGTAATGCTTACACTAGCCAAGGACTTTTCAGCTTCCCATGCTCTACTGACTGAGGAGGCTGGAGGTGCACAAGAAGCTGGGAGGGGGCACAGCCAAACTGGCCAAAGGGACATTCCATACCATGTGACGTCATGCTCAGTACATAAACTGGGGAAAGCTGGCCGGGGGGGCCGCTGCTTGGGGACTGGCTGGGCATCGGTCAGCGGGTGGTGAGCAATTGTGCTGTGCATCACTTGTTTTGTGTATTATTATTATTATTATCATATTATTATTATCATTTTATTTCAATTATTAAACTGTTTTTATCTCAACCCACGAGTCTTTCTAACTTGTGCTCTTCCAATTCTCTCCCCCATCCCACCGGGGGGAGTGGGGAGTGAGCGAGCGGCTGCGTGGTGCTTAATTGCTGACTGAGATTAAACCACGACAGTCCTTTTTGGCGCCCAACGTGGGGCACGAAGGGTTTGAGATAATAACAGATTAACCGGAGTGTATTAAGGAACTTATATCTGTTAATAGTTGAGGGTCACAATGTTGGTTTCTCTGTTCTCGATATTGATTTGTATAATCTGCATCGCGCTCTTTTTCCTGCTGTACATGTTAAAGATTGGTGTTGGGTTTTGCAGTTTGCTGTGGTCTGCAGTGAATAGTAATGTCTCGCTTGTGAGGTTTGTTTTTAGAACATTGACCTTGACCTTAGTGTGGTATGTAAACTTCGCAATGAAGCCGTTACTGTATCATGGATACCATATCGTGGAGACAACTAGCAATTGCAGTAACTTTTCTGAGAGTTTTTTTACGGAGGAAATACAGAATGGCAGTGTCACTACCTTCTTCTATGATGTTTCCTCCTTCATTACAGTAATTTTTCAGTATTTTGAGCATCCTTGGGCAGTTAAGATACTTCTATTAATACTTCTTGGGAATATTGTTTCGGTTTTGTCTAAAGTTGGTAAGCAATTTAAGAATATCATCCAGAGATCTGCCCCAAGGCTGAATAATTATGAGTGGCAGGGTGTGTGGGACAAGATGGGCAAGTACCTAGGCCAATGGGCACCCCCAGTGTTTTGGAACTTCACCCCTGAGCAAATGCAGAATCCTGAAAAGTTAGTAGAATATTTGGAAAAAGTATGCTGTCACCCTGGCAACTCCAGAGAGATGCAGCTCATTGCAACGTGCTGGGGCCTGGCCCATGCCTACCGAGCCCTGTTCAACACCATTCAGTACCCTCAAAGGGAAGAGAAGGTCTCTGGCTCTGACAGTAAAACGACACGCACTGCGGCCACTCAGACCCGGGCAACAGGCCGTGCAGCCACTCAAACCCGGGCAACACGCACTACGGCCACTCCAACCCCGGCGACATGCACTGCGGCCACTCCAACCCCAGCAACATGCACTGCGGCCACTCCAACCCCGGCAACAGGCCCTGCGGCCACTCAGACTCCGGTGACATGCACTTGCACTGCGGCCACTCCAACCCCGGCGACATGCACTGCGACCACTCCAACCCCAGCAACACGCCCTGTGGCTGAACCAAAGAACGAGCCTGTGCCGGTATCAGTCGCCCCTGTACACAAGAAGAAATCTTGGAAGCGGAAGTCGGCTCGTTTAGTAAGGGAGGAAGAAACTTCTTCTAAAAGGGAACCGGAGGAAGAAGTATACGAGACAGATGACCCTAGAGAAGGACCATCACGAGAACGGGAGGAGGAAAGCCGGCCGCTGATCGGGGAGGAGGAAGAGGAAGAACTCATAAACGAGACAGTGACCACCCGATCTCTATCCCTGAGTGAGCTGCGAGATATACGAAAAGATTTCAGCCGCCGTCCAGGTGAGCATATTGTCACCTGGCTGCTCCGATGCTGGGATAATGGGGCCAGTAGCCTGGAATTAGAGGGTAGGGAAGCCAAGCAGCTGGGATCCCTTTCTAGGGAAGGGGGCATTGACAAAGCAATTGGAAAAGGGACACGTATCCTCAGCCTTTGGAGGCGACTCCTGTCAAGCGTGAAGGAAAGGTATCCCTTTAAGGAAGATGTCATATGTCGCCCAAGCAAGTGGGCCACCATGGAGAAGGGTATCCAGTTTCTGAGAGAATTAGCTGTGCTGGAGGTGATTTATGATGACCTGAACAATGAACAACTATCCAAAGATCCAGACGAAGTCAAGTGCACACGACCCATGTGGCGGAAGTTTATAAGGAGCGCACCATCGTCATACGCCAATTCATTGGCAGTGATAACCTGGAAAGATGGAGAGGAACAAACAGTGGATGAATTGGCTAGTCAGCTCCGGCAATACGAAGAAAGTCTTTCTTCCTCCATCGTCTCGGCTGTGGAGAAACTGTCCCGGGAGATCCAGCAACTCAGAGAGGATAGGTCCTACTCCTCACCTATACGGACCAGTATCTCGGCTATTAGAAGTAAGCGTTCTTTTGCTCAAGAGAGAGAATATAAAGGATACACACCACGGGGCACCCTATGGTTTTACCTGCGTGACCACGGAGAGGACATGAGGAAGTGGGATGGGAAACCTACTGCAGCCCTAGGGGCACGGGTACGTGAATTACAAGGGAAAACAATCACAGAAAGAGGTTCTTCCAGGAAAATTGCTGCTCCAGTTTCCAGCGGGCAGTTCCCCAGAGAGAGTAGAAGGGCTGATCTTACTCTTGATCTTAATGAAGAAACTTCTGACTCATACGTACAAGAAATGAGAAACGAGTACTGTGATGAGGATTAGAGGGGCCCTGCCTCCAGCCAGGGGGAGGAAAGGGACAACCGGGTTTACTGGACTGTGTGGATTCGGTGGCCTGGCACATCAGACCCACAGAAGTATAAGGCTCTGGTAGACACCGGTGCACAGTGTACCCTAATGCCATCAAGATATATAGGAACAGAACCCATCTATATTTCTGGGGTGACGGGGGGATCCCAACAGCTATCTGTATTGGAAGCCGAAGTGAGTCTAACTGGGAATGGGTGGCAGAAGCACCCCATTGTGACTGGCCCAGATGCTCACGTACCCAAGAGTCGGGCCACTGAAGAACATCAAAACAACCAGCAGGTGGATCAAGCTGCTAAGATTGAAGTGGCTCAGGTGGATCTGGACTGGCAACAGAAGGGTGAATTATTTCTAGCTCGGTGGGCCCATGACACCTCAGGTCACCAAGGAAGAGATGCAACATATAGATGGGCTCGTGATCGAGGGGTGGACTTGACCATGGACACTATAGCCCAGGTTATCCATGAATGCGAAACATGTGCTGCAATCAAGCAAGCCAAACGGTTAAAGCCTTTTTGGTATGGAGGACGATGGCTGAAATATAAATATGGGGAGGCCTGGCAGATCGATTATATCACACTCCCACAAACCCGCCAAGGCAAGCGTCACGTGCTTACAATGGTGGAGGCAACCACCGGATGGCTGGAAACATATCCCGTGCCCCATGCCACTGCCCGGAACACTATCCTGGGCCTTGAAAAGCAAGTCCTATGGCGACATGGCACCCCAGAAAGAATTGAGTCAGACAATGGGACTCATTTCCGAAACAACCTCATAGACACCTGGGCCAAAGAGCACGGCATTGAGTGGGTGTATCACATCCCCTATCATGCACCAGCCTCTGGGAAAATTGAACGATACAATGGACTGTTAAAGACTATGCTGAGAGCAATGGGTGGCGGGACATTCAAACATTGGGATACGCATTTAGCAAAGGCCACCTGGTTAGTCAACACTCGGGGATCTGCCAATCGAGCAGGCCCTGCCCAGTCAGAACTTTTACGTACTGTAGATGGGAATAAAGTTCCTGTAGTGCACATAAAAAATATGCTGGGGAAGACAGTCTGGGTTATTCCTGCCTCGGGCAGAGGCAGACCCATCCGTGGGATTGCTTTTGCTCAAGGACCTGGGTGCACTTGGTGGATAATGCGGAAGGATGGGGAAGTCCGATGTGTGCCTCAAGGGGATTTGATTTTGGGTGAGAATAGCCAATGATCTGAATCATGTGATGTTAAGTACTAATTATAGTTATAATAGTTATACTAATAATACACAGATATACTAATCATACTAATAATATTATATGCCATACTAATGTTATTATAATAAGAATCACCCAGACTAATGAAGAATAACTTCAGTGAAACCAAGCAAAGCACAGTGATGATGGTACCAGAACTGACTTCAACCTGAAACAATCCAACACCACATACCATCTCCATTTTTCCTGCCCTGAAAGATTATTATGACAGATGGAGCCTGAAGTCATGGACTAAATGAACTCACCGAACATTTTAGAGGGATGGCCCACAGATGAAGGGAATGATATCTGTGTATGTGTGTATATATATATATAAAAGGGGGTGGTGATTAATGAAAATGTACTGGAAAATGTGAGACTTGAGCATGATGCAAATGGTATAGAATAAGGGGTGTATATTGTCCTGGTTTCGGCAGGGATAGAGTTAATTTCCTTTCTAGTAGCTGGTACAGTGTTTTGGATTTAGGATGAGAACAAAGTTGATAACACACCGGTGTTTTAGTTGTTGCTAGGTAATGCTTACACTAGCCAAGGACTTTTCAGCTTCCCATGCTCTACTGACTGAGGAGGCTGGAGGTGCACAAGAAGCTGGGAGGGGGCACAGCCAAACTGGCCAAAGGGACATTCCATACCATGTGACGTCATGCTCAGTACATAAACTGGGAAAAGCTGGCCGGGGGGGCCGCTGCTCGGGGACTGGCTGGGCATCGGTCAGCGGGTGGTGAGCAATTGTGCTGTGCATCACTTGTTTTGTGTATTATTATTATTATTATCATATTATTATTATCATTTTATTTCAATTATTAAACTGTTTTTATCTCAACCCACGAGTCTTTCTAACTTGTGCTCTTCCAATTCTCTCCCCCATCCCACCGGGGGGGGGGGGGAGTGAGCGAGCGGCTGCGTGGTGCTTAATTGCTGACTGAGATTAAACCACGACACAAGGTCAATGAAGAAGGAGGGGGAGGAGGTGCCAGAGCAGAGATTCCCCTGCAGCCCATGGTGATGACCATGGTGAAGCAGGCTGTCCCCCTGCAGCCCATAGAGGTCCACAGTGGAGCAGAGATCCACCCTGCAGCCCATGGAGGACCCCACGCTGGAGCAGGTGGATGCGCCCAAAGGAGGCTGTGACCCCGTGGGAAGCCCGCGCTGGAGCAGGCTCCTGGCAGGACCTGTGGCCTTGTGGAGAGAGGAGCCCACGCTGGAGCAGGTTTGCTGGCAGGACTTCTGACCCCGTGGGGGACCCATGCTGGAGCAGTTCGTGAAGAACTGTAGCCTGTGGGAAGGACCCACGTTGGAGAAGTTTGTGGAGGACTGTCTCCCATGGGAGAGACCCCATGCTGGAGCAGGGGAGGAGTGTGAGGAGTCCTCCCCCCGAGGAGGAAGGAGCGGCAGAGACAACGTATGATGAACTGCCCACAACCCCCATTCCCCATCCCCCTGCGCTGCTGCGGGGGGAGGAGGTAGAGAAAATCGGGAGTGAAGTTGCGCCTGGGAAGAAGGGAGGGGTGGGGGGAAGATGTTTTAAGATTTGGTTTTTATTTCTCATTATCCTACTCTGATTTGATTGGTAATAAATTAAATTAATTTTTCCCAAGTCAAGTCTTTTTGCCCGTGACGGTAATTGCTGAGTGATCTCTCCCTGTCCTTATCTTGACCCACAAGCCTTTCGTTATATTTTCTCTCCCCTGTCCAGCTGAGGAGGGGAGTGATAGAGCGGCTTTGGTGGGCACCTGGCATCCAGCCAGGGTCATCCCACCACACTGGAGAAGAGTTAAATTTCTTCATAGTAGCTTGTATGGGGCTATGTTTTGGATTGTGCTGAAAACAGTGTTGATAATACAGGGATGTTTTTGTTACTGCTGAGCAGTGCTTACACAGAGTCAAGGCCTTTCTGCTTTTCTCACCACCCCACCAGTGAGTAGGCTGGAGGTGCACAAAAAGTTGGGAGGGGACACAGCCAGGACAGCTGACCCCAAATGACCAAAGGGATATTCCATACCATATGACGTCATGCTCAGCATTAAAAATAGGGGGGAGGTTGGCGGGGGTGCAGCTGCTTGGGGACTTGCTGGGCGTCGGTCAGTTGGTGGTGAGCAACTGTTTTCATTTGCATCACTTGTCTTTCTTGGGTTTTATTTTCCTCTCTCTGTTATTTTCATTTTCCTTACAATTTATTATTATTATTTCTTTTTAATTAATAAACTGTTTTTATCTCAACCCATGAGTTTGTTTCTCACTTTTACCCTTCTGATTCTCCCCCCATCCCACCGGGGGGCGGGGGGAGTGCATGAGTGTGTGGTGCTTAGTTGCCGTCCAGGGTTAAACCATGACAGTGATCTCCCTGTCCTTAGCTTGACCCACCAGCTTTTTGTCATATTTTCTGCCCCATGCCCTGTTTAGAAGGGGGAGTGATAGAGTGGTTTGGTGGGCACCTGGCGGTCAGCCAAGGTCAACCCACCACACCCTTCTAGTACTTCACAAGTGTCTGTAGTATTGGGGCAGCATATTAACTGTGAATAATAAAAGACAGAAAAAACTTGTGAGATCATTCCTTTGAAGCTGAAATAAATACATGGTTACACACAGAGATTAATTATGAATAATTGGATACTAATGCACTGGCAGTATGCATAGAGACTCTAATCCATTCAGATGAGGAGGGAAGCATGGATGAGTTGAGGAATATTTTTCCATCTTAAAATGATCAAAGTCTTTTTTTATATTTGCAGAAATTGATGGAGACAGATGATAGTCAGTGACGGGGAAAAGGGTGACAATTTAAAATGAATGATGATATCAGATGAAATGTGATTAACACAAAAAATGTCAGGAATTTGTACTGGAGGTTATGCAAAAATTCTGCATAGTTTTGTAGAAAATATTAAACTCTCAGTGTCCTTATAATGTCCTTCTATCTCACTCTGTGGAAATCCAGTTGTTTTCGGCTTACAATACTACATTTATAAAAATAGCACAATGTAAAACTAATACACATATAATAAAATGATAATAATGGCCAGGGCCTGTTTACTAACTGACCAGGCCAATGCTCAAGCTATTCAGCTGGACTTTCTATTTTCTTTGGGCTGTATATTTCATGATTAATTTCATAGTTTCTCACTACCCTTTCTGAAACTTCTACACCAATGAGCCAGAGGTTCAGTCTTGGAGGAGAGAAATTAAGAAATAATGTGTTTGGGCCAGTTACGTATGTTTGTTAGAGAAGGAATGAATAATGTTTGTTTTTTTCAACCTTCCAATGGCTCTGTTAAATCTAAGGAGATACCTTTCTCTGCCGGAGTGCTCCATTTATTAAACAGCAAGGAAGACGCTCTTGCACCATAAGACTGAAAAGACAGTAAATACCAGAAACTTTTCAACATACACCTTGGAAAGTGTTCCTGTGCCCTGGAGCTCTCATCCTAAAACATGGCACCACTGTCTGAAGCTGCTTCCACACAGGGATCCTAATGGAACCACAGCCTGGACTGTGTCTCTCCACAGACTCCTGCTTCTTGCTTGACTGCCTTCTCCTATCAGGCAACTTTAGTCTCCAGTTATTATCTCCATTATTAAAAATGATAAAGGTTCCTTCTTCAGGACCTTTTCTCCCTCTCAGCCTTCACTCTAGTGACCTTTGGTTTCATTTTGCTGACAGCCCCTTACAGTAGGAACTGACTGTCAGAAGAGTATTGTTGGGGTTTGTTAGTGGTTGTATTTTTTTTTAAACTCATACTTTTTCATACCCAGGGATTGTTTTATTACAGGTTATTCTGCAAGAATAAGCCTCAAGGCTCTTATATATGTGGGATGCTTGTAGCTGTTGCAGTTTCTCCCACCTCTGCATTTCTCCAGAAACAGGAAAAAAAGATATATTAGATAATGAGAGTATAGTACAAATCTCACTGCTGAAGTAATGAATCACTGTAATTTACATATAGAGGTCAGCGGAGGACATTAGCACACAGCTGAAAACACCCTTTCAATCTACACCCTCCTTTACTACTCCCATATCAGCCACCTCAGCAAATCCTGCCAAATATGTATGCATTCCTATTATTGATCCTTTTAAACAGTAAACAGGCTGCGAGATGAGGTCACACTTTTCATCGCTGGGGGAAGGCTTGACAACAGAACCCTTGCCCCACAAAAGAAATAGTAATGCTTTTTTTTGGCTTCAGTTAAAAAAAACCAACAACTTGGGCGGGGGGGAGGAGGTGTTTCCAGTTTATTCTGTGAATTTCCTCTGAAGTCAATGAGATGAAGTCAGTAATGTATCCAGGCTACAATTCCGGAGTTCAGGTGTTAGTGACACACAAAAATACTTTATCTAATCCCTGGCCAAGTCATGTTTGAGGGAATGGGGAAGTGAGAGGGGCAGGCTTGTTTCCATGGAAATGTTTGTGCTACGATCAAACTTGGGTGGGGGGAGGGGGCATGGAGAAGGAAAGGACCCCCCCACCCCTTTTTGAGTGAGGGGAAAAAATGTAACTATTCACATCCTAGGTTGGAAAATCTAAGAATCCACTGGCCTCGATCACCTATCCATGTGTACGTGTCTAAGTGTGTGAGTGTGTTTTCTGGAAACAAAGCAATCTTTGGACAGCTCAGATATTGTGAATGTCCCTGTTGTAGTGCTGCTGCTGAGATCATGTTGTTGATATAGTTTTACAGCAGTCCTGACTGTTGTGCAGAGTACAGAATGTTCTCTCCTGTGAACTGAGATTGAACTTTTCCAAACCACTTTGTCTCAGGAACTGCACAGATATACAAATGCAGGGGCAGGGGGGTGGGGGCGGAGAGTATAAAAAAAACAAGAGGGGTGGAGGAAAGGAAGATCCCAAAGGGTTTGTTTCACCATAAATATTTAGGTTTGTTTTTTTTTTTTTCTGTTTAAGTTAAAAAACCCCAAACCTCCAAGCCAATAAGCTTCCCTAAACAAACTTATTTTGGGAAAAGATGGAAAAAAAGGAAAAGACAAGGCAAACCTGCTTTTACAGAAATAGATTAATGAGTGCTGTTTCTTTGACTGTCTGTCATTGTTAAACAACTAGTTCTCTTACTTTGCTGCATCTCTCCCACCTGTCCATCACATTACACTTCAGTTCCTTTTCCAAAAGAAACTGAAAGTGCGGCTGACTTCACCTGATAAAGAAAAGGCCAAAGGTTTGAGGAACACCTCACTCCCACAATTTTTTTTTTAAAGAGTATGTCTTCAAAGCTGGTAGCTCTCAGATGTTTCATGCCACTGTGGTGTAGTTCTCAGGTAAGGCTGTGTGGGACTGTCAGGACTGAAATACTGTATTGTCAAAAGTGTAGAAGAACAACTCAAGCAGTTTTAGTCTGCAACAGGTTAACATATCAGCAGACTCTGGAACATGGTGCCTTGGTATCACAGACATGTTCCAAAGTACTGCATTACTAAAGGCTGTCTTTATAAAAGCTTAGTTAAAAAGAGTGACTGGAATAGTAGCAAACTTAGGCATTTTTCTTGTTTAATGCAATCAGTTCTGTGCCAATCTTAGATCAAAATGAATTGGGAATCTCAGGAGATTTTGGCAGCTCTTTTGTATAATTTCTTGGATTTCATGGAAATCTCACACTTTCATAGCTTGTGAAAGACCTTCTGCCTTCTAATTAGATTTCATTATGTAGAGCATAGAGTTAATCCACTCACTCAATGTCTGTGTATTCTTCACAATAGCTAATCTCACCACCTAGTCCAGTTTAACTAACTTCTAATTTATTTCTCAGTGCTGACTGGATACCATCTGCATATAGTTTTTGGCAGCAAACGGGGATTTATATCATTGCAATGTGTTATATCCTTAGTGTGTTCCAGTCCATTAAGCACTTTATCAAATCCTTTAAGAATATTTTTTGTAGCCTGTTCAATAGCTAAATGATGCACCCTCTTATAGTCTGCTGTTCAACCCCAGTGAGCAAGGACTTTTTTTCCCCTTGTTTTACTATTTCAGGACTATTTCATTACTACTATATTACCCCAAATATAGGGTAAGCTTCTTGCCTCTCAAATGTGAAAACAAGTACAAAACCCCCACCACTATCACTTTGGAGTTCATCCCCTGTGCACCATGAGGAAAGGTATACCATGCCCCCTTTAAAAGTTTCTCTGGTTGCATCCTGGCAGATGTGTTCAGCAAGTGCAAGAACAACCTCCCAGGAAGCACATGCCCCAGACCTTGCTCCAAAAGGCGGCGATGCTGCAGCACCCTTTTGGTCTGATCTGGACCTTTTGCCATCCATAGCTCCCCACCTCTGCACTGGAAGATAGACCAGTAAGAACGATAGGCAGAGAGGAGGCACACTGGGATCGGGTAGGACTCTGGCAGTTGTGTAGCCTTGTTAAAGGCTGCAGGGCTATGCATGGGTGGGGGATGTGTGTAGGCCCTGCCTCATGCATTCCTAGCCCGCTAGAGAAGGGGACTCCCAGTCTGGTTCCTTGTTGGGACAAATTTGTCTTCCTTGTTTTCTTTCAACCACACCAAACCCCATGTCCTTGTCCCGTATCCCATTGATACCCTTCTCCCTCTGCACTTTGTCCCTTATCTTCCAGCTGCCTTGCTTTATGGCTTGTCTCAGACATTAGAACCTATCATTGCCTTGGTCTCTGCTGCTTAGCAGTTAATGTGGCTGTTTCATAGCCCTGTGCATTTGATCTTATTCACAGCCCTTAAGAGCTATATTAGTTCTCTTTCTTTTTGCTTTGCAAAGCTACTGTGCCATAACTATCCAAAACCTGTGCAAAAGTAATCCAAGGTCACTTCCTCTCTGTGAAAGAGGGATAAACTACTCTGTGTAGGCCATGGGCCAGGATCATAGATACGGGCAGTTATTACTGAGCAGTAGGGCATGGTAATTTCACAGGGGGGATGGTGGATGGGTCAAGTTTATGGGTACCCCAGAGGTGCAGTGCTCCAGGAAATCACTTTGTTGTGATTTTTTGTGCCTGCAATCACTGAAACTGATCCATGTTCAGGACGTTCCCAAAAAAGAACAGCCTTGTTCTCCCTCTTCTGAATGTGCATGAATTGCAGCACTAGCATCTGTACAGCTGAACAGTGATTTGGATCAGGGAGCTGATCTGTCTGAAAAACGGTCTTTTTTGAGTTGTTTCTCTACTGGATCAGGTCAGTGATCTGACTGTGCCAACAGACCAGAGGCTGTGGGAGAGAGAAGAGCTGGAGGTATGACTAATAGAGGTGGGACAGCCCTTTTTTAAAAAAACTCTCTTATGTATGTTTCAAGTCACCTATTTAGAACTAATCTGTGGGCAAGATAAGGCTCTTTGATGAGACACATTGGCCTCCAGGCCATAAATTTGTGTTTCCAGTATTAGGCAGTGCTGAATCTAAGCCATGGACAAAAAGGCAGAGGTTTAAGACAAACTTATCTTTTTAGTGTTTGCTAATTCAGCTTATTTGCCTGGCTCCCATCATTTTATTGCTAATGCACTAACACTTTCCATACACTGTAGAACAGGGCAGTGTCCTTAACACAGAGCTATGGAATTGGCATGAGGACTAAGAGGTTAGAGTTTATTGTAGTTTTTCATGCCACTTTGTGAAATAAGCTGTGATTTCAATTCTAACATTATATATGTGTCCCTGTAGATCTTGATTGTGCTAACATTGCATTTGGAGCTACTGCATTCAGGAAGTTCCATTTTTCTTTATTTTCAGATCTAGCTGTCATAGTATCCTTTTTTATCATTAAGAATGACATTTTTTTACTTCATGATTATCACAGATTTGTCCTCTAGGTGCATATATTTAACTGCTGTGGTGGGTTGACCTTGGCTGGTTGCCAGATGCCCACCCAGCTGCTCTCTCACTCCCCCCTCCTCAACAGAACGGGGGGGAAATAAGATGGAAAAACTTGTGGGTCAAGATAAAGACAGGGAGATCACTTATGAATTACTGTCAGGGGCAAAACAGACTCGACTTGGAGAAAATTCATTTAATTTATTGCCAGTTAAAAGAGATTTGGATGGTGGGAAACAGAGACAAAACCTAAAACACCTTCCCCCCACCCCTTCTTCCCAAGTTCAACTTCACCCCTTCATTCCCAACTCTACTACCTTCTCCCCCACCAAGCGGCACAGGGGGGATGGGGAATGGGGGGTTGTAGTCAGTACATAACAGTTCATTTCTGATGCTCCTTCCTCCTCACACTTTTCCCCTTCTCCAGCATGGATCCTCTCCATGGGCTGCAGTCCTTCAGGAAAAATCTGCTCCAGCATGGGTCCTCTCCACGGGCCACAGTTCCTGTCAGGAGATCCTGCTCCAACATGGGTTGTCCATGGGCTGCAGCTTCCTTCAGGGCATATCTACCTGCTCTGGCATGGGGTCCTCCACAGACTGCAATGTGTATACCTGCTCCACTGTGGTGTCCTCCATGGGCTGCAGGGGAATATCTGCTCCTGCGCCTGGACCACATCCTCCCCCTCCTTCTTCTCTGACCTTGATGTTTGCAGGGTTCTTTCTCACATTTTTCCCCCTCATTCCTCACACTGCCATGCGGCGTTTTGCTCTTTCTTAAATATGTTTTCACAGAGGTGCCACCAGCTTCTCTGATTGGCTCAGCTTTGGCCTGTAGTGGGTCCTTAATGAGCTCTTTGGAACTGGTTGTGTTCAGCACAGGGCAGCTCCTTACCTCTTCTCACAGAGGCTACACCTGCAGCCCTCCCCGGCTAACCTTGCCATATACATGCAATACAACTGCATTTTGGTTTTTTTGTGATTCTTTGCAGTTTGTTAAAGCAGGGTCACGCCCCTGCAAAACAGTTGTTTTATGTTCATGGTACTCCCGCCATTTGCAATGGGCACTTTTTTACATCAGAGAGATTGCCTTCACATTTGTGCCAGGAAATGGCATGTTTCTTTACCCCTCTATTCTGTCTTCATGTCCTGCGATGCATTTATAATTGTATGGACTCAGTTTTTCAATAGTCACTAATGCTTTCCTCTTAGAACCTCAATTTCCCCCAAACCTGTAAATATTTAATATTCTTCACAAAGCCATGGCCATTTGTAACAGTAGTTTTGCTTTGACCTGACCATTAGCTACACCACAAAGTAATTTAATCCCTAATTAGTCCATTTGCTAGCTGTTCAAATTTGTAGGACTTAGTCTTATTCATTGGGGTCACCTGGCACCTGGATCTTACGAAGAAAATGTACCTTCTCCAAGTGAATTCTTTTGCACAGGTAGCAGAAGTCTCAAATTTTTTGAGTAATTCTTTCCAGTTTGCAATTCTCTTCATGCACCCATGGGAGTAGATTGTAGGTCTCCAATAGCTCTGGGTTTGCTGCATGCAGCAGTATGGAAGATTTAATTCTGAATGATTTTCTTTCAGTACCACTTTATCAGGCAATGATTGGAAGTGTTGTAACTATTTCCAGCAATTTTTATACTGTTGAACTATTTCCAATCTGGAAGTTCCAAGCAACATCATTTTCTCCTTTTTCAGTTGTCTTTGGCACTGTGCATTACTATGTTGACACAAGCTCCAGTATCTACCATGGGCTAAGATTACCATACAAGGAAGATGACATTATTGGCTCAGTTGATAATGATGGCTGTCGTGGTAGTCTATGGACCACCCCTGTAAAATGTCCACAAATGTCCACAAAATGTCCACTGAGTTAATTTAGTTCATGACTTTGGGCTCCATTTGTTATGGTGGTCACTCAGGACAGGAGAGGTGGTGTGTTGCGTGGAGTTATTGGGCACCATAGCCAGCTCAGGTGAGGTTGTTACCATAAGTCGGCAGATGAAAAACTCTCTAAGACTCAATTTGGAGTTTTAGAAAGCAGGCATTCTTTATTGCGGCGCCAGGCGCACAGGGGATCGCTCCACCTAATGTGCGCACCGGGCTGCTCAACTATAGGAGTTATGTACAATCAGAATATACATATTCATTAGATTTCTGAGAAATGATTAGCATATTCATGTTATTTCCTGGAACTCATTAACATATGCAAAAGTCTTTAACGCATGTGCTCTTATGTTCATTGGTGGTCTTTCAGGGTCCTCTGGTGGTCGTCGATAGTCTTCCTCACCGTGTCCGCTAATTGAACTCAGTCTTTTCTCCTGCACAGTTTGTCTTTTGGCCCAGTTGCACTAGCTGATTTCAGCATAACTTCCTTATCTATTCCACGCCTGTACACAGAGCTTCAAGGATTCCTTTTATCTATGGAATGTCCAGTCTACGGAACATTTAGCTACTTTGTTTCGACAAAGAGAACCATATGTCTCCTTAGGATTTCTTTATATTCGGTATCAAGGTCACTGCTGCACTTGCACTGCTTCTTGTAAGGCTTGTCCTCCATTGGTTCAGGTGGTTCCTGCTATAGTAATTCCTATAACATGCAACTCAAATCATGGGTTACAACAATTTAAAGGTATATCCATTACAATCTCCATCCCGGTCCCTTTGCACCAGACCATCGAGTATAACATTGCAACGAACTCCTCCCCTTGACCCTGCTCCAGCTTGGACTCATCCACAGACAGCAGTCCCTTATCATAGAATCATAGAATAGTTTGGGTTGGAAGGGACCTCTAAAGGTCATCTAGTCCAACCCCCCTGCAGTGCACAGGGACATCTTCAACTAGATCAGGTTGCTCAGAGCCCCATCCAACCTGACCTTGAATGTTTCCAGGGATGGGGCATCCACCACCTCTCTGGGCAACCTGTTCCACTGTTTCACCACCCTCAGCGTAAAAAATTTCTTCCTTATATCTAGTCTGAATCTACCCCCCTTTAGTTTAAAGCCATTCCCCCTTGTCCTGTCACAACAGGCTCTGCTAAAAAGCTTGCCGCCATCTTTTTCATAAGCCCCCTTTAAGTACTGACAGGCTGCAATAAGGTCTCCCCGAAGCCTTCTCTTCTCCAGGCTGAACAACCCCAACTCCCTCAGCCTGTCCTCATAGGAGAGGTGTTCCATCCCTCTGATCATTTTTGTGACCCTCTTCTGGACCCGCTCCAACAGGTCCGTGTCTTTCTTATGCTGAGGGCTCCAGAGCTGGACGCAGTACTCCAGGTGGGGTCTCACCAGAGCAGAGTAGAGGGGCAGAATCACCTCCCTTGACGTGCTGGCCATGCTTCTTTTGATGCAGCCCAGGATATGGTTGGCCTTCTGGGCTGCGAGCGCACATTGCTGGCTCATGTCCAGCTTTTCATCCACCAGTACCCCCAAGTCCTTCTTGGCAGGGCTGCTCTCAATCCCTTCATCCCCCAGCCTGTATTGATACCGGGGGTTGCCCCGACCCAGGGGCAGGACCTTGCACTTGGCCTTGTTAAACCTCATGAGGTTCACACGGGCCCACTTCTCGAGCTTGTCCAGGTCCCTCTGGATGGCATCCCGTCCCTCTGGCATGTCGACTGCACCACTCAGCTTGGTGTCATCTGCAAACTTGCTGAGGGTGCACGCGATCCCACTATGTCATTAATGAAGATACTAAACAGTACCGGTCCCAATACGGACCCCTGCGGGACGCCACTCGTCACTGATCTCCATCTGGACATTGACCCGTTGACCACTACCCTCTGGATGCGACCATCTAACCAATTCCTCATCCATCAAACAGTCCACCCATCAAATCCATACCTCTCCAGTTTAGAGAGAAGGATGTTGTGGGGGACCGTGTCAAAGGCCTTACAGAGGTCCAGATAGACGACATCTGTAGCCCTTCCCGAGTCCACTGATGTAGTCACTCCCTCATAGAAGGCCACTAGGTTGGTCAGGCAAGACTTGCCCTTGGTGAAGCCATGCTGGCTGTCTCGAATCCCCTCCCTGTCCTCCATGTGCCTTAGCATAGCTTCCAGGAGGATCTGTTCCATGATCTTCCCAGGCACAGAGGTGAGACTGACTGGCCTGTAGTTCCCCGGGTCTTCCTTTTTTCCTTTTTTAAAAATGGGGGCTATGTTTCCCCTTTTCCAGTCAGCGGGAACTTCACCGGACTGCCACGACTTCTCAAATGTGATGGATAGTGGCTTAGCAACTTCATCCGCCAGTTCCTTCAGGACTCGCGGATGGATCTCATCGGGTCCCATGGACTTGTGCACCTTCAGGTGCCTTAGATGGTCTCGAACCTGATGTTCTCCCACAGTGGGCGGCTCTTCATTCTCCCAGTCCCCACCTTTGCCTTCTGCGGCTTGGGCAGTGAGGCTCAAGCACTTCCCAGTGAAGACCGAGGCAAAAAAGTCATTGAGTACCTCAGCCTTCACCATATCCCAGGTAACGAGGTCTCCCGTTTCATTCCGGAGAGGGCCCGCATTTTCCCTCGTCTTCCTTTTATCCCCGACGTACCTATAGAATCTTTTCTTGTTGCCCTTGACGTCCCTGGCCAGATTTAATTCTATCAGGGCTTTAGCTTTGCTAACCTGATCCCTGGCTGCTTGGACAATTTCTCTGTATTCCTGCCAGGCTACCTGTCCTTGCTTCCACCCTCTGTAGGCTTCCTTTTTGTGTTTGAGTTTGTCCAGGAGCTCCTTGTTCATCCACTCATGCCTCCTGGCGTTTTTGCCTGACTTCCTCTTTGTTGGGATGCATCGCTCCTGAGCTTGAAGGAGGTGATCCTTGAATATTACCCAGCTTTCTTGGGCCCCTCTTCCCTCCAGGGCTTTGTCCCATGGCACTCTACCAAGCAGATCCCTGAAGAGGCCAAAGTCTGCTCTCCTGAAGTCCAGAGTAGTGAGCTTGCTGTGCGCCCTCCTCGGTGCCCTAAGGATCCTGAACTCCACCATCTCGTGGTCACTGCAGCCCAGGCTGCCCTTGAGCTTCACCTTCCCCACCAGCCCCTCCTTGCTGGTGAGAACAAGGTCCGGCATAGCACCTCTCCTCATTGGCTCCTCTACCACTTGGAGAAGGAAGTTATCATTGACGCATTCCAGGAACCTCCTGGATTGCTTATGCCCTGCCGTGTTGTCCCTCCAACAGATGTCGGGGTGGTTGACGTCCCCCATGAGGACCAGGGCTTGAGATCGTGAGGCTGCTCCTATCTGTCTATAGAGGGCCTCATCCGCTCGGTCTTCCTGGTCGGGTGGCCTGTAGCAGACCCCCACCGTGATGTCACCTGTCCCTGCCTTCCCTTTAATCCTGACCCATAAGCTCTCGGTCGGCTCCTCATCCATCCCCAGGCAGAGCTCCATGCACTCCAGCTGGTCATTGACATAGAAGGCGACACCCCCTCCTCGTCTCCCCTGCCTGTCCTTCCTAAAGAGCCTGTATCCCTCCATCCCAACACTCCAATCATAGGAGCCATCCCACCACGTCTCCGTGATGCCAATAAGGTCGTAGCCCTGCAGGCGTGCGCACGTCTCGAACTCCTCTTGTTTATTCCCCATGCTACGTGCGTTTGCATAGAGGCATTGAAGTTGGGCCCCCGATGAAGCTGTCTTACTGGCTGGAGTTCCTTTGTGCTGCTCTTCAGGCGCTCTCCTGCTGACCCTTCTCCAGGCTCTAGGCATCTATTGCTGGCCCTGGCATCAAACTGGTAGGAGTGGGATGGACTGAGGTTCCCCTCCCCCGGCATCTCTAGTTTAAAGCCCTCTTCACCAGCTTGGCAAGCCTATGACTGAAGATGCTCTTCCCCTCCTCTGACAAGATGGACCCCGTCAGCCCCCAGTAGACCAGGTTTCTAAAAGCGAGTCCCATGGTCTAAGTAGCCGAACCCCTGGCTGTGGCACCAGTCCCGTAACCATTTGTTGACTCGCCAGATTCGACTGGCCCTTTCAAACCCCTTCCCTTTGACCGGCAGGACTGATGAGAAAACTACCTGCGCTCCCGAGTCCTTTACCGCTGCTCCCAGGGCTCTGTAGTCCTTCTTGATAGTCCTCAGACTGCTCCTGGCTGTGTCACTGGTGCCCACGTGAAACAGCAGCAGCGGATAATAGTCAGTGGACTGTACGAGGCTTGGTAGCCTCTCGGTGACATCCCTGATGCAAGCCCCCGGTAAGTAGCACACCTCTCTAGAGTGCGTCCGGTCGGCAAATGGGTGCCTCCGTACCTCTCAGAAGAGAGTTGCCTACTACTATCACCTGTCACCTTTTCTTAGTTGCGCTGGTTGTTATACGGGGGGCAGATCGGGCTGCATTACTCAGCTCCAGCGCTTCTCCTGGTGTGACAGGACTTTCCTCTTCAGCCTGCAGAGCGGTGAAGCAGTTCTGCAAGGGCACCTCAGGCTTCAGGGGAAGTGTCTTCCTCCTGCTGGTCCTTGCCTTTGCAACCGTCTATTCTTCTGCATTATTGGCCCCCTTGCTCCCTTCTGCGTGTGCCAGTGGGGGAGTTTTTGGCTGTTTGGCCGTGGGCTGCGGGTCCGCTGCAGATTGCACTTGGAACCAGCTATCTAGCTCCTTCTCTACCTCCCTGATGTTACACAGTCTTCTCACCGCCTCCTGCAGCTCAGCCACCTGCTGCAGGAGGTCCTCAACCTGGGCACACCTTTTGCAGGCAGGTCTGCCGCCTGTCCCTCCCCCAGGAGAGAGGTCTAGGCACTTCCTGCAGCCTGAGGTCTGCACTGCAGCCTCTCCCTTCAGCAGTTCCATCTGCGTGGAGGCATCGGTCGCCGCTGGGGTAGATGGTGCAGACCCCCCAGCCAGAGCCACGGCCTTTACCCTCAGACGAGTGCCCACCATTCTGCCTTGAGGGTCGGGTAGGATGAGTGCCCTTGACCTGTGCCCAGTTGCTGGGTTATGTGTATGCCGAGTCCACCACTCAGCCCGTGGAATACCTCTCCTTTGAAGAGGCGCCCTCCCTGCGCGCCCTCCCTCGCGAACTGCCGCGCAAACTGCCACGACACATCCTAGCTGACACGCCACGCCCTGTTTGCCCATCATGGTCACTAGCGCACCCTGGGGCTGCCTTTAGTGGGAGTGGGGGGTGGCAGCTGGTACTCCTGGCCCCGCCCATGCCTCGTCAGCCACCCTCGTGAGAGCTGCCAGCTCCCAGCGGGTCTCTGCACTCCTCTGTGGGTTTCCTGGCTCAGGAATCCCCACTGTACGCCGCGATCCACCGCTCCGCTGTAGGACGCGCCTGCACCGGAGCTGATCGCCTGTCCTGGTGTCGGCAGGGATAGAGTTAATTTCCTTCCTAGTAGCTGGTACAGTGCTGTGTTTTGGATTTAGGATGAGAACAAAGTTGATAACGCACCGATGTTTTAGTTGACGCTAGGTAGTGCTTACACTAGCCAAGGACTTCTTAGTTTCCCATGCTCTACCGACTGAGAAGGCTGGAGGTGCACAAGAAGCTGGGAGGGGGCACAGCCAAACTGGCCAAAGAAACATTCCATACCATGTGACATCATGCTCAGTACATAAACTGGGGAAAGCTGGCCGGGGTGGCCGCTGCTCAGGGACTGGCTGGGCATCAGTCGGCGGGTGGTGAGCAATTGTACTGTGCATCACTTGCTTTTTGTATTATTATTATTATCATATTATTATTATTATTATCATTTTATTTCAATTATTAAACTGTTTTTATCTCAACCCAAGAGTTTTTCTCACTTGTGCTTTTCCAATTCTCTCCCCCATCCCACCGGGTGGCGGGGGGAGTGAGCGAGCGGCTGTGTGGTGCTTAGTTGCTGACTGAGGTTAAACTACGACAGGCCCTTATAAACTTCCGCACATGGGTCGTGTGCACTTGACTTCATCTGGGTCTTTGTATAGCTGTTCATTGTTCAGGTCACCATAAATCACCTCTAGCACAGGTAATTCTCTCAGAAACTGGATACCCTTCTCCATGGTGATCCACTTGCCTGGGCGACATATGACATCTTCCTTGAAGGGATACCTTTCCTTCACGCTTGACAAGAGTCGCCTCCAAAGGCTGAGGACTTGTGTCCCTTTCCCAATTGCTTTGTCAATGCCCCCTTCCCTAGAAAGGGATCCCAGCTGCTTGGCTTCTTTACCCTCTAATTCTAGGCTACTGGCCCCATTATCCCAGCATCAGAGCAGCCAGGTGACAATATGCTCGCCTGGATGACGGCTGAAATCTTTTCGTATATCTCGCAGCTCACTCAGGGACAGAGATCAGGTGGTCACTGCCTCGTTTATGAGTTCTTCCTCTTCTTCCTCGTCGAGCAGTTGCCGGCCCTCCTCCTCCTGTTCTCGTGATGGCCCTTCTCCAGGGTAGTCTGCCTCATCCACTTCTTCCTCCGGCTCCCTTTTAGAAGAAGCTTCTTCCTCCCTTACTAAACGAGCCGACTTCTGCTTCCAAGATTTCTTCTTGTGTATAGGGGCGACTGATACCGGCACAGGTGGGCTCTTTGGTTCAGCCACAGTGCCTGTCACCGGGGTATGAGTGGCCGCAGTGCCTGTTGCTGGGGTCGGAGTGCCCGCAGGGCCTGTCGCTGGGGTCTGAGTGGCCACAGGGCGTGTTGCCCGGCTCTGAGTGGCCGCAGTGCGTGTAGTTTTAATGTCAGAGCCAGAGACCTTCTATTCCCTTTGAGGGTACTGAATGGTGTTGAACAGGGCTCGGTAGGCATGGGCCAGGCCCCAGCACGTTGCAATGATCTGCATCTCTCTGGAGTTGCCAGGGTGACAGCATACTTTGTCCAAATATTCTACTAACTTTTCAGGATTCTGCACTTGCTCAGGGGTGAAGTTCCAAAACACTGGGGGTGCCCATTGGCCTAGGTACTTGCCCATCTTGTCCCACACACCCTGCCACTCATAACTATTCAGCCTTGGGGCAGATCTCTGGATGATATTCTTAAATTGCTTACTAACTTTTGAGAACGATGAAACAATATTCCAAAGAAATACCAATAGAAGTATCATAACTACCCAAGGCTGTTCAAAATACTGAAAAGTTACTGTAACGAAGGAGGAAACATCATAGAAGAAGGTAGTGACGCTGCCATTCTGTATTTCCTCTGTAAAAAACCTCTCAGAAAAGCCACTGTAATTGCTAGTTGTCTCCATGAAATGGTCTCCGTGGTACAGTAACGGTTTCATTGCGAAACTTACATACCACACTAACGTCAATGTCAATGTTTTAAAAACAAACCTCACAAGCGAAACATCACCAATCACTGCAGACCACAGCCAATTGCAAAAACCAACACCAATCTTGAGGAGGTGCATGATGCAGATTAGACCAATCAATATTGAGAACCAACATTGTGACGCACAATTATTAACAGATATAAATTCCTTAATACACTCTGGTTAATCTGTTATTATCTCAAACCCTTCGTGCCCCACGTTGGGCGCCAAAAAGGACTGTTGCGGTTTAACCTCAGTCGGCAACTGAGCACCACACAGCTGCTCGCTCACCCCCACACACACCGGTGGGATGGGGGAGAGAATTGGAACAGCACAAGTCAGAAAAACTCGTGGGTTGAGATAAAAACAGTTTAATAATTGAAATAAAATGATGATGATAATAATAATATGATAATAATAATAATACACAAAACAAGTGATGCACAGTACAATTGCTCACCCCCCGCCGACTGATGCCCAGCCAGTCCCCGAGGAGCGGCCCCCCTGGCCAGCTTTCCCCAGTTTATGTACTGAGCATGACGTCACATGGTATGGAATGTTTCTTTGGCCAGTTTGGCTGTGCCCCCTCCAAGCTTCTTGTGCACCTGCAGCCTTCTCAGTCGGTAGAGCATGGGAAACTAAAAAGTCCTTGGCTAGTGTAAGAATTACCTAGCAACAACTAAAACATCGGTGCGTTATCAACTTTGTTCTCATCCTAAATCCAAAAACACAGCACTGTACCAGCTACTAGGAAGGAAATTAACTCTATCCCTGCCGAAACCAGGACAGGAGCACACCATCATCATATGCCAACTCATTGGCAGTGATGACCTGGAAAGATGGAGAGGGACAAACAGTGGATGAATTGGCTAGTCAGCTCCGGCAATACGAAGAAAGTCTCTCTTCCTCCCTCGTGTCGGCTGTGGAGAAACTGTCCCGGGAGATCCAGCAACTCAGAGAGGATAGGTCCTACTCCCCACCTATATGGACCAATATCTCGGCTATTAGGAGTCAGCGTTCTTTTGCTCAAGAGAGAGAATATAAAGGGTACACACCACGGGGCACCCTATGGTTTTACCTGCGTGACCACGGAGAGGACATGAGGAAGTGGGATGGGAAACCTACTGCAGCCCTAGGGGCATGGGAACGTGAATTGCAAGGGAAAACAATCACAGAAAGGGCATTCTTCCAGGAAAATTGCTGCTCCAGTTTCCAGCGGGCAGTTCCCCAGACAGAGTAGAAGGGCTGATCTTACTTCTGATCTTAATGAAGAGACTTCTGACTCGTATGTACAAGAAGTGAGAAACGAGTACTGTGATGAGGATTAGAGGGGCCCTGCCTCCAGCCAGGGGTAGGAAAGGGACAACCGGGTTTACTGGACTGTGTGGATTCGGTGGCCTGGCACATCAGACCCACAGGAGTATAAGGCTCTAGTAGACACTGGTGCACAGTGTACCCTAATGCCATCAAGCTACAAAGGGGCAGAACCCATCTGTATTTCTGGGGTGACGGGGGGATCCCAACAGCTAACTGTATTGGAAGCTGAAGGAAGTCTAACTGGGAATGAGTGGCAGAAGCACCCCATTGTGACTGGCCCAGAGGCTCCGTGCATCCTTGGCATAGACTACCTCAGGAGAGGGTATTTCAAGGACCCAAAAGGGTACCGGTGGGCTTTTGGTATGGCTGCCTTGGAGACGGAAGAGATTAAACAGCTGTCCACCTTGCCTGGTCTCTCGGAGGACCCCTCTGTTGTGGGGTTGCTGAAGGTCGAAGACCAACAGGTGCCAATCGCTACCACCACGGTGCACCGGCGGCAATATCGCACCAACCGAGACTCCCTGATTCCCATCCATAAGCTGATTCATCGACTGGAGAGCCAAGGAGTGATCAGCAAGACTCGTTCACCCTTTAACAGTCCCATATGGCCAGTGCGGAAGTCTAATGGAGAGTGGAGACTGACAGTAGACTATCGTGGCCTAAATGAAGTCACACCACCGCTGAGTGCTGCTGTGCCAGACATGCTAGAACTTCAATACGAACTGGAGTCAAAGGCAGCCAAGTGGTATGCCACAGTTGATATTGCTAATGAGTTTTTCTCAATCCCTTTGGCAGCAGAGTGCAGGCCACAGTTTGCTTTCACTTGGAGGGGCGTCCAGTACACCTGGAACCGACTGCCCCAGGGGTGGAAACACAGCCCCACCGTTTGCCATGGACTGATCCAGACTGCGCTGGAACAGGGTGGAGCTCCAGAACACCTGCAATACGTTGATGACATCATCGTGTGGGGCAACACAGCAGGAGAATTTTTTGAAAAAGGGAAGAAAACAGTCCAAATCCTGCTGAAGGCCGGTTTTGCCATAAAACAAAGTAAGGTCAAGGGACCTGCACAGGAGATCCAGTTTTTAGGAATAAAATGGCAAGATGGACGTCGTCAGATCCCAATGGATGTGATCAACAAAATAACAGCCATGTCTCCACCAACTAGCAAAAAGGAAACACAAGCTTTCTTAGGCGTCGTGGGTTTTTGGAGAATGCACATTCCAAATTACAGTCTGATTGTAAACCCTCTCTATCAAGTGACCCGAAAGAAGAATGATTTCAAATGGGGCCCTGAGCAACGACAAGCCTTTGAACAAATTAAAGAGAAGATAGTTCATGCAGTAGGCCTGGGGCCAGTCCGGGCAGGACAAGATGTAAAAAATGTGCTCTACACCGCAGCCGGGGAGAACGGCCCTACCTGGAGCCTCTGGCAGAAAGCACCAGGGGAGACTCAAGGTCGACCCCTAGGGTTTTGGAGTCGGGGATACAGAGGATCCGAGGCCCGCTATACTCCAACTGAAAAAGAGATATTGGCAGCCTATGAAGGGGTTCGAGCTGCTTCAGAAGTGATCGGCACTGAAGCACAGCTCCTCCTGGCACCCCGACTGCCGGTGCTAGGCTGGATGTTCAGAGGGAGGGTCCCCTGTACACATCATGCAACTGATGCTGCGTGGAGTAAGTGGGTCGCACTGATCACACAACAGGCTCGAATAGGAAACCCCAGTCACCCAGGAATCCTGGAAGTGATCATGGATTGGCCAGAGGGCAAAGATTGTGGAATATCGCCAGAGGAGGAGGTGACGTGTGCTGAGGAGGCCCCAATGTATAATGAACTACCAGAAAATGAGAAGCAATATGCCCTGTTCACTGATGGGTCCTGTCGTCTTGTGGGAAAGCATCGGAGGTGGAAAGCTGCTGTATGGAGTCCTATGCCACAAGTTGTAGAAACTGCTGAAGGAGAAGGTGAATCGAGCCAATTTGCAGAAGTAAAGGCCATCCAGCTGGCTTTAGACATTGCTGACCGAGAAAAGTGGCCAGCGCTCTATCTCTGTACTGTCTCATGGATGGTGGCAAATGCCCTGTGGGGGTGGTTGCAGCAACGGAAGCAGAGCAACTGGCAGCGCAGAGGCAAACCCATCTGGACTGCCGCATTGTGGCAAGATATTGCTGCCCGGGTGGAGAACCTGGTTGTAAAAGTCTGTCACGTAGATGCTCACGTACCCAAGAGTCAGGCCACTGAAGAACATCAAAATAACCAGCAGGTGGATCAGGCTGCTAAGATTGAAGTGGCTCAGGTGGATCTGGACTGGCAACATAAGGGTGAATTATTTATAGCTCGGTGGGCCCATGACACCTCAGGGTGCCATCAAGGAAGAGATGCAACATACAGATGGGCTCGTGATCGAGGGGTGGACTTGACCACGGACACTATTGCGCAGGTTATCCATGAATGCGAAACATGCGCTGCAATCAAGCAAGCCAAGCGGTTAAAGCCTCTTTGGTATGGAGGACGATGGCTGAAATATAAATATGGGGAGGCCTGGCAGATCGATTATATCACACTCCCACAAACCCGCCAAGGCAAGCGCCACGTGCTTACAATGGTGGAGGCAACCACCGGATGGCTGGAAACATATCCCGTGCCCCATGCCACTGCCCGGAACACTATCCTGGGCCTTGAAAAGCAAGTCCTATGGCGACATGGCACCCCAGAAAGAATTGAGTCAGACAACGGGACTCATTTCCGAAACAACCTCATAGACACCTGGGCCAAAGAGCATGGCATTGAGTGGGTATATCACATCCCCTATCATGCACCAGCCTCTGGGAAAATTGAACGATACAATGGACTGTTAAAGACTACATTATGAGCAATGGGTGGCGGGACATTCAAACATTGGGATACGCATTTAGCAAAGGCCCCCTGGTTAGTCAACACGAGGGGATCTGCCAATCGAGCAGGCCCTGCCCAGTCAGAACTTTTACGTACTGTAGAAGGGAATAAAGTCCCTGTAGTGCACATAAAAAATATGTTGGGGAAAACAGTCTGGGTTATTCCTGCCTCAGGCAAAGGTAAACCCATCCGTGGGATTGCTTTTGCTCAAGGACCTGGGTGCACTTGGTGGGTGATACGGGAGGATGGGGAAGTCCGATGTGTACCTCAAGTGGATTTGATTTTGGGTGAGAATAGCCAATGATCTGAATTATGTGATGTTAAGTGCTACATTGTGGGGATGGGAATCTCACTAACGGACATTCCTGAGTTTGATTTTAATGAGCAAACACTGTACCACCTGACATGACAAGGCACTTAAGCAGAAAACAACGTAGAAAGGAATGTGCAGCTGGAATGAGAAAAACAAGATAAAGACCATGAAGGCATTTCGCATGATCAGAAAAACGGGCCAATCTGCTAGAGCATAGATGCGCGTGAACACAAGGCTATAACTTTGAATCATCGCCTCATCGGAGCAGAGGTGAGCAGCTGGGAAACTTAAAATGGGATCGCAACTAACTAAGGAGGAGGAATCTATACTATGTATTATTAAGAAACTGTTAGAAAAGCACGGAATTAAGTATGATGACCATACCCTCCGCCTATTGCTTTCATGGCTAAAACGAAAGGGAATTCCCCCTGATTCGGCTACTGCTTTTCAGAAGGAAACTTGGGATAAAGCAGGGAACTTGTTGTGGGATGCAGCTACCGGGGGAGATGAGACTGCAAAAACGGTCCTTACTACATGGCGCTTAGTCTCAGATACGTTAAAACAATTGAAGTGTAATCGTACTGCCCATCAAGCTGTGGTGGCAGCCACTGCTCCTGATCCACCGACTCCGGCCACTCCAGACCAGGCTCCCTCGGAACCTTTGCCTGGTCCGAGTGGGACAGATCAGCCTGAGGGAGGGGAAGAATTTCTGACCGAGGCTCTTTCGGCCCTGACGATATCAAGTGATCTCGGACAGTCTCCTAAACAACAGAGCAGAGGGGTCTCAAGCCACGACAATGAACCCTTAAACTATGATCCGGCTGCTACAGTTGAACTGTAGCCGTTCAACTATGAACGGCTGGCAGGCCGTTCGACAAGAAGCTTTGGCAGAAGGAGACCTTTCTACTGTGGCATACCCTGTCATAATTAGCGAACAAGGTCCTAACAGTTGGCAGCCCCTTCAATGGGATTTGGTTAAGGAGTTAAGGCGGACCATCATGCAATGTGGATTGGGAGTGCATTTTACACAGAGCCTATTGCAAAATATTGTGAAGGGACACTTGTTAACCCCTTTCGATACCAAAGCGTTAGCTGATTTAATATTTTCCCCTACACAAAGAGTGCTCTGGCAAGCCCACTGGCGAGAGCTCTGTGATCGTGCAGCTTTACAGAACCTGGAGCGGCGAGTGGGAGACCCGCTACGGGGCACGGGACTCGCTCAGTTAATGGGGGAGGACCCCATCAATACGCCGCAACTGCAGGCACGGCTGGCGCCTGAAATTTTAAGACAATCAGCGGACCTTGCGTTTCAAGCAATGGTAAAGGTCCCTGATACAGGACGACCGGTGAAATCTTTTACTAGCATTAAGCAAGGGACCAACGAACCTTACATGGATTTTATCGACAAGCTCCAAGAAGCTATCCAAAACCAAATACAAAATCCTGAAGCCAAAGAGGCATTGCTTATGAAATTGGCTATAGAGAATGCCAATGAGGACTGTAAAAGAGTCTTACAGACATTGCGAAATCCGACCATAATAGACATGCTTGATGCGTGCAATCGTGTGGGTTCAATTACACATAAGAATGAGGTTTTTGCAGCCTGTTTAGCCACTGCCTTGCGTCCCGGTAACAAAGCGTGTTTCCGCTGTGGAAACTCGGGGCATTTTAAACGGCAATGTCCTGAGAATCCTGTACAGAAGGGAGGATCGGAAGGAATTCAGCGGCCCCCTGGTATTTGCCCACGCTGCCGCAAGGGGAGGCATGATGCTAATCAATGCCGGTCAAAATACGATCTCCACGGTTGACCCTTGTCGGGAAACGGGAAGTCGAGCGCAAGGTGGGGGCGCGCACCGACACAAATGCCACCCCAAAATCCCCAACCCCAAAACCCCATGAGACCACTGTCTCAGCAGGCCTGGATCACCTCAAGGCCAGAACCATCGGCAGTGCCGGAGTGGATGTCTCCACAGCCACCAACCTCTCTATAAGCGATCAGACTGTGCACAGGGTGCCCCTCAATGTGAGAGGCCCCCTTGGCCAGGGGCTGAGTGCCCTATTGGTGGGGAGGTCCAGTGCTACTATGCAGGGTTTGTTTGTGTTACCTGGGGTTATCGACTCTGATTATACGGGACAGCTGCAAGCGTTGCTATGGACCCCGTCTCCTCCAGTGTTTATTCCAGCTGGAAGCAGGATTGCACAGCTAGTTCCTTTTAAGAGCATGGTTCGTAATCGGGATCCTATTTCCCGGGGACTTGGTGGATTTGGATCCACAGGTGAACCAAATATTTTTTGGACTCAGCTTGTCCAAAGAACTCAGCCCACTTTGACCTGCACTCTAAAGAATAAAGGCAGCAAACCGGAACAACTGGTAGTGAAAGGAATGATAGATACAGGGGCAGACGTTACTATCATCAGTACTGCAAAATGGCCTGGATCATGGGAAACCATCCCGGTCAACACGGGGCTAGTGGGAATCAGAGGCCTGTCGACGACCAGGCAGAGTGCCAACTTAATACAGATTGTAAGCCCGGAAGGACAGGTTGCAACTATTCGACCTTTTGTGGTTCCTGCGCCGTTAAACCTGTGGGGACGAGATGTCTTGAGCACTTGGGGACTAGTGATTGGCACTGCTGATCCGCATCAACATTTTTAGCGGGGGTCACTGGCGCTCGGCCCACCGTTCGACTCACATGGCTCACCGATCAGCCAGTGTGGGTGGATCAGTGGCCCCTATCACAGGAAAAGGCCGACGCGTTGCGGACATTAGTGGACGAGCAAGTGAGTCAAGGACATCTGGTTCCCACCACCAGCGCCTGGAACACCCCAGTGTTTGTTATAAAAAAGAAAAGTGGCAAATGGAGACTTCTACATGATTTACGGCAAGTAAATGCCGTGATTCAAGATATGGGGACGTTGCAACCAGGTATGCCTTCACCAACATTGATACCTCGTCAATGGGACATTGTGATTATCGATTTGAAAGACTGCTTTTTCACGATTCCCTTAGCGCCGGAAGATGCTCCCAGATTTGCCTTCTCTCTCCCAGTTGTAAACCATCAAGGGCCTAGGTTGCGATATCATTGGACGGTGTTGCCCCAGGGCACGAAAAACAGTCCCACAATATGTCAAATGTATGTTGCGCGTGCGTTGTCACCCATAAGAAACAAATATCCTGACTTAATTTGTTATCAGTACATGGACGATATTTTAATCGCCGGACGAGACCCAAAGGAACTGGTCACAGTTATGAAAGATATGTTGCAGGGGTTAAAGACATACGGCTTGCAAATAGCTCCTGAAAAGGTGCAAGTGCAAGCCCCGTGGAAGTACTTGGGGTGGAAGATTTTAGAACATACGATACAGCCCCAACCCATAACCTTGCAATCTAACATTAAGACACTGAATGACTTGCAAAAACTAGTAGGGACTATCAATTGGGTACGCCCATTGCTGGGAATAGATAATGACATGTTAAACCCACTGTTCAAGTTGTTAAAGGGTAATCCTGAGTTGACATCTCCACGAGAATTAACGACAGAGGCCAAACAAGCGCTACAAAAAATATCACAGGCGCTTACCGAGAGGCAGGCACAACGCGTAATTGAAGGATTGGGAGTTAACTTGTATGTCCTAAATCAGTCCCGACAAGCAGTGGGCCTCTTAGGCCAATGGGACACCAAGGGTACCCAGGACCCCTTAGCCATCATTGAGTGGGTATTCCTGCCGCATCAAGCACCAAAAACGATAGTGACGAGGGTGGAAATGTTTTCGATGCTTGTGCGAAAGGGACGCGCGCGATGTTTGGAATTAACGGGCACAGATCTTAAAACAATTTATCTCCCACTGACTAAAGACCACCTTAATTGGTGTGAGGCTAATAGCCTAGAACTACAGATAGCGCTGGAAAACTTTAAGGGACAAATTCTAATTCACTATCCATCTCACAAATTATTCTCCCTTAATGAGGAAATTAGTATAATTCCTGAATCGTTGAGTAAGGAGGTACCTGTCGAAGGACCCACCTTATTCACCGATGGATCAGGACGAACAGGTAAGGCAGTTATAGTGTGGTGCGAAAAAGGGGAATGGAAACACCAAGTTCACCATGTTGTAGGAAGTCCTCAGCTGGTGGAAATATACGCAGTAATTCAGGTCTTTCGCCAATGGGAGATGCCATTAAATTTGGTTACTGATTCTCAGTACGTCGCCAATGTTGTCAGGCGCTTGGAAAAGGCTTGGCTCAAAGAAGTTGATAACGAACCAGTGTTTTTAATGTTCAAACAGGTATGGGACTTGTTGAATCGCCGCGTAAACCCATATCACGTGCTCCACGTGAGGAGTCATACCTCTCTCCCAGGGTTTATATCAGAAGGGAATGCGCGAGCTGATCGTCTCGCTGCCCCCGTATGGACAGTCCCTGTACCAGACGTTTCTACACAAGCCCGATTGTCGCACGAGTTTTTCCATTAATCTGCCCGAATGCTGCGTCGACAATTTGGGTTGACTTGGGACACGGCACAAAGTATCGTACAAATGTGTCCTGACTGTCAGCAATTAGTTCCCATACCCCAAACAGGGGTAAATCCCCGAGGAGAAAAGGCCCTACAGATTTGGCAATCCGATGTTACTCATATCGGAGAATTTGGCAAACAAAAATATGTGCATGTTTCCATCGATACGTTCTCCGGAGCTCTATGGGCGACCGCAGAGACCGGAGAAAAAAGCAAAGATATTTTACGGCACTGGAAAAGGGGCCTTTGCTGCTCTAGGGGTTCCACACCAGATCAAAACGGACAACGGGCCCGGGTATGTAAGTGCAAAAACGCAGGCCTTTTTGGCACAATGGGGCATTCGACATATCACTGGTATCCCTTATTCCCCTCAGAGCCAGGGTATCGTTGAGCGGGCTCATCTCACTCTCAAGCAGCTACTACAAAAACAAAAAGGGGGAACGCTAGGGGAATCACCGCAAGCCCGTCTCCATAAAGCAATATATGTGTTAAATCATCTTACAATAAGGGAAGACAGGACAGCAGTTGACAGCCCTAACACGGTAATAGCGAGACACTTTACATCTTGTAACTCAGCTTCTCCGGTAGGAGAAAGGGCTCAGGTGTGGGTCAAGTCATTGGAAAATAGCCAATGGGAAGGCTCTTATGATCTTATAACATGGGGGAGAGGATATGCTTGTGTTTCCACAGATCGTGGACCCCGGTGGATACCTGCCCGCTGCGTTCGACCGTATCTGGACAAGGAGCCCAAGGAGCCCACAGATGCATCAATGGTTTGAAGTAGATTACTGGGACTTACACAAAGTATCTCATTCGATATTCGGGGAACCACCTAGTGGGCCAGGCTGTGCCAGGGTATATAGGGGACCAAGTGGGTTGCCATTAGCTGTGGACTGGGAGCACCAGGCGGCGGAGAACAGTCAACTGAATAATCGAGAGGTGACAGGAATTCCCTGCCTCCAGTGTCCCGGATCAACACATCACGCATGGACTTTGTGCAAATGCGATAATTGCAAAAGAAACTGGTATTGTCACTCTCAGTTCCGGGCGGGAAGGTGCACAAGGTGTAAAGGGCATACCACCGGGAGCGCTGAACCACAGATTCTACAGCTAGTGTGTGGGAGATCACATTGTGTCCCCCAGCTGTGGACTGTGTGGGAAACGGACTGGGAAAGTACCAAATGACAGTGTGACAAACGATTTGGGTGGAAACGGAACAAAAAGAGAACGTAAACCATGACGCCAGTATGGGGGGGTGTCTTGTGGCTAGTATCACTGTGTGTGGTCGCTGTGTTATGGGCACCCTCACAGCCGAAGGAAAATATTTGGGTGACTCTGGCCAATCAGACAGGACAGGATTCCATCTGCCTGTCGATATCTTCCCCCAGCAACCCCTTTTCTACCTGCCTAGTGGGGCTTCCTTTAGATAATTGGGACTTGGGCCTGACTAGTCCTTTCAAGGAGGCCTGCAGGGGGGACGACACACCACTGACAATTGGGATGGATGCCTACCACATCTTAATCACTTGCCAATAGAACCTCAGGAACTCGAGCTATTAGGGTCCATAAAAATGGATTGGTGTTTGTATTTCAATTATTCAGGGGCCAATGTTTCCCGAGCCTGGTCAGTTAACGCTACCCTGGGAATCTATAAAAATGAATCACTGTGGTGTAACCACACAAGCAGCAATATATCTAAATCATCCAATGCACCTATAGGATTACCCAGGGGGGGCTTTTTAATATGTGGAGACCGGGCCTGGCCTGGCATTCCCTCTCATATTAAAGGTGGGCCGTGTTCGTTGGGAAGATTAACTCTACTAATGCCAAACACATCTATGATCCTAGACCACAGAAGGGGCACCCCTAAGACGCGCAGTAAGCGCAGAGCACATGCCTACACTTCACAATGTGATGATGCTGTCGACCTATGGAACCGGAACACTATAGCTGCGGTTGCAATCTTGGCTCCAGGTGTCGCAGCAGCAAAGAGTTTGGTCACATTAAATAAATTAGGATGTTGGCTAGCGAAACAATCAAATGCAACCTCTGAAGCACTAACGGGATTATTAATGGATGTAGATTCTATACGACATGCTACTTTGCAAAACAGAGCAGCGATAGATTTTTTGCTTTTAGCGCAAGGCCATGGGTGTGAAGAGTTGGAGGGAATGTGTTGTATGAACCTATCTGATCATTCGGAATCAATTCACCGCAGCATTCAGATGTTGAAGGAAGGAGTACAGAAGCTAAGAGTGGAAGACCCCTGGAACTGGTTGGATAAATTATTCGGGAAATGGGGTCTAAGTGGCTGGTTAAAAGGACTAGCCAAGCTAGGAGGGCTATGCTTAGTAATGTTCCTTTGCATCCTGGTTTGTGTGCCGTGTCTGTTACAAGGTATGCGAAAAATGATTGAGAGATCGGTTTCAGCAGTGTTTTTAGTAAAACAAAAAGGGGGAGATGTGGGGATGGGAATCTCACTAACGGACATTCCTGAGTTTGATTTTAACGAGCAAACACTGTACCACCTGGCATGACAAGGCACTTAAGCAGAAAATAATGGAGAAAGGAATGTGCAGCTGGAAGGAGAAAAACAAGATAAAGACCATGAAGGCATTTCGCATGATCAGGAAGAACGGGCCAATCTGCTAGAGCATAGATGCGCGTGAACACAAGGCTATAACCTATCTGCAAGCTGCAGGTAGCGCGTGTACACTTCTGCTTGCTATAAAAGATGCTAACAAAGAGCAATAAAGGTCTTTGGTTGCCGTGTCTGCCGGAGTCCGTGCCGCTTTTCACCCCCACAAGTGCCCTTGACCTGTGCCCAGTTGCTGGGTTATGTGTACGCCGAGTCCCCCACTCGGCCCGTGGAATGCCTCTCCTTCGAAGAGGCGCCCTCCCTGCGCGCCCTTCCGTGGGAACTGCCGCGCCATGCCCTAGCTGATGCGCCACTCCCTGTTTGCCCATCATGGTCACTAGCGCTCCCTGGGGCTGCCTTTAGTGGGAGTGGGGGGTGGCAGCTGTTACTTCTGGCCCCGCCCACACCTCGTCAGCCACCCTCATGAGAGCTGCCAGCTCCCAGCGGGTCTCTGCACTCCCCTGTGGGTTCCCTGGCTCAGGAATCCCCCCTGTACACCATGATCCGCCGCTCCGCTGCAGGACGCGCCTGCACTGGAGCTGATCACCTCTGCAAGTGCACTTGCAGAAAAGGCACTTGCGCGTTAAGTCAAGGTCACAATCTGCTCTCTCCACAGACATGTCTTCACTGAGATAATACATCTTCTAACTAAATGGAAAAGAAACACAGGAAACAAATATCCCATTGAATAAGAAAGACATCAGACACTCAACAGTTCTACACAGATCAGTCGCACTTCGGGAGAGGAATGGCTCAGAATGGTGTTCTGTATTTCAAATTTCTGAGAAGGAAATGCTGAATTCCTTAATAAGTTTTTATCTAATCCTTTCTCAGGGACTGCCATTCAGCAAAGACTGTGGGAGTTTTGAAGCTTTTAAAAAAAAAAATCTGTGCTAGACAGTTTTCATTATGTTTCTTTCCAGGTATCACTATATACCTGTTCCCCCTAGAATTTTTCATGGTAACAAGCTTCACCTAATTCTCATGTAATTAATAAATGATGGAAACAAGCAACATCACCAGCCTTGATTTTCATTCCCATGAATTGCAACCTTGTAACCTTGAGGACAGTGATCTATTCTATTTTGCTCTCATTAACACAGAACGGCAAAGACCTCCATTTGGATTTCACCATGACAGTACCACCTGATTCATTATCCTCATGACTGAATAGAGCAAGAATTTATAGTTAGAGAAATATTTCTACACACTCACTGTCTTTGCATATCAAGCTCTAATTTTACCCTGTTTGCATTTCTGGAACAAAAAAAATTAAAAAAACAAAAATGTCATGATTTTGAAATTTTCAAATAACTGATTGTGAGCATAAATAGTGTACATTTGGATTATACACTTAGGAAGCAATAATGACAAGCAGTATCTGAAAGAAGGTTACTGCAGTGTGTATATGAGAAATAGCAATAGTATTCCATGAACAGTTACAGAAATCACACTGCAGATCATAATGGCAATTGTTATACAGAACTATGGGTGGAAAAAGAATAGCTGTAAGAGGAGCCACCTTTGTTAGTCTGGATTTCAAAACAAGAAGCTTGACAGCTATTCAAATGTTTAGTGCAAGACTGATATGCACCTACCACCTTACCAAACTTAATTTTTTCTTACACCTTTCCTTACTTCAATACATAGCCAATGTTAAACAGTCATATATACACCATTGAAGCAGACTGTGGAGGGGACAGAATTATCTTTGCAAAGTATTTCAACGTTAGCAAGCTTTGGTTTTCCTTTATCGGAAAGCTCACAAAAATTCAACTACCAATGTAGTATTTCACTAGTTCATAATAAAAAAACCTCAAAATTAAAATCACCTTTTGCCAAAAATTAAAGCTTATTTTCATAGCAGTAAAAATTAGTAAAACTGATTGAAAAAATTACTTTCTTCAAAAAAGGCATTAATAATATTAGTCACAAACCTGAATTCGAACCTAAACTACAGTAACAGCACTGTAGTTCAAGTGGAAAAAAAAGAAGGTGCAAATGGGGAAAAGTAGTCCACCTAAGGAAAATATGAAGAATGCACTCTGAAAATTCACATCAATCTTACGTTATGTGGCTAGACCCCACTTCTCTCCTGTTAAGGGATGTTAGGAGTGGCCGCCTCCTCCAGCAGCTCCGGGCCCTGACGTATTACCTGTGCCCATGTTGCTGTCATTCTTAAGGGCAGAATCTTTTAAGGAACCATAGAAGGGTCCCAGCTCCTTAAAATTGTCTATATTCCCTTGGATCAGGGTCTTATCCAAGTGTCTTTGGAAACCCAGACCTCTTGTGCTGCTGACAATCATACTAGCTGACCCTGGGTTGTCCTGTCCAGCCACCTCGTTTACTAGCAGGATGGTATGCGTTTGTCTAATGACAGGAGCTACGAGAGATTTACATTTCTACTAGGTACATTATTCACAGACTTAAGTGATGTTTGTTCCCCCATAGTTCACAGATTTCCTCTGTAATAGTTCTACTACTCAGCTCCATCAGGTTTAAATTTCTGTAAGTTCAGGCTATTCCTTTGCAACTGTGCATTTCCCTTTTCTACCTGATTCTTCACAAAGGGCTGAGGGATGCAGCTGCCGCTTTCCTGTTTGCAGGTTCAAACAGTAGCAAAGCTGAGCACATATCCCAGAGACAGACACACAAACACACGGCCAGCTACACAGACTGCCACAGACAAGGAGCTGCCTTCAACAGCACCTGCATATAGGACTCACAAAAAACATAAGTATAGGCAGCCAAGTCCCCTTCCTCCTCTTCAGCTGGTAGAGATAGAAGTTCACTAGTGAAAGCAAACACACGACAGTCTCTAGATTCACAAGCACATGCACATTTGTGGATCCCCTGAGTACTGGCATGGCCCCTCTCTGTCTGTACATCACTGCCCAGATCCCAGGCCCTCTTACCTACTTCACAGGTCCCCTACTCACTGGCTAGTCCAGCTTGATGCTCGCTAGCAGATGCGGGTACTTACACACTTGTCTTACAGGCACCCCACACTCGTGGGTCCCCCTGAATACCAGCACAGGCCTTCTACCCACCTGATACCCCTGCCTGGACCCAGGGCCTCCTACTCACTGGCGAGTCCAGCTTGAAGTTTGCTAGCGAATTACACACACACACACACCCTATACACACCCATTTAGGGAAGATACAGACACTTAGTCTCCCCCAGCAACCGGCACCAGATACATGGGCTGTGACCCACAGTCCTACTCCAGCTGCCAGCACTGAGCCCCTCACTTGCCTCACTCACCTTGGTCCTTCCCAGTAGCTGCTTTTCGGGACACACACCATTCCTGCCCCAGTGGCTGGCAGCTGAGACACTCACCCGCTCCAGTAGCTGGCACTGAGATCCCCGCTAGCTCCAGTTGCTGACACCACAGGCCAGGGGCAACTACACTACCAGTCTGACTCCAGTTGCTGGCCCCATATCCACTCATGCTGGTCTCACCAGTAGCTGGCACTTAGTCCTTGCAGCACATATGCACACAGGACAGAGAGTGAGATTATGCAGAGACATAGTTAAGAAAGGATTTAATAAGAAGATCAGCACGACTGCAGTGATCAGGTGCAGAGCTCAGTCAGATGAGCATACTGACTAGCTCTGTTTTACACGCTACCGGCCCCTTTTATATCCTTGTATGGTTATTGCTCCTGCAAAGGAGAGCATAACATAAACCATCATTCCCTTTCAGTGTGGCAGTGTCTCTAAGAAAAAAACCAAACCTCTTCCAAGACTGAAGGCCCAGAGACAGAAATGGAGATCTGTAACAAAAGGGTTAATCACTTGCTAAGGAGGATGCTTTAATAACTTGTAGCTTGGAGATACATCCTGAGAGCAATATACTAACTTCTAGTTTCAGTTAGGGCCCCATCACTTCATTTAACTATCATTGAGTCACAGGCAATCTTTGCAGCTAGTTTCCTAACATGCTGTTGATTAAGATGCATTCATTTGTTCCAGAGCCACTAATATGAAGCACCACTCTAATGCAGTATTACAGGACCTCATTAAACAGATTGCTGATTGTCTTTCTTGGCATAGGTTTACTGGGATTTAGATGCACAGAAGGAGCACAGTTGTGTTGAGCACTTTATAGGCCACTTACAATGTTCTAACTTTTGTCATCTGCCCCAGTATCTGATATGCATGTAGTCATGTGAGGTTTTTGAGCTTTGTACCAGCTGAAAGGGTTGAATCACTCTCAGATGTGGCCATTCTTCCCTGCAACTTTCTGGTTTCAGGTTAGAAAAATATTCTGCAGTATCCTCAACCCAGACCTTCTCTCTCCCCCTAAAAGCATTTCATTCACAGATGAATTTGAAACTTATGTTTTGTAAAGTCTGCAACTAGCACTTGAAACTGCTGCTTCAATTAAGGCTTCAAGGAAAACTTGCTTCTTAGTATACTCAAAACACAAAGAAGTTTAGACAGCAGGAAAGAGCCAGTCGTCTTCCCCCTCAGGTCTAGGCAATCAGAAGTTAATATTTCTATTTCCATTTTATTAGACTGTAACTCGGGATGAGATATTCAAAGGTGTTTATGCACCTAGTTCTTCATGGGTAGTTTAATATCAAAATACTCAAAAGAGCTGAGCTTTGCTCCTTCAGCCAAATAGTTTTTTTGCAATTGAGTTATTCTTGTCACAAACTCAGCTGCAGTAAGTTACTTAAACTGTAAATAGATATTTATTGACATTCTTCAGCTATCTGTCTAGCTCACTATGGGATCAGCACAATAAACCTGTTTTAATATAAGCAGTTCAATGGTTCCTACACAGCTTTCAGGTCTTTTAAAATTCCAGGTAGTAACATGAACACAAGACTTTCTTTCATTATATTTTGAAGGTAAAGGGAACACTAGTTACAACCTTTAGTTTCTTTATATCCTACACTAAAAAGCATTATTAAAGTTTCAAAGCCCCAAGAAGTTAACAATTAAAAGGTCACCTATGCATTCCCTTTGTGCACAAAGTGATAGATTTATTTACATATTCAAATACTATTCCCTCCCTCCCCCTGCCCATGGGACTGGTTTAAATTAATGAGCAGATACACTGTTTTCTCATCAATCCATGCCTTATTTACTGCACACCATTCTCAGACTGCTCTCGAAGACTAAATTATTCTTTTCATTTTGGGTTTTTCTGTGATAGTCATCGCTACATTATCAAGTATTTTGCATACTTATGAATTAATTTATTTCCACAACAACTTTGATATGACTGAGTGTTGATAACCTCAGTTTACAAAAGGGTTTGTAATTGTGGAAGCCCAATTTGAAATACTCGTGATCCAAACTTCTAGCATATTTCATAGTGAATTTTATCCATTTGGAGTATTCTTGGTGGCTTTTTCTACATCTGTAAACATATATTGCCTTTGCAAATGGTCTCAAGCCAGGTATGTGGAAAATGAGGGACATTTGGTGACTCTGAAAAGTTTGATTGAAATGACTTAACTAAATTCCACGGGAGCTTTGTGGCAGAAACAGGGACAGAATCTAGACTTCTAGAGCAGCAGCCTCCAAACTTTTTTGATAGTGTACCCCTATCAGTAAAAACTTTTTGAGCATGCTCCGCCAATATATGTATATTTATTTATAAATTCTATATGTGTACTAATGAAGTTCTAATATTTTCTTTTCACACCCCAATGGATTGTCTTGTGCACCTCCTGGGATGCACGCACCCCACTTTGGAGACTACTGCTAAGAAACACTTAGCCATTAGATCTTCTTTCCTCTTCCTGGAATCCCTTGCCTCATTCATGACCACTGATTGGAAGCTTTCCACTGAGAATTATTTTGTGACAGAAAATGTGCTTTCAGAAAAATCAAATATTCTTTAGGATATAAAAAAAACACAGAAGCCAAAACAGTTGTTCTTTGACAGCCCACCCACCCAAAACCAGATTTCCTCCCTGCCTGAGTATTCTGACATCTGCCTGCTCAGCTGCCAAACCTTAGCTCCCCTTTACCCTTCACCCCTTTGTGAACCAGACAGGGGAAGGGAGGGTTCACAGTCCCCTGCCTAATAGCACCAAGGCTAGACAGACCTTGTAATCATCAGTTTGTGCGTGTAGGAAAAGTATTAAAATAAAACTCAGGCATCCAGGAAGCAAAAATTCTATTTCTGTTCCCTGATAACTAAATTATTTAAAAAAAAATATCTAATACCCATTTGAAAATACAATTTTCTAAAAAAAACACACTAATAACCAAATGCATATAAGGGATTGTCAGATTCTAATCAGCTTTATTCAGACTTCAGAAAGAAATTAAATCTGACTCCTACAGAAAAAAACTCCTTTGCTGCACACCACATTCATCCCCAAAGCAATTCCATCCTGTGCACTGACTGAGGCAAAATCCTGTGGATAAGATGGTATGTAATCATATAATTAAAGACTGCTGAATATATAAATCTCAGAGGTATAATGGAGGTTATATGCGCATCTCTAAATGTAACATTTCTCAACTTCTGAATGTGCAACTTCACAAGATTAATATTAGTAGTTTGGGGTGTTTAAAAGGTTTGCATTTTTCTTAAAAGAAGAAAACAACCCACCCACACACTCCTGTCAGTTATTCCTCATGTGTAATTATATTATCTGGGAGGAATACAGAGAAATTGTCCAAGCAGCCAGGGATCAGGTTAGCAAAGCTAAAGCCCTGATAGAATTAAATCTGGCCAGGGATGTCAAGGGCAAAAAGAAAAGATTCTATAGGTACGTCGGGGATAAAAGGAAGACGAGGGAAAATGTGGACCCTCTCCGGAACGAAACAGGAGACCTGGTTACCCGGGACACGGAGAAGGCGGAGGTACTCAATGACTTTTTTGCCTCGGTCTTCACCGGCAAGTGCTCGAGCCTCACCGTGCAAGCCGCAGAAGGCAAAGACGGGGACTGGGAGAATGAAGAGCCGCCCACTGTGGGAGAACATCAGGTTCGAGACCATCTAAGGCACCTGAAGGTGCACAAGTCCATGGGACCCGATGAGATCCATCCGCGAGTCCTGAAGGAACTGGCGGATGAAGTTGCTAAGCCACTATCCATCACATTTGAGAAGTCGTGGCAGTCCGGTGAAGTTCCCGCTGACTGGAAAAGGGGAAACATAGCCCCCATTTTTAAAAAGGGAAAAAAGGAAGACCCGGGGAACTACAGGCCAGTCAGTCTCACCTCTGTGCCTGGGAAGATCATGGAACAGATCCTCCTGGAAGCTATGCTAAGGCACATGGAGGACAGGGAGGGGATTCGAGACAGTCAGCATGGCTTCACCAAGGGCAAGTCTTGCCTGACCAACCTAGTGGCCTTCTATGAGGGAGTGACTACATCAGTGGACTCGGGAAGGGCTACAGATGTCGTCTATCTGGACCTCTGTAAGGCCTTTGACACGGTCCCCCACAGCATCCTTCTCTCTAAACTGGAGAGGTATGGATTTGATGGGTGGACTGTCCGGTGGGTGAGGAATTGGTTAGATGGTCGCATCCAGAGGGTAGTGGTCAACGGGTCAATGTCCAGATGGAGATTGGTGACGAGTGGTGTCTCTCAGGGGTCCGTATTGGGACCGGTACTGTTTAGTATCTTCATCAATGACATAGACAGTGGGATCGCGTGCACCCTCAGCAAGTTTGCAGATGACACCAAGCTGAGTGGTGCAGTCGACATGCCAGAGGGACGGGATGCCATCCAGAGGGACGTGGACAAGCTCGAGAAGTGGGCCCGTGTGAACCTCATGAGGTTTAACAAGGCCAAGTGCGAGGTCCTGCCCCTTGGTCGGGGCAACCCCCGGTATCAATACAGGCTGGGGGATGAAGGGATTGAGAGCAGCCCTGCCGAGAAGGACTTGGGGGTACTGGTGGATGAAAAGCTGGACATGAGCCAGCAATGTGCACTCGCAGCCCAGAAGGCCAACCATATCCTGGGCTGCATCAAAAGAAGCATGGCCAGCACGTCAAGGGAGGTGATTCTGCCCCTCTACTCTGCTCTGGTGAGACCCCACCTGGAGTACTGCGTCCAGCTCTGGAGCCCTCAGCATAAGAAAGACACAGACCTGTTGGAGCGGGTCCAGAAGAGGATCACAAAAATGATCAGAGGGCTGGAACACCTCTCCTATGAGGACAGGCTGAGGGAGTTGGGGTTGTTCAGCCTGGAGAAGAGAAGGCTTCAGGGAGACCTTATTGCAGCCTGTCAGTACTTAAAGGGGGCTTATAAAAAAGATGGCGGCAAGCTTTTTAGCAGGGCCTGTTGTGACAGGACAAGGGGGAATGGCTTTAAACTAAAGGGGGGTAGATTCAGACTAGATATAAGGAAGAAATTTTTTATGCTGAGGGTGGTGAAACAGTGGAACAGGTTGCCCAAAGAGGTGGTGGATGCCCCATCCCTGGAAACATTCAAGGTCAGGTTGGATGGGGCTCTGAGCAACCTGATCTAGTTGAAGATGTCCCTGTGCACTGCAGGGGGGTTGGACTAGATGACCTTTAGAGGTCCCTTCCAACCCAAACTATTCTATGATTCTATTAGACCATAGCAGAACTGGAGCTTGCAACATTGCAGCTCTCTGCCACTTGGATTAATGGAATGTCTGACAGCAACTGGTGTCATCTACATGGTCAGTACTCAAGAGGTGATTCTAGGCCCATTCTCCTTTTTCAGCTGGTCACAGACAAGGCTACCAGCTCACCGTCACCAGTCAGCTCGGTTCCCCATATGGCTCCTCCAGCCCAGCTCCCAGCCCTGCCTTTCTCCTCCACTGCGCACCATTAGTCCTAGTCCCTGTGTCCTCCCTCTTGGATATCAGAGAAAGCCCATCAGCTGAAAGATTTTTCTCTTAGTAATATTTGTTTCTGAGTTTCTGCCTTTTTACATGAATTGCTAAAAAACAAAGGATTTCCATGTTGCCAAAATTTGAAAGGGAATACAACCAAAAGATTTCTTGCTTTCCCTTAACTTCACATCAGCATAATTTGTTTATCTTCAGTGGTACTAATCCTGACTTAGCTTCAGATAAAAAGAGGCCAAAATTACACCAGTGTTTCAATTTGTGTGATACACAGACTCTAAAAAGAGATTGACAACTCGAATCTACTTTTTGAACTATTGAAATTAATTTTAAAGAATTTCAGTAGCTCCTAAGTGCCCCCTACCCCTGTACTGCTGCAAAAGACCTGCATAAAAGCTAACATACTACCCTGAGGAAAAAGTCAAAAGGAAGTTCATCTAGACACTACACCTAACACAGAAATGTTAACAAAGCAGTGCAGCTATAGCTGCAACTGAAAGAAACTTGCCTTTTATCTGCACTAAAAGGAAAAAATGTCAGACAGAAAATCTGACTTTCAAGTTGTTGTAGGTTGACTCTGGCTGGATGCCAGGTGCCCACCAAGCCGCTCTATCACTCCCCCTCCTCAACTGGACAGGGGGAGAAAAAATACGACGAAAGGCTCTTGGGTCGAGATAAGGACAGGGAGATCACTCAGCAATTACCATCATGGGCAAAACAGACTCAACTCGGGGAAATTAATTTAATTTATTACCAATCAAATCAGAGTAGGGTAATGAGAAATAAAACCAAATCTTAAACCACCTTCCCCCCACCCCTCCCTTCTTCCCGGGCTCAACTTCACTCCCAATTTCTCTACCTCCTCCTCCCGAATGGCACAGGGGGGATGGGGGATGGGGGTTGCAGTCAGTTCATCACACGTTGTCTCTGCCCCTCCTTCCTCCTCACGCTCTTCCCCTGCTCCAGCGTGGGGACCCGCCCACAGGAGACAGTCCTCCGCAAACTTCTCCAACGTGGGTCCTTCCCACAGGCTGCAGTTCTTCATGAACTGCTCCAGCATGGGTCCTTTCCACAGGATGCAGTCCTTCAGGAATGGGCTGCCCCAGCGTGCGTCCCCCACAGGGTCACAGGTCCTGCCAGCAAACCTGCTCCAGCGTGGGCTCCTCTCTCCACGGGGTCACAGATCTTGTCAGGAGCCTGCTCCAGTGCAGACTTCCCACAGGGTCACAGCCTCCTTCAGGGCACATCCACCTGCTCCAGCATGGGGTCCTTCATGGGGTGCAGGTAGATATCTGCTCCACCATTAACCTCCATGGGCTGCAGGGGGACAACCTGCCTCACCATGGTCTTCACCAATGGCTGCAGGGGAATCTCTGCTCTGGCGCCTGGAGCACCTCCTCCCCCTCCTTCTTCACCGACCTTGGTGTCTGCAGGGTTGTTTCTCTCACATATTCTCATTCCTCTCTCCTGGCTGCTGTTGCGCAATTTTGTTTTTTTTCCCCTTCTTAAATATGTTATCACAGAGGCGCTACCACCGTTACTGATTGGCTCAACTTTGGCCAGCGGCGGGTCTGTCTTGGAACCGACTGAACCTGGCTCTATCAGACATGGGGGCAGCTTCCAGCATCTTCTCATAGAAGCCATCCCTGCACCCCCCACCTCTACCAAAACTTTGCCACTTAAGCCAAATACACTCATAAAAGAGCTTAGTTTATTGTAGGGCAGGATTATTAAAGAGATCTTAATTACCCCTTTTTGTTCCTGAAAAAAAATTCAAAATTAGTTTCATTTTCAGGGACAAACATCCTTTTATCTGCAACTGGAAATAATTATAAAGTTATTGGACTATACAACATATCAGGAACAAGAAGGAAAATGGCCAGAGTTATTCTTCTACATTATATTTACTTCTGTGCGGTTACCATAAAAATATCCTAGAAATTCTTTCTACCTAGTGTCACTGTCAAGGCATGATAAAAATCTAGTAGCTAAACCTGTAAACTTTTACTACTTTAACATCTGGTTTGACCAAATTAATTTTTAAAAACTTCTCTGATGTGATCTATAGGCAAAAGAGATTTTGTGTGAAAAAAAACGTTCCAGGTCATTGGAAAATTATTTTTTACATCTAGGGCTTTGATAAGCAAGTCAAAGATTATAATCAACCTTAGTCAAATATCTTTAATTCAAAGATCACAGAATGCCACAGATACACAGCAGTGCTTGTAAAAATCTATAGGTTTACCAACTCTTGCGAGGATTTTCAAAACAAGGCCTCTAAATTCACATTCAGACATTTGAATAAGTTCCTTGATTTCCAGCATCCTACCGCCACCACCAGTTCCTAAGGGTCTTTCTTCAGCCTCTTCTCAAGATGAAGAACTTGTTGCAAGAAAACTTGTTAAGTCTGGTTTCACATGCATTTCACAGAATATATGTTATATATTCAACAAATCTGGCATACTCATATCCAGGAGTTTCAAGAAAAAGTGTTAAATGTATTCAGATGAAAACATTTATGTCAAAAAGTCTGACAAGAAAATGTTACTGACTAGAGTTTTTAGAGTACAATTTGAACTTTCAGGCTACCATTAATAGCAACAGAAGATTAATTCACTGGTTTATCAGAAAATTTCTTTGCTAATTATACATTTAAATACAAATGGGGTACCTAGCCCCTTGAGTTGGAAGACAGGGATAAGGAGCAGAATGAAGCCCCCATAATCCAAGGGGAAATGGTTAGTGACCTGCTACACCACCTGGACGCTCACAAGTCTATGGGGCCGGATGGGATCCACCCATTGGTAATGAGGGAGCTGGCAGAAGTGCTCACCAAGCCACTTTCAATCCTTTATCAGCAGTCCTGGTTAATGGGGGAGGTCCCAGTTGCCTGGAGGGTAGCAAATGTGGCGCCCATCTACAAGAAGGGCCGGAAGGAGGGTCCGGGGAACTACAGGCCTGTCAGCCTGACCTCGGTGCCGGGGAAGGTTATGGAGCAGATCATCTTGAGTGCCATCACGCGGCGTGTACAGGACAACCAGGTGATCAGGCCCAGTCAGCATGGGTTTATGAAAGGCAGGTCCTGTTTGACTAACCTGATCTCTCCTTCTATGACCAGGTGACCCACCTAGTGGATGAGGGAAAGGCTGTGGATGTTGTTTACCTGGACTTCAGTAAAGCCTTTGACACTGTCTCCCACAGCATTCTCCTGGAGAAACTGGCTGCTCGTGCCTTGGACGGGTGTACTCTGCGCTGGGTAAAAAACTGGCTGGACGGCCGGGCCCAGAGAGTTGTGGTGAATGGAGTTAAATCCGGTTGGTGGCCGGTCACGAGCGGTGTTCCCCAGGGCTCAGTTTTGGGGCCAGTTCTGTTTAATATCTTTATCAGTGATCTGGATGAGGGGATTGAGTGCACCCTCAGTAAGTTTGCAGACGACACCAAGTTGGGCGGGAGTGTTGATCTGCTTGAGGGTAGGAAGGCTCTGCAGAGGGACCTGGACAGGCTGGATCGATGGGCCGAGGCCAACTGTATGAGATTCAACAAGGCCAAGTGCCGGGTCCTGCACTTGGGTCACAACAACCCCATGCAGCGCTACAGGCTTGGGGAAGAGTGGCTGGAAAGCTGCCTGTCGGAAAAGGACCTGGGGGTGCTGGTTGACAGCCGGCTGAATATGAGCCGGCAGTGTGCCCAGGTGGCCAAGAAGGCCAATGGCATCCTGGCCTGTATCAGAAATAGTGTGGCCAGCAGGAGTAGGGAAGTGATTGTCCCTTTGTACTCAGCACTGGTGAGGCCGCACCTCGACTACTGTGTTCAGTTTTGGGCCCCTCACTACAAGCAAGACATTGAGGTGCTGGAGCATGTCCAAAGAAGAGAAACGAAGCTGGTGAAGGGTCTGGAGAACAAGTCTTATGAGGAGCGGCTGAGGGAACTGGGGTTGTTTAGCCTGGAGAAGAGGAGGCTCAGGGGAGACCTCATCGTGCTCTACAACTACCTGAAAGGAGGTTATAGCGAGGTGGGTGTCGGTCTCTTCTCCCAAGTAACAAGCAACAGGGCAAGAGGAAACGGCCTCAAGTTGCGCCAGGGGAGGTTTAGATTGGATATTAGGAGAAATTTCTTCACCGAAAGTGTTGTCAAGCATTGGAACAGGCTGCCCAGGGAAGTGGTTGAGTCACCATCCCTGGAAGTATTTAAAAGACGTGTAGATGTGGTGCTTCGTGACATAGTTTAGTGGTGGACTTGGTAGTGCTAGTTTAATGGTTGGACTTGATGCTCTTAAAGGTCTTTTCCAACCTAAACGATTCTATGATTCTATGATTCTAAATAAAACCTTTTAAAAATAGGGTTACAAGCCCCAATACTTTAGTAGTACTGATCTCTCGTAGTTTGAAAACCAATACATGTATGAGTCAAGAAATTCAACATAGAATTTCAGAAAAACAGTCTTTTCTCCGATACCTTCATCACTGAGTACACATATATTCCTAAAATACTCAAGTATTCTCAAATCACAGATTACATTCCCAATATGAGTCATATCTTCTGCGTGTGAAAATGCTACCCAAAAACTAGGCCCACCTCAAATTGAACTCCTTTTAAACAGGCAAAAATCAAAGTACTCCTTCCTGGTATCCAGATTTGACAGGGCTTGAATGTCCTAAGCCTCTAGTGACTTCTCAGTTCTACCAGAAAACTTCTGTAGCCCTACCCACATATAGCTGTGAGACTACAAAATCTTTCCACAACACACCGTTGTAAAATATCCTGTGATGGCAATGGGGCCCATTTGTGTTCCCAGTCTGGACTAGAAAGATGTTTTGTTTAATTTATTTACACTTTCCAATGAGCTCCTACCACTTTCATTCAACTAAATGAAACCTGTTGAACTGGAGAGAGAGAAATCAAATTCCACCCTGCCAAATTTAAAGCTAGTCAAACCAGACATTAATTTTCTCAGTTAGTAGCAACAAAACCCCACAGGAGTACGTATTCTTATAGCATTTTGAGATAAAAAGTTCCAAATATCACAAGTACAACCTTTGATCTTAAATCTTATAAAACCAGTCCATGAGCTTGCAGAGCAATAGAATCTAGACCCTGCTCAGGTTTTAGCTTCTAAGCTAGGCACTAAACCCAGTTTCAAATATATTTGAGGATCAAAATTTGAACATTCCTTTTTTCTGCTCTTCTCTAACTATAACCTAGTCATAGGTACATTTGTGCATCATGCTTCCTCAGAGTGAATTGCTATAATACTGCTCAGCCTCCTGATGCCAGCTTGCTACTTATTCAAAGGACAGATCACAACAGAGGTTTGTCTGTGCTCTGGAAAAAAAGGAGAAGAGATTTCAAGCAGACCTCTATGCTGTCAGTAAGGCTAAAGATCTTAAGATAAAGCTAAGGCCTAATGATGGCTGTAAGGTATGGATGCAAGAGCTGAAACAGTTCTGAAAGAGCATGTTAATGAGGATTAGTGAGCCATTCTAACAGGTTAATTACATCAAAAGTTTTCATAAAGTTGTTGTGCTGGGTTGACCCCAGCCAGCCAAACACCCATCCTACCTCTCGCTCACTCACCTCTCCTATGAGATGGGGAGAAATTAGAAGGAAGGCGAAAAGACTTGTGGATCAAGAGAATGACAGTTTATTAAGGAAAGCAACAGCTGAGCATGCAATCAAAGCAAAATAAGGAAGTGATTCACTATTTCCCATTGTCAGGCAGATGTCCAGCCACTTCCTGGGAAGCAGGGCCTCCGTATGCACAACAGTTGCTTGGGAAGAAAAATGTCATAATCACAAATGTCCTCTGCTTCCTCCTCCTTTCCTTCAGATTTTATTGCTGAGCATTGTCATATGGCATGGAATATCCCTTTGGTCAGTTGGGATCAGCTGTCTGGACTGTGTCCCCTCCCAGCTTCTTGTGCACCCCCAGCCTACTCGCTGGTGACGCAGAGTGAGGAGCAGAAAAGGCCTTGACTCTGTGTAAGCACTGTTCAGCAGTAACTAAAACATCCCTGTATTATCACCACTGCTTCCAGCACAAATCCAAAACATAGCCTCATGATAGCTACTATGAAGAAAATTAACTCTAGCCCAGACAAAAACAGCACATTCTCCACCCCTTATTCCATACCATTTACGTCATGCTCAGGTACTACACTATCCAATACATCCTCATTACCCACTACCCCCTTCCCATCCTTTGATATAATACACAGATATCATTCCCTTAGTCTATGGACCACCCCTGTGAAATGTCCACAAATGTCCACAAAATGTCCACTGAGTTCATTTAGTCCATGACTTTGGGCTCCATCTCTTATGGTGGTCACTTAGGACAGGAGAGGTGGTGTACTGCGTGGAGTTACTGGGCACCAAAGCCAGCTCAGGTCGGGTCACTGCTGCACTTGCACTGCTTCTTATAAGGCTTGTCATCCATTGGTTCAGGTGGTTCCTGCTATATTAATTCCTATAACATGCAACTCAAATCATGGGTTACAACAATTTAAAGGTATATCCATTACATTCCACACCCCAGTCCCTCTGGACTAGGCCTTAAGTTTTAACATTGCAATGAATTCCTCCTCTTGCCTCTAGCTTGGCTAGTAGTAAGGGGTTCCTGCTATAATACCTTTGACATATGGCAGCCACAGCAGTGGTGACATAGACCATCATGTAATACTGCCATCATACAACTCAAATCATGGTTTATTTTCACCCATGATTACATCACCTTGAGGTACACATTGGACCGTGGTTGTTTCGGAAATGAGTCCCGCTGTCTGATTCAATTCTTTCAGGGTTGCCATGTCACCATAAGACTTGCTTTTCAAGGCTCAAGATGGTATTCCAGGCAGTGGCATGGGTCACAGGGTATGTTTCCAACCATCCAGTAGTCACTTCCACCATTGTAAGCACATGGTGCTTGACATGGCAGGTTTGTGATAGTCTGATATAATCAATCTGCCAGGCTTCCCCATATTTATATTTCAGCCATCGTCCTCTATACTAAAAAGGCTTTAGCTGCTTGGCTTGTTTGATTATGGCACACATTTGACATTCATGGATAACCTGTGCAATGGCATCAATAGTCAAGTCCACCCCTCGATCATGAGCCCATTTGTATGTTGTATCCCTTCCTAAATGTCCTGATGTGTCATGGGCCCATCGAGCTATAAATAGCTCACCCTTATGTTGCCAGTCCAGATCCACCTGAGCCACTTCAATCTTAGCAGCCTGGCCCACCTGCTCATTGTTTCGATGTTCTTCAGTGGCACAACTCTTGGGTATGTGAGCATCTACATGACTGTGGGAAATAAACATCTGTGTTTAGATAACATAGGCTTGTGATAGACTCAGAGGCACCCTATCGAACATGCTTGAGATTCCTGCCCTGCTGTGGGAAAGATCAAAGCACAGTGGTGAAATAAGCCTGTGCGAATCCCTGAAATACAGATGAAAACAGCAGGTTCGGTGATCCTCTAGGAAGGACCGAGCTCCATGGTGCCTGCGTCCCCGTTTGCGTGCCTCTGCCCAGGTGCTGCTTCAGGAATCTCCCGGTTGGCGAGGTAAACGAAAATAAATTTACTCTATGCATTTCATCCGTGGTTTTGTGGTTGTTCCTGTGTCCTGCCTGTGCCAGCTCACACAGTGACGTACTTTTACAATGAGGTTCTCTACCTGAGCAGCAATATCTCGCCATAATTCAGCAGCCCAGATGTGTTTACCTCTGCGCTGCCAGTTGGTCTGCTTCCATTGCTGTAGCCACCCCCACAGAGCATTTGCCACGATCCAGGATTCAGTACAGAGATAAATCACTGGCCACTTTTCTCATTGTCCTGGTTTCGGCAGGGATAGAGTTAATTTCCTTCCTAGTAGCTGGTACAGTGCTGTGTTTTGCATTTAGGAGGAGAACAATGTTGATAACACACTGATGTTTTAGTTATTGCTAGGTAGTGCTTACCCTAGTCAAGGACTTTTCAGCTTCCCATGCTCTACCAACTGAGAAGGCTGGAGGTGCACAAGAAGCTGGGAGGGGGGCACAGCCAGGACAGCTGACCCAAACTGGCCAAAGGGATATTCCATACCATGTGACGTCATGCGCAGTACATAAACTGGGGAAAGCTGGCCAGGGGGGGCCGCTGCTCGGGGACTGGCTGGGCATCAGTCGGCGGGTGGTGAGCAATTGTACTGTGCATCATTTGCTTTGTGTATTATTATTATCATATTATTATTATCATTTTATTTCAATTATTAAACTGTTTTTATCTCAACCCACGAGTTTTTCTAACTTGTGCTCTTCCAATTCTCTCCCCCATCCCACCGGGGGGGGGGGGGGGGAACGAGCGAGCGGCTGTGTGGTGCTCAGTTGCCGACTGAGGTTAAACCACGACAGTCCTTTTTGGCACTCAACATGGGGCTCAAAGCATTTGAGATAATAACAGATTAACCAGAGCGCATTAAGGAATTTATATCTGTTAACAGTTGTGGGTCGCAATATTGATTCATCTGTTCTCAATATTGATTTGTCTAATTTGCATCATGTTCTTATTTTTGCTGTACATGTTAGAGATTGGTGTTGGGTTTTGCAGTTGGCTGAGGTCTGCAGTGATTGGTGATGTTTCATTGGGAGGTTTATTTTTAAAACACTGACCTTGACCTTAAGTTGGTATCTGAGTTTCATACTGAAGCCATTACTGTACTTCGGGTACCACTTCATGGAGACAACTAGCAATTACAGTTCTTCCTCTGAGAGTTTTTCTATGGAGGAAATACAGAATGGCAGCATCGCTACCTTCTTCTATGCTTTTTCCTCCTTCATTACAGTAACTGTTCAGTATCTTGAACATCCTTAGGTAGTTAAGATACTTCTATTGGTATTTCTTTGGAATATTGTTTCGGTTTTGTCTAAAGTTGGTAAGCAATTTAAGAATATCATCAAGAGATCTGCCCCAAGGCTGAATAGTTATGAGTGGCAGGGTGTGTGGGACAAGATGGGCAAGTACCTAGGCCAATGGGCACCCCCAGTGTTTTGGAACTTCACCCCTGAGCAAGTGCAGAATCCTGAAAAGTTAGTAGAATATTTGGACAAAGTATGCTGTCACCCTGGCAACTCCAGAGAGATGCAGATCATTGCAACGTGCTGGGGCCTGGCCCATACCTACACAGCCCTGTTCAACATTATTCAGTACCCTCAAGGGGAAGAGGAGGTCTCTGGATCTGACGATAAAACGAGAGGCCCTGCGGCAACTCAGACCCTGGCGACAGGCCCTGTGGCCACTCCGACCCCAGCAACAGGCACTGCGGCCACTCACACCCCAGTGACAGGCCCTGTGGCTGAACAAAAGAGCCCACCTGTGCCGGTATCAGTCGCCCCTGTACACAAGAAGAAATTTTGGAAGCGGAAGTCGGCTCGTTTAGTAAGGGAGGAAGAAGCTGCTTCTAAAAGGGGGCTGGAGGAAGAAGTGTACGAGACAGATGACCCTGGAGAAGGGCCATCACGAGAACGGGAGGAGGAGAGACAGCCGCTGATCAGGGAGGAAGAAGAGGAACACATAAAGGAGGCAGTGACCACCCGATCTCTATCCCTGAGTGAGCTGCGAGATATACGAAAAGATTTCAGCCGTCGTCCAGGTGAGCATATTGTCACCTGGCTGCTCCGATGCTGGGATAATGGGGCCAGTAGCCTGGAATTAGAGGGTAGAGAAGCCAAGCAGCTGGGATCCCTTTCTAGGGAAGGGGACATTGATAATGCGACTGGAAAAGGGACACGAGTCCTCAGCCTTTGGAGGCGACTCTTGTCAAGCGTGAAGGAAAGGTATCCCTTTAAGGAAGATGTCATATGTCGCCCAAGCAAGTGGATCACCATGGAGAAGGGTATCCAGTTTCTGAGAGAATTAGCTGTGCTGGAGGTGATTTATGATGACCTGAACAATGAACAGCTATCCAAAGATCCAGACGAAGTCAAGTGCACACGACCCATGTGGTGGAAGTTTATAAGGAGCTCACCATCGTCATACGCCAATTCATTGGCAGTGATAACCTGGAAAGATGGAGAGGAACAAACAGTGGATGAATTGGCTGGTCAACTCCGGCAATATGAGGAAAGTCTCTCTTCCTCCCTCGTCTCGACTGTGGAGAAATTGTCCGAAAAACTGTCCCGGGAGTTCCAGCAACTCAGAGAGGATAGGTCCTACTCCTCACCTGTACGGACCAGTATCTCGTCTATTAGGAATCAGTGTTCTTTTGCTCAAGAGAGAGAGTATAAGGGGTACACACCACGGGGCACCCTATGGTTTTACCTGCGTGACCACGGAGAGGACATGAGGAAGTGGGATGGAAAACCTACTGCAGCCCTAGGGGCACGGGTACGTGAGTTGCAAGGGAAAACAATCACAGAAAGGGCATTCTTCCAGGAAAATTGCTGCTCCAGTTTCCAGCGGGCAGTTCCCCAGACAGGGTAGAAGGGCTGATCTTACTTCTGATCTTAATGAAGAAACTTCTGACTCGTACGTACAAGAAATGAGAAATGAGTACTGTGATGAGGATTAGAGGGGCCCTGCCTCCAGCCAGGGGGAGGAAAGGGACAACCGGGTTTACTGGACTGTGTGGATTCGGTGGCCTGGCACATCAGACCCACAGGAGTATAAGGCTCTAGTAGACACTGGTGCACAGTGTACCCTAATGCCATCAAGCTACAAAGGGGCAGAACCCATCTGTATTTCTGGGGTGACGGGGGGATCCCAACAGCTATCTGTATTGGAAGCCGAAGTGAGTCTAACTGGGAATGGGTGGCAGAAGCACCCCATTGTGACTGGTCCGGAGGCTCCGTGCATCCTTGGCATAGACTACCTCAGGAGAGGGTATTTCAAGGACCCAAAAGGGTACCGGTGGGCTTTTGGTATGGCTGCCTTGGAGACGGAAGAGATTAAACAGCTGTCCACCTTGCCTGGTCTCTCGGAGGACCCCTCTGTTGTGGGGTTGCTGAAGGTCGAAGACCAACAGGTGCCAATCGCTACCACCACGGTGCACCGGTGGCAATATCGCATCAACCGAGACTCTTTGATTCCCATTCATTAGCTAATTCATCGACGGGAGAGCCAAGGAGTGATCAGCAAGACCCGCTCACCCTTTAACAGTCCCATATGGCCAGTGCGGAAGTCTAATGGAGAGTGGAGACTAACAGTAGACTATCGTGGCCTAAATGAAGTCACGCCACCGCTGAGTGCTGCTGTGCCAGACATGCTAGAACTTCAATACGAACTGGAGTCAAAGGCAGCCAAGTGGTATGCCACAATTGATATCGCTAATGCGTTTTTCTCAATCCCTTTGGCAGCAGAGTGCAGGCCACAGTTTGCTTTCACTTGGAGGGGCGTCCAGTACACCTGGAACCGACTGCCCCAGGGGTGGAAACACAGCCCCACCGTTTGCCATGGACTGATCCAGACTGCGCTGGAACAGGGTGAGGCTCCGGAACACCTGCAATACATTGATGACATCATCGTGTGGGGCAACACAGCAGGAGAAGTTTTTGAGAAAGGGAAGAAAATAGTCCAAATCCTGCTGAAGGCCGGTTTTGCCATAAAACAAAGTAAGGTCAAGGGACCTGCGCAGGAGATCCAGTTTTTAGGAATAAAATGGCAAGATGGACGTCATCAGATCCCAATGGATGTGATCAGCAAAAAAACAGCCATGTCTCCACCAACTAGCAAAAAGGAAACACAATCTTTCTTAGGCGTCGTGGGTTTTTGGAGAATACATATTCCAAATTACAGTCTGATCGTAAACCCTCTCTATCAAGTGACCCGGAAGAAGAATGATTTCAAATGGGGCCCTGAGCAACGACAAGCCTTTGAACAAATTAAAGAGGAGATAATTCATGCAGTAGCCCTGGGGCCAGTCCGGGCAGGGAAGACGTAAAAAATGTGCTCTACACTGCAGCCGGGGAGAACGGCCCTACCTGGAGCCTCTGGCAGAAAGCACCAGGGGAGACTCAAGGTCGACCCCTAGGGTTTTGGAGTCGGGGATACAGAGGATCCGAGGCCCGCTATACTCCAACTGAAAAAGAGATATTGGCAGCCTATGAAGGGGTTCGAGCTGCTTCAGAAGTGATGGGCACTGAAGCACAGCTCCTCCTGGCACCCCGACTGCCGGTGCTAGGCTGGATGTTCAGAGGGAGGGTCCCCTGTACACATCATGCAATTGATGCTGCGTGGAGTAAGTGGGTCGCACTGATCACACAACAGGCTCAAATAGGAAACCCCAGTCGCCCAGGAATCCTGGAAGTGATCATGGATTGGCCAGAGGGCAAAGATTTTGGAATATCGCCAGAGGAGGAGGTGACGTGTGCTGAGGAGGCCCCAATGTATAATGAACTACCAGAAAATGAGAAGCAATATGCCCTGTTCACTGATGGGTCCTGTCGTCTTGTGGGAAAACATCGGAGGTGGAAAGCTGCTGTATGGAGTCCTATGCGACAAGTTGTAGAAACGGCTGAAGGAGAAGGTGAATCGAGCCAATTTGCAGAAGTAAAGGCCATCCAGCTGGCTTTAGACATTGCTGACCGAGAAAAGTGGCCAGTGCTCTGTCTCTATACTGACTCATGGATGGTGGCAAATGCCCTGTGGGGGTGGTTGCAGCAATGGAAGCGCAGCAACTGGCAGCGCAGAGGCAAACCCATCTGGGCTGCCGCATTGTGGCAAGATATTGCTGCCCGGGTGGAGAATCTGGTTGTAAAAGTCCGTCACGTAGATGCTCACGTACCCAAGAGTCGGGCCACTGAAGAACATCAAAACAACCAGCAGGTGGATCAGGCTGCTAAGATTGAAGTGGCTCAGGTGGATCTGGACTGGCAACATAAGGGTGAATTATTTATAGCTCGGTGGGCCCATGACACCTCAGGGTGCCATCAAGGAAGAGATGCAACATACAGATGGGCTCGTGATCGAGGGGTGGACTTGACCACGGACACTATTGCGCAGGTTATCCATGAATGCGAAACATGCGCTGCAATCAAGCAAGCCAAGCGGTTAAAGCCTCTCTGGTATGGAGGACGATGGCTGAAATATAAATATGGGGAGGCCTGGCAGATCGATTATGTCACACTCCCACAATCCTGCCAAGGCAAGCGCCACGTGCTTACAATGGTGGAGGCAACCACCGGATGGCTGGAAACATATCCCGTGCCCCATGCCACTGCCCGGAACACTATCCTGGGCCTTGAAAAGCAAATCCTATGGCGACATGGCACCCCAGAAAGAATTGAGTCAGACAACGGGACTCATTTCTGAAACAACCTCATAGACACCTGGGCCAAAGAGCACGGCATTGAGTGGGTGTATCACATCCCCTATCATGCACCAGCCTCTGGGAAAATTGAACGATACAATGGACTGTTAAAGACTACATTATGAGCAATGGGTGGCGGGACGTTCAAACATTGGGATACGCATTTAGCAAAGGCCCCCTGGTTAGTCAACACGAGGGATCTGCCAATCGAGCAGGCCCTGCCCAGTCAGAACTTTTACGTACTGTAGATGGGAATAAAGTCCCTGTAGTGCACATAAAAAATATGTTGGGGAAAACAGTCTGGGTTATTCCTGCCTCGGGTAAAGGCAAACCCATCCGTGGGATTGCTTTTGCTCAAGGACCTGGGTGCACTTGGTGGACAATGCGGAAGGATGGGGAAGTCCGATGTGTACCTCAAGGGGATTTGATTTTGGGTGAGAATAGCCAATGATCTGAATTATGTGATGTTAATTGCTTCATAATATTATATGCCATACTAATGATATTACAATATGAATCACCCAGATTAATGAAGAATAAACTTCGATGAAACCAAGCAAAGCACAGTGATGATGGTACCAGAACTGACTTCAACATGAAACAATCCAACACCGCATACCATCTCCATCTTTCCTGCCCTGGAAGGTTATTACGTCAGATGGAGCCTGGAGTCATGGACTAAATGAACTCAGCGAACATTTTAGAGGGACGGCCCATAGACTAAGGGAATGATATCTGTGTGTGTATATATATATTAAAAAACCAGGAAAAGGGGTGGTGATTAATGGAAATGTATTGGAAAATGTGGGACCTGGGCATGACGTAGATGGTATAGAATAAGGGGTGGATACTGTCCTGGTTTCGGCAGGGATAGAGTTAATTTCCTTCCTAGTAGCTGGTACAGTGCTGTGTTTTGGATTTAGGATGAGAAAAATGTTGATTACACACCGATGTTTTAGGTGTTGCTAGGTAGTGGTTAAACTAAGTCAAGGACTTTTCAGCTTCCCATGCTCTACCACCTGACAAGGCTGGGAGTGCACAAGAAGCTGGGAGGGGGGCACAGCCAGGACAGCTGATCCAAACTGGCCAAAGGGATATTCCATACCATGTGACGTCATGCTCAGTACGTAAACTGGGGAAAGCTAGCTGGGGGTGGCCGCTGCTCGGGGACTGGCTGGGCATCGGTCGGCGGGTGGTGAGCAATTGCACTGTGCATCACTTGCTTTGTATATTATTATTATTACATTATTTTTGTTGTTATTATTTTATTTCAATTATTAAACTGTTTTTATCTCAACCCACGAGTTTTTCCCACTTTTACTCTTCCAATTCTCTCCCCTATCCCACTGGTGCAGGGGGGAGCGAGCGAGCGGCTGTGTGGTGCTCAGTTGCCAACTGAGGTTAAACCACGACACTCATTCAGCAATATCTAAAGCCAGCTGGCTGGCTTTCACCTCTGCAAACTGTCTTGATTCACCTTTTCTTTCAGCAGATTCTGTGACTTGTCTTGTAGGACTCCACACAGCTGCCTTCCATCTTCGATTTTTTCCCACAATACGACAGGACCCATCAGTGAACAGGGCATATTGCTTCTCATTTTCTGGTATTATATTATACAGTGGGGCCTCTTCAGCATGAGTCACCTCCTCTGGTGACACTCCGAAGTTTTGGCCCTCTGGCCAGTCCATGATCACTTCCAAGAGAGGTTTTATGATCAGACTATAACCTGGAATATGCATTCTCCAAAAACCCACGACGCCTAAGAAAGCTTGTGTTTCATTTTTGTTAATTGGCGGAGACATAGCTGTTATTTTGTTGTTCACATCCATTGGGATCTGACGACGTCCATCTTGCCATTTTATTCCTAAAAACTGGATCTCCTGTGCAGGTCCCTTGACCTTACTTTGTTTTATGGCAAAACCGGCCTTCAGCAGGATTTGGACTATTTTCTTCCCTTTCTCAAAAACTTCTCCTGCTTTGTTGCCCCACACGATGATATCATCAATGTATTGCAGGTGTTCTGGAGCTCCACCCTGTTCCAGCGCAGTCTGGATCAGTCCATGGCAAACGGTGGGGCTGTGTTTCCACCCCTGGGGCAGTCGGTTCCAGGTGTACTGGACGCCCCTCCAAGTGAAAGCAAACTGTGGCCTGCACTCTGCTGCCAAAGGGATTGAGAAAAACGCATTAGCGATATCAATTGTGGCATACCACTTGGCTGCCTTTGACTCCAGTTCGTATTGAAGTTCTAGCATGTCTGGCACAGCAGCACTCAGCGGTGGTGTGACTTCATTTAGGCCACGATAGTCTACTGTCAGTCTCCACTCTCCATTAGACTTCCGCACTGGCCTTATGGGACTGTTAAAGGGTGAGCGAGTCTTGCTGATCACTCCTTGGCTCTCCAGTCGACGAATCAGCTTATGGATGGGAACCAGGGAGTCTCAATTGGTGTGATATTATCGCTGGTGCACTGTCATGGTAGCAATTGGCACCTGCTGTTCTTTAACCCACAGCAACCCCACAACAGAGGGGTCCTCCGAAAGACCGGGCAAGCTAGACAGCTGTTTAATCTTCTCCATAGTCAAGGCAGCTATACCAAAAGCCCACCGGTACCCTTTTGGGTCCTTGAAATACCCTCTCCTGAGGTAGTCTATGCCAAGGATGCACGGAGCCTCCGGACCAGTCACAATGGGGTGCTTCTGCCACTCATTCCCAGTTAGGCTCACTTCAGCCTCCAATACAGTTAGCTGTTGGGATCCCCCCGTCACTCCAGAAATACAGATGGATTCTGCCCCTTTGTAATCTGATGGTATTAGAGTACACTGTGCACCAGTGTCCACTAGAGCTTTATACTCCCGTGGGGCTGATGTGCCAGGCCATCGAACCCACGCAGTCCAATAAACCTAGTTGTCCCTTTCCTCTGCCTGGCCGAAGGCAGGGCCCCTCTCTTCCTGGTTGGAGTCTTCATTACTTGATTTTTGTAACTGCAAAACAGAAGTCCCTTCATCAGGGTCAAAAGTACGTTCAGCCCTTCTACGCTGCCCAACAGACACTGGAGCAGTAATTTTCCTGGATGGATGCTTTTTGGCTGTTGTTTTTCCTTGCAGTTCCTGTACCCGATCTTCTAGTCTCCAGGTAGGTTCACCATCCCGCTTCCTCTTGTCCTCCCCCTGGTCACGCAGGAAGAACCACAGGGTTGCATGTTGTGTGCGCCACTGGTACCCTATCCCTTGAGCAGAAAAAGGCTGACTCTTAATAGCTGAGACCTTGCTTGGAGTGCGTGAGGAAGATCTATCCTTCTCAGATTGCTCGGACATTTTTTGGGTCAGTTCCTTCACAGCCGAGACACAGGCCCACATGGAGGAAGCGAGATTATCTTCATATTCTCGGAGTTGTCTGGCCAGTCCATCTATAGTTGGTGCCTCCGTGTCTGTCCAGCTCATTATCGCCAGGGTGTTGGCGCATGACGTCGGTGCATTTCGTATAAACTTTCGCCACATAGACTGCACGCACCTGATTTCATCTGGGTCTCTGGATGCCTGGGCGTCATCCAGGTTGTTATAGATCACCTCCACCATGGCTAATTCCCTCCAATACTGGATACCTTCCTCAGTGGTGGTCCATTTGCTTCGGGAATTTGCAAGTTCTTCCTTGAAGGGATACCTGTCCTTCACACTTGACAGGAGTCACTGCCAAAGACTGAGGACTCCTGCCCTTTTTCCAATCCCTTTGTCAATGGCCTTATCCCTAGCAAGGAATCCCAGCTGCCGGGCTTCCTTAGCCTCTCATTCCTGACTACTGGCCCCAATATCCCAGCATCGGAGTAACCAGCTGAGAATTAGCTCGCCTGGTTGACGGCTAAAATCTTTTCGCATATCTTTCAGCTCACTTCGGGATAGGGATCAGGTGGTTTCTGATTCGTTTATGATTTCAGTCCCTTCCTCCTCCTGTTCTTGTGACTGCTCTGCTGCAGAACAGGCTGGCTCTTCTGATTCTTTCTGCTGCTCCCTCTTAGGAGAAGCTTCTTCATCCCTTACTAAACGAGCTGACTTCTGCTTCCATTGTTTCTTTTTAGTTATGGGGCGACTGATATAGTGTCTGGTTTAGCCATACTGTCTGTTGGTATGTTTTCAGATCCAGAGACCCTCTCTTCTCCCTGAGGGTGCTGCATAATATCGAGCAGTGTTTGGTAGATGCTGGCCAGGGCCCAGCACAGTGCGGTAAGTTGTGTCTCTTTGGAATAGCCACAGCATTTTTTTTTTCAAACATTCTATCATTTCATCAGGACCCTGCAGTTGTTCGGGAGTGAAGTTCCAGACCACTGGAGGTGAGAAGTTCTCTAGATACCTGCCCATATTCTCCCACATGCCTGCCACCCATGACCATGCTCTTGCGGAGCCTGGGTCATATTCCTAAATTGCTTGTTAACCTTAGACAAAACCGAAGCAATATTTCTAAGAAATACCAATAGAAGTATTTTAACTACCCGAGGATGTTCAAGATACTGAGAAGTTATTGTAATGAGGGAGAAAACATCACAGAAGAAGGTGGTGAAGGTGCCATTCTGTATTTCTTCCACAAAAAACCTCTCAGAGGAAGAAGTATAATTGTTAATTGTCTCCATGAGATAGCACCCGAAGTACAGTAATGGCTTTGGTACGGAGCCCAAATACCAGATTAAGCTCAAGGTCAGTGTTTTAATAACAAACCTCCCAGGCAAGACATCACTAAGCACCACTACAGAGCACAGCAAACTGCAAAAGCCAACACCAATCTTCAATACGTACAGCAAAAAAAAGAGCATGGTGCACAACAGATATGCTGGTTTTGGCTGGGATAGAGTTAATTTTCTTCATAGTAGCTAGTATGGGGCTATGTTTTGGATTTGTGTCCAAAACAGTGTTGATAATACAGGGATGTTTTTGTTACTGCTGAGCAGTGCTTACACAGAGTCAAGGCCTTTTCTGCTTCTCATAGCACCCTGCCAAGGAGTAGGCTGGGGGTGCACAAGAAGCTGGGAGGGGGCACAGCCAGGACAGCTGACCCCAACTGACCAAAGGGATATTCCATACCATATGACGTCATGCTCAGCATATAAAGCTGGGGGAAGAAGAAGGAAGCGGGGGACGTTCGGAGTGATGGCGTTTGCCTTCCCAAGTAACCGTTACGCGTGATGGAGCCCTGCTTTCCTGGAGATGGCTGAACACCTGCCAGCCGATGGGAAGTAGTGAATTAATTCCTTGTTTTGTTTTGCTTGCGTGCATGGGTTTTGCTTTACCTATTAAACTGTCTTTATCTCAACCCATGAGTTTTCTCACTTTTACTCTTCTGATTCTCTCCCCCAGAGAGGGGGAGAGTGGGCGGGGTGAGAGAGCGGCTGTGTGGTGCTTAGTTGCTGGCTGGGGTTAAACCACAACAACAAACTAGTATCGAGAATAGATGAATCAATATCGAGACCCGCAACTGCCAAAAGACATAAATCCCTTCTAATACGCTCTGGTCAATCTGTTATCATCTCCAACCCTTTGAGCCCCTCGTTGGGCACCAAAAAGTACTGTTGTGGTTTGTCCTGGTTTCGGCAAGGATAGAGTTAATTTCCTTCCTAGTAGCTGGTACAATGCTGTGTTTTGGATTTAGGATGAGAACAAAGTTGATAACGCACCGATGTTTTAGTTGTTGCTAGGTAATGCTTACACTAGCCAAGGACTTTTTAGGTTTCCATGCTCTACTGACTGAGAAGGCTGGAGGTGCACAAGAAGCTGGGAGGGGGCACAGCCAAACTGGCCAAAGGGACATTCCATACCATGTGACGTCATGCGCAGTACATAAACTGGGGAAAGCTGGCCGGGGGGGCCGCTGCTCGGGGACTGGCTGGGCATCGGTCGGTGGGTGGTGAGCAATTGTACTGTGCATCACTTGTTTTGTGTATTATTATTATATTATTATTATTATTATTATTATTATCATTTTATTTCAATTATTAAACTGTTTTTATCTCAACCCACGAGTTTTTCTCACTTGTGCTCTTCCAATTCTCTCCCCCATCCCACCGGGTGGCGGGGGGAGTGAGCGAGCGGCTGCGTGGTGCTTAGTTGCCGACTGAGGTTAAACCACAACATGGTTTAACCCCAGCAGGATGGTGGAGAGAATCAGAAGGGTAAAAGTGAGAAAACTTGTGGGTTGAGATAAAAACAGTTTAATAATTGAAATAAAATAATAATAATAAAATAATAATAATAATAAATTGTAATGAAAAGGAAAATAACAAAGAGAGAGAAATAAAACCCAAGAAAGACAAGTGATGCAAATGAAAACAATTGCTCACCACCAACCTACCAATGACCAGCCAGTCCCCAAGCAGCGGCCCCCCCGCCAACCTCCCCCCTATTTATATGCTGAGCATGACGTCATATGGTATGGAATATCCCTTTGGTCAGTTGGGGTCAGCTGTCCCAGCTGTGTCCCCTCCCAACGTCTTGTGCACCCCCAGCCTACTTGCTGGCAGGGTGGTACAAGGAGTAGAAAAGGCCTTGACACTGTGCAAGCACTGCTCAGCAGTAACAAAAACATCCCTGTATTATCAACACTGTTTTGGACACAAATCCAAAACATAGCCCCATAGTAGCTACTATGAAGAAAATTAACTCTATCCCAGCCAAAACCAGAACAGTTATCAACCCTTTTTTGGTCACCAATCTAAAACACAGTACAATATGGTCTGCTATGAAGAAAATTAACTCCATCCCATCCAGACCCAGTAGAATCGCCACCCCTTATTCCAAACCATTTGCATCATGCTCAGGTCCCACATTATCTGTTACATCTAAGTATCCTCTGACCATCCCATTGCATATATTTCTCATTCCTGAAATCCCCTCTTACCAACACTTACAACTTATACTACATACTTAAACCATCTTTATACCCAACGTACAGGTTTATACATTCTCATTTATACATTCTCATTTATACATTCTCATTATCCCCTGTCCTTTAACAGCCCATTCCATGGGCTTCCTCCACTCCTCCAAATGTTCATAACAGGCTATGACTTGGGCCCCATCTGTCAAGATGGGTGCTCAGGACAGGAGAAGCAGCACATTTGATTGTTGGGCATCAACACTGGCTTGGTTTGGGTCATAACTGCACTCGCCCGGTTCCTTGCGAAGAACATTCTCTGTCAGTTCAGGTAGTTCCTGCTACATTACTTCCTCCAACATACAACTCACATCACAGATTATTTTTCCCCCAAGGTTAAATCTCCTTGAGGCACACATCAGGTCTCCCCATTCTTCCACATTACCCACCAAGTACACCCAGGTCCTTGAGCGAAGACAATCCCACAAATGGGCTTGCCTTTTCCCAAGGGAGGAGCAATCCACACTGCCTTTCCCAGCCACTTCCCTATGTGGGCAGGGCCAGGACAGTTAGCAGATCCACTGGTGTTAACCAGCCAAGTGGCTGCTGTTAAATTTACATCCCAGTGCTTCCATACTCCAGTGCCCAACGTTCTCAGCATAGTCTTTAACAGTCCATTATATCTCTCAGTCTTTCCAGAGGCTTGTGGGTGATAGGGGATGTGATACACCCAGTCAATGCCATGTTTCTTGGCCCAGGAGTTTATGAGGTTATTTCAGAAATGAGTCCCATTGTCTGACTCAGTTCTTTCTGGGGTACCATGTCGCCACAGAACTTGCCATTCAAGGCCCAGGACAGTGTTTTGGGCAGTGGCATGGTTTATAGGATATGTTTCTAGCCACCCGGTAGTCGCTTCCACCATAGTGAGTACATAGCGCTTGCCTTGGTGTGTTCGTGGCAGTGGTCCAATAGAGTCAATTTGCCAGGCTTCACCATATTGAAAACCCAGCCACTGCCCTCTATTCCACAGAGACTTTACTCGTGTGGCTCGCTTGATTGTGGCACATGTTTCACATTCATGAGTGACCTGTGTGATGGCCTCCATGATCAAGTCCACCCCTCCATCACGAGCCCATCTGTATGTTGCATCTCTCCCTAGATGTCCCGATGTTTCGTGGGCCCATCGAGCTACAAATAGCTCACCCTTACGCTCCCAGTCCAGGTCCACCTGAGCTGCTTCAGTTTTGACAGCCTGGTCTACCTGTGCATTGTTTGCATGTTCTTTGGTGGCACTGTTCTTGGGCATGTGAGCATCTACATGACGTACCTTTAAAGCAAGGTTCTCTAACTGAGGCAGAAATGTCTTGTCACAATGCAGCAGCCCAGGTGGGTTTACCTCTGCGCTGTTTCCATTGCTGTAGCCACTCCCACAGGTCATTTGCTACCATCCGTGAATCAGTATAGAGTTAGATTACTGGCCACTTTTCTCGTTCAGCAATCTCTAGGGCCACCTGGATGACCTTCATTTCTGCAAACTGACTTGACTCACCTTCTCCTTCAACAGCTTCAATGACTTGTCGTGTGGGACTCCACACAGCAGCTTTCCACTTCCTATGGTTTCCTACAACACGACAGGATCCGTCAGCAAACAGAGCATACTGCCTTTCATCTTCTGATAACTCATTATATGATGGTGCCCACTTCTTGGGCAGAAGTAACCTCCTTCAGTGATGCTCCGAAATGTCTGCCTTCTGGCCAGTCCATGATCTCTTCCAGGATTCCTGGGCAGTTGGGGTTTCCCCATTCAAACCCATTGCGTGATCAACGCTACCCACTTACTCCATGTTGCATGTTCTGTGGAGGGAAACCTTCCTTTGAACATTCAGTACAGCACAGGCAATCGTGGTGCCAAGAGGAGCTGTGCTTCTGTACCAACAACTTCTGAAGCAGCTCGAACTCCCTCATATGCTGCTAGTATCTCTTTTTCAGTCAAGGTGTAGTGGGCTTCTGTGGGAATGGGAGTCTCACTAACGGACATTCCTGAGTTTGATTTTAATGAGCAAACACTGCACCACCTGGCATGACAAGGCACTTAAGCAGTAAATAACGGAGAAAGGAATGTGCAGTTGAAAGGAGAAAAACAAGATAAAGACCATGAAGGCATTTCGCATGATCAGAAAGAACGGGCCAATCTGCTAGAGCATAGATGCGCGTGAACACAAGGCTGTAACCTATCTGCAAGCTGCAGGTAGCGCGTGTCCATAGTAGATAACTATATAAGCCTTGTTATAAGTGTAAATAAAGGAGAACGACCATACTCATATTGAGATCTGTCATTACTCCGGAATCGCAACTCCTGCTCCGTCGTCGACACTGAACAAAGGGAAACTCCGACATCTGGTAGCAGAGGATGGTTCGGCGCGCATCTTCGAGACTGCGGTAAGAGCAGCGAGAGAAGGGGAGCGGGAGAAAAGCGGCTGGGAGTTGTACTATCCTGATGATCGGAGGGGGATAAGATAACGGAGCAGTCTGGCCAACTGCCTCCCAGTGAGCGACCGCTATCATGGAAATAGAGGCGGCAGCTGTGTTGCTCGTAAGCATCCTCTCCAAGAGAGGGATCGAGACAACGGTAAAACAATTATGTACGTTGATTAAATTAGGACGACGTTGGGGACATTTTAAGGACAGTCAAACTATTTTTTCTGACCTTGAGTGGCGAGAGCTTGGCAATACTATGTGGGAGCAGACTATCACGGGGGATGAAAAGTCAAAGAAGGAGATTAAAACAGTGCGGGAACTATGGAGGTCTGTGTCAGAGACTTTAAAAGCCATGAAAGCTGAAAGAAAGGTGGCTTGTGCAGCCACTCAAATGCTAGCCCCAGAACCCTTGCCTGATAGACCGAAGAATACAACATCTGGACTGTTTCGGTTCTTTGGGCCGTCTGCAGTCCGAGGTATGTCGGGTACCCCCAAACGAACTGCCTTGGAAGCCAAGTATAGTGTTCTGGGGGGTGACGGCGCTTCTGAACTGCTTGAAACGTACCCTCCGCTTACGGACTGCAAAGATGCAGAAACTAGCGGTAACGGGACCCCTCTTTCACCTGAGGCGGTCGCGGAAGAGCGACGACCCGGGGAGGAGGAGCGGCTAGCTCCGTTAACCCCTCCATGGCCAACAGCCCCGCCTCTAGGAGTCTCTTCAGGTGCGTCTACTCCGCCACAGGGTGACAGCAAAGAACAGAGTATGGCTGGGACTAATGAGCTCCTGAAGAAGGTAGTGCAACAGTTACAGGACTTAACAATTACAGCCCAGAGGGGAGGGATGGAGCACCTGTCCGGGGCATCAGGGGAATCCCTACCCCCTTGCCTCTCTGGACCACCAGCGATGGTTCAGCCCAGACGCTGGAGCGAAGTGGCTAGAGACGCTATGCTGGACGGGCAGTGGCAAGCGGCATCCAGCTTGGGGGCGAGTGCTTTTCCTGTGCTGCAAGAGAATAACGGCAATAAGTGGGCACCTCACGATTGGAAAATCCTACAGCAAGCAAAAAACACTGTGTCCCAGTATGGGATAAAATCAGAAGCTTCACGTCAAATTGTAATCTGGATTTTTTCGGCTGACCTGATGTGCCCTGCTGACTGCCAAAACCTTATGAGGCTTTTATTGTCACCTACGCAGTATTTGTTGTGGGGGTCGGAATGGTCACGGCAGGCGGCAAGTGCTGCGGCACAGCATCAAACGCAGGGGGATCCCCTCTATGGGATTACCGCGGAAATGATAACGGGGACGGGAAGGTTTAACGATATTAATGCTCAGTTGGTTTTTCCTATTGCTTTGTTGCAGTTGTCTGCCAAACTGGCGCTAGACGCCTTTTTAGCCTTACCCGGTTCGTCCACTCCATCCTTTAGTTCTGTACAGCAAGGTGCCACTGAAGCGTATAGTCATTTTGTCGATCGCTTGTGGGGGACGATACGTGGGAAAAAGAAAAAAAAAAAAAAAAAAAAAAAGAAAAAGAGAGAGAAAAAAAAAGAGGGAAAAAAAAAAAGAGGGAAAAAAAAAAAAGAGGAAAAAAAAACCAACCCCCAACAAACAAAAAAACAAAAACAAAGAGTGCCTACGGTGTGTACCGTGAGTATTGTATCAGTGTTACCATTGTGATAAGACGTGGTGGGCCCGGTGCACGCGCGCACAAAGGTGGTGTGAAACTTGCTATCTGAAAGAAATAGTGCTGTATAGAATATTAATAACCACTGGACACAAAATACAGTCCACGAAACTGCCAAATTGATTATTGTTTGTAAAAAAAAAAAAAAAAAAGAAAGGAAATTCGCCTAGAAGAGAAAATGTTGAGCCAGGCAGATGTGATCGTAATTGGCCTAATCTTAATAAACCCAGGGTCGGCAACTATACATCGCATTAACCCAAGGGAAAATATGTGGGTAACCTGGGCAAATAAAACAGGGCAGCCCGCGTTTTGCCTTTCCCTCGCCTCAGCAACTGAGCTGTTTAGGACTTGTTTGTTAGGTATGCCTGGATATAAGGAAGGTGACTTTGCCGCGTTCAGTAATGGCAGCTGTACTAATGTGACTGCAACTAGCAACTGTAGTGCTAACTTGATAAAAGGATTAAATCACTCGCTACCCTGGAATCCCCAGGAGTTGGAACTATTAGGGTCGATGCGAGTTGGAAATACATCTAAAAATTGGACTCAGACATGTTTTATATTTGGGGGACCCCTACAGACGGGTATCCACTTCTACCAGGCAAGAAATTGGACAGGGTGGACTAATGTCACCTCTCACGCATCTTACTACAAGTATCAGGATGCGGGCGATTTTTGTGGTACCAATGACAGTGGTAATAGCTATGCTTTAGGAGCGGCTGGAGCGGAAACAAAGGGAGGAATAGCAATCTGGAACAATGGTACCCCAAAGGCGTTGCCCCCACAGGTATTTTTAATATGTGGGGACAGGGCCTGGCAGGGTATCCCAGCAAATGCTGTAGGAGGGCCATGCTACTTAGGAAAATTGACCCTGTTGGCCCCGGGAGAAAATTGGTGGAAAACCATAACAAGAAAAGGGCAACAACAAAGACGAAAAAGAGCCGCCACGGGTCTTTCCCCAGACTGTCGTGATGACGTAATTCTGCCTAGCGACACCAAAAAGGTCTTCCTTTCACTATTTGTACCAGGCGCTGCAGCTGCGAGGGCCCTAAATGAGGTAGGGAAATTAGCTTGTTGGGCTAAAAAGCAGGCTGATATGACAACAGAGCTTATTGAAAAATTACTTGCAGATCAGGATAGCTTCCATCATGCGATTTTACAGAATAGAGCTGCTATTGACTTTCTGTTATTAGCACAAGGACATGGGTGTGAGGATTTTGAAGGGATGTGTTGTATGAATCTGTCTGACCATGGGGAGTCAATCCACAAACAGCTACAATGGTTAAAGGACCACGCCAAGAATATTCAACTAGATCACGGGTTATTCGATACCTGGCTTAAGAATATATTTGGGGAACTGCCATCTTGGATAATAAGTTTAATAAAAGAAAGCTTACGCATTTTAATTGTTATATTAGTAATAAGTATATGCTCTTGTATAATTTTTAGCTGTGTGAAGAAAGCAATTATGAAAATTGTTAATCAAGTCTGGGTTGCTCAAAAACAAGAAGGGGGAATTGTAGAGGAGTGGCTGGTACAGCAGGGGCACGATCTAGTATCCCTGAGCAACCCATGTTTTTAACAGTAGCAGGGATATGCTGACAAAGACGGCTGGTGACCTTGACCATCCTTCCCTGAGCAGAAGAAGGAGCCTCACCACGTGATGAACAACAAAAGCGGAACAACACCCGGGATAAGGAGGAGGCACAGATCGGCGAGACCAGCCGGCAGCTACCAATGAGAAGGGTGTTGTGAACGCGTGGACAGCTGTGATTAACCAATTACAGGTTGTTATGAAGCGCGTGTCCGAAGGTGTTGTGAGTGCGTGGACAGCTGTGATTAACCAATTATAGGTTGTTATGAAGAGCGTGCCCAGCCACCCCATCCGTTCCGGTGAATGATGGGGGAGTGACCGGGGAGAAAGACCCCCTGGCTGCTGCGTTTGCAGACTTGCGGGTATCAGACAGCTCCTCCTCGTGGCTGGTTAAAAGGACTAGCCAAGCTAGGAGGGATATGTGTAATAGTATTTATATGCATTTTTGTTTTGTGTACCCTGTTTGTTGCAATGTATACGAAAAATGATTGAAAGATCGGTTTCAGCAGTGTTTCTAGTAAAACAAAAAGGGGGAGATGTGGGAATGGGAGTCTCACTAACGGACATTCCTGAGTTTGATTTTAATGAGCAAACACTGCACCACCTGGCATGACAAGGCACTTAAGCAGTAAATAACGGAGAAAGGAATGTGCAGTTGAAAGGAGAAAAACAAGATAAAGACCATGAAGGCATTTCGCATGATCAGAAAGAACGGGCCAATCTGCTAGAGCATAGATGCGCGTGAACACAAGGCTGTAACCTATCTGCAAGCTGCAGGTAGCGCGTGTCCATAGTAGATAACTATATAAGCCTTGTTATAAGTGTAAATAAAGGAGAACGACCATACTCATATTGAGATCTGTCATTACTCCGGAATCGCAACTCCTGCTCCGTCGTCGACACTGAACAAAGGGAAACTCCGACATCTGGTAGCAGAGGATGGTTCGGCGCGCATCTTCGAGACTGCGGTAAGAGCAGCGAGAGAAGGGGAGCGGGAGAAAAGCGGCTGGGAGTTGTACTATCCCGATGATCGGAGGGGGATAAGATAACGGAGCAGTCTGGCCAACTGCCTCCCAGTGAGCGACCGCTATCATGGAAATAGAGGCGGCAGCTGTGTTGCTCGTAAGCATCCTCTCCAAGAGAGGGATCGAGACAACGGTAAAACAATTATGTACGTTGATTAAATTAGGACGACGTTGGGGACATTTTAAGGACAGTCAAACTATTTTTTCTGACCTTGAGTGGCGAGAGCTTGGCAATACTATGTGGGAGCAGACTATCACGGGGGATGAAAAGTCAAAGAAGGAGATTAAAACAGTGCGGGAACTATGGAGGTCTGTGTTAGAGACTTTAAAAGCCATGAAAGCTGAAAGAAAGGTGGCTTGTGCAGCCACTCAAATGCTAGCCCCAGAACCCTTGCCTGATAGACCGAAGAATACAACATCTGGACTGTTTCGGTTCTTTGGGCCGTCTGCAGTCCGAGGTATGTCGGGTACCCCCAAACGAACTGCCTTGGAAGCCAAGTATAGTGTTCTGGGGGGTGACGGCGCTTCTGAACTGCTTGAAACGTACCCTCCGCTTACGGACTGCAAAGATGCAGAAACTAGCGGTAACGGGACCCCTCTTTCACCTGAGGCGGTCGCGGAAGAGCGACGACCCGGGGAGGAGGAGCGGCTAGCTCCGTTAACCCCTCCATGGCCAACAGCCCCGCCTCTAGGAGTCTCTTCAGGTGCGTCTACTCCGCCACAGGGTGACAGCAAAGAACAGAGTATGGCTGGGACTAATGAGCTCCTGAAGAAGGTAGTGCAACAGTTACAGGACTTAACAATTACAGCCCAGAGGGGAGGGATGGAGCACCTGTCCGGGGCATCAGGGGAATCCCTACCCCCTTGCCTCTCTGGACCACCAGCGATGGTTCAGCCCAGACGCTGGAGCGAAGTGGCTAGAGACGCTATGCTGGACGGGCAGTGGCAAGCGGCATCCAGCTTGGGGGCGAGTGCTTTTCCTGTGCTGCAAGAGAATAACGGCAATAAGTGGGCACCTCACGATTGGAAAATCCTACAGCAAGCAAAAAACACTGTGTCCCAGTATGGGATAAAATCAGAAGCTTCACGTCAAATTGTAATCTGGATTTTTTCGGCTGACCTGATGTGCCCTGCTGACTGCCAAAACCTTATGAGGCTTTTATTGTCACCTACGCAGTATTTGTTGTGGGGGTCGGAATGGTCACGGCAGGCGGCAAGTGCTGCGGCACAGCATCAAACGCAGGGGGATCCCCTCTATGGGATTACCGCGGAAATGATAACGGGGACGGGAAGGTTTAACGATATTAATGCTCAGTTGGTTTTTCCTATTGCTTTGTTGCAGTTGTCTGCCAAACTGGCGCTAGACGCCTTTTTAGCCTTACCCGGTTCGTCCACTCCATCCTTTAGTTCTGTACAGCAAGGTGCCACTGAAGCGTATAGTCATTTTGTCGATCGCTTGTGGGGGACGATACGTGGGAAAAAGAAAAAAAAAAAAAAAAAAAAAAGAAAAAGAGAGAGAAAAAAAAAAGAGGGAAAAAAAAAAAAGAGGGAAAAAAAAAAAAGAGGAAAAAAAAACCAACCCCCAACAAACAAAAAAACAAAAACAAAGAGTGCCTACGGTGTGTACCGTGAGTATTGTATCAGTGTTACCATTGGATAAGATGTGGTGGGCCCGGTGCACGCGCGCACAAAGGTGGTGTGAAACTTGCTATCTGAAAGAAATAGTGCTGTATAGAATATTAATAACCACTGGACACGAAATACAGTCCACGAAACTGCCAAATTGATTATTGTTTGTAAAAAAAAAAAAAAAAAAGAAAGGAAATTCGCCTAGAAGAGAAAATGTTGAGCCAGGCAGATGTGATCGTAATTGGCCTAATCTTAATAAACCCAGGGTCGGCAACTATACATCGCATTAACCCAAGGGAAAATATGTGGGTAACCTGGGCAAATAAAACAGGGCAGCCCGCGTTTTGCCTTTCCCTCGCCTCAGCAACTGAGCTGTTTAGGACTTGTTTGTTAGGTATGCCTGGATATAAGGAAGGTGACTTTGCCGCGTTCAGTAATGGCAGCTGTACTAATGTGACTGCAACTAGCAACTGTAGTGCTAACTTGATAAAAGGATTAAATCACTCGCTACCCTGGAATCCCCAGGAGTTGGAACTATTAGGGTCGATGCGAGTTGGAAATACATCTAAAAATTGGACTCAGACATGTTTTATATTTGGGGGACCCCTACAGACGGGTATCCACTTCTACCAGGCAAGAAATTGGACAGGGTGGACTAATGTCACCTCTCACGCATCTTACTACAAGTATCAGGATGCGGGCGATTTTTGTGGTACCAATGACAGTGGTAATAGCTATGCTTTAGGAGCGGCTGGAGCGGAAACAAAGGGAGGAATAGCAATCTGGAACAATGGTACCCCAAAGGCGTTGCCCCCACAGGTATTTTTAATATGTGGGGACAGGGCCTGGCAGGGTATCCCAGCAAATGCTGTAGGAGGGCCATGCTACTTAGGAAAATTGACCCTGTTGGCCCCGGGAGAAAATTGGTGGAAAACCATAACAAGAAAAGGGCAACAACAAAGACGAAAAAGAGCCGCCACGGGTCTTTCCCCAGACTGTCGTGATGACGTAATTCTGCCTAGCGACACCAAAAAGGTCTTCCTTTCACTATTTGTACCAGGCGCTGCAGCTGCGAGGGCCCTAAATGAGGTAGGGAAATTAGCTTGTTGGGCTAAAAAGCAGGCTGATATGACAACAGAGCTTATTGAAAAATTACTTGCAGATCAGGATAGCTTCCATCATGCGATTTTACAGAATAGAGCTGCTATTGACTTTCTGTTATTAGCACAAGGACATGGGTGTGAGGATTTTGAAGGGATGTGTTGTATGAATCTGTCTGACCATGGGGAGTCAATCCACAAACAGCTACAATGGTTAAAGGACCACGCCAAGAATATTCAACTAGATCACGGGTTATTCGATACCTGGCTTAAGAATATATTTGGGGAACTGCCATCTTGGATAATAAGTTTAATAAAAGAAAGCTTACGCATTTTAATTGTTATATTAGTAATAAGTATATGCTCTTGTATAATTTTTAGCTGTGTGAAGAAAGCAATTATGAAAATTGTTAATCAAGTCTGGGTTGCTCAAAAACAAGAAGGGGGAATTGTAGAGGAGTGGCTGGTACAGCAGGGGCACGATCTAGTATCCCTGAGCAACCCATGTTTTTAACAGTAGCAGGGATATGCTGACAAAGACGGCTGGTGACCTTGACCATCCTTCCCTGAGCAGAAGAAGGAGCCTCACCACGTGATGAACAACAAAAGCGGAACAACACCCGGGATAAGGAGGAGGCACAGATCGGCGAGACCAGCCGGCAGCTACCAATGAGAAGGGTGTTGTGAACGCGTGGACAGCTGTGATTAACCAATTACAGGTTGTTATGAAGCGCGTGTCCGAAGGTGTTGTGAGTGCGTGGACAGCTGTGATTAACCAATTATAGGTTGTTATGAAGAGCGTGCCCAGCCACCCCATCCGTTCCGGTGAATGATGGGGGAGTGACCGGGGAGAAAGACCCCCTGGCTGCTGCGTTTGCAGACTTGCGGGTATCAGACAGCTCCTCCTCGTGGCTGGTTAAAAGGACTAGCCAAGCTAGGAGGGATATGTGTAATAGTATTTATATGCATTTTTGTTTTGTGTACCCTGTTTGTTGCAATGTATACGAAAAATGATTGAAAGATCGGTTTCAGCAGTGTTTCTAGTAAAACAAAAAGGGGGAGATGTGGGAATGGGAGTCTCACTAACGGACATTCCTGAGTTTGATTTTAATGAGCAAACACTGCACCACCTGGCATGACAAGGCACTTAAGCAGTAAATAACGGAGAAAGGAATGTGCAGTTGAAAGGAGAAAAACAAGATAAAGACCATGAAGGCATTTCGCATGATCAGAAAGAACGGGCCAATCTGCTAGAGCATAGATGCGCGTGAACACAAGGCTGTAACCTATCTGCAAGCTGCAGGTAGCGCGTGTCCATAGTAGATAACTATATAAGCCTTGTTATAAGTGTAAATAAAGGAGAACGACCATACTCATATTGAGATCTGTCATTACTCCGGAATCGCAACTCCCGCTCCGTCGTCGACACTGAACAAAGGGAAACTCTGACAGGCTTCTGATCCTCGATACCCCCAGCTCCAAAACCCTAGAGGTCGACCTTGGGTTTCTCCTGGTGTTTACTGCCAGAGGCTCCAAGTGAGACCATGCTCCCTGACTGCAGTGTAGAGCATATTTTGCACAGCTGGTCCTGTATGGACGTGCCCAAGGGCTACCACATGTGGGGGTGAAAAGCGGCACGGACTCTGGCAGGCACGGCAACCAAAGACCTTTATTGCTTTTTGTTAGCATCTTTTATAGCAAGCAGAAGTGTACACGCGCTACCTGCAGCTTGCAGATAGGTTATAGCCTTGTGTTCACGCGCATCTATGCTCTAGCAGATTGGCCCGTTCTTCCTGATCATGCGAAATGCCTTCATGGTCTTTATCTTGTTTTTCTCCTTCCAGCTGCACATTCCTTTCTCCATTATTTTCTGCTTAAGTGCCTTGTCATGCCAGGTGGTACAGTGTTTGCTCGTTAAAATCAAACTCAGGAATGTCCGTTAGTGAGATTCCCATCCCCACATCTCCCCCTTTTTGTTTTACTAAAAACACTGCTGAAACCGATCTCTCAATCATTTTTCGCATACCTTGTAACAGACACGGCACACAAACCAGGATGCAAAGGAACATTACTAAGCATAGCCCTCCTAGCTTGGCTAGTCCTTTTAACCAGCCACTTAGACCCCATTTCCCGAATAATTTATCCAACCAGTTCCAGGGGTCTTCCACTCTTAGCTTCTGTACTCCTTCCTTCAACATCTGAATGCTGCGGTGAATTGATTCCGAATGATCAGATAGGTTCATACAACACATTCCCTCCAACTCTTCACACCCATGGCCTTGCGCTAAAAGCAAAAAATCTATCGCTGCTCTGTTTTGCAAAGTAGCATGTCGTATAGAATCTACATCCATTAATAATCCCGTTAGTGCTTCAGAGGTTGCATTTGATTGTTTCGCTAGCCAACATCCTAATTTATTTAATGTGACCAAACTCTTTGCTGCTGCGACACCTGGAGCCAAGATTGCAACCGCAGCTATAGTGTTCCGGTTCCATAGGTCGACAGCATCATCACATTGTGAAGTGTAGGCATGTGCTCTGCGCTTACTGCGCGTCTTAGGGGTGCCCCTTCTGTGGTCTAGGATCATAGATGTGTTTGGCATTAGTAGAGTTAATCTTCCCAACGAACACGGCCCACCTTTAATATGAGAGGGAATGCCAGGCCAGGCCCGGTCTCCACATATTAAAAAGCCCCCCCTGGGTAATCCTATAGGTGCATTAGATGATTTAGATATATTGCTGCTTGTGTGGTTACACCACAGTGATTCATTTTTATAGATTCCCAGGGTAGCGTTAACTGACCAGGCTCGGGAAACATTGGCCCCTGAATAATTGAAATACAAACACCAATCCATTTTTATGGACCCTAATAGCTCGAGTTCCTGAGGTTCTATTGGCAAGTGATTAAGATGTGGTAGGCATCCATCCCAATTGTCAGTGGTGTGTCGTCCCCCCTGCAGGCCTCCTTGAAAGGACTAGTCAGGCCCAAGTCCCAATTATCTAAAGGAAGCCCCACTAGGCAGGTAGAAAAGGGGTTGCTGGGGGAAGATATCGACAGGCAGATGGAATCCTGTCCTGTCTGATTGGCCAGAGTCACCCAAATATTTTCCTTCGGCTGTGAGGGTGCCCATAACACAGCGACCACACACAGTGATACTAGCCACAAGACACCCCCCCATACTGGCGTCATGGTTTACGTTCTCTTTTTGTTCCGTTTCCACCCAAATCGTTTGTCACACTGTCATTTGGTACTTTCCCAGTCCGTTTCCCACACAGTCCACAGCTGGGGGACACAATGTGATCTCCCACACACTAGCTGTAGAATCTGTGGTTCAGCGCTCCCGGTGGTATGCCCTTTACACCTTGTGCACCTTCCCGCCCGGAACTGAGAGTGACAATACCAGTTTCTTTTGCAATTATCGCATTTGCACAAAGTCCATGCGTGATGTGTTGATCCGGGACACTGGAGGCAGGGAATTCCTGTCACCTCTCGATTATTCAGTTGACTGTTCTCCGCCGCCTGGTGCTCCCAGTCCACAGCTAATGGCAACCCACTTGGTCCCCTATATACCCTGGCACAGCCTGGCCCACTAGGTGGTTCCCCGAATATCGAATGAGATACTTTGTGTAAGTCCCAGTAATCTACTTCAAACCATTGATGCATCTGTGGGCTCCTTGGGCTCCTTGTCCAGATACGGTCGAACGCAGCGGGCAGGTATCCACCGGGGTCCACGATCTGTGGAAACACAAGCATATCCTCTCCCCCATGTTATAAGATCATAAGAGCCTTCCCATTGGCTATTTTCCAATGACTTGACCCACACCTGAGCCCTTTCTCCTACCGGAGAAGCTGAGTTACAAGATGTAAAGTGTCTCGCTATTACCGTGTTAGGGCTGTCAACTGCTGTCCTGTCTTCCCTTATTGTAAGATGATTTAACACATATATTGCTTTATGGAGACGGGCTTGCGGTGATTCCCCTAGCGTTCCCCCTTTTTGTTTTTGTAGTAGCTGCTTGAGAGTGAGATGAGCCCGCTCAACGATACCCTGGCTCTGAGGGGAATAAGGGATACCAGTGATATGTCGAATGCCCCATTGTGCCAAAAAGGCCTGCGTTTTTGCACTTACATACCCGGGCCCGTTGTCCGTTTTGATCTGGTGTGGAACCCCTAGAGCAGCAAAGGCCCCTTTTCCAGTGCCGTAAAATATCTTTGCTTTTTTCTCCGGTCTCTGCGGTCGCCCATAGAGCTCCGGAGAACGTATCGATGGAAACATGCACATATTTTTGTTTGCCAAATTCTCCGATATGAGTAACATCGGATTGCCAAATCTGTAGGGCCTTTTCTCCTCGGGGATTTACCCCTGTTTGGGGTATGGGAACTAATTGCTGACAGTCAGGACACATTTGTACGATACTTTGTGCCGTGTCCCAAGTCAACCCAAATTGTCGACGCAGCATTCGGGCAGATTAATGGAAAAACTCGTGCGACAATCGGGCTTGTGTAGAAACGTCTGGTACAGGGACTGTCCATACGGGGGCAGCGAGACGATCAGCTCGCGCATTCCCTTCTGATATAAACCCTGGGAGAGAGGTATGACTCCTCACGTGGAGCACGTGATATGGGTTTACGCGGCGATTCAACAAGTCCCATACCTGTTTGAACATTAAAAACACTGGTTCGTTATCAACTTCTTTGAGCCAAGCCTTTTCCAAGCGCCTGACAACATTGGCGACGTACTGAGAATCAGTAACCAAATTTAATGGCATCTCCCATTGGCGAAAGACCTGAATTACTGCGTATATTTCCACCAGCTGAGGACTTCCTACAACATGGTGAACTTGGTGTTTCCATTCCCCTTTTTCGCACCACACTATAACTGCCTTACCTGTTCGTCCTGATCCATCGGTGAATAAGGTGGGTCCTTCGACAGGTACCTCCTTACTCAACGATTCAGGAATTATACTAATTTCCTCATTAAGGGAGAATAATTTGTGAGATGGATAGTGAATTAGAATTTGTCCCTTAAAGTTTTCCAGCGCTATCTGTAGTTCTAGGCTATTAGCCTCACACCAATTAAGGTGGTCTTTAGTCAGTGGGAGATAAATTGTTTTAAGATCTGTGCCCGTTAATTCCAAACATCGCGCGCGTCCCTTTCGCACAAGCATCGAAAACATTTCCACCCTTGTCACTATCATTTTTGGTGCTTGATGCGGCAGGAATACCCACTCAATGATGGCTAAGGGGTCCTGGGTACCCTTGGTGTCCCATTGGCCTAAGAGGCCCACTGCTTGTCGGGACTGATTTAGGACATACAAGTTAACTCCCAATCCTTCAATTACGCGTTGTGCCTGCCTCTCGGTAAGCGCCTGTGATATTTTTTGTAGCGCTTGTTTGGCCTCTGTCGTTAATTCTCGTGGAGATGTCAACTCAGGATTACCCTTTAACAACTTGAACAGTGGGTTTAACATGTCATTATCTATTCCCAGCAATGGGCGTACCCAATTGATAGTCCCTACTAGTTTTTGCAAGTCATTCAGTGTCTTAATGTTAGATTGCAAGGTTATGGGTTGGGGCTGTATCGTATGTTCTAAAATCTTCCACCCCAAGTACTTCCACGGGGCTTGCACTTGCACCTTTTCAGGAGCTATTTGCAAGCCGTATGTCTTTAACCCCTGCAACATATCTTTCATAACTGTGACCAGTTCCTTTGGGTCTCGTCCGGCGATTAAAATATCGTCCATGTACTGATAACAAATTAAGTCAGGATATTTGTTTCTTATGGGTGACAACGCACGCGCAACATACATTTGACATATTGTGGGACTGTTTTTCGTGCCCTGGGGCAACACCGTCCAATGATATCGCAACCTAGGCCCTTGATGGTTTACAACTGGGAGAGAGAAGGCAAATCTGGGAGCATCTTCCGGCGCTAAGGGAATCGTGAAAAAGCAGTCTTTCAAATCGATAATCACAATGTCCCATTGACGAGGTATCAATGTTGGTGAAGGCATACCTGGTTGCAACGTCCCCATATCTTGAATCACGGCATTTACTTGCCGTAAATCATGTAGAAGTCTCCATTTGCCACTTTTCTTTTTTATAACAAACACTGGGGTGTTCCAGGCGCTGGTGGTGGGAACCAGATGTCCTTGACTCACTTGCTCGTCCACTAATGTCCGCAACGTGTCGGCCTTTTCCTGTGATAGGGGCCACTGATCCACCCACACTGGCTGATCGGTGAGCCATGTGAGTCGAACGGTGGGCCGAGCGCCAGTGACCCCCGCTAAAAATGTTGATGCGGATCAGCAGTGCCAATCACTAGTCCCCAAGTGCTCAAGACATCTCGTCCCCACAGGTTTAACGGCGCAGGAACCACAAAAGGTCGAATAGTTGCAACCTGTCCTTCCGGGCTTACAATCTGTATTAAGTTGGCACTCTGCCTGGACGTCGACAGGCCTCCGATTCCCACTAGCCCCGTGTTGACCGGGATGGTTTCCCATGATCCAGGCCATTTTGCAGTACTGATGATAGTAACGTCTGCCCCTGTATCTATCATTCCTTTCACTACCAGTTGTTCCGGTTTGCTGCCTTTATTCTTTAGAGTGCAGGTCAAAGTGGGCTGAGTTCTTTGGACGAGCAGAGTCCAAAAAATATTTGGTTCACCTGTGGATCCAAATCCACCAAGTCCCCGGGAAATAGGATCCCGATTACGAACCATGCTCTTAAAAGGAACTAGCTGTGCAATCCTGCTTCCAGCTGGAATAAACACTGGAGGAGACGGGGTCCATAGCAATGCTTGCAGCTGTCCCGTATAATCAGAGTCGATAACCCCAGGTAACACAAACAAACCCTGCATAGTAGCACTGGACCTCCCCACCAATAGGGCACTCAGCCCCTGGCCAAGGGGGCCTCTCACATTGAGGGGCACCCTGTGCACAGTCTGATCGCTTATAGAGAGGTTGGTGGCTGTGGAGACATCCACTCCGGCACTGCCGATGGTTCTGGCCTTGAGGTGATCCAGGCCTGCTGAGACAGTGGTCTCATGGGGTTTTGGGGTTGGGGATTTTGGGGTGGCATTTGTGTCGGTGCGCGCCCCCACCTTGCGCTCGACTTCCCGTTTCCCGACAAGGGTCAACCGCGGAGATCGTATTTCGACCGGCATTGATTAGCATCATGCCTCCCCTTGCGGCAGCGTGGGCAAATACCAGGGGGCCGCTGAATTCCTTCCGATCCTCCCTTCTGTACAGGATTCTCAGGACATTGCCATTTAAAATGCCCCGAGTTTCCACAGCGGAAACACGCTTTGTTACCGGGACGCAAGGCAGCGGCTAAACAGGCTGCAAAAACCTCATTCTTATGTGTAATTGAACCCACACAATTGCACGCGTCAAGCATGTCTATTATGGTCGGATTTCGCAATGTCTGTAAGACTCTTTTACAGTCCTCATTGGCATTCTCTATAGCCAATTTCATAAGCAATGCCTCTTTGGCTTCAGGATTTTGTATTTGGTTTTGGATAGCTTCTTGGAGCTTGTCGATAAAATCCATGTAAGGTTCGTTGGTCCCTTGCTTAATGCTAGTAAAAGATTTCACCGGTCGTCCTGTATCAGGGACCTTTACCATTGCTTGAAACGCAAGGTCCGCTGATTGTCTTAAAATTTCAGGCGCCAGCCGTGCCTGCAGTTGCGGCGTATTGATGGGGTCCTCCCCCATTAACTGAGCGAGTCCCGTGCCCCGTAGCGGGTCTCCCACTCGCCGCTCCAAGTTCTGTAAAGCTGCACGATCACAGAGCTCTCGCCAGTGGGCTTGCCAGAGCAGTCTTTGTGTAGGGGAAAATATTAAATCAGCTAACGCTTTGGTATCGAAAGGGGTTAACAAGTGTCCCTTCACAATATTTTGCAATAGGCTCTGTGTAAAAGGCGCTCCCAATCCACATTGCATGATGGTCCGCCTTAACTCCTTAACCAAATCCCATTGAAGGGGCTGCCAACTGTTAGGACCTTGTTCACTAATTATGACAGGGTATGCCACAGTAGAAAGGTCTCCTTCTGCCAAAGCTTCTTGTCGAACGGCCTGCCAGCCGTTCATAGTTGAACGGCTACAGTTCAACTGTAGCAGCCGGATCATAGTTTAAGGGTTCATTGTCGTGGCTTGAGACCCCTCTGCTCTGTTGTTTAGGAGACTGTCCGAGATCACTTGATATCGTCAGGGCCGAAAGAGCCTCGGTCAGAAATTCTTCCCCTCCCTCAGGCTGATCTGTCCCACTCGGACCAGGCAAAGGTTCCGAGGGAGCCTGGTCTGGAGTGGCCGGAGTCGGTGGATCAGGAGCAGTGGCTGCCACCACAGCTTGATGGGCAGTACGATTACACTTCAATTGTTTTAACGTATCTGAGACTAAGCGCCATGTAGTAAGGACTGTTTTTGCAGTCTCATCTCCCCCGGTAGCTGCATCCCACAACAAGTTCCCTGCTTTATCCCAAGTTTCCTTCTGAAAAGCAGTAGCCGAATCAGGGGGAATTCCCTTTCATTTTAGCCATGAAAGCAATAGGCGGAGGGTATGGTCATCATACTTAATTCCGTGCTTTTCTAACAGTTTCTTAATAATACATAGTATAGATTCCTCCTCCTTAGTTAGTTGCGATCCCATTTTAAGTTTCCCAGCTGCTCACCTCTGCTCCGACGAGGCGATGATTCAAAGTTCCGGCTCCAGCTCTTTCCTGACACTGCTCTGTCTCCCGCTGGCTGCGACTCGTTCAGCTGGCTCCCCACCGGTGCTCAGTTCCAGCATTTTTGCCCCACGTTGGGCGCCATTTGTGGGGGTGAAAAGCGGCACGGACTCTGGCAGGCACGGCAACCAAAGACCTTTATTGCTTTTTGTTAGCATCTTTTATAGCAAGAAGAAGTGTACACGCGCTACCTGCAGCTTGCAGATAGGTTATAGCCTTGTGTTCACGCGCATCTATGCTCTAGCAGATTGGCCCGTTCTTCCTGATCATGCGAAATGCCTTCATGGTCTTTATCTTGTTTTTCTCCTTCCAGCTGCACATTCCTTTCTCCATTATTTTCTGCTTAAGTGCCTTGTCATGCCAGGTGGTACAGTGTTTGCTCGTTAAAATCAAACTCAGGAATGTCCGTTAGTGAGATTCCCATCCCCACAGGCACTCATCCTACCCGACCCTCAAGGCAGAATGGTGGGCACTCGTCTGAGGGTAAAGGCCGTGGCTCTGGCTGGGGGGTCTGCACCATCTACCCCAGCGGCGGCCGATGCCTCCACGCAGATGGAACTGCTGAAGGGAGAGGCTGCAGTGCAGACCTCAGGCTGCAGGAAGTGCCTAGACCTCTCTCCTGGGGGAGGGACAGGCGGCAGACCTGCCTGCAAAAGGTGTGCCCAGGTTGAGGACCTCCTGCAGCAGGTGGCTGAGCTGCAGGAGGCGGTGAGAAGACTGTGTAACATCAGGGAGGTAGAGAAGGAGCTAGATAGCTGGTTCCAAGTGCAATCTGCAGCGGACCCGCAGCCCACGGCCAAACAGCCAAAAACTCCCCCACTGGCACACGCAGAAGGGAGCAAGGGGGCCAATAATGCAGAAGAATAGACGGTTGCAAAGGCAAGGACCAGCAGGAGGAAGACACTTCCCCTGAAGCCTGAGGTGCCCTTGCAGAACTGCTTCACCGCTCTGCAGGCTGAAGAGGAAAGTCCTGTCACACCAGGAGAAGCGCTGGAGCTGAGTAATGCAGCCCGATCTGCCCCCCGTATAACAACCAGCGCAACTAAGAAAAGGTGACAGGTGATAGTAGTAGGCAACTCTCTTCTGAGAGGTACGGAGGCACCCATTTGCCGACCGGACGCACTCTAGAGAGGTGTGCTACTTACCGGGGGCTTGCATCAGGGATGTCACCGAGAGGCTACCAAGCCTCGTACAGTCCACTGACTATTATCCGCTGCTGCTGTTTCACGTGGGCACCAGTGACACAGCCAGGAGCAGTCTGAGGACTATCAAGAAGGACTACAGAGCCCTGGGAGCAGCGGTAAAGGACTCGGGAGCGCAGGTAGTTTTCTCATCAGTCCTGCCGGTCAAAGGGAAGGGGTTTGAAAGGGCCAGTCGAATCTGGCGAGTCAACAAATGGTTACGGGACTGGTGCCACAGCCAGGGGTTCGGCTACTTAGACCATGGGACTCGCTTTTAGAAACCTGGTCTACTGGGGGCTGACGGGGTCCATCTTGTCAGAGGAGGGGAAGAGCATCTTCAGTCATAGGCTTGCCAAGCTGGTGAAGAGGGCTTTAAACTAGAGATGCCGGGGGAGGGGAACCTCAGTCCATCCCACTCCTACCAGTTTGATGCCAGGGCCAGCAATAGATGCCTAGAGCCTGGAGAAGGGTCAGCAGGAGAGCGCCTGAAGAGCAGCACAAAGGAACTCCAGCCAGTAAGACAGCTTCATCGGGGGCCCAACTTCAATGCCTCTATGCAAACGCACGTAGCATGGGGAATAAACAAGAGGAGTTCGAGACGTGCGCACGCCTGCAGGGCTACGACCTTATTGGCATCACGGAGACGTGGTGGGATGGCTCCTATGATTGGAGTGTTGGGATGGAGGGATACAGGCTCTTTAGGAAGGACAGGCAGGGGAGACGAGGAGGGGGTGTCGCCCTCTATGTCAATGACCAGCTGGAGTGCATGGAGCTCTGCCTGGGGATGGATGAGGAGCCGACCGAGAGCTTATGGGTCAGGATTAAAGGGAAGGCAGGGACAGGTGACATCACGGTGGGGGTCTGCTACAGGCCACCCGACCAGGAAGACCGAGCGGATGAGGCCCTCTATAGACAGATAGGAGCAGCCTCACGATCTCAAGCCCTGGTCCTCATGGGGGACTTCAACCACCCCGACATCTGTTGGAGGGACAACACGGCAGGGCATAAGCAATCCAGGAGGTTCCTGGAATGCGTCGATGATAACTTCCTTCTCCAAGTGGTAGAGGAGCCAATGAGGAGAGGTGCTATGCCGGACCTTGTTCTCACCAGCAAGGAGGGGCTGGTGGGGAAGGTGAAGCTCAAGGGCAGCCTGGGCTGCAGTGACCATGAGATGGTGGAGTTGAATATCCTTAGGGCACCGAGGAGGGCGCACAGCAAGCTCACTACCCTGGACTTCAGGAGAGCAGACTTTGGCCTCTTCAGGGATCTGCTTGGTAGAGTGCCATGGGACAAAGCCCTGGAGGGAAGAGGGGCCCAAGAAAGCTGGGTAATATTCAAGGATCACCTCCTTCAAGCTCAGGAGCGATGCATCCTAACAAAGAGGAAGTCCGGCAAAAACGCCAGGAGGCGTGCGTGGATGAACAAGGAGCTCCTGGACAAAAAGGAAGCCTACAGAGGGTGGAAGCAAGGACAGGTAGCCTGGCAGGAATACAGAGAAATTGTCCGAGCAGCCAGGGATCAGGTTAGGAAAGCTAAAGCCCTGATAGAAGTAAATCTGGCCAGGGATGTCAAGGGCAAAAAGAAAAGATTCTATAGGTACGTCGGGGATAAAAGGAAGACGAGGGAAAATGTGGACCCTCTCCGGAACGAAACAGGAGACCTGGTTACCCGGGACACGGAGAAGGCGGAGGTACTCAATGACTTTTTTGCCTCGGTCTTCACCGGCAAGTGCTCGAGCCTCACCGTGCAAGCCGCAGAAGGCAAAGACGGGGACTGGGAGAATGAAGAGCCGCCCACTGTGGGAGAACATCAGGTTCGAGACCATCTAAGGCACCTGAAGGTGCACAAGTCCATGGGACCCGATGAGATCCATCCGCGGATCCTGAAGGAACTGGCAGATGAAGTTGCTAAGCCACTATCCATCACATTTGAGAAGTCGTGGCAGTCCGGTGAAGTTCCCGCTGACTGGAAAAGGGGAAACATAGCCCCCATTTTTAAAAAAGGAAAAAAGGAAGACCCGGGGAACTACAGGCCAGTCAGTCTCACCTCTGTGCCTGGGAAGATCATGGAACAGATCCTCCTGGAAGCTATGCTAAGGCACATGGAGGACAGGGAGGGGATTCGAGACAGCCAGCATGGCTTCACCAAGGGTAAGTCTTGCCTGACCAACCTAGTAGCCTTCTATGAGGGAGTGACTACATCAGTGGACTCGGGAAGGGCTACAGATGTCGTCTATCTGGACCTCTGTAAGGCCTTTGACACGGTCCCCCACAGCATCCTTCTCTCTAAACTGGAGAGGTATGGATTTGATGGGTGGACTGTCCGGTGGGTGAGGAATTGGTTAGATGATCGCATCCAGAGGGTAGTGGTCAACGGGTCAATGTCCAGATGGAGATCAGTGACGAGTGGCGTCCCACAGGGGTCCATATTGGGACTGGTACTGTTTAGTATCTTCATCAATGACATAGACAGTGGGATCGCGTGCACCCTCAGCAAGTTTGCAGATGACACCAAGATGAGTGGTGTGGTTGACATGCCAGAGGGACGGGATGCCATCCAGAGGGACGTGGACAAGCTCGAGAAGTGGGCCCGTGTGAACCTCATGAGGTTTAACAAGGCCAAGTGCGAGGTCCTGCCCCTGGGTCGGGGCAACCCCCGGTATCAATACAGGCTGGGGGATGAAGGGATTGAGAGCAGCCCTGCCAAGAAGGACTTGGGGGTACTGGTGGATGAAAAGCTGGACATGAGCCAGCAATGTGCACTCGCAGCCCAGAAGGCCAACCGTATCCTGGGCTGCATCAAAAGAAGCATGGCCAGCACGTCAAGGGAGGTGATTCTGCCCCTCTACTCTGCTCTGGTGAGACCCCACCTGGAGTACTGCGTCCAGCTCTGGAGCCCTCAGCATAAGAAAGACACGGACCTGTTGGAGTGGGTCCAGAGGAGGGCCACGAAAATGATCAGGGGGATGGAACACCTCTCCTATGAGGACAGGCTGAGGGAGTTGGGGTTGTTCAGCCTGGAGAAGAGAAGGCTTCGGGGAGACCTTATTGCAGCCTGTCAGTACTTAAAGGGGGCTGATAAAAAAGATAGCAGCAAGCTTTTTAGCAGGGCCTGTTGTGACAGGACAAGGGGGAATGGCTTTAAACTAAAGGGGGGTAGATTCAGACTAGATATAAGGAAGAAATTTTTTACGCTGAGGGTGGTGAAACAGTGGAACAGGTTGCCCAGAGAGGTGGTGGATGCCCCATCCCTGGAAACATTCAAGGTCAGGTTGGACGGGGCTCTGAGCAACCTGATCTCGTTGAAGATGTCCCTGTGCACTGCAGGGGGGTTGGACTAGATGACCTTTAGAGGTCCCTTCCAACCCAATCTGTTCTATGATTCCATGATTTTCTTTTTTTAGTGTTTTTGTGAGGAGGTATCAGAGCTGGGTTTTATTAGAGCAACATGAAGAGAGACAATGGCTTCTTTCTTGAGAAAGGTGAGATACCAGGTCAGAGGAGTTCTTAGGTACTAGTGCATTACTTGGTGGCATTTATTTTAATAAACTGAGGAGAGAATCTTCAGCTATAAGATGCCACCCATCTGGGGATACTGCCATACAAATGAGCATGTGTTTTTTGAGTCTATGTGGAAACAACTTAGAGAGCATCTGCAATCAATGCTTAGGTCTCCCCACTTGCTGAAGTGGTAGCTGTAAATAAAAGAAATTAATTAACCCTCCTTTTAAATAAACACAGCAAGAGGTATGTCTTCAAACTGGTTCAAACTGGGATCTGATATTGGCTAGAAGAAGGGATACCAGAATGACACCCAATCTCAGAGGTGGAAATAACTTAGAACATTCAAAACTTCAGCACAGTCATATGGGATAATATTTTGTACCAAAACTGGCTGCAGGAACAAACATGCTGCAATAAAGTGTGGGGAGAAGATGCTGTGCTTGAGCATTTGGAAGGTATGTACCTAATATAGTAGTTGGATAGTGATAAGATGCTGGAAGATGGGAACATTTTGGTTTTTTTTTTTAAGCTGTTTAGTTAAAACTAAAGCAGTGAGAGATCTTAGAGAAAACAGCTGCAATTGGATCATTGTTTATTGCTTTGAAAGCAAATGACCATAAATAAATGCACCAGTAAACAGTACAGACATTTTGAGCTATATCTTTTTTTATTGCAAAACAATTGCTACAGAAATTTCAGAAAGTTTGACTGTAGTAAATTGCCAACTTTTTCTTTTTATTACATATCTAAACACAGTCTAAAACTGCATTGTTAATCCAGTAGACCTTTGGAAAGGACCATTTTCTCTAGTGATATACATTTAGTCAAATCAAACTCGAAAACCTTCATATTAGTAGGAATTTGTTTAAAATGACATTTTAATCATTTTTCCACCTTTATAAATGTTTGTTATACACTTACAAATGGTAATCCAAGTAATAAATTATTAAATTGCAATATAACGTACTAATAGCTAACACTGTTCCATACAGCAGTAACAGCATACACGACAACTGCTGTGGTGGAAGAAGGATATAACTTTCATACAATTTACTCTTGTGCAGGCATAACATCATATTTCACAGCCAATTCCCATATCTGTTCCCTCCCTACCAAATACTAAAATAAACAAGAGTTATTACTTCCCTGAAGCAGAAACAGCAGCAATTTCATAATAAAACATTTTTTCCTAATAGCTTTTTGAAATAAGTACTCTGTGGCTCTATGATAGATCTGAAAAAGGAATTGTATATGGCAAAAATTAAAAGGCTCAACAGCTCAGTCATTAAACTGCCCACTTGATGATGATTTAGGATATTTAGGCCATGACTCAAAGTAATATAGATCTAGAAACGCAGAATAAATCTGTCCTCTGATAAAAATCAGAGTAACTCCATTGAAATAAGTGGATTTTTGGCAGATTTGCACCAGCAGCAATGAGACCATAATCATAGTCAGTCTTGGAGAGGAGAAGCCTATGTGACCTTTAGTGTTCTCCCATGATCAGCTATGAAGCAGCATAACTCTCAGTGGGGTACAGAAACTCAGTCTTTCCAAATTCAGAACTAGTGATTTTATGCAGAAGTACGGCAAGGCCAGTGAAACTCATCTAGAGGAATGAAGGGTTTCATTACCTAAGCTCACACCCCAACACAGATCCTTTACTTTTACCTGATTTGGACTATCCTCTTATGTGATGTGTCTGAGGGAAAAATCATGCTAGGAAGCTTTCCCATTTCTTTTGAAAAAGATGATCTATACTTGGTATCTTTAAATAAAACTGAGAATGTGGCCTTTGTTCAGAAAAATGTGCTTATTTGTGCAAAAATGAAAATATTATTATTTTTAAGCAGGGGAGACACATCACAGCTACTTAAGTACTCCTAGGGAAATCCAGGAATGACAAGCTCACCTTTTCCCTAATGGTGATTATTGAATCCTCTTAATTATGTAATCTGAGCAGCATAACAAGACCTTTATTCTTGTTTTTAAAATTTGCACCATGAGTTTACAGAGAATTTTGTTTCACAGGCTCACTCCAAGCAAATATCTTTGATAACTTTTGCTTTCAGGACAGAGATACTTGTTTGCTCCAACTGCAGTCATTGGACTAAGGCCATGTGCTGCAAACAGCACTCTTTTTGAACAGTTATTTGCAAAGTTGCATTTTCCATGTGTTGACAGTTTCTAAGAAACAAGTACTTTTCTTCTCTTGCAAAAAATATATCTAACTAAGATATCTAACCCGTGGCAAAGGGGTATCCATTCCACTGAAAATACAAATAAATTTTCACCAAAAATCTATAAATGGAAAAGGAAAAAAACCCAAACCAATCTATATCTGGAACCCAGAGTGATTTCCTTATGTGCATGATTGGATGTTTTGAGCGTTCATTATATTTGTAAAGTAGGCCCTCACTGCCATTGGTTAATGGACACTTGTGCTATGAACAGTAATGTAGCACCTTATCTCTTCCTTAAAAAGAGAGAGCTAAATGTCTCAGGACTGCTGTAGGTTTGCATTTTCTGTTGAATACTTCAATTTAATAAAATGCAATTGTCACTTAAAAATAATAAATTCACTTACTGTACTTAAAGATCAAACATAATGGAAAATAATGTAAACATCCAAAAGCTTCAATTCATTCCTAACTGGATTCATCTTTACAAGCAGGCAATAGTAAAATGTTAAATTTTTACTATATCAATTACTATATCAACTACTATGAGATTCATAGTAGTCCAAAGAAATTCATGGAACAATGCATGCATTTTCATTGACACACAAAAAAAAGACTGGACTGTAAGGATCAGAAACTACTTCAGTCATATCACACTATTACTGTGAAAGAATAATGTGCTATAATGTTGTCCCAATTTTCAAGAAGGGTAAGAAGGAAGACCCTGGTAATTACAGGCCTGTCAGTCTCACTTCAGTGCCTGGTAAAATTATGGAGAAGGTTATTCTGGGAGTTATTGAAAAACACTTGAGAGACAATGCAGTCATTGGTCATAGCCAGCACGGGTTTACGAGGGGAAAGTCCTGTTCAACTAACTTACTTAATTTCCTTTTATGACAAGGTCACCCATCTAGTTGACCAAGGGAAGCTAGTAGATGTGGGGTTTTTGGATTTTAGCAAAGCTTTTGATGCTCTCTCTCACAGTATCCTTCTGGACAAAATGTCCAGCACACAGCTAGACAAGTCCATAATACGTTGGGTGAACAATTGGCTGATGGGTCGGGCTCAAAGAGTTATAGTAAATAGGGTTACATCAGGCTGGCGGCCAGTCACCAGTGGGGTGCCCCAGGGCTCAATTTTAGGGCCAATGCTCTTTAATGGTTTTATAAATGATCTGGACGCAGGAATCAAATGTACATTAAGTAAGTTTGCCGACGATACTAAACTAGGAGGAGCTGTGGACTCCCTCGAGGATAGAGAAGCCTTACAGAGAGATCTGGATAGACCAGAGAGCTGGGCAATCAGCAACCGTATGAAATTTAACAAGAGCAAGTGCCGGATTCTCCACCTGGGATGGGATAATCCTGCTTATACATACAGATTGGGGGACAAGAGGCTGGAGAGCAGCCCCGTGGAAAGAGATCTGGGGGTTTGGGTTGATGGCAAGTCGAATATGAGTCAACAGCATGCCCTGGCAGCCAAAAGGGCCAACCAGGTCCTGGGGTGCATCAAGCCCAGCATAGCTAGCCATACGAGGGAGGCGATTGTCCCACTCTACACTGCATTGGTGTGGCCCCACCTCGAGTACTGTGTGCAGTTTTGGGCGCCTCAAAATAAGAAGGACATCAAACTATTAGAGTGTGTCCAGAGGAGTGCGACCAAGATGGTGAAAGGTCTTGAGGGCAAGACTTATGAGGAGCGGCTGAGGTCACTTGGCTTGTTCAGCTTGGAGAAGAGAAGGCTGAGGGGACACCTCATTGCAGTCTACAACTTCCTCAAGAGGGGCAGCGGAGGGGGAGGTGCTGATCTCCTCTCTCTGGTGACCAGCAATAGGACATGAGGAAATGGAATGAAGCTGCGTCAGGGGAAGTTCAGATGGGACATTAGGAAAAGGTTCTTCACTGAGAGGGTGGTCGGTCACTGGAACAGGCTCCCCAGGGAAGTGGTCACAGCACCAAGCCTGTCAGAGTTCAAGGAGCATCTGGACGACGCTCTTAGTCATGTGATTTAGTTTTAGGTAGTCCTGCGAGGAGCAGGGAGTTGGACTCGATGTTCCTTATGGGTCCCTTCCAACTCGAGATATTCTATGATTCTATGATTCTGTAATTCAATACGTAGGATGTGTATACCCAACTGTAGAATAGCATCACTTAAACTGGAAATAATAGGGCAGATTACTATAGGAAAATATTTATAAAATACTGCACACTAATCCCTCAGCCAATATATATAAACAAACAGCTAAGTTCAGTTGACTTTCAAAATATTATGTAAAGTTAATTTATCTAATAATCTTTTGCATAACATGCCAGTTCATCTTTCACACTATCACAACTCACCTGTCACAGCCCATAGTAGCTCATTAGAGATTTATACATCAGTTCATATAGACATTTATAGTGGAGCTATAGAAAAATGTGTGAAACATACAGAATTTACACAATGTGTCCAGAAATGCATATTCCATATGTATGCTAATAATTGGAGAGTGGAACTTGATGCTTGATGCAACATGCACTATTTTATTGAATGTTACAGATCTACAAACATGACTTTATAATGTGATGTTAAAACTGTCCTGTAACATTTATTAATAATATCATGTCACAACCATACTGGATTATACATGGGACATATGGAGAGAGATGTGTGTGTGTGTATATATATTCAATTGTCATTTGATACAGAATGTCGTATGGCACATGCTATAGTTACACAATGATGGATGATAATACTTTTACTCTCACTAAAAGGTCATAATAGTACTGGGAGTGGGAAATTTAGTCCCATTGCAAGGAATGGGTGTTTTACCATCAGATTAAAAAAAGGGGAAGTTTGATGCAATGTGTAAAAAAACAGGTGAGGATAAAATAATCTAACATCCATCATAATATATTCTATAGACACCCTATTGTAGAATAAATGGGAAACATTCAGGAAAAGTAGCGTTCTGACATCTTGCAATCACACTTTTAACATCTGAATTTACATTTTGTATATATACTGGAAAATTTTAAGAGGTAAATAAAGTGTCCTGTTTCATTTTACCTGGAATATGTGTTCCAGATGAATAAAGTGCTGCATCCTAAACATTTATACAGATTCTAGGTTTGGCAAATTCCTTCACCCTGACAAACTAAGCAATGAAATATACCCCTGAGGAGAGCCCGACACCTTCAACTAATTCACTACTCACTGTTGAGGGATTTTTTAATGAATTTGAAATTCCTCTCGAATGGGCTGATAACATCATGGGGGTGGAAGAGCCCATGAACAGTTTTAGGAGACATTCATAAAAGTAAAAAAGAAAACAAAGCAAGAAAATCCCCCCAAACCCACTAAGGAAAGATAGATTTGGAGAAGCCTTAGGAAAAGGCTGCTAGCAAAAGTTGGCAAATTTGAAGCAGATTGTTAAATGCAAGTTCCTTTGTCCCTGGGCGGTCACAAGCATGCTTTATAATGCATGCCACCATGTGACCATAATGGTGTCACCATGTGACTCTAAAGCTGCACATGGACTCTTGACAGAGTTTAGCTCATTGAAAGCCTGATTAAATAAAAAAAGGAACACATCAGAGCAGGAAGTATGAAACACATTCTGTTTAACGTCACCATGTTGCATTACTTTATTTTATGAACTTTCCAAAAAAAATGAGTTGGTGCCTAAAGGGTTTTTAATTTCTTTGCCCCTTTTCTTCAAGTGGATTATTTTTATGTCGGGATTTGTTGCCCTTCAGAGTTAACTCTCATATAGTGCTCAGAGTCTCCCAGGGTGAGATCCTAGTGAGAAAATGTCAGCCTACATTTTCAAAGCTGCCTTAGAGATTTGGAAGATAATTCCCATTTAAACAAATGGGAAATATGTACCCTAGTTACATGTGTTCATTTAATAACAAAAAAGACCTGGATCTACATAGATGTTAGTCATTTTTGAGATATTTTAATTTTTAATAGCACTAGCTTCAAATCTTTTCACCTTTAAAAGTTTTCCCCTCATAAATATGTGAAATTGTGATCCAATTGCTATTTATGCTTCTCCACCTTTTCCGTATCTTCTGCATACCCTTCCCTGTCTGACCACTGTGATATCTTTTCATGAGAAGTTTGAAACTCCTGTTGACACTGTGAACCCAGGTTTACAACTGGAACATAGGTGGAGTCAGTGGAGTTATTACTGACCTCACAGAATCACAGAATCACTGAGGTTGGAAGGGATCTCTTGAGATCCTCTAGTCCAACCCCTCTGCTCAAGCAGGGTTAGCTAGAGCAGGTTGCCCAGGACCGTGTCCAGTCGGGTTTTGAATATCTCCAAGGATGGAGACTCCACAACCTCTATGAACAACCTGTGCCAGTGTCTGACATAGAAAAAAAGTGTTTTCTTGTGTTCAGATGGAATTTCATGTGTTTTAATTTGTGCCCATTGTCCTGTCACTGGGTAGTACTGAGAAGAGTCTGGCTCCCTCATCTTCATTCTCTCCCATCAGGTATTTATGCACATTGATGAGATGCCCCCCGAGCCTTCTCTTCTCCAGGCTGAACAGTCCCAGTTCCCTCCCTCATATGAAAGATGCTCCAGTCCCTTAATAGTCTTAGTGGCCACATACTGGACTTGCTCCAGTAAGTCCATATAATTCTTGTACTAGGGAGCTCAGAACTGAATCCAGTACTCCAGATGTGGCCTCACTAGTGCTGAGTAGAGAGGAAGGAGAAACTCCCTCAACCTGCTGGCAACACTATTCCTCCCCAGGTGCAGGACTTGGTATTTCCCCTTGTTGAATTTCATGAGATTCCTCTCAGCCCAGTTCTCCAGCCTGTCAAGGTCCCTCTGAATGGCAGCACAACCCCCTGGTGTATCAGCCACTACTCCCAGTTTTGTATGATGTGCAAACTTGCTGAGGGTGCACTCTGTCCTATCATCCAGGTCATTAATGAAGATGTTGAACAGTATTGGTCCCAGTATCAATCCCTGGGGTACCCCACTAGTTACTTGCCTCCAACTGAACTTTCTGCCACTGCTCACAACCCTCTAGGCCCAGCTGTTCAGCCAGTTTTCAGTTCACCTCACTGTCCACTTATCTAATCTGTACTTTGTCAGCTTGTCTATGATGATGTTATGGGAGACAGCGTCAAAAGTCTTGCTGAAGTCAAGGTAAACAACATCCACTGCTCTCCCCTCATCCACAAAGCTAGTCACTTCATTGTAGAAGGCTATCAGGTTGGTTAAGCATGATTTCCCCTTCATGAATCCATGCTGACTACTCACAATCACCTTGTTGTCCTTCATGTGTTTGGAAATGCTTTCCAGAAGGATTTTCTCCATCACCTTCCCAAGGATTGATATGAGGCTGACTGGCCTGTAGTTCTCTGGATCTTCCTTCTTGCCCTTCTTGAAGATAGGAGTGACATTTGCTCTCTTCCAGTCTTCAGGAACCTCTCCCAATCACCATGACCATTCAAAGATGATCGAGAGTGGCCTGACCATGACATCAGCCAGCTCCCTCAGCACTTGTGGGTGCAATCTGTCAGGCCTCATGGACTTGGGTAACCCTTTAGGTCATGAAACCTGGAGCCCTCTTTGCTCCAGGGCCATATTCCCTGAGATTCTTCCAAGCAGAACTCTGAAGTGGTTGAAGTCCGTTCTGAAATCCAGGGCTGTGGTCCTTTTTGCCCTGCTCCCTCCTCTCAGGATCCTGAACTGCACCATCTCATGGTCACTGCAGCCAAGGTTGCCTCCGACTTTCACATCCCTCAGCAGTTCTTCCTTGATTCAGGTCCAGTAGAGCACCTCTTCTTGTTGGCTCCTCGATCACCTGTGTCAGGAAGTTGTCATCAATGCACTCTAGAAACCTCCTAGATTGCTTGAGCCCCGCTGTCGTCTCCTTCCAGCAGATGGTTCAAGTTCCCCATAAGGACCAGGGCCTGTGAATGTGAGGCTTCTTCCAGTTGTCTGAAGAAAGCCTCACCTACTTCTTCAACCAAAACCCTATAACTACACTACAAGTCAGATATATTTTCTCCTACTAAAATGCATGGTGTGTGATATGCTGCTGAATAGTGGAAGCATACTTGCAATTGATAGCTTTTGCTGTTAACAGATACCTCAAGTTACACTTTGGGTCTTTAACTTACCTTAAAAGCATAAATCTGTATTTTATATATTCCAGTATTCTGCCAAGAACATTTTTCCTTTAAGCAGCTGTCCTGGTTTCGGCAGGGATAGAGTTAATTTCCTTTCTAGTAGCTGGTACCAGCCAAGGACTTTTCAGCTTCCATTGCTCTACTGACTGAGAAGGCTGCAGGTGCACAAGAAGCTGGGAGGGGGCACAGCCAAACTGGCCAAAGGGACATTCCATACCATGTGACGTCATGCGCAGTACATAAACTGGGGAAAGCTGGCCGGGGGGGCCGCTGCTCGGGGACTGGCTGGGCATCGGTCGGCGGGTGGTGAGCAATTGTACTGTGCATCACTTGCTTTGTGTATTATTATTATTATCATATTATTATTATCATTTTATTTCAATTATTAAACTGTTTTTATCTCAACCCACGAGTTTTTCTAACTTGTGCTCTTCCAATTCTCTCCCCCATCCCACCGGGTGGCGGGGGGAGTGAGCGAGCGGCTGCGTGGTGCTTAGTTGCCGACTGAAATTAAACCACGACAGTCCTTTTTGGCGCCCAACGTGGGGCTCGAAGGGTTTGAGATAATAAAAGGTTAACCGGAGTGTATTAAAGAACTTGTATCTGTTAGTAGTTGTGGGTCACAATGTTGGTTTCTCTGTTCTCGATTTTAATTTGTATAATCTGCATCGCGCTCTTTTTCCTGCTGTACATGTTAAAGATTGGTGTTGGGTTTTGCAGTTTGCTGTGGTCTGCAGTGAATAGTAATGTCTCGCTTGTGAGGTTTGTTTTTAGAACATTGACCTTGACCTTAGTGTGGTATGTAAACTTCGCAATGAAGCCGTTACTGTACCACGGATACCATTTCGTGGAGACAACTAGCAATTGCAGTAACTTTTCTGAGAGTTTTTTTACGGAGGAAATACAGAATGGCAGTGTCACTACCTTCTTCTATGATGTTTCCTCCTTCATTACAGTAACTGTTCAGTATTTTGAGCATCCTTGGGCAGTTAAGATACTTCTATTAATACTTCTTGGGAATATTGATTCGGTTTTGTCTAAAGTTGGTAAGCAATTTAAGAATATCATCCAGAGATCTGCCCCAAGGCTGAATAGTTATGAGTGGCAGGGTGTGTGGGACAAGATGGGCAAGTACCTAGGCCAATGGGCACCCCCAGTGTTTTGGAACTTCACCCCTGAGCAAGTGCAGAATCCTGAAAAGTTAGTAGAATATTTGGAAAAAATATGCTGTCACCCTGGCAACTCCAGAGAGATGCAGATCATTGCAACGTGCTGGGGCCTGGCCCATGCCTACCGAGCCCTGTTCAACACCATTCAGTACCCTCAAAGGGAATAGAAGGTCTCTGGCTCTGACAGTAAAACGACACGCACTGCGGCCACTCAGACCCAGGCAACGCGCCCTGCGGCCACTCCGACCCCAGCAACATGCCGTGCAGCCACTCAGACCCCGGCAACAGGCCCTGCAGCCACTCAGACCCCAGCAACATGCACTGCAGCTACCCTGATGCCGGCAACAGGCCCTGCGGCCACTCAAACCCGGGCAACACGCACTACGGCCACTCCAACCCCGGCGACATGCACTGCGGCCACTCCAACCCCGGCGACATGCACTGAGGCCACTCCAACCCCGGTAACATGCACTGCAGCCACTCCAACCCCAGCGACATGCACTGCGGCCACTCCAACCCTGGCAACAGGCCCTGCGGCCACTCATACTCCGGTGACATGCACTTGCACAGCGGCCACTCCAACCCCGGCGACATGCACTGCGGTAACTCCAACCCCGGCGACATGCACTGCGGCCACTCCAACCCCGGCAACAGGCCCTGTGGCTGAACCAAAGAACCAGCCTGTGCCGGTATCAGTCGCCCCTGTACAGAAGAAGAAATTTTGGAAGCGGAAGTCGGCTCGTTTAGTAAGGGAGGAAGAAGCTTCTTCTAAAAGGGAACCGGAGGAAGAACTGTACGAGTACCCTGGAGAAGGGCCATCACGAGAACGGGAGGAGGAGAGCCGGCCGCTGACCGGGGAGGAGGAAGAGGAAGAACTCATAAACGAGGCAGTGACCACCCGATCTCTATCCCTGAGTGAGCTGCGAGATATACGAAAAGATTTCAGCCGTCGTCCAGGTGAGCATATTGTCACCTGGCTGCTCTGATGCTGGGATAATGGGGCCAGTAGCCTGGAATTAGAGGGTAGGGAAGCCAAGCAGCTGGGATCCCTTTCTAGGGAAGGGGGCATTGATAAAGCAATTAGAAAAGGGACACGTATCCTCAGCCTTTGGAGGCGACTCTTGTCAAGCGTGAAGGAAAGGTATCCCTTTAAGGAAGATGTCATATGTCGCCCAAGCAAGTGGGCCACCATGGAGAAGGGTATCCAGTTTCTGAGAGAATTAGCTGTGCTGGAGGTGATTTATGATGACCTGAACAATGAACAACTACCCAAAGATCCAGACGAAGTCAAGTGCACACGACCCATGTGGCGGAAGTTTATAAGGAGCTCACCATCGTCATACGCCAATTCATTGGCAGTGATAACCTGGAAAGATGGAGAGGAACAAACGGTGGATGAATTGGCTGGTCAACTCCGGCAATATGAAGAATCTCTCTTCCTCCCTTGTCTCGGCTGTGGAGAAATTGTCCGAAAAACTGTCCCGGGAGATCCAGCAACTCAGAGAGGATAGGTCCTACTCCTCACCTGTACGGACCAGTATCTCGGCCATTAGGAGTCAGCATTCTTTTGCTCAAGAGAGAGAGTATAAGGGGTACACACCACGGGGCACCCTATGGTTTTATCTGCGTGACCACGGAGAGGACATGAGGAAGTGGGATGGGAAACCTACCGCAGCCCTAGGGGCACGGGTACGCGAATTGCAAGGGAAAACAATCACAGAAAGAGGTTCTTCCAGGAAAATTGCTGCTCCAGTTTCCAGTGGGCAGTTCCCCAGAGAGAGTAGAAGGGCTGATCTTACTCTTGATCTTAATGAAGAAACTTCTGACTCGTACGTACAAGAAATGAGAAATGAGTACTGTGATGAGGATTAGAGGGGCCCTGCCTCCAGCCAGGGGGAGGAAAGGGACAACCGGGTTTACTGGACTGTGTGGATTCGGTGGCCTGGCACATCAGACCCACAGAAGTATAAGGCTCTCGTGGACACCGGTGCACAGTGTACCCTAATGCCATCAAGCTATATAGGGGCAGAACCCATCTGTATTTCTGGGGTGACGGGGGGATCCCAACAGCTAACTGTATTGGAAGCCGAAGTGAGTCTAACTGGGAATGGGTGGCAGAAGCACCCCATTGTGACTGGCCCAGAGGCTCCGTGCATCCTTGGCATAGACTACCTCAGGAGAGGGTATTTCAAGGACCCAAAAGGGTACCGGTGGGCTTTTGGTATAGCTGCCTTGGAGATGGAGGAAATTAAACAGCTGTCCACCTTGCCTGGTCTCTCAGAGGACCCCTCTGTTGTGGGGTTGCTGAAGGTCGAAGACCAACAAGTGCCAATCGCTACCACCACGGTGCACCGGCGGCAATATCGCACCAACCGAGAGTCCCTGATTCCCATTCATGAGCTGATTCGTCGACTGGAGAGCCAAGGAGTGATCAGCAAGACCCGCTCACCCTTTAACAGTCCCATATGGCCAGTGCGGAAGTCTAATGGAGAGTGGAGACTAACAGTAGACTATCGTGGCCTAAATGAAGTCACACCACCGCTGAGTGCTGCTGTGCCAGACATGCTAGAACTTCAATACGAACTGGAGTCAAAGGCAGCCAAGTGGTATGCCACAATTGATATCGCTAATGCGTTTTTCTCAATCCCTTTGGCAGCGGAGTGCAGGCCACAATTTGCTTTCACTTGGAGGGGCGTCCAGTACACCTGGAACCGACTGCCCCAGGGGTGGAAACACAGCCCCACCGTTTGCCATGGACTGATCCAGACTGCACTAGAACAGGGTGGAGCTCCAGAACACCTGCAATACATTGATGATATCATCGTGTGGGGCAACACAGCAGGAGAAGTTTTTGAAAAAGGGAAGGAAATAGTCCAAATCCTGCTGAAGGCCGGTTTTGCCATAAAACAAAGTAAGGTCAAGGGACCTGCACAGGAGATCCAGTTTTTAGGAATAAAATGGCAAGATGGACGTCGTCAGATCCCAATGGATGTGATCAGCAAAATAACAGCCATGTCTCGACTAACTAGCAAAAAGGAAACACAATCTTTCTTAGGCGTCGTGGGTTTCTGGAGAATGCACATTGCAAATTACAGAATGATTGTAAACCCTCTCTATCAAGTGACCCAGAAGAAGAATAATTTCAAATGGGGCCCTGAGCAACGACAAGCTTTTGAACAAATTAAACGGGAGGTAGTTCATGCAGTAGCCCTGGGGCCAGTCCGGGCAGGGCAAGAGGTAAAAAATGTGCTCTATACCGCAGCCGGGGAGAATGGCCCTACCTGGAGCCTCTGGCAGAAAGCACCAGGGGAGACTCGAGGTCGACCCCTAGGGTTTTGGAGTCGGGGATACAGAGGATCCGAGGCCCGCTATACTCCAACTGAAAAAGAGATATTGGCAGCATATGAAGGGGTTCGAGCTGCTTCAGAAGTGATCGGCACTGAAGCACAGCTCCTCCTGGCACCCCGACTGCCGGTGCTAGGCTGGATGTTCAGAGGGAGGGTCCCCCGTACACATCATGCAACTGATGCTACATGGAGTAAGTGGGTCGCACTGATCACACAACGGGCTCGAATAGGAAACCCCAGTTGCCCAGGAATCCTGGAAGTGATCATGGATTGGCCAGAGGGCAAAGATTTTGGAATATCGCCAGAGGAGGAGGTAAAGCGTGCTGAAGAGGCCCCAATGTGTAATGAACTACCAGAAAATGAGAAGCAATATGCCCTGTTCACTGATGGGTCCTGTCGTATTGTGGGAAAACATTGGAGGTTGAGGGCTGCTGTATGGAGTCCTATGCGACAAGTTGTAGAAACTGCTGAAGGAGAAGGTGAATCGAGCCAATTTGCAGAAGTAAAGGCCATCCAGCTGGCTTTAGACATTGCTGACCGAGAAAAGTGGCCAGTGCTCTATCTCTATACTGACTCATGGGTGGTGGCAAATGCCCTGTGGGGGTGGTTGCAGCAATGGAAGCGCAGCAACTGGCAGCGCAGAGGCAAACCCATCTGGGCTGCCGCATTGTGGCAAGATATTGCTGCCCGGGTGGAGAACCTGGTTGTAAAAGTCCGTCACGTAGATGCTCACGTACCCAAGAGTCGGGCCACTGAAGAACATCAAAACAACCAGCAGGTGGATCAGGCTGCTAAGATTGAAGTGGCTCAGGTGGATCTGGACTGGCAACATAAGGGTGAATTATTTATAGCTCGGTGGGCCCATGACACCTCAGGCCACCAAGGAAGAGATGCAACATACAGATGGGCTCGTGATCGAGGGGTGGACTTGACCATGGACACTATAGCCCAGGTTATCCATGAATGCGAAACATGCGCTGCAATCGAGCAAGCCAAGCGGTTAAAGCCTCTCTGGTATGGAGGACGATGGCTGAAATATAAATATGGGGAGGCCTGGCAGATCGATTATATCACACTCCCACAAACCCGCCAAGGCAAGCGCCACGTGCTTACAATGGTGGAGGCAACCACCGGATGGCTGGAAACATATCCCGTGCCCCATGCCACTGCCCGGAACACTATCCTGGGCCTTGAAAAGCAAGTCCTATGGCGACATGGCACCCCAGAAAGAATTGAGTCAGACAATGGGACTCATTTCCGAAACAACCTCATAGACACCTGGGCCAAAGAGCACGGCATTGAGTGGGTGTATCACATCCCCTATCATGCACCAGCCTCTGGGAAAATTGAACGATACAATGGACTGTTAAAGACTACATTATGAGCAATGGGTGGCGGGACGTTCAAACATTGGAATGCGCATTTAGCAAAGGCCACCTGGTTAGTCAACACGAGGGGATCTGCCAATCGAGAAGGCCCTGCCCAGTCAGAACTTTTACGTACTGTAGATGGGAATAAAGTCCCTGTAGTGCACATAAAAAATATGCTGGGGAAAACAGTCTGGGTTATTCCTGCCTCAGGCAGAGGCAGACCCATCCGTGGGATTGCTTTTGCTCAAGGACCTGGGTGCACTTGGTGGATAATGCGGAAGGATGGGGAAGTCCGATGTGTACCTCAAGGGGATTTGATTTTGGGTGAGAATAGCCAATGATCTGAATTATGTGATGTTAAGTACTAATTATAGTTATAGTAGTTATACTAATAATACACAGATATACTAATCATACTAATAATATTATATGCCATACTAATGTTATTACAATAAGAATCACCCAGACTAATGAAGAATAACTTCAGTGAAACCAAGCAAATCACAGTGATGATGGTACCAGAACTGACTTCAACATGAAACAATCCAACACCACATACCATCTCCATTTTTCCTGCCCTGAAAGATTATTATGACAGATGGAGCCCAAAGTCATGGACTAAATGAACTCACCGAACATTTTAGAGGGATGGCCCACAGATGAAGGGAATGATATCTCTGTGTGTGTGTGTGTGTGTATATATATATATATAAAAAAAAAAAAAGGGGTGGTGATTAATGAAAATGTACTGGAAAATATGAGACTTGAGCATGATGCAGATGGTATAGAATAAGGGGTGGATATTGTCCTGGTTTCGGCAGGGATAGAGTTAATTTCCTTTCTAGTAGCTGGTACAGTGTTTTGGATTTAGGATGAGAACAAAGTTGATGACGCACCGATGTTTTAGTTGTTGCTAGGTAATGCTTACACTAGCCAAGGACTTTTCAGCTTCCCATGCTCTACCGACTGAGAAGGCTGGAGGTGCACAAGAAGCTGGGAGGGGGCACAGCTAAACTGGCCAAAGGGACATTCCATACCATGTGACGTCATGCTCAGTACATAAACTGGGGAAAGCTGGCCGGGGGGGCCGCTGCTCGGGGACTGGCTGGGCATCGGTCGGCGGGTGGTGAGCAATTGTACTGTGCATCACTTGTTTTGTGTATTATTATTATTATCATATTATTATTATAATTTTATTTCAATTATTAAACTGTTTTTATCTCAACCCACGAGTTTTTCTAACTTGTGCTCTTCCAATTCTCTCCCCCATCCCACCGGGTGGGGGGGAGTGAGCGAGCGGCTGCGTGGTGCTTAGTTGCTGACTGAAATTAAACCACGACAGCAGCTTCAGTCTAATTCAGTTAATCTGAATTCAGACTGCTTGATAAACCTTGTATACTTTGAAATGTTCAAATACAGCCATGTCCTCTTAAAAAAAAGCTATATATTTTTAGGTGAGGGAAAGATATGAAAAATCAGCAGCTCAAATGGAACAGTAAGAAGAACCTGGTAGCAACTTGGTAGGTAAACCTCCACATTTCTGCCCAGAGGAGTTGTAGATGCCCCATCTTTGGAAGTGTTCAAGGTCAGGTTGGATGGGACTTTTAGCAACCTCATCTAGTGAAAGATGTCCCTGCCCAAGGCAGAGGGGCTGGACTAGATGATCTTTAAAGGTCCCTTCCAACCCAAACAATTCTATGATTCTATGATTCTATAATTCTATGATTTTGTATAATCATAGAATCATAGAATCATAGAATCATTGAGGTTGGAAAAGACCTCTAAGATCATCGAGTCCAACCGTCAACCCAACACCACCAGGCCCACTAAACCATGTCCCTAAGCGCCTCATCTACACGTCTTTTAAATACCTCCAGGGATGGGGACTCCACCACTTCCCTGGGCAGCCTGTTCCAATGTTTCACCACTCTTTCAGTAAAGAAATTTTTCCTTACATCCAATCTAAACCTCCCCTGCCGCAACTTGAGGCCATTTCCTCTCGTCCTATCGCTTGTTACTTCGGAGAAAAGACCAACACCCACCTCGCTACAACCTCCTTTCAGGTAGTTGTAGAGAGCGATGAGGTCTCCCCTCAGCCTCCTTTTCTCCAGGCTGAACAGTCCCAGTTCCCTCAGCCGCTCCTCATAAGACTTGTTCTCCAGACCCCTCACCAGCCTCGTTGCCCTTCTCTGGACACGCTCCAGCACCTCAACGTCCTTCTTGTAGTGAGGGGCCCAAAACTGAACACAGTATTCGAGGTGCGGCCTCACCAGGGCCGAGTACAGGGGCACAATCACTTCCCTACTCCTACTGGCCACACTATTTCTGATACAGGCCAGGATGCCATTGGCCTTCTTGGCCGCCTGGGCACACTGCCGGCTCATGTTCAGCCGGCTGTCGACCAACACCCCCAGGTCCTTCTCTGCTGGGCAGCTTTCCAGCCACTCTTCCCCAAGCCTGTAGCGCTGCATGGGGTTGTTGTGGCCGAAGTGCAGGACCCGGCACTTGGCCTTGTTGAACCTCATACAGTTGGCCTGGGCCCATCCATCCAGCCTGTCCAGGTCCCTCTGCAGAGCCTTCCTACCCTCGAGCAGATCAACACTCCCACCCAACTTGGTGTCGTCTGCAAACTTACTGAGGGTGCACTCAATCCCCTCATCCAGATCATCGATAAAGATATTGAACAAGACCGGCCCCAGTACTGAGCCCTGGGGAACACCGCTCGTGACCGGCCGCCAACTGGATTGAACTCCATTCACCACAACTCTCTGGGCCCGGCCGTCCAGCCAGTTTTTGACCCAGCGCAGAGTCCACCTGTCTAAGCCGTGAGCCGCCAGCTTCTCTAGGAGAATGCTGTGGGAGACAGTGTCAAAGGCCTTGCTGAAGTCCAGGTAGACCACATCCACAGCCTTTCCCTCATCCACTAGGCGGGTCACCTGGTCATAGAAGGAGATCAGGTTGGTCAAGCAGGACCTGCCTCTCATGAACCCGTGCTGGCTAGGCCGGATCCCCTGGTTGTCCCGCTCATGCCTTGTGAGCGCCCTCAAGATGAGCCGCTCCATAATCTTCCCCGGCACCGAGGTCAGGCTGACAGGCCTGTAGTTCCCCGGATCCTCCTTCCGGCCCTTCTTGTGGATGGGCGTCACATTGGCAAGCCTCCAGTCTTCCGGGACCTCCCCCGTTAACCAGGACTGCTGATAAATGATGGAGAGTGGCTTGGCAAGCACCTCCGCCAGCTCCCTCAGCACTCTCGGGTGGATCCCATCCGGCCCCATAGACTTGTGAGTGTCCAGGTGGCATAGCAGGTCATTGACTGCTTCCTCCTGGATTACGGGGGGTTCATCCTGCTCGCCGTCCCCGTCTTCCAGCTCGGGGGGCCGAGTACCCTGAGGATAACTGGTCTGCCTGTTAAAGACTGAGGCAAAGAAGGCATTGAGTACCTCAGCCTTTTCCTCATCCTCAGTGACAATGTTCCCCCTTGCATCCAATAAAGGATGGAGATTCTCCTTGGCTCTCTTCTTGTCATTAATATATTTGTAAAAACTTTTTTTGTTGTCTTTAACGACAGCGGCCAGATTGCGTTCTAGCTGGGCTTTTGCCTTTCTCATTTCCTCTCTGCACGACCTAACGAGATCCCTGTACTCTTCTTGAGTCGCCTGCCCCTTCTTCCACAAGCGGTAAACTCTCCTTTTTTTCCTGAGTCCCAGCAAGAGCTCCCCGTTCAGCCAGGCCGGTCGTCTTCCCCGCCCATTCTTCTTACGGCGTACAGGGACAGCCTGCTCCTGCGCCTTTAAGACTTCCTTCTTGAAGATCGTCCAGCCTTCCTGGACCCCTTTGCCCTTCAGGACCGTCTCCCACGGGACTCTCTCAACCAGCGTCCTGAACAGGCCAAAGTCCGCCCTCCGGAAGTCCATGGTTGCAGTTTTGCTGCCCCCCCTCCTTACTTCACCAAGAAGCGAGAATTCTATCATTTCATGGTCGCTAAGCCCAAGACGGCCTCCGACCACCACATCTCCCACCAGTCCTTCTCTGTTAGTAAACAGCAGGTCGAGCGAGGCACCTCCCCTGGTAGGCTCACTTACCAGCTGTGTCAGGAAGTTGTCTTCCACACACTCCAGGAACCTCCTAGACTGCTTCCTCTCTGCCGTGTTGTATTTCCAGCAGACATCCGGGAAGTTGAAGTCCCCCACGAGAACAAGGGCTAGCGATTGAGAGACTTCTGCCAGCTGCTTATAGAACGCTTCATCCGCCCCTTCATCCTGGTTGGGTGGTCTATAACAGACTCCCAGCAGGATATCTGCCTCGTTGGCCTTCCCCCTCATCCTTACCCATAGACACTCAACCGTACCATCATCACAATCGTTGAGCTCTATACAATCAAAACACTCCCTAACATACAGGGCCACCCCACCGCCTCTCCTTCCTCGCCTGTCCCTTCTGAAGAGTCTGTAGCCATCCATTGCAGCACTCCAGTCGTGAGAGTCACCCCACCATGTTTCTGTGAGGGCGACTAAGTCATATCTCTCCCGCTGCACAATGGCTTCCAGCTCCTCCTGCTTGCCGCCCATGCTGCGTGCATTGGTGTATATGCACTTGAGCTGGGCTATCGATTTCGCCCCCGGCATTGGCACGCCACCCCTCGGCTCATCTCTAGCGAGCCTGGTTTTATCCCCTTCCCCCTTCGAACCTAGTTTAAAGCCCTCTCAATGAGCCCTGCCAATTCATGAGCCATGATCCTTTTTCCCTTGTGAGACAGCTGGACTCCGTCTGTCACCAGCAGGCCCGGTGCCATGTAAACCTCCCCATGATCAAAAAAGCCAAAATTCCTCTGACGGCACCAGCCCCTGAGCCACGCGTTGATCAGGTGTGTTTTCCTGCTCCTTTCGGTATCCTTCCCTGCCACTGCAGGGATAGAGGAAAACACTACCTGTACTCCCGATCCTTGAACCAGTCGCCCCAGTGCCCTGAAGTCCCTTTTGATCGCTGCAGGACTTCTCTCCACAACCTCATCACTGCCAGCCTGTATAACCAGCAGCGGGTAGTAGTCAGAAGGCCGTACCAAACCAGGGAGCTTCCTAGTGATGTCTCTGACCCGGGCCCCAGGGAGGCAGCAGACTTCCCTGTGGGACGGGTCCGGTCGGCATATCGGGCCCTCTGTTCCCCTCAGAAGGGAATCGCCTATGACAATTACCCTCCTTTTTTTCTTAGCAGCGGCAGTCGTAATGCGTGGGGCTGACTGCCTCACCCTAGGCGACCCCCCGGATGGACCTTCGTCTACATCCTCGCTTGCCTTGCCCTCAAGTTCCAGGGCCCCATATCTGTTGTGTAAAGGCAACCGGGAAGGTGAGGGAGGCCGGGCAGGGGTTCGCCTGGCACCCCGAGCAGGGACCCGTTTCCATCCCCCCCCGTCGCTTAGGTCCCCTCTTTCTACCTGGTGGCAAGAAGGCAGGGGATCCTCTGCTTCTCGCGGAGCCTCCTTCTGCTGCCTCTGCCTCAGGGATGGTAGGGTGCGGCTCCACCAATCTATCTCCCTCTCACACTCCCGGATACTCCTCAACCTTTCCACCTCCTCCTTCAGCTCTGCCACCAGGCCGAGCAGATCATCCACCTGGTCACACCACACACAGGTGTTGTCTCTGCTGCCCTCCGGCACAGCTGACAGGCTCAGGCACTCCCTGCAGCCAGAGACCTGGACAGCTGTATGCTTGCGTGTGAGCTCCATCTGGGTCGCCACATTCCTTCTGGCGACGGCTTTCGGCCGAGTGGAAACCATAGCCGGTCCTCTTCTCGGAAGCCGACGATTACCAGTTGAGTTGACCTCTAGAGCCGGGAGTGGGGCTGCGCCTTGCCCGCTCGCCTTCCCTGCACGCCCTGCCTGCACGAACTGCCGCGCAAACTGCCGCGCCACGCCCTTCTGACGCGCCACGTCCTGTTTGCCCGCCCTGTTCGTCGCGCTCCCTGGAGCTGCTCTTGTAAGTGAGGGGGTTTGGCCGCCGCCCCTCTTGTCCCCGCCCACGCTGAGTCAGAGCTGCCGCTCGTCAGGAACACCCTCCTCCGGCTCGGGGAATGGCGGGGCTGGGGCTCCCTCTCGCTCCCTGCGCTTTTCCTTTTCGCGGGTTTGGCCGCGGTTTTTTGCCGCTTCAGGAAGGGTCCCCCGTCGCGATCCTCCGCTCCGGAGCCCTTCGCCTCGGTGGCTTCGCTGAAATGGCGGGTACAGTGGGTTTTTAAACTGCTACCGCCCCTCTTGTCCCCGCCCACGCTGAGTCAGAGCTGCCACTCGTCAGGAACGCCCTCCTCCGGCTCGGGGAATGGCGGGGCTGGGGCTCCCTCTCGCTCCCTGCGCTTTTCCTTTTCGCGGGTTTGGCCGCGGTTTTTTGCCGCTTCAGGAAGGGTCCCCCGTCGCGATCCTCCGCTCCGGAGCCCTTCGCCTCGGTGGCTTCCAAGTAAGTAAGTAAGTAAGTAATTAAACAGAACAGTGAGAACCTGACGATATTACTGTGTTCTGCTCTGATCATCCTAGCAGCAGATTGCTACTGTTCCATCACATCTTTTGTTTAGTGAGACAACATATCGATGACAAATGTGGTAAAAAAATAATTATATGCTATTCAGCTTAATTGCACTCTTCCTGAGCTTGTTCAGCTGTGCTAGAATCTAGAATGACTGTTTTATACAGGAAATCACTGGATATTTTACCATAAATTCTTCCCCTATTTAAGTTGCAGTACAAAAGGCATTTGTTGTGGTTTAACCATGGCCGGCAACTAAGCACTACACAGCTGCTCACTCACTTCCCCCATAGTGGGATGGGGGAAAGAATTGGAAGGGTAAAAATGAGAAAGAAACTTGTGGGGTGAGATAAAAAGTTTAACAGGTAAAGCAAAAGCCACACGCGCAAGCAAAGCAAAGTAAGGAATTCATTCACTACTTCCCATTGGCAGCCAGGTGTTCAGCTATCTCCAGGAAAGCGGGGCCCCATCACATGTAATGTTGTTGTGGTTTAACCTCAGTTGGCAACTAAGCACCACACAGCTGCTCGCTCACTCCCCCCACCCCGGTGGGATGGGGGAGAGAATCTGAAGAGTAGAAGTGGGAAAACTTGTGGGTTGAGATAAGAACAGTTTAATAATTGAAATAAAGTAAAATAGTAATAATAATGATAATAACAAAAGAATATACTAAGCAAGTGATGCACAATGCAATTGCTCACTACCCGCCGACCGATGCCCAGCCAGTCCCTGAGCAGCGGCCCCCGGAGCAGCTTTTCCATAGTTTATGTACTGAGCATGACGTCACATGGTATGGAATATCCCTTTGGCCAGTTTGGGTCAGCTGTCCTGCCTGTGCCCCCTCCCAGCTTCTTGTGCACCTGCAGCCTTCTCAGTCAGTAGAGCATGGGAAGCTGAAAAGTCCTTGACTAGTGTAAACACTACCTAGCAACAACTAAAACATTGGTGTGTTATCAACATTATTCTCATCCTAAATCCAAAACACAGCACTGTACCAGCTACTAGGAAGAAAATTAACTCTATTCCAGCCGAAACCAGGACAAACGGTTGCTTGGGAAGACAAACGTCATAACTCCGAACATCCCCCCCCTTCCTTCTTCTTCCCCCAGCTTTAATTGCTGAGCATGATGTCATTTGGTATGGAATATCCCTTTGGTCAGCTGGGGTCAGCTGTCTCAGCTGTGTCCCTTCCCAAATTCTTGTGCACCCCCAGCCTACTCGCTGGTGGGGTGGTGAGAGAAGCAGAAAAGGCCTTGACTCTGTGTAAGCACTGCTCAGCAGTAACGAAAACATTCCTGTATTATCAACACTGTTTTCAGCACAAATCCAAAACATAGCCCCATATCAGTTACTGTGAAGAAATTTAACTCTGTCCCAGCCAAAACCAGCACAGCATTCCATTTCCCTTTTTGCTCTTGAAAGTAGAAACTTTTTGTTGCACTAGAAGTTAATACAAAAAGAGACAAGTAAATGGTATGGTTGTTATCTTGTTCATCTTTCTTCTTTTGCACAAGTGTGGGGATGTAAGGGATTTGGGAGAGTTTAGGTTTGTTTGCTTCCGGTTCCTACAGCAATAATAAATGCTTTTTATCAGTCATCACAATGGTGAAACAGATGAAAGAATTCAGGATTGAAGTTTAGAACATCTAACTTGTACATCTCTTTTTGCCACTTACTTCCTGCATCCCCAAAACTGGTGAATAATCATCAAAAATCTTAGGATGCCTTCTAATAAAAGGCAGATTTCTGAACCTATTAATTTATGACTTTTGACTTCATAAAACAGGGTTTGTTGTTCCTATTGTTTATTGAATTCTTCATAAAGTTTTCCTCCCTTGTTTTTTCCTTAAATGCAAATGTCAACTGGGTTAAGATGCAGTAACTCAGTGGGTGATGATGAAACTGACAACGTGCTCCCTTGACCAGTGGCTAACACCAACTGGAGTTGACATGTGATGATGTAAGGTTATTTAATTCTGCTAAGGAAAATGGACTGGAGAGCAGATGACCCTTAGACTGCCTGTGAGCTTTTTCTAGGCCTAGCTGTGCTTGCTTTCAAAGCTGTGGAAGGCTCCCATTCTTGACAGCGTCCTCATGGACAGGTTGTCCCCCTCTGCTCTCTTTCCTTGAGGACTTACTCCTCTGGAAGGGTTTTTTGCAGGCCCATTGCATTTTGCTGTCTGTCAAGTTTATTGCTGACAGAGTAGCTCTTCCGCATGTGCTGTACATACAAGATGTTGGACTCCTCTGCAGCGTAGCTGTTGGGTCGCTCTATTTTTGGAAGTGGGATGCTGTTGGCCAGCGTTGCTGTCTTGAGGAGATAAAGGGAGCCCCTTCTTGTCTCTGGTCTCAATATCTTCATGATCGGAGGTCAGGTGGCTTAGTTCTGCTTCTCTCTCTGGGTGGCAGCATCTCAAGTCCTCCACTTTGCCTCTGAGACTCCCAGGGAATGCTCATGTCTGTGTAGTCTGTAATACTTGTGTACTCTGCTGTTTTAGAATAGAATAGAATAGAACAGAACAGAACAGAGTATTTCAGTTGGAAGGGACCTACAACGATCATCTAGTCCTACTGCCTGACCACTTCAGGGCTGACCAAACATTAAAGCATGTTATTAAGGGCATTGTCCAAATGCCTCTTAAACACTGACAGGCTTGGGGCATCGACCACCTCTCTAGGAAGCCTGTTCCAGTGTTTGACCATCCTCTTGGTAAAGAAATGCTTCCTAATGTCCAGTCTAAACCTCCCCTGGCACAGCTTTGAACCATTCCCATGCATCCTATCACTGGATACCAGGGAGAAGAGATCAGCAAAAGCCACGTGCTTTGACTGGGATGCCAAAGATGCTGAAGTAGCTTTGAGATGGAGAGAACATAAAACTGTGAGATTTCATGATCAGCATTTTCTCCAGAATAAATTGTTGCAGCCAGATAACTGCTTTTAGATGGCTCTAAAGCATGATACAAGGGAGGGTCTGAATCCCAGGGGATTTGGCAGTTTGTGATTTGTGAACAGTCTGAAGAAAATGCTCTTGTTTCTATTCCACAGGTTTCCTCATAATCAAGACTCCTGCCAGAAACTCTTTCGATAAGTAAAATGGAAGAAGGTATGTGAGCTTGTAGAGCTGCATCTCCAATACCAGAATATTTATGGAGCTGTCAAGAGGCTCCGTATCAGAATGCATCTCATCCATGGCAATAACATAGATGTCTATACAAGATGAAGGCCTTCTGGATTCTGGGGCAATTGACAAAGTGCTGGTAGGGGTTAAAGGAACCTTTCCTTCTGTTGCTATGGAGTGGGAACTGCTAGCTTGATGCAGGCTTGCAGATCTTTCCTTAAAAATTCTTTCAGACTTTTCCAACCCACACTTCTTCATATTTGTTGCATAGAAAGAGTGGCTTCGCATGTGGTGCATGATTGTAGGTGACTTTAGGGACATGGACTCCTCTCCCATGGGAACTATGCTGTCTTGAAGCTTGTAAGTATTTCCTTCCTGACTATTGAAGCTACCCTACCTCACAATACGGGCTGCATTGGTACAGTCAGAGGAGGGCCTGGATTGTATCTATCTTGGTCATCACACCTCTCTATGCCAGTCAGTTTTTCTAAGGCTGTCACCATTCTTCCTACCATATCCTCCAGCTGAGAAAACCTGATATCAACAGTCTGGAGAGAGGCCTTCATGCAGTGTTCTCGCTCATTTACTTCTTCCAGTCGCATGGCCATGTTGTCTACCCTTAAAAAGGGAAAAATTAAATAGGTTAATTTCTATAAAGCAGCAATGTCCAGCTAATAGGTCACCAAAACAAATGGGAAAAAATAAGCCTTAAAATTCAAAGCCAATCTATACCATCTCACCTACTTCAAACCCTGATAAAAAGGTCCAGCAATCAAATGTTACCACTCCCTTAGGAAACTGCTCTAGTCGGGTAAATGAGCAGTGTCTGCTGCTTTTTGATTGCAACATAGAGGGGATTTGGGATGTGTACTACCCAAGGGACAGAGGATGTTACAGAAATGTTACTATGATTTGCTACCTCTCTGCTGCCAAAACTTTTATTTAGGCTGCTACAAATGAATAAAACTTAAAGCTGACATGACATGATGTGGTGGGTTGGCCCCAGCTAGCAGCCAAGTTCCCACACATCCACTTGCTCACTCCTGCTTCCCCCATCAGGACAGGGGAGAAAATAAGAAGATTTTCCCAGGCTCAGTTCACTTCAAACACCTCTCCTCCCCCCTTGTTATTGCTGCAGATGATTACATTCAGTCCCTTCAGTGAGGCAACAAGCCTGAACAAGGAGATGGGGGTCAGGATGTAGCAGTTTTTCTCTGCCACTCCTTGTTTTTCACTCTTTTCCTATGCTCTGGCGTGGGTCCTGCACAAGCTGCAGTCCCTTTGGGGGCATACCTGCTCTGGCATGGGGTCATTCACAGGCTGCAGTCCCTTCAGGGAAGTACCTGCTCCGGCATGGATACTCCACAAGCCGCAGTCCTTTCAGGGGTGTTCCTGCTCTGCCATGGAGCACCTCCTACTCCCCTGACCTTGTTATTTCCTCTGTTCTTCCCTCTGTTGTTCCCTCCTCCTCTCTCTGCACATTTTCTGCCCATTCTGAAATATGTTTCCACAGGGGCACCACAAACTCCTCTGACTGGCTCAACTTTGGCATGTGGTGGGTCTGTTGCCAAGCTATCTGGAACCAGCTGTGTCCAGAACAGGCCCCTGGCCTCTTCTCACAGAAGACACTTTTGCAGCTGCCCCTCCCCACACCATTTACACCCAATACACAATATACTGCTCTCAGTTGTGCCACAGGCAGAACTACTATGGTTAATTCCAGAATTAAATGAAGGCATGAAGGTGGGTAATATACCACAGCAGGTGGGCAACATCCCATACTTTTTTCCTGCTGTTCTCCCTAGATTTGCATCAGCTAGTGTTGTGCAGACTGAAGGAGATGATAGATAGTTTCTTTGTTCCCTGATTTATTTTTATCTCAGATACAGAGAAAAAAAGTAGCTGTTATATTGGATAAAATATCAAGTAAAGTATGTGTGCAAATTACAGAGAGGAGAACACCAATCAAACCAAATACAGTGTACAATAGGGTACACATACTAAGATTGTTCTGATACTGTGTTTGTGCTTTGTATAGTCTATGTTCATATTTTAGGGATTGAAATGACGGATTTTTGAAGTTACTTATTAGCTACCTATCATAATATATAAATGAAAATGTTAAAGTATTAATAGCTAATGATTGAGTGCGTGATTGCTCTTTAAGCTTCAAAATAGCTGTTCTACAGTGTTAATTTATCTCATTATAAAAATTTCAACAGTAAGATGAATTGTGTAATAATTTATGCGAGTGGCTTTCAACCATTTCAGTTTGCCAACTTCTAAAACTTTTCAACTGAAGGACTCATATGGAGTCCTACAATTTAACATACGGAAATTGCCTTTAGCACATATGAAATTTCTTCTCATAATTATTTTCTCCAGTAGTAGTCCCTAGGGTAGATCAGTGTTGTGGTTTAACCTTTGTAGGCAGCTAAGCCCCACACAGCTGCTCGCTCACTCCCTCCACAATGGGATGGGGGAGAGAATCAGAAGGGTAAAAGTGAGAAAACTCGTGGGTTGAGATAAAGACAGTTTAATAGGGAAAGCAAAAGCCACGCACGCAAGCAAAGCAAAACAAGGAATTCATTCACTCCTTCCCATCAGCAGGCAGGTGTTCAGCCATCTCCAGGAAAGCAGGGCTCCATCAAGCGTAACGGTTACTTGGAAAGACAAATGCCGTAACTCCGAACATCCCCCCCTTCCTTCTTCTTCCCCCAGCTTTATATGCTGAGCATGATGTCATACGGTATGGGATATGCCTTTGGTCAGTTGGGGTCAGCTGTCCCAGCTGTGTCCCCTCCCAATGTCTTGTGCACCCCCAGCCTACTCACTGGCGGGGCAGTGTGAGAAGCAGAGAAGGCCTTGACGCTGGGTAAGCACTGTTCAGCAGTAACTAAAACATTGGTTTTCATCACAAAAACTGTTTTCATCACAAACACTGTTTTCATCACAAATCCAAATTAATTTGTGGTATTCTCTTATATTAATTTGCTGTTCAATTCTGCAATCATTCATCACACAGAGCAGCATCATGTGCTGGGAGCAATCTTACTAGAAACATGATATAGTCATCATCATCCAAAGACTGTGGAATTAACAGGACACGTTCTGGAGAAATATGGTCATAAGTTGGTCCTTAAAATGTTTTAATAAATTAAATATTCTTATTGTCCCATATTGTTGAATGACACTTGTACTCACTGAATAGACAGCTAGAGCTGTGTTTCCTTCAGTCTTGACTTAAATCACTATTTCAAAATAAGAATGCACAGGTTTTGCTTTAGATTTTTTTTCCACATTTATTGGAGATACCATAAACCTTTTGGCAAATCTCATAATATCGATGTATGTTGCCTCCATTGAATCTGTGCCTTTCCTTACAGCAAGACTCTTATGCAACATATGAGAGGGCACCAAGCCATCTTAGAAGATGGGCATGAGAAGATAAAAAGAGGAGGCTACATCTAAAATGTGCATTGTGTTTTGCTGAAGCTCAAAAATTTCACATAACAAAACATGACCATGGACTATCTGAAGATGATATTCAGTAGCCAAAAAAAAAATTCATCTCAGAACTGGGAAAATGACAAAGATTTTATTTTATCAACCTTCTTAATTATGGTTTGGGAGATGATGGATTTTGCTGGCATTCATTCTACTTAGAATTATTTTTAACATTTGGACATGTATTCATCTATAATTTAATTGAACTAATGATTTCATTGGAGTAAGGCACTCTTTTCAGAAGCAGACCTCTTAACTGAATGCTACAGTTAGGTGCCCAAATCCCCTTGTGGACCTCTGTCCATTATTTAAGCATCATTTATATCTTCAAAATTCTGTTCAACTGCCACAAAGATTCTAGACACTAAAAGTCATAGAATCATAGAATCATTGAATCATTGAATCATAGAATAGTTTGGGTTGGAAGGGACCTTTAAAGATCATCTAGTTCAAATAGCCCTGCCATGGGCAGGGACATCTTCCACTAGATTAGATTGCCCAAAGCCCCATCCAACCTGGCCTTGAACACTTCCAGGGATGGGGCATCTACCACCTCTCTGGGCAACCTGTTCCAGTGTCTCACCAACCACACTGTAAAGCATTTCTTCCTTATGTATGTCCAATATAAACCTACCCTCTTTCAGTTTAAAACCATTGCTCCCTGTCCTGTCACTACAGGCCCTGGTAAAAAGTCTGTCCCCATCTTTCTTATAAACCCCCTTTATATATTGAAAGGCCGCAATTAGGTCTCCCTGGAGCCTTCTCTTCTCCAGGCTGAACAACCCCAACTCTCTCAGCCTTTCTTCAGAGAAGTGTTCCAGCCCTCTGATCATTTTCATGGCCCTCCTCTGGACCCACTCTAACAGGTCCATGTCTTTCTTATACTGGGGACCCCAGAACTGGATGCAGTACCCCAGGTGGGGTCTCACGAGAGCAGAGTAGAGGGGCAGAATCACCTCCCTTGACCTGCTGCTGGCCACACTTCTTTTGATGCAGCCCAGGATGCGATTGGCTTTCTGGGCTGCAAGCGCACATAGCCGGCTCATGTCCAATTTTTCATCCACCAGTATATTCCCCAAGTCCTTCTCTGCAGGGCTGCTCTCAATCCCTTCATCCCCCAGTCTGTATTGATATTGGGGATTGCCTTGCCCCAGGTGCAGGAATTTACACTTGGCCTTGTTGAACTTCATGAGGTTCACATGAGCCCACTTCTCAAGCCTCTCAAGGTCCCTCTGGATGGCATCCCTTCCCTCTAGCGAAACAACTGCATCACTCGGCTTGGTGTCATCCACAAACTTCCTGAGGATGCACGCAATCCCACTATGTCATTAATAAAGATATTGAACAGTACCGGTCCCAATACGGACCCCTGAGGGATGTCACTCATTACTGGTTTCCACTTGGACATTGAGTCATTGACTGAAACTCTTTGGGCATGGCCATCCAGCCAGTTCCTTATCCATCTAACAGTCCATCCGTCAAACCCATATCTCTCCAATTTAGCAGCAAGAATGTTGGGGGGGAACTGTGTCAAAGACATTACAGAAGCCCAGGTATATGACATCCGTAGCTCTTCCCTTGTCCACTGATGTAGTCACTCCATCATAGAAGGTCACCAGATTAATTAGGCACAATTTGCCCTTGGTGAAGCCATGTTGGCTGTCTAATCACCTTCCTGTCTCCCATATCTTTTGACATGTCTTCCAGGAGGATCTGTTCAATTGTCTTACAGGCCATGAAGGTGAGACTGACTGGTTGGTAGTTCCCAGGGTCCTCCTTTTTACCCTTTTTAAAAATGGGTGTGATGTTTCCCTTTTTCCAGTCACTGGGGATTTCGCCTGACTACCATGACTTTTCAAATATGGTGGAGAGCAGCTTAGCAACTACATCAGCCAATTCCCTCAGGACCCTGGGTCCCATGGAGTTGCGTATGTTCAGGTTCCTCAGATGGTCTCAAACCTGATCTTCTCCTATGATGGGTGGGACTTCATTCCCCCAGTCCCTGCTTTGAGATTCAGGGACTCGACAGATGTGGGAAGAAAAATTGCCAGTGAAAACTGAGGCAAAAAAGTTGTTGAGTACCTCAGCCTTCTCCATGTCTGTTGTCACCAGTTCTCCTGTCTCATTTATCAGACTTAAGTCAATTATAGTGGTATTCACATTGCTCATTGTAAGTTACTGTAGAATGGTTTTCTTCAAATAAAATGTATGCAGCAGTTCCCCAGCCTATAACAGGCTTTTGGAACTTTTCCTGACATTTTTTGGTAAGGCATCCCTGGTGTAAGTGGCTAGCCAGTTTTCCCAGGTGCATTGGTTTCTTTTGGTTTTTCCTTTTTTGGCGCCCAACGTGGGGCACGAAGGGTTTGAGATAACAACAGATTAACCGGAGTGTGTTAAGGAACTTATATCTGTTAGTAGTTGTGGGTCACAATGTTGGTTTCTCTGTTCTCGATTTTAATTTGTATAATCTGCATCGCGCTCTTTTTCCTGCTGTATATGTTAAAGATTGGTGTTGGGTTTTGCAGTTTGCTGTGGTCTGCAGTGAATAGTAATGTCTCGCTTGTGAGGTTTGTTTTTAGAACATTGACCTTGACCTTAGTGTGGTATGTAAACTTCGCAATGAAGCCGTTACTGTACCACGGAGACCATTTCGTGGAGACAACTAGCAATTGCAGTAACTTTTCTGAGAGTTTTTTTTCGGAGGAGATACAGAATGGCAGGGTCACTACTTTCTTCTATAATGTTTCCTCCTTCATTACAGTAATTTTTCAGTATTTTGAGCATCCTTGGGCAGTTAAGATACTTCTATTAATACTTCTTGGGAATATTGTTTCGGTTTTGTCTAAAGTTGGTAAGCAATTTAAGAATATCATCCAGAGATCTGCCCCAAGGCTGAATAATTATGAGTGGCAGGGTGTGTGGGACAAGATGGGCAAGTACCTAGGCCAATGGGCACCCCCAGTGTTTTGGAACTTCACCCCTGAGCAAGTGCAGAATCCTGAAAAGTTAGTAGAATATTTGGACAAAGTATGCTGTCACCCTGGCAACTCCAGAGAGATGCAGATCATTGCAACGTGCTGGGGCCTGGCCCATGCCTACCGAGCCCTGTTCAACACCATTCAGTGCCCTCAAAGGGAAGAGAAGGTCTCTGGCTCTGACAGTAAAACGACACGCACTGCGGCCACTCAGACCCGGGCAACAGGCCCTGCGGCCACTCAAACCCGGGCAACACGCACTACGGCCACTCCAAACCCGGCGACAGGCTCTGCGGCCACTCAGACCCCGGCGACAGGCCCTGCAGCCACTCCGACCCCGGCGACAGGCCCTACGGCCACTCCAACCCCGGCGACATGTACTGCGGCCACTCCAACCCCGGCGACATGCACTGCGGCCACTCCAACCCCGGCAACAGGCCCTGCGGCCACTCAGACTCCGGTGACATGCACTTGCACTGCGGCCACTCCAACCCCGGCGACATGCACTGCGGCCACTCCAACCCCGGCAACAGGCCCTGCGGCCACTCAGACTCTGGTGACATGCACTTGCACTGCGGCCACTCCAACCCCGGCGACATGCACTGCGGCCACTCCAACCCCGGCAACAGGCCCTGCGGCCACTCAGACTCCGGTGACATGCACTTGCACTGCGGCCACTCCAACCCCGGCGACAGGCCCTGCGGCCACTCAGACTCCGGAAATATGCACTTGCACTGCGGCCACTCCAACCCCAGCAACACGTACTGTGGCTGAACCAAAGAACCAGCCTGTGCCGGTATCAGTTGCCCCTGTACACAAGAAGAAATTTTGGAAGCGGAAGTCGGCTCATTTAGTAAGGGAGGAAGAAGCTTCTTCTAAAAGGGAACCGGAGGAAGAAGTATACGAGACAGATGACCCTAGAGAAGGACCATCACGAGAACGGGAGGAGGAAAGCCGGCCGCTGATCGGGGAGGAGGAAGAGGAAGAACTCATAAACGAGGCAGTGACCACCCGATCTCTATCCCTGAGTGAGCTGCGAGATATACGAAAAGATTTCAGCCGCCGTCCAGGTGAGCATATCGTCACCTGGCTGCTCCGATGCTGGGATAATGGGGCCAGTAGCCTGGAATTAGAGGGTAGGGAAGCCAAGCAGCTGGGATCCCTTTCTAGGGAAGGGGGCATTGACAAAGCAATTGGAAAAGGGACACGTATCCTCAGCCTTTGGAGGCGACTCCTGTCAAGCGTGAAGGAAAGGTATCCCTTTAAGGAAGATGTCATATGTCGCCCAAGCAAGTGGGCTACCATGGAGAAGGGTATCCAGTTTCTGAGAGAATTAGCTGTGCTGGAGGTGATTTATGATGACCTGAACAATGAACAGCTATCCAAAGATCCAGACGAAGTCAAGTGCACACGACCCATGTGGCGGAAGTTTATAAGGAGCGCACCATCGTCATACGCCAATTCATTGGCAGTGATAACCTGGAAAGATGGAGAGGAACAAACAGTGGATGAATTGGCTAGTCAACTCCGGCAATACGAGGAAAGTCTTTCTTCCTCCATCGTCTCGGCTGTGGAAAAACTGTCCCGGGAGATCCAGCAACTCAGAGAGGATAGGTCCTACTCCTCACCTGTACGGACCAGTATCTCGGCTATTAGAAGTAAGCGTTCTTTTGCTCAAGAGAGAGAATATAAAGGATACACACCACGGGGCACCCTATGGTTTTACCTGCGTGACCACGGAGAGGACATGAGGAAGTGGGATGGGAAACCTACTGCAGCCCTAGGGGCACGGGTACGTGAATTGCAAGGGAAAACAATCACAGAAAGAGGTTCTTCCAGGAAAATTGCTGCTCCAGTTTCCAGCGGGCAGTTCCCCAGAGAGAGTAGAAGGGCTGATCTTACTCTTGATCTTAATGAAGAAACTTCTGACTCATATTTACAAGAAATGAGAAACGAATACTGTGATGAGGATTAGAGGGGCCCTGCCTCCAGCCAGGGGGAGGAAAGGGACAACCGGGTTTACTGGACTGTGTGGATTCGGTGGCCTGGCACATCAGACCCACAGGAGTATAAGGCTCTGGTAGACACCGGTGCACAGTGTACCCTAATGCCATCAAGATATATAGGAACAGAACCCATCTATATTTCTGGGGTGACGGGGGGATCCCAACAGCTATCTGTATTGGAAGCCGAAGTGAGTTTAACTGGGAACGGGTGGCAGAAGCACCCCATTGTGACTGGCCCAGATGCTCCGTGCATCCTTGGCATAGACTACCTCAGGAGAGGGTATTTCAAGGACCCAAAAGGGTACCGGTGGGCTTTTGGTATGGCTGCCTTGGAGACGGAGGAAATTAAACAGCTGTCCACCTTGCCTGGTCTCTCGGAGGACCCCTCTGTTGTGGGGTTGCTGAAGGTCGAAGACCAACAAGTGCCAATCGCTACCACCACGGTGCACCGGCGGCAATATCGCACCAACCGAGAGTCCCTGATTCCCATTCATGAGCTGATTCGTCGACTGGAGAGCCAAGGAGTGATCAGCAAGACCCGCTCACCCTTTAACAGTCCCATAAGGCCAGTGCGGAAGTCTAATGGAGAGTGGAGACTAACAGTAGACTATCGTGGCCTAAATGAAGTCACGCCACCGCTGAGTGCTGCTGTGCCAGACATGCTAGAACTTCAGTACGAACTGGAGTCAAAGGCAGCCAAGTGGTATGCCACAATTGATATTGCTAATGCATTTTTCTCAATCCCTTTGGCAGCAGAGTGCAGGCCACAATTTGCTTTCACTTGGAGGGGCGTTCAGTATACCTGGAACCGACTGCCCCAGGGGTGGAAACACAGCCCTACCATTTGCCATGGACTGATCCAGACTGCGCTGGAACAGGGTGGAGCTCCAGAACACCTGCAATACATTGATGATATCATCGTGTGGGGCAACACAGCAGGAGAAGTTTTTGAAAAAGGGAAGGAAATAGTCCAAATCCTGCTGAAGGCCGGTTTTGCCATAAAACAAAGTAAGGTCAAGGGACCTGCACAGGAGATCCAGTTTTTAGGAATAAAATGGCAAGATGGACGTCGTCAGATCCCAATGGATGTGATCAACAAAATAACAGCCATGTCTCCACCAACTAGCAAAAAGGAAACACAATCTTTCTTAGGCGTCGTGGGTTTCTGGAGAATGCACATTCCAAATTACAGTCTGATTGTAAACCCTCTCTATCAAGTGACCCAGAAGAAGAATAATTTCAAATGGGGCCCTGAGCAACGACAAGCTTTTGAACAAATTAAACGGGAGATAGTTCATGCAGTAGCCCTGGGGCCAGTCCGGGCAGGGCAAGAGGTAAAAAATGTGCTCTATACCGCAGCCGGGGAGAATGGCCCTACCTGGAGCCTCTGGCAGAAAGCACCAGGGGAGACTCGAGGTCGACCCCTAGGGTTTTGGAGTCGGGGATACAGAGGATCCGAGGCCCGCTATACTCCAACTGAAAAAGAGATATTAGCAGCATATGAAGGGGTTCGAGCTGCTTCAGAAGTGATGGGCACTGAAGCACAGCTCCTCCTGGCACCCCGACTGCCAGTGCTGGGCTGGATGTTCAGAGGGAGGGTCCCCTGTACACATCATGCAACTGATGCTACATGGAGTAAGTGGGTCGCACTAATCACACAATGGGCTCGAATAGGAAACCCCAGTTGCCCAGGAATCCTGGAAGTGATCATGGATTGGCCAGAGGGCAAAGATTTTGGAATATTGCCAGAGGAGGAGGTAACGCGTGCTGAAGAGGCCCCAATGTATAATGAACTACCAGAAAATGAGAAGCAATATGCCCTGTTCACTGATGGGTCCTGTCGTCTTGTGGGAAAGCATCGGAGGTGGAAAGCTGCTGTATGGAGTCCTATGCGACAAGTTGTAGAAACTGCTGAAGGAGAAGGTGAATCGAGCCAATTTGCAGAAGTAAAGGCCATCCAGCTGGCTTTAGACATTGCTGACCGAGAAAAGTGGCCAGTGCTCTATCTCTATACTGACTCATGGATGGTGGCAAATGCCCTGTGGGGGTGGTTGCAGCAATGGAAGCGCAGCAACTGGCAGCGCAGAGGCAAACCCATCTGGGCTGCCGCATTGTGGCAAGATATTGCTGCCCGGGTGGAGAACCTGGTTGTAAAAGTCCGTCACGTAGATGCTCACGTACCCAAGAGTCGGGCCACTGAAGAACATCAAAACAACCAGCAGGTGGATCAGGCTGCTAAGATTGAAGTGGCTCAGGTGGATCTGGACTGGCAACATAAGGGTGAATTATTTCTAGCTCGGTGGGCCCATGACACCTCAGGCCACCAAGGAAGAGATGCAACATACAGATGGGCTCGTGATCAAGGGGTGGACTTGACCATGGACACTATAGCCCAGGTTATCCATGAATGCGAAACATGCGCTGCAATCAAGCAAGCCAAGCGGTTAAAGCCTTTTTGGTATGAAGGACGATGGTTGAAATATAAATATGGGGAGGCCTGGCAGATCGATTATATCACACTCCCACAAACCCGCCAAGGCAAGCGCCACGTACTTACAATGGTGGAGGCAACCACCGGATGGCTGGAAACATATCCCGTGCCCCATGCCACTGCCCGGAACACTATCCTGGGCCTTGAAAAGCAAGTCCTATGGCGACATGGCACCCCAGAAAGAATTGAGTCAGACAATGGGACTCATTTCCGAAACAACCTCATAGACACCTGGGCCAAAGAGCACGGCATTGAGTGGGTGTATCACATCCCCTATCATGCACCAGCTTCTGGGAAAATTGAACGATACAATGGACTGTTAAAGACTACGCTGAGAGCAATGGGTGGTGGGATGTTTAAACATTGGGATACGCATTTAGCAAAGGCCACCTGGTTAGTCAACACTCGGGGATCTGCCAATCGAGCAGGCCCTGCCCAGTCAGAACTTTTACGTACTGTAGATGGGAATAAAGTCCCTGTAGTGCACATAAAAAATATGCTGGGGAGGACAGTCTGGGTTATTCCTGCCTCGGGCAGAGGCAGACCCATCCGTGGGATTGCTTTTGCTCAAGGACCTGGGTGCACTTGGTGGATAATGCGGGAGGATGGGGAAGTCCGATGTGTACCTCAAGGGGATTTGATTTTGGGTGAGAATAGCCAATGATCTGAATTATGTGATGTTAAGTACTAATTATAGTTATAGTAGTTATACTAATAATACACAGATATACTAATAATACTAATAATATTATATGCCATACTAATGTTATTACAATAAGAATCACCCAGACTAATGAGGAATAACTTCAGTGAAACCAAGCAAAGCACAGTGATGATGGTACCAGAACTGACTTCAACATGAAACAATCCAACACCACATACCATCTCCATTTTTCCTGCCCTGAAAGATTATTATGACAGATGGAGCCCGAAGTCATGGACTAAATGAACTCACCGAACATTTTAGAGGGATGGCCCACAGATGAAGGGAATGATATCTGTGTGTGTGTGTGTGTATATATATATATATAAAAGGGGGTGGTGATTAATGAAAATGTACTGGAAAATGTGAGACTTGAGCATGACGCAGATGGTATAGAATAAGGGGTGGATATTGTCCTGGTTTCGGCAGGGATAGAGTTAATTTCCTTTCTAGTAGCTGGTACAGTGTTTTGGATTTAGGATGAGAACAAAGTTGATAATGCACTGATGTTTTAGTTGTTGCTAGGTAATGCTTACACTAGCCAAGGACTTTTTAGTTTCCCATGCTCTACCGACTGAGAAGGCTGGAGGTGCACAAGAAGCTGGGAGGGGGCACAGCCAAACTGGCCAAAGGGACATTCCATACCATGTGACGTCATGCGCAGTACATAAACTGGGGAAAGCTGGCCGGGGGGGCCGCTGCTCGGGGACTGTCTGGGCATCGGTCGGCGGGTGGTGAGCAATTGTACTGTGCATCACTTGTTTTGTGTATTATTATTATTATTATTATCATATTATTATTATCATTTTATTTCAATTATTAAACTGTTTTTATCTCAACCCACGAGTCTTTCTAACTTGTGCTCTTCCAATTCTCTCCCCCATCCCACCGGGTGGCGGGGGGAGTGAGCGAGCGGCTGCGTGGTGCTTAGTTGCCGACTGAAATTAAACCACGACAACAGGTTAAAGGCCCTTGGATTGCCCCTGGCTTTGTTTCCAACTAGAGCATAAGTCCAGTAAATTCTTTGTGACCACAGAGAGATGCTGCAAGATTCAAAGATCTTTCCTATCCCCACTTTACATGTGTGGCCTGATCTGGTAGGCTCACTAGCAGCCCTTATTCTAACCAAACCTATTTCTGTACACTTCAGCTTCCCATCTCTAAAATCACGATGAAGGTGGTGAGACACTGGAACAGGTTGCCCAGAGAGGTTGTAGATGCTCCATCCCTGGAAACATTCAAGGTGAGGTTGGACTGGGCTCTGAGCAACCTGATCTAGTTGAAGATGTCCCTGCTCGTTGCAGGGAGGTTGGACTAGATGACCTTTAAACGTCCCTTCCAACCCAAACTATTCTATGATTCTATGATTCTATGAAAACATTCCTGTGAGCTAAGTGTATAGCAGATGCATAAAGGAGGAAAGGCTGTGAGTGGTCCAGGTATGGGTACATCACCCAGGCCTTGTCCCAGCATTTCCTTTTCCTCCAGCCTAACAACATTCTCAGCTTCCAGTGAGTGGAAGGTCTTCAGTGCAGGGGGAAGCTCCATTTCCCTTCTCAGGCTTTCTGGATGAATGCTACACCATATAAAACTGAGTTAATTGAGCAGACAATTAGGCTGATGATCTCATGGCTATAACGTAGGTATTGTGCTTGATCTATTACTACAACCAGACATTGGAACAGAAACTGGGTAGTCTTGCATCTTCTCCCTGTTTTCTTTGCTTTACATCTTGTTAATGGTACAAAGACAGCTATATATAGAAACTATAAAGTGCAAATCTGGATTTTAAATATATGAATGTTCCACAAGTTAGGAAAAATTTTGTTGTTTTAGGTTAAGAAGTTCATAATTGCAGGCAAAATGACAGACGGTTCTTAAAATATGTGTTATTTAAGATACTTAGATAGCCCTGATTCTTCAAGCATCTGAGCACCTCAAATCTTTAATGTATTTGCACTTGCCTTGTGTGGTAGAGCATTATAGATGGTTTGACAAGGTGAGAAAAGAGCTATTAGGAGATAAGAGCTGTGTTCACTTTGGACTCCATTGCTACAAGTCTTAATAATGGAATATCCAGCTTCTGTGTGCTTGGGTACATCAACTTCAAACATGAACTCTCCCAAAGTATTCAATTTCCAGAAAAAGAAATGGCAAAGCCAAATACAAACAATGCTGCTTTTATCAAGCAACTCTGCTGTGTCCGAACCTACGTTGTTACTAGCCTTTCCCACTTCTAAAAATACATTTTATTGAGTTGCTCAGAGTAAGTAATTCTTTATTTCTCAGAAAACATCACCCTTGCAGATCTTTTCAGTTAGTACAGATTTCATGCTTCCTGCACAGCTCCAAGCAGCAGTTTCATTTAGATGTCCAAAACACCATTTGTGAGCTGCTGGACTTCTTGGGCTAAGTGCACTCAGGCTTCATCCAGCAGAAATTGAGACATTCAGCACCTCTTGGTATCAGCCCTCAAAGTGAGACTGTGACATTTCTGTTTGTGTGGAAGCACTAATTTACTCATATGCTGATTCCAAAAGTTAGTGAAGTCCAACAGAACACAATACATCATGATTTCACCAATAATGGAACAATCACACTATCAGTTGATGAAATCTGTTGTCCTTTTATATGTTGAAGCACAGAACAAATAATGTCTTTTATAGCAATGAGAGAAATTTCTGAAAACCATATTTTAAATCATAGATAAGGGAAATAAAAAACTCAGTTCAAAGTCTGGCTACAATCCTATTATCCCTTTTTTTTTTCTATTAAAGAAGAGAATTTAATCTAAAAAGCCCTCCAGCTTTGAAAAATACCTAGACAAAGAGGATTTTTCTGACTTTCTTTGGCTACCAGAGTATTTAGAATATCATTAATGCATCCTTGTCAGCTTATGTCATGCAGTGATGGCCAAATTAGACTTCCTATGAAGACAAGTTCCCATAGCATTCTATTTTATACATACATATCTATTCAGCTTTTCCTGAATGTTTGCCAAAGTTTTTCTCTTTTGTTAGTTCTGTCAGGGGAACAGTTTTTAAATGACAAGGGTATATTAATATTGTGCCTTACTTTATGGGGTTCTAAACCAGCACTCACCCTTCAGATCTTCAGCTGCATGAGAAAATGTGTGATGTGCAGCCAAAATGCAGAAACCTGTGTTCCAGTGCACATCACACTGAAACATTTTACTCTACTTACTTTAAAAATTAATTTTAAAGGACTTTTTTCCACTATTAAATAAACTATTTGTTTAAAAACTAATGACTCCCAGAAAATCAGAAACAGAAATTCCTTCCTCTATTAAAAAGGACAGAGGAATCTAACAGCTGGTTAATAGTAGCAATGATATTATTTTTAGATAATAAAAATACTTTCTTATGTTTAAGAAATTAGAGTTCTGTTTGACCACTTTAATTATATTTTGAGAAATGCAATAATTTTTGTAGTAAATGCACTAATATCATAATAGCAAAATTTTTCAAAGCACAATTTTAACATGTTTGAAAATGTACTCATATCTTTTACACATTATGACCTTGATTTAGCAAAATTATGTAGACTACTTAATTCTAGTGAAGTGTTTTGCTGAAGCAAAGTCTGTTAGTGTGACTACATGCATATTTCAGGTAACCAAAAAAATCCAGGTAGTCTGATAGCTACAGACCATTGGATGAAGGTAGGACATTGAGTCCTGACCTCAGAACTGCTTTAAAAACTAATTGTCCAGAGTTTTAATTTCAATTACACGTATTAACTTCACTCAGCTTTCAGACATTGTATCCTGACATCTGTGGTTGTACATGTTTTTTGCATCTTTTGTTTCCTTGTTCATAATCTCCTCCTATGCTTATTTTCCCTTCCTGACTCCCCTTTACAGTTTCCTGTATGGGCCTTTCCTTTCCTGCTACATACCTAACCCTTCCTCTTTCCTGGCCAGTAAATCATTGGAGAACAAACACACCTCTCTCTATTTTCAGGCCTAAAGCATCAGTAGAGCTCAGAAATAATTTGATCCCCTGTGTAATTACAGTCATGACATAGGCACTGATCATTTTTAATGTGTGTTGGGTGGATGGCTTGGGAAACAATGCTTACAAATTATTGTAGCATGACTCTTTCCCCAGCTGCATCCTTCCAAAGGAGTTGTGGGAAATTATGGAGAGAGGAAAGTGCATAATTTAACAGCTTTGTTACCAAATAGCTTTTTGTCTTTGATGAAAACTTCTCATTTAAAAATGAATACCACTTTTACAATACAAGTTGAATTGTTTGGAATCGCAAGAAAATGCTGAATGTGTACATATGATCACAGTTCTAAAAAATAAGGAAACCAATAAGTTAGTATCAAGTAACGAACAAACCCATCTTTTTTATTCATCTGGACATTTGAAATGTGCTTTCATCATCCTGTTTATGAACAGATGAGTGCCTTCAATTTTGATCAGCACTGAACCCAAAGGATGTGAAAGCATGTTATAACTTGTTAATCAAATGTCTAAACAATCTTGTGTTAAGAGTTTGCCAAGCTAGTAAATATTGAAAAAAGGCTGTGAGCTGCCTAGGGTTGTTCACTTCTTCACTGACAAAGAAAATACTGAACTCTGGGAACCCTGAATCTCACACCATTGCTCTGTTCTCCAGCAGAAACATCTGGGAAATTAAACAGTGTCTCATTATTTCAGGTAAGTTGCTTTACCTATAGTACTGTGACCTTATGCATTGCTTCTTGCCCTCAGCCACATTAAAAATATCTTTCAAGCATCTCTCCTATCTGCTGGTATTTTAATCATATTTTATAGTAAATGTCTGTATTCTTCTTGGTCTCTCTAATGCTTGCACCCTCCTCCTCCCCATATTAAAAATATTCAGCCAAATGGAACCCAAAATATAAGTACAAATGAGTGCTAGGAAGGGGAAGACTACTTCTGTGGCTCAGGCCAGAAAGACTCGCAAAATGGCATGCAGACTGTGCAGAAATATTATCCTTTGCCTTTGTCTTACATATAGCTAAAAATATTGTCTGTGCTGTGGAGCTGAAACACAAGGAAACACAGAAGAGCACAGGCATAATTTATTCTGTTCTGTGCAAAGCTGCTCTGTTAGTTCTAATTCCAGAATGATCCATGCAAATGACAGCCCTTACAGAAAACTCCTATAGAGACATAAAAAGGAGGAAACCTATAAGATTGTATAGAATTTAATATGAAATTTTCATTTATACTAACAAACCTTAAAAACTTATAAAGAATTTAAATAAATTCTAAGAGACTAAGAACCTTAAAGAATGTAAATAAATGTCCTTGTATTGGGTGTACGTGGCAAAGTTTTGGTAGCAGGGCAGCTGCATGAGTGGCCTCTGTGAGAAGAGGTCAGGGGCTGCCCTGTGCAGGACACAGCCAGTTCCAGCTGGCTCAGCAATGGACCCACCGCAGTCCAAAGCTGAGCCAATCAGCAAAGTTGGTGGCACCTCTATGAAAACATATTTAAGAAATGACAAAAAATGCCACACAGGCAGAGGAGGAGGGGAAAAAAAGAGTAAGAAACAGCAGTGCAAACATCAAGGTCAAAGAAGGAGGGGGAGGATTTACTCCGTGGCACCAGAGCAGATATTCCCCTGCAGCCTGTGGAAGAGACCATGCCAGAGCAGATATTCACAGTGCAGCCTGTGGAGGACCCAACGCCAGAGCAGTTGGATATTTCCTGAAGTAATTGCAGTCTGTGGAGAACCCACGCTGGAGCAGATTTTTCCTGACAGAACTGCAGTCCATGGAAGAGCCCATTCTGGATCAGGGAAAAAGTGTGAGGAGGAAGGAGAGGCAGAGAGGAACTGTTATGTACTGACCGTAACAACTCATTCCCCATCCCACCACACCACTTAAGGGGGTGGGTAGAGGACTCAGGAGCGAAGGAGTGAAGTTGAGCCTGGGAAAAGGGGGAGGGAAGTTATTGTTTTAATTTTTGTCTTTGTTTCTCACTACCCAAATCTATTTTAAATGGCAATAAATTAAATTAATTTTCCCCAAGTCAAGTCAGGTTTGCGTGTGAGGGTAATTAGCAAGTGATCTCTGTCTTTATCTCGACCCACAAGCTTTTTCATCCTATTTTCTCCCCCTGTCCTGTTGAGGGGGAGAGTGAGTGGGCAGCTGCGTGAGTGTTTGGCTGCTGGCCAAGGCTAACCCACAACAGTCCTTTATATTAATTATACTTTTCTCTTAAATTCATTAGACAGTTAAAACCTGGGCATACTAATTTGTCTCTCCTCTTCTACTGAAACAACTGCATTCTGGTTACTGGGCATTGCTACAATATAAGTGAAAGAGAAGGAGGCCCCTTCTTTTTTTCTTACACTATATAGAATTTTCCAGTAAGAGGAAGATTCAGATTCCAGATGGCATTTGAAATATTGTCTGCTGGAAAGAAAATCCAGATGCAAATCTGACATGTGAGACACCAGGAAAATCTGAAAAACAACCCAAACCAAAAAAAAACCCCCCATGTTGGCTAACAGATCTCAGTTGCTTTACATTCGAAATGTTTATTCTCTCATATTAGTTATGTGCATAGCAGTGCCCTAGCCTAATGCATGGAGGACCCTGATGTAGAGGAAAGCAGGGTTTATGTATGTTACAATACAGTTGTGTAGACCAATCAAATTACTCATGTTAAGGGGTGGGCTAATCAGTTACTATTGCTCGCGTAATCAGTATGTGCTAGTCCCATGCAGGATCAGTACATGCTTGTCCCATGCAGGTGATATAGACATATGGTCAGTGGTGTGTTCATCTTCATTGTTCTAAACCAATGTCCCGTGCAGGTGGAGTGGTTTTATACTGGATTCTGGTCGATTGCTGTTCTGGTCATGATTATATGTCTGGGTTTTTTAGAAAGGTAAATCTACTGTTTTATCGTCAGTATGGGGTGTTTCCAGCCAGTAAGAGCTGGCTCAGGTTAGGTCTTCAGGTCACATCGACCCTGAGGTAAAAGCTCATAGTCTCAGGTAGTGTTCATTCTTCTAAGCAAGTCGTCTTGCAGTTAGCATCTTGCCTTTCACAGTGCCCACCAAGCTGCTCTCTTGCTCCCCCTCCTCAACAGGACAGAGGGAGAAAATAAGGTGAAAAAGCTTGTGGGTCAAGATAAGGACAGGGAGATCACTCACCAATTACCGTCACGGGCAAAACAGACTAGACTTGGGGAAATTAAATTTACTGCCAATTAAAAATAGAGTAGGACAGTGAGAAACAAAACAAAACTAAAAGCACCTTCCCCCAACCCCTCCCCCCCTGCCTTCTCAGGCTCAACTTTATTCCCAACTCTTCTACCTCCTCCCCCCGAGTGGTGCAGGGGGATGGGGAATGGAGGTTGCGGTCAGTTCATAACACGTTGTCTCTGCTGCTCCTTCCTCCTCAAACTCTTCCCCTGCTCCAGCATGGGGTCCCTCCCACGGGATACAGTTCTTCAAGAACTGCTCCAGCATGGGTCCTTTCCATGGGGTACAGTCCTTCAGGAATGTACTGCTCCAGCATGGGTTACCCACAGGGTCACAGGTCCTGCCAGGAGCCTGCTCCAGCACGGGCTCTCCACAGGCCGCAGCTTCCTTCAGGGCACATCCACCTGCTCCAGCGTGGGGCCCTCCACGGGCTGCAGTGAGGATATCTGCTCCACCATGAACCTCCATGGGCTGCAGGGGGACAACCTGCGTCACCATGGACTTCACCAATGGCTGCAGGGGAATCTCTGCTCTGGCACCTGGAGCACCTCCTCCCTCTCCTTCTTCACTGAACTTGGTGTCTGCAGAGTTGTTTCTCTCACATATTCTCACTCCTCTCTCCCAGCTGCTGTTGCGCAGCAGTTTTTCCCCCTTCTTCAATATGTTATCACAGAGGCACTACCAATGTCACTGATTGGCTCAGCTTTGGCCAGTGGCAGGTCCATTTTGGAGGCAGCTGGAACTGTCTCTGTCTGACATGGGGGCAGCTTCTGGTATATTCTCACAGAAGCCACCCCTGCAGCCTCTCCCCCCCCCCCCCGCTACCAAAACCTTGCCACGTAAACCCAATACAATGGTACTGTTGAAATATCTGACATGAGAGAGAGAGAGAGAGAGAGATATTTATTTATATGGGGATACAGATACATTTATTATCCTAAATATCCTAATCCAGGAAAAATCGACACCTTCTTTCCTTTCAAACTTTGTCCGTACTGAACAAGCAGAAGATAAATCATGAAAACACTGTTCTCTCTTAAGGCAGTACATGGGATGAAAAGGAATACCTTAAATATAGGTTTAACAGATGCTATCTACCACTGGAAGAGATACTCACTTGAAAATGCTGCCAAGATTTATGCATGTTTAGGTAGAAATTATGTACATTAGTTGTATATCAGTGTTTGTTAAAGAGACATTGTTTGTGATTCTTAGTTTGTTCCATTTGTCATATACTGCATCATTTTGCATGACCGCCCATCTCCTTTGACATAATGCACCAGGTTACACCAGGAGGTTTAATTTAAATAGAAAATTGGCATTTTCCCAATCACCAGCCAAATGAATCCTGAAGTGATAGTATATAGAATACTGACTATCATTCTATTTGCACTGATGTGAACACACTCTTGCCTTCCAATAAATAAATAAAGCAAAATTCTAAGAATGGATCTACTGTCCCCCAAGAATTGCATCACATGGTTTAGCATAAGGGTGGTGGCAATGAGAGGGTCATGAAGAAAAAAAATTACAATGGATTAGATCCTCATGAGGTGGAGGAGCTGAAGGTCTAACCCAATATTATTAGACTTGATACTCAGTATGAAATTAGCTAAAAAGCATGTAGGTCTAAAAATGTATGAAAAAAGGACCTGAATTTTTATATCCCAGATATACCAAAGAACTCATCATGGATACCCAGGAGGGTATCCCCATCACCCAACTGGTGAAAAAGAAACTTTTTAAAAAAGTTAATTAAATGCAAGACTCCCCCACCAGGCTGATTTCTAGTTCAGCCAGTATCATAGCTTTCCTTTCTCACTGGTTACCACTATGGTGTCCCTTATGTTGCAATAACAGGCTGTTCTGCCACCTGTTGTTCCTTATGTTAGATGCAGCTTCCTTCCTTTCCTCCAAGAAAATGTGAATAAAATAAAAAATGAGGAAGCTGAATAATTGCACTTAGCTCTTAATGCTTTTAGAGAAAAAAGTTGGATAAATTGGAGATGAAACATGGATTTTCTTTCCTTCACTGATGAAACTTTGTAATATGATATGATATAATGTAATGTAATATAATAGAATACCTATATAAAATGTCATGCAAGCAAATAAACATAATGAATATTTTGTGGTAATTTAAGATAATTTCTTAAAAGCTTCCAATGTTTTTGATCAGGAATCACACAGGTTTGAACTCTCACTGCAAGAAAGAAAAATTTCAGTGTTGTCCTCCATTCAAGCAGTATACTAGTTTTTCACTCCTTCAAATGGATGTCTTTATAAAACCTCAGTAGCTTGTCTGAAATCCAGTGAAATAGATAGGTGACTTTCCACTGATTCTAATGGGCAGTTTATCAGGCCCTTTGGCCTGTGGTGTTGCATTACAATTGTTATTTTACAAAGGTTATAGCCATTTCAGTCATTCCAAAGAAATTTTTAGTTGCCTATTTAAAAAAGTGATAAAACAAGGATCTGTTGGTGCAGCTTTATAAACAAGCTGGCTCCATTGCCTACTTTTGATTACAGGAAAAGTAAGAAAATTTAGACCTTCCTGCACAGGAAGGGAGCTGATACGCCTCTGACTCTCTTGCTGTGCCACAGTGATTTCATTTCATTCCCAAATAGAAAGGGTATAATTCTATAATTGTGTAGAGCTCAGAAAAGCACATTATGATAAGCACATTCTGTTACTGAAATTTGTAGAAAATAATAAGCTCAGCCATTCAGCTGCTTCTTCCTCATATCTTCACCTTTGCTTTAGACCACTGCTTTTAAATCTCTCAAGCCTATTCCTGCCCCCTCTTTTAATTTCACTTGAATACTTGTTCACAGGGCCCAGAGGTAACACTTATTATTACAGCTATTTTGTTGGATGCAACATAGAGTCAGGTGAAGAGAAAGTTTCGGCTGGGATAGAGTTAATTTTCTTCCTAGTAGCTGGTACAGTGCTGTGTTTTGGATTTAGGATGAGAATGTTGATAACACACCGATGTTTTAGTTGTTGCTAGGTAGTGCTTACCCTAGTCAAGGACTTTTCAGCTTCCCATGCTCTACCGACTGAGAAGGCTGGGGGTGCACAAGAAGCTGGGAGGGGGCACAGCCAGGACAGCTGACCCAAACTGGCCAAAGGGATGTTCCATACAATATGACGTCATGCTCAGTATATAAACTGGGGGGAGTTGGCAGGGGGGCAGTGATCGCTGCTCGGGGACTGGCTGGGTGTCGGTTGGTGGGTGGTGAGTGGTTGCATCACTTATTTTTCCTGGGTTTTGTTCCTCTTTTTCTCTCTCTTATTGTTTTCCTTTTAATTACAATTTATTATTATTATTATTATTATATTTTATTTTATTTCAAGTATTAAACTGTTCTTATCTCAACCCACGAGTTTTCTCACTTTTGCTCTTCCGATATTCTCCCCCCATCCCACCAGGGCGGGGGGAGGGTGAGCGAGCGGCTGTGTGGTGCTTGGTTGCCGACTGGGGTTAAACCTTAACATAGGAAGGCTGGAAAGATTCATCTGTTGCCTCCTGAGTCTAAAACTTGCTCACAGTAAAAGCTCAGTATAAAATCTCAGGCTATAGATTGTATTAAATATGGTCTGTTGAGGAATCCAGTAGCTATGTTGGGCTTACTCTGTAGAAATATATGTAAACAGCTTGATCCCATCCACAGTGCTGAATTGTACTTGCAAGACCATAAAATGAAAAAGAGCTAAAAGGGAATGTGATTTAAACAAAAAATACACAAGGGAGTCAGTCCAGTCCAGTACACTGGAGCAAGCAGTTGCAATTCCCAGGGAAGTCTGTGCATGATATAAATGGGTTGGACATTACAAAAGGGGATAAGTTGGCCAGAAAACAGATGCAAGAGGCAATTTTATGTAAATCAAACCACTTGGGCCTTGCATATGTGAGCAAAATGAATGTGCCAGAGTCGCTGAGTGCATGGAAAGTTGGATGAGGTATGAAAATCAAATAACAGGAAGGCATTAAATAAAACAACTTTCCTACTTTAACAGATGCCCACACTTTCAGAGTATTCTGGTAGCTAAATTCAATCCCCTCTGAGTGGATGCCGAGCCTACAGGCTAGTGATTTTTCTGCATTTGTTTTCCATAGAATACAAAAGTGGAATGAGGCTTTTTCATTGTATATATGTGAGGATGCCAAAGGGATGGAAATTATATTATTTTGCTGCTTTCAACCATTTCCTTTCTGCGGTGATCCCAGGAGAAAAATAAACCACTATTAATACTGCTGCTGAAGCTGAGCCCCTATCAGTCCTCTATAACACCGACTACTAAAACTTTGTTTATTCATGGACAATCTGTTTATTATTAAATTGGTTTTCAGACTGCTTTTGCTGGCATCACAGCTCTGAAACTTTTTGTCCATGGGACCTGTGATAAACACAGCAGAACAGGAGGGTAGCTGGTTTTTTAGAAGCTTTATAGGCTATGGATTGTTTAAGCCCCAGTGGTAACCACATTCCTTGATGGAGGTACATGGTCCAGGTGGGGATAATAATGCAGTGTTTTCTCTTTGGTCTTTGGTCTTTTCCCTTGTCCTGCTGTCCTTTTCCAGTAACCTCCAGCAAGAACTGCTGAGTGTTTTCTCTGCTCTACTCTGGAGCTCTGCAAAAGTCCTCCCATAAACATCCTGTTGGGTTCCTTGAAGAAGCACTGAACTTCAAAATCCTTTTGTGGTTTCCCTCTATCTCTTTTTGTTTTTAACTAAACTCTTCTTTCTTTGTAATTTACCACTATGAGTTTGGAGTTGAAAGCTAGTATACTGAAGACACTGGTTCTCTGGTCCCACTGGTGGGTAGGGAGTCTAACGGGATGTATATTTTGCATTCCAATGTTATAGATTCGACATTACCTGCTTAGAACCACTGGGCTTGTTGTGACAAAGGAATATCAAGGAGGGATCATAGTCCATGCGTTCATGTACATTCCCTTTTCCTATAACTATGAAGAAAGAGGGTGGCTGTGTCTTTCACTTTATGGACCTTGGTAAGCCAAACAACAATGTAGAAGCTATTTGGGCTTACTGATTATTGTCCACATATAAATCAGACAACAGTAATATTTATATTTAGAAAAATTAATATTCAGTTTGCTTGTTTTTACTGAATGTCAGTCTCAATGGTAATTTCACCTTGATTTTTAAGAATAAATCTTAAACCCCAGAAGTAGCCATGATTTACACAGCAAAGGCTGGATAGCTACATACATGAGCATGTAAGTTAGGTACATGTGCAGATACTCAAATACCAGGGACACATGCATGTGCCTCTGTAAACTCAGTCATTTTCTTTAGCTCATACAAGCAAAATGGTGCTTTAATGCAACATTTCTGTTGAAATGTAAAAAGAAAAAGCCAAGATGTTAGAAGTTATACATCTGGCAGCAAATACCACTCAGTCCCTTTTCTATGCATTTACTACTATGTAAGCTATTAAAACACTTGCCATATTATGTACATGTAATGTGGCAAAGGGACAGAGGCTGTCTCACAAGGACACACTTGGACAAGGAAGATAAAAGAACATGTGGATATAGAGCAAAATATAGAAATATCACAGTTTTAATCATGACCATTATGTTTTGAACATACCATCCCTATTATAGCAAACCTTTTTGAGGGTCTCAAGATATTGAACACTTTTTGTTACCTTAAAAAAACCTCCCTCCTTTGCAACTAGTTAAGAATTATCACCCTCTGTATTTACTACAAATGAGGCACACAGGTGTAGGATAGTTTTGCTGTTGAAGAGAGAGCTCAGAGAAAGACAAGCAATATATAATCTAGTAGAAGAGGAAGACTCTAATCCCCAACCCTGCAGGGCTATGCAGAGGATTTGATTCAGTAAGGCACTGATATCTAGGTCAGATGAAAATGCTAATCTGTAAAAAAATACAAATAAATTTGCAGTGATTTCACTGGCCAAACCAAAGACATTGAGTCAAGAACATGCTGGCAAAACATAGAACGAATAAATCAATTTCTCTTACCATTTTCCCAATCATAACATATGGTCCCAAATACTTGGTTACTCTGAAGATGTCTAACAACCGTATATACACCAGTAAATGATGTTAACACAGTATATCACTTGGCCATTGCTCCAGAGTGGCAGATCTTGCAGACAGAGCACCATCCCAATGAAAAACAGGGGAATAGCTATGAGATCAGTAACATTCCAGTACTCCTGGAGTCAAACTTTTACTTTCTGTAACAGTTTCCCAGGCTCCAACATCAATATCTGAAGGACACAGGACATGGAGAGGAAAGCAGCTGAGTTATCTTAATTAAAGCCTGAATTAAATCTATAGTTAAATAGGTATAAGCCACACAGGCCCAAAGCAAAGCTGATAGACTCCTATCACATAAACACTTCATGTACTCTCTGATTTTCTTGAGAAGTCTTCCATTTCAGCCAATCTTAGTCTGTATCTATTTGCAAGATAGGTAAATAAAAAAAGAAAAAAACCTCCTCTCTCTCACTCTGAAATCCCTGTGAAATTAGAAGAAATGCAATAAATTCTTTGTTTTCCAAATTGACTGATTCTGCTTAAAATTTTGGAATAGAGGGAGAAAGACAGAAAAGTAGTTAATAAAGAAGTTATACATTTAAAGGCAACTGTTCTAAAATGTGTATCAAAATGCCAAGAAATATTTAATGACCATAAAGACATTGATTTAGCATTTAATCCAGAAAAAGACTTGCTACTACTTGAACCTGATTTTGGAAGTTCAGTTCCACAGCTGAGAAGATAATTCATAAAAAATAAGTAATCTTACCTTATGAATTTATCATCGTTCTATTTGCAAGATCATTCGGTAGACCTGATTGTTTTCCTGAATTACTGTTGAAACTATTTTTCAAGTGATTTCTATGAATAATCGTATCTTTTAGATAGTTATCAAGCTGTTTGTTTTTTAGTTTTCTGTATTTAGCCTGAGAACATCTGAGCAAACTCATATAGTTCCTTAAAAAGGTGAGTGCCATTCTTATAATTTTCTTATAATTCATTCTCAGAATGAATTTTAGGCTTGTCTTCTATGAACAATCTCCAACATCTGCTTAGAAATCCATCACCACAAATGTTCTTGACTTTTTTGGAAAGGACAATTTAGAGTGAGTGATTAGATAAAAATGGCACACACAAGATTCCTGCCAGCAGTCTCCTACCTACTGAGCCAGCAGTGCTTTGTCTCCATCAGCACTGCAGAGCCCTCCTGTGGCTATCGCCTCTATTTTCCTTTTTCTTTTGGTTAGTGAAGTATACTCATTATAGGCCACACAATTAGTGCCTTTTCCTCTGTTCCTTTTATTTGTAATGTAGCGTTTATGGTAGCGTTTGAAAACTATCTTCAAAGTCTAAGTTGCTGTTACAAGAGCATTTTTCCTCTAGTCCTCAAAAGCAGTTAAAAGTACATTTGCTGTGGAAAATACAAATGTAGATGGTAACAAATTTAGCCTGGGGGTACAAATGTGCTGTTTCAGCTGAAGTCAGCAGGACTCATACCCACTCACATCAGGGCTGAATTTGGCCTCTGGTGTCATTGTGGAATAAATGCCTATTTGGCCAAGTAAAAAGGACACACTAGCAGTTGGGAATGGGAGAGACCATGAGGGAGACCCCTAGGGAATGCTAGTGACCAGGAGCGCAGGGAACAGGGCGGGCAAACAGGGCATGGCACGTCAATAAAGGGCATGGAGCAGCAGTTTGCACAGCAGTTAGAGCGGAAGGGTGCGCAGGAAGGGCGTGCAGGAAGGGCACTGCAACTCTGCCAGCTCGATCAGGGAGCAATGGTATCTACTCGGCAGAAAGCTATGTCCTCTCTAAACTCTGCACCCGCCACGACTGACACAGCTTTGCAGACAGAGCTCTGATGGGAACATGCTGCCACCCAGGTGTCAGGCTGCAGAGTGTGCCCTACTCTTATGCCAGTACCAGACGGCAGTAGTGAGTACACCTGTGGGAGGTGCACCCAGGTAGAGGAACTCCTCAGCTTAGTGGCAGAGCTCCAGGAGGAGGTAAGTAGGTTGAGGAGTATCAGGGAGGCTGAGAGGGAGATTGACTACTGGAAATGCGCTCTACCTTCCCTGGGACACACCTGTCAGGCAGACAGGACACATGATACGGACGATTCCCTATCCTCTCTCCACCCGGCAGAACACGGTGACTTAAGGGATAGGGGGGGAATGGCAACAAGTTTCTGCCCGGCGCAGCAGGCACGTCTCCTCCGTGACTACCCCACCTTCCCAGGTGCCCTTGCATAATAGGTACGAGGCTCTGCAAGTGGAACCAAATAATGATGAGGACGATGGTCTATCTAGGTTGGAGGTGTCGCCAAGGTTAAGTAGGCCTATACCCTGCATCAAAACCACTTGCATTAAGAAAAAAAGATGGGTTATTGTCATACGAGACTCTCTCCTGAAAGGAACAGAAAGCCCAATATGCTGACCAGACCCACTTCTTAGGGAAGTCTACTGCATCCCTGGGGCCTGGGTTAAAGATGAGACGAGAAAACTTCCTACCCTGGTATGGCCCTCGGATTATTATCCATTATTGCTTTTTCATATAGGCAGCGATGAAGTTGCAATAAAAAGTCCAAGGACAATCAAAAGAGACTTCAGGGCCTTGGGACGACTGGTTAAGGGATCAGGAGCACAAGTGGTTTTTTCCTCTACTTGGCTTTGTGACTGGTGTCACCAGCAGAATTTTTGTTTTTTTGATCATGGGTTGGTCTACATGACACCAGGCCTGCTGGCAACAGATGGGGTACACCTGTCTCAAAGGGGGAAAAGGATCTTTGTGCAAGAGTTAGCAGAGCTCACTGAAAGAGCTTTAAACTAGATTTGAAGGGGGAAAGGGATAAAACTAGGCTCGCTAGTAATAAGCTATGGGGCGGCACACCAATGTTTGAGGGATGGAGTGCTAACAAGGTCCTTCGGTCTGCTCCACGATGTGCTGAGTACACTGGAGCACATTTGAAATGTCTCTGTACTAATGCACACAGCACCTTAGACATCTCAGTGGGAGTAGGGGGTGGAGATCCACGCAGCAGCAAAGATGCAAGGGTTGTCAATGTGTTAGAAACCACGGAAGCACCTGAGAACAGTCACATAGTAATTAGGGCTTCTCCCCAAAAAGGTGGCAGGATCAATAGCCCAAATGAAGTGCATCTACACCAATGCATGCAGCATGGGCAAAAAAAAGGGGGATTTGGAAGCCATTGTGCAGTTGGAAAACTATGATAGAGTTGCAATCACGGAAACATGGTGGGATGACTCACAAAACTGAAGTGTTGCAATGGATGGCTATAAACTCTTCAGAAGGGACAGGCGAGGAAGGAGAGGCGGTGGGGTAGCCCTGTATGTTAGGGAGTTGTCCTGGTTTCGGCAGGGATAGAGTTAATTTTCTTCCTAGTAGCTGGTACAGTGCTGTGTTTTGGATTTAGGATGAGAACAATGTTGATAACACACCGATGTTTTAGTTGTTGCTAGGTAATGCTTACACTAGCCAAGGACTTTTCAGCTTCCCATGCTCTACCGACTGAGAAGGCTGGAGGTGCACAAGAAGCTGGGAGGGGGCACAGCCAGGACAGCTGACCCAAACTGGCCAAAGGGATATTCCATACCATGTGACGTCAGTATATAAACTGGGGAAAGCTGGCCGGGGGGGCCGCTGCTTGGGGACTGGCTGGGCATCGGTTGGCGGGTGGTGAGCAATTGCATTGTGCATCACTTGCTTTGTATATTCTTTTATTATTATTATTATTAGGATTTTATTTTATTTCAGTTATTAAACTGTTTTTATCTCAACCCACGAGTTTTCTCACTTTTGCTCTTCCAATTCTCTCCCCCATCCCAACGGGGCAGGGAGAGTGAGCGAGCGGCTGTGTGGTGCTCAGTTGCCGACTGAGGTTAAACCACGACAGTCCTTTTTGGCGCACAACGTGGGGCACAAAGAGTTTGAGATAACAACAGATTAACCAGAGCGTATGAAGGAATTTATATCTGTTAACAGTTGCGGGTCACAATATTGATTCATCTGTTCTCGATATTGATTTGTCTAATCTGCATCATGCTCTTTTTTTTCCTGTACATGTTAAAGATTAGCGCTGGTTTTGGCAGTTTGCTGTGGTCTACAGTGATTGGTGATGTTTTGCCTAGGAGGTTTGTTTTTAGAACATTGACATTGAGCTTAATCTGGTATTTGAGCTTTGTACTGAAGCCATTACTGCTCTTCGGGTACCACTTCGTGGAGACAAGTAGCAATTATAGATCTTCCTCTGAGAGGCTTTTTATGGAGGAAATACAGAATGGCAGCGTCGCTACCTTCTTCTATGATGTTTCCTCCTTCATTACAGTAAATGTTCAATATCTTGAACATCCTTGGGTAGTTAAGATACTTCTATTGGTATCTCTTGGGAATATTGTTTCGGTTTTGTCTAAGGTTAACAAAAAACTTAAGAATATCATCCAGAGATCTGCCCCGAGGCTGGATAGTTATGAGTGGCAGGGTGTGTGGGACAAGATGGGCAAGTACCTAGGCCAATGGGCACCCCCAGTGTTTTGGAACTTCACCCCTGAGCAAGTGCAGAATCCTGAAAAGTTAGTAGAATATTTGGACAAAGTATGCTGTCACCCTGGCAACTCCAGAGAGATGCAGATCATTGCAACGTGCTGGGGCCTGGCCCATGCCTACCGAGCCCTGTTCAACACTATTCAGTACCCTCAAGTGGAAGAGGAGGTCTCTGGATCTGACGATAAAACGAGAGGCCCTGCGACCACTCAGACCCTGGCGACAGGCCCTGCGGCAACTCCGACCACAGCGACAGGCCCTGCGGCTACTCACACCCCAGCAACAGGCCCTGTGGCTGAACCAAAGAACCAACCTGTGCTGGTATCAATCGCCCCTATACAGAAGAAGAAGTCTTTGATGCGGAAGTTGGCTCTTTTAGTAAGAGAGGAAGAAGCTTCTTCTAAAAGGGAGCTGGAGGAAGAAGTGCCCGAGGCAGACTACCCCGGAGTAGGGCCATCATGAGAAAAGGAGGAGGAGGGCCGGCCGCTGCCCAGGGAGGAAGAAGAGGAAGAACTCATGAAAGAGGCAGTAACCACCCGATCTCTATCCCTGAGTGAGCTGCGAGATATACGAAAAGATTTCAGCTGTCATCCAGGTGAGCATATTGTCACCTGGCTGCTCCGATGCTGGGATAATGGGGCCAGTAGCCTGGAATTAGAGGGTAAAGAAGCCAAGCAGCTGGGATCCCTTTATAGGGAAGGGGGCATTGACAAAGCGATTGGAAAAGGGACACGAGTCCTCAGCCTTTGGAATACCTGAGGGAATTAGCTGTGCTGGAGGTGATTTATGGTGACCTGAACAACGAGCAGCTATCCAAAGATCCAGATGAAGTCAAGTGCACACGATCCATGTGGCGGAATTTTGTACAGAGAGCACCATCATCATATGCCAACTCATTGGCAGTGATGACCTAGAAGGACAGAGAGGGACAAACGGTGGATGAATTGGCTGGCCAACTCTGGCAATACAAAGAAAGTCTCTCTTCTTCCCTCGCCTCGGCTGTGGAGAAACTGTCCCGGGAGATCCAGCAACTTGAAGAGGGTAGGTCCTACTCCTCACCTGTATGGACCAGTATCTCAGCCATTAAGAGTAAGTGTTCCTTTGCTCAAGAGAGAGAATATAAAGGGTACACACCACGGGGCACCCTATGGTTTTACCTGCGTGACCACGGAGAGGACATGAGGAAGTGGGATGGGAAACCTACTGCAGCCCTAGGGGCACGGGTACGCGAATTGCAAGGGAAAACAATCACAGAAAGAGGTTCTTCCAGGAAAATTGCTGCTCCAGTTTCCAGCGGGCAGTTCCCCAGAGAGAGTAGAAGGGCTGATCTTACTCTTGATCTTAATGAAGAAACTTCTGACTCGTACGTACAAGAAATGAGAAATGAGTACTGTGATGAGGATTAGAGGGGCCCTGCCTCCAGCCAGGGGGAGGAAAGGGACAACCGGGTTTACTGGACTGTGTGGATTCGGTGGCCTGGCACATTGGACCCACAGGAGTATAAGGCTCTGGTAGACACCGGTGCACAGTGTACCCTAATGCCATCAAGCTATATAGGGGCAGAACCCATCTATATTTCTGGGGTGACGGGGGGATCCCAACAGCTAACTGTATTGGAAGCCGAAGTGAGTCTAACTGGGAATGGGTGGCAGAAGCACCCCATTGTGACTGGCCCAGAGGCTCCGTGCATCCTTGGCATAGACTACCTCAGGAGAGGGTATTTCAAGGACCCAAAAGGGTACCGGTGGGCTTTTGGTATGGCTGCCTTGGAGACGGAAGAGATTAAACAGCTGTCCACCTTGCCTGGTCTCTCGGAGGACCCCTCTGTTGTGGGGTTGCTGAAGGTCGAAGACCAACAAGTGCCAATCGCTACCACCACGGTGCACCGGCGGCAATATCGCACCAGCCGAGACTCCTTGATTCCCATTCATGAGCTGATTCATCGACTGGAGAGCCAAGGAGTGATCAGCAAGACTCGTTCACCCTTTAACAGTCCCATAAGGCCAGTGCGGAAGTCTAATGGAGAGTGGAGACTGACAGTAGACTATCGTGGCCTAAATGAAGTCACGCCACCGCTGAGTGCTGCTGTGCCAGACATGCTAGAACTTCAATACGAACTGGAGTCAAAGGCAGCCAGTGGTATGCCACAATTGATATTGCTAATGCGTTTTTCTCAATCCCTTTGGCAGCAGAGTGCAGGCCACAGTTTGCTTTCACTTGGAGGGGCGTTCAGTACACCTGGAACCGACTGCCCCAGGGGTGGAAACACAGCCCCACCGTTTGCCATGGACTGATCCAGACTGCACTGGAACAGGGTGAGGCTCCGGAACACCTGCAATACATTGATGACATCATCGTGTGGGGCAACAAAGCAGGAGAAGTTTTTGAAAAAGGGAAGAAAATAGTCCAAATCCTGCTGAAGGCCGGTTTTGCCATAAAACAAAGTAAGGTCAAGGGACCTGCGCAGGAGATCCAGTTTTTAGGAATAAAATGGCAAGATGGACGTCGTCAGATCCCAATGGATGTGATCAACAAAATAACAGCCATGTCTCCACCAACTAGCAAAAAGGAAACACAAGCTTTCTTAGGCGTCGTGGGTTTTTGGAGAATGCATATTCCAAATTACAGTCTGATCATAAACCCTCTCTATCAAGTGACCCGGAAGAAGAATGATTTCAAATGGGGCCCTGAGCAACGACAAGCCTTTGAACAATTTAAACGGGAGATAGTTCACGCAGTAGCCCTGGGGCCAGTCCGGGCAGGACAAGATGTAAAAAACATGCTCTACATCGCAGCCGGGGAGAATGGCCCTACCTGGAGCCTCTGGCAGAAAGCACCAGGGGAGACTCGAGGTCGACCCCTAGGGTTTTGGAGTCGGGGATACAGAGGATCCGAGGCCCGCTATACTCCAACTGAAAAAGAGATATTGGCAGCATATGAAGGGGTTCGAGCTGCTTCGGAAGTGATCGGCACTGAAGCACAGCTCCTCCTGGCACCCCAACTGCTGGCGCTGGGCTGGATGTTTGTCCTGGTTTCGGTAGGGATAGAGTTAATTTCCTTTCTAGTAGCTGGTACAGTGTTTTGGATTTAGGATGAGAACAAAGTTGATAACGCACCGATGTTTTAGTTGTTGCTAGGTAATGCTTACACTAGCCAAGGACTTTTTAGTTTTCCATGCTCTGTCGACTGAGGAGGCTGGAGGTGCACAAGAAGCTGGGAGGGGGCACAGCCAAACTGGCCAAAGGGACATTCCATACCATGTGACATCATGCTCAGTACATAAACAGGGGCAAGCTGGCCGGGGGGGCGCCGCTGCTCGGGGACTGGCTGGGCATCGGTCGGCGGGTGGTGAGCAATTGTACTGTGCATCACTTGCTTTGTGTATTATTATTATTATCATATTATTATTATTATCATTTTATTTCAATTATTAAACTGTTTTTTATCTCAACCCATGAATTTTTTCTCACTTGTGCTCTTCCAATTCTCTCCCCCATCCCACCGGGTGGGGGGGGAGTGAGCGCGCGGCTGCGTGGTGCTTAGTTGCCGACTGAGATTAAACCACGACAATGTTCAATGGGAGGATCCCCTCTACACATCATGCAACTGATGCTACATGGAGTAAGTGGGTCGCACTGTTCACCCAATAGGCTTGAATAGGAAACCCCAGTTGCCCAGGAATTTTGGAAGTGATCATGGACTGGCCTGAAGGCAAAGATTTTGGAATATCACCAGAGGAGGAGGTGACGCGTGCTGAGGAGGCCCCAATGTATAATAAACTACCAGAAAATGAGAAAGAATATGCCCTGTTCACTGATGGGTCCTGTCGTATTGTGGGAAAGCATCGGAGCTGGAAAGCTGCTGTATGGAGTCCCATGCGACGAGTTGCAGAAACTGCTGAAGGAGAAGGTGAATCGAGCCAATTTGCAGAAGTAAAGGCCATCCAGCTGGCTTTAGACATTGCTGACCGAGAAAAGTGGCCAGTGCTCTGTCTCTATACTGACTCATGGATCGTGGCAAATGCCCTGTGGGGGTGGTTGCAGCAATGGAAGCGCAGCGACTGGCAGCGCAGAGGCAAACCCATCTGGGCTGCCGCATTGTGGCAAGATATTGCTGCCCGGGTGGAGAACCTGGTTGTAAAAGTCCGTCACGTAGATGCTCACGTACCCAAGAGTTGAGCCCCTGAAGAACATCAAAACAACCAGCAGGTGGATCAGGCTGCTAAGATTGAAGTGGCTCAGGTGGATCTGGACTGGCAACATAAGGGTGAATTATTTATAGCTCGGTGGGCCCATGACACCTCAGGGTGCCATCAAGGAAGAGATGCAACATACAGATGGGCTCGTGATCGAGGGGTGGACTTGACCATGGACACTATTGTGCAGGTTATCCATGAATGCGAAACATGCACTGCAATCAAGCAAGCCAAGCAGTTAAAGCCTCTCTGGTATGGAGGACGATGGCTGAAATATATATGTGGGGAGGCCTGGCAGATCGATTATATCACACTCCCATAAAGCTGCCAAGGCAAGCGCCACATGCTTACAATGGTGGAGGCAACCACCGGATGGCTGGAAACATATCCTGTGCCCCATGCCACCTGGGGGGGCAACACTATCCTGGGCCTTGAAAAGCAAGTCCTATGGCGACATGGCACCCCAGAAAGAATTGAGTCAGACAACGGGTCTCATTTCCGAAACAACCTCATAGACACCTGGGCCAAAGAGCACGGCATTGAGTCGGTATACCATATTCCCTATGGAAGATTATGGAGCAGATCACCTTGAGTGCCATCACGCGGCGTGTACAGGACAACCAGGTGATCAGGCCCAGTCAGCATGGGTTTATGAAAGGCAGGTCCTGCTTGACCAGCCTGATCTCTCCTTCTATGACAAGATGACCCTCTTAGTGGATGAGGGAAAGGCTGTGGATGTTGTTTACCTGGACTTTAGTAAAGCCTTTGACACTGTCTCCCACAGCATTCTCCTGGAGAAACTGGCTGCTCGTGCCTTGGACGGGTGTACTCTTCGCTGGGTAAAAAACTGGCTGGACGGCCGGGCCCAAAGAGTTGTGGTGAATGGAGTTAAATCCGGTTGGTGGCCGGTCACGAGCGGTGTTCCCCAGGGCTCAGTGTTGGGGCCAGTTCTGTTTAATATCTTTATCCGTGATCTGGATGAGGGGATCGAGTGCACCCTCAGGAAGTTTGCAGACGACACCAAGTTGGGCGGGAGCGTTGATCTGCTCGAGGGTAGGAAGGCTCTGCAGAGGGACCTGGACAAGCTGGATCGATGGGCCGAGGCCAACTGTATGAGATTCAACAAGGCCAAGTGCCGGGTCCTCGACTTCGGCCACAACAACCCCATGCAACGCTACAGGCTTGGGGAAGAGTGGCTGGAAAGCTGCCTGTTGGAAAAGGACCTGGGGGTGCTGGTTGACAGCTGGCTGAACATGAGCCGGCAGTGTGCCCAGGTGGCCAAGAAGGCCAATGGCATCCTGGCCTGTATCAGAAATAGTGTGGCCAGCAGGAGTAGGGAAGTGATCGTGCCCCTGTACTTGGCCCTGGTGAGGCCGCACCTCGACTACTGTGTTCAGTTTTGGGCCCCTCACTACAAGAAGGACATTGAGGTGCTGGAACGCGTCCAAAGAACAATGAAGCTGGTGAAGGGTGCAGAGCACAAGTCTTATGAGGAGCAGCTGAGGGAACTGGGGTTGTTTAGCCTGGAGAAGAGGAGGCTCAGGGGAGACCTTATCGCGCTCTACAACTACCTGAAAGGAGGTTGTAGCGAGGTGGGTGTCGGTCTCTTTTCCCATGTAGCAAGTGATAGGACAAGATGAAATGGCCTCAAGTTGCGCCAGGGGAAGTTTAGATTGCATATTAGGAAAATTTTCTTCACCAAAAGGCTTGTCAAGCATTGGAACAGGCTGCCCAGGGAAGTGGTTGAGTCACCATCCCTGGAAGTATTTAAAAGACGTGTAGACGTGGCACTTAGGGACATGGTTTAGTGGTGAACTTGGCGGTGTTAGGTTTACAGTTGGACTCGATGATCTTAAAGTTCTTTTCCAAGCTAAATGATTCTATGATTCTATGAGGGACGGAGAATGGCAGAACAATTCCACTCTGCATATATACTGAGTGCTTTAGCACCTTTAGGGAGATGCATGCTATTGCTTGAGATAATTAGCTAGAAATTTCACAATAAAAAGGGGGAAAATCAACTAGAAATGTGCTGCAGTATTCAATATGGATCGTATTTTTCCCACAGTTACGGGTTTTTTTATTTAATGCCTTTGTATGGGATAATTTGGATAGACAGAACAGCTGTAAATTTAAACATGGGTTTTGTCTGATTTAAACATGGGGTTTTTGATTGGCATCCCATTCCCATGTTGCCATGTCCATTCCATTCCAACCTTTCTCCTTTCCCTCTCCCTAAACCGTGCTTCAGTTGCTGGGTCACGCTTCAAGGAATATGTCAGAAGACTGCCCCATACTTGTGAATGCTATTAAACTTGCATCATGCAGAAATCTGAACAGAGAAATTCCATGGGAGAAAGTTTTTTATGCAGAGGAAGAAAGAGAGAAATTCTTGATTTTTAAAATGGAGGAAGATAGAATTATACATGCCCAAATCTCTTCTCCCCCAGCTACATCCCCCCCTCCCCCCAGTGGCAGGAACTCTGATACCACAATGCCAACTACCAAACACTGACTTATTAAGTCACCTATGTGCATATTTCTCCCTAGTCCACTTCCAACACCCTTTACTCCTCTAACATCCTTCCCTCCTTGCTTTTTTCTTCTTGTTCATCTAACTTGGGCTCACTCTGACATTCCATGCCTTTTTTGTACAATCCTTGCCTGGAGCCCAGAAAGTCCTAGGTGTTGCTGGAGATCTCCCTACCCAGTGTTGATTTAACCTATACCATGACTCCTTCCCTAAACACTGCTACTCCTACTGACCTTGCTGTTGCAAGTAGTCATGCATTCACTTGCCTTCTATTTTTTTGCAAATTTTTAAGTACAACTGTTTTGCTTTTCCTTCTCTAATACATTTGGCTTCTGCCTTGATTTTTGATATAGTGGAAAGTGTGGATTATGGTTTTTGGTTTCTTTTTCCTTTCTTTCTACATTTCCAATCTAATCAAATGGTCAGTCAAAAAAGACAAGACGGGCAAAGCACATCATCAAATTCAGCAAATTCAGAGAAGCCTTGGTGCCACAGGGGAGCGTGGGCTGTAGCAAGGATGAATGGCTGTGGTTGGGCTTTGTGGCAGCAAGAATCTAACTGTGGTGACTTTGCTATTCAAATTGCAGTCCTACAAGAAAGAAAATGCATCAAGTCAAATTTAAATCAGAGAAAATATGATTCAATCCTGTGCATGGACATTTTAGTCGTAACTTCCATTTTTGCAGAAAGATTATTGCATACATGTGTATTTCAAGCAGAAGTTTTTCTCTCTCAATTGCATATTACAATAATTCTGTACTCAGTTTCAGACTCAAGATGAAGCAACCATAGAGGGGCTTGGGACTTTTGGGTAGAATTATTCCAGTGTTCAGCACCTCACAGAACAGGATCTACAGTCTTGTTCTATTTCCTAGAGAAAATTATTTTTGCACTGTGTAAAAGCCACAGGATTCTGGTTTTACTTTCAGTTGCTGATTTAAAGGATACTCAAGAGAATTATTTAAATTGACCATAACTATCAGCACAGATAAGACAGCCAGTTGAATCACTGCTTCTCATCTACTCAAATCAGAGAAGGAAATGATTGCACTTGTCTTTCAGTTTGTGCATGACAATGGATTGCAATGTTCAGGTCTAGAGCTATACTGATCTTCCCTTGGCACTCCTGAAGGAAACTAAGAGCAATATTGAGTTACATCAGCCTCTAGGGTGTCAGCTGAGTCAGCATAAACCCTATTTGGACAGGCAGAACTGGATACACACCTCCCTAGCTGAAAGAACCCCTTCTACTATACTGCAAAAAGCCAAGTGATAGTGTCACCTAACGTCCTTCTTGGAATTTGTTTATTAGATCTTATTTATAATTAATTAGCAGCAAATCTTATTAATTTGGTTTGACTCAGCAGCCTTCACTGAGCATTTGTGGTTAATATGGCAAAATAATAGGGATATTCAGATGATAGAAACCACAAGACCCTCTGTGTAACTAGGGGCTTATGTTTTTTTCTTAATTTTATTTTGAGGGGGTTTTTTGTCAATCCAAATTTCCTGAAAATTACTGCAAATTTTCAATTGGCAAAAAAAGAATCAAATTATGCTGAAACTGCACCCCTTTCACCCCAGAGACCAGCCCTTCAGACTGCAGGTGACACCTTCCCTTTCCCTCCCTGAACCTGTAACTTTACCCTTCTAGGAGCGCATTGCAGTCCCACACTGCTGTCAAACCTCAGTACAACTGCCCATGCTGGTACATAAGCTTCTTCAAAAGTGCTACTACACAAGTAGCTCAACACTTCTGCATGGCTTGGCAAAGCACCAGGGGCTGCTGTTTTCACCCTTGAGGGCAGTACCTGAAGAATCATAGAATCATAGAATCATTAAGGTTGGAAAAGACCTCTAAGATCATCGAGTCCAACCGTCGACCCAACACCACCATGCCCACTAAACCATGTCCCTAAGCGCCTCATCTACACGTCTTTTAAATACCTCCAGGGATGGTGACTCAACCACTTCCCTGGGCAGCCTGTTCCAATGTTTAACCACTCTTTCAGTAAAGAAATTTTTCCTCACATCCAATCTAAACCTCCCCTGGCACAACTTGAGGAGGTTTAGAAACTAAGCACAGGGATGACTGCTAAGAAGTTTCTAGTCTTGGTTGCTCCCTGTCCTCCTATGGATGCTGTACCACTCTAAATAAAATACTTGAACACTCATTAAGGCAAGGGACGAGCCTGGAAATTGTATCAATAGGTGGGTTCTTCAACAGCAAGACTACACTCCCCTTTTCTCACTGACTCCAATAATTAAATGACCATAAAGTGATTCCAAAATGAAAAACTTCTGGAAAACCACTCTGATGTTTAGCAGATGGCTCTTATGGGGGTTCAATTCCCTCCATAGCTCCTCACCAGGGCAGGAAGTAGCAATGTGGCCTCTTACATCCTGCTAGCAACCAAAGGCTAGTAGTTAAAAAGGGAAGACTATCTTTTTCTCCTCTGGCAGTCTGTGAGATTTCAATGCAACAGCCACAGAACAAAACAAAGTAATTGTTTTTTGAAACTACTGGATGTCCATAGAGAAAGGTGAAAGTTTGTTGGTGAGAAAAGGCTGTATATTTTGGTGCAACTGCTGAGCCGAAATATTACTTACTCAAACATCCCTACATTTAACCCACTCTTGTGTATTTTAAGAGTGAATGTGGATATAAATATCCAATCTATCTATCCTAATAGCAAATAGGTGGATTTAGAATAATCAAATTATTTTAAACGGCATATAATAGCCATGAGCGTGGACATATATCTTGCATTTTGGACTGTGGAATGTAAAACTTGGAAGTTTTCTTTAGAAATCTATGACTAGTGTTTCCACCAGTGTGCTTGTGAAAAGTGAGATAGGCTGTGCAATTTTAACCCTCATATGAACTTTGCTTTCCTTTTGCTCTCCAGGAGTTCCTCAATATATCCAACTGGTCAAGCACCACAGCCAGAATCCACTTTAATTTGCTCTTGAAGCTCAGTGTAGCCAAGATCCAGCTTTAATAAATGACCTTGATTGATATCTGCCTCAGGACATGTAGAAACTGTAGAAACAGGTCTAAATGGAAATGAAATACTGATCTTTCCCATTTCAGAATTGAACTAATGGGGAGAGCCAGGATGCTGCTTTTTATTTACAGTGGAGAGACTTTTCTGGTTATGCATAATAGATATTGCAATTGATAATGGTACTAGACTGCTGACGAGCAGTCTCTAGACTCATCAGCCTGATTAATGTTTAATGGCTACAGTTCAGCAAGTAGTAACTGCAAGTTGCCAAATTGGAGCTATTTGCTAGCATAAGCTGTCCACCACAATTTGGTCTCTGTTGATGTAAGTTGTTCCTGTTGTCTGTAGATGATCAGATCTCAGCAAGGTAATTTTTCGATTAAGAATTCATCTATAGAAGAAGGGACATTCTTTGTGATTTGCTGAGGCTGGGCTGCTTTGCATCCAGCAGAATGATAGAAAATATAGCTGGGAAGGACCACAAGAAATCATCTGGCCAATTCCACAGCGCCAAGGCAGGATTAATTACAGCATACCATATCACAGAATCACAGAATGGTTGAGGTTGGGAGAGACCTCAAGAGGTCTTGCATCGTTTTCAGCAACAAAATCACATAATGATGGAAACATTTCCACACATCCATTTTCAAAATGCTTTCTCCATAGAACAAGTTTCTTTTGAAAAGTTACTTTCTCATGCATTGTTAAAACATGACCTTTACCTTAAATGGACAGCTTTAGTGTGTTGTTTTTTTAAAAATATCTGCTAGGTAGCATACTACTGACAGCCACTTATCACAGAATCACAGAATGGTTGATGTTGGAAGGGACCTCTGGAGGTCATTTGGTCCAAGCCCCCTGCTAAAGCAGGGCCACCTAAAGCCAGTTGCCCAGGACCATGTCTAGATGGTTTTCAAATATGTCTAAGGAGGGAGACTCCACAACCTCCCCAGGCAACCTATTCTAGTGCTCAGTAACCCTTCAGAGTTAAGAAGTGTTTCCTGCTGTTCAGATGAAACCTCCTGTGTTTCAGTTTGTGCCCATTGCCTCTGGTCCTGTCACTGGGCTCCACTGAAAAGAGCCTGGCTCCATCTTCTTTGCACCCTCTCTTCAGGTATTTATATACATTGATAAGATTCCCATGAGCCTTCTCTTCTCCAGGCTAAACAGTCCCAGCTATCTCAGCGTTTCCTCATAGGAGAGATGCTCCAGACCCTTAATCATCTTTGTGGCCCTTTGCTGGACTGTCTTTAGTATGTCTATGTCTCTCTTGTACTGGGGAGCCCAGAACTGGACACAGGACTCCAGATGCGGCCTCACCAGTGCTGACTAGAGGGGAAGGATCACCTCCCTCGACCTGCTGGCAATACTTTGCCTGATGCAGCCCAGGGATACTATTTGCCGCCTTTGCCACAAGGGCACATTGCTGACTCTTGTGCAGCCTGGTGTCCACCAGGACCCCCAGGTCCTTTTTTTGCAATGCTGCTTTCCAGCTGGGTGGCCACCAGCATATATTGGTGCATGGGGTTGTTCTTCCCTAGGTGCAGGACTTGGCCCTTCCCCTTGTTCAACTTCATGAGGTTTCTGTCAGCCCATTTCTCCAGCCTGTTGAAGTCCCTCTGGATGGCAGCACCACCCTCTGGCCTGTCAGCCACTCCTCCCAGTTTTGCTGCTGTCTGCAAAGTTGCTGAGGGTGCACTCTGCCCCATCATCCAGATCATTAATGAAGATGTTGAACAGGACTGGACCCAGTATTGACCCCTGGGGTAACCTGCTAGTTACTAGCCTCCAACTAGACTTTGCTTTGCTGATCACCACCCTCTGGGCCCATTTTCAATCCACCTCACTGTCTGCTCATGCAGCCCATACTTCATCAGCTTCTCTATGAGGATCTTATGGGAGGCAGTGTCAAAGGCCTTACAGGCAGACGATATCCACTGCTCTCCCCTGTGACGGTGTGCTCCCCCGCCCAACCTGACCTTTATCTCCCGTAACCCTGCTCAAGTGAAAACTACCAGGGGTGGTCGTAATGGATGCTGGTCGTGATAGCTGCATCCAGCTCAAAGTGGATTCGGGAGCCAGATAACACCACAATAGCCAAGGGCTATTGTGAGCAATGCGCCCACCTAACCACAGTGATCGGTGTGCAAATATGACTATGAGTCAATCATCTTACCCCCATAAATAGTGAGCAGCCCAAGAGCCCTTTGAGCTCTCCTGCACAGCAGCAGGCTGCACGACAGGATCTCCCCTTGAGTAGGGACACCTCTCAAGGTTACTCCTTGAGGCTGAGAGATTCCTTGCTGCAACAGATCCTCGGTAAGTGACTAATAGCATGCTAAACTTTGAAATCTTAGCTAAGTGATATAAAGGATTAACTGTGCATATATAATCCTTTAGACATAAACCATTGACCAAGTCTGGGACTAGGATTGGATCCAGCCGCACCTAGGCTCCTCTGTGAGAAGGAGTTTAGAAAGAAACAGGGTCCTTTCTGAACCTCATGACTCAACGGGAGGGTCTCCCTGACAGTTCTGTCTGACCCTGTCCTCTATGCAGTAAATAATCAAGTGTACCTTGCCATCGAATCTTGTTAAACCACTGTTGCATTTACCATTGAACTTTGTTAACTCACTGTTTTCTATCAATAAAGTGTATTGTTGCTTCTCTCTTACGAGTGAACTGCAATTTCACTCCATCCACGACATCCCCTCGTCTACCAGGCCAGTCACTTCATCGTAGAAGTTTATCAAGTTGGTCAAGCATGACTTCCCCTTGGTGAAGCCATGCTGACTACTCCTGATGACTTTCTTGTCCTTCACATGCCTGGAAATGGTTCCCAGGATTAGCTGCTCCATCACCTTCCCAGGGATCAAGGTGAGGCTGACCGGCCTGTAGTCTCCTGGATCCTCCTTCTTGCCCTTCTTGAAGATGGGGGTGACATTTGCTTTCCTCCAGTCCCCGGGCACTTCTCCCTATCGCCATGGTTGATCAAAGATTATTGAGAGTGGCCTCGCAGCTCCCTCAGCACTTGTGGATGCATCCCATCAGGGCCCATGGGCTTAGGCATGTCCAGTTTGGCACGTCTTCCTTGCTCCAGACTTTCCCCCTGGTCTCTGGGACCTGGGATTCCTGAAGGCCAGTCTTGCTAGTTGTTACGGGCAAAAAGCAGGTGCAGATCCTTCAGGGACAATGCACAACATTCAGCAAGTGAAAACTTTGGCTTTACTGAAAACATAGCGTTTCCACGGTGGGAGCCCCGGGACACTGCCGCTAGTAAAAATGGGGACCCGATGCAGCGGAGCCCTGCTCAGGGGTGAAGCTCAAGGGAAAGCACCACAGGGGTGGATAACAAAACTTGCACTGATTAACATATCATACATATGCAATGTCTTGTTTGGCTCATTAGCAAACTTGCTGATGTAATGCAAGTCCTGTTGTCCGAATTCCAAGATCCGCAGCTGGCTGCCATGTTCATGCTCATGAAAGGGTATGTGCAGATGGAGGGAAGCGAACTATCCTGGGTAACTGTGACAACAAGATAAGATGTGCTTAGGACTCTACATACACAGTTGGGGGAGTGTCCTGGTTTCGGCAGGGATAGAGTTAATTTCCTTCCTAGTAGTTGGTACAGTGCTGTGTTTTGGATTTAGGATGAGAACAATGTTGATAACGCACCCATGTTTTAGTTGTTGCTAGGTAATGCTTACACTAGCCAAGGACTTTTCAGCTTCCCATGCTCTACCGACTGAGAAGGCTGGAGGTGCACAAGAAGCTGGGAGGGGGCACAGCCAAACTGGCCAAAGGGACATTCCATACCATGTGACGTCATGCGCAGTACATAAACTGGGGAAAGCTGGCCGGGGGGGCCGCTGCTCGGGGACTGGCTGGGCATCGGTCGGCGGGTGGTGAGCAATTGTACTGTGCATCACTTGTTTTGTGTATTATTATTATTATCATATTATTATTATCATCATCATTTTATTTCAATTATTAAACTGTTTTTATCTCAACCCACGAGTTTTTCTCACTTATGCTCTTCCAATTCTCTCCCCCATCCCACCGGTGTGGGGAAGGAGTGAGCGAGCAGCTGCGTGGTGCTCAGTTGCCGACTGAGGTTAAACCATGACAGTCCTTTTTGGCGCCCAACGTGGGGCACGAAGGGTTTGAGATAACAACAGATTAACCGGAGTGTATTAAGGAACTTATATCTGTTAGTAGTTGTGGGTCACAATGTTGGTTTCTCTGTTCTCGATATTGATTTGTATAATCTGCATCGTGCTCTTTTTCCTGCTGTACATGTTAAAGATTGGTGTTGGGTTTTGCAGTTTGCTGTGGTCTGCAGTGAATAGTAATGTCTCGCTTGTGAGGTTTGTTTTTAGAACATTGACCTTGACGTTACTGTGGTATGTAAGTTTCGCAATGAAGCTGTTACTGTACCACGGATACCATTTCGTGGAGACAGCTAGCAATTACAGTGACTTTTCTGAGAGTTTTTTTACGGAGGAAATACAGAATGGCAGCGTCACTACCTTCTTCTATAAGGTTTCCTCCTTCATTACAGTAACTTTTCAGTATTTTGAACATCCTTGGGTAGTTAAGATACTTCTATTAATACTTCTTGGGAATACTGTTTCAGTTTTGTCTAAACTTGGTAAGCAATTTAAGAATATCATCCAGAGATCTGCCCCAAGGCTGAATAATTATGAGTGGCAGGGTGTGTGGGACAAGATGGGCAAGTACCTAGGCCAATGGGCACCCCCAGTGTTTTGGAACTTCACCCCTGAGCAAGTGCAGAATCCTGAAAAGTTAGTAGAATATTTGGACAAAGTATGCTGTCACCCTGGCAACTCCAGAGAGATGCAGATCATTGCAACGTGCTGGGGCCTGGCCCATGCCTACCGAGCCCTGTTCAACACCATTCAGTGCCCTCAAAGGAAAGGGAAGGTCTCTGGCTCTGACAGTAAAACGACACGCACTGCGGCCACTCAGACCCGGGCAACGCGCCCTGCGGCCACTCCGACCCCAGCGACATGCCATGCAGCCACTCAGACCCCGGCGACAGGCCCTGCAGCCACTCCGACCCCAGCAACATGCACTGCAGCTACTCAGACGCCGGCAACAGGCCCTGCGGCCACTCAAACCCGGGCAACACGCACTATGGCCACTCCAACCCCGGCGACATGCACTGCAGCCACTCAGACCCCGGCGACATGCACTGCGGCCACTCACACCCCAGTGACAGGCACTGCGGCCATTCAGACCCCAGCGACACGCCCTGTGGCTGAACGAAAGAACCAACCTGTGCCGGTATCAGTTGCCCCTGTACACAAGAAGAAATCATGGAAGCAGAAGTCGGCTCGTTTAGTAAGGGAGGAAGAAATTTCTTCTAAAAGGGAGCTGGAGGAAGAAGTGGATGAGGCAAACTACCCGGAGAAGGGCCATCATGAGAACAGGAGGAGGAGGGCCGGCCGCTGCCCGGGGAGGAAGAAGAGGAAGAACTCATGAAAGAGGCAGTAACCATCCGATCCCTATCCCTGAGTGAGCTGCGAGATATACGAAAAGATTTCAGCCGTTGTCCAGGCGAGCATATTGTCACCTGGCTGCTCCGATGCTGGCATAATGGGGCCAGTAGCCTGGAATTAGAGGGTAAAGAAGCCAAGCAGCTGGGATCCCTTTCTAGGGAAGGGGGCATTGACAAAGCGATTGGAAAAGGGCCACGAGTCCTCAGCCTTTGGAGGCGACTCTTGTCAAGCGTGAAGGAAAGGTATCCCTTCAAGGAAGATGTTATATGTCGCCCAGGCAAGTGGATCACCATGGAGAAGAGTATCCAGTACCTGAGGGAATTAGCTGTGCTGGAGGTGATTTATGGTGACCTGAACAACGAGCAGCTATCCAACGATCCAGATGAAGTCAAGTGGACACGACCCATGTGGCGAAGTTTGTACGGAACGTACCATTGTCATATGCCAATTCATTGGCAGTGATGACCTAGAAGGACGGAGAGGAACAAACGGTGGATGAATTGGCTGGTCAATTCCGGCAATATGAAGAATCTCTCTTCCTCCCTCGCCTTGGCTGTGGAAAAACTGTCCCGGAAGCTCCAGCAACTTGAAGAGGGTAGGTCCTACTCCCCATCCTTTACGGACCAGTATCTCGGCTATTAGGAGTCAGTGTTCCTTTGCTCAAGAGAGAGGATATAAAGGGTACACACCATGGGCCACCCTATGGTTTTACCTGCGTGACCACGGAGAGGACATGAGGAAGTGGGATGGGAAACCTACTGCAGCCCTAGGGGCACAGGTACGTGAATTGCAAGGGAAAACAATCACAGAAAGAGGTTCTTCCAGGAAAATTGCTGCTCCAGTTTCCAGCGGGCAGTTCCCCAGAGAGAGTAGAAGGGCTGATCTTACTCCTGATCTTAATGAAGAGACTTCTGACTCATATTTACAAGAAATGAGAAATGAGTACTGTGATGAGGATTAGAGGGGCCCTGCCTCCAGCCAGGGGGAGGAAAGGGACAACCGGGTTTACTGGACTGTGTGGATTCGGTGGCCTGGCACGTCAGACCCACAGAAGTATAAGGCTCTGGTAGACACTGGTGCACAGTGTACCCTAATGCCATCAAGCTATATAGGGGCAGAACCCATCTGTATTTCTGGGGTGACGGGGGGATCCCAACAGCTAACTGTATTGGAAGCCGAAGTGAGTCTAACTGGGAATGGGTGGCAGAAGCACCCCATTGTGACTGGCCCAGAGGCTCCGTGCATCCTTGGCATAGACTACCTCAGGAGAGGGTATTTCAAGGACCCAAAAGGGTACCGGTGGGCTTTTGGTGTGGCTGCCTTGGAGACGGAAGAGATTAAACAGCTGTCCACCTTGCCTGGTCTCTTGGAGGACCCCTCTGTTGTGGGGTTGCTGAAGGTCGAAGACCAACAGGTGCCAATCGCCACCACAACGGGGCACCGGCGGCAATATTGCACCAGCCAAGACTCCCTGATTCCCATTCATAAGCTGATTCGTCGACTGGAGAGCCAAGGAGTGATCAGCAAGACCCGCTCACCCTTTAACAGTCCCATAAGGCCAGTGCGGAAGTCTAATGGAGAGTGGAGACTGACAGTAGACTATCGTGGCCTAAATGAAGTCACGCCACCGCTGAGTGCTGCTGTGCCAGACATGCTAGAACTTCAATACGAACTGGAGTCAAAGGCAGCCAAGTGGTATGCCACAATTGATATTGCTAATGCGTTTTTCTCAATCCCTTTGGCAGCAGAGTGCAGGCCACAGTTTGCTTTCACTTGGAGGGGCGTTCAGTACACCTGGAACCGACTGCCCCAGGGGTGGAAACACAGCCCCACCGTTTGCCATGGACTGATCCAGACTGCGCTGGAACAGGGTGGAGCTCCAGAACACCTGCAATACATTGATGACATCATCGTGTGGGGCAACACAGCAGGAGAAGTTTTTGAAAAAGGGAAGAAAATAGTCCAAATCCTGCTGAAGGCCGGTTTTGCCATAAAACAAAGTAAGGTCAAGGGACCTGCGCAGGAGATCCAGTTTTTAGGAATAAAATGGCAAGATGGACGTCATCAGATCCCAATGGATGTGATCAGCAAAAAAACAGCCATGTCTCCACCAACTAGCAAAAAGGAAACACAAGCTTTCTTAGGCGTCGTGGGTTTTTGGAGAATGCACATGCCAAATTACAGTCTGATTGTAAACCCTCTCTATCAAGTGACCCTGAAGAAGAATGATTTCAAATGGGGCCCTGAGCAACGACAAGCCGTTGAACAAATTAAAGAGGAGATAGTTCATGCAGTAGCCCTGGGGCCAGTCCGGGCAGGGCAAGCTGTAAAAAGTGTGCTCTACACCGCAGCCGGGGAGAACGGCCCTACCTGGAGCCTCTGGCAGAAAGCACCAGGGGAGACTCGAGGTCGACCCCTAGGGTTTTGGAGTTGGGGATATAGAGGATCCGAGGCCCGCTATACTCCAACTGAAAAAGAGATATTGGCAGCATATGAAGGGGTTCGAGCTGCTTCGGAAGTGATCGGCACTGAAGCACAGCTCCTCCTGGCACCCCGACTGCCAGTGCTGGGCTGGATGTTCAGAGGGAGGGTCCCCTGTACACATCATGCAACTGATGCTACGTGGAGTAAGTGGGTCGCACTGATCACACAACGGTCTCTAATAGGAAACCCCAGTCGCCCAGGAATCCTGGAAGTGATCATGGATTGGCCAGAGGGCAAAGATTTTGGAATATCGCCAGAGGAGGAGGTGACGCGTGCTGAGGAGGCCCCAGTGTATAATGAACTACCAGAAAATGAGAAGCAATATGCCCTGTTCACTGATGGGTCCTGTCGTATTGTGGGAAAACATTGGAGGTTGAGGGCTGCTGTATGGAGTCCTATGCGACAAGTTGTAGAAACTGCTGAAGGAGAAGGTGAATCGAGCCAATTTGCAGAAGTAAAGGCCATCCAGCTGGCTTTAGACATTGCTGACTGAGAAAAGTGGCCAGTGCTCTGTCTCTATACTGACTCATGGATGGTGGCAAATGCCCTGTGGGGGTGGTTGCAGCAATGGAAGCGGAGCAACTGGCAGCGCAGAGGCAAACCCATCTGGGCTGCCGCATTGTGGCAAGATATTGCTGCCTGTGTAGAAAACCTGGTTGTAAAAGTCTGTCACGTAGATGCTCACATACCTAAGATTTGGGCTACTGAAGAATATGAAAATAACCAGCAGGTGGATCAGGCTGCTAAGATTGAAGTGGCTCAGGTGGATCTGGACTGGCAACATAAGGGTGAATTATTTATAGCTTGGTGGGCCCATGACACCTCAGGCTGCCATCAAGGAAGAGATGCAACATATAGATGGGCTCGTGATCGAGGGGTGGACTTGACCATGGACACTATAGCCCAGGTTATCCATGAATGCGAAACATGCGCTGCAATCGAGCAAGCCAAGCGGTTAAAGCCTCTCTGGTATGGAGGACGATGGCTGAAATATAAATATGGGGAGGCCTGGCAGATCGATTATATCACACTCCCACAAACCCGCCAAGGCAAGCGCCATGTGCTTACAATGGTGGAGGCAACCACCGGATGGCTGGAAACATATCCCGTGCCCCATGCCACTGCCTGGAACACTATCCTGGGCCTTGAAAAGCAAGTCCTATGGTGACATGGCACCCCAGAAAGAATTGAGTCAGACAATGGGACTCATTTCCGAAACAACCTCATAGACACCTGGGCCAAAGAGCACGGCATTGAGTGGGTATATCACATCCCCTATCATGTGCTCAGTTGCCGACTGAGGTTAAATCACGACAGGGAGGCGAACTATCCTGGGTTACCGTGACAAAGTCTTCTCGCGCCCTACGCTAGTAAAAAGTGAGGCGAGGGAGGTATTCAGTACTTCCGCCTTTCCATGTCCTGTGTAACCAGGTCCCCCTTCTCACTGAGAAGCAATGAGCAATAGGCTCATTTTTTCACTGTCTTCCTTTTGTCACCTATGTACTAATGGAAGTCCTTCTTCTAACCTATTACATCCCTGGCCAGATTCAATTCCATTTGGGCTTTAGCTTTCCAAACTTCATTCCTGGATGCTTGGACAACGTCTCTCTATTCCTCCCAAGTTACCCGTCCTTGCTTCCACCCTCTGTATGCTTCCTTTTTGTGTTTGAGCTTGGCCCGGAGCTCTTTGTTCATCCACACAGGTATTCCTGGCTTTTTTGCCTGACTTCTTATTCTTTGGGGTGGAGCTCTCTTGAGCTTGGAGGAGGTGATTCGTGAATATTAACCAGCTTTCTTGGGCCTCTCTGTGACTGTTCACTCAGCTCCTGCTCAGATTTTTGGCAAACAGAGCTCATGCTAAGGCCTGATGTATGTTGGGAGCAGCACCATTATGTGAAAGCGAGAGCACCACGTAGGCAGGACAGGTGGCCAGAAAAAGCTAAAAGGGCCGTTATGCAGCCATTATCACCTGCAGATTGCTGTCTCCTGCAGCCATAATCCTTGCATATTGGTTGTCTGCCAGTTTCATCAGAATCTGCTAACTCATGGAAATGGCATAGACCAAACTTCCAAGCTGGAAGGTATAAAAACATCAGCTTACCCAAAAAGTTTTTGATGTGGATCCAACAGCAACTGGACTGCTGAGGCTTTCATGCTTCCCAGTGTGATACAGGGGATGCCTGCACCGTGATGGAGGAGGAAGGATGAGCACTCTCACCGTCTGCTAGGTAACTAATTTATGCTCATAGGTGCACAAATTAAGAGTTACAGGTTATATGTTATGAAACCTCATGATTTGAGTGGTGAATAAGTGAATTCACATGATAGACTAGTCTGGGCAAAAGGGGACTGAGCCACTGTTTATCATGTTTGTTTGTTGTATTTCTTAATGAGCTCATAAAATAAAGTTTAATTCACAGAGTACATTGTCCTGTAAATTTGAGAGATCCAAATGGACTGTGACACCCTCTTCCCTCTAGGGCTTTATCCTACAGGACCCTTCTAAGCAGGTCCCTGAAGAGGCCAAAGTCTGCTCTCCTGAAGTCCAGGGCTGTGAGCCTGCTTTTTGCCTTGCTCCCTCCCCTCAGTATCCTGAACTTCACCACCTCATGGTCACTGCATCCAAGGCTGCCTTTGACCTTCACATCCCCAACGAGCCTCTCCTTGTTGGTGAGTAGGAGGTCCAGCAGAGCACCTCTCCTCATTGGCTCCTCTATAAGTTGGAGGAGGAAGTTATCATCAATGCACTCTAGGAACCTCCTGGACTGCTTATGCCCTGCTGTGTTGTCCCTCTAGCAGTTATCGGGGTGGTTGAAGACCCCCATGAGGACCAGGGCCTGTGAACGCAATGCTGCTCCTGTCTGTAGAGGGCCTGATCTACTTGTTCTTTCTGGTCAGGTAGCCTATAGCAGATACCCACTATAATGTCACCTTTACCTGTCTTCTCTTTAATCCTAACCCATAAACTCTCATAGATTATGGACATAATTGGACCTAATTGGACATAATTTTTAACAAGATAGACTTAGAAATCAGTAATTATGGAAAATCTACCATCTCCTTACAAAATTTATGACAGTACTTCTCAGAGCTATCCTGTTAGAAACTGTTTCCTAACATCTTACCTAGAACTGCCTTGCTGCAATTTAAACCATTACTTTTTGTCCTATTCAGCAAGACATTGGAGAATATTCCATTTTGTTTTTCTTTGCAGCTACTTACAAATATTCAAAGACTATTACGTTCCTCCTGCAGAGTTCTTTTTTTTTTTCTGGGGAAAACAACCTTACTTCCTTAAATCTTTCCCCATAAGTCATTTTGCAGAACTCTAGAAACATTTCAGTTATTCTTTTTTGTGTCCTTCAAACCAGTCCACATTTGTCACATGATGCAGAAGCTGAACTGGAGTATAATATTCCAGCCAAGGGTTACATTTTAGTGTCATTTGCAAATTTAATAACCATAGTCTCTACTCAGTCATCCATGTTGTGAATGAAAATATCAGATGGTACCTGATATAGGAGAGACCCTAGTAGAATTCTCCCCAATACAGGTTTCCAGCTTGATAATTAATAACTGCTCTTGAGGACAGATTGTCAAAAAGCTTTTTATCCACATAATAACTGCTTAATATAGCAGTTATTAATTTATCAGTGAAAAAAATCTAGTAATGTTTTTGACACTGGCTTACTTAACTCTAAATATATAACATGAGTTGCTTTCTGCCCCATCCGCGAGGCCTGTTTCTTTTTAATATAGGGAAATTAGACTGGTCTGACATAATTTACCCCTGAAAAATGTGTTGGCTGCTAATCATATCTTTGTTATCTTACAGATACTTACACAAACACTTTGCCTGAGAGACACTCTACCGATTAGCCAAAACTGAACAAAGAAAAAATGTTCCAAGAAAATATGTGCTTTATCCATTTCTTATTTTCATCAATTATTGTCCAATTTGATATCCTGATTCAGACCAGCCCATTGGGCTTAGCAGTGAATTCCACAGGAGCACTTGCTGACAGCAAACTACCACATAATGCTGCACTTGTGTCGTGGATTAACCCCAGCTGGCAACTAAGCACCACACAGCTGCTCACTCACTCCCCCCACAGTGGGATGGGGGAGAGAATCAGAGGGGTAAAAGTAAGAAAACTCATGGGTTGAGATAAAGACAGTTTAATAGGTAAAGCAAAAGCTGCACATGCAAGCAAAGCAAAACAAGGAATTCATTCACTACTTCCCATCAGCAGGCAGATGTTCAGCCATTTCCAGGAAAGCAGGGCTCCATCACGCGTAACGGTTACTTGGGAAGACAAAACGCCATCACTCTGAAAGTTCCCCCCCTTCCTCCTTCTTCCCCCATCTTTTTATTGCTGAGCATGATGTCATTTGGTATGGAATATCCCTTTGGCCAGTTGGGGTCAGCTGTCCCAGCTGTGTCCCCTCCCAACTTCTTGTGCACCCCCAGCCTACTCACTAGTGGGCTGGTGTGAGGAGCAGAAAAGGCCTTGACTCTGTGTAAGCACTGTTCAGCAATAACTAAAACATCCCTGTGTTATCAACACTGTTTCCAGCACAAATCCAAAACATAGCCCCATACTAGCTACTATGAAGAAAATTAACTCTATCCCAGCCAAAACCAGCACAACTTGAAGAAAAACATACACAGTGATTCATATTTTAACCATTATGAATGAAGCAGTAATATTTAAAATATTCAGACAGGTCTGCAAGTGCTAGCTGACCTCCACAAATGATTTTTATTAAAATATTCATGGAGAAGCCCTCCAGTGTATGCAGATACAGACTTTCAAAGAAATACACAAAATGACCTTAATCCTATGGCAGTACTTGTCCCATCAGTCGTAATATAACAGGAAAGATATCTTACTATGTAAAAACAAAATTTAACAATGGTAGCATTGTAGAACTTATAAAACTTTCTTCCAACAGGGATCAGTCTGTGCTTGCTCTGAACCTCCTCTTCTTCTTTCTTTCTTGATGGCTCTCCATTCCCTTGTCCCAGCATTGCCTACAAGAAAGGACATTTTGTGTTTCTTTTTTTGTGAAAGCTGAATTAAGGTATTTTTTTGAAATTTCAAAAGGAAACCATTCAAAACTTCTCAGATTTTTTGATCTTTAGACAAAACCAGGTGACCATATATAGGTGTGAAATGCTTTGGTCTCAGATTATCTTTTATGTAGAAAGCTGTTTAGTACCTTGTAAATTGAAAAAGCAGTGCTTCAGCAATAACTGTTGATACCAGTGCAATCCTTGACTGGTAGCCAAAAAATAAGATGCAGAGAACATTTCTCCTTTTTGCTGTACTGATTTCTTTTCATCTGACAATAGCTTCTTCTTATATACTTCAATAAACAGATGCACACAGAAAACAGAGAAGTTCTGGGTTTTTTTAGAAGGAAAAGACTATAAGACTAACACTGAAGGAGAACAACAGGGGGGAAGATGAGTTGACGGTTACTGAACTGGAAGTAATGAAGCTAGTGACTGTTTTAATGTTGATCATTGGATCCATATTAGGCTATGATCCCATATTAGGCTATGAATCCATAGTGAACTTCACGTGGATGTAGACCAGTAGAGTTCCGTGCAGGATTAAGGCCTTGGATCTCAAGATCCTTCTACTTGATTGTAGCTTCTTCCATAACGAAGTTCCAGATTGCTGTTTGTAGTTGACTTAATTTCACTGTTGCTATTGCAATTCAGGCTCCCTAAAGATCTACCCTGATGGCCAGAATCATATTTAAGAAGTCCTCTGTAATAGGTACAAAGCTAACAGGCAAAAGAAGATAATATTGTGTTTACTTTTTGCGCTCAACTTCAGAGAGAAGCAGGAGGAGTGACTAAACTAAATAATCACTAAAATTAAAGATAAAAGGTGTCCCTTTGCATTTAGAATACAGATTGATCTAATAAATGTTCTTTTAAAAAAAATAAATTCTGAAAAGTGAACTAATAGTGTATTTTAGGTTACTGTGCTCTGAGCAAGTTCTTACTATTTAGTTTGTGGCAGTGATGTAATTTTGCAGGAGGCTGTCATTGATTAATGTGCAATTATTTTGCCCAATGCTTTTGTTAAGTATTCAAGTGAATGTTTAACGTGGGATCTAAGGAAATTGTGACACAATAATCTGTTTTGCTAAGTGAAGTCTCTGTCAAGCAAAACTTCAAAGAATGGATGGTGGCGATCCAAGCCCGAAATAACCAATTTGCCAAGGCAGCTGCAGGAACTGAGCAGCAGCGGTTGAAACATGAAGCTAAAGGTGAAGAAGAGGTAATTCCGGTAGGGGGAGATCATGACCACCAACTCACGGCCCACCGACTCAAGAAACCCTCCGACCCAAATGCGGAGAGAGACTGAGCATGCGAACTAATTAGCATAAGAGGCGAGAAGACCATTTGACAGAGACTATAAATAGTGAAAGGTTTTGATAATCGGGGAGCTAGTCTTTTGCGGGCTACCACCTAGCTCCCTACTTTGCGCAAACTAGAATAAAGAAATGGAAATACCTCATCTCGGTGTGTGAATTGGCATTGCGCACCGGGCAACGAGCCCGCATTCGGGACAACAGTTTTGGCAACCCAGATGGGACCGCTATTTTAAGCCTTGCCCGGATTGCCCTGCCACTCTGGACGAGAGACAGGACCGGGAAGGACTCCAGCGCGCACTGACCTTTTGATCGGGGAATCCACCAGTTCCTCTCTGCGGATGGGTGACAGGCAACTCAACGGTGCAATGCTGCATAGAGGTATTTCTCTGACAAAAGGGGGGGTGACCGGGAACTTGCGAGAAGTAATGGGGTTTAGGTTTTATTGAAGCTCTGCATAAGTCACATCACGGAGATACGCAGCAGTAGCATATAATTGTTTCTACACTTTGGTAGACGCGCGTCTTGGTTAAATTGTTGGAAGATAGGACGAGAGGAAATGGCCTCAAGTTGCGCCAGGGGAGGTTTAAATTGGATGTAAGGAAAAATTTCTTTACTGAAAGAGTGGTTAAACATTGGAACAGGCTGCCCAGGGAAGTGGTGGAGTCCCCATCCCTGGAGGTATTTAAAAGACGAGCAGATGAGGCACTTAGGGACATGGCTTAGTGGGTGGTGGTGTTGGGTTGATGGTTGGACTTGATGATCTTAGAGGTCTTTTCCAAACTCAATGATTCTATGATTCTATGATTCTATGATTCATGTTAGCCTTAACTGTGTGCATTGGGATAGTGTATGAAACATTGGATTAGGTTAAAATGGGTTCCTCTACTTCAAAGGAAGATCCCTGTTGTTCCCCTCTCGGGTGCATCCTAAAATATTGGGATACATTTGGGGGAGATCCGATGATGAGAGAAAAGATGAAAAGATATTGTAATCAGTGGTGGCCACAATATGATTTGGACGATGGGGAAAAATGGCCAGAAAATGGAACTTTACAATACAATACAATCCTTCAATTAATGCTATTTTGTAGAAGAAATGAAAAATGGGATGAGGTACCGTATGTGGATGCATTTTTTTGATTTAAGAAATAATTGGGATCTGAGAAAGAAATATGGGTTAATAGATTCCAAACATCAAGTGGGGATCTACTCAGTACAGAAGGATAAAAAAAGGAAAAATGAAAAATCTTATTGTGTACGGGCTGATGACACTGAAGAGAATACACAGCTGTTAGTAGCTCCACCTGAGAAACCTGAGGATTCAGACTCAGATGATGAAGGGAACTCAAAGGGTAGCCTGATCTCCAGAAGGACTAGGAGAAAGAATAAATTTAATAAGCTAGTGTTGCAGGCTCCCTTAAGGCAAGCTGTGGGGCCTGCGGGGGAACCGGTATATGTGCATGTGCCATTTACTACCTCTGATTTACTAAACTGGAAACAGTGTGTTGGATCTTATCGTAGTAACCCAGATGGAATGTACAGTATGATTAAGACTGTAATGATGACACATAATCCCAACTGGGGAGACATCCAAGCCTTATTGGAATAATTGTTTACGTATGAGGAAAGAAGGGTGGTATTGGAAAAAGCAAGAGAAGGACTGAATGGGAAAATAGAAGGCCTATATCAAAAGATGGGGGGGTATCGAGTCCTGATGGCCTCCTCCCAAAAGAAGATCCAGGATGGGATCCAAATAGAAGTGCAGGGTTGGAGAAAGTAAAAATATATCAGATGTTGATTTTGTATGGAATACAGAATGGGGTTGAGAAACCTAAGAATTTGACAAAATTATATGAGGTAAAACAATGGGAAAAGGAAGCCCCATCAGCCTTCTATGAAAGGCTGTGAGAAGTGGCCCGCAAGTGGACTGATCTGAACCCAGAGGATGAAAGTAATAGGATGTTGTTTAATATGCTTTTTATTGCACAGTCAGTGTCAGATATTAGGAGGAAACTACAAAAGGTAGAAGGGGCCGACGGAATGATGATTTCGCAGTTAATGTCGATTGCTTGTAAGGTATATAATAACAGGGAAGAGGTAGAAGAAAAAGAGAAGAGAAATTGGGCAAGACTACAAGCCTCCCTACAAGCACCGATAAATGGTTTGGGAAGAGGAAGAGGTTCTAATGTTAGGTGTCGTGGTTTAATTTCAGTCGGCAACTAAGCACCACGCAGCTGCTCGCTCACTCCCCCCACCCCCGGTGGGATGGGGGAGAGAATTGGAAGAGCACAAGTGAGAAAAACTCGTGGGTTGAGATAAAAACAGTTTAATAATTGAAATAAAACGATAATAATAATACGATAATAATAATAATAATACACAAAGCAAGTGATGCACAGTACAATTGCTCACCACCCGCCGACCGATGCCCAGCCAGTCCCCGAGCAGCGGCCCCCCCCGGCCAGCTTTCCCCAGTTTATGTACTGAGCATGACGTCACATGGTATGGAATGTCCCTTTGGCCAGTTTGGCTGTGCCCCCTCCCAGCTTCTTGTGCACCTCCAGCCTTCTCAGTCGGTAGAACATGGGAAGCTGAAAAGTCCTTGGCTAGTGTAAGCATTACCTAGCAACAACTAAAACATGGGTGTGTTATCAACTTTGTTCTCATCCTAAATCCAAAACACTGTACCAGCTACTAGAAAAGAAATTAACTCTATCCCTGCCGAAACCAGGACAATATCCACCCCTTATTCTATACCATCTGCGTCATGCTCAAGTCTCATATTTTCCAGTACATTTTCATTAATCACCACCCTTTTTTTTTATATATATATATACACACACACACACACACACACAGAGATATCATTCCCTTCGTCTGTGGGCCATCCCTCTAAAATGTTCGGTGAGTTCATTTAGTCCATGACTTCCGGCTCCATCTGTCATAATAATCTTCCAGGGCAGGAAAAATGGAGATGGTATGTGGTGTTGGATTGTTTCATGTTGAAGTCAGTTCTGGTACCATCATCACTGTGCTTTGCTTGGTTTCACTGAAGTTATTCTTCATTAGTCTGGGTGATTCTTATTGTAATAACATTAGTATGGCATATAATATTATTAGTATTATTAGTATATCTGTGTATTATTAGTATAACTACTATAACTATAATTAGTACTTAACATCACATAATTCAGATCATTGGCTATTCTCACCCAAAATCAAATCCCCTTGAGGTACACATCGGACTTCCCCATCCTTCCGCATTATCCACCAAGTGCACCCAGGTCCTTGAGCAAAAGCAATCCCATGGATGGGTCTGCCTCTGCCTGAGGCAGGAATAACCCAGACTGTCTTCCCCAGCATATTTTTTATGTGCACTACAGGGACTTTATTCCCATCTACAGTACGTAAAAGTTCTGACTGGGCAGGGCCTGCTCGATTGGCAGATCCCCTCGTGTTGACTAACCAGGTGGCCTTTGCTAAATGCGCATTCCAATGTTTGAACGTCCCGCCACCCATTGCTCATAATGTAGTCTTTAACAGTCCATTGTATCGTTCAATTTTCCCAGAGGCTGGTGCATGATAGGGGATGTGATACACCCACTCAATGCCGTGCTCTTTGGCCCAGGTGTCTATGAGGTTGTTTCGGAAATGAGACCCGTTGTCTGACTCAATTCTTTCTGGGGTGCCATGTCGCCATAGGACTTGCTTTTCAAGGCCCAGGATAGTGTTCCGGGCAGTGGCATGGGGCACGGGATATGTTTCCAGCCATCCGGTGGTTGCCTCCACCATTGTAAGCACGTGGTGCTTGCCTTGGCGGGTTTGTGGGAGTGTGATATAATCGATCTGCCAGGCCTCCCCATATTTATATTTCAACCATCGTCCTCCATACCAAAAAGGATTTAACCGCTTGGCTTGCTTGATTGCAGCGCATGTTTCGCATTCATGGATAACCTGGGCTATAGTGTCCATGGTCAAGTCCACCCCTCGATCACGAGCCCATCTGTATGTTGCATCTCTTCCTTGGTGGCCTGAGGTGTCATGGGCCCACCGAGCTATAAATAATTCACCCTTATGTTGCCAGTCCGGATCCACCTGAGCCACTTCAATCTTAGCAGCCTGATCCACCTGCTGGTTGTTTTGATGTTCTTCAGTGGCCCGACTCTTGGGTACGTGAGCACCTACGTGACGGACTTTTACAACCAGGTTCTCCACCCGGGCAGCAATATCTTGCCACAATGCGGCAGCCCAGATGGGTTTGCCTCTGCGCTGCCAGTTGCTGCGCTTCCATTGCTGCAACCACCCCCACAGGGCATTTGCCACCATCCATGAGTCAGTATAGAGACAGAGCGCTGGCCACTTCTCTCGGTCAGCAATGTCTAAAGCCAGCTGGATGGCCTTTACTTCTGCAAATTGGCTCGATTCACCTTCTCCTTCAGCCGTTTCTACAACTTGTCGCATAGGACTCCATACAGCAGCTTTCCACCTCCGATGCTTTCCCACAAGACGACAGGACCCATCAGTGAACAGGGCATATTGCTTCTCATTTTCTGGTAGTTCATTATACATTGGGGCCTCTTCAGCACGCGTTACCTCCTCCTCTGGCAATATTCCAAAATCTTTGCCCTCTGGCCAATCCATGATCACTTCCAGGATTCCTGGGCAACTGGGGTTTCCTATTCGAGCCCGTTGTGTGATCAGTGCGACCCACTTACTCCATGTAGCATCAGTTGCATGATGTGTACAGGGGACCCTCCCATTGAACATCCAGCCCAGCACTGGCAGTCGGGGTGCCAGGAGGAGCTGTGCTTCAGTGCCGATCACTTCTGAAGCAGCTCGAACCCCTTCATATGCTGCTAATATCTCTTTTTCAGTTGGAGTATAGCGGGCCTCGGATCCTCTGTATCCCCAACTCCAAAACCCTAGGGATCGACCTCGAGTCTCCCCTGGTGCTTTCTGCCAGAGGCTCCAGGTAGGGCCATTCTCCCCGGCTGCGGTGTAGAGCACATTTTTTACCTCTTGCCCTGCCCGGACTGGCCCCAGGGCTACTGCATGAACTATCTCCCGCTTAATTTGTTCAAAAGCTTGTCGTTGCTCAGGGCCCCATTTGAAATCGTTCTTCTTTCGGGTCACTTGATAGAGAGGGTTTACAATCAGACTGTAATTTGGAATGTGCATTCTCCAAAAACCCACGACGCCTAAGAAAGCTTGTGTTTCCTTTTTGCTAGTTGGTGGAGACATGGCTGTTATTTTGTTGATCACATCCATTGGGATCTGACAACGTCCATCTTGCCATTTTATTCCTAAAAACTGGATCTCCTGTGCAGGTCCCTTGACCTTACTTTGTTTTATGGCAAAACCGGCCTTCAGCAGGATTTGGACTATTTTCTTCCCTTTTTCAAAAACTTCTCCTGCTGTGTTGCCCCACACGATGATGTCATCAATGTATTGCAGGTGTTCTGGAGCTCCACCCTCTTCTAGTGCAGTCTGGATTAGTCCATGGCAAATGGTAGGGCTGTGTTTCCACCCCTGGGGCAGTCGGTTCCAGGTGTACTGGACGCCCCTCCAAGTGAAAGCAAACTGTGGCCTGCACTCTGCTGCCAAAGGGATTGAGAAAAACGCATTAGCAATATCAACTGTGGCATACCACTTGGCTGCCTTTGACTCCAGTTCGTATTGAAGTTCTAGCATGTCTGGCACAGCAGCACTCAGCGGTGGCGTGACTTCATTTAGGCCACGATAGTCTACTGTCAGTCTCCACTCTCCATTAGACTTCCGCACTGGCCTTATGGGACTGTTAAAGGGTGAGCGGGTCTTGCTGATCACTCCTTGGCTCTCCAGTCGACGAATCAGCTCATGAATGGGAATCAGGGAGTCTCGGTTGGTGCGATATTGCCGCCGGTGCACCGTGGTGGTAGCGATTGGCACCTGTTGGTCTTCGACCTTCAGGAACCCCACAACAGAGGGGTCCTCCGAGAGACCAGGCAAGGTGGACAGCTGTTTAATTTCCTCCATCTCCAAGGCAGCTATACCAAAAGCCCACCGGTACCCTTTTGGGTCCTTGAAATACCCTCTCCTGAGGTAGCCTATGCCAAGGATGCACGGAGCCTCTGGGCCAGTCACAATGGGGTGCTTCTGCCACCCATTCCCAGTTAGACTCACTTCGGCTTCCAATACAGTTAGCTGTTGGGATCCCCCCGTCACCCCAGAAATATAGATGGGTTCTGTCCCTATATATCTTGATGGCATTAGGGTACACTGTGCACCGGTGTCCACGAGAGCCTTATACTTCTGTGGGTCTGATGTGCCAGGCCACCGAATCCACACAGTCCAGTAAACCCGGTTGTCCCTTTCCTCCCCCTGGCTGGAGGCAGGGCCCCTCTAATCCTCATCACAGTACTCATTTCTCATTTCTTGTACGTACGAGTCAGAAGTTTCTTCATTAAGATCAAGAGTAAGATCAGCCCTTCTACTCTCTCTGGGGAACTGCCCGCTGGAAACTGGAGCAGCAATTTTCCTGGAAGAACCTCTTTCTGTGATTGTTTTCCCTTGCAATTCGCGTACCCGTGCCCCTAGGGCTGCGGTAGGTTTCCCATCCCACTTCCTCATGTCCTCTCCGTGGTCACGCAGATAAAACCATAGGGTGCCCCGTGGTGTGTACCCCTTATACTCTCTCTCTTGAGCAAAAGAATGCTGACTCTTAATGGCCGAGATACTGGTCCGTACAGGTGAGGAGTAGGACCTATCCTCTCTGAGTTGCTGGATCTCCCGGGACAGTTTTTCGGACAGTTTCTCCACAGCCGAGACGATGGAGGAAGAAAGACTTTCCTCGTATTGCCGGAGTTGACCAGCCAATTCATCCACTGTTTGTTCCTCTCCATCTTTCCAGGTTATCGCTGCCAATGAATTGGCGTATGACGATGGTGAGCTCCTTATAAACTTCCACCACATGGGTCGTGTGCACTTGACTTCGTCTGGATCTTTGGGTAGTTGTTCATTGCTCAGGTCATCATAAATCACCTCCAGCACAGCTAATTCTCTCAGAAACTGGATACCCTTCTCCATGGTGGCCCACTTGCTTGGGCGACATATGACATCTTCCTTAAAGGGATACCTTTCCTTCACGCTTGACAAGAGTCGCCTCCAAAGGCTGAGGATACGTGTCCCTTTTCCAATTGCTTTATCAATGCCCCCTTCCCTAGAAAGGGATCCCAGCTGCTTGGCTTCCCTACCCTCTAATTCCAGGCTACTGGCCCCATTATCCCAGCATCAGAGCAGCCAGGTGACAATATGCTCACCTGGACGACGGCTGAAATCTTTTCGTATATCTCGCAGCTCACTCAGGGATAGAGATCGGGTGGTCACTGCCTCGTTTATGAGTTCTTCCTCTTCCTCCTCCCCGGTCAGCGGCCGGCTCTCCTCCTCCCGTTCTCGTGATGGCCCTTCTCCAGGGTACTCGTACAGTTCTTCCTCCGGTTCCCTTTTAGAAGAAGCTTCTTCCTCCCTTACTAAACGAGCCGACTTCCGCTTCCAAAATTTCTTCTTCTGTACAGGGGCGACTGATACCGGCACAGGCTGGTTCTTTGGTTCAGCCACAGGGCCTGTTGCCGGGGTTGGAGTGGCCGCAGTGCATGTCGCCGGGGTTGGAGTTACCGCAGTGCATGTCGCCGGGGTTGGAGTGGCCGCTGTGCAAGTGCATGTCACCGGAGTATGAGTGGCCGCAGGGCCTGTTGCCGGGGTTGGAGTGGCCACAGTGCATATTACCGGGGTTGGAGTGGCCACAGGGCCTGTCGCCGGGATTGGAGTGGCCGCAGTGCATGTCACCGGAGTCTTAGTGGCCGCAGTGCATGTCGCCGGGGTCTGAGTGGCCTCAGTGCATGTCGCCGGGGTCTGAGTGGCCGCAGTGCATGTCGCCGAGGTTGGAGTGGCCGCAGTGCATGTCGCCGGGGTGTGAGTGGCCGCAGTGCATGTCGCCGGGGTCTGAGTGGCTGCAGTGCATGTCGCCGGGGTTGGAGTGGCCATAGTGCGTGTTGCCCGGGTTTGAGTGGCCGCAGGGCCTGTTGCCGGCGTCTGAGTAGCTGCAGTGCATGTTGCTGGGGTCGGAGTGGCTGCAGGGCCTGTCGCCGGGGTCTGAGTGGCTGCATGGCATGTCGCTGGGGTCGGAGTGGCCGCAGGGCGCGTTGCCCGGGTCTGAGTGGCCGCAGTGCGTGTCGTTTTACTGTCAGAGCCAGAGACCTTCCCTTTCCTTTGAGGGCACTGAATGGTGTTGAACAGGGCTCGGTAGGCATGGGCCAGGCCCCAGCATGTTGCAATGAGCTGCATCTCTCTGGAGTTGCCAGGGTGACAGCATACTTTGTCCAAATATTCTACTAACTTTTCAGGATTCTGCACTTGCTCAGGGGTGAAGTTCCAAAACACTGGGGGTGCCCATTGGCCTAGGTACTTGCCCATCTTGTCCCACACACCCTGCCACTCATAATTATTCAGCCTTGGGGCAGATCTCTGGATGATATTCTTAAATTGCTTACCAACTTTAGACAAAACTGAAACAGTATTCCCAAGAAGTATTAATAGAAGTATCTTAACTGCCCAAGGATGTTCAAAATACTGAAAAATTACTGTAATGAAGGAGGAAACATTATAGAAGAAGGTAGTGACGCTGCCATTCTGTATTTCCTCCGTAAAAAAACTCTCAGAAAAGTTACTGCAATTGCTAGTTGTCTCCACGAAATGGTCTCCGTGGTACAGTAACGGCTTCATTGCGAAGTTTACATACCACACTAACGTCAAGGTCAATGTTCTAAAAACAAACCTCACAAGCGAGACATTACTATTCACTGCAGACCACAGCAAACTGCAAAACCCAACACCAATCTTTAACATGTACAGCAGGAAAAAGAGCGCGATGCAGATTATACAAATCAATATCGAGAACAGAGAAACCAACATTGTGACCCACAACTACTAACAGATATAAGTTCTTTAATACACTCCGGTTAACCTGTTATTATCTCAAACCCTTCGTGCCCCACGTTGGGCGCCAAAAAGGACTGTCGTGGTTTAACCTCAGTCGGCAACTAAGCACCACGCAGCCGCTCGCTCACTCCCCCCCACCCGGTGGGATGGGGGAGAGAATTGGAAGAGCACAAGTTAGAAAAACTCGTGGGTTGAGATAAAAACAGTTTAATAATTGAAATAAAACGATAATAATAATATGATAATAATAATAATAATACACAAAGCAAATGATGCACAGTACAATTGCTCACCACCTGCCGACTGATGCCCAGCCAGTTCCCGAGCAGCGGCCCCCCCCGGCCAGCTTTCCCCAGTTTATGTACTGAGCATGACGTCACATGGTATGGAATGTCCCTTTGGCCAGTTTGGCTGTGCCCCCTCCCAGCTTCTTGTGCACCTCCAGCCTTCTCAGTCGGTAGAACATGGGAAGCTGAAAAGTCCTTGGCTAGTGTAAGCATTACCTAGCAACAACTAAAACATCGGTGCGTTATCAACTTTGTTCTCATCCTAAATCCAAAACACTGTACCAGCTACTAGAAAAAAATTAACTCTATCCCTGCCGAAACCAGGACTTTTAGGGGCCGAGGCCGAGGAAGGGGAGGCGCAGACACCACCCTGCGAACAATGCAATGTGCATACTGTAGGCAGGAGGGCCATTGGAAGAGAGAATGCCCACTACTCTCTAAGAAGCCAAGGGAAGAGACCAGAGAAACTGTAGGAGTAATGACAGAAATTGGATTAAACTTTTTAATTGATACCAGGGCTACTTATTCAGTGATAACTAGTTGTAAAGGGCCTTTGAGTAAAACCAAGGTAGATTTTGTTGGTGCAACAGGGAAGAGAACTCTCAGACCTTTTTTACAACCAATGGACACATGAATTTCTCTATATGCCAGAGTGCCCCCTACCTTTGCTCGGACAAGATCTGCTTTGCAAATTAAATGCACAACTGACCTTCTCTGAGAATTCTGTTCAGTTACAGATTCCCTCAGAAAATGCTTGGAAAGCTCAGATTTGTCTATTAATGGAGAAAATGACAACATAAGGAGCAGACATCCCAGAAGAAGTCTCAGATGCTGTGATCCCATTGGTTTTGGCCTCAAAGGTGCCAGGATGGGCTAAGAATGTAATTCCGGTAAAAATTGAACTGAAACCTGGAGCCGCGCTGGTAAGAAAAAGACAATACCCTATTAAATTGGAAGCCCGGAAAGGACTGGAACCTTTAATAAATTCTTTCCTGGAACATGGGTTGTTGCGAGAATGCCAATCAGACTTTAATACCCCTATCTTACCCGTAAAGAAGCCCCATTCACAGGAATATCGGTTAGTACAAGATTTGCGGGAGGTCAATGTGAGGATGTGCACCCTGTAGTCCCTAACCCATATCGATTCTCGATACTAATGCCTATTTTACAGTGATAGATCTAAAGGACGCCTTCTTTTGTATACCCGTGGACGAGCAGAGCCAAACCATATTCGCTTTCGAGGGGGAAAACCCAACCACAGGAAGAAAGATGCAATTATGCTGGACAGTCCTTCCACAAGGATTCAAGAACAGCCCTACGATCTTTGGTAATATATTGGCAAAAGAACTGGAACAGTGGCATCGTGAGTATGAGACTGTGACAATGTTACAATATGTAGATGATATATTGATTGGTTCTGACACACTTGAGGAATGTTTGGAAGCAACTATAAGTCTACTAAATTTTTTGGGTCTGGCTGGATATTGAGTGTTGAGAAAGAAGGCCCAAATTGGAAGGGAAAAAGTCCAGTATATGGGGTTTGAAGTAATGAAGGGACAAAGAGAGCTAAGTGCTGAAAGGAAGGAAGCTATTTGCAGAATTGCTGTGCCCACCTCAAAGAAGCAGTTACGAGGATTTTTAGGAACGGCAGGGTGGTGCCGATTGTGGATCCCTAATTTTGGTCTAATTGCTAAGCCTTTATATGATGCTACGAAAGGACCAGAGACGGTGCTGGAATGGACTCCAAAATGCTGAAAGGCATCAAGATCAAAAGAAAACTAATGGAAGCTCCCGCTTTAGGACTTCCTAACTTACAAAAGTCATTCCAACTGTATGTACATGAAAGACAACAAGTGGCTTTAGGAGTACTCACTCAGAAATTAAGGAGTTGGAAAAGACTGGTGGGGTATTTTTCTAAGCAACTGGATGAAGTCAGTAAGGGCTGGCCTGCCTGCCTGCTTGAGAGCGGTGGCTGCAACCATGACACTGATTGAGGAATCTCGAAAGTTAACGTTGGGCCAACCCATCACTGTGTATGTACCTCATGCTGTAACTTCCCTCTTAGAGAATAAGGGACATCACCAGATATCTCCAAGCTGCTTGGCCAAATACCAAGCTGTGTTACTAGAACAGGATGATGTAACGCTTTCTCTCACCTCTACCCTCAACCCTGCTACTCTACTCCCAGTCTCCGAGTCAGGGGAATTACAACACGATTGCTTAGTGACTATTGAACAGGTGTATTCCAGTAGACCAGATCTAAAAGATAGCCCCCTGTGTGAAGCAGATACAGAGCTCTTCACGGACAGAAGTAGTTACATGTTAAATGGAAAGCGGAAAGCAGGATACGCAGTGGTAACAAACACGCAAGTACTAGAGAGCAGGCCGTTACCGAATAACACCTCTGCTCAGAAAGCTGAGCTGATTGCCTTGACTTGTGCTCTGGAACTTGGTGATGGAAAGAGAGTTAACATCTACAGGGACTCTAAGTGTGCATTTGGAGTGGTACATGCACATGGAACAATTTGGAAAGAAAGAGGACTGTTAAATTCACAGGGAACCCCTGTGAAATATGAAACTGAAATAATGAAATTGCTGTAGGCAGTCCTCAAACCAAAGGAAGTTGCAATAATACACTGCAAAGCTCATCAAAAGGGAAACACAGAGATTATAAGAGGAAACCGAAGGGCTGATCAGATAGCCAAGGAGGCTGCATTAAAGGACCCAATTTTGGAAGGAGCCTTAATCCCAGGGCCCCATGTAGAACTCTCACCACCAAGATATACACTGAAAAGGAAAATCAATTGGCAGAACAACTAGACTGTACTAAAGTTGAAAAAGGGTGGTGGATAACACCACAGAAACAATTGTTAATTCCTGAAAAGATGATGGAAAATTTGCTTAAAAGATTACATCTGGAAACGCATGCCGGAGCTGATGCATTGATATTAATGGCGAAAAGGAATTTTTTTGGACCAAGAATGCAAGCCTATGCTGACATAGTGGTAAAGAAGTGTATTACCTGTTGTGCCAACAACCCGAAAGTAGATAAGAAAATCACAGGACTAATAGGTGGAAGTGTTAAAAGAGGAATAACTCCAGGGGAACACTGGCAAATAGATTTTTCAGAATTGATTAGATGTAATCAATACAGGTATCTGTTGGTATTAGTAGATACCTTTTCTGGTTGGCCAGAGGCTTTCCCCTGCCGTATCAACAAAGCAAGAGAAGTTATAAGGATTTTACTGAAAGAAATAATCCCTAGATTTGGGGTTCCAGAAGGGATCTCCTCTGACAATGGACCTCATTTTATTGCAGAAATAGTACAGGGAGTATCAAAATACTTGCAAATTAAGTGGGAATTACATACCCCTTGGAGACCCCAGTCTAGTGGCAAGGTAGAAAGAATGAATCAAATTATTAAAAGACAAATTTCCGAATTGTGCCAAGACACCTATTTAAAATAGGTAGAAGTATTACCTTTAGCCCTTATGAGAATTCGAATAACCCCTAGGGTAAGAGAAGGAGTCAGTCCCTTCGAAACAGTATATGGGAAAGCGTATCCTTCCAATATCTTAACAGGCAAAGGGGATCAGATGCATATAAAAGGACAGGCAGATATAAAAGAATATTTCATTTGTCTTGCACAGACCTTGTCGTCCTTGCATAGATATCTTAACCAAAGAGCTCCTCTTCCTTTGGATACACCAGTTCATCCTTTCCAGCCTGGAGATGTAGTTTACGTCCGGACGTGGAAAGACGAACCATTACAGGAGAAGTGGAAGGGTCCATATGTTGTATTGTTAAGGACATATACTGCTGTAAAGGTGGAAGAAATTAACTCTTGGATACATTATACTCGGGTAAAGAAGGCACCGCCAGAGAAGTGGGACCTTAAAGAACTTGGGCCTTTAAGGATGAAACTCTCCTGAGTCTCATGAATTGTTCTCAGTATGTTGAAGAATCTTATGCTAAATTAGACTGTATTCAGGGTATCATTTTGTTAGGAGGAATATTGATAGTTTGTAGTATGTGACTTTTAGTGTATTTATGCTTTTATACTGACTCTTTTAGGCCTAGGAATGGAAACCCAAAAGTAAGTCATATTCCTCTGCTGTTTATTGATGCCAATAATGACCAATGACACCAATTTAGTGTTAAAACTGATTCAATAATTTAGGAGAATCCATAATTCTAGTAACAAGTTACTGCATGGATTTGGATTTTCCCTCACGGGGTGTTTAGCAAGTTTGCTTCAGACTATAATTGTATTAATTATAATTCTGATCATTATTTGCATTGCTTTAAGTTGTATCAAAAGGTTAATTGTACGATCAACAGTGGGGACTTATGTGATGGTAGCAAAGAAGCAGAGTGAGGCTTACGAGTCTCATCAGAAAAACGAGTCTCATAGCCTCAAAGGGGGGAAATGATGTAAGTTTGCGGAAGGCTGTCATTGATTAATGTGCAATTATTTTGCCCAATGCTTTTGTTAAGTATTCAAGTGAATGTTTAACGTGGGATCTAAGGAAATTGTGACACAATAATCTGTTTTGCTAAGTGAAGTCTCTGTCAAGCAAAACTTCAAAGAATGGATGGTGGCGATCCAAGCCCGAAATAACCAATTTGCCAAGGCAGCTGCAGGAACTGAGCAGCAGCGGTTGAAACATGAAGCTAAAGGTGAAGAAGAGGTAATTCCGGTAGGGGGAGATCACGACCACCAACTCACGGCCCACCGACTCAAGAAACCCTCCGACCCAAATGCGGAGAGAGACTGAGCATGCGAACTAATTAGCATAAGAGGCGAGAAGACCATTTGACAGAGACTATAAATAGTGAAAGGTTTTGATAATCGGGGATAAATGCCAAAGTGTTTGCTTAGCAGCTGTACAGGAGGTTTCCAAAGAGCTTGGAGAAATGGAGGAAATTCCTCATTATGGACAGGGTGAGCACTGGCCTAGTGTCTTTCGAGCCTCTAAAAAGTCTCAATCTGCAGGTTTTCAGAAGGACTTAAGAGGTGCCTTGTTGTTGCCTTGGCACTTGACACAGATGTGAGAGTGCTGTGAAACGCAGTCCTCCCAACAGCGGTTGGTGAGAAGTGGGCGAGAGGGAGCTGGTAGGAAGCCTGGGCCAGAGCAGGGGTTAGGAGCATCAACTTGGCAACTGTGAGCACCATGCCCCTTGTGGTGGCTCTCTCCCTCAGCTCTGTCAGCTCTTTCAGATGCTGCTTTTATTGGGCAATGGACCAATAGGTAACCCTTACACAGAGAACAGGTCTCAGGGTTATGGAAAAACAGTGTCTATCTAAAAGACAGATTTCCTTCTTGTAGAAGAAACAAAACTTTTTACGAGGCCTTCCTAGATTACAGCGCTTAATTTCCTGAATTTGTTCTGGCAGGAGTTCTGTTGCTTGCACCAGGGGCAAAGATGGCCGGTAATCCTGCCTCAGCACCCTCTGGGTCTGACCTCGCACAAGTGCTGAGGGTTCAATGTTTCTGAGATTAAGAATTGTGTTTTTTACTGATTTAATATTCAGATAATTCTTAGATAGAGAAAAAGCTAAGCATACATTACAGATAAGACACAGGTCAGCCCAAATGCCAACATTAACCAACTTTGCTGTTGTTGAAATGTCCTAACTCAGACTTTTAGTGCTGTCTGTGGAAGTCCAAACTTCTTATTTGGCATAGAAAATTAGAACAAAACAAACAAAACAACAAATAAAACATCCTCTAAAGAACTTTGATGTGTTATTCTGTATTCTAAAATAAGACCATTTACTGGGGAACTCTAATACCCTAACTATAAGGCACTGAATAAAGATAAGGACGCTCATAGTTATAGCTTCCAGAATCAGCGTTATCTTGGGATGAAGCTAGATCATTGGGGATTTTGACCAATCTAAAAATCAGTGACTAAACTAAGGCCCTGGTCAGGACATTGTAGAAATACAAAAGGTCCCTGACCTTTAGATTTTAGTGTGCTTTTATTCCTCTTAGTCTAATATTCAGGATTAATGACTGGCAGCTCCATGCATAAATTGTGGTAAACTGCTTGGTGCTGAGGGAGTGGTAATGAGAGCAGTATTCTTACCTGGTTTTGAGAGTATGCTGCATTAAGGAAAATTTGTTGCCTAGCATCTAAGTGTTAAAGAAATGTCTGCCCAGCACTCTCATATATCTGTTATAAATTTAAAAGCAGGTATGAACAACAAGTCATTTACAGTGAATAAACACTATATGTTTATATAGTATATCCAAACGTTCACTCACCCACCAGCTCCTTTGAGAGGAGCATGGCATAAAATAAACACATTCACATACAGATGCATCTATGTGGGGACTTATTTCACTGTTGCTGTACTCTGTGTCATCACATTATTCTGTGCAAATAAGGTGTAGAACACTGCAAAAATCACTGTGGCCCTGTACTTCATCCACTCTGCAAAACTGCAGTCCAGAAGAAGAAAGTGACTCTTTTGGCCTACCATTAAGCACTGGCAAAATCCCTCCACCAAGTAGTCACCTGGATTTAACAGCACAGGAGGCAGAAGATTTCAAAAGAAATCAATTAACAGAGCAGATCCCTTTATGTTGGGGTACTTTTATAAAAATGCATATGGACATATTACAGGAATACACTGTAGTATTCACTGGGAAAGATTACAAATAGAGCTAGATGAAATTATCTGGATGAATAGATTATTTGCCAGAAATTGATTTTTGAGGTGACCAGAATGATTTTTAGTTCCTTAATTTTTTTGTTTAAGATTTAGGCCAAACAAAACTCAGAAATCCAAAACAAGGGAAATTCTAGGAAATATTTTAAGCAATTGTGTGCCAAATAACTAAATGAATAAAAAACCCCCTATAGTGAGAACTTAAAACCCTATTCATTTGTTCTGAAAGGAAAAAAATTGTGGAGAAAAGTATGCATTCGATTTTGAATATAAATAGAACTTGTCAAGGAAAAAGTTCATCACTGAACCAAAAAAATCAATTATTAAAACAGATTGTCTTCTAAAGGCTTCAGCAGCAGGTGTTATGAATAATTACAAGCTATGGTTAGGGTCAGTGACTGATCTGTTGAACCAGACTTCAATACTTGATTAAACATTTTTGATATCACCTCATAATCATTTATTAATCTTAATAAACTATGAATAAAGTACCCTTAATATAAGTGTGGCTAAAAAGAACCTTCACAAATGTACTTCCCAAACAGTCTCTCATGCATCTTATCAGTGGAAAAGACGCCAGATCTAATTTATGCCAGGTCATTTGACTAAGGCCAGAAGGAAAACAACCCCAAACTTCAAGCTTAAATCTTATATTTAAAACATGGGCTGCTTCTTTGGCTTGCCTGTGTATTGGGTCCTGTAGGCAGGTCCTGCCTGCCTTCAGACAGGGTCCTGGGGGCAGCTCCTGCTGTTTGCCTATGGGAAATAGTCTGGTTTTTTATTATTATTTTTTTTTAATTCACCAAGAAAACCCCTTTTACTTCTACTCCTCTATCCTGACCTTGAAGGGATGAGTTTTAAGCCTTTCAAAGACACCACAATCAACCAAATCTAAGCTAAGGCAGGACTGATAACTATGATACTTGCCCAAATTAAAAAGCGTCCAACAAGTCTGAGAACAACAGATTAGAAATAGGTGACTTGCATAATCTTCAGAGCTTTAGCTATTTAATGCTCTTTGCAGTGTAAATTATTGTGACCAGAACCCCCTGCTCCTGACCCCTGGTAATATGGTTAGCATAAGTAATGCCATTTTATAAGGCAAAAGGCCATTCTCTGACACTGAGCTGGTCACGTATTAGTCCCCTTTCCCTTCCTTATCAGGCCCTGAAGGTCCTGTGAACCAAGTAGACGAACCAAGCAGATTTCTTCTTCCCCTCCCTGTTGGCCTCAAGATTCCTGGGCGCCAGGCCGACTACTCCCCTCCTAACCCGCCTTGAAGGTCCCAGGCACCCGCCCAACCAGGTGGTGGTGATGACCCCATCACAGAACAGGGAAGCATAACAGCACGCAGAGCACTGTCTATAAAATCAAGCAGTTACAAGTCCTAAGTGGGAACTTGAACTGGAACTGCTGCTGCTGGACAGTGAAACCCATGATCCCCTGGTGGCCAGGGACGCCTCCACTGTCGTCTGCTTCCTCTGAGGACTGAGTGACTCGTATTCTTTTATGTGTTTTCGAGTCTAGATTATGATTGTTATGTTGATATGGCAAGCCAAGTATTAAGATTTGACCTGATCTGCAGAGGGTCCAGGTGATAAAAAACCATAAGCTAATCTGTGCTATAAAATTCTGTGCTACACTGCTTATAAAACTGTACTACACTGATTCTGCTTATAGAAATCCTGTGCTATTCCGATCATAAATTCTGTGCTATGCTACAACTTAGTGCCGTCATCATTCTGCCAAGGATCCCTAAAAGAACCTGTCTGTCCCCTTAGTGTCAGGTGACAATTATTCATCTAAGGCTATGTTACTAATACAGACAAGCCCTTCCTTACACAGTTCTACTGAGCTATAGAAGCTCTTAGTAAGGACTGAGCTGTCTAGCTACTTGCTAATGTTTTCAGTGGATTAAAAACTGCATGTGTATATGTGAGAAGCACTGACCACAAATTCATAAAGAATTTTGAAAACTCTTCATAATTTTTCTTGCTTCCTTGCACACTAACTTGCCCTCCAACAAGCTGAACTAAAAGAGAAAAAAAAAAAATCTCTAGCTTCCATCAATCTCTGGGCATTTCCATTCAAAGGAAGATCTAGAGAGCATCTTTTCTACCATGCTGGATCAGTTCTTGAAGAACTACAGCCTGCAGCCCATGGGAAGGACCCACGTTGGAGCAATTCTTGAAGGACTGTATTCCGTGGGAGGAACCCTATGCTGGAGCTGGGGAACAGTGTGAGGAAGAAGGAGCAGCAGAAATGAAGTATTATGAACTGACCGCAACCCCCATTCCTCATCCCCCCAGTGCTGCTCAGGGCAGGGAGGAGGTAGAAGAGTTGGGAATGAAGGAGTGAAGTTGAGCCTGGGAAGAAGGGGTGGGGGGTGGAGGGAAGGTGTTTTTAGTTTTGTCTTTTGTTTCTCACTATCCTACTCTATTTTTAATTGGCAATAAATTAAACTGATCTTCCCAAGTCGAGTCTGTTTTGCCCGTGACAGTAATTGGTGAGTGATCTCCCTGTCCTTATCTCGACCCACAAGCATTTTCATCTTTTCTCCCCCCTCTGTCTTGCTGAGGAGGGGGGGTGAGAAAGCACCTTGGTTGGCACCTGGCAGACAGCCAAGGTTAACCCACCACAAGTCCCACTGAGAAGAGGGGACTGTTAAAAGTGGTATCCTATTATCTGCTAAATTTAGGCATCAGATAGATAGCCTGCAAGACCCACAGGGGTGGGAATAGCAAATTGATAGCACTGAGGCTGGCAATTTTTTGTCAGCTCTTACAGTGAGTTCCATGTCCTCCTTGTCTTTTTCTTTCACTGTATTTTCTAGTTCCTCTGGCTCTTTGTCTTGAAGATGGATCTCCTTGGGCTGAGACATGTAAGGCTTATCATCTTTGTTATTCAACTCCAAGCTGAGGATTGAAGGAGGAAGTAGAATTCCTAGAATTACCTAAAGCAATAATAATGATAACAATGATCATCACAGTAAAGAGATTACAATCATGGTGGTTGGTTAGTATCAAATGGAACAACTCCCTTAGGACATTTAGGAAAAGAAATATATTTATACATGTGAGTTTCTACGTCAATAGAGTATTTTTCACTTGGGGGTAATGTTTTCAGAGCTCTGTGGTGAAACAAAGCATTTAACTTCCATTAGCATTGCTATATGTAGAATATCAGTGTAAATGACACAATCAGCATTAATTTATACACAGACAGTTAATAGTTCCCTACTTAATGCACACAGGTAGTGCAGGTCAAGGTGTAAGCATGCATAGGTCCGAGGAGATGAGACAAAGCCAGCAATAGCAAACACTGATGTGCTTAGCTGTGCATTCCCCTTAGATTTTGCTTCAGTAACTTGGCAGCTATGTTCACATTAATGCCAGCTCCTTGTTTTCTGCATTTGCTGCTCTCTTGCACTGAGGGAATGCAGAAATCATTAAATTGACCTTGTGCTGATATATGCAATGTAATATGCTTGGGGTCAAATTTGTAGTATAACTGAGGAGATATTATAACATTACCAAAAGTGAGCTGTCTGTATTCAGAAGCACAACAGCTTTTTCTGGTTTTGCTGGAATCTCACAGGAAATGTTTTTATTATACATCTCTCCCTAAACAACAGTGAAACCAGGTAGTTAGCCTGTTGGCATGTCAGGAGAGGGAGACTGCTTGTGCTCATCATATTGCAAGACAGCATATGTGTTGCTGAAATCATCCAAATTACTCCAATTAGGAGAAGTTAGAATATGCAAACCCTTGGACAAGCTGAGCACCAAACTGCCTTGATTGCTCTTGTGCTTGGCTCATCGGAAAAGGATGTGTCAAGGGAGAGGGTGTTATGGGCAGACCTGACTTCCCAGAGAGCCTGTTTGTAAGGACAAGCAGGATTAACAATTGCCTCTCCCCCTCCTATTAGTGCTATATATCCTGGTGAGATATTAAGAGAATTAGATTCTTGCCATTTGCCAGTTTCAACTGGAGAAAATTGTTCATGGGAAATAATTCATGACTCGCTTGCAAATTTATTTCTTTCTCACCCTTCCTCTTGCTCATGTAGTTTGTAGCCTGCTTTGCCTTTAAACGGGCCCTGCTAATGAGCTTCAGTGAAGTAAAACATAGACTATAAACTGAGTAAAGGATCCTTGTGAGGCCCAGCTGTTACAAGAAGCTGAAAGGAGGGTCTGGTTTATGGCTTAAGAGATGCATGCTGTAAAGAAGAAAGCATACAGTGGGAAATGAGTTGCTGCACTGAGCCAGATCTACCCAGGTGGGATATCCACAAAGTCAAGTGGTGAACATGGAAGCAGTCCCTCATGAAGTGCAAAGAGCTTGTGATTTGAGTCAGATAGCAAAGATGTCCCCAAACATGAGAATGCTTTCTATCTGTAAGCAGAACAATATTCAAATACAGCTCCTACAGTCACTTATTCTAATTCATCATTGTTACTGGATTAGATCCAGTAAAATAATGATGCATTTAGTCATAATCATTCTCACTGTTACGAAATACCTTTTCACACACCAAAACAGCAGAGCAATTACCACTTTTCACATACAAAATTAATGCACGAGAGAGACATCCCACCCTGAAAATATTTCTCTTTCAGCTGAGAGGAAGGGGCAATTCCTGGTTTTGTACTGAGTAGTGAGTACTTTGGTGAAAGTGAAAGATGCTAGCCCAGTTTTTCTCTGGACAGAAATTCAGCTTCCCCTATGTCCAATAGAGCCAGTTCCAGCCGGCTCCAAGACAAACCTACCACTGGCCAAAGCTGAGGCAATCAGCGATGGTGGTAGCGTCTCTGTGATAACATATTTAAGAAAGGGTAAAAACTGCTGCACAACAGCAGCTCTGAGAGAGGAGTGCGAATATGTGAGAGAAACAACTATGCAAACACCAAGAAAGAGGGGGAGGGGGTGTTCCAGGTGCCAGAGCAGAGATTCCCCTGCAGCCATTGGTGAAGACCATGGTGACACTAGTTGTCCCCCTGCAGCCCATGGAGGTTAATGGTGGAGCAGATATCCACCCTGCATCCCATGAGGGAACCCATGCTGGAGCAGGTGGATGTGCCCCAAGGAGGCTGTGACCCTGTGGAGAGCCTGCGCTGGAGCAGGCTCCTGGCAGGACCTGTGCTGCCATGGAGAGGAGCCCACGCAGGAGCAAGTCTTCTGGTAGGACCTGTGACCCCGCGAGGGACCCACGCTGGAGCAGTCTGTTCCTGAAGGACTGCACGCCATGGAAAGAACCCATGCTGGAGCAGTTCATGAAGAACTGCAGCCTGTGGGAAGGACCCATGTTGCAGGAATTCGTGGACGACTGTCTCCCGTGGGTGGGACCCCACGCTGGAGCAGGGGAAGAGTGTGAGGAGGAAGGAGCGGCAGAGACAACGTGTAATGAACTGACTGCAACCCCCATTCCCCATCCCCCTGCGCCACTCAGGGGGAGGAGGTAGAGAAATTGGGAGTGAAGTTGAGCCTGGGAAGAAGGGAGGGGTGGGGGAAGGGTGTTTTAAGATTGTTCTTATTTCTCATTACCCTGTTCTGATTTAGACTGGCCATAAATTAAATTAATTTCCCCAAGCTGAGTCTGTTTTTCCTGTGACGGTAATTGCTGAGTGATCTCCCTGTCCTTATCTCAACCCACGAGCCTTTTGTCATATTTTCTCCCCCTGCCCAGTTGAGGAGTGGGAGTGATAGAGCTGGTGGGCACCCGGCAGCTAGGCAAGGTCAACCCACCACATTAACTTTCATTGATGCTGGAGGGGACTTTGAGAAAGGTGAAATTGTCCGAGCAGCCAGGGATCAGGTTAGCAAAGCTAAAGCCCTGATAGAATTAAATCTGGCCAGGGACGTCAAGGGCAACAAGAAAAGATTCTATAGGTACGTTGGGGATAAAAGGAAGATCAGGGAAAATGTGAGCCCTCTCCGGAACAAAACGGGAGACCTGGTTACCCGGGACATGGAGAAGGCGGAGGTACTCAATGACTTTTTTGCCTCGGTCTTCACCGGCAAGTGCTCGAGCCTCACTGCCCAAGCCGCAGAAGGCAAAGGCGGGGACTGGGAGAATGAAGAGCCGACCACTGTGGGGGAACATCAGGTTCGAGACCATCTAAGGCACCTGAAGGTGCACAAGTCCATGGGACCCGATGAGATCCATCCGCGAGTCCTGAAGGAACTGGCGGATGAAGTTGCTAAGCCACTATCCATCATATTTGAGAAGTCGTGGCAGTCCGGTGAAGTTCCCGCTGACTGGAAAAGGGGAAATATAAGCCCCATTTTTAAAAAAGGAAAAAAGAAAGACCCGGGGAACTACAGGCCAGTCAGTCTCACCTCTGTGCCTGGGAAGATCATGGAACAGATCCTCCTGGAAGCTATGCTAAGGCACATGGAGGACAGGGAAGGGATTTGAGACAGCCAGCATGGCTTCACCAAGGGCAAGTCCTGCCTGACTAACCTATGTTAGGCCTTCTATGATGGAGTGACTACATCAGTGGACTCGGGAAAGGCTACAGATGTCGTCTATCTGGACCTCTGTAAGGCCTTTGACACGGTCCCCCACAACATCCTTCTCTCTAAACTGGAGAGGTATGGATTTGATGGGTGGACTGTCCGGTGGGTGAGGAATTGGTTAGATGGTCGCATCCAGAGGGTAGTGGTCAACGGGTCAATGTCCAGATGGAGATCAGTGACGAGTGGCGTCCCACAGGGGTCCGTATTGGGACTGGTACTGTTTAGTATCTTCATCAATGACATAGACAGTGGGATCGCGTGCACCCTCAGCAAGTTTGCAGATGACACCAAGCTGAGTGGTGCAGTCGACACGCCAGAGGGATGGGATGCCATCCAGAGGGACCTGGACAAGCTCGAGAAGTGGGCCCGTGTGAACCTCATGAGGTTTAACAAGGCCAAGTGCAAGGTCCTGCACCTGGTATCAATACAGGCTGGGGGATGAAGGGATTGAGAGCAGCCCTGCCAAGAAGGACTTGGGGGTACTGGTGGATGAAAAGCTGGACATGAGCCAGCAATGTGCGCTCGCAGCCCAGAAGGCCAACCGTATCCTGGGCTGCATCAAAAGAAGCATGGCCAGCAGGTTGAGGGAGGTGATTCTGCCCCTCTACTCTGCTCTGGTGAGACCCCACCTGGAGTACTGCATCCAGCTCTGGAGCCCTCAGCATAAGAAAGACACGGACCTGTTGGAGCGGGTCCAGAGGAGGGCCACGAAAATGATCAGGGGGATGGAACACCTCTCCTATGAGGACAGGCTGAGGGAGTTGGGGTTGTTCAGCCTGGAGAAGAGAAGGCTTCGGGGAGACCTTATTGCAGCCTGTCAGTACTTAAAGGGGGCTTATGAAAAAGATGGCGGCAAGCTTTTTAGCAGGGCCTGTTGCGACAGGACAAGGGGGAATGGCTTTAAACTAAAGGGGGGTAGATTTGGACTAGATATAAGGAAGAAATTTTTTACGCTGAGGGTGGTGAAACACTGGAACAGGTTGCCCAGAGAGGTGGTGGATGCCCCATCCCTGGAAACATTCAAGGTCAGGTTGGATGGGGCTCTGAGCAACCTGATCTAGTTGAAGATGTCCCTGTGCACTGCAGGGGGGTTGGACTAGATGACCTTTAGAGGTCCCTTCCAACCCAAACTATTCTATGATTCTACGATTCTATGATGAAAACTTGAAGTAACGTCCTTTGAATGTGGGTTTGTGATAAGCTCTGTGCTGAAAAGCTGAACACAGGAAGGATATAACCTGGTTAATGCCACTATAAATAAGCATCTGAAACATGGTTAATAGAGCTAGTTGTTACTAATTTTTTTTGAGCCATGATACCATCTATTAGAACTCTTCTAACTGTTAATTTTATTTTAAAACAGTTTAAAATTGACCTTTAAACAAGATTTTTTGCACATCTGAAGATGACCCATCCACATGTCTGTGAGCAGCATTTGGCTGCAAGTGTGAGCAATGAAGTCCCTGTGCTTGGCTGCCACTGTGAACTGCAGTCATGTGACATTGCTCCAGTTCTTCAGCTCATAGGTCAGCAGTTTCATTGCCAGTTGCTCATCCTTCTTGTATGAATGGTCCAACAGCTCCACTGCCAACTGGCCAATGCCCCTGCAACAGATGGACATTTGTTCATTTGTTATAGCCCAAGCAGCCTGCTGCAAAAAAAAAGTAGTCCATAACTGACAGCCTCTGCAAAGGGTGCATTACCTTCCAGCGTGCAAATCGTGATGTTGACCGTACACATGGAAACTCACGTTTTTTAAATGAGAATGACTAATGGTAGGCATATATATAAGTGGCCCAACTTAGAAGTGCTGAGCACGCACACCTACCAGCTTTTTGCTCCCACCTGCCTGCCCACCTCCCTGACATTTTCTGGTTTAAACCCATTGGTTATCAGCAGCTTAGAGGATCACTTTCTTTGCTGTTTGCTCATGGTTTCATGGTCCAATGCCCTTTTAAAAATTCTCACCATTTTCTGTGTCTCAGATTTTTAATACCAGAAAAATAATATCTTTAATATCTTGAAAAGGCACAGAAAAGGTTGCAGCCCGACTCTTGAGGCCTCAGGGGGAACACATAGGCAATATAGATATTTGTGGTGGGTTGACCTTGGCTAGCTATCACTCCCCTCCTCAGTAGGACAGGGGGAGAAAAAATAAGATGAAAAGCTCTTAGGTCAAGATAAGGACAGGGAGATTACTTGGCAATTACCATCACAGGCAAAACAGACTCGACTTGGGGAAATTAATTTAATTTATTGCCAATTAACAACAGAGTAGCATAATGAGAAATAAGAACAAGTCTAAAAACACCTTCCCCCCACCTTTCCCTTCTTCCCAGTCTCAACATTAGACCTGAATCTTCTACCTCCTCCCCTCGAGTGGTGCAGGGGGACGGGGAATGGGGGTTGTGGTCAGTTCATAATGCTTCATCTGTGCTGCTTCTTCCTCCTTACACTCTTCACCTGCTCCAGCGTGGGGTCCCACCCACAGGATACAGTCCTTCACAAACTTCTCTAACGTGGGTCCTTCCCATGGGCTGCAATTCTTCAAGAACTGCTCCAGCATTAGTCCTTTCCACGGGGTGCAGTCCTTCAGGAACAGACTACTCCAGCGTGGGTCCCCCACAATGTCACAGGTCCTGCCAGAAGACCTGCTCCTGCGTGGGCTCCTCTCCATGGGCCACAGATCCTGCCAGGAGCCTGCTCCAGTGTGAGGTCTCCACAGGCCACAGCTTCCTTCAGGGCACATCCACCTCCTCCAGCGTGGGGTCCTCCATGCGCTGTAGGGTGGATACCTGCTCTGATGTGGTCCTCCATGGGCAGCAGGGGGACAACCTGCTTCACCCTGGTCTTCACCATGGGCTGCAGAGTAATCTCTGCTCCGGCGCCTAGAGCACCTCCTCCCCCTCCTTCTTCACTGACCTTGGTGTCTGCATAATTGTTTCCTTCACATATTCTCACTCCTCTCTCACAGCTGCTGATTTTTTACCCTTTCTTAAATATGTTATCACAGAGACACTGCTGATTGATTGGCTCAGCTTTGGCCAGCGGCGGTTCTGTCTTGGAGCCAGCTGGAACTGGCTCCATCTGACATGGGGGCAGCTTCTGGTGTCTTCTCACAGAAGCCACCCCTGCAGCCCCCACACTACCAAACCCTTGCCGTGCAAACCGAATACAACATTTCATTGCCTACTTGACACCTTCTAATTTGAGGAGTTATAGAATCACAGAATCATAGAATCATTGAGGTTGGAAAAGACCTCTAAGATCATCGAGTCCAACCGTCAACCCAACACCACCATGCCCACTAAACCATGTCCCTAAGCGCCTCATCTACTCATCTTTTAAATACCTCCAGGGATGGGGACTCCACCACTTCCCTGGGCAGCCTGTTCCAATGTTTCACCACTCTTTCAGTAAAGAAATTTTTCCTTACATCCAATCTAAACCTCCCCTGCCGCAACTTGAGGCCATTTCCTCTTGTCCTATCGCTTGTTACTTGGGAGAAGAGACCGACACCCACCTCGCTACAACCTCCTTTCAGGTAGTTGTAGAGAGCGATGAGGTCTCCCCTCAGCCTCCTTTTCTCCAGGCTAAACAACCCCAGTTCCCTCAGCCGCTCCTCATAAGACTTGTTCTCTAGATCCTTCACCAGCCTCGTTGCCCTTCTCTGGACACGCTCCAGCACCTCAATGTCCTTCTTGTCGTGAGGGGCCCAAAACTGAACACAGTAGTCGAGGTGCGGCCTCACCAGGGCCGAGTACAGGGGCACGATCACTTCCCTACTCCTGCTGGCCACACTATTTCTGATACAGGCCAGGATGCCATTGGCCTTCTTGGCCGCCTGGGCACACTGCCGGCTCATGTTCAGCCGGCTGTCGACCAACACCCCCAGGTCCTTCTCTGCTGGGCAGCTTTCCAGCCACTCTTCCCCAAGCCTGTAGCGCTGCATGGGGTTGTTGTGGCCGAAGTGCAGGACCCGGCACTTGGCCTTGTTGAACCTCATACAATTGGTCTGGGCCCATCGATCCAGCCTGTCCAGGTCCCTCTGCAGAGCCTTCCTACCCTCGAGCAGATCAACGCTCCTGCCCAACTTGGTGTCGTCTGCAAACTTACTGAGGGTGCACTCAATCCCCTCATCCAGATCATCGATAAAGATATTAAACAAGACCGGCCCCAGTACTGAGCCCTGGGGAACACCGCTCGTGACCGGCCGCCAACTGGATTTAACTCCATTCACCACAACTCTCTGGGCCCAGCCGTCCAGCCAGTTTTTGACCCAGCGCAGAGTACACCTGTCTAAGCCGTGAGCCGCCAGCTTCTCGAGGAGAATGCTGTGGGAGACGGTGTCAAAGGCCTTACTGAAGTCCAGGTAGACCACATCCACAGCCTTTCCCTCATCCACTAGGCGGGTCACCTGGTCATAGAAGGAGATCAGGTTGGTCAAGCAGGACCTGCCTCTCATGAACCCGTGCTGGCTAGGCCGGATCCCCTGGTTGTCCCGCTCATGCCTTGTGAGCGCCCTCAAGATGAACCGCTCCATAATCTTCCCCGGCACCGAGGTCAGGCTGACAGGCCTGTAGTTCCCCGGATCCTCCTTCCGGCCCTTCTTGTAGATGGGCGTCACATTGGCAAGCCTCCAGTCATCTGGGATCTCCCCCGTTAACCAGGACTGGTGATAAATGATGGAGAGTGGCTTGGCGAGCACCTCCGCCAGCTCCCTCAGCACTCTCGGGTGGATCCCATCCGGCCCCATAGACTTGTGAGCGTCCAGGTGGTGTAGCAGGTCATTAACTGCTTCCTCTTGGATTACGGGGGGTTCATCCTGCTTGCCGTCCCTGTCTTCCAGCTCGGGGGGCCGAGTACCCTGAGGATAACTGGTCTGCCTGTTAAAGACTGAGGCAAAGAAGGCATTGAGTACCTCAGCCTTTTCCTCATCCTCGGTGACAATGTTCCCCCCTGCATCCAATAAAGGATGGAGATTCTCCTTGGCTCTCTTCTTGTCATTAATATATTTGTAAAAACTTTTTTTGTTGTCTCTAACGACAGCGGCCAGATTGCGTTCTAGCTGGGCTTTTGCCTTTCTCATTTCTTCTCTGCACGACCTAACGAGATCCCTGTACTCTTCTTGAGTCGCCTGCCCCTTCTTCCACAAGTGGTAAACTCTCCTTTTTTTCCTGAGTCCCAGCAAGAGCTCCCCGTTCAGCCAGGCCGGTCGTCTTCCCCGCCCGTTTTTCTTACGGCGTACAGGGACAGCCTGCTCCTGCGCCTTTCAGACTTCCTTCTTGAAGATCGTCCAGCCTTCCTGGAACCCTTTGCCCTTCAGGACTGTCTCCCAAGGGACTCTCTCAACCAACGTCCTGAACAGGCCAAAGTCCGCCCTCCGGAAGTCCATGGTTGTGGTTTTGCTGCCCCCCCTCCTTACTTCACCAAGAATCGAGAATTCTACCATTTCATGGTTGCTAAGCCCAAGACGGCCTCCGACCACCACATCTGTATCAGAAATAGTGTGGCCAGTAGGAGTAGGGAAGTGATCGTGCCCCTGTACTTGGCCCTGGTGAGGCCGCACCTCGAATACTGTGTTCAGTTTTGGGCCCCTCACTACAAGAAGGACGTTGAGGTGCTGGAGCGTGTCCAGAGAAGGGCAACGAGGCTGGTGAGGGGTCTGGAGAACAAGTCTTATGAGGAGCGGCTGAGGGAACTGGGGTTGTTCAGCCTGGAGAAAAGGAGGCTGAGGGGAGACCTCATCGCTCTCTACAACTACCTGAAAGGAGGTTGTAGCGAGGTGGGTGTTGGTCTTTTCTCCGAAGTAACAAGCGATAGGACGAGAGGAAATGGCCTCAAGTTGCGGCAGGGGAGGTTTAGATTGGATGTAAGGAAAAATTTCTTTACTGAAAGAGTGGTGAAACATTGGAACAGGCTGCCCAGGGAAGTGGTGGAGTCCCCATCCCTGGAGGTATTTAAAAGACGTGTAGATGAGGCGCTTAGGGACATGGTTTAGTGGGCATGGTGGTGTTGGGTTGACGGTTGGACTCGATGATCTTAGAGGTCTTTTCCAACCTCAATGATTCTATGATTCTATGATTCTATCTCCCACCAGTCCTTCTCTGTTTGTAAATAGCAGGTCAAGCGAGGCACCTCCCCTGGTAGGCTCACTTACCAGCTGTGTCAGGAAGTTGTCTTCCACACACTCCAGGAACCTCCTAGACTGCTTCCTCTCTGCCGTGTTGGATTGCCAGCAGACGTCCGGGAAATTGAAGTCCCCCACAAGAACAAGGGCTAGCGATTGAGAGACTTCTGCCAGCCGCTTATAGAATGCTTCATCGGCCCCTTCATCCTGGTTGGGTGGTCTATAACAGACTCCCAGCAGGATATCTGCCTCGTTGGCCTTCCCCCTCATCCTTACCCATAGATACTCAACCGTACCATCATCACAGTCGTTGAGCTCTATACAATCGAAACACTCCCTAACATACAGGGCCACCCCACCGCCTCTCCTTCCTCGCCTGTCCCTTCTGAAGAGTCTATAGCCATCCATTGCAGCACTCCAATCATGAGAGTCGCCCCACCATGTTTCTGTGATGGCGACTAAGTCATATCTCTCCCGCTGCACAATGGCTTCCAGCTCCTCCTGCTTGCCGCCCATGCTGCGTGCATTGGTGTATATGCACTTGAGCTGGGCTATCGATTTCGCCCTCAGCATCGGCACGCCACCCCTAGGCTCATCTCTAGTGAGCCTGGTTTTATCCCCTTCCCCCTTCGAACCTAGTTTAAAGCCCTCTCAATGAGCCCTGCCAATTCATGAGCTATGATCCTTTTCCCCCTGTGAGACAGCTGAACTCCGTCTGTCACCAGCAGGCCCGGTGCCGTGTAAACCTCCCCATGATCAAAAAAACCAAAATTCCTCCGATGGCACCAGCCCCTGAGCCACGCGTTGATCAGGTGTGTTTTCCTGCTCCTTTCAGTATCCTTCCCTGCCACTGCAGGGATAGAGGAAAACACTACCTGTGCTCCCGATCCTTGAACCAGTCGCCCCAGTGCCCTGAAGTCCCTTTTGATCACTGCAGGACTTCTCTCTGCAACCTCATCACTGCCAGCCTGTATAACCAGCAGCGGGTAGTAGTCAGAAGGCCGTACCAAACCAGGGAGCTTCCTAGTGATGTCTCTGACCCGGGCCCCAGGGAGGCAGCAGACTTCCCTGTGGGACGGGTCCGGTCGGCATATCGAGCCCTCTGTTCCCCTCAGAAGGGAATTGCCTATGACAATTACCCTCCTTTTTTTTCTTAGCAGCGGCAGTCATAATGCGTGGGGCTGACTGCCTCACCCTAGGCGACCCCCTGGATGGACCTTCGTCTACATCCTCGTTTGCCTCGCCCTCAAGTTCCAGGGCCCCATATCTGTTGTGTAAAGGCAACCAGGAAGGTGAGGGAGGCCGGGCGGGGGTTCGCCTGGCACGCCGAGCAGGGACCCGTTTCCATTCCCCCCCCGTTGCTTTGGTCCCCTCCTTCTGCCTGGTGGCAAGAAGGCAGGGGATCCTCTGCTTCTCGCGGAGCCTCCATCTGCTGCCTCTGCCTCAGGGACGGTAGGGTGCGGCTCCACCAATCTATCTCCCTCTCACACTCCCGGATACTCCTCAACCTTTCCACCTCCTCCTTCAGCTCTGCCACCAGGCCGAGCAGATCATCCACCTGGTCACACCGCACACAGGTGTTGTCTCTGCTGCCCTCCGGTACAGCTGACAGGCTCAGGCACTCCCTGCAGCCAGAGACCTGGACAGCTGTATGCTTGCGTGTGAGCTCTGTCTGGGTCGCCACATTCCTTCTGGCGAGTTATACTGCTAGCAACACTGCTTCTCTGTCAGACAGATTTCTTAAAAGCCATTTAGACTTCCTCTGAAGGGACTGCATTTTCCCTAGAATTTACAAGTGAAAGCAAGGAACAGATAAGCAAATTTCTGGGAAGGTCAGCAACCTCTCTCTCTTTTTTTCTTTTTTTCTTTACCCAGGAAATTATACATGAAAGAAAATCTACCTATAATTATGGTTCAGCTCTTGGGATATGTCATCCATCATGTCATTTTCTGATGCTTCATGGGCCATCGCTTTGCAGAGTTTACAGGCCACCAGTGCTTTAGCCATAGCTTCCTCCCCATGCTGCCAAAAGAAGAGGGCCATCTTCTGATGCTTCATCAGCACAGCCCACACCATCAGTTCATGGAACAGTAAGGGGAAATGACTGATCTCAGGGTCATCCAAATATTTGTCCATGCATATGAATTAAGAAGTCAGTACCCCCATATCTAAACAAAGGGAAAAAGAGCTTTGGACCAACACTCTGAACTGCTCTTTCTCCCCAGTAACATGAAGCACAATTATACAATCTCCAGAACAATTTTGGAAAAGCCATGATTCAAATAAAGCTAAGAGTTCACTCTAACTATAGCATCTGGGTCAAAAACTGGCTGGACGGCCGGGCCCAGAGAGTTGTGGTGAATGGAGTTAAATCCAGTTGGCGGCCGGTCAGGAGCGGTGTTCCCCAGGGCTCAGTACTGGGGCCGGTCTTGTTTAATATCTTTATCGATGATCTGGATGAGGGGATTGAGGGCACCCTCAGGAAGTTTGCAGACGACACCAAGTTGGGCGGGAGCGTTGATCTGCTCGAGGGTAGGAAGGCTCTGCAGAGGGACCTGGACAGGCTGGATCGATGGGCCCAGACCAATTGTATGAGGTTCAACAAGGCCAAGTGCCGGGTCCTGCACTTCGGCCACAACAACCCCATGCAGCGCTACAGGCTTGGGGAAGAGTGGCTGGAAAGCTGCCCAGCAGAGAAGGACCTGGGGGTGCTGGTCGACAGCCGGCTGAACATGAGCCGGCAGTGTGCCCAGGCGGCCAAGAAGGCCAATGGCATCCTGGCCTGTATCAGAAATAGTGTGGCCAGCAGGAGTAGGGAAGTGATCGTGCCCCTGTACTCGGCCCTGGTGAGGCCGCACCTCGACTACTGTGTTCAGTTTTGGGCCCCTCACTACAAGAAGGACATTGAGGTGCTGGAGCGTGTCCAGAGAAGGGCAACGAGGCTGGTGAAGGGTCTGGAGAACAAGTCTTATGAGGAGCGGCTGAGGGAACTGGGGTTGTTTAGCCTGGAGAAAAGGAGGCTGAGGGGAGACCTCATCGCTCTCTACAACTACCTGAAAGGAGGTTGTAGCGAGGTGGGTGTCGGTCTCTTCTCCCAAGTAACTAGCGATAGGACGAGAGGAAATGGCCTCAAGTTGCACCAGGGGAGGTTTAGATTGGATGTAAGGAAAAATTTCTTTACTGAAAGAGTGGTGAAACATTGGAACAGGCTGCCCAGGGAAGTGGTGGAGTCCCCATCCCTGGAAGTATTTAAAAGACGAGTAGATGAGGCACTTAGGGACATGGTTTAGTGGACATGGTGGTGTTGGGTCGACGGTTGGACTCGATGATCTTAGAGGTCTTTTCCAACCTCAATGATTCTATGATTCTATGATTCTATCTGTTGGGATGCATATAACTTTTTCTACCTTTAGAAGGTATATCCAGGGGATGTTCTGGTCTTCTGAACATTTTGTCTCTACTCTTTGCATTTCCTCCCTTTATCCTCTCAGTAGAGTAGAAATCTCCTTTCTTCACTCCCATTATGCCTTTCTATCCCATGTTTATCCCTTCTTCTCCAGTTTCACGTTGTTTCTCTTGCTAGACTGTCTTGCTTTTTTTCTTTCACATCACATTTTAGTCTACTGCTTTTATCAGATGAGCTGACCTATTCTGTGCTGCATGTATGGGTAGAAAAATGAAAGTTATACTATAAAACAAACAAGCAAACAAACAACAAAACATTACTATTTCTTTGTAGCATCAGAGTAGCCAAAAGTGTCAACAAAATCAATGGAAATTTGGCCCATTTCTGCACCATGCTCTACAACTGTTTCATTTCTCTGAAATCTTTTTTAAGCTTTATGGTTATCTGACTGAAATACTGCTTGGACTAACAGGCTGAAACATTTTGTTTGCCTTTTTTTCTTTTGTCTGTCTGTCTGCTGGAGTTATATTAAGAAACGTTTCTTAATTTGGCCCTTGTGTAAATAAGTTATCTGAATGAAAAATACAATTTGTGTGGCATTTCTCATTCAGAACTTGAAAACATCTATTGCTGCCTTCTCTCCCAGCAGAGAAAATTACTACTCTTCCTCTCAAAAGTGAAATATGAAAGTATAGAGAAACAAACCAACCTATTTCAGGTGTTTTGCTGTAAATGTTTCACAGAGCTGATGCTCTTTATGGTCACTTAGAACAATATTCAATGGTGCGTATTGCTAAAACCTGAACTGAGACATTAAATGACACTGTGAGGTAAAAATAGGCAAAGAAAGAACTACAAATCTTACTGGGAACAGATGATAATATTTTGCTTTGATTTGGATTTGGTCAGTTGCATTATAGATGACAATAAATATCTTTTATGTTTTAGAAAGATAGTAAATTTACTTTGGATTCACAGTAGTGTAACCTAGCAAACAAGAAAACCTCATAAGTATGGAACAGTATTTTTGCCATGCTAATAAAGCCAAATTTGAGATATGGGTTTCCTTGCCCTGATATCTGCAGGCCACAATCAAGAGGATGAGTCCTGAGAAAGGAAATGCATCTATCAAAACACAAATCTAACTCAGGTGCCCTACACTATTACTGGTACAGCTCAAAAGGCTCTAGTATGGATACTCATAATTACAGATTTTAAAACCAGAAGACACTGGTTTATATCCTGGTCTCACCAAGGCTGGAGAACTGCCCTGCCCATATTTTTTTCATCAAACTCAGAAAAAATGTAGCTTGTGTCAGTAGCTGACTTGCAGTACATCACAATGAAATAGCTGCTATGTACATAATGGAAATGGATCAGTAGACAGAATAGTGCGTGCATATGGATTTTTCCCCTCAATCTGGAACCATTTAAGAAACTATTGTAATTCATTTCATCATTGCCAATGAGTGCATTCATACAGATGGCAAATAGTTTTCTCCTTACCCTCTTGGACCCAAATAAATTGTGGTACAGTGTTCTGAACTACTTTCGGGTATAGTTGCAGCAATATGCTCCTCCTGTCAGGTACTCTATTACCAAACCAATATCAGTCAGACTTACCTGATAATCAGGAGGTAAATTTTCCTGCAATGAAAACAAAATGGGTTGCAGGGGAGGAAGAAATGGTTATTATTGACGTTGTTCAATATGCTTTATAACAATGTTAGAATAAAACAAATTACAATAGTTAAACATGGGAATGTATTATTCTGCTGGTTAATTCACCTCAAAATAGTTCCAACCAAAACCTGGATATTCTTGCTTGGAAAGAAGACATAAGTTAAATAAGAAGGTGAAGAACTTGTTGACAGTAACATAAGATAACTTTGGTACACCATACTCATTCTGCAGATGGGGAAACAAGGAATATGACGGCGGGACAAAAAGCATGAGGATCAGCACACTTGAAAGGTCAGGCACAGTTCCTGAGCTCTAGTCTTGCTGGATAGCACCTTTGCTGCACCATCTGCCCCCCATATTTCTTGTCCTGACATCTCACACTGTCCTGGTTTCGGCTGGGATAGAGTTCATTTTCTTCCTAGTAGCTGGCATAGTGCTGTGTTTTGGATTTAGCATGAGAATAATGTGATAACACACTGATGTTTTAGTTGTTGCTAAGCAGTGCTTACACTAGTCAAGGACTTTTCAGCTTCCCATACTCTGCCAGCGAAGAGGTGCACAAGAATCTGGGAGGGAGTATAGCCAGGACAGCTGACCCAAACTGGCCAAAGGGATATTCCATACCATATGATGTCATGCTCAGTATATAAACTGGGGGAAAGCTGGCCGGGGGGGGCGCTGCTCGGGGACTGGCTGGGCATCGGTTGGTGGGTGGTGAGTGATTGCATCGTGTATCGCTTTGCATATTATTTTATTATTATTATTACTATTATTATTACTATTTTTCTTTATTTTATTTCAATTATTAAACTGTTCTTATCTCAACCCACAAGTTTTCTCACTTTTACTCTTCTGATTCTCTCCCCCATCCCACCGGGGTGGGGAGAGAGTGAGTGAGCGGCTGTGTGGTGTTTAGTTGCCAGCTGAGATTAAACCACGACAGTCCTTTTTGGCGCCCAATGTGGGACTCGAAGGGTTTGAGATAATAATAGATTAACCAGAGCGTATTAGGGAATTTATATCTGTTAACTGTTGCAGGTCACATTATCTGCTCTCATCTGTTCTCAATATTAGTTTATCTGATCTGCATCATGCTCTTTCTTTTGCTGTACATGTTAAAGATTGGTGTTGGTTTTTGCAGTTTGCTGTGGTCTGCAGTGATTGGTGATGTTTTGCCTGGGAGATTTATTAAAACACTGGCCTTGAGCTTCATCTGGTTTTTGAGCTTTGTACTGAAGCCATCATTACTGTACTTCAGGTACTACCTCGTGGAGACAATTAGCAATTATAGTTCTTCCTCAGATGTTTTTTATGGAGGAAATACAGAATGGCAGCTTCGCTACCTTCTTCTGTGATGTTTCCTCCTTCATTACAATCACTAGCCACTGTTTTTCAGATCATCTCTAAATAAACTGAACAGCAATGGTCCCGGCACAGGCTCTTGGATGACTCTGGTAGTAACCTCTTCTTGTAGTGAAAAAAGACCATTTATTCCCCACTCTCTGTTTTCTATCCTTCAAGTAGTTTTTAAATCACAAGTGCCCCTCTTCTTCCACACCTTAACAGTCTAATTTCTTTAAAAACATTTGAGAATGAACATTGTCAAAAGGGTTTTGAAAACCCAGGTACATCGAGTGAATCATCTTTATTCTCCTGCATGATGCCTCCAAAATTATAATAGATTTAAAAGGCTTGGCATTTCTCTACAAAAGCCGGGATAACTCTTTCCCTTGGCATAAAATTGATCCCTGTGTCTATTAATTATATTCCTTATTGCTTTTTTACAAATTTGCCATGGCAGAAGTCAGACTTGCCAGTCTGTAGTTTCCCACATCACTCTCAGGGCTCATTTTGAACTTTGGTGCTTTGTATTTGGCCACTTTATTTATTTGGTGCTGAGGCATTATGGATGAAGTATGCCATATATCACAATTGGTAGTTTAGGAATTTCACAGCCAAGGTCTTTTGGAACTCTTGCGTGAATAGTTACTGGTTATTTCTGTGGTTTGCTCAATAAATTTGTTTTTGAAAGGTCGTCTTTTAGCTATAGAACTGAAGAATTTCCTCAAAATTACTCCTTGTAAAAACTGGCTTTGGTACAAGAACTATACTGCTTACCTCTGTAGCAAGAAAGCTCCTAGGCTTTATTTTCTTAATACATAGGTGCTAGTTTAGATAGGGAAAGTTTAAGCCAATCAAAGATCAGCTGGGGATCTCTGGCTCTAGGGCAGCATAGGTACCTGTTCCTCTGTATTTAATGAATTCTTCTCATATTTGATATTTTTGGAAGACTGACTTCTGGTCACCATCAGTATGAAATACCTGTGGATAAAAGCCCACAGTGTGGCAGCTAAAGATGGCAGGGCTTTGAAAAGTATTGGCAAAACAAAGCTTTTAGAAAAGGCTTCTGCACTATAACATGATCTCTTTCCAACAGACAGAACTAGCAATCCTAAGAGCTAGGCAATGTTTGATTTTTTTTCCATACCACTCTAGGAATTTGAACTTCTTGGTTTCTCCCAGTAGGCAATTATGATATGAATGCTGGAATGTGCTTTGGAGTTGAGAACTGAGAAGCAATTTGGACCTGTGCAGTCTTATATTTGTTTTAAGGGCAAAGATATCAAACTTGCAATTTTTTAAGGTCAAAACTATCATTTTTGGAACATTCTGTGAAGACATGGGGAGGTCCTTCACTGCAGTAACACTCAGCCCTCTTGAAATCACCAGATTTCATCTTTAAAGTCAGAATATTATCACAGTAAGTTTGTTTTTGTTTTCTAGTGTCTGGGTTTGATTAACATTTGCAAGATTTCTCTGAAACCATAAGAACTTATACTCTCAGGAGTCATATATTACTATCCTACATGTCCTAACTTGCCAATTACTGTCTTCCAGCCAGTGCAGTTTGCCTAAACCTAAGGTCTATCATATTGGAATTATAATGACCAAAAATCAGCCAGTACTGTGTGGGGCTTAATCTGTGTTTCATAAAATATGCACAAGTAGATTAGGTGGGCAAGTCACAATGAGTTCCATGATATGAGAGACAAAGCTAAGAGACAATGTGGACTTCTAAAATTTCCACAGCAGATGTTGGCTGCCTTGTGCATCATCATGTCATTATAATATGGGTGGGAGCTAAAACAATCAATATAGATATAGAAAATTTGCCTTAGGTTGGTCCTACCACATTGTACAATTCCTCTAGCCGGGACATGGTGAGAAAATGATGTATGCTTACTCCATTCTCTATCAGTAATTTCACAAAATCTACTCTGTCCAACACCAGTGCATCCAGCATTGCTTGCTCAAGGGACCCCACCTGCAAATCAAGCAATTAATTCAGGTTGTTCCTGGGCATTGCAGGATGTATCCGTCTGGTCCTGTCACCCTGTCACAGGCATAGAATCTTGTCAAAATTTTGAGTGTTGCTTTGCTAAGCTTAAAATGAGATAATTAGTTTTAGTTAATAGGTTTCTCTGATTCAGGGCTGCATTTCAGAAATGAGTGTCAGAGTTTAAGATTAACATACTCTAGGACATCTGAATTAGGACCAAAGAACTGAAACCTAGGAAACTGTTGACCACACCTCTACTCTACTCTACTCTACTCTACTCTGCATCTCATTATAATCTTCATTTCTCACTTTCCTGACAAACATTTTATTTATATTATATATATTTATTCTATACACACACACTCACTTTAATTCAGTCCTTGCTAGCTTTCTCCTCAGTTTATGATGTTGGAACTCAGGGAAAGTTTGAAATCCAGGAAGCAGAAATAGTTTCACAAATAGTATTTCCTTAAAGGGCAAAATGAAAAAGGTCTTCTTATAGCCTCTCTCTCCGTTTCTTTCAGGTTGGGGAGAGATAAAGAGATGAGAAGGTACTTCATACTTACAGCTTTTAGTTTGCAAAACGATTGCAGTCAGTAGTGTTTATTCACATTGTCACTATGATGTGGTGATGGAGTGATAACAATAAGGGCAGTTTAGTACTATCTAAATCTCTGTTGCACGTTGTTACATACTTATGTCCAATACTGAAGGCAAGAGAAGTAGTCCTGTTCACTCTGTGACTGAAAAGTCAAGGATCTTGGAAAATCCTAGCTTTCAGGGTCAGCAAGATCCAGAAACTGGATGTAAAGCAAGTATATTTAAACAGAAGAATTTTCCATTATAATTTTTCCATCGGGACATGTAAAATGTGTCACAGTATTGAATATTATGATCCAACTAAACCTTATGAACAATGATGTGGGGGAATTTAAGGAGCTGTGAGTGGAGGCCAGGTCCTTCTGGTCTTGCCAGATGACTTCTACCACTGTAAAAACTGCAGCACAAGTTGGGATTGTGGCACTGGAAACTACTCCTCCACTCCCCCACATGGGGTTCAATAACCCTTCTATTTACAGCCCTTCTACTCCTGTAGAGCAGCTCTGCCCACGGTGGCCCCCCAATGGGAAGGTGCTGGCTTGGGGAGCCTGCCCCCACAGCTGGCAGGAAGCTGTAATACAGGACAGGCCAGAGACAAAGCAAGCAGATTGTCGCAGAGCAGCACTGGGCACAAGCTTAACACTGGCTTGGGTTTGGAGCCACAGTACTTCTGTGGTAACATAGCTGCTCATCTCCTGTGGTCTGCCTGATGACTTCTGACACCTGCGCAGCATAATTTTGATGTCAGATCATCATCAAATTCAGTATTTGCATATTAAAACATACAGTATGAAGAGCAGAAAGAAGTTTCATCTTTCCTTTAATTTATAGCCTGATACTTTAACATGGCTATAAACAGACACTTGTTTTTCTCAGTTTGCAGAATAATTTCTAATGCTCTCACTATGTTGCTTCCTATTCTTTTAAAGGTGTAGTCTCCTGGTGCTAAGGCATCACTAGATGTCACCATTTCCTTGAACAAGTGAACATGTTTACATGTTTGTAACCTTTTCTGCCTTCAGTAGCTACGAATGGGAACTTTGTGTTTGACTAAGAATGTGACTTAGTATATTTTAAACCCACATAAAACTGATTTAAAATCACCACTGCCAAAAAAAAATAAAAAAGGATTTAATATTGGATAAGGTTTAAAGTGTTTTCAGTAGAAGATGCTGTGTATATATTGTACTGGCCACTGTTGCCCATAAATAAAGATCTGACTGTGGGCGATGTCTACTCTCTTCCAGGGTAACGCTAGGTTCAGCTGGTCAGGAGCAGATGTATTGTCTCCTATGTATAAGGACAGGGGTGGGGGAAAGAGAGGAGAAAAAACCCACATGACTTAATCAATGGGTCACCATGATAATACGTCTTAATCAAATGTCTCACAGATGTCCGTGCCATTTCTGCAACTAATCTTGTATTAAAACAAAACCAGAACTTCCATTCTCCTGGTAATAAAATACTGATTCTCAGATCTAAATCTATGGTTCTCAAATTGTCTCATAAACATTAATAATTAGCTCACAACCCCTTGAAAGGTTGTCGTGGTTTAATTTCAGTCGGCAACTAAGCACCACGCAGCCACTCGCTCACTCCCCCCCACCCGGTGGGATGGGGGAGAGAATTGGAAGAGCACAAGTTAGAAAAACTCGTGGGTTAAGATAAAAACAGTTTAATAATTGAAATAAAATGATAATAATAATATGATGATAATAATAATAATAATACACAAAGCAAGTGATGCACAGTACAATTGCTCACCACCCACCGACCGATGCCCAGCCAGTCCCCGAGCAGCGGCCCCCCCGGCCAGCTTTCCCCAGTTTATGTACTGAGCATGACGTCACATGGTATGGAATGTCCCTTTGGCCAGTTTGGCTGTGCCCCCTCCCAGCTTCTTGTGCACCTCCAGCCTTCTCAGTCGGTAGAACATGGGAAGCTGAAAAGTCCTTGGCTAGTGTAAGCATTACCTAGCAACAACTAAAACATGGGTGCGTTATCAACTTTGTTCTCATCCTAAATCCAAAACACTGTACCAGCTACTAGAAAAGAAATTAACTCTATCCCTGCCGAAACCAGGACAAAGGTACAATAGGTAAGTATTATATTTGCAGATACAACTTGTGGTGGAGTGAACTGTTTCCCTCCATTCAAATAAGAAGCAGAAAAAGAATCCAGGAGTGCTGCTGGTCTAGTTGCAGGGATATGTGCACGTGCGCGCACACACACATATGCGTGTGTGTCCACATACATGTGCATACGCACACAGAATCACAGAATGGTTGAGGTTGGAAGGGACCTCAGGAGGTCATCTTGTTCAATCCTCCTGCTCAAGTAGGGCCATCTAGAGCTGGTTGCCTGGGACAATGTCCAGACGGCTTTTAAATATCTCCAAGGAGGGAGACTCCACAACCTCTCTGGGCAACCCCTTCCAGTGCTTGGTAACCCTCACAGTAAAAAGGGTTTCCTGATGTTCAGTCAGAACCTCCTGTGTCTCCATTTGTTCCCATTGCCTCTTGTTCTGTCACTGGGCACCACTGAAAAGAGCCTGGCTCCGTCTTCTTTGCACCCTCCCTTCAGGTATTTATATACATTGATGAGATCCCTCCTGAGCCTCCTGTTCTCTGGGCTAAACAGTCCCAGCTCTCTCAGCCTTTCCTCAGGAGAGATGTTCCACTCCCTTAATCATCTTCGTGGCCCTTCTCTGGACTGTCTCTAGTAGAGACAGCAAGAAGTCATCATGTGAACGTTCTTTCTGTTTGACAGTAGAAGTGATGAATAGAGTTGTTTTCTTGTAAGAAAATCATACAGTATTTTAAATGACCAAAAAGGGGTAACTTCTCCACAGAGAGAATCTGTGCATCATGCCGTGGGAAAATCCATTTGGGGCCCATCCAATGCTACATGAAAGTGGGGTTCCTAGCATCTGAAGGGACTTATGATTTACTCACTATCTATATTCCTCTTTTTATTCTATCTTATTAAAACAGTTATTTTATTAAGCCATGTGTTGTCGGGCCTTTCTTACTGAGAACCAGAAAGAACCCTGCACTGTCTCTCTCTCCTTCTCTCACTGTCCCCCCCGCCACCCCCCAGTGCAGAACACCTACTTGTAATTAGTGATTTTGGTGGGACAAGTTTCCCCTCACACATGTGATATTCATGTAAGCAAATCAAATATGTTACAGAGCTGGTATCGAAGTATAATATATGCCAATTAAATAAGAAACTATTCAGATGATAAGATGTGTTTGGAGCTGTTTGGTTTTGGAAGGAAGGGTATGTTTTTCCCTTCAGTTTTAATGGATACTGTGGGACATTCCTGCCCTGCTGTGCTTTTTTTTAATGTTTCACTAAGGATTTCATGGTTATTAGCTGTTTTGTAATAATAAAACAGTATTTGTGCTTCAGTGTCACAGGGAGAACTGGCCTGAACGAACTGATCATCTAAATAAATAAAGGGCCCTTCAACTTTGTTGTGGTTTAGCCCCAATAGGCAGCCAAGCACCACACAGCCACTTGCTTGCTCCCCTGCAGTGGGATGGGGAAGAGAATCGGAAGGGTAAAAGTGAGAAAACTCATGGGTTGAGATAAAGACAGTTTAATAGATGAAGCAAAAACCACACACACAAGAAAAGCAAAATAAGGAATTAATTCACTCCTTCCCATCAGCAGGCAGATGTTTAGCCATTTCATGTTTAACCATTACGCTTCATCACATGTAACAGTTACTTGGGAAGACAAGCGCCATAACTCCGAACATCCCCCACTTCCTCCTTTCCCCAGCTTTTATTGCTGAGCACGATGTCATTGGGAATATCCCTTTGGTCAGTTGGGGTCAGCTGTCCCAGCTGTGTCTCTTCCCAACTTCTTGCCCACCCCCAGCCTACTCACTGGTGGGGCAGTGTGAGAAGCAGAAATGGCCTTGACACTGTTCAACAATAGCTAAAACATCCCTGTGTTATCAACACTGTTTTAGCCACAAATCCAAAACATAGCACCATATGAGCTACTATGAAGAAAATTAACTCTATCCCAGCCAAAACCAGTACAGACTTTTAACTACATACTTGTTTACAGAGATTAGATTATTGTATAAAGGCTCATTTTTAAATGGCTTAATACCTCCCCTTTTTTTCTTGTCTTTATAAATTCTTATACTTATAAATGGTCCTCATAGAGTGAACACAAACAAGAGCTTTACATTACTTGAAAGCAGTTCTGTCTCCATTTCAGTACTATTCTAAATCATGAATTGTTCCAGCTGAAAGCAGACTCTGAAATTTGAGGCACAGAAAACATATAGTATAATATGGTGGCCACTGAAATCTTCTGTGAAGGATCAGTTCAGCAGACCCTAGGGAAGCTTAGCCTTAGTTTAATTTCATTACTATCAACTTTTCAGTCAGTTCACTGTCGTGAAACTTTACCAAATATTTGGCAATTTCTAAAGCAATTATTTGGGAGAAGGAGGGCTGTAGGTCATCCAGGTAATTTTCATTTTATTACAGAAATGAGCTCCGATAAAAAGGCAAGTGATGCAGTAGCAGAATGATAGATAAAAATTAGGAAAAGGAGAAAAAGCAGTGAAAAGAGAAAACCACCTTTCTGTAACTAAGATGTAACAAGAACACCCCTTTGTGTAAGACACCGCTTCTCATTACTTTATACTATGATACAGACAAAAGCTCTCATGGGAGACCTCATGGGGAATGTCAACAACATCTGAACCTTTCTGTGTTTCTTATGTAAGCAACATACAACATTCAAGAACAGAAAATATTTACCTTTGGGATGGACAAAAGTATTTTTACAGTTCTGTTTAGAAAAGCATTAAAAAACTTCCTGCAGTGGGTATAATAGCAGAAATTAAGTACAGACAGTAAATAATATTCTCCCTCTCTCCCGAGCAAAAACCAGACCCTCTCAAAATATCAGTGGACCTCCTCCTTCCCATCTGTGTGCCTGCAGGAGAAGCGAGAGCCTTGGCATGTGTTCAGGTGAGCATGTCTCTGGTGAGCAGTGGATAAGGCATGTGGGTGAACTCTGAAATCCAGGGACAGCAATGGTGATCCTGCAGCCAAGTATCCTTTTACCCATGTGATAGAGGAGCTCCACTTCCTAATTTTGCTCAACTGACTGCAGTGGTATAGCCTAGGTAGCCAGGGATACTGTCTAGTTAGAAACCATTTTGGAAAGAGTGGACTGAATGGGTGGGGGAAAGAAGGGGGTTATATACACTGCCCCCACTTCAGTCAAAACTAAACCCAAATCATCAAGGTTTAGCATGACTTCAAGGAAATACTTTCCAACCCCTAGCAAGGAGTCTTCTCCAGTTTGTGTCGAGGGGCCTAGCACTACTGGGCCTCTTTGTGCTTTAAGAGCAGGAATGGCTTTAGGAATGACCAGGTTGCTGGATGAATACAGGGCCATCTGGTGCATCTGATCACATGGAAAAGCAATTGGCATGGGGCCTGGAGTGGCTGTACCTCCCAAAATCCCCCCCCAAGACCAGCAGTTCATTAGAATTGCTTGCTTGCTTTGTGCATGTTTACTGCTCCAAAAACTGGAGAGAGGGGAAAGCAAGCTGTGGTCCAACCTCTATTCTTCCCACCTCCATCCACGGCCTTCAAAGCTGCCAGCTGCAGATGAGTTTTCCTGGGGGTGGCTGTGCAGTCCCAAGGTGATGCTCTTCTCAGTGCTAGTTACTGTAATGGTTCGTTTTACTGTCTAGCAGAGTGCTGGAAACTGATAGCAGAAGGAAACATATGGTTTCTCAAGGGTTTTTTGTACTTCAAATCCAAACCAGTCCAACAGTAAGTACACATACTGGGCAGTATGCTTCTATATGCCCTGTCTTTTATGAGTGTGGTGGAACAGCTGGCCTCAGCTGAAGGGCTGCTCTGAGAGTTAGCTTTTCTTGCTAGGGAACCCTCTCACTTCTATCTTTGCTTTGCTGTCTTTGGTATGTGATTTTCAAGTGAGTGTAGATTATGATGGTGTTACATAAGAGGAGAAACAAGACAAAAGCTGTGGAGTATAAAGAATAGCATATAGGCTGCAGATGCAGTTTAATCAATTTTATTCCAGGATGCACCAATGACTTTTGATTTAAAAGGAAAAGAAAGTATTAAGACTATTTCAGGTGAAATTTTATCCAAAACATTACTCAAATCAAAGCCAAAGGATATTTGGGAAACCCAAAAATAAGGCAGAGTTAATAACCTACTGCTTTTATTAGCTCAATACAGAGGATCATATTGGAAACATTTCTTAGGCCCTTAATACTGTCAGTGGTAAGAAATTAGTGTTTCTTCTCCTCACAGTTGTGTTTTATCCCATCTCATGGAAAGATTCTCTGCTTAGTTCCATTATATTATTTTAATTACCATAGTATGCTTATTGCTTGAAATAGTGTTTTAGGCACTGCTCCTAGAAGAAAAAAATCCATTTGGGATGCAGTGCATTGTTTTGGCAGTATTTTACTTCAATGTAGATTTTGCTAGATGTAGGTATATGATAAACAATGCAAAGGTGGTAAGAAAGTGAACACACAAGGAGGAGACAGCTGTTAGTTCCTGCAGGTATTAACTTTGTGTTCTTAGGTGGCCATCCAAGACAGCTTGGATTTCTTGCATAGATTCTTCTGGTAAGAAAGTCCATTCACATCAGATGACCTGTCCACTATCTTGGACCAAAAATGCAATACACCTTGATGATAAAGTCTGGGACAATCAACTTGACTCTGTATCCTAGGTGAGCCAGGGTACAGACTCACCTTGCAGGATCCCAGACTGCTGGAGATTGCCAGATTATGTACTGATTGAGGTTGACTGTGACCAAAGTAAAACCTCAGATGCATCCTCTATGGAGAATCTACAGTATTTAGTGGTCAGGAATCTGGAAAGTTGAAATGACACAACACTGATCTATCTAGACAGCGATGGCTGTTGGAGGCTACAGAAGACTCATTTACACAATGCTTTCAGGCACCTCAGTGTCCTCTTTGAACCATTATTTAAAGAAAATAATTAGATTAGGAAAAATAGCAATCCAAATAAACCTCTGCATCTCAGCAGGTCTTATATTGCCTTCTGCTTCATAGATTGCAAGTTCTTCAGGGAAAGAACTGCATTTCCACTGTATTTGCTACAAGTACCTTCCTGGCATTTAGCAAATCAATTGGCAATAACAAAACTGACAGCAACAACAACAGGAGCAGTTATCAGACATCTGGCTTAACTCTGAAATGTACTGGACTGAGCTAACGTTAATCCTTCTGTGTCAGTGATTTCATGGTTGACAGATGTCGTGGTTTAACTTCAGTCGGCAACTAAGCACCACGCAGCCGCTCGCTCACTCCCCCCCACCCGGTGGGATGGGGGAGAGAATTGGAAGAGCACAAGTTAGAAAAACTCGTGGGTTGAGATAAAAACAGTTTAATAATTAAAATAAAATGATAATAATAATAATATGATGATAATAATAATACACAAAGCAAGTGATGCACAGTACAATTGCTCACCACCCGCCGACTGATGCCCAGCCAGTCCCCGAGCAGCGGCCCCCCCGGCCAGCTTTCCCCAGTTTATGTACTGAGCATGACGTCACATGGTATGGAATGTCCCTTTGGCCAGTTTGGCTGTGCCCCCTCCCAGCTTCTTGTGCACCTCCAGCCTTCTCAGTCGGTAGAACATGGGAAGCTGAAAAGTCCTTGGCTAGTGTAAGCATTACCTAGCAACAACTAAAACATGGGTGTGTTATCAACTTTGTTCTCATCCTAAATCAAAAACACTGTACCAGCTACTAGAAAAGAAATTAACTCTATCCCTGCCGAAACCAGGACAATATCCACCCCTTATTCTATACCATCTGCGTCATGCTCAAGTCTCATATTTTCCAGTACATTTTCATTAATCACCACCCCTTTATATATATATATATATATATATACACACACAGAGATATCATTCCCTTCGTCTGTGGGCCATCCCTCTAAAATGTTCGGTGAGTTCATTTAGTCCATGACTTCGGGCTCCATCTGTCATAATAATCTTTCAGGGCAGGAAAAATGGAGATGGTATGTGGTGTTGGATTGTTCCATGTTGAAGTCAGTTCTGGTACCATCATCACTGTGATTTGCTTGGTTTCACTGAAGTTATTCTTCATTAGTCTGGGTGATTCTTATTGTAATAACATTAGTATGGCATATAATATTATTAGTATTATTAGTATATCTGTGTATTATTAGTATAACTATTATAACTATAATTAGTACTTAACATCACATAATTCAGATCATTGGCTATTCTCACCCAAAATCAAATCCCCTTGAGGTACACATCGGACTTCCCCATCCTCCCGCATTATCCACCAAGTGCACCCAGGTCCTTGAGCAAAAGCAATCCCATGGATGGGTCTGCCTCTACCTGAGGCAGGAATAACCCAGACTGTCTTCCCCAGCATATTTTTTATGTGCACTACAGGAACTTTATTCCCATCTACAGTACGTAAAAGTTCTGACTGGGCAGGGCCTGCTCGATTGGCAGATCCCCTCGTGTTGACTAACCAGGTGGCCCTTGCTAAATGCGTATCCCAATGTTTGAACGTCCCGCCACCCATTGCTCTCAGTGTAGTCTTTAACAGTCCATTGTATCGTTCAATTTTCCCAGAGGCTGGTGCATGACAGGGGATGTGATACACCCACTCAATGCCGTGCTCTTTGGCCCAGGTGTCTATGAGGTTGTTTCGGAAATGAGTCCCGTTGTCTGACTCAATTCTTTCTGGGGTGCCATGTCGCCATAGGACTTGCTTTTCAAGGCCCAGGATAGTGTTCCGGGCGGTGGCATGGGGCACGGGATATGTTTCCAGCCATCCGGTGGTTGCCTCCACCATTGTAAGCACGTGGCGCTTGCCTTGGCGGGTTTGTGGGAGTGTGATATAATCGATCTGCCAGGCCTCCCCATATTTATATTTCAACCATCGTCCTCCATACCAAAAAGGCTTTAACCGCTTGGCTTGTTTGATTGCAGCGCATGTTTCGCATTCATGGATAACCTGCGCAAGAGTGTCCATGGTCAAGTCCACCCCTCGATCACGAGCCCATCTATATGTTGCATCTCTTCCTTGGTGGCCTGAGGTGTCATGGGCCCACCGAGCTATAAATAATTCACCCTTATGTTGCCAGTCCAGATCCACCTGAGCCACTTCAATCTTAGCAGCCTGATCCACCTGCTGGTTGTTTTGATGTTCTTCAGTGGCCCGACTCTTGGGTACGTGAGCATCTACGTGACGGACTTTTACAACCAGGTTCTCCACCCGGGCAGCAATATCTTGCCACAATGCGGCAGCCCAGATGGGTTTGCCTCTGCGCTGCCAGTTGCTGCGCTTCCATTGCTGCAACCACCCCCACAGGGCATTTGCCACCATCCATGAGACAGTACAGAGACAGAGCACTGGCCACTTTTCTCGGTCAGCAATGTCTAAAGCCAGCTGGATGGCCTTTACTTCTGCAAATTGGCTCGATTCACCTTCTCCTTCAGCAGTTTCTACAACTTGTCGCATAGGACTCCATACAGCAGCTTTCCACCTCCGATGCTTTCCCACAAGACGACAGGACCCATTAGTGAACAGGGCATATTGCTTCTCATTTTCTGGTAGTTCATTATACAGTGGGGCCTCTTCAGCACGCGTTACCTCCTCCTCTGGCAATATTCCAAAATCTTTGCCCTCTGGCCAATCCATGATCACTTCCAGGATTCCTGGGCGACTGGGGTTTCCTATTCGAGCCCGTTGTGTGATCAGTGCGACCCACTTACTCCATGTAGCATCAGTTGCATGATGTGTACAGGGTACCCTCCCTCTGAACATCCAGCCTAGCACCGGCAGTCGGGGTGCCAGGAGGAGCTGTGCTTCAGTGCCGATCACTTCTGAAGCAGCTCGAACCCCTTCATATGCTGCTAATATCTCTTTTTCAGTTGGAGTATAGCGGGCCTTGGATCCTCTGTATCCCCGACTCCAAAACCCTAGGGGTCGACCTTGAGTCTCCCCTGGTGCTTTCTGCCAGAGGCTCCAGGTAGGGCCATTCTCCCCGGCTGCGGTATAGAGCACATTTTTTACCTCTTGCCCTGCCCGGACTGGCCCCAGGGCTACTGCATGAACTATCTCCCGTTTAATTTGTTCAAAAGCTTGTCGTTGCTCAGGGCCCCATTTGAAATTGTTCTTCTTCTGGGTCACTTGATAGAGAGGGTTTACAATCAGACTGTAATTTGGAATGTGCATTCTCCGAAAACCCACGACGCCTAAGAAAGCTTGTGTTTCCTTTTTGCTAGTTGGTGGAGACATGGCTGTTATTTTGTTGATCACATCTATTGGGATCTGACGACGTCCATCTTGCCATTTTATTCCTAAAAACTGGATCTCCTGTGCAGGTCCCTTGACCTTACTTTGTTTTATGGCAACACCGGCCTTCAGCAGGATTTGGACTATTTCCTTCCCTTTTTCAAAAACTTCTCCTGCTGTGTTGCCCCACACGATGATATCATCAATGTATTGCAGGTGTTCTGGAGCTCCACCCTGTTCTAATGCAGTCTGGATCAGTCCATGGCAAATGGTAGGGCTGTGTTTCCACCCCTGGGGCAGTCGGTTCCAGGTGTACTGAACGCCCCTCCAAGTGAAAGCAAACTGTGGCCTGCACTCTGCTGCCAAAGGGATTGAGAAAAATGCATTAGCAATATCAATTGTGGCATACCACTTGGCTGCCTTTGATTCCAATTCATATTGAAGTTCTAGCATGTCTGGCACAGCAGCACTCAGCGGTGGCGTGACTTCATTTAGGCCACGATAGTCTACTGTTAGTCTCCACTCTCCATTAGACTTCCGCACTGGCCATATGGGACTGTTAAAGGGTGAGCGGGTCTTGCTGATCACTCCTTGGCTCTCCAGTCGACGAATCAGCTTATGGATGGGAATCAGGGAGTCTCGGTTGGTGCGATATTGCCGCCGGTGCACTGTGGTGGTAGCGATTGGCACTTGTTGGTCTTCAACCTTCAGCAACCCCACAACAGAGGGGTCCTCCGAAAGACCAGGCAAGGTGGACAGCTGTTTAATTTCCTCCATCTCCAAGGCAGCTATACCAAAAGCCCACCGGTACCCTTTTGGGTCCTTGAAATACCCTCTCCTGAGGTAGTCTATGCCAAGGATGCACGGAGCATCTGGGCCAGTCACAATGGGGTGCTTCTGCCACCCGTTCCCAGTTAAACTCACTTTGGCTTCCAATACAGTTAGCTGTTGGGATCCCCCCGTCACCCCAGAAATACAGATGGGTTCTGCCCCTATATAGCTTGATGGCATTAGGGTACACTGTGCACCGGTGTCTACCAGAGCCTTATACTTCTGTGGGTCTGACGTGCCAGGCCACCGAATCCACACAGTCCAGTAAACCCGGTTGTCCCTTTCCTCCCCCTGGCTGGAGGCAGGGCCCCTCTAATCCTCATCACAGTACTCATTTCTCATTTCTTGTACGTACGGGTCAGAAGTTTCTTCATTAAGATCAAGAGTAAGATCAGCCCTTCTACTCTCTCTGGGGAACTGCCCGCTGGAAACTGGAGCAGCAATTTTCCTGGAAGAACCTCATTCTGTGATTGTTTTCCCTTGCAATTCGCGTACCCGTGCCCCTAGGGCTGAGGTAGGTTTCCCATCCCACTTCCTCATGTCCTCTCCGTGGTCACGCAGGTAAAACCATAGGGTGCCCCGTGGTGTGTACCCTTTATATTCACTCTCTTGAGCAAAAGAACGCTTACTTCTAATAGCCGAGATACTGGTCCGTACAGGTGAGGAGTAGGACCTATCCTCTCTGAGTTGCTGGATCTCCCGGGACAGTTTTTCGGACAGTTTCTCCAGAGCCGAGACGAGGGAGGAAGAAAGACTTTCCTCGTATTGCCGGAGTTGACTAGCCAATTCATCCACTGTTTGTTCCTCTCCATCTTTCCAGGTTATCACTGCCAATGAATTGGCGTATGACGATGGTGAGCTCCTTATAAACTTCCGCCACATGGGTCGTGTGCACTTGACTTCGTCTGGATCTTTGGATAGCTGTTCATTGTTCAGGTCATCATAAATCACCTCCAGCACAGCTAATTCTCTCAGAAACTGGATACCCTTCTCCATGGTGGCCCACTTGCTTGGGCGACATATGACATCTTCCTTAAAGGGATACCTTTCCTTCACGCTTGACAAGAGTCGCCTCTAAAGGCTGAGGATATGTGTCCCTTTTCCAATTGCTTTGTCAATGCCCCCTTCCCTAGAAAGGGATCCCAGCTGCTTGGCTTCCCTACCCTCTAATTCCAGGCTACTGGCCCCATTATCCCAGCATCAGAGCAGCCAGGTGACAATATGCTCACCTGGACGACGGCTGAAATCTTTTCGTATATCTCGCAGCTCACTCAGGGATAGAGATCGGGTGGTCACTGCCTCGTTTATGAGTTCTTCCTCTTCCTCCTCCCCGATCAGTGGCTGGCTCTCCTCCTCCCGTTCTCGTGATGGCCCTTCTCCAGGGTATTCGTACAGTTCTTCCTCCGGTTCCCTTTTAGAAGAAGCTTCTTCCTCCCTTACTAAACGAGCCGACTTCCGCTTCCAAAATTTCTTCTTGTGTACAGGGGCGACTGATACCGGCACAGGCTGGTTCTTTGGTTCAGCCACAGGGCCTGTTGCCGGGGTTGGAGTGGTCGCAGTGCATGTCGCCGGGGTTGGAGTGGCCGCAGTGCAAGTGCATGTCACCGGAGTCCGAGTAGCCGCAGGGCCTGTTGCCGGGGTCTGAGTGACTGCAGTGCAAGTGCATGTCACCGGAGTCTGAGTGGCCGCAGGGCCTGTTGCCGGGATTGGAGTGGCCACAGTGCAAGTGCATGTCACCGGAGTCTGAGTGGCCGCAGGGCCTGTCGCCGGGGTTGGAGTGGCCGCAGTGCAAGTGCATGTCACCGGAGTCTGAGTGGCCGCAGTGCGTGTCGCCGGGGTCTGAGTGGCCTCAGTGCATGTCGCCAGGATTGGAGTGGCCGCAGTGCATGTCGCTGGGGTCTGAGTGGCTGCAGTGCATGTCGCCGGGATTGGAGTGGCCGCAGTGCATGTCGCTGGGGTCTGATTGGCCTCAGTGCATGTCGCCGGGATTGGAGTGGCCGCAGTGCATGTCGCTGGGGTCTGAGTGGCTGCAGTGCATGTCGCCGGGATTGGAGTGGCCGCAGTGCATGTCGCTGGGGTCTGAGTGGCCGCAGGGCCTGTTGCCGGGGTTGGAGTGGCCGCAGTGCATGTCGCCGGGGTCTGAGTGGCTGCAGTGCATGTCGCTGGGGTTGGAGTGGCCGTAGTGCGTGTTGCCCGGGTTTGAGTGGCCGCAGGGCCTGTTGCCGGGGTCTGAGTGGCTGCACGGCCTGTCGCTGGGGTCGGAGTGGCCACAGGGCGCGTTGCCCGGGTCTGAGTGGCCGCAGTGCGTGTCGTTTTACTGTCAGAGCCAGAGACCTTCCCTTCCCTTTGAGGGCACTGAATGGTGTTGAACAGGGCTCGGTAGGCATGGGCCAGGCCCCAGCACGTTGCAATGAGCTGCATCTCTCTGGAGTTGCCAGGGTGACAGCATACTTTGTCCAAATATTCTACTAACTTTTCAGGATTCTGCACTTGCTCAGGGGTGAAGTTCCAAAACACTGGGGGTGCCCATTGGCCTAGGTACTTGCCCATCTTGTCCCACACACCCTGCCACTCATAACTATTCAGCCTCGGGGCAGATCTCTTGATGATATTCTTAAATTGCTTACCAACTTTAGACAAAACCGAAACAGTATTCCCAAGAAGTATTAATAGAAGTATCTTAACTGCCCAAGGATGTTCAAAATACTGAAAAATTACTGTAATGAAGGAGGAAACATTATAGAAGAAGGTAGTGACGCTGCCATTCTGTATTCCCTCCGTAAAAAAACTCTCAGAAAAGTTACTGCAATTGCTAGTTGTCTCCACGAAATGGTCTCCGTGGTACAGTAACGGCTTCATTGTGAAGTTTACATACCACACTAACGTCAAGGTCAATGTTCTAAAAACAAACCTCACAAGCGAGACATTACTATTCACTGCAGACCACAGCAAACTGCAAAACCCAACACCAATCTTTAACATGTACAGCAGGAAAAAGAGCGCGATGCAGATTATACAAATCAATATCGAGAACAGAGAAACCAACATTGTGACCCACAACTACTAACAGATATAAGTTCTTTAATACACTCCGGTTAACCTGTTATTATCTCAAACCCTTCGAGCCCCACGTTGGGCGCCAAAAAGGACTGTTGTGGTTTAACCTCAGTCGGCAACTAAGCACCACGCAGCCGCTCGCTCACTCCCCCCCACCCGGTGGGATGGGGGAGAGAATTGGAAGAGCACAAGTTAGAAAAACTCGTGGGTTGAGATAAAAACAGTTTAATAATTAAAATAAAATGATAATAACAATAATATGATAATAATAATAATAATACACAAAGCAAGTGATGCACAGTACAATTGCTCACCACCCGCCGACCGATGCCCAGCCAGTCCCCGAGCAGCGGCCCCCCCGGCCAGCTTTCCCCAGTTTATGTACTGCGCATGACGTCACATGGTATGGAATGTCCCTTTGGCCAGTTTGGCTGTGCCCCCTCCCAGCTTCTTGTGCACCTTCAGCCTTCTCAGTCGGTAGAACATGGGAAGCTGAAAAGTCCTTGGCTAGTGTAAGCATTACCTAGCAACAACTAAAACATGGGTGTGTTATCAACTTTGTTCTCATCCTAAATCCAAAACACTGTACCAGCTACTAGAAAAGAAATTAACTCTATCCCTGCCGAAACCAGGACAACAGATCATCACACTGTGTCTTCCAGGACCATCTGATACTACATGATGGCTCTTCAGTGAGCATGAATCATGACTTATTTGCAAGCTGGAAGGCATGCAGAGACATCAGGTCTGCATTAGCCTAACATGGTTCATCTCAGAGCCAATATTATTACATGGTAGTAATATTATAATAAGCATATGCAACACAGCATCTCTTTTCCAAGTATTAACAATTGCACTAGAAAGGCTTGCTGTATTCAGTGTATGTGGCAAGGTTTCGGTAGTGGGGAGGGACTGCAGGGGCGGTCTCTGTGAGAAGAGGTAAAGGGCTTCTCTGTTCTGGACACAGATGGTTCCAGCTTGCATGGCAATGGACCCACCACAGGCCAAAGCTGTGCCAGTCAGTGAAGTTTGTGGTGCATCTGTGAAAATATATTTAAGAAAGGGTAGAAAATTCTGCATGGAGAGAGGAGGAGGGAACAAAAAGTAAGGAACAAGAGAGGGAACACCAAGGTCAGAGAAGGAGGAGGAGGAGGTGCTCCATGGTGGATCAGGTATTCCCCTGCAACCCATAGAGGACCCATGACGGAGCAGATATTCACTGCAACCAGTGGAGGATCCATGCTAGAGCAGATAGATATTCCTGAAGGAACTGCTGCCTGTGGAAAACCAACGCTGGAGCAGGTTTTCCTGACAGGACTGCAGCCCATGGAAGAACCCATGGTGGAGCAGAGGAAAAATGCGAGAAGGAAGGAGCAGCAGAGAGAGATCGCTATGTACTAACTGTAACCCCTCACCCCCATCCCCCCTGCGCTGCTTGGGGAGGAGACGAGTCTGGAGTGAAGGAGTGAAGTTGAGCCTGGGAAATGGGGGGAGGAAAGATGTTGTTTTAATGTTTGTCTTTTTGTTTCCCACTACCCAAATTAGAAAATACATTTTTATTTTAAATGGCAATAAATTAAGTTAATTTTCCCCAAGTTGAATCTGTTTTGCCCTTGACAGTAATTGGTAAGCAATCTCCCTATCTTTATCATGACCCATGAGCTTTCTCATTCCTGTTCTTCCTGTTTTCTCCCCCTGTTCCGCTGAGGGGGACAGTGATTGAGCGGCTGGATGGGAGTTTGGCTGTTAGCCAAAGCTAACCCACCACGCTTGTGGAACACCAGATGAAACATGATTGGTGCTGCTAGTAGGCTCTAGAGATTGCAACAGCCTTGTGAACTAGGATCTTTGATGTCCCTTCAGAACAACGATACTTTAGCATGTTGCAATATGTTGCCTTTAACTTCCTTGTCATATGCTTTCTGCTCAATTAGCAGCTGCAAAAGGACAAAATCCATTATTGTTTGAGTTCCAACTGTTCAAGTTAAGAGAACACAGACAGTTAGACTGTATCAATAAGTGTATTGCTACAAAATCATGCAATTGGAAACTTACTTTCCATGTTTGAATGTCTCAGAATTAAAAAAAAAAAAGAGGAATTTACAAGAGTCCTGGTTTCGGCAGGGATAGAGTTAATTTCCTTCCTAGTAGCTGGTACAGTGCTGTGTTTTGGATTTAGGGTGAGAACAATGTTGATAACACACCGATGTTTTAGTTGTTGCTAGGTAGTGCTTACACTAGTCAAGGACTTTTCAGCTTCCCATGCTCTACCGACTGAGAAGGCTGGAGGTGCACAAGCAGCTGGGAGGGGGCACAGCCAGGACAGCTGACCCAAGCTGGCCAAAGGGATATTCCATACCATGTGACGTCATGCTCAGTATATAAAGCTGGGGGAAGAAGGAGGAAGGGGGGGACGTTTGGAGTGATGGCGTTTGTCTTCCCAAGTAACCGTTACGCGTGATGGAGCCCTGCTTTCCTGGAGATGGCTGAACACCTGCCTGCCGATGGGAAGTAGTGAATGAATTCCTTGTTTTGCTTTGCTTGCGTGCATGGCTTTTGCTTTACCTATTAAACTGCCTTTATCTCAACCCATGAGTTTTCTCACTTTTACCCTTCCGATTCTCTCCCCCATCCCACTGTGGGGGGAGTGAGCGAGCGGCTGCGTGGTGCTTAGTTGCCGACTGAGATTAAACCACGACAGTCCTTTTTGGCGCCCAACGTGGGGCTCGAAGGGTTCGAGATAACAACAGGTTTAATTGGAATGTGCTAGATGATTGAATTTATACTTGTTATAGCTATTTAGCTATTAAGTGGCAGGCTCCTGTGCTTGCCATGGGGCTTGCTTGCCTTACAGTATATTAGAGTCTAATGCTCGTTAGTGGCTGCTTTTTGATTTCACTGCTTGCTCTACTGCTGTACTGCTTATCATCATATTCTACTGTGCCTGGGAACATTTTGATAACAGCAATGGTGATGTGCCTGGGCTGGCAGATGGCCAGGGCATTGCTGCTGTTTCTGTGCTGCTGTACTGGACAGGCTGGAACTCCAGTGTGAACTCGAGTCGAAGGGACTGTGACCTGTGGATGAGTCCATGCGGGAGCAGGACACCCCAAAGCGTCTGTGGCCGTGGATAAGTCCATGCCAGAGCAGGTACATCTCAAAGCGTCTGTGGCCGCAGTTATGTTTGTGCTACAGCAGGTTTACTTCTGAAGGGACTGTGGCTGCGAGTAAGGCCACGCTGGAGCAGGTGTATCTCTGAAGACATTGTGGCCCATGGAGAAGGCCACGCTGGAACAGGTGCATCTCAAAGTGACTGTGGATAAGTCTATGCCGCAGCAGGTGTACCCCTGGAGAGACTGTGGCTCATAGATAAGGCTCCACTTGGAGCAGGTACATCCCTAAGGGACTGCAGTCTGTGGATAAGTCCAAGCCGGAGCAGGGGCAAGGGGAGGAGTTCATTGCAATGTTAAACCCTATGGTTTGATCCGAAGGGACCAGGGGTGGAGATTGTAATGGAAACACCTTTAAATTGTTGTAACCCGGGATTTGAGTTGCATGTTATAGGAATTACTATAGCAGAAACCCCTTGTTGCTAGCCAGGCTAGGAGCAAGGGGAGGAGTTCATTGCAATGTTAAACCCTATAACCTGGCCCAAAGGGACCAGGGGTGGAGACTGTAATGGAAATACCTTTAAATTGTTGTAACCCATGATTTGAGTTGCGTGTTATAGAAATTACTATAGCAGGAACCACCCGAACCAGTGGAGGACAAGCCTTACAAGAAGCAGTGCAAGTGCAGCAGTGACCTGACCTGAGCTGGCTTTGGTACCCAGTAACTCCACGCAACACACCACCTCTCCTGGCCTGAGTGACCACCATCACAGATGGAGCCCAAAGTCACGGACTAAATGAACTCAATGGATATTTCATGGACATTTCTGGACATTTTACAGACATTCCACAAGGGTGGTCCATAGTCTAAGGGAATGATATCTGTGTGTTATATCAAAGGATGGAAAGCGGGGTGGGTGGTTAATGAGGTTGCACTGGAAAATATGGGACTTGAGCATGACGTAGATGGTATAGAATAAGGGGTGGATACTGTCCTGGTTTCGGCAGGGATAGAGTTAATTTCCTTCCTAGTAGCTGGTACAGTGCTGTGTTTTGGATTTAGGGTGAGAACAATGTTGATAACACACCGATGTTTTAGTTGTTGCTAGGTAGTGCTTACACTAGTCAAGGACTTTTCAGCTTCCCATGCTCTACTGACTGAGAAGGCTGGAGGTGCACAAGAAGCTGGGAGGGGGGCACAGCCAGGACAGCTGACCCAAACTGGCCAAAGGGATATTCCATACCATGTGACGTCATGCTCAGTATATAAAGCTGGGGGAAGAAGAAGGAAGGGGGGGACGTTTGGAGTGATGGCGTTTGTCTTCCCAAGTAACCGTTACACATGATGGAGCCCTGCTTTCCTGGAGATGGCTGAACACCTGCCTGCCGATGGGAAGTAGTGAATGAATTCCTTGTTTTGCTTTGCTTGCGTGCGTGGCTTTTGCTTTACCTATTAAACTGCCTTTATCTCAACCCATGAGTTTTCTCACTTTTACCCTTCCAATTCTCTCCCCCATCCCACCGGGGGGGAGTGAGCGAGTGGATGCGTGGTGCTTAGTTGCTGGCTGGGGTTAAACCACGACAACAAGCTATATGCTGTTGTAACATCCATGCAATATAAATTGATAACCAGTTTGGATGACCTACCCTAGTTTATTGGAGATTGCTTCCAAGAAAGATAGAGCTGCTGACAAGATTAAAGAAGTGACTCATGAAAACAAACAAGGAAATAAACACTCATATTGAGTGCAGGGTTTGTGGCTTGTGGAGTATCCGGGGCAAGAGAGTTCCTGCACTGGCTGTGTGCCTGATTTGGGATTACAAAGACAATAGTTCATTGCAAATCTGCCCCCCGCAGCTAGTAGGACTTCTTTACCCTCTAATTCCTGACTGTTGGTCCCAGTATCCCAGCAGCTGGGTTCACTCACTAGGGACCAGGGAATGAACAAAGGGATCAGAAGAGGGGCAACAATTTGCAACCTCTGGAGGTGACTCCTGTTGAGCGTGAAGGCAAGGTATCCCCTTAAGGAAGCTCTTGTAAACTACTAAGGCAAGTGGACCACCATTAAGGGAGGTATCCAGTATCTGAGGGAACTAGCAATGGTGGAGGTGATTTAAAGCAACCTGGACAATAACCAGGCCTCCAAAGATCTGGATGAAGTCCAGTGTATGCAGTCCATGTAGCAGAGTTTTACACAGAACACACCAACATTGTACGCCAGCACCTGATGATAATGGATTGGACAGACATCTAGGCACCAACTATGGATACACGGGCTGGACAGATCCAGCAATTCAGAGAATCTCTCTTCCTCCCTGACCCTACAGGCCTGCAACTCAGCTATCTCAGCTGTGGAGAAACTATCCCAACAGTTCCAGCAATTCAAAGAGGATATGTCTTCCTCCTTGCTCATACAGGCCAGTGTCTCAGCTATCGAGTGCTGCATGGAGTCAGCCTTTCTCTGATCAAGAGAAAGAGAACCGTGAGTGCACGCCGTTTGCCACCCTGTGGTTCTATCTGTGTGACCATGGTGAGGATATGAGGAAGTGGGATGGTGCACCTACCTCAAACCTAGAAGCTCAGGTACATGAACTGTGAGGAAAAACAGCGGCCAAAAAGAGTCCATCCAGGAAGATTGCTGCTCCGGTTGCTGTTGAGAAATCCCCCAGATAGAGTAGAAGGATTAATCCTACTTCTAATCCTGATGAAGGGACTTCTGGTTTGCAATTACAGGAGTCATGCAATGAATACTCCAAACTCTGGCCAGGCGGAGGAAAAGGACAACCAGGTTGATTGGACTGTGTGGATTCAATGGCCTGGCACATTGGATCCACAGAAGGATAAGGCTTTGGTAGACACTGGTGTACAGTGTACCCTAATGCCATCAGGGTACAAGGGGATGGACTCCATCTGGATTTCTGAAGTGACAGGGGGATCCCGACAATTGTCTGTGATGGAGGCTGAGGTGAGCCGAACAGGGAACAAGTGCCAAAAGCATCCTATTGTGACCAGATCCCTGTGCATCCTTGGCATAGACTACCTCAGGAGAGGGTATTTCAAGGACCCAAAAGGGTACAAGTGGGATTTTGGTGTAGCCACCATGAATACAGAGATTAAACAGCTGTCTACCTTCCCCAGCCTTTCAGAGGATCCCTTTGTTGTGGGGTTGCTGAGTGCTAAAGAACAGCAAGTGCTGATCGCTACTATGATGGTGGACTGACAGCAATATCGCACCAACCGAGACCCCCTGGTTTCCATCCATGAGCTGATTTATCAATTGGAGAGCCAAGGAGTGATCAGGAAGACTTGCTCACCCTTTAATGTTCCCATATGGCCAGTGCAAAAGTCTGACAGAGATTGAAGGCTGACAGGGGACTTCTGTGGCCTGAACGAAGTCATGCCACTGTTGAGTGCTGCTGTATCGGACATGCTAGAAATGCAATATGATCTGGAACTGCAGGCTACCAAGTGGTATGCTGCAATTGACATTGCCAATGCATTTTTTTTCAATTCCTTTGGCAGTAGAATGCAGGTCACAGTTTGCTTTCACGTGGAGGAGGGGTGTCCAATACACCTGGAATCAATTGCCCCAGGGGTGGAAGCAGAGTATCACAATTTGTCATGGACTGATACAGACTACACTGGAACAGGGGGAAGCCCCTGAACACCTTCAATATATTGATGACATCATCGTGTGGGGCAACACAGAAGAGGAAGTGTTTGAGAAAGGGAAAAGAATACTCTGGATCCTTCTGAAAGCTGGTTTTGCCATTAAACAAAGCAAGGTCAAAGGACCTGCACAGGAGATCCAGTTCTTGGGAATAAAATGTCAAAATGGATGGTGTCACATCCCAAGGGATGTGATCAATAAGATAACAACTATGTTCCCACTAGCTAACAAAAAACCCACAAGCTTTCCTAGGCATTGTGGTTTTCTGGAGAATGTGTATTCTGGGTTGCAGTCAGCTCGTGAGACCTCTCTATTGAGTGACCTGAAAGAACTATATCGAGTGGGGCCCTGAGCAACAGCAAGCCTTTGAGCAGATCAAACAGGAGGTACTTTGTGCAGTAGCCCTTGGGTCAGTCCAGACAGGACAAGATGTGAGAAATGTGTGTTACACCTGTTGTGGGTTAACCCCGGTCAACAACTCAGCACCACACAACCACTCACTCACTCCCCTCCCACAGCATGACCAGGGAGAGAATAGGAAGAGCAAAACCAAGAAAACTTCTGGGTTGAGATAAAGATAGTTTAATAAGTGAATGAAAGAGGAAGAAGAAAGAAAAAACAAACAGAACCAAAACAAGTGATGCAAAGGCAATCACTCATCACTTCCCACAAGTAGACTGCTGCCCAGCCAGTGAAGGGGTAATTCAAATTGTAACTGCTCAGCAATGGCAATTCCTGACCAAGGAATGATCTGGCATGGAAGGCAAGATGGCCCAACTGCAGAATGGCTTAAACTGGCTGGAAGCAGGAATGCCAGAGACAGAAGGGAGTGAAGTTTGCTGATGAGATAAGAAATGCCACAGTATGGTCTTGTAACAAGTACTCAGGGGTGACTTTTGGTAAACAGAACTGGTGCTGGGGGATGAGCCAAACACTGGGTTAAGGCACCTGATGCTGATGCTCACATGATTGATGCAGTTGTAAGGATATATAAGGAATCAGCTCATGCCACATCTTTGCAGACTCCTTGTAGAACCAGTTATGGTGGTAGGACTCCGTCCAATGCATTGTTCATTAAATCTCTTTATACTTAAGCACAAACGTGTTTAATTCGTCTCAAGGTGTACAATAAGAATTCCCCAAAACCAGTCTCTGAGGAATGGCTACCTTCCCCAAAAGTTCCCTCTCCTCTGTTTTAATTGCTCAGCATGACATTATGTGCCATGGAATATCTCTATGGTCAGTTTTGGTCAGTTGTCCTTGTTGTCTCCACTCCCAACTTCTTGCACAGCCCCAACCTTCTTTCTGGGGGAACAGAGTTGGAAAAAGAAAAAGCCTTGACATTGTGCAAGTACTGCTCAGCAATAGCCAAAACATTGGTGTGTTATCAATCAACATTGTTTTAGTCACAAATCCAAAACATAGCACCATATGGGCTACTATGATGAAAATTAACTCCATCACATCCAGACCCAGTGATAACGTCAGCACTCAGAAGTATAGTTCCAGGTTCTCAAAAGAATAGGAGGGAATGATAACATCAGCGCTCAGAAGTATATGTAACACCCTGTAACAGTAATAGGAGAGAACAAGGGCAAACCATACATCAATAGTTAACCTTTAAAGTTAACCTTTAAGAAAGACAAGAATGACTCAGACTGAAGGACGCCAAATTGAAGAGGTGAGCAACAGGACACAGTAAGGAAGACTATTGACAACCACCAGAGGACCCTGAGAGACCACCAATGAACATAAGAGCGCATGCGTTAAAGACTTTTACATATGTTGATGAGTTCCAGGAAGTAACATGAATATGTTAATCATTTCTAGGAAATCTAATGAATATGTATATTCTAATTGTATATAACTTTTGAAGTTGAACAACACATTCGGTTGGAATGATCCCCTGTGCGCCTGGCGCTGCAATAAAGAATGCCTGCTTTCTAAAACTCCAAATTGAGTCTTAGAGAGTTTTTCATCTGCTGACTTACGGTAACACCAGTACAATACCACAGTTGGGGAGCATGGCCCCACCTGGAGCCTCTAGCAGAAAGGACCTGGAGAAACTCAAGGTCGACCTCTAGGGTTTTGGAGGTGAGGGTATCGAGGATCTAAGGCCTGCTAAACCCCAGCTGAAAAAGAGATGCTAGCAGCATATGAAGGTGTACAAGCCACTTCAGAAGTACTCCAGACAGAAGCACAGCTCCTCCTGGCACCTCGATTGCCTGTGCTAGGCTGGATGTTCAAAGGGAGGATCCCCACTACACATCATGCAACTGATGCTACGTGGAGTAAGTGGCAGTGTTGATCATGCAACAGGCTCGAATGGGGAACTCCAACTGCTCAGGAATCCTGTAAGTGATCATGGACTGGCCAGAATGCAGATATTTTGGAGCATTGCCTGAGGAGGTGACCCATGCCCAACTACCAGAGAATGAGAAGCAATATGCCCTGTTTACAGATGGATCCTGTCATATTGTAGGAAACCATTGGAAGTAGAAAGCTGCTGTGTAGAGTCCCACACGACAAGTTGAATCAAGTCAGTTTGCAGAAGTGAAAGCCTTCCAGCTGGACCTAGAGATTGCTGAATGAGAAAAGTGGCCAGTAATTTATCTCTATACTGACTCATGGATGGTGGCAAATGCCCTGTGGGGGTGGCTACAGCAGTGGAAGTAGACCAACTGGCAGTGCAGAGGTAAACCCATCTGGACTGCTGCATTATGGCAAGACATTGCTGCGTGGATAGCCTTGCTGTAAACATACATCATGCTCCCATGCCCGAGAGCTGAGTCACTGAAGAACACTGAAACAATGAGCAGGTAGACCAAGCTGCCAGAATTGAAGTGGTTCAGGTGGACCTAGACTGGGAACATAAGGGTGAGCTATTCATAACTCGGTGGGCCCATGACACCTCAGGACATCTAGGAAGGGATGCAACATACAGATGGGCTCATAATCAAGAGCTGGTCTTGACCTTCAACACCATCGCACAGCTTAGCCATGAAGGTGAAACATGCATCTGTCGTGGTTTAACCCCAGTCGGTAACCAAGCACCACACAGCTGCTCCCTCACCCTCCCCCCCATGGTGGGATGGGGGAGAGAATCGGAAGGGAAAAAGGGAGAAAACTCGTGAGTTGAGACTACCTCAGGAGAGGGTATTTCAAGGACCCAAAAGGGTACCGGTGGGCCTTTGGTATAGCTGCCTTGGAGACGGAGGAAATTAAACAGCTGTCTACCCTGCCCGGTCTCTCGGAGGACCCCTCTGTTGTGGGGTTGCTGAAGGTCGAAGACCAACAAGTGCCAATCGCTACCACCACAGTGCACCGGCGGCGATATCGCACCAACCGAGACTCCCTGATTCCCATTCATGAGCTGATCCGGTGACAGGAGAGCCAAGGAGTGATCAGCAAGACTCGCTCACCCTTTAACAGTCCCATAAGGCCAGTGCGGAAGTCTAATGGAGAGTGGAGACTGACAGTAGACTATCGTGGCCTGAATGAAGTCACGCCACCGCTGAGTGCTGCTGTACCAGACATGCTAGAATTTCATACGAACTGGAGTCAAAGGCAGCCAAGTGGTATGCCACAACTGATATCGCTAATGCATTTTTCTCAATCCCTTTGGCAGCAGAGTGCAGGCCACAGCTTGCTTTCACTTGGAGGGGTGTCCAGTACACCTGGAACCAACTGCCCCAGGGGTGGAAACACAGCCCCACCATTTGCCATGGACTGATCCACACTGCACAGGGTGAGGCTCCGGAACACCTGCAATACATTGATGACATCATCGTGTGGGGCAACACAGCAGGAGAAGTTTTTGAGAAAGGGAAGGAAATAGTCCAAATCCTGCTGAAGGCCGGTTTTGCCATAAAACAAAGTAGGCTCAAGGGACCTGCACAGGAGATCCAGTTTTTAGGAATAAAATGGCAAGATGGACGTCGTCAGATCCCAATGGATGTGATCAACAGAATAACAACCATGTCTCCACCAACTAGCAAAAAGGAAACACAAGCTTTCTTAGGCGTCGTGGGTTTTTGGAGAAAGCACATTCCAAATTACAGTCTGATCGTAAACCCTCTCTATCAAGTGACCCGGAAGAAGAACGATTTCAAATGGGGCCCTGAGCAACGACAAGCCTTTGAACAAATTAAAGAGGAGATAGTTCATGCAGTGTGGGGATGGGAATCTCACTAACGGACATTCCTGAGTTTGATTTTAATGAGGAAACACTGCACCACCTGGCATGACAAGGCACTTAAGCAGAAAATAATGGAGAAAGGAATGTGCAGCTGGAAGGAGAAAAACAAGATAAAGACCATGAGGGCATTTCGCATGATCAGAAAGAACGGGCCAATCTGCTAGAGCATAGATGCGCGTGAACACAAGGCTATAACCTATCTGCAAGCTGCAGGTAGCGCGTGTACACTTCTGCTTGCTGTAAAAGATGCTAACAAAAAGCAATAAAGGTCTTTGGTTGCCGTGCCTGCCGGAGTCCGTGCCGCTTTTCACCCCCACAAATGGCGCCCAACGTGGGGCGAAAATGCTGGAACAGAGCACCGGTGGGGAGCCAGCTGAACGAGTCATAGCCAGTGGGAGACAGAGCAGTGTCAGGAAAGAGCTGGAGCCGGAACTTTGAATCATCTCCTCGTTGGAGCAGAGGTGAGCAGCTGGGAAACTTAAAATGGGATCGCAACTAACTAAGGAGGAGGAATCTATACTATGTATTATTAAGAAACTGTTAGAAAAGCATGGAGTTAAGTATGATGACCATACCCTCCGCCTATTGCTTTCATGGCTAAAACGAAAGGGAATTCCCCATGATTCGGCTACTGCTTTTCAGAAGGAAACTTGGGATAAAGCAGGGAACTTGTTGTGGGATGCAGCTACCGGGGGAGATGAGACTGCAAAAACGGTCCTTACTACATGGCGCTTAGTCTCAGATACGTTAAAACAATTGAAGTGTAATCGTACTGCCCATCAAGCTGTGGTGGCAGCCACTGCTCCTGATCCACTGACTCTGGCCACTCCAGACCAGGCTCCCTCGGAACCTTTGCCCGGTCCGAGTGGGACAGATCAGCCTGAGGGAGGGGAAGAATTTCTGACCGAGGCTCTTTCGGCCCTGACGATATCAAGTGATCTCGGACAGTCTCCTAAACAACAGAGCAGAGGGGTCTCAAGCCACAACAATGAACCCTTAAACTATGATCCGGCTGCTCACTGGCAGGCTGTTCGACAACAAGCCTTGGCAGAAGGAGACCTTTCTACTGTGGCATACCCTGTCATAATTAGTGAACAAGGTCCTAACCGTTGGCAGCCCCTTCAATGGGATTTGGTCAAGGAGTTAAGGCGGACCATCATGCAATGTGGATTGGGAGCGCCTTTTACACAGAGCCTATTGCAAAATATTGTGAAGGGACACTTGTTAACCCCTTTCGATACCAAAGCGTTAGCTGATTTAATATTTTCCCCTACACAAAGAGTGCTCTGGCAAGCCCACTGGCGAGAGCTCTGTGATCGTGCAGCTTTACAGAACCTGGAGCGGCGAGTGGGAGACCCGCTACGGGCCGCGGGACTCGCTCAGTTAATGGGGGAGGACCCTGTCAATACGCCGCAACTGCAGGCACGGCTGGCGCCTGAAATTTTAAGACAATCAGCGGACCTTGCGTTTCAAGCAATGGTAAAGGTCCCTGATACAGGACGACCGGTGAAATCCTTTACTAGCATTAAGCAAGGGACCAACGAACCTTACATGGATTTTATCGACAAGCTCCAAGAAGCTATTCAAAAACAAATACAAAATCCTGAAGCCAAAGAGGCATTGCTTATGAAATTGGCTATAGAGAATGCCAATGAGGACTGTAAAAGAGTCTTACAGACATTGCGAAATCCGACCATAATAGACATGCTTGACGCGTGCAATCGTGTGGGTTCAATTACACATAAGAATGAGGTTTTTGCAGCCTGTTTAGCCGCTGCCTTGCGTCCCGGTAACAAAGCGTGTTTCCGCTGTGGAAACTCGGGGCATTTTAAACGGCAATGTCCTGAGAATCCTGTACAGAAGGGAGGATCGGAAGGAATTCAGCAGCCCCCTGGTATTTGCCCACGCTGCCGCAAGGGGAGGCACTATGTTAATCTATGCCAGTCGAAATATGATCTCCGCGGTCGACCCTTGTTGGGAAACGGGAAGTCGAGGTGGGGGCGCGCACCGACGCAAATGCCACCCCAAAATCCCCAACCCCAAAACCCCATGAGACCACTGTCTCAGCAGGCCTGGATCACCTCAAGGCCAGAACCATCGGCAGTGCCGGAGTGGATGTCTCCACAGCCACCAACCTCTCTATAAGCGATCAGACTGTGCACAGGGTGCCCCTCAATGTGAGAGGCCCCCTTGGCCAGGGGCTGAGTGCCCTATTGGTGGGGAGGTCCAGTGCTACTATGCAGGGTTTGTTTGTGTTACCTGGGGTTATCGACTCTGATTATACGGGACAGCTGCAAGCGTTGCTATGGACCCCCTCTCCTCCAGTATTTATTCCAGCTGGAAGGAATAAATAAAGGCAGCAAACTGGACTGCAGGGGCAGACGTTACTATCATCAGTACTGCAAAGTGGCCTGGATCATGGGAAACCATCCCGGTCAACACGGGGCTAGTGGGAATCGGAGGCCTGTCGACGTCCAGGCAGAGTGCCAACTTAATACAGATTGTAAGCCCGGAAGGACAGGTTGCAACTATTCGACCTTTTGTGGTTCCTGTGCCGTTAAACCTGTGGGGACGAGATGTCTTGAGCACTTGGGGACTAGTGATTGGCACTGCTCATTCGCATCAACATTTTTAGCGGGGGTCACTGGCGCTCGGCCCACCGTTCGACTCACATGGCTCACCGATCAGCCAGTGTGGGTGGATCAGTGGCCCCTATCACAGGAAAAGGCCGACGCGTTGCGAACATTAGTGGACAAGCAAGTGAGTCAAGGACATCTGGTTCCCACCACCAGCGCCTGGAACACCCCAGTGTTTGTTATAAAAAAGAAAAGTGGCAAATGGAGACTTCTACATGATTTACGGCAAGTAAATGCCGTGATTCAAGATATGGGGATATTGCAACCAGGTATGCCTTCACCGACATTGATACCTCGTCAATGGGACATTGTGATTATCGATTTGAAAGACTGCTTTTTCACGATTCCCTTAGCGCCGGAAGATGCTCCCAGATTTGCCTTCTCTCTCCCAGTTGTAAACCATCAAGGGCCTAGGTTGCGATATCATTGGACGGTGTTGCCCCAGGGCACGAAAAACAGTCCCACAATATGTCAAATATATGTTGCGCGTGCGTTGTCGCCCATAAGAAACAAATATCCTGACTTAATTTGTTATCACTACATGGACGATATTTTAATTGCCGGACGAGACCCAAAGGAACTGGTCACAGTTATGAAAGATATGTTGCAGGGGTTAAAGACATACGGCTTGCAAATAGCTCCTGAAAAGGTGCAAGTGCAAGCCCCGTGGAAGTACTTGGGGTGGAAGATTTTAGAACATACAATACAGCCCCAACCCATAACCTTGCAATCTAACATTAAAACACTGAATGACTTGCAAAAACTAGTAGGGACTATCAATTGGGTACGCCCATTGCTGGGAATAGATAATGACATGTTAAACCCACTGTTCAAGTTGTTAAAGGTAAGCCTGAGTTGACATCTCCACGAGAATTAACGACAGATGCCAAACAAGCGCTACAAAAAATATCACAGGTGCTTACCGAAAGGCAAGCACAACGCGTAATTGAAGGATTGGGAGTTAACTTGTATGTCCTGAATCAGTCCCGACAAGCAGTGGGCCTCTTAGGCCAATGGGACACCAAGGGTACCCAGGATCCCTTAGCCATCATTGAGTGGGTATTCCTGCCGCATCAAGCACCAAAAATGATAGTGACAAGGGTGGAAATGTTTTCGATGCTTGTGCGAAAGGGACGCGCGCGATGTTTGGAATTAACGGGCACAGATCTTAAAACAATTTATCTCCCACTGACTAAAGACCACCTTAATTGGTGTGAGGCTAATAGCCTAGAACTACAGATAGCGCTGGAAAAATTTAAGGGACAAATTCTAATTCACTATCCATCTCACAAATTATTCTCCCTTAATGAGGAAATTAGTATAATTCCTGAATCGTTGAATAAGGAGGTACCTGTCGAAGGACCCACCTTATTCACCGATGGATCAGGACGAACAGGTAAGGCAGTTATAGTGTGGTGTGAAAAAGGGGAATGGAAACATCAAGTTCACCATGTTGTAGGAAGTCCTCAGCTGGTGGAAATATACGCAGTAATTCAGGTCTTTCACCAATGGGAGATGCCATTAAATTTGGTTACTGATTCTCAGTACGTCGCCAACGTTGTCAGGCGCTTGGAAAAGGCTTGGCTCAAAGAAGTTGATAACGAACCAGTGTTTTTAATGTTCAAACAGGTATGGGACTTGTTGAATCGCCGCGTAAACCCATATCACGTGCTCCACATGAGGAGTCATACCTCTCTCCCAGGGTTTATATCAGAAGGGAATGCGCGAGCTGATCGTCTCGCTGCCCCCGTATGGACAGTCCCTGTACCAGACGTTTCTACACAAGCCCGATTGTCGCACGAGTTTTTCCATCAATCTGCCCGAATGCTGCGTCGACAATTTGGGTTGACTTGGGACACGGCACAAAGTATCGTACAAATGTGTCCTGACTGTCAGCAATTAGTTCCCATACCCCAAACAGGGGTAAATCCCCGAGGAGAAAAGGCCCTACAGATTTGGCAATCCGATGTTACTCATATCGGAGAATTTGGCAAACAAAAATATGTGCATGTTTCCATCGATACATTCTCCGGAGCTCTATGGGCGACCGCAGAGACCGGAGAAAAAAGCAAAGATATTTTACGGCACTGGAAAGGGGCCTTTGCTGCTCTAGGGGTTCCACACCAGATCAAAATGGACAACGGGCCCGGGTACGTAAGCACAAAAACGCAGGCCTTTTTGGCACAATGGGGCATTCGACATATCACTGGTATCCCTTATTCCCCTCAGAGCCAGGGTATCGTTGAGCGGGCTCATCTCACTCTCAAGCAGCTACTACAAAAACAAAAAGGGGGAATGCTAGGGGAATCACCGCAAGCCCGCCTCCATAAAGCAATATATGTGTTAAATCATCTTACAATAAGGGAAGACAGGACAGCAGTTGGCAGCCCTAACACAGTAATAGCGAGACACTTTACATCTTGTAACTCAGCTTCTCCGGTAGGAGAAAGGGCTCGGGTGTGGGTCAAGTCATTGGAAAATAGCCAATGGGAAGGCCCTTATGATCTTATAACATGGGGGAGAGGATATGCTTGTGTTTCCACAGATCGTGGACCCCGGTGGATACCTGCCCGCTGCGTTCGACCGTATCTGGACAAGGAGCCCAAGGAGCCCACAGATGCATCAACGGTTTGAAGTAGATTACTGGGACTTACACAAAGTATCTCATTCGATATTTGGGGAACTACCTAGTGGGCCAGGCCGTGCTGGGGTATATAGGGGACCAAGTGGGTTGCCATTAGCCGTGGACTGGGAACACCAGGCGGCAGAGAACAGTCAACTGGATAATCGAGAGGTGACAGGAATTCCCTGCCTCCAGTGTCCCGGATCAACACATCACGCATGGACTTTGTGCAAATGTGATAATTGAAAAAAAAAAAACCTGGTATTGTCACTCTCAGTTCCGGGCGGGAAGGTGCACAAGGTGTAAAGGGCATACCACCGGGAACGCCGAACCACAGATTCTGCAGCTAGTGTGTGGGAGATCACATTGTGTCCCCCAGCTGTGGACTGTGTGGGAAACGGACTGGGGAAGTACCAAACGACAGTGTGACAAACGACTTGGGTGGAAACGGAACAAAAAGAGAACGTAAACCATGACGCCAGTATGGGGGGGTGTCTTGTGGCTAGTATCACTGTGTGCGGTTGCTGCGTTATGGGCACCCTCACAGCCGATGGAAAATGTTTGGGTGACTCTGGCCAATCAGACAGGACAAGATTCCATCTGCCTGTCGATATCTTCCCCCGGCAACCCCTTTTCTACCTGCCTAGTGGGGCTTCCTTTAGATAATTGGGACTTGGGCCTGATTAGTCCTTTCAAGGAGGCCTGCGGGGGGGGACGACACACCACTGACAATTGGGATGGATGCCTGCCACATCTTAATCACTTGCCAATAGAACCTCAGGAACTCGAGCTATTAGGGTCCATAAAAATGGATTGGTGTTTGTATTTCAATTATTCAGGGGCCAATGTTTCCCGAGCCTGGTCAGTTAACGCTACCCTGGGAATCTATAAAAATGAATCACTGTGGTGTAACCACACAAGCAGCAATATATCTAAATCATCTAATGCACCTATAGGATTACCCAGGGGGTCTTTTTAATATGTGGAGACCGGGCCTGGCCTGGCATTCCCTCTCATATTAAAGGTGGGCCGTGTTCGTTGGGAAGATTAACTCTACTAATGCCAAACACATCTATGATCCTAGACCACAGAAGGGGCACCCCTAAGACGCGCGGTAAGCGCAGAGCACATGCCTACACTTCACAATGTGATGATGCTGTCGACCTATGGAACCGGAACACTATAGCTGCGGTTGCAATCTTGGCTCCAGGTGTCACAGCAGCAAAGAGTTTGGTCACATTAAATAAATTAGGATGTTGGCTAGCGAAACAATCAAATGCAACCTCTGAAGCACTAACGGGATTATTAATGGATGTAGATTCTATACGACATGCTACTTTGCAAAATAGAGCAGCGATAGATTTTTTGCTTTTAGCGCAAGGCCATGGGTGTGAAGAGTTGGAGGGAATGTGTTGTATGAACCTATCTGATCATTCGGAATCAATTCACCGCAGCATTCAGATGTTGAAGGAAGGAGTACAGAAGCTAAGAGTGGAAGACCCCTGGGACTGGTTGGATAAATTATTCGGGAAATGGGGTCTAAGTGGCTGGTTAAAAGGACTAGCCAAGCTAGGAGGGCTATGCTTAGTAATGTTCCTTTGCATCCTGGTTTGTGTGCCGTGTCTGTTACAAGGTATGCGAAAAATGATTGAAAGATCTGTTTCAGCAGTGTTTCTAGTAAAACAAAAAGGGGGAGATGTGGGGATGGGAATCTCACTAACGGACATTCCTGAGTTTGATTTTAACGAGCAAACACTGCACCACCTGGCATGACAAGGCACTTAAGCAGAAAACAACGGAGAAAGGAATGTGCAGCTGGAAGGAGAAAAACAAGATAAAGACCATGAGGGCATTTCGCATGATCAGGAAGAACGGGCCAATCTGCTAGAGCATAGATGCGCGTGAACACAAGGCTATAACCTATCTGCAAGCTGCAGGTAGCGCGTGTACACTTCTGCTTGCTATAAAAGATGCTAACAAAGAGCAATAAAGGTCTCTGGTTGCCGTGTCTGCCAGAGTCCGTGCCGCTTTTCACCCCCACAATGCAGTAGCCCTGGGGCCAGTCCGGGCAGGGCAAGATGTAAAAAATGTGCTCTACACCGCAGCCAGGGAGAATGGCCCTACCTGGAGCCTCTGGCAGAAAGCACCAGGGGAGACTCGAGGTCGACCCCTAGAGTTTTGGAGTTGGGGATACAGAGGATCCGAGGCCCGCTATACTCCAACTGAAAAAGAGATATTGGCAGCATATGAAGGGGTTCGAGCTGCTTCGGAAGTGATCGGCACTGAAGCACAGCTCCTCCTGGCAACCCGACTGCTGGTGCTGGGTTGGATGCTCAAAGGGATGGTCCCCTCTACACATCATGCTACGTGGAGAACATCAAAACAACCAGCAGGTGGATCAGGCTGCTAAGATTGAAGTGGCTCAGGTGGATCTGGACTGGCAACATAAGGGTGAATTATTTATAGCTTGGTGGGCCCATGACACCTCAGGGTGCCATCAAGGAAGAGATGCAACATACAGATGGGCTTGTGATCGAGGGGTGGACTTGACCATGGACACTATTGCACAGGTTATCCATGAATGCGAAACATGCGCTGCAATCAAGCAAGCCAAGCGATTAAAGCCTCTCTGGTATGGAGGACGATGGCTGAAATACAAATATGGGGAGGCCTGGCAGATCGATTATATCACACTCCCACAAACCCGCCACGGCAAGCACCATGTGCTTACAATGGTGGAGGCAACCACCGGATGGCTGGAAACATATCCCGTGCCCCATGCCACTGCCCGGAACACTCTCCTGGGCCTTGAAAAGCAAGTCCTATGGCGACATGGCACCCCAGAAAGAATTGAGTCAGACAACGGGACTCATTTCCGAAACAACCTCATGGACACCTGGGCCAAAGAGCATGGCATTGAGTGGGTGTATCACATCCCCTGTCATGCACCAGCCTCCGGGAAAATCAAACGATACAATGGACTGTTAAAGACTACACTGAGAGCAATGGGTGGTGGGACATCCAAACATTGGGATACACATTTAGCAAAGGCCACCTGGTTAGTCAACACTCGGGGATCTGCCAATCGAGCAGGCCCTGCCCAGTCAGAACTTTTACGTACTGTAGATGGGAATAAAGTCCCTGTAGTGCACATAAAAAATATGCTGGGGAAGACAGTCGGGGTTATTCCTGCCTCGGGCAGAGGCAGACCCATCCGTGGGATTGCTTTTGCTCAAGGACCTGGGTGCACTTGGTGGGTGATGCGGAAGGATGGGGAAGTCCGATGTGTGCCTCAAGGGGATTTGATTTTGGGTGAGAATAGCCAATGATCTGAATTATGTGATGTTAAGTACTAATTATAGTTATAGTAGTTATACTAATAATACACAGATATACTAATCATACTAATAATATTATATGCCATACTAATGTTGTTACAATAAGAATCACCCAGACTAATGAAGAATAACTTCAGTGAAACCAAGCAAAGCACAGTGATGATGGTACCAGAACTGACTTCAACATGAAACAATCCAACACCACATACCATCTCCATTTTTCCTGCCCTGAAAGATTATTATGACAGATGGAGCCTGAAGTCATAGACTAAATGAACTCACTGAACATTTTAGAGGGATGGCCCACAAACTAAGGGAATGGTATCTCTCTCTGTGTTTGTGTGTGTATATATATATATAGAAAAAATAAGGGGGTAGTGATTAATGAAAATGTACTGGAAAATATGAGACTTGAGCATGACGCAGATGGTATAGAATAAGGGGTGGATATTGTCCTGGTTTCGGCAGGGATAGAGTTAATTTCCTTTCTAGTAGCTGGTACAGTGTTTTGGATTTAGGAAGAGAACAAAGTTGATAATGCACCGATGTTTTAGTTGTTGCTAGGTAATGCTTACACTAGCTAAGGACTTTTCAGCTTCCCATGCTCTACCGACTGAGAAGGCTGGAGGTGCACAAGAAGCTGGGAGGGGGCACAGCCAAACTGGCCAAAGGGACATTCCATACCATGTGACGTCATGCTCAGTACATAAACTGGGGAAAGCTGGCCGGGGGGGCCGCTGCTCGGGGACTGGCTGGGCATCGGTCGGTGGATGGTGAGCAATTGTACTGTAGCTGGTGTGTTATCAACATAGTTTTCACCCTAAATCCAAAACACAGCACTGTACCAGCTACTAGGAAGGAAATTAACTCTATCCCTGCCGAAACCAGGACAGCATCACTTGCTTTGTGTATTATTATTATCATATTATTATTATTATTATCATTTTATTTCAATTATTAAACTGTTTTTATCTCAACCCACGAGTTTTTCTAACTTGTGCTCTTCCAATTCTCTCCCCCATCCCACCGGGGGCGGGGGGAGTGAGCAAGCGGCTGCGTGGTGCTTAGTTGCCGACTGAGGTAAAACCACGACAATGGGAAATGGAGACCTCATCTTATGAGACAACATTAAATGAGTTTTCCTTAGCAAATTGAAAGATGAAAGACAATATGTCTGACTATCACCATGACATATTTATAGAGAGCATTAGGGAAGGAGGAAGAAATATTTTAAACAACAATTTTTGCACAAGAGCAAATAGGTATATAGTGGCCGTTAATAGTTTTAGATGGAGTTCAGAAGATTTCCGGCTATCAGAGGAGTGAACTCTGTTACAGCCTTCTAATAGGGAGAAACTTCATGAGTTTGAAATGATACTCAATAACCATTATAGATGCAGTCACCTCATGTATGTAAACTGGTTTCTAAAAGAGATTTTTTTTTTCAGGTTCCTTCAAATTACTGGAAATTTCTTCAGTCCTGGTAATCTGCATCAAATTATATCTCAGAACAATTTAGCCTATTTGGGTGTATTTGGTTTACGTGGAGAGGTTTTGGTAGCAGGGGAGGGCTGCAGAGGTCGCTTCTGTGAGAAGAGATCAGGAGCTGCCCCCATGTCAGACAGAGCCAGTTTCAAAAATGGACCGCTGCTGCACCAAGCTGAGCCAGTCAGCATTGCTTGTGGTTCCTCTGTGAAAACATATTTAAGAAAGGGCAAAAAACACTGTGTGGCAGCTGGGAGAGAGAGGAGTGAGAAAAATGTGAGAGAAACAACCCTGCAGACACCAAGGTCAGAGAATAAGGAGGGGGAGGAGGTGCTCCAGGTGCCAGAGCAGAGATTCCCCTGCAGCCTGTGGAGAAGACCATGGTGACGCAGGTTGTCCCCCTGCAGCCCATGGAGAACCACGCCAGAGCAGATATCCACACAGCAGCCCATGGAGGACCCCATGCTAGAACAGATGGATATGACCTGAAAGGAAGCTGCAGACTGTGGGGATCCCACGCAGGAGCAGGTTTTCTGGCAGGAACTTTGGCCTGTGGGGTACCCACGCTCGAGCAGTCTGTTGCTGAAGGACTGTATCCCTTTGTAGGCACCCCATGCTGGAGCAGGGGAACAGCGTGAGGAGGAAGGAGTGGCAGAGACAACATGTAATGAACTGACCACAACCCCCATTCCCCTTCTCCCTGTGCCACTTGGGGAGGAGGTAGAGGAGTGAAGGAGTGAAGTTGAGCCTGGGAAGAGGGGGGGAGGGGGGAAGGTGTTTTTAGTTTTGTCTTTTGTTTCTCACTATCCTACTCTATTTTTAATTGGCAATAAATTAAATTAATCTTCCCCAAGTCGAGTCTGTTTTGCCCGTGACAGTGATTGCTGAGTGATCTCCCTGTCCTTATCTCAATCCACGAGCTTTTGTTTCTCACACTTATTTTTCCTCAGTCCTCACACTGCTGTGCAATTTTCACAGAGGTGCAACCACCTTGGCCACCCTGGCTACCACAGAGGCCACCCTGTAGCCCCCCTGCTACCAAAACCTTGCCAAGTGCACTCAATACAGTTCTCCATGGGCTACAGTTCCTGTCAGGAAAACCTGCTCTGGTATGGGTCCTCCATGGGCTGCAGGGAATATCTGCTCTGCCGTGGAGCACTTCCTCAGCCTCTTTCTCTGACCTTGGTGTTTTATGCCCTTTCTTAAAGATGTTTTCACAGAGGCACCACTGCCTTTGCTAATTGGCTCAGTTTTGGCCTGTGGTGGGTCCGTTGCTGAGCTATTTTGACCTGGCTGTGTCGGGCACAGGGCAGCCCTTACCTCTTCCCACAGAGGCCACTCTTGCATCACTCCCAGCTACCAAAATCTTGCCACATTGTGGTGGTTTGACCTTGGCTGGCTGCCAGGTGCCCATCAAGCCACTCTATCACTTCCCCTTCTCAAGCAGGGCAGGGGGGGGAAAATAAGGTGGAAAAGCTCGTGGATTGAGATAAGGACAGGGAGATCACTCATCAATCACTGTCACGGGCAAAACAGACTCGACTTGGGGAAATTAATTTAATTTATTGCCAGTTAACAACGGAGTAGGATAATGAAAAATAAGAACAAATCTAAAAACACCTTACCCCCCACCCCTCCCTTCTTCCCAGGTTCAACTTCACTCCCGATTTTCTCTACCTCCTCATATACCACCAATGGATATAAACAATCTTTTTTTCTTTACCACTGCCCTTATTTCTGCAGTATGTGCATGTATCTTTTGACACAAAGCTAGTTGCCAGGTGCCGTGGGAAGGACCCATGGGCTGCAGTTCTTCAGGAACTGAAGGGGTGATAGAGCAGCTTGGTGGGCACCTGATCAACTCACCACACATACATAAAAGGTAAAAAACCGCAGCCCATGGGAAGACCCATGCTGGAGAAGTTCGTGAAGGACTGTCTCCTGTGGGATGGACCCCATGTTGGATCAGGGGAAAAGTGTGAGGAGGAAGGAGCGACAGAGACAAAGCATTATGAACTGACCCCAACCCCCATTCCCCAATCCCCCAGCGCCGCTTGGGGGGAGGAGGTAGAGAAGCTGTGACGTTAATTGCTGAGTGACCTCCCTGTCCTTATCTTGACCCACAAGCTTTTCCTCATATTTTCTCCCCCGTCCTGTTGAGGAGGGGGCTTGGTAGGAAGTTGAGAATAAATCTCCTCTTTTTGCTTTGCTTCCACATGTGGCCTTTGCTTTTCTCATTAAACTGCCTTTATCTGAACTCATGAGCTTGTCCATCTTATTTTCTTGAGGAAGGGGAGTGACAGAGCGACTGGGGGGGGTCTGGCAGCTAGCCAAGGTCAACCCATCACAACAATAAAATTTTCTGCCATATCCACAAAACAGGACCTTTTTTTCTTTCACACTTCAGATGGTCTTATAAGACAAAAAAAAAAGGTCTTTTCTGGATGAAAATGCTTTCAGCTTTATGTAATAAGAATTTGGCTTCTTTGGGATTCTGGTTGCCAGTCCCTCCCTGTTGTTGATCTTATAAAGTCCTCACTGGCAGTATACTAATATAATTGTCTCACAGGAGGCTTTATTTTCAGCTCCTCAGTGTCCTTTTTGCGCTTTAGCAAACCTTTTATTCTCTGGGAGCTGCCAGGCTGGTATGAACTCGTCATTTTCTTGTTTGCACATAGTATAGCCAGCACTAATAAAATAAAACATGGAATGGCTTCTTAATCCAATCAGTTCTTTTTTTTTTTCTCTATTAAAGTGATGAAATTTCCTAGATGCCACTATGCTTTCATTTCAATATTACCTGTGTTTACTCCTCCAGTGAATATCCATGCTCCAGTTGCCATAGCAGCCTTAGTGACGCCTTTTCCAAAGACTTGAGTTTTGGCTGAAGTTCAAAATTCTGAAGGTACCCATGCACAGAGATGAGAATTTTAGGAAGCTCAAACTGCCACTCTTTGGTCATGAGGTGCAGAAGAAGGTCAGGCTTTGTGTCAAAAGATACATGCACATACTGCAGAAATAAGGGCAGCGGTAAAGAAAAAAAGATTGGTTATATCCATTGGTGGCATATGCTCAATAGATCATTGGAAAAAAAGGCAACCTGCACAACAAAAGCACTAATTAATTGCTAACTTGATGATTTTTAAAAAGCTATTTGTGGAACTAGGAAACATGGAACACTTGCAATTCATAGGCTGGACAATTTTCCTTTGTTAAGGAAATTAACTCATTAATCTTTTCAACATGCTTATCAGTGTTAAAAAGGTAAATGTCTTTAATTTATGGATGTAAAAAACTGAGGCAAAAATTGAAGTGATCTGCCAAAGACCACCTGGGTAGCGAGAGTCACAGCTGTACTTAAACTTCATCTTATTCCAGACACTGAAGAAAATCCACAATATTGCAATAATGAACATTCATTTATATCTTATTTTTAAATTAACAAAATCAAACACTCAAAAGGTAAGAAATAACAGAAACAAACTTGACTTTTCAGGCACACATAAATTTAAACCGAGCAAAACTACAAAACATACTTTTCAGACGAACAAATGCTAACTTATGATTTACAGACTAATTTGTACAGATACATGAATTTGCATAACAAGGAACTGGAACCTAAAAGTGCTTTGAAACACATTTACACATTTACACATTTCCAGTTCTTGGCTCTTCTGTGCTACATCTGCAGTGTTTTGTCCCAAGGGAGATCATGCCTATCTTTGAGCGCTCAAAGATAACAACTGTCTTCAAAATATATATATGATATAGCACACATACCTGTCTTCCTGACAAGCCCTTCTCTCTGGGGCTTTTCCCCCTGCTCTTTCTATTGCTGATGCACGAGGAGTTTCACAAAACCAGTGCCAGGGCTGATACTTTTTTGAATTCCATTTGCAGAGCAGAAAAGTATCGTGAGAGGATGAAGTCCTTCCTATAGCTTCTAAGATCAGGAAGGACTCCCTTAATCAGATAAAATAGGCTATAGAAAGCTACTCGTCTATCAAACTTCTGATTGAACTAATGCATATAGAGTTATTTCAGGGGTCTTTCCCCCAATGGGTTATCAACACAATTGTTAGTGGAAAATATCATGCTGGATCTGACAGCCCAAGAGAGGCAAGGCTGCCACAGCTCTGTGCCCCCAGGTGCAACCAGTAGCGATGCTGAAGATGTATTCTCAGTAGGCACACACACACAGAGCACACGTATACACCACATATATACACATATACACAACCAGCCACACAGATAACACAGGCACACAGAGTACTCACACGAACACAGACAGCACCAACGGCCTCATCCTTCTCCCCTCTCCAGCTGAGCAGAGTGGAGGTGTGCTAGTGAGAATATATATATACATATGTACAATGTGGATCCTCCAGCAGCTGGGCTCAGACACTCAGTCTGCCCAGTAGCTGGCCCCTGGATCCCAGTCTTATTAGTTGCTGGTACCTGGACATACAAGCCCCCAAGGCCACATCTGTGGGGATGGGAATCTCACTAACGGACATTCCTGAGTTTGATTTTAATGAGCAAACACTGTACCACCTGGCATGACAAGGCACTTAAGCAGAAAACAACGGAGAAAGGAATGTGCAGCTGGAAGGAGAAAAACAAGATAAAGACCATGAGGGCATTTCGCATGATCAGAAAGAACGGGCCAATCTGCTAGAGCATAGATGCGCGTGAACACAAGGCTATAACCTATCTGCAAGCTGCAGGTAGCGCGTGTACACTTCTGCTTGCTATAAAAGATGCTAACAAAGAGCAATAAAGGTCTTTGGTTGCCGTGTCTGCCGGAGTCCGTGCCGCTTTTCACCCCCACAAATGGCGCCCAACGTGGGGCGAAAATGCTGGAACAGAGCACCGGTGGGGAGCCAGCTGAACGAGTCATAGCCAGCGGGAGACAGAGCAGTCTCAGGAAAGAGCTGGAGCCGGAACTTTGAATCATCGCCTCGTCGGAGCAGAGGTGAGCAGCTGGGAAACTTAAAATGGGATCGCAACTAACTAAGGAGGAGGAATCTATACTATGTATTATTAAGAAACTGTTAGAAAAGCGTGGAGTTAAGTATGATGACCATACCCTCCGCCTATTGCTTTCATGGCTAAAACGAAAGGGAATTCCCCTTGATTCGGCTACTGCTTTTAACGGCGAGCGGGAGACCCGCTACGGGGCACGGGACTTGCTCAGTTAATGGGGGAGGACCCTGTCAATACACCGCAACTGCAGGCACGGCTGGTGCCTGAAATTTTAAGACAATCAGCAGACCTTGCGTTTCAAGCAATGGTAAAGGTCCCTGATACAGGACGACCGTTAAAATCTTTTACTAGCATTAAGCAAGGGACCAACGAACCTTACATGGATTTTATCGACAAGCTCCAAGAAGCTATTCAAAAACAAATACAAAATCCTGAAGCCAAAGAGGCATCGCTTATGAAATTGGCTATAGAGAATGCCAATGAGGACTGTAAAAGAGTCTTACAGACATTGCGAAATCCGACCATAATAGACATGCTTGATGCGTGCAATCGTGTGGGTTCAATTACACATAAGAATGAGGTTTTTGCAGCCTGTTTAGCCGCTGCCTTGTGTCCCGGTAACAAAGCGTGTTTCCGCTGTGGAAACTCGGGGCATTTTAAACGGCAATGTCCTGAGAATCCTGTACAGAAGGGAGGATCGGAAGGAATTCAGCAGCCCCCTGGTATTTGCCCACGCTGCCGCAAGGGGAGGCACTATGTTAATCAATGCCGGTCGAAATACAATCTCCGCGGTCGACCCTTGTCGGGAAACGGGAAGTCGAGCGCGAGGTGGGGGCGCGCACCGACACAAATGCCACCCCAAAATCCCCAACCCCAAAACCCCATGAGACCGCTGTCTCAGCAGGCCTGGATCACCTCAAGGCCAGAGCCATGGGCAGTGCCGGAGTGGATGTCTCCACAGCCACCAACCTCTCTATAAGCGATCAGACTGTGCACAGGGTGCCCCTCAATGTGAGAGGCCCCCTTGGCCAGGGGCTGAGTGCCCTATTGGTGGGGAGGTCCAGTGCTACTATACAGGGTTTGTTTGTGTTACCTGGGGTTATCGACTCTGATTATACGGGACAGCTGCAAGCGTTGCTATGGACCCCCTCTCCTCCAGTGTTTATTCCAGCTGGAAGTAGGATTGCACAGCTAGTTCCTTTTAAGAGTATGGTTCGTAATCGGGATCCTATTTCCCGGGGAGCTGGTGGATTTGGGTCCACAGGTAAACCAAATATTTTTTGGACTCAGCTTGTCCAAAGAACTCAGCCCACTTTGACCTGCGCTCTAAAGAATAAAGGCAGCAAACCGGAACAACTGGTAGTGAAGGGAATGATAGATACAGGGGCAGACGTTACTATCATCAGTACTGCAAAGTGGCCTGGATCATGGGAAACCATCCCGGTCAACACAGGGCTAGTGGGAATCGGAGGCCTGTCGACGTCCAGGCAGAGTGCCAACTTAATACAGATTGTAAGCCCGGAAGGACAGGTTGCAACTATTCGACCTTTTGTGGTTCCTGTGCCGTTAAACCTGTGGGGACGAGATGTCTTGAGCACTTGGGGACTAGTGATTGGCACTGCTCATTCGCATCAACATTTTTAGCGGGGGTCACTGGCGCTCGGCCCACCGTTCGACTCACATGGCTCACCGATCAGCCAGTGTGGGTGGATCAGTGGCCCCTATCACAGGAAAAGGCCGACGCGTTGCGAACATTAGTGGACAAGCAAGTGAGTCAAGGACATCTGGTTCCCACCACCAGCGCCTGGAACACCCCAGTGTTTGTTATAAAAAAGAAAAGTGGCAAATGGAGACTTCTACATGATTTACGGCAAGTAAATGCCGTGATTCAAGATATGGGGACGTTGCAACCAGGTATGCCTTCACCAACATTGATACCTCGTCAATGGGACATTGTGATTATCGATTTGAAAGACTGCTTTTTCACGATTCCCTTAGCGCCGGAAGATGCTCCCAGATTTGCCTTCTCTCTCCCAGTTGTAAACCATCAAGGGCCTAGGTTGCGATATCATCGGACGGTGTTGCCCCAGGGCATGAAAAACAGTCCCACAATATGTCAAATGTATGTTGCGCGTGCGTTGTCACCCATAAGAAACAAATATCCTGACTTAATTTGTTATCACTACATGGACGATATTTTAATCGCCGGACGAGACCCAAAGGAACTCGTCACAGTTATGAAAGATATGTTGCAGGGGTTAAAGACATACGGCTTGCAAATAGCTCCTGAAAAGGTGCAAGTGCAAGCCCCGTGGAAGTACTTGGGGTGGAAGATTTTAGAACATACAATACAGCCCCAACCCATAACCTTGCAATCTAACATTAAAACACTGAATGACTTGCAAAAACTAGTAGGGACTATCAATTGGGTACGCCCATTGCTGGGAATAGATAATGACATGTTAAACCCACTGTTCAAGTTGTTAAAGGGTAATCCTGAGTTGACATCTCCACGAGAATTAACGACAGATGCCAAACAAGCGCTACAAAAAATATCACAGGCACTTACCGAAAGGCAAGCACAACGCGTAACTGAAGGATTGGGAGTTAACTTGTATGTCCTAAATCAGTCCCGACAAGCAGTGGGCCTCTTAGGCCAATGGGACACCAAGGGTACCCAGGATCCCTTAGCCATCATTGAATGGGTATTCCTGCTGCATCAAGCACCAAAAACGATAGTGACAAGGGTGGAAATGTTTTCGATGCTTGTGCGAAAGGGACGCGCGCGATGTTTGGAATTAACGGGCACAGATCTTAAAACAATTTATCTCCCACTGACTAAAGACCACCTTAATTGGTGTGAGGCTAATAGCCTAGAACTACAGATAGCGCTGGAAAATTTTAAGGGACAAATTCTAATTCACTATCCATCTCACAAATTATTCTCCCTTAATGAGGAAATTAGTATAATTCCTGAATCGTTGAATAAGGAGGTACCTGTCGAAGGACCCACCTTATTCACCGATGGATCAGGACGAACAGGTAAGGCAGTTATAGTGTGGTGCGAAAAAGGGGAATGGAAACACCAAGTTCACCATGTTGTAGGAAGTCCTCAGCTGGTGGAAATATACGCAGTAATTCAGGTCTTTCGCCAATGGGAGATGCCATTAAATTTGGTTACTGATTCTCAGTACGTCGCCAATGTTGTCAGGCGCTTGGAAAAGGCTTGGCTCAAAGAAGTTGATAACGAACCAGTGTTTTTAATGTTCAAACAGGTATGGGACTTGTTGAATCGCCGCGTAAACCCGTATTACGTGCTCCACGTGAGGAGTCATACCTCCCTCCCAGGGTTTATATCAGAAGGGAATGCGCGAGCTGATCGTCTCGCTGCCCCCGTATGGACAATCCCTGTACCAGACGTTTCTACACAAGCCCGATTGTTGCACGAGTTTTTCCATCAATCTGCCCGAATGCTGCGTCGACAATTTGGGTTGACTTGGGACACGGCACGAAGTATCGCACAAATGTGTCCTGACTGTCAGCAATTAGTTCCCATACCCCAAACAGGGGTAAATCCCTGAGGAGAAAAGGCCCTACAGATTTGGCAATCCGATGTTACTCATATCGGAGAATTTGGCAAACAAAAATATGTGCATGTTTCCATCGATACATTCTCCGGAGCTCTATGGGCGACCGCAGAGACCAGAGAAAAAAGCAAAGATATTTTACGGCACTGGAAAGGGGCCTTTGCTGCTCTAGGGGTTCCACACCAGATCAAAACGGACAATGGGCCCGGGTACATAAGCGCAAAAACGCAGGCCTTTTTGGCACAATGGGGCATTCGACATATCACTGGTATCCCTTATTCCCCTCAGAGCCAGGGTATCGTTGAGCGGGCTCATCTCACTCTCAAGCAGCTACTACAAAAACAAAAAGGGGGAATGCTAGGGGAATCACCGCAAGCCCGCCTCCATAAAGCAATATATGTGTTAAATCATCTTACAATAAGGGAAGACAGGACATCAGTTGGCAGCCCTAACACGGTAATAGCGAGACACTTTACATCTTGTAACTCAGCTTCTCCAGCAGGAGAAAGGGCTCGGGTGTGGGTCAAGTCATTGGAAAATAGCCAATGGGAAGGCCCTTATGATCTTATAACATGGGGGAGAGGATATGCTTGTGTTTCCACAGATCGTGGACCCCGGTGGATACCTGCCCGCTGCGTTCGACCGTATCTGGACAAGGAGCCCAAGGAGCCCACAGATGCATCAACGGTTTGAAGTAGATTACTGGGACTTACACAAAGTATCTCATTCGATATTTGGGGAACCACCTAGTGGACCAGGCCGTGCCGGGGTATACAGGGGACCAAGTGTGTTGCCATTAGCCGTGGACTGGGAACACCAGGCGGCAGAGAACAGTCAACTGGATAATCGAGAGGTGACAGGAATTCCCTGCCTCCAGTGTCCCGGATCAACACATCACGCATGGACTTTGTGCAAATGTTGTAATTGCAAAAAAAAAGAAACCGGTATTGTCACTCTCAGTTCCGGGCGGGAAGGTGCACAAGGTGTAAAGGGAATACCATGGGGAACGCCGAACCACAGATTCTACAGCTAGTGTGTGGGAGATCACATTGTGTCCCCCAGCTGTGGACTGTGCGGGAAACGGACTGGGAAAGTACCAAACGACAGTGTGACAAACGACTTGGGTGGAAACGGAACAAAAAGAGAACGTAAACCATGACGCCAGTATGGGGGGGTGTCTTGTGGCTAGTATCACTGTGTGCGGTTGCTGCGTTATGGGCACCCTCACAGCCGATGGAAAATGTTTGGGTAACTCTGGCCAATCAGACAGGACAGGATTCCATCTGCCTGTCGATATCTTCCCCCGGCAACCCCTTTTCTACCTGCCTAGTGGGGCTTCCTTTAGATAATTGGGACTTGGGCCTGATTAGTCCTTTCAAGGAGGCCTGCGGGGGGGGACGACACGCCACTGACAATTGGGATGGATGCCTGCCACATCTTAATCACTTGCCAATAGAACCTCAGGAACTCGAGCTATTAGGGTCCATAAAAATGGATTGGTGTTTGTATTTCAATTATTCAGGGGCCAATGTTTCCCGAGCCTGGTCAGTTAACGCTACCCTGGGAATCTATAAAAATGAATCACTGTGGTGTAACCACACAAGCAGCAATATATCTAAATCATCTAATGCACCTATAGGATTACCCAGGGGGTCTTTTTAATATGTGGAGACCGGGCCTGGCCTGGCATTCCCTCTCATATTAAAGGTGGGCCGTGTTCGTTGGGAAGATTAACTCTACTAATGCCAAACACATCTATGATCCTAGACCACAGAAGGGGCACCCCTAAGACGCGCGGTAAGCGCAGAGCACATGCCTACACTTCACAATGTGATGATGCTGTTGACCTATGGAACAAGAACACTATAGCTGCGGTTGCAATCTTGGCTCCAGGTGTCGCAGCAGCAAAGAGTTTGGTCACATTAAATAAATTAGGATGTTGGCTAGCGAAACAATCAAATGCAACCTCTGAAGCACTAACGGGATTATTAATGGATGTAGATTCTATACGACATGCTACTTTGCAAAATAGAGCAGCGATAGATTTTTTGCTTTTAGCGCAAGGCCATGGGTGTGAAGAGTTGGAGGGAATGTGTTGTATGAACCTATCTGATCATTCGGAATCAATTCACCGCAGCATTCAGATGTTGAAGGAAGGAGTACAGAAGCTAAGAGTGGAAGACCCCTGGGACTGGTTGGATAAATTATTCGGGAAATGGGGTCTAAGTGGCTGGTTAAAAGGACTAGCCAAGCTAGGAGGGCTATGCTTAGTAATGTTCCTTTGCATCCTGGTTTGTGTGCCGTGTCTGTTACAAGGTATGCGAAAAATGATTGAAAGATCTGTTTCAGCAGTGTTTCTAGTAAAACAAAAAGGGGGAGATGTGGGGATGGGAATCTCACTAACGGACATTCCTGAGTTTGATTTTAACGAGCAAACACTGCACCACCTGGCATGACAAGGCACTTAAGCAGAAAACAACGGAGAAAGGAATGTGCAGCTGGAAGGAGAAAAACAAGATAAAGACCATGAGGGCATTTCGCATGATCAGAAAGAACGGGCCAATCTGCTAGAGCATAGATGCGCGTGAACACAAGGCTATAACCTATCTGCAAGCTGCAGGTAGCGCGTGTACACTTCTGCTTGCTATAAAAGATGCTAACAAAGAGCAATAAAGGTCTTTGGTTGCCGTGTCTGCCGGAGTCCGTGCCGCTTTTCACCCCCACACACATCCTCACTCTAGTTGCTGGTACAGACTGTCATACTCTCACACACACACAGAGCTAGCTGGGACACCCCTGGTCCCCAATAGCCAACTCTCCCATGGTCTAACCCTTAGAGACACACATATGGGTTTCACCCCTAGAGGCCCCCAGACCCTATGGTCTCTCTGGCATCTGGCCAGGACTCTCCTGGTCCCTTTGATAGCCAGCTCCTCCCCTGATCTCACCCTTAGAGACACACACACACACTCCTGGCTCCCAGGCCACTTCACCTACTCACCAACTAGTCCATCTTGATCTTCGCTAGTGCTCACACACTCACTCGCATACCCACACTCACTGCAGTTGCTGACACCACAGACGCACAGGCCCTCTGACTTGTGTTCTGACTCCAGTTGCTGGCGCTCAGCTCCCCATACACACACATGCACATAGAATAGAGAGTCCCTCACCCAGGAAAAGAGTTAGAAAGGAGTTTAATAAGAAGATAGGATAGACTGTATCGATCAGGTGCAGGGCATGGCCAGACAAGCATACCGACCAGCAGACTGTTTACATGTGATTGGCCCTTTTTATCCCCTTACCCCTCTATTTTCCCACACGTTCACTTTCCCACACTTGCTACACTTGGCAAGAGGGTAACGTACCCTTGAGCTTTTATACATGTACTATATCCTTAGTAGCTACCCATCCAATTACCTGCATGGGAGTCAAGAAAACCCTGCATGGTACCTGATCCCACTGACCAAATGGTGAAGTTAATAATTTTGATTAGGAATCGAGGGCTGTCAAAGTTAACATACAGGAAAGCTGCTAGGAGGCTAATCTTTAGTCCCTTGGCTCTGCCCTTAAGGAGAACTGAGGCTGCAAAACGCAAGTCCTCATTCTACTGCAGGAATTGATAGATAGACATGGTCCTTCAGGGGGCCTACATGAATCCTCTGCCTGTGAAAGTATGGAGATTCTGTTTTGGGATCACTGGCATCACTGTGCTTTTGATGAAGACAGACTGGGAGTTTAAAGCAAAGAAGATAATTAGAGAAAATTAAATTATATTAGTAACGGTCATACAAAGTTGTTGAAAGCAGAGGTCACTGTACCATCCAAACAACTGTTCTGACTCGGATCATATTTATATCCATCCTGCCCCAGGCTGATACTAAAATGAAGGCACGAATTACATCAGATATATATTACCTAATCCATCTAGTGACTGTGTTTTTGATCATTTAGTATTGGTTTATACCCCAGAAAGTGTGATTTCACTGTCCCTAACTTCTTAAGCCTATGTATTACTGGCAAAAATCTCTTTTGGTTCCATATCCATCAAGACCTCTGAGTTTCAATAAAGGTAAGCCTATATGCTGAATCATAGTTAGAAGAAAAATATTTCCTTACATTTATTTGAAATGTAGACATCTTTTATCACAAATGACTGCTTGTTCTTTATACTGTAGGACAAAAACTCTATACTTAGATAAAAATTCATTTTACTTTATAAGGAGGAAATTTAAGTAAAAATAAATCTGAAAGTTTTTTAATGCAAATTTAAATTTAAATTATCATAGATGAGCTTTAGTGTTTAGAAACTTTTTTGGAGAAGGGCAATGGCACCTAAAATGATGACTTTTCTTTACAAATGTCATGACCTAAAGGTGACACATGCTCATATCAACAGAGAAAATGCATAGACCTCAATTTTTTGTGACTGCCTGCTTCATTTTAGCTCTTACAGAGGACATTTTCAGCTTGGTATGCCTGGGATAATTCTTTTGCCATTACTTCATGTTACTTAGTAAGTACAAGAAAATACTTTTGTCGTCATTTCCAAAGCATCCATTAAATAATGAATAAATACTTTTTAAGGACACTTTGGTCCATATTACATTTCATTTATTTCAATATTGTAGCAGAATATTTGGCCTTTGTAGTTTCTGTTCAGACTCTTAACGAGTACATCTGCCGTTCCTGATTTCTCTTGCTATAGCCTCCTGAGGCAGATTTAAAATCTAAATATGAACCTAAGCTAAACCACTGCTCTGTTCTCCTGAACTTCAGTGTCTGGTGTATCTCTCTGTCAACTCTAGAAATGATTATTTCTAATGGCAAATAATTTAATTCCTCCTTTATGGGAGTGGCATATATATAGGATGCAAGACCAGTTATTATGTGTCAGCAAAGCAGGTACAAGATAGGAAGCAAAAGTACAGTTTTTAACCACAAAACCTACTGACCAACCTGACTGACTTCAGCATAACACCACAGAATGACAGATCATTTCAAGTTGTCATGCCCATTTGATCCCTAACCTGGCACAGAGGTTGTCAACAAGGGTGCCATTTGATAAAAATATTTGTTTCAATTTGTAACCAAGCAATTACATAAGTGTATTTGGTTTACATGGCAAGGTGGTGGTGGTGGGGGGTGCTGCAGGGGTGACCTCTGTGGGAAGAGACCAGGGGCTGCCCCTGTGCCGGACAGAGCCAGTTCCAGCTGGCTCCAAAACAGACCCGCCACTGGCCACAGCTGAGCCAATCAGCGAATTGGTGGTGCCTCTGTCATAATATATTTAAGAAAGGGTAAAAAACACTGCACAGCAGTTGTGAGAGAGAGGAGTGAGAAAAAATGCGAGAGAGACAATCCTGCAGACACCAAGGTGAATGAAGAAGGAGGGGGAGGAGGTGCTCCAGGCAATAATATTTGGAATATTTTGAAGGATATTTAGAAATCAGCCAAATAAAAGGGTATATTGTTGCTTTTAAAATATATTGAGTTTTGTCAAAACCGTGCAAAAAAGCCGTCAATGCTTTTGAGAGAGAAAAAGGAGGGAGAATCCTTTAATTGACATAAACCATGAAAAAGGCAACAAGTTTTATTTTTGTTATAGTAGATTAATATTCAAAGGACATTTACAGAATTTAAAAGATGATGTGCTACATGGAGAAAAAGGGAAAATAACACACAAAGGCATCTATCCGAAGTCAATTTAAATCAATGAGGGTCCTTCCACTGACTATTTAGCAGAATTCAGATGAAGCCTTAAGATGTTAAGGAGAATATTAACTAATAAGGAACCCATCTGGTTTCAGTTTAAGTTATAGTTTTGCTCTCAAATTTAGTGAGAATTAGATCAGGCCTATTTTCTGTGAAGATCACACTTCAAGGGATCAATCTTTAGCTTGAAGAACTACCTGCAATACTGGAATCTTATTCAAGGTAGGTGCAATGGTCACACCAGTATTTGCCTGCCACTGAAGAGAAAACAAAGGAACAATGTTAGACTGCTTTCCAGATCACAAAATGTTATCTTAAGAGAATCATTGAAGAAATACAACAAAACAGTTCTTTATTCTGAATCTTTCCATTTTATTCACTGAGACTCTCATCTGCAGTCATGCATGATGTGCTTCAATAGGACAGTTGTACTTGAGTAAGAGAGTAGTATTTCTACCACTCAGAAACTTCAACTTTTCCCTTACAGCATACGAGGAGAGGGTCCATCTTGCAAACATCTGGCTGTTTGACTGGTGAGGGTGCGATTGTTTCTCACTGTGGTGGGTTAACCTTGGCTGGCCACCAGGTGCTCACCACGCTGTTCTCTCACTCCCCCTCCTCAACAGGAAAGCGGGAGAAAATAAGGTAGAAAAGCTCATGGGTCGAGATAAAGACAGGGAGATCACTTACCAATTACCATCACAGGCAAAACAGACTCCACTCGGGGAAGATCAATTTAATTTATTGCCAATTAAAAATAGAGTAGGATGGTGAGAAACAAAGACAAAACTAAAAACATCTTCCCACCATTCTTCCCAGGTTCAACTTCTCTCCTTCACTCCTGACTCTTCTACCTCCCTCCCTCCACGAGCGGCACTGGGGAAATGGAGAATGGGGGTCGCAGTCAGTTCATAACACTTTGTCTCTGCCACTCCTTCCTCCTCACACTTTTCCCCTGATCCAACATGGGCCCTTCCCACAGGACGCAGTTCTTCAAGAACTGCTCCAGCATGGGTCCTTTCCACAGGGTACAGTCCTTCAGGAACAGACTACTCCAGCGTGGGTCCCCCACAGGGCCACAGGTCCTGCCAGAAGACCAGCTCCTGCATGGGCTCCTCTCCACGGTGCTGCAGTTCCTGCCAGGAACCTGCTCCAGGGCGGGCTCTCCATGGGGTCACAGCTTCCTTCAGGGCATATCCACCTGCTCCGGTGTGGGGTCCTTCATGGGCTGCAGGGGAATCTCTGTTCCACTGTGGACCTCCATGGGCTGCAGGGGGACAACCTGCGTCACCATGGACTTCACCAATGGCTGCAGAGGAATCTCTGCTCTGGCGCCTGGAGCACCTCCTCCCCCTCCTTCTTCACTGACCTTGGTGTCTGCATCATTGTTTCTCTCACATTTTTCTCACTGCTCTCTCTCACAGCTGCTGCGCAGCGTTTTTTACCCTTTCTTATCACAGAGGCACCATCAATTTGCTGATATAAACTTAACAGGGGAACAAGCTATATTAAACACTACAAATCTTCAGAAAAAAAAAAATCAACTCCGATAACCACTTTTCTACTATCTCAAGCCTCTATTTGTGGAAGTAAAATAATATAGATACTACCTATTCTTTCTGTGACCCTGTTTTCTCGAGACTCATATTTTTCTGTAAAATCATGCTTTGTTCTAAATATATACAAAATGAAGGTAACGAACATTTTCTAATGACCTCAGATGGCATTAGGCAAAATAATCAGCTTTTGCATGAACTAGCACATATTTTAAATTGGTAGTGTACCACAATTATTTGCTTTTGACAATATCATATGTCATGCATCCAACTTAAATAAATATTCAAGGAATCAAATGTTTCACTATGAAGATGAGGAAATTAAACATAGACACTGAACTGTCTTTGATTTTTATTTTTTGATGAAATACATTTTGGAATGTAAAGAAATAGTGCTTTGGCTCATAGGAATCCATCTCTCCAGATATAATTAAACCAAATTTCTGATTAAATAAGGCTTTGTAAACTATTTATATCTATATATAGACATATAAACATGCAAGCACATGCATACATATAGAGACATTTTCTTGTAATTAGCTTTAATTTTTCATATAAGTAGCATGTAATTACCTAGGGGGATCTTTGGTGCTGGGTATGATATGAACACATTTTCTCTTGTTAAATGCTCTTTCTATCCATGATTTCTGTGCCTAAAAGGAGGGAGGAAATGCCTTAAGCTCTGTTAAACACAACTTAGAATACATCTGAAGAGAAACTTCAAACAAAAGAAAACTTCACTGTCTTTGCAGATACACAGTGAATATGCTGCACTGAGTAAACATTTTGGTTCCCTTCTAGATCTATCCACCCAACACAAGCTCTTAAAATTGTTTTCATATTCACTAGCCAGATGACTTTGATGCTGTTGTCTACATTCTCGTAACAGGAATCACTGAAGAATAATTAATTCAAACAGTAAATTATCAAAGCTTTCTGCACAGTAGAGAAAAATACAACTTTTTATAAAAAATACTTTAAAAACCCCGTTTCCATTTTAGTGATACAACTAAGTCAGCTCTAATTAAAAAAAACATAAATTTCAGAAACTAGAAAAAAAAATCCCAAAATAAAATTGATAGCACCATGATTCCACTGTAAGTTTTTTGCACAGGCACTGTGAGTGCTGTTTAACTTGCAGCCTGAAAATACAGTTCCTTATGTGGGCATCTTAATGAAACAAGACACAAAAAGTTTTGATACAGTAAGAGTCATGTTCAATTAAGCTATGCTAGTTTATACGAGTCAAGATCTAGCCTCAGATATTCTCAGGAAATCAAGTCATTTCCTTCAGTATACTTTTAATTTCCAGGTACAAAAGAGACCATCTTTAAAAGAAAGACAGATGAGTAGGAAAAAAAAACAAACCCAAAACCAAAACCCAAGAGAAAACTTTAGAGCTCTGAAATGTTTTTAACTATCTAGAAGTCCTTACTCAATGCGATATGAATTCTTGTAAATTACCTAAAAGATTCCTCCAGCTAGAACTCGATTATTTCCTGTAGTAAGGAGCTGAGTTGAAATTTCCCTTAAAAAGTCATTACAAACAGATAAATTTTATAAAATATATGTAAAGAATAAAATAATCTATTTAGTAGCACATCATAAACAGAACCATAAACTATGAAAAAGTTATTTGAGAGTTAAGTAACATGAAATGGGCTTGATATAATTTCAGTGAAATTTGATCATCTTGCATGTATAAAAAGAAAATATGAAATCGCCTCTATAAAATTACCTAGCTAACTTTTATCTAACATTATATTTCTGTCAAGTAAATCGGCATCCTATTTTGATGTTTAAGACCTGTGTTTCTGGGAGTTCTGGAAATCATTGTGAACTGGGAAAATTTCTTGGAGTCAATGAATGCCACAAGTATAAACTATAAAGTACCATAATAAGAATTTCTTACTACATTCATTACTTATCACTCACCATACATAAAAATTTGTTCTTTTGCCTTTTTCAGAGAATATAGTTCCTTCTTGGAACTAGTGGTCACTCATGTTACATAACAATATTTTATCTTTGCTCTACTTGCATTTTTATTTGAAAAATCTGCTAGATTTCACATTTTGTAGGAATGGCAGACACCCTAACACAACTCTGTCTGTCAGGAATAAAAAAAAATCTTTAGAAAACCATTAAATAGAACCATATTTGATTTTTCTTCCTTACTGTAACAAACAGAAAATTAATATATTACAGAATGTGGGATAAGATTTGTTTCATGTTTAAGCAAAGGAAAATTAAATAGAAATTCTGAAAGTCTAAAATAGTTGTAGTTTTTATAGGAGAGATTTCCTTGAAATTCTGAGTTGTTATAACTTCTAAATAGTTACAAGGCTATGATAGAGGCAATAACCATAATAATAAAATTCTAAAATATACAACCAAATCAACCTGGAAGTCTAATGCATCACTGAGTAATTTCTCAATTTAGTAGCCTTTTCAAGCAAAGAAAGGCTTTTTAAAAATTAACTTTCTAGACTTTTCAAAGTGTTCAGAGTGAACTTTATGAACTTCATTTGACCTTCTTACTGCAGAAATCTTGAAGCTAAACTATGTGGGAAAATTAGATTATTTTTTGTTGGGGTTTTTTTTGCAGAGTGCTGTAGAGAAAGAAAGGAAGTCAGTTATTATTCAGGCACTGCAGTGCTAAATTTTGAAATTACATACTTTATTGTATAGACCGTACATTCTTGAAATTTCCCCCCTGCTTCAAGCTCTAAGAGCACACATGCTTTCTATATTACCTTAAGAGGCACACTGATAAGAAGCTGCAGATTTATGAATAACCTTTGTTGCACATGTACATTAACTTTTTGCCAAGTAAGGAACACTATCAGTGTAATGCCACTTTTATTTTCTTGTTTGTTTTTTTTTAACACTAACTAGGTGCCTGCAATATCCTTTATCTTCTCTAGAAAAAATTAAAAGCTTTTACATGTCACATTTCTGCCTGGTATCCAAAATCATCTCCTAATACAGAACTTCCATAGCTCATGATTTCATTCATGTGGCTCAGACTCATTAAAAATATCGCTTATTACATTTCATTAATGTTGTTTAAATTGCTGCAAACAATTTATCTTGGTGAATTTACTTACTACATAGGCCTAAAGTGTCTTTTCTAAAGATGGCCACTAATTCAATTTTTCTAAGCATCAAAAGCCAATACAAAAGGTGCAATAACAGGTACTTCACTGAAGACTTTTTCTTTGGGTACACAAGCAGGATATAGAAAAAACAGGAAAAAGAAACTTGCATTTAAAATTTGTTTTCCTACTCTTTTTCTTACTAACTCCTATTCAGACTTTGAATATTGAATAAAAATTCAGCTATGCTATATACAATAATCATTTGCATTTGAGTTTTCATCATACTTCATCAAATGTAAAATTGCAAAAATAATAGCCTATTTTAAAAAGTCCTTTATTCACATCAGGAAAAAAAAAGACTTTCTAAGTTTTAGATCTCAAGCAATGTACTGTCCTACCTGACAGTCATAATGCCAAAATACATGATTTACTCATTTCATAATTCTTTGTCCTTCCAAACTAAAAAGAAAGCATCCGGTTACACTGGCCTATGCCAGGATCTTTCTGTGAGAGATCATTTGCAATGAAATGCAAGGTTGAGAGGTATAATAAAATATGTTACTTGCAGTACAGTCTTCATAGTAGAATCAGAATAACTTGAGGAAATTAACACATTAATAACAAAATTGTTAGACATGAACAGTCTGCATTGAACTCGTTTATCATGTGAATTAATAAAGCAGTAAAGCTTATAGTAAAGTATATTCAAGAATAGTAAAGCAAAAAGCTTATCTTCATTTTTTGTTTTTTCACATACTCTGCTTTAGTGTTAATTCCTAAAACAACTAAAAATCCATAGTGACTTCATAAAGTACATGCCATATTTATACTTGGATTTAGTTTACCCTTAGCTTAGTTCCCTAGATTAAATATCTAGCTATTTATAAAATCTCACCAAGACTCTCTTTTCCCCCTTTTTTTACCTGAGCATCACACTTGGCATTTAATACTGTCCCAGAGCAAACTGTGCTGTCCACATTTTGCCGCTGCCGGACATTACTGATAACACATTTGTGACTGACCCCTAAACAAGCTGTTCAGTCCATCCATAGTGCAAAGATGTGAGAGTGAACAATAAACTTGTGCCCATTAGCTACTTGGAATGTGCTGCTGTGGGATTAGCCTCATTAAGGGTACAGTAGACATTCACCAGCAGCCCAAAACACCACTTGATTTGAACATTTCATCTGAGCCAAAAGAAAAACAAATCCCCTGAGAGCTTGGATTTAACTGGAAGAAGCCCTGACAGGCTTTTATTCCCGCCCGCCCCCCGCCCCGCAAAGCAAGCTTGTGAAAGTGTGATAAGGTGCTCCAAGTTCAAATCAGGAAAACAAATCCTTCGAAAGAAACAGTGTATTACGCTGGAAAGAACTTGCACACACAAGAGGTATTGTTCATCTCCAAAGAATGAAAACAGTCTGTTCATTGGGCAACTCCAAGGAATGTATACACAGTTAAAATATATTACGATTAGTCAACAGTGGCATGATCCAAAGAAGCTGGGGTTTGTCACTGTTTCTTACCACAGTTGCTATAGTGAATGTATCTTTTCAGAATATTATAAACTTAAACCATTCTCTTTCAGGGACAAGGAACTGCATTTTTTCAGCTTAATTAAAAGCTAGCAACTTAAAATTTAATTTGCATGTTTACAAATTTGAGGATTAATTTGGAGTAAAATTCCAAACCTAACTTTTAAGTGAAACTTAAGTAATTGGACTTCACAAGATCCTGGAGCTCCTTCATGAATTCAGGTTTTAACTTGCAAAGTAATTTGGGGCTGTGTATTGGGTTTATGTGGCAAGGTTTTGGAGGGCAAGAAGGCCCAACTGCAGAAGGGGTTAAACTGTCTGGAAGCAGGAATGCCAGAGACAGAAGGATTCCCTGTAAGGGAATGAAGTTTCCCTTGGTGATGAGATAAGAAACAGCTGCAGCATTGCCTTGTAGCAATCTTGGAGTGGCTCAGGGGCCACCTTTGGGCAGCAGAGCTGGCACTGGGGGATGAAATGAACTCAGGGCTAAGGTGCCCCATGCTGAAGCTCACAGGATTGGTGCTGCTGCAAATGTATATATAAGGAATCAGCTAGTGATGCATCTTTGTAGACTCCTTGCAGAAATGCTTATGGCGGTAGGACTCTGTCCAATGCATTGTTCATTAAATTTTTTTCTTTTATATTTAAGCACAAACGTGTGCTTCCTTTGCCTCAAGGGGTACCATACAAATTCCCCAACTGTACCCCAGATGTACTTCAAAGATGCCAGCTGCACTTTTCAAGGATGCTTCTGGTTCACAGACCTAATTCCCAGGCGCACAGCTCCCAGGCTGGTAGGCAATTTCTCTGTCAGTATTTCTCAGCAGACATTTTGTTCTTTTCAGTAAGTTTCCCCTTCTAACCATGTCACTTTTATGGCTGCTCACATCAGTGGTAAAGAAGGTATTGAGTACATCGGCCTTTTCCATGTCCTTTGTCACCAGTTCCCCAGCCCCATTCAGCAGCTGGCCCACATTTTCCCTAGTCTTCCTTTTGCTCTTTATGTACTTGTATAATCCTTTGATATCCTTTGATTCAGTACTGTCCTGGTTTAGGCTGGGATAGAGTTAATTTTCTTCCTAGTAGCTGGCATAGTGCTGTGTTTTGGATTTAGGATGAGAATAATGTTGATAACACACAGATGTTTTAGTTGTTGCTAAGTAGTGCTTACACTAGTCAAGAACTTTTCAGCTTCTCATGCCCTGACAGCGAGAAGCTGGGAGGGGGCACAGCCAGGACAGCTGGCCCAAACTGGCCAAAGGGCTATTCCATACCATATGACTGGGGGTATAAACTGGGGGTAGTTAGCCGGGGGAGGGGTGACTGCTGCTCGGGAACTGGCTGAGCATCGGTCAGCGGGTGGTGAGCAATTGCATTGTGCATCGCTTATTTTGTATATTCTTCTATCATTATTATTATTATTTCCCCTTCCTTTTCTGTCCTATTAAACTGTCTTTATCTCAACCCACAAATTTTTTTTTTTTTTCTGATCCTCTCCCCCATCCCACTGGGGAGTGGGCGGAGTGAGCGAACAGCTGTGTGGTGTTTAGCTGCCTGCTGGGTTAAACCACAACAATTTGAATTTCCCCTTCAGTACCTAGAAACCAGAGACATCATCAGATACCATTGATAAATGCAAAAACAGGGGACTGGAATGACAATTTAGCATCTGAAAATGTGGAAAACAGTCTGGGAAAATAAAAAATTGGTCTGAAAGAGCAGAAAATATCATCCTGGGAAGAAAATAGGGATGCTGCCTGGATGTGTAGGAATGGGATTAGGAAAGCTAAGGCACAGCTGCAACTGAATTTGGCAGAGGATGTGGAGAACAATAAGGCCTTTTGCAGGTATTTTGGCCAGAATAAGAAGATTAAAGAAAATGTACCCCTGACAATACATAAGACAGGAGAGCTGGTGACAACTGACATGGAGAAGGCTGAGGTATTCAACAATGTTTTTTGCCTCAGTTTTCACTGGCAGTCTCTCTTCCCACATCTTTCAAGCCCCTGAAACTCAAGACAGGGACTGAGGGAAAGGAGTGATTCCCATCGTAGGAGAAGATCAGGTTCGAGACCACCTGAGGAACCTGAAGATACACAAGTTCATTGGACCCAACGAGATGCACCCCAGGGTCCTGTGGGAACTGGCAGATGTAGTTGCCAAGCCACTCTCCATCATATTTGAAAAGTCATGGTAGTCAGGCGAAGTCCCCAGTGACTGGAAAAAGGGAAACATCGCACTCATTTTTAAAAAGGGTTAAAAGGAGGACCCTGGGAACTACCGACCTGTCAGCCTCACTTTGTGCCCGGTAAGATCATGGATCGTGCATGTAGTTTTCTTTTCCTAAACAGGTTGAATTCTCCGCATGAACTTTCTACGAGATCTTTGACTCTCACCGGGGACGCCTAGCTGACTCCAAACTCTGTGATGCAGTTCATCTTTGAAGTTGTGGTCCGAACAGTAATGGAGTCTGACAACATGTTATAAAACAAAGCTTTATTGAGACAGTAGGATAGATGAGCAACAGCATGCCCATACAGCAACTCACTCAATCACCAATAGCAAACACAGGATCATAAGTGATGCCATGGCTCTGGTGGGACTGCCAGGGACACTTGGTGGTAGCAACAGCCAATCGTGCAAATGTCTTTTGAATGCTGGTAAGAGTCACGCTGCCCCTTGGCTCCACCAATGGTAGTGAGATTTGAGAGAATCATTACATGAATAATGTAGGCGGCATCCTGCCTATGCTGCCAGTGTCAGTCAGAGGGCATGATCTTGGCAGTCTGTCTACGCTGCCAATACTGGTCAAGGGCAGGGTGTCAGAAGTCTGTCTATGCTGATGATATTGGTCAAGGGGCAGGGTATCAGAAGTGAGACTCTGTTATCTTATTGGTACTCCTCCGGGACCACTTTTGGAGTTCAGTTTGTCCTCCCCTCTTTTGGAGATGGTTGGGTCCCTCTCTGGGATCAGTTTGTCCTGCCCTCTGGGATTGTTTGGCCCCATCTAAAATCTGTCTAATTTACTTCATACTGATATTATATATCCATATAAGTAATCTATCATAAGTATATCTGCTGCTATATTGTTGATAAGTTTTCTCCACTAATGATAAGTTACCTACTTGGTTGTTGCTGTTATTGGTTGTTTTATAAGTTCCCAAGTAACAAGTGATAGGACGAGAGAAAACGACCTCAAGTTGCGCCAGGGGAGGTTTAGATTGGATATTAGGAAAAATTTCTTTACTGAAAAGGTTATCAAGCATTGGAACAGGCTGCCTGGGGAAGTGGTGGAGTCACTGTGACTGTGTGCTCCCCCTGCCCTGCGTAAGCAATGACCACCAGTGGGGGTCATGATGGCTGCATCCAGGTTATGCTGGACTTTGGGAATGGATGGCAACATAGTAGCCAAGGGCTGTCTGGAGCAGTGAGTCAAACAACTTGCTGATATGCAAATATGACTATAAGTCAATCATCTTACTCTATAAGAAGTGGACAGCCCAGGGCCCGTTGAGCTCTCCTGCACGGCAGTGGGCTGCACGACAGGATCTCCCCTTGAGTAGGGACGACTCTCAAGGTTACTCCTTGAGGTTGAGAGATTCCTTGCCGCAACAGATCCTCGGTAAGTGACTAACAGCATGCTAAACTTTGAAATCTTAGCTAAGTGATATAAAGGATTGATTGCACATATATAATCCTTTAGACATAAACCGTTGACCAAGTCTGGGACTAGGATTTGATCCAGCTGCACCTAGACTCCTGTCTGAGAAGGAGTCTAGAAAGCAAGGGGGTCCCTTCTGAACCTCATGACTCAACGGGAGGGTCTCCCTGACAGTTCTGTCTGACCCTGTCCTCTATGCAGTAAATAATCAAGTGTACCTTGCCATCGAATCTTGTTAAACCACTGTCGCATTTACCATTGAACTTTGTTAACTCACACTTTAACTCACTGTTTTCTATCAATAAAGTGTATTGTTGCTTCTCTCTTATGAGTGAAGTGCAGTCTCACTCCATCCGCGACATTCACCATCCCTGGAGGTATTTAAAAGACGTGTAGATGTGGCGCTTAGGGACATGGTTTAGTGGTGGACTTGGCAGTGTTAGGTTTACAGTTGGACTCGATGATCTTAAAGGTCTTTTCCAAGCTAAATAATTCTATGATTCTATAATATTGATTGTTATAATATTGATTGTTATAGCTTGATATATAATATTACATTCTCTTTATTAATCATAGGTATACTTGCTAGTGGTGATTTTTGTGTTATTTGTGATAATTTGTAAAAAACTAGAGAAATATAGAGCATAAAAACCTCCTTGTCCTTGTGTATTACAGAATCCTACGAACCCATGGTCGTGATCTCTATAGATTCGCAGACCGGGTACCCCTTTAGGCTGTGATAACCTAAGGCTTTACTGGTAAGATCACCTATCAGGGATCCCAGGCCCCTAAGACCAAAAGGAAGGAATGGAGCAAGGAAGACTTACCATCAGTGGAAGAGAACAAGGTTAGGGAGCCCTTAAACTGGACATGCATAAACCCAGGGGCCCTGTTGGGATGCACCCAAAAGTGCTGAGGGAGCTGGCTGATGTCATTTGTAAGTCCACTCTCGATTATGTTTGAATGGTCATGGTGACTGGGAGAGGTTCCTGAAGACTGGCCTGGCTGAATGGGGAACTCTTGCTGGGACTCAGGAAAAAAAGCAGAGTTTACCACTTGTGGAAGAAGGGGCAGGCGACTCAAGAAAAGTACAGGGATCTCAGGTCATGCAGAGAGGAAATGAGAAAGACAAAAGCCCAGCTAGAACGCAATCTGGCCACTGTCGTTAGAGACAACAAAAAATGTTTTTACAAATATATTAATGACAAGAAGAGAGCCAAGGAGAATCTCCATTCTTTATTGGGTGTGGGGGGGAACATTGCCACCGAGGATGAGGAAAAGGCTGAGGTACTCAATGCCTTCTTTGCTTCATTCTTTAACAGGCAGACCAGTTATCCTCAGGGTATTCAGCCCCCTGAGCTGGAAGACAGGGACGGCGAGCAGGATGAACCCCCCATAATTCAAGAGGAAGCAGTTAACGACCTGCTACACCACCTGGATGCTCACAAGTCTATGGGGCCGGATGGGATCCAGCCGAGAGTGCTGAGGGAGCTGGTGGAGGAGCTTGCCAAGCCGCTCTCCATCATTTATCAGCAGTCCTGGTTAACGGGGGAGGTCCCGGATAACTGGAGGCTTGCCAATGTGACGCCCATCTACAAGAAGGGCCGGAAGGGGGATTCGGGGAACTACAGGCCTGTCAGCCTGACCTCAGTGCTGGGGAAGATTATGGAGCAGTTCATCTTGAGGGCGCTCACAAGGCATGTGCGGGACAACCAGGGGATCAGGCCCAGCCAGCACGGGTTCATGAGAGGCAGGTCCTGCTTGACCAACCTGATCTCCTTCTATGACCAGGTGACCCGCCTAGTGGATGAGGGAAAGGCTGTGGATGTGGTCTACCTGGACTTCAGCAAGGCCTTTGACACTGTCTCCCACAGCATTCTCCTCGAGAAGCTGGCGGCTCACGGCTTAGACAGGTGTACTCTGCGCTGGGTGAAAAAATGGCTGGACGGCCGGGCCCAGAGAGTTGTGGTGAATGGAGTTACATCCAGTTGGCGGCCGGTCACGAGCGGTGTTCCCCAGGGCTCATTACTGGGGCCGGTCTTGTTCAATATCTTTATCAATGATGTGGATGAGGGGATCGAGTGCACCCTCGGGAAGTTTGCAGACGACACCAAGTTGGGCGGGAGTGTTGATCTGCTCGAGGGTAGGAAGGCTCTGCAGAGGGACCTGGACAGGCTGGATCGATGGGCCGAGGCCAACTGTATGAGATTCAACAAGGCCAAGTGCCGGGTCCTGCACTTGGGTCACAACAACCCCATGCAGCGCTACAGGCTTGGGGAAGAGTGGCTGGAAAGCTGCCTGTCGGAAGAGTACCTGGGGGTGCTGGTCGACAGCCGGCTGAACATGAGCCGGCAGTGTGCCCAGGTGGCCAAGAAGGCCAATGGCATCCTGGCCTGTATCAGAAATAGTGTGGCCAGCAGGAGTAGGGAAGTGATCGTGCCCCTGTACTCGGCACTGGTGAGGCCGCACCTCGACTACTGTGTTCAGTTTTGGGCCCCTCACTACAAGAAGGACATTGAGGTGCTGGAGCGTGTCCAGAGAAGGGCAACGAGGCTGGTGAAGGGTCTGGAGAACAAGTCTTATGAGGAGCGGCTGAGGGAACTGGGGTTGTTTAGCCTGGAGAAAAGGAGGCTGAGGGGAGACCTCATCGCTCTCTACAACTACCTGAAAGGAGGTTGTAGCGAGGTGGGTGTCGGTCTCTTCTCCCAAGTAACTAGCGATAGGACGAGAGGAAATGGCCTCAAGTTGCGCCAGGGGAGGTTAAGATTGGACATGAGGAAAAATTTCTTTACTGAAAGAGTGGTGAAACATTGGAACAGGCTGCCCAGGGAAGTGGTGGAGTCCCCATCCCTGGAAGTATTTAAAAGACATGTAGATGAGACCCTTAGGGACATGGTTTAGTGGGCATGGTGGTATTGGGTTGACGGTTGGACTCGATGATCTTAGAGGTCTTTTCCAACCTCAATGATTCTATGATTCTATGATTCTCTGATTCTATGACTGGAAGAAAGCAAATGTCACTCCTACCTTCAGGAAGGAGGATCCAGGGAACTACAGGCCAGTCAGCCTCACCTCAATCCCCTGGCAAGGTGGTGGAGCAATTAATCCTGGAAACACATGAAGGACAAGGTGATCAGGAGTACTCAGCATGAATTTACAAAGGGGAAATCACGCTTATCCAACTTGATAGCCTTCTACAGTGAGGTGATGTACTGGTTTTGGCTGGGATAGAGGTAATTTTCTTCACAGTAGCTCATATGGGGCTATGTTTTGGATTTGTGATGAAAACAGTGTTGATAACACACCCATGTTTTAGCTATTGCTGAACAGTGTTTGCACAGCATCAAGGCCACCTCTGTTTCTCACACTGCTCCACCAGTGAGTAGGCTGGGGGTGCACAAGAAGTTGAGAGGGGACACAGCCAGGACAGCTGACCCCAACTGACCAAAGGGATATTCCATACCATATGACGGTGTGCTCAGAAATAAAAGCTGGGAGAAAGAAAGAGGAAGGGAGGACATTCGGAGTTATGGCGTCTGTCTTCCCAAGTAACCGTTACGCGTGATGGAGCCCTGCTTTCATCCCCCCTGGGGATGGCTGAACACCTGCCTGCCGATGGGAAGTAGTGAATGAATTCCTTGTTTTGCTTTGCTTGCGTGCACGTCTTTTGCTTTACCTATTAAACTGTTCTTATCTCAATCCATGAGTTTTCTCACTTTTACCCTTCCGATTCTCTCCTCCATCCCCTTTTTTGGGGGGAGTGAGCAAGCAGATGTGTGGTGCTTAGCTGCCTACCACAGTTAACCCACAACAGGTGACTAGATTGGTGGATGAGGGGAGAGCAGTGGATGTTGTTTATCTTGACTTTAGTAAGGCTTTTGACACTGTCTCTCATAATACCCTCATAGGCAAGCTGAGAAAGTACATGTTAGATAAATGGACAGTGAGGGGGTTTGAAAACTGGCTGGATGGCTGAGCCCAAAGGGCTGTGTTCAGTTGAAGGCAAGTCACCTGTGGTGTACCCTAGAGGTCAATATTGTTTAACATCTTTAATGGCCTGTATGGTGAGACAGAATGTAGCCTCAGCAAGTTTGCAGATGATACAAAACTGGGAGGAGTGGCCAATACATCAGAGGGTTGTGCTGCCATTCAGAGGGACCTTGACAGGCTGGAGAACTGGGCCAAGAAGAATCTCATTAATTTCAGCAAGGGAAAATGCCCTTACTTTAACACCAACCTCAACCATTCTGTGACTTAGTGTAGCAAGCCTAGCACAGGGCCACAAAGATTGCTAAGGGACTGGAACATCTTTCATATGAGGAGAGGCTTAGGCAACTGGGACTGTTTAGCCTGGAGAAGAGAAGGCACAGGGGGGATCTTATCAATGTGCATAAATACCTGATGGGAGGGAATGAAGTTGAGGGAGTCAGACTTTTCTCAGTAGTGCCCACTCAAAGGACAAGAGACAACGGGCACAAATTAAAACACACAAAATTCCATCTAAACACAAGAAAAGACTTTTTTCTGTGAAGGTGACTGAGCACTGGCACAGGTTGCCCGGAGAGGTTTTCGAGTCTCCAACAATTGGCCGACAGGTCGGGCTCAGAAAGTTATAGTAAATGGCGTTACATCAGGCTGGCGGCCAGTCACCAGTGGGGTGCCCCAGGGCTCAATTTTAGGGCCAGTGCTCTTTAATGGTTTTATAAATGATCTGGACGCAGGAATCGAATGTACATTAAGTAAGTTTGCCAATGATACTAAACTAGGAGGAGCTGTGGACTCCCTCGAGGATAGAGAAGCCTTACAGAGAGATCTGGATAGACCAGAGAGCTGGGCAATCAGCAACCGTATGAAATTTAACAAGAGCAAGTGCCGGATTCTCCACCTGGGATGGGGTAATCCTGCTTATACATACAGATTGGGGGACAAGAGGCTGGAGAGCAGCCCCGTGGAAAGAGATCTGGGGGTTTGGGTTGATGGCAAGTCGAATATGAGTCAACAGTGTGCCCTGGCAGCCAAAAGGGCCAACCATGTTCTGGGGTGCATCAAGCCCAGCATAGCTAGCCATACGAGGGAGGCGATTGTCCCATTCTACACTGCACTGGTGTGGCCCCACCTCGAGTACTGTGTGCAGTTTTGGGCGCCTCAATATAAGAAGGACATCAAACTATTAGAGTGTGTCCAGAGGAATGCGACCAAGATGGTGAAAGGTCTTGAGGGCAAGACTTATGAGGAGCGGCTGAGGTCACTTGGCTTGTTCAGCTTGGAGAAGAGAAGGCTGAGGGGTGACCTCATCGCAGTCTACAACTTCCTCAAGAGGGGCAGCGGAGGGGGAGGTGCTGATCTCCTCTCTCTGGTGACCAGTGATAGGACAGAAGGAAATGGAATGAAGCTGCGTCAGGGGAAGTTCAGATGGGACATTAGGAAAAGGTCCTTCACTGAGAGGGTGGTCGGTCACTGGAACAGGCTCCCCAGGGAAGTGGTCATGGCCCCAAGCCTGTCAGAGTTCAAGGAGCATCTGGACGACGCTCTTAGTCATATGGTTTAGTTTTAGGGTCCCTTTCAACTTGAGATATTCTATGATTCTATGATCTGTGGAGATATCCAAAACCCAAAGAGATGTGGACCTGGGTAACCTGCTCTAGCTGACCATGCTCTTGCAGGGGGGGATTGGAATAGATGATCTCTTGAAGTCCCTTCTAACCTAACAATTCTGTGATTCTGTGATTACTAGTTGTATTTGAGCTAAATTTCTCCCCCTTGTTTCACTGTTGCTCAATTACAATCATTATAAGCAATTTTATGCCTTTCTTGAAACATTAGGAATTGGCCTCTCTGAACTATCGTACTACTCTGAGCTATCGTAGATCATTAGACTGTCCCTAAATGTTTCAGTTTCTACCAGACATTTATTACTGGTGGCATCCTAGAGGTTGGCCATCAGGCCTTTACCCACTATAGCTGTATTTCTGTTATTTTCTTTCTTCTTCTAACTGATTTAACAAATACTTTATCGTCATTGTTATTCCAGAACAATGCTAAATTGTCTTGAAAATCACGCTGTATTCAATACAGAATAGGAGGACATAGAATGCAGTCATTTATAATGTGTTGCAAAATTTATCTGTTATCATTTTTTACCAGATGTAACTTTTATCTTGTAATTGGAAGAAACAGAGTAATTTGAAAATAATCAGGAACTTTCAGATCAATAGTTTATAACTTTAAACAACATTATATCTGACATCGGTCTTATCAGAAGATAATGGAAAAGAAAATTATATATCTTTGTAACCCTGTTACTCAATTATGCATTTATGCTTTGTATATTTTCAAAACATTATATAGACAAACCCTTACAACACATCTGTGACTAAGTATCATTATCCATGCTATAGATAAATTAACTGGAAAGATTAAGGGATGTTTGAAAAAGAACCAGGGAGAATGATCATACTTGAGAAATGATGTAGACATCCAGCCTCCCACGGACCTCTTCAAGATCAGTGGGAGTTTGAGGGGCAAGTTCCAGAGAAAAATTGATTAAAATGAAGCAAAAGACATAAAATAAAAACTCAAGCAAAATTTTAATTTTCCTTTCTTGTGTAATAAATACTTTTAAAGACCATCTATATCAGAATTTAATCATATTAACCTTGATGTATATCAACTGCTCTAAGTTACATATAATTATGTTCTATGTTGTATATAATGGCAAATATTTTACTGGCTTTTCCATCCTGTTTGTTTTAATTTATGGATTTAGCTTTGCTTTAATGTATACAAGCTTTATTGAAAGGCCTTCTTTCAGCCTAGTCTCGCTTTGAGTTTAAAAGATTATTAACTCAGTCCTACAGTTCCATTTCTAATCCCTGAATTAATATCAGATTTACAATTTAAGAGTGAACATGGGTGGGCCTCATTAAATATCAAATCCTGCAAATTCTTCTGTGTGCCCCCTGTGCCCTGACTTTGGTAAATTTAAAGGACTGGACCCTAGCACTGAGGAAAACAAGCCCCATGCTTTCACATCACCACCATATTTCAGTGTCCTTTTAGCCACATCAAATAGCTGATTCTGCATACTAGTTCTGTGTACCAACTGCCAGAAATGCTCTCAACAAGAAAATGATACTGCTATTGTATGGTTTCATATCAGCTTGATTTCTTGACAGGAATAATCCTTACAACTGTTCTCATATATATACATGAATATATATAATTTCTTATATTTTATATATATATTTATATATGTATAAAACAGAAATGGGGTGACAGATCTGGATTACATCAATCTAGAAATAAACTGTAAACATGAATATACTAGATGAAGCCTTAGAAAGAGACTGACTCATGGGCAAAGTGTTGCAAACTTTTATCACGATAACCCCACTCTCTGGGATTAGACCAACTATCTCTTTCTCATAAAAAATTCAAAATGAACAGTCATGGCAAAGGCTTTTGATAGATGATATCCACCTGCAGAGATCTGAGATTTATTTTGTTAAGTGTACAATTATTGCACCATTGCAGGAAGCAGCCTGGCATGGGGGAAAGAGATAATTACAGCTGTGCACGCATTTCAACATGAAAATAATAATAATAGAACAGTCTCTACTTTTTGGTAGATCTTTTCCTTTGTTTTTTCACCCAGTGCCTGTTAAAATATTTTCATGTGAACAGACACATTTTGTGGAACAACTTTCTATACAGTGTTGAATTATTTTCTATTGGCTAATTAATCCTTTTTTCTCCCTCCTAAAGCCTGGATGACTTCCTGAAAGTACACTTGACTTCAGTCGCAAGGTATAGGCACAGGGAAATAAGTGTTGCTACAGACTGTGTTACACAGCTCGTCAGACTGAGTAGTTGCAACTGTCTGTTTTGACTTAGAAAGGTATACAAGAGAAAGTGGAGCTGTAATATAAGACATTGGTTAGACCATGTAGTGCAACACATTGATACTGCTAGCATGGGAAGTACAATTTCCACCCTATCACACGACAAAGACTAAGGTACAATTCAGTGTTGCTGAAGGGTCAAACAGAACTGGCAAAATTAACAGTCTGTTTATATACAGATAGAAAACTTGGAGTTTAAGTCCCTAGACACAAAGTAATCGATGTGGATATGCCTAATAGGTAATTCAACGTTATTAGTTGTTTTTCATTTTTTAATTCCTATGAAACTTGCACAAAGATCTGCACTGACATACTCATGTCTGAAAACCCTTATTTCTTTTGCTGAAATTACTTTGGAAAGCAAGGTGGTATGGGTCATTCATTAAATGCATACAAATCAAATACTGTCTGTTAAAAGACAATATAGGGCTAATGTTAATTGCAAACAAACAGAAGTAAAGCATGGTAAATAATTAACAATAAAGAACACTCCTCAACTGTATGCTAAGTCACAGAATCAAAATTCATCAAGAAAATCAGCAGCAGCTATCAGCCAAACTCAAACACAAAAAGGAAGCATACAGAGGGTGGAAGCAAGGAAGGGTAACCTGGGCAGAATACAGATCATTGTCCGAAAATCCAGGGATGACGTTAGGAAAGCTAAAGCCCAAATGGAATTGAATCTGGCCAGGGATGTCAAAGACAACAAGAAGGGCTTCTATAAGTACATAGGCCAAAAAAGGAAGACTAGGGGAAATGTGGGCCCATCGCTCAATGAGATGGGGGACCTGGTGACACAGGACATGGAAAAGGCTGAGGTACTTGTATTGGGTTTACGTGGCAAGGTTTTGGTAGTGGGGGGGCTGCAAGGGTGGCTTCTGTGAGAAGATGCCAGAAGCTTCCCCCATGTCCTACAGAGCCACTTTCAGCTGGCTCCAAAATGGACATGCCACTGGCCACAGCTGAGCCAATCAGTGATGTTGGTAGCACCTCTGTGAAAACATATTTAAGAAAGGGTAAAAAATTCTGCACAACAGCAGCTGGGAGAGAGGAGAGAGAATATGTGAGAGAAACAGCTGTGCAGAAACCAAGGTCAGTGAAGAAGGAGGGGGAGAGGTGCTCCAGGCACTGGAGCAGAGATTCCCCTGCAGCCCGTGGTGAAGACCATGGTGACGCTGGTTGTCCCCCTGCAGCCCATGGAGGTCCATGATGGAACAGAGATTCCCCTGCAGCCCATGAAGGACCCCATGCCAGAGCAGGTGGATATGCCCTGAAGGAAGCTGTGACCCTGTGGAGAGCCTGCACTGGAGCAGGTTCCTGGCAGGACCTGTGGCCCCATGGGGGACCCACGCTGGAGCAGTCCATTCCTGAGGGACTGCACCCTGTGGAAAGAGCCCATGCTGGAGCAGTTCTTGAAGAACTGCAGCCCGTGGGAAGGAATGAACTGACCACATCCCCCATTCCCTGATCCCCCTGCGCCACTCGGGGAGGAGGTAGAGAAGTCGGGAGTGAAGTTGAGCCCGGGAAGAAGGGAGGGGTGGGGGGAGGGTGTTTTTTAGATTTGTTCTTATTTCTCATTATCCTGCTCTGTTTAATTGGCAATAAATTAAATTAATTTCCCCAAGTTGAGTGTTTTGCCCGTGATGGTAATTGTAAGTGATCTCCCTGTCCTTATCTCAACCCACGAGCTTTTCGTCCTATTTTCTCCCCCTGTCCTGTTGAGGAGTGGGAGTCATAGAGCAGATTGGTGGGCACCTGGTGTCTACCTAAGTGAACCCACCACAATATTGAATGCCTTCTTTGCCTCAGTCTTTACAAGCAAGACCAAACTTCAGGAATCCCAGGTCCCAGATACCAGGGGAAAGTCTGGAGCAAGGAAGGCTTACCCTTGGTGGAAGAGGACCAGGTCCAGGAATACTTAAGCAAACTGGATATGCCTAAGTCCATGGGCCCTGATGGGATGCATCCACGAGTGCTAAGGGAGTTGGCAGATGTCATTGCAAGGCCATTCTCAAAAATCTTTGATCAATCATGGTGATAGGGAGAAGTGCCCAAAAACTGGAGGAAAGCAAATGTCACCCCCATCTTCAAGGACAAGAAGGAGGACCCAGGGGACTACAGGCCGGTCAGCCTCACCTCGATCCCTGGGAAGGTGATGGAGCAGCTAATCTTGGGAACCATTTCCAGGCATGTGAAGGACAAGAAATTCATCAGGAGTAGTCAGCATGGCTTCACCAAGGGGAAGTCATGCTTAACCAACTTGATAAACTTCTATGATGAAACAACTGTCTTGGTAGATGAGGGGAGAGCAGTGGTTATTGTCTACCTGGACTACAGGCCTTTGACGTTGTCTCCCATAAGATCCTCTTAGAGAAGCTGATGAAGTATGGGCTGGATGAGCAGACAGTGAGGCTAATGGTATCTCTTGTCCTGTCACTGGACACCACTCAAAAGAGCCTGGCTCCATCTTCTTTGCACCCTTCCTTCAGGTGCTTATATACATTGATGAGATCCCCCCTAAGCCTTCTCTTCCCTGGACTGAACAGTCCCAGCTGTCTCAGCGTTTCCTCATAGGAGAGATGCTCCAGACCCTTAATCATCTTTGTGGCCCTTTGCTGGACTCTCTCCAGTAGCTCCATGTCTCTCGTACTTGGGAGCCCAGAACTGGACACAGGACTCCAGGTCTGGCCTCACCAGTGCTGAGTAGAGGGGAAGGATCACCTCCCTCGACCTGCTGGCAATACTTTGTCTAATGCAGCCCAGGGATACCATTTGCCTTCTTGACCACAAGGGGACAGTGCTGGCTCTTGTTCAACATGGTGCCCACCAGGACCCCCCAGGTCCTTTTCTGCAAAGCTGCTTTCCAGATGGGTGACCCCCAGCATGTACTGGTGTCTGGGGTTGTTCCTCCCCAGGGGCAGGACTTGGCACTTCCCCTTGTTGAACTTCATGAGATTCTTGTCAGCCCATTTCTCCAGCCTGTTGAGGTCCCTCTGGATGGCAGCCACTCCTCCCAGTTTTGTGTCATCAGCAAACTTGCTGAGGGTACACTCTGGCCCATTATCCAGATCATTAATGAAGATGTTGAACTGTATTGGACACAGTATTGACCCCTGGGGTACACCACTTTCCGACTTTCATCCCTGGATGGTTGGACAATGTTTCTGTATTCCTCCCAGGTTCCCCATCCTTGCTTCCACCCTCTGTATGTGTTTGAGTTTGTCCAGGAGCTCCTGGTTCATCCACACAGGCCTCCTGGCATTTTTGCTTGACTTCCGATTTTTTGGGATGGAATTCTCTTGAGCTTTGAGGAGTTGATCCTTGAATATTAACCAGCTTTCTTGGGCCCCTCTTCCCTCCAGGGCCTTATCCCACAGGGCTCTACCAAGCAGATATTTGAAGAGGCCAAAGTCTGCTCTCCTGAAGTCCAGGGTTGTGAGCCTGCTTTTCACCCTCCTCCCTGCCCTCAGGATCCTGAACTCCACCGTCTCATGTTCACTGCAACCAAGGCTTCGCATCTCCAACGAGCCCCTCCTTGTTGGTGAGTATGGGGTCCAGCAGAGCACCTCTCCTCATTAACTCCTCTGTCATTTGGAGGAGGAAGTTATCATCAATGCACTCCAGGAATCTCCTGGACTGCCTCTGCCCTGCTGTGTTGTCCCTCCAGCAGATATTGGTGTGGCTCAAGTCCCCCATGAGGACCAGGGCCTGCAAATGTGAGGCTGCTCCTATCTGTCTGTAGAGGGCCTGATCCACTTGTTCTTTCTGGTCAGGCGGCCTGTAGCAGACACCCACTATAATGTCACCTTTACCTGTCCTCTCTTTAATCCTTACCCAGGAGCTCTCATTTGGCTCCTCATCCATCCCCAGGCAGGGCTCCATGCATTCCAGCTGCTCTCCGACATAAAGGGCAACTCCCCCTCCTCATCTTCCCAGTCTGTCCTTCCTAAAGAGCCTGTATTTCTCTATTGCAGGACTCCAGTCATGGAAGCCATCCCACCATGTCTCTGTGATCCCAACAAGATTGTAGCCCTACAACTACACACAGATCTCTAACTCATCATGTTTATTCCCCATACTGCGTGCATTAGTGTACAGGCACTTTAGAGAGGCACCCCAGCATGTTGAGTTCCTGAAGAGGGTTTGGGGGATTTCTTCATAATGGTGTCTTGTAGGCACTTCCTTGCTTACATGCAAGTGCTGGAGGTGATCCTGCTTAAGCCCCGTTTTGTTGATTTTGTGATCCCTTCCTGTCACATCACCCCATGCCCTTGCTCAGCGATCCTGTCCATCACTCCACAGGGCTGCTGGTTGCTCTCTCCCTCCCCCATAATTCTTAGTTTAAAACCCTCTTTTTGTGGTCAGTCATTCTATTGGCAAAAATACCTTTGCCCTGCTTAGTGAGGTGGATCCTATTTCTCTCAAGCAGACGCTGATCTGCAAACAGGGTCCCGTGGTCATAGAACCCAAAACCCTGTCGTCAACAACAGTTCCGCAGCCAATTATTGACTTGTTCTATTAGTGCTCTCAAATAATTTTTAATTTCTATTTTTACCTTTTTTAATATATTTTTTTTAATCAGTAGCTAGAAAAGTGTTGAAAGTGTCATGTACATATAATGGCTGCAGTCCCCGCAACCAAACTTATCAGTCATTCTCTACCATAATAATGTGCTGAGTTTTTAAAAAGTCTGATGATGAGTAGGATCTCATTTAAGCAATAAAGAAAACTCAGATAATTGTTTCAAGTGCAAAGTCCTGCTACAATACAGACTATATCCAAGTCCTCCACATTGTCCAGGTTCAGTGACCTAGAGACAAGAACTACAGTACTAACAGAGGGACTTGAAATGTTAGGCGTTTCAATACAGGCAATGCAAGAGAGTAAGTTCATAGAGCTTTTCACATGTAGCTTGACACTTAATTTTTGCTTCCTTTAAAGGATCTCCAGTGAAAACTGTATTTTTTCTCTAAGCACAATCAATTAGTAAGGAGCAGCTTTGTAATGGCAAACTGAAAGAAGGTATTGAAGTACAGCAAATGGACCGTTTTGAGGTTTATTATGTAATGATATACATTTCTCTGTGTTAAAGCTCCAGGCTTAGAGCTGGCCTTTATTCCTGGTAAGCATTGGAAGAGAATGTTTATGAAAATTGCTGACCTGTAATTCAGATGTCTTGATTCTGCCGATAGACATATTTGCACACTGCAATCAAAAGGCTGATTCAACTCCTATTGATGCATCCAAACTAGCCTTCAGCTAGCTAATATGAGTGCTGAAGTCGAACTAGCACAGAGGTTAGCATGGCTTAGTGCTTGAGTGTTTGGTCAGGATGGATTTTGCAGTTCACACTTTACTTCTGATTTCTGTGGCTATGTTACTATTAGTACTTAAGTTAGCAAATTTGAATGTTGCTTTGTACATCTGCCTGCTCTCAGGTGTTTGTGGTAACAACATACCCCCCCAACTATTTCATGGTGAATCAATGTTACACCCTGATTGCCAGTGCCTGTACCTCAGTCAAAGCATTTGCCCTGTATTGCTTCTCCCACCGTGACCCACCAAAGAACTCTTCTTCCTTCCTTTCAAAGATCCACCGTGGATAAATTTCCGAGACTGTAATGAGTTCAGCCGCCTCATGGGCTGCTCTTTATTCCAATACATTTGGTCTTGCAGAGTTTTCTCCATCATTTCAGGTTGCATGGGATTACATACAATCAGTGAGCTCTGTAAAAGGGTACAGAGATGTGCATACACAGCATGTCCCCCAAAATATCATGGGTTCAGTCAGGAAAAAGAAAGAAAATGAGCTACAGGGCCTTAAGTCTTCTATAAACTGCAGTCCAAACTGCTCTTACTGTCCTACACAGTTTTTTTCACATCAACAGTGGAGAAGCTCTGTTTATTAGGGAAAACATTTCCTGCGATGGCATAGAAGAGACTCACCACTGCAAACCACATCATGACCTTATCACATCATCAGTTATATCTATGCAGATCTCTGATAGCCACTCCAAAGCCTGAATATTCCCCACACCCTGTGCAACCCAACCAGGCTGATGAAATAGAGAAATTTAGCAGAGAAGGGACCAATGAACAGGAACACAGGAAAACCATTTGCATTTTACAGAATCAGAGCATGGTTGAGGCTGGAAGGCACCTCTGGAGATCATCAAGTCCAACCCTCCTACTCAAAGCAGGGTCAGCTAGAGCAGGTTGCCCAGGGCTGTGTCCAGGTGGGGTTTGCATATCTCCAAGGATGAAGACTCCACAACCACTCTAGGCAACCTGTTCCAGTGTTTTACCACCATTACAGTGAATAAGTGTTTTCTTATGTTTAAAAGCATTTTCTTACATTTAAGTGGAATTTCCTGTATTTCAGTGTGTGCCCATTGCCTCTCATCCTGTCATTGGGCTGTCACTGAGAAAGGTCTGGCTCCATCTTCTTTACTCCTTCCCTTCAGGTATTTATATGCATCGATGAGATCCCTCCTGAGCCTTCTCTTCTCCAGGCTAAGCAATCCCAGCTCTCTCAGCCTCTCCTCATATGAGAGATGTTCCAATCCCTTAATCATCTAAGTGGCCCTTCGATGGACTCGCTCCAGTAAGTCCATATCTTTCTTGTACTGGGGAGCCCAGAACTGGACACAATACTCTAGATGTGGCCTCACCAGTGTTGAGTAAAGGGGAAGGATCATCTCTCTTGACCTGCTGGCCAGGCTCTTCCTAATGCAGCCTGGGATGCTGTTGAATTTCTTTGCTGCAAGGGTGCATTGCTGGCTCATGGTCCACCAGGACCCCCAGGTCTTTTTCTGCAAAGCTCCTTTCCAGCTGGTTGTCCTGCAGTCTGTCCCGGTGCCTGGGGTTATTCCTCCCTGGGTGCAGGACTTGGCATTTCCCTTTGCCGAACTTCATGACGTTTCTGTCGGCCCATTCCTCCAGCATGTCAAGATCCCTCTGAATGGCAGCACAACCCCCTGGTGTATCGGCCTCTCCTCCCAGATTTGTATCATCTGCAAACTTGCTGAGGGTGCACTTGATCCCATCATCCAGGTCATCAATGAAGATGTTATTCAGTACTGATCCCAGTATTGATCCTTGGGGTACACCACTGGTGACTAGCCTCCAGCTGGACTTTGTGCCACCCCCCTTCTTCCTTCCTTGGTAACTTCAAGTTTCTACCTCAAAGTGGTGGACTTCCACTAAGATTTTCAGATGTGTAGTTGGCAACATATTTTCCATAGACAAAATTTTTTGAAATATTTTAGTTCAGCCTTTAGGAAAGTGTTCATATTATGTTTGGGTTCTGAAGCTGCTGTTTGAATTTTTTGTCACATTTTATAGCATTATCCATGGAGACCATAACTCACTAAAATATTTTTTGTTAAAGGTCACGTATAAGATGAAGGTCATGACCATTAACCACTTCCTTTTCACTTTTTTTGAAGAAAAGGTTTGACCCCTCTCCTCCTTATAGCCCGTTTATTATTCTTTTGTTGTATTTCAAAGTTTGGGTGTGGATTGGTATTACCTAAGAAGCGATTCAATAGTTGAGGGGCAATTAATGCTACTTTGCATTAGACAACTAAGATATAATTCAGATGACAAGCTAAGAACCTTTATACCCTATACACCAATTGGAGAAAGGACATGTCTAGAGAGCAATAAAAAGCACCCATGGTAACCAAAAGTAAATGGTATGAATGCCCTGGAGTGTGATGTTCCTGATGGCTGTCCACTATTTTGATGATGTGAGAGACAGAGGTTATGCTATGTATATGATGTAAACAAACCTTGGCTATGCTGGGGTTGCTGAATCAGTATCATATGGAGATTGTTGTGAATGGAGATAAATTTCTGACCATTGATGAAAAATGCCCAATATACCTTGTAGTCATAGTTGTAAGAAGCAAGACTGAAGGCAACATTGAATTGAAATACTCAGCTGGCTGAATTTTTGCAGGCTCTACACTTTAGCAACAATCTGCTGCAGCATGGATTTTTCAAAGCAGCTGAGTTCTGCTTATCAGGAGACACTAGCCAATAGGTGAGAAAACAGATTGCTTTTCCTAGAGGCACTGAAAACAGATGCTTAATGAACCAGTGAGCCATGTACAGTGCCTGTTCCTAGGACCCATGCTAGGCCCCACTTGCTGTTAGCATGATATATGGGATCCATTTAATGCTTGCCACTGCAAGGGATGTTTTCCTCTATCACAGGAGCTGTCCTGGACTAACATAACCAAGGTGTACAAGACGTAGCGGTGATCTGGATTATAGGTTATTTTCAGGATAATACAATCCTGAAACCCAGAGTTTAGGTAGGCAAAGCATAACCCAGGTTCATCTAAGCATTCTTACCTGCATCAAATTCAAAGATTACATACTTCAATCTCTTTATTCTAGTGCAACCAATGATATGTCTAGTTTTTGTTGAGTTTTAATGTTCCCTGTGTTGAGTATTAACTTTCTCATCGCATATCCATCCCTAGCACAGAATGTGAGCAGATTCCTATCTGACCAAGTTGCATAGTATTGAAGAAATATTTAAAAACAATCAAAATGCAGAAAAGCCATACTTACCAGCACATATTTCTTTTATTTCATCTGTGTACTACCTTAGATGAAAGGCTTTTGATGGACTGCCTCTCTCTCGTTGTTATGGCTTTACTTTTTTTAAAGTCTGTATGGTATTTTAATGGCGTAGTAAATTGTTATAGAACATTTATGCTTGCAAATAATTTTAGAATGCTTTAATAAAGAATTAACTTCCATTATACATTATTTTACTCTATTTTAAGTCATGTGCATTTAACTTCACAGGGTTTTCTGAATATCTACACCCAGGTAGAGAAAAAATTGTACAGTAATACCCCAAATTCACCTCAGTGCAATTCTCTAAGTTGGACATAGGTCTACATCACTGGAATTATATCAAGGATGGATTTTTCTGAGTGGATTTTTGATGGTATATAACATGCTAGAAATTATCTGAAGTACAGTTATCCCACTATTAATTATGAGGTATTTTTAAATGTCATTATCTAAAAATTGCTTGGTACTACTTTTTTCATGTTCTTTCCTTAGCACAGCTGCTTTAATTTTGATACAGTCGAAACAGAGCTAGAAATGTTTCTTCTCCTTTTTTCTATTCTTCTAATTTGTTGATTATTAAATTATTAATTACATTCAGGTCAGAAACAGTATCTGTAGGAGCAAGTATTCTTGAGCATATTATCCTTGACCGTCTTTCACTTTCACTACCATATTACATATGATGATGATTAGAGTATCATGTATTTAAAATACCCCTTTAAGAGAAAATCATATTTGCTGTTTTTTCAAATCATCGGATAACATTCATAATATAACAGTGTTACAGGGAAATAAAACAGCTCTTAGGAGCTTTTTTTTCTTCAGAATCTCCAATATTTCAGGAGTTATTTTCAAAACTAAAAGAAAATTATTGTAGATGATACAAAATATTATTATTAAACATATTATTTTGATCACCACAAATTTCAAATGCTATTTGCAAACTATTATGTCTGTTTGGTTCTTATAATTGTAGAGACCACGTAAGCAAGGCACTGAATAGTTTCAATCCACTAGGTTTTACTAGGTGCTTTCTTAAACTGTCACTTATGATGTATATAACTTTTACTGTCATGTATTGATGCATATATAAGTGGAATCTGCAAATGGAAAATGCAAAGGAAGAAAGCTGAAGCTTCAGATCAGCTACTAAGCACACTGGGAGGACAGGAGAAAGAAAGAAGAGTCAAGCATACATGAAATTCTCATACTCATTTTTCAGTGCTTTTCAAAAACAAAATTTTATTAACCAGGCAACAAAGGTAGTACTAATTTACATACCATGAGGGATGTAATACATACCATGAGGGAGGGATCTTAATTTTTTCCAGTGCCATGGCCATAGTCCCATAATGCTACTAATTATTGAGGCAGGAATCATTCAGAATTTTCAACTACAAAAGCAGGAAATTATGAATTAACATAAGAGTGACAATGTTCCAATAGAAACTGATGATAAAATTTGTTCAATTAGCAAATTCATGTAAGGAAAGTTATTTAAAGTGAGAAGAGAAGAAGATGGGGAATATGTTTGTGCTACACAACCTGTCTTCAGGTAGTAAGAGGCTCATAAGAACAACTTACAATTTAAGTCTTGATGATATATTCCCCAGCTCCAGTTTAAATAAGGGTTCCCATCATTCGTTTCTTCAGTTACGAGGAAATGATTATTCTTGACAGAGATTCTGTACCAAAACAGTACAAAAAACTTAACGACTCGGTGGGGGAAATCTTGGTTTCCAGTTCCTTCTGGACAGTACAGCAGTACAGCAAGCAGTGAAAGCAAAAAGCAGCCACTAACGAGCACTAGACTCTAATATACAGTAAGGCAAGCAAGCCCCATGGCAAGCACAGGAGCCTGCCAATTAATAGCTAAACAGCTATAACAGCTATAAATTCAGTCTAGCACATTCCAATCAAACCTGTCGTTATCTCAAACCCTTCGAGCCCCACGTTGGGTGCCAAAAAGGACTGTCGTGGTTTAACCTCAGCCGGTAACTAAGCACCACACAGCCGCTCACTCACACCCCCCACAGTGGGATGGGGGAGAGAATCAGAAGAGTAAAAGTGAGAAAACTCATGGGTTGAGATAAAGACAGTTTAATAGGTAAAGCAAAAGCTGCGCACGCAAGCAAAGCAAAACAAGGAATTCATTCACTACTTCCCATCGGCAGGCAGGTGTTCAGCCATCTCCAGGAAAGCAGGGCTCCATCATGCGTAATTGTTACTTGGGCAGACAAACGCCATCACTCCAAATGTCCCCCGCTTCCTTCTTCTTCCCCCAGCTTTATATACTGAGCATGACGTCACATGGTATGGAATATCCCTTTGGCCAGTTTGGGTCAGCTGTCCTGGCTGTGCCCCCTCCCAGCTTCTTGTGCACCTCCAGCCTTCTCAGTCAGTAGAGCATGGGAAGCTGAAAAGTCCTTGACTAGTGTAAGCACTACCTAGCAACAACTAAAACATCGGTGTGTTATCAACATTGTTCTCACCCTAAATCCAAAACACAGCACTGTACCAGCTACTAGGAAGGAAATTAACTCTATCCTTGCTGAAACCAGGACAGACCTCTAAAGGTCATCTAGTCCAACCCCCCTGCCGTGGGCAGGGACATCTTCAACTAAAACAGGTTGCTCAGAGCCCCATCCAACCTGACCTTGAATGTTTCCAGGGATGGGGCATCCACCACCTCTCTGGGCAACCTGTTCCAGTGTTTCACCACCCTCAGCGTAAAAAATTTCTTCCTTATATCTAGTCTAAATCTCCCCCCGTTTTGTCCCATGGCACTCTACCAAGCAGATCCCTGAAGAGGCCAAAGTCTGCTCTCCTGAAGTCCAGGGTAGTGAGCTTGCTGTGCGCCCTCCTCGGTGCCCTAAGGATCCTGAACTCCACCATCTCGTGGTCACTGCAGCCCAGGCTGCCCTTGAGCTTCACCTTCCCCACCAGCCCCTCCTTGCTGGTGAGAACAAGGTCCGGCATAGCACCTCTCCTCGTTGGCTCCTCTACCACCTGGAGAAGGAAGTTATCATCGACGCATTCCAGGAACCTCCTGGATTGCTTATGCCCTGCCGTGTTGTCCCTCCAACAGATGTCGGGGTGGTTGAAGTCCCCCATGAGGACCAGGGCTTGAGATCGTGAGGCTGCTCCTATCTGTCTATAGAGGGCCTCATCTGCTCGGTCTTCCTGGTTGGGTGGCCTGTAGCAGACCCCCACCGTAATGTCACCTGTCCCTGCCTTCCCTTTAATCCTGACCCATAAGCTCTTGGTCGGCTCCTCATCCATCCCCAGGCAGAGCTCCATGCACTCCAGCTGGTCATTGACATAGAAGGCGACACCCCCTCCTCGTCTCCCCTGCCTGTCCTTCCTAAAGAGCCTGTATCCCTCCATCCCAACACTCCAATCATAGGAGCCATCCCACCACGTCTCCGTGATGCCAATAAGGTCGTAGCCCTGCAGGCGTGTGCACGTCTCGAACTCCTCTTGTTTATTCCCCATGCTACGTGCGTTTGCATAGAGGCATTGAAGTTGGGCCCCCGATGAAGCTGTCTTACTGGCTGGAGTTCCTTTGTGCTGCTCTTCAGGCGCTCTCCTGCTGACCCTTCTCCAGGCTCTGGGCATCTGTTGCTGGCCCTGGCATCAAACTGGTAGGAGTGGGATGGACTGAGGTTCCCCTCCCCCGGCATCTCTAGTTTAAAGCCCTCTTCACCAGCTTGGCAAGCCTATGACTGAAGATGCTCTTCCCCTCCTCTGACAAGATGGACCCCGTCAGCCCCCAGTAGACCAGGTTTCTAAAAGCGAGTCCCATGGTCTAAGTAGCCGAACCCCTGGCTGTGGCACCAGTCCCGTAACCATTTGTTGACTCGCCAGATTCGACTGGCCCTTTCAAACCCCTTCCCTTTGACCGGCAGGATTGATGAGAAAACTACCTGCGCTCCCGAGTCCTTTACCGCTGCTCCCAGGGCTCTGTAGTCCTTCTTGATAGTCCTCAGACTGCTCCTGGCTGTGTCACTGGTGCCCATGTGAAACAGCAGCAGCGGATAATAGTCAGTGGACTGTACGAGGCTTGGTAGCCTCTCGGTGACATCCCTGATGCAAGCCCCCGGTAAGTAGCACACCTCTCTAGAGTGCGTCTGGTCGGCAAATGGGTGCCTCCGTACCTCTCAGAAGAGAGTTGCCTACTACTATCACCTGTCGCCTTTTCTTAGTTGCGCTGGTTGTTATACGGGGGGCAGATCGGGCTGCATTACTCAGCTCCAGCGCTTCTCCTGGTGTGACAGGACTTTCCTCTTCAGCCTGCAGAGCGGTGAAGCAGTTCTGCAAGGGCACCTCAGGCTTCAGGGGAAGTGTCTTCCTCCTGCTGGTCCTTGCCTTTGCAACCGTCTATTCTTCTGCATTATTGGCCCCCTTGCTCCCTTCTGCGTGTGCCAGTGGGGGAGTTTTTGGCTGTTTGGCCGTGGGCTGCGGGTCCGCTGCAGATTGCACTTGGAACCAGCTATCTAGCTCCTTCTCTACCTCCCTGACGTCACACAGTCTTCTCACCGCCTCCTGTAGCTCAGCCACCTGCTGCAGGAGATCCTCAACCTGGGCACACCTTTTGCAGGCAGGTCTGCTGCCTGTCCCTCCCCCAGGAGAGAGGTCTAGGCACTTCCTGCAGCCTGAGGTCTGCACTGCAGCCTCTCCCTTCAGCAGTTCCATCTGCATGGAGGCATCGGCCGCCGCTGGGGTAGATGGTGCAGACCCCCCAGCCAGAGCCGCGGCCTTTACCCTCAGACGAGTGCCCACCATTCTGCCTTGAGGGTCGGGTAGGATGAGTGCCCTTGACCTGTGCCCAGTTGCTGGGTTATGTGTACGCCGAGTCCCCCACTCGGCCCGTGGAATGCCTCTCCTTTGAAGAGGCACCCTCCCTGCACACCCTTCCACGCAAACTGCCGTGCCACGCCCTGTTTGCCCATCCTGGTTGCTAGCGCTCCCTGGGGCTGCCTTTAGTGGGAATGGGGGGTGGCAGCCGTTACTCCTGGCCCCGCCCATGCCTCATCAGCCACCCTCGTGAGAGCTGCCGGCTCCCGGCGGGTCTCTGCGCTCCCTGGCTCAGGAATCCCCACTGTACGCCGCAATCCGCCGCTCCACTGCAGGACGCGCCTGCACCGGAGCCGATCGCCTGTGCGAGTGACAATATGATGTTGCCTGAATCAGAACTCCCTCTGGACAAGCAGGAGGACATTTGGCTAGTGATGAAGTATGGGAAGCTAGCTGTAAGGAGGAAAGTGCTTACAGAGCTGACAACGTTTGTCAACTGTCAGATAAGGAATGCTTTGCAAAAGAGCCAATGCCAGATTACTATTAGAAAGCAGGGTCAGATAGAGCAGGTTGCCCAGGGCTGTGTCAAGTTAGGGTTTGCATATCTCCAAGGATGAAGACTCCACATCCTCTCTGCACAACCGGTTCCAGTGTTTTATCATTCTAACAGTAAAAAAGTGTTTTCTTATGTTTAAGTGGAATTTCCTGTATTTCATTGTGTGGATTAATTTTAAATAACTGTACAACCCTTTGCAATGTATATAACAAACAAATAAAAAAGCCCTTCTGAGCTACATAAGCTCTGCAGTGTCTGTTTCATGAGGTACCCAAAAAATTATTTAACTTTCTTTTGTGCTGCATTTCTTCTGCATCTACTTTGTTCCCGGTACATTTTCCTAAATAATCAAAAGTCTTCTTTTGGTTAAATCAAACTGTCACTAGTGATTTTAATGGCAGCAGAAATTCCCGCACAAAAAGGAATCTGGCCAAAACCTGGATACCTTATGATGGGAACAGCCATAAAGGTATGTCCTGGTTTCGGCAGGGATAGAGTTTCTAGTAGCTGGTACAGTGCTGTGTTTTGGATTTAGGATGAGAACAATGTTGATAACGCACCGATGTTTTAGTTGTTGCTAGGTAATGCTTACACTAGCCAAGGACTTTTCAGCTTCCCATGCTCTACTGACTGAGAAGGCTGGAGGTGCACAAGAAGCTGGGAGGGCGGCACAGCCAAACTGGCCAAAGAAACATTCCATACCATGTGACGTCATGCTCAGTACATAAACTGGGGAAAGCTGGCCAGGGGGGCCACTGCTCGGGGACTGGCTGGGCATCGGTCGGCGGGTGGTGAGCAATTGTACTGTGCATCACTTGCTTTGTGTATTATTATTATCATCATATTATTATTATTATCATCATTCTATTTCAATTATTAAACTGTTTTTATCTCAACCCACGAGTTTTTCTAACTTGTGCTCTTCCAATTCTCTCCCCCATCCCACCGGGTGGGGGGGAGTGAGCGAGCGGCTGCATGGTGCTCAGTTGCCGACTGAGGTTAAACCACGACAGTCCTTTTTGGCGCCCAACGTGGGGCACGAAGGGTTGAGATAATAACAGATTAACCGGAGTGTGTTAAGGAACTTATATCTGTTAATAGTTGTGGGTCACAATGTTGGTTGCTCTGTTCTCGATATTGATTTGTATAATCTGCATCGTGCTCGTTTTCCTGCTGTACATGTTAAAGATTGGTGTTGGGTTTTGCAGTTTGCTGTGGTCTGCAGTGATTAGTGATATCTCGCTTGTGAGGTTTGTTTTTAGAACATTGACCTTGACGTTACTGTGGTATGTAGGTTTCGCAATGAAGCCGTTACTGTACCAGGGAGACCATTTCGTGGAGACAACTAGCAATTGCAGTGACTTTTCTGAGAGTTTTTTTACGGAGGAAATACAGAATGGCAGCGTCACTACCTTCTTCTATGATGTTTCCTCCTTCATTACAGTAACTTTTCAGTATTTTGAACATCCTTGGGTAGTTAAGATACTTCTATTGGTACTTCTTGGGAATATTGTTTCGGTTTTGTCTAAAGTTGGTAAGCAATTTAAGAATATCATCCAGAGATCTGCCCCAAGGCTGAATAGTTATGAGTGGCAGGGTGTGTGGGACAAGATGGGCAAGTACCTAGGCCAATGGGCACCCCCAGTGTTTTGGAACTTCGCCCCTGAGCAAGTGCGGAATCCTGAAGAGTTAGTAGAATATTTGGACAAAGTATGCTGTCACCCTGGCAACTCCAGAGAGATGCAGATCATTGCAACGTGCTGGGGCCTGGCCCATGCCTACCGAGCCCTGTTCAACACCATTCAGTACCCTCAAAGGGAAGAGAAGGTCTCTGGCTCTGACAGTAAAACGACACGCCCTGTGGTCACTCAGACCCGGGCAACACGCCCTGTGGCTGAACCAAAGAACCAGCCTGTGCCGGTATCAGTTGCCCCTGTACACAAGAAGAAATCTTGGAAGCGGAAGTCAGCTCGTTTACTAAGGGAGGAAGAAGCTTCTTCTAAAAGGGAGCCGGAGGAAGAACTGTACGAATACCCTGGAGAAGGGCCATCACGAGAACGGGAGGAGGAGAGACGGCCGCTGATCAGGGAGGAAGAAGAGGAAGAACTCATAAACGAGGCAGTGACCACCCGATCTCTATCCCTGAGTGAGCTGTGAGATATACGAAATGATTTCAGCCGTCGTCCAGGTGAGCATATTGTCACCTGGCTGCTCCGATGCTGGGATAATGGGGCCAGTAGCCTGGAATTAGAGGGTAGGGAAGCCAAGCAGCTGGGATCCCTTTATAGGGAAGGGGGCATTGACAAAGTAATTGGAAAAGGGACACGAGTCCTCAGCCTTTGCAGGTGACTACTGTCAAGCATGAAGGAAAGCTATCCCTTTAAAGGAAGATGTCATATGTCGCCCAAGCAAGTGGGCCACCATGGAGAAGGGTATCCAGTTTCTGAGAGAATTAGCTGTGCTGGAGGTGATTTATGATGACCTGAACAATGAACAACTATCCAAAGATCCAGACGAAGTCAAGTGCACACGACCCATGTGGCGGAAGTTTATAAGGAGCTCACCATCGTCATACGCCAATTCATTGGCAGTGATAACCTGGAAAGATGGAGAGGAACAAACAGTGGATAAATTGGCTAGTCAACTCCGGCAATACGAGGAAAGTCTTTCTTCCTCCCTCGTCTCGGCTGTGGAAAAACTGTCCCAGAAGGTCCAGCAACTCGAAGAGGATAGGTCCTACTCCCTACCTGTACGGACCAGTATCTCGGCTATTAGGAGTCAGTGTTCTTTTGCTCAAGAGAGAGAATATAAAGGGTACACACCACGGGGCACCCTATGGTTTTACCTGCGTGACCACGGAGAGGACATGAGGAAGTGGGATGGGAAACCTACTGCAGCCCTAGGGGCACGGGTACGTGAACTGCAAGGGAAAACAATCACAGAAAGGGAAAATTTTCCAGGAAAATTGCTGCTCCAGTTTCCAGCGGGCAGTTCCCCAGAGAGAGTAGAAGGGCTGATCTTACTCTTGATCTTAATGAAGAGACTTCTGACTCGTATGTACAAGAAGTGAGAAATGAGTATTGTGATGAGGATTAGAGGGGCCCTGCCTCCAGCCAGGGGGAGGAAAGGGACAACCGGGTTTACTGGACTGTGTGGATTCGGTGGCCTGGCACATCAGACCCACAGGAGTATTAGGCTCTCGTGGACACCGGTGCACAGTGTACCCTAATGCCATCAAGATATATAGGGGCAGAACCCATCTGTATTTCTGGGGTGACGGGGGGATCCCAACAGCTAACTGTATTGGAAGCCGAAGTGAGTCTAACTGGGAATGGGTGGCAGAAGCACCCCATTGTGACTGGCCCAGAGGCTCCGTGCATCCTTGGCATAGGCTACCTCAGGAGAGGGTATTTCAAGGACCCAAAAGGGTACCGGTGGGCTTTTGGTGTGGCTGCCTTGGAGACGGAAGAGATTAAACAGCTGTCCACCTTGCCTGGTCTCTTGGAGGACCCCTCTGTTGTGGGGTTGCTGAAGGTTGAAGACCAACAAGTGCCAATCGCTACCACCACGGTGCACCGGCGGCAATATCGCACCAACCGAGACTCCTTGATTCCCATTCATGAGCTGATTCGTCGACTGGAGAGCCAAGGAGTGATCAGCAAGACTCGTTCACCCTTTAACAGTCCCATATGGCCAGTGCGGAAGTCTGATGGAGAGTGGAGACTAACAGTAGACTATCGTGGCCTAAATGAAGTCACGCCACCGCTGAGTGCTGCTGTGCCAGACATGCTAGAACTTCAATACGAACTGGAATCAAAGGCAGCCAAGTGGTATGCCACAGTTGATATTGCTAATGCGTTTTTCTCAATCCCTTTGGCAGCGGAGTGCAGGCCACAGTTTGCTTTCACTTGGAGGGGCGTTCAGTACACCTGGAACCGACTGCCCCAGGGGTGGAAACACAGCCCTACCATTTGCCATGGACTGATCCAGACTGCACTAGAACAGGGTGGAGCTCCAGAACACCTGCAATACATTGATGACATCATCGTGTGGGGCAACACAGCAGGAGAAGTTTTTGAGAAAGGGAAGGAAATAGTCCAAATCCTGCTGAAGGCCGGTTTTGCCATAAAACAAAGTAAGGTCAAGGGACCCGCACAGGAGATCCAGTTTTTAGGAATAAAATGGCAAGATGGACGTCGTCAGATCCCAATGGATGTGATCAACAAAATAACAGCCATGTCTCCACCAACTAGAAAAAGAAAACACAAGCTTTCTTAGGCGTCGTGGGTTTTTGGAGAATGCACATTCCAAATTACAGTCTGATTGTAAACCTTCTCTATCAAGCGACCCGAAATAAGAACAATTTCAAATGGGGCCCTGATCAACGACAAGCTTTTGAACAAATTAAACGGGAGATAGTTCATGCAGTAGCCCTGGGGCCAGTCCGGGCAGGGCAAGATGTAAAACGTGCTCTATGCCACAGCCGGGGAGAATGGCCCTACCTGGAGCCTTTGGCAGAAAGCACCAGGGGAGACTCGAGGTCGACCCCTAGGGTTTTGGAGTCGGGGATACAGAGGATCCGAGGCCCGCTATACTCCAACTGAAAAAGAGATATTAGCAGCATATGAAGGGGTTCGAGCTGCTTCGGAAGTGACTGGTACTGAAGCACAGCTCCTCCTGGCACCCTGACTGCCGGTGCTGGGCTGGATGTTCAGAGGGAGGGTCCCCTGTACACATCATGCAACTGATGCTACATGGAGTAAGTGGGTCGCACTGATCACACAACGGGCTTGAATAGGAAACCCCAGTCGCCCAGGAATCCTGGAAGTGATCATGGATTGGCCAGAGGGCAAAGATTTTGGAATATCGCCAGAGGAGGAGATGACGCGTGCTGAGGAGGCCCCAATGTATAATGAACTACCAGAAAATGAGAAGCAATATGCCCTGTTCACTGATGGGTCCTGTTGTATTCTAGGAAAGCATCAGAGGTGGAGGGCTGCTGTATGGAGTCCTATGCGACAAGTTGTAGAAACTGCTGAAGGAGAAGGTGAATCGAGCCAATTTGCAGAAGTGAAGGCCATCCAGCTGGCTTTAGACATTGCTGACCAAGAAAAATGGCCAGCGCTCTATCTCTGTACTGACTCCTGGATGGTGGCAAATGCCCTGTGGGGGTGGTTGCAGCAATGGAAGCAGAGCAACTGGCAGCGCTGAGGCAAACCCATCTGGGCTGCCGCATTGTGGCAAGATATTGCTGCCCGGGTGGAGAACCTGGTTGTAAAAGTCTGTCACGTAGATGCTCACGTACCCAAGAGTCAGGCCACTGAAGAACATCAAAATAACCAGCAGGTGGATCAGGCTGCTAAGATTGAAGTGGCTCAGGTGGATCTGGACTGGCAACATAAGGGTGAATTATTTATAGCTCGGTGGGCCCATGACACCTCAGGGTGCCATCAAGGAAGAGATGCAACATACAGATGGGCTCGTGATCGAGGGGTGGACTTGACCATGGACACTATTGCGCAGGTTATCCATGAATGCGAAACATGCGCTGCGATCAAGCAAGCCAAGCGGTTAAAGCCTCTCTGGTATGGAGGACGATGGCTGAAATATAAATATGGGGAGGCCTGGCAGATCAATTATATCACACTCCCACAAACCCGCCAAGGCAAGCGCCACGTGCTTACAATGGTGGAGGCAACCACCGGATGGCTGGAAACATATCCCGTGCCCCATGCCACCGCCCGGAACTCTCTCCTGGGCCTTGAAAAGCAAGTCCTATGGCGACATGGCACCCCAGAAAGAATTGAGTCAGACAACGGGACTCATTTCCGAAACAACCTCATGGACACCTGGGCCAAAGAGCACGGCATTGAGTGGGTATATCACATCCCCTATCATGCACCAGCCTCTGGGAAAATTGAACGATACAATGGACTGTTAAAGACTACACTGAGAGCAATGGGTGGCGGGACGTTCAAACATTGGGATATGCATTTAGCAAAGCCCCCCTGTTTAGTCAACACGAGGGGATCTACCAATCGAGAAGGCCCTGACCAGTCAAAACTTTTACGTACTGTAGATGGGAATAAAGTCCCTGTAGTGCATATAAAAAATATGTTGGGGAAAACAGTCTGGGTTATTCCTGCCTCGGGCAGAGGCAAACCCATCCGTGGGATTGCTTTTGCTCAAGGACCTGGGTGCACTTGGTGGAAAATGCGGAAGGATGGGGAAGTCCGATGTGTGCCTCAAGGGGATTTGATTTTGGGTGAGAATAGCCAATGATCTGAATTATGTGATGTTAAGTACTAATTATAGTTATAGTAGTTATACTAAGAATACACAGATATACTAATAATACTAATAATATTATATGCCATACTAATGTTGTTACAATAAGAATCACCCAGACTAATGAAGAATAACTTCAGTGAAACCAAGCAAAGCACAGTGATGATGGTACGAGAACTGACTTCAACATGAAACAATCCAACACCACATACCATCCCCATTTTTCCTGCCCTGGAAGATTATTATGACAGATGGAGCCCGAAGTCATGGACTAAATGAACTCACCGAACGTTTTAGAGGGATGGCCCACAGACGAAGGGAATGATATCTCTCTCTGTGTTTGTGTGTGTATATGTATATATAGAAAAAATAAGGGGGTAGTGATTAATGAAAATGTACTGGAAAATATGAGACTTGAGCATGACGCAGATGGTATAGAATAAGGGGTGGATATTGTCCTGGTTTCGGCAGGGATAGAGTTAGTTTCCTTCCAAGTAGCTGGTACAGGGCTGTGTTTTGGATTTAGGATGAGAACAAAGTTGATAACACACCGATGTTTTAGTTGTTGCTAGGTAATGCTTACACTAGCCAAGGACTTTTTAGGTTTCCATGCTCTACCGACTGAGAAGGCTGGAGGTGCACAAGAAGCTGGGAGGGGGCACAGCCAAACTGGCCAAAGGGACATTCCATACCATGGGACGTCATGCGCAGTACATAAACTGGGGAAAGCTGGCCGGGGGGGCCGCTGCTCGGGGACTGACTGGGCATCGGTCGGCGGGTGGTGAGCAATTGTACTGTGCATCACTTGCTTTGTGTATTATTATTATTATCATCATATTATTATTATTATCATCATTTTATTTCAATTATTAAACTGTTTTTATCTCAACCCACGAGTTTTTTCCCACTTGTGCTCTTCCAATTCTCTCCCCCATCCCACCGGGTGGGGGGGAGTGAGCGAGCGGCTGCGTGGTGCTTAGTTGCCGACTGAGGTTAAACCACGACAAGGTGACCTGGTTATAAGGAGAAAAATACTGAACAGAAGATGTCTGATGAAATACTGACAGAGAAAATGCCTGACAGCCTGAGAACTGCTAGCCTGGGAACTAGGCCTGGGAACCAGAAGCATCCTTGAAAATTTCAGCTGACATCTTTGAAGTGCAGCTGGGTACCTAGAAAATGGAGACATCTTGAGATACCATCGATAAGCGCAAAACCAAGGAACTGTAATGGCAACTTATCTGAAAAGGTGAAAAATAGTCTGGAAAAAGGGAAAACATCCTGAGAAAGTAAGAATCAGTAACTGTCATTGGCTGTTCTAACTGAAAGAACAGGAAAACAGTCTGGAAAAATAAAAATTGGTCTGAAAGAACAGAAAACATCATCATCTATTGGCTGTCCCAGGTGAAAAATAGAAATTAACAGCATCTATAGGCTGCTCAAAAAAGTATGTCCCATGGCCTCTTATTTCTCTGTGATATAAAAATGACTTAATTTTTTCCCAAAATGGAGCTTGTCTCTCTGAGAACTTCCCGTGCTGCACGTACTTTTCCTTTTCCTACTCCTAAACAGGTCAAACTCCCTTCACGAACTTTCTATGAGATCTCCTAGAGAAGTTATTGGACCATCACCAGGGACGCCTGGCTGACTCCAAATTCCATGATGCAGATTATTTCAGAAGTGAGAGTCTGTCTGTTGTTTTATTGGTCCCCCTTCTGGGCTCACTTCTGGGGTTGGTTTGATTTGTGTCCCACTACTGGGTCAGTTTAGCCCCACTTCTGGGATCTGTTTGATGCGCTTGGTACCGGTAATATTATGAACACATATATATACGCATGTAAGTAATCTATCATAAGTATATTTGCTGTTATATTATTGATAAGTTTGCTGCTAATATTGATTCCTGCTACTGTTGAAATATATATTTGCTGCTTTACTAGTGGTAATTTTGTAGTAACCTGTAATATACACTTGCTGCTACCATTGATTGCTGATAATAATTTGTAATAGCTTCATATATATATATTCACTTTATTAATCATATGTATACTTGCTAGTGGTGATTTGTGGTAATCTGTAATAAGTAGAGGAATTTAGAGAATAAAGCATCCGTGTCCTTGTGTATTACGGAATCCTGCGAACCCATGGTCGCGATCTCTATACACCCACAAGCTGGGTAACCCTTTAGGTCATGACACCTAATTGAAGGGTGATTGATCACTGATCAAAGCATTAACCTTTCAGAATTTACTATTAAAATATCTGTAGACCAATTGATATGACTGGAGTTCACACACACACAAATAGTGCAATAGCACTTATTAGCCCTGCCTATTTTTTCGCCTAGAAATATTTTTCTCCATAGTAATGGGATATATATTTTGTAAAGAAAATACATCACAGACCTAGAAATAGGCAGTAATTTAAACTTCGTTATACATTCAAAGACTTGTTTATATATCTGTTTTCAGACATATATTGTAGTTAGCTGCTTATCTGGTAATTACAGCATTTAGTATGCCAGAAAATTTGAGATTTCAAACAGTGAAATAAAGCAACATGCTTGATAATTAGAAATGAGCTTGCTTCTTACTTCTGGATTAGGACCTGTAGCCTGGTCATGTTACAAAGGGCTATGGTAAAATAACACTGTTGGACTACCACTAATTCAAGCAGAATTTATAACTGATAGGGACTTCTGTGTACTCACAACAGGAAGATTTTCACTTGCCATCTAACCACAGTCTGCTCTTGCAGAAGTTTTGACAAGATACAGCAGTCATTCTGCAATCCTTTGCACAAAAAAGAATAATATTCCACCTAACTCCGTTTGAGAGACACCCAAGAGCATTTGCCCAGCTCTTATTACTATTGCACTCTCCCTTGATACTTCAAAGCAAACAACACACTGGATTTTTCTCAGAAAGCATCAAAACTACTATGGTATGGTATGATGATAAGACAAAACATCATTTTATTGCAGAGGGATATCACATGACCCCATTTATGGTAACTGGACTAGATTCTTGCTTCTTGAACTTATCAAAACATATTAAAATTATTTCTAGGACACTTCTATTTTAAAAGTTGGTGAGGTTTTTATGATGTGTCACTTTCAACCCATCTCCCATGCTGTCTCAGATTTAATATAGCTGGTCTGTTCCTGGGGAAGACTCTTAGCACTTCAAGAGGGTTAGAGTATGACATAATTTCTTTCTGGAAAGAGAGAGGATGGGAGAAGGGGAAGAGTAGGACACTAATTAAAGAGTTGGACAATATAACAATTAAAGTAAAGAGGGTACACCAACTAAAATCAGGAGACGACGTTTAAATAAGTAATGAAATCTTCAAGTAAGAAAAAAATTATGAAGCATTTAAGCTCATTTTTCCTTATTTTTGTCCTGGTTTCGGCAGGGATAGAGTTAATTTCTTTTCTAGTAGCTGGTACAGTGTTTTGGATTTAGGATGAGAACAAAGTTGATAACGCACCGATGTTTTAGTTGTTGCTAGGTAATGCTTACACTAGCCAAGGACTTTTCAGCTTCCCATGTTCTACCGACTGAGAAGGCTGGAGGTGCACAAGAAGCTGGGAGGGGGCACAGCCAAACTGGCCAAAGGGACATTCCATACCATGTGACATCATGCTCAGTACATAAACTGGGGAAAGCTGGCCGGGGGGGCCGCTGCTCGGGGACTGGCTGGGCATCGGTCGGCGGGTGGTGAGCAATTGTACTGTGCATCACTTGCTTTGTGTATTATTATTATTATTATTATCATCATATTATTATTATCATTTTATTTCAATTATTAAACTGTTTTTATCTCAACCCACGAGTTTTTCTAACTTGTGCTCTTCCAATTCTCTCCCCCATCCCACCGGGTGGGGGGGAGTGAGCGAGCGGCTGCGTGGTGCTTAGTTGCCGACTGAAGTTAAACCACGACAGTCCTTTATCTGTGTATTATTAGTATAACTATTATAACTATAATTAGTACTTAACATCACATAATTCAGATCATTGGCTATTCTCACCCAAAATCAAATCCCCTTGAGGTACACATCGGACTTCCCCATCCTCCCGCATTATCCACCAAGTGCACCCAGGTCCTTGAGCAAAAGCAATCCCACGGATGGGTCTGCCTCTGCCTGAGGCAGGAATAACCCAGACTGTCTTCCCCAGCATATTTTTTATGTGCACTACAGGGACTTTATTCCCATCTACAGTACGTAAAAGTTCTGACTGGGCAGGGCCTGCTCGATTGGCAGATCCCCTAGTGTTGACTAACCAGGTGGCCTTTGCTAAATGCGTATCCCAATGTTTGAATGTCCCGCCACCCATTGCTCTCAGTGTAGTCTTTAACAGTCCATTGTATCGTTCAATTTTCCCAGAGGCTGGTGCATGATAGGGGATGTGATACACCCACTCAATGCCGTGCTCTTTGGCCCAGGTGTCTATGAGGTTGTTTCGGAAATGAGTCCCGTTGTCTGACTCAATTCTTTCTGGGGTGCCATGTCGCCATAGGACTTGCTTTTCAAGGCCCAGGAGAGTGTTCCGGGCAGTGGCATGGGGCACGGGATATGTTTCCAGCCATCCGGTGGTTGCCTCCACCATTGTAAGCACGTGGCGCTTGCCTTGGCGGGTTTGTGGGAGTGTGATATAATCGATCTGCCAGGCCTCCCCATATTTATATTTCAACCATCGTCCTCCATACCAGAGAGGCTTTAACCGCTTGGCTTGCTTGATCGCAGCGCATGTTTCGCATTCATGGATAACCTGCGCAATAGTGTCCATGGTCAAGTCCACCCCTCGATCACGAGCCCATCTGTATGTTGCATCTCTTCCTTGATGGCACCCTGAGGTGTCATGGGCCCACCGAGCTATAAATAATTCACCCTTATGTTGCCAGTCCAGATCCACCTGAGCCACTTCAATCTTAGCAGCCTGATCCACCTGCTGGTTATTTTGATGTTCTTCAGGGGCCCGACTCTTGGGTACGTGAGCATCTACGTGACGGACTTTTACAACCAGGTTCTCCACCCGGGCAGCAATATCTTGCCACAATGCGGCAGCCCAGATGGGTTTGCCTCTGCGCTGCCAGTTGCTCCGCTTCCATTGCTGCAACCACCCCCACAGGGCATTTGCCACCATCCATGAGTCAGTATAGAGATAGAGCACTGGCCACTTTTCTCGGTCAGCAATGTCTAAAGCCAGCTGGATGGCCTTTACTTCTGCAAATTGGCTCGATTCACCTTCTCCTTCAGCCGTTTCTACAACTTGTCGCATAGGACTCCATATAGCAGCTTTCCACCTCCGATGCTTTCCCACAAGACGACAGGACCCATCAGTGAACAGGGCATATTGCTTCTCATTTTCTGGTAGTTCATTATACATTGGGGCCTCTTCAGCACGCGTTACCTCCTCCTCTGGCAATATTCCAAAATCTTTGCCCTCTGGCCAATCCATGATCACTTCCAGGATTCCTGGGCGACTGGGGTTTCCTATTCGAGCCCGTTGTGTGATCAGTGCGACCCACTTACTCCATGTAGCATCAGTTGCATGATGTGTACAGGGGACCCTCCCTTACTAAACGAGCCGACTTCCGCTTCCAAAATTTCTTCTTGTGTACAGGGGCGACTGATACCGGCACAGGCTGGTTCTTTGGTTCAGCCACAGGGCCTGTTGCCGGGGTTGGAGTGGTCGCAGTGCATGTCGCCGGGGTTGGAGTGGCCGCAGTGCAAGTGCATGTCACCGGAGTCCGAGTAGCCGCAGGGCCTGTTGCCGGGGTCTGAGTGACTGCAGTGCAAGTGCATGTCACCGGAATCTGAGTGGCCGCAGGGCCTGTTGCCGGGGTTGGAGTGGCAACAGTGCAAGTGCATGTCACCGGAGTCTGAGTGGCCGCAGGGCCTGTTGCCGGGGTCTGAGTGGCCGCAGTGCATGTCGCCGGGGTCTGAGTGGCCTCAGTGCATGTCGCCGGGATTGGAGTGGCCGCAGTGCGTGTCGCTGGGGTCTGAGTGGCCGCAGTGCATGTCGTTTTACTGTCAGAGCCAGAGACCTTCCCTTCCCTTTGAGGGCACTGAATGGTGTTGAACAGGGCTCGGTAGGCATGGGCCAGGCCCCAGCACGTTGCAATGAGCTGCATCTCTCTGGAGTTGCCAGGGTGACAGCATACTTTGTCCAAATATTCTACTAACTTTTCAGGATTCTGCACTTGCTCAGGGGTGAAGTTCCAAAACACTGGGGGTGCCCATTGGCCTAGGTACTTGCCCATCTTGTCCCACACACCCTGCCACTCATAATTATTCAGCCTTGGGGCAGATCTCTGGATGATATTCTTAAATTGCTTACCAACTTTAGACAAAACCGAAACAGTATTCCCAAGAAGTATTAATAGAAGTATCTTAACTGCCCAAGGATGTTCAAAATACTGAAAAATTACTGTAATGAAGGAGGAAACATTATAGAAGAAGGTAGTGACACTGCCATTCTGTATTTCCTCCATAAAAAAACTCTCAGAAAAGTTACTGCAATTGCTAGTTGTCTCCACGAAATGATCTCCGTGGTACAGTAACGGCTTCATTGCGAAGTTTACATACCACACTAAGGTCAAGGTCAATGTTCTAAAAACAAACCTCACAAGCGAGACATCACTATTCACTGCAGACCACAGCAAACTGCAAAACCCAACACCAATCTTTAACATGTACAGCAGGAAAAAGAGCGCGATGCAGATTATACAAATCAATATCGAGAACAGAGAAACCAACATTGTGACCCACAACTACTAACAGATATAAGTTCTTTAATACACTCCGGTTAACCTGTTATTATCTCAAACCCTTCGAGCCCCACGTTGGGCGCCAAAAAGGACTGTCGTGGTTTAACTTCAGTCGGCAACTAAGCACCGCGCAGCCGCTCACTCACTCCCCCCCACCCGGTGGGATGGGGGAGAGAATTGGAAGAGCACAAGTTAGAAAAACTCGTGGGTTGAGATAAAAACAGTTTAATAATTGAAATAAAATGATAATAATAATAATATGATAATAATAATAATAATACACAAAGCAAGTGATGCACAGTACAATTGCTCACCACCCGCCGACCGATGCCCAGCCAGTCCCCGAGCAGCGGCCCCCCCGGCCAGCTTTCCCCAGTTTATGTACTGAGCATGACGTCACATGGTATGGAATGTCCCTTTGGCCAGTTTGGCTGTGCCCCCTCCCAGCTTCTTGTGCACCTCCAGCCTTCTCAGTCGGTAGAACATGGGAAGCTGAAAAGTCCTTGGCTAGTGTAAGCATTACCTAGCAACAACTAAAACATCGGTGCGTTATCAACTTTGTTCTCATCCTAAATCCAAAACACTGTACCAGCTACTAGAAAGGAAATTAACTCTATCCCTGCCGAAACCAGGACAATTTTTAAAATATTTACATTTAAATTCAGGTTTAATTCTATTGCAATAGTAGTACTTTAAAGGCAGCAAGAAATTTTATGGTTAGCAATGCAAAGCTGTCTGACAAAACATACATTTCCCCAGCATAATTAGGCTTCCTTGAAGCTGCACTAGCTTGACATGTAGGCATGTCAAATGCAAGGGGAATATGGAAATCTGAAGTTCTCTAGAGTTTCATTGACATATTTTCCATACAAAGTCATCAAAGAATTTATTATTATTATTGACTTCAGTGATGGCCTCATGCACCACAGAATCATTATTATTTTATATAGGGCTTGTGAAACTGCAGGACATTAGAATTATTTTAATCGAATTTCTATCTTCTCAAATTCTTGAGCTCAATTTTTAAGGCTAATTTCCTAAAGTTCAGACCTTTTGCCATCTGGTTCTCAAACCATGTTCTTTGTTTTGTTTTTTTCTTTCCTCTTAAAGTTGTCTTGTGTGTCTGTCTCCTGACAACTGACACAGCTCTTCCTTTTCTTTCAGTGTCCTCCTCTTGTAATCTAATCAACACAAAATTTGCCTTCTCTTTCTTCAGTCCTTTCTGTAGAAGCCACTGCTTGGCTGTCTATGACCTGCTTTCCTGGATACATTTGTTGGTTTTAGTATTCTTCTACAGAGCCAGGCTTATAACTAATCTTCTAAATTTACAAAGAAATGTTACTGCAGTGAAATTTTGTAAAGGTTTTCATGCTTACACATTAAGGCCTGAATCTGAGTTTTCCTACGCTGACTACACACAGAAAAGTTCCAACTCCATCCAAGAAACTAACTCCTAGGGTACCTGCAATACCAAAAGTGAATAAAAATGCTATCAGTTCCAATTTTTTCAGTATGAACAATGAACTATATCAAATACAAACATAGACTAAGCACTAATATTTCACTCACAAATGTGTATTGGAAAACAAAGTAATTGGTAGTATGCTTGTAACAGTTTCTTGCAAACAATTTTTTTGTTTTTACTGAAAAGGCATTTTGGAATTTACTTAAACTTTCATGGAATTAGGATGGTATTTCAGTACATGAATAAAAATATTTGGATGAAAATAGGAAAGAAGATTCCTTCTGTCTAGGCAGAAACTCTTCTTTGCCAGGATGCACTACTTGATCTGCACACACACTGACTGAGATAGCTGCCCACAACACTCCATGCAACCAATCAATTAAGAATGGAAGATGCTCTATCAGACTAATTCCAGATGGGTGGTTTTGAATTTTAAGGAACTTAATAGCTTTTCTACGTTAGGAAAATTAACCAGCATTTCACCAGTAGTGGGGATAATGGTTTATGTGTAAAAAGGATAAATAAAGCAAGCTTTCCTTTGTACTCCCCACGCTGCAGCTTCCATTGCTGGTAGTGCAGATAGTGTTGCACAGAAGCAGAAAATTGCTTATGATATTTCTCAGTGAGAGAATGAACATATGTGTGAAACCTGTAAGATTTTGCACCTCCTCTACACAAAGGTAAAGTGCAGGAGAAATAAGTTGATCAATATTTATCACAAAGAAATGTGGACTGCTATAACAGTGATTTCTCAGAAAGTGTTTTTTGTATGTGGTAACCTTGACACAATTGAAAGAAAATGCTTTTTTTTTTTTTTTGTGGACAAATAAGATTAAAGAAGTAATATTATCTAAACATTTACTTCAGTAACTGAATTCTCTAAATAATTTTAGGACAAAATTAAGGCGTCACTGACTGAGCTCTACCTTCATTCTTAACTAAATTGTTCAGAAAAGACTTCTTAAAAGACAAAGTGGATACTGTCCTTACGAGAGAGAATTACCTTATAAAGGAGCCCTTTGTGAAAAAAAGTTGCAAGTGAACCAACCCTACCTCACCAACTACTCTCTCAAATTCTTAAAAATAATATGCAATATATCCCAGAAACATTGCAAATTTATAGCCGGATGGCAAAATATAGACCTTGCAGTCTAAACCACTACTACGCTGCTAATGATTCTGACACAAATTGTCACACCAATTGTAGTAGATGGGCTCATAGATTTCTGTATAATAAAGTGTAAAAATATTCATATTTTAAATATAATAGTTGAAGAATAATAAAAGATCAGTTTTGAATTTTCCTCTAAGTAAAATGAAGAATACATAAACAGAGTACATTTTAGAACAAGACACTCAAATCTACTTAGTCATTTGGCATAAGGAGGGGTTATACCTAAAGAAAACTGACATAGCAGTATTTTGTACTGATCCTCTAGTCATCTGTGATTTTCAGTTTTAGTTGTTCAATAATTAATGATTTAATTAATTCCTTGGATTACTTAGAGCTACAATAATTATGAATTAGTATATCATAAGCTACTTCCATAATTAAGAAAATTTTCAGTTCACTGTATTTTGTGGTTATTTTGTATATGTCAAGAAAAATATATATTAACATATACTTAAAAACTGGTAAAATAAAAAAAGGCCATAAAAAATTAATATGATAGACACGTCCTTCACAGAATGAAGGAATACTATGCTTAAAAGAAACACTCCCCAAAAAAACTAACAAAAAGCAGAAGGTGGTGATAGAGACAAAAAGACAAGAAGACATGGTGGAATTATGAACACTCTTCCATAGCATAGCCACAAAAGTGTTTTTTCAGCAACTTACAAAACTGATCATGTTAGTTACTCAAGAAGGAAAACTTATACTAAAGGTGAATTTGGTGAATTATATTTCCCATTGTCCTGGTTTCGGCAGGGATAGAGTTAATTTCCTTTCTAGTAGCTGGTATGGTGTTTTGGATTTAGGATGAGAACAAAGTTGATGACGCACCGATGTTTTAGTTGTTGCTAGGTAATGCTTACACTAGCCAAGGACTTTTCAGCTTCCCATGCTCTACTGACTGAGAAGGCTGGAGGTGCACAAGAAGCTGGGAGGGGGCACAGCCAAACTGGCCAAAGGGACATTCCATACCATGTGACGTCATGCTCAGTACATAAACTGGGGAAAGCTGGCCGGGGGGGCCGCTGCTCGGGGACTGGCTGGGCATCGGTCGGCGGGTGGTGAGCAATTGTACTGTGCATCACTTGCTTTGTGTATTATTATTATTATCATATTATTATTATCATTTTATTTCAATTATTAAACTGTTTTTATCTCAACCCACGAGTTTTTCTAACTTGTGCTCTTCCAATTCTCTCCCCCATCCCACCGGGTGGGGGGGAGTGAGTGAGCGGCTGCGTGGTGCTTAGTTGCCGACTGAAATTAAACCACGACAGTCCTTTTTGGCGCCCAACGTGGGGCACGAAGGGTTTGAGATAATAACAGATTAACCGGAGTGTGTTAAGGAACTTATATCTGTTAGTAGTTGTGGGTCACAATGTTGGTTTCTCTGTTCTCGATTTTAATTTGTATAATCTGCATCGCGCTCTTTTTCCTGCTGTACATGTTAAAGATTGGTGTTGGTTTTTGCAGTTTGCTGTGGTCTGCAGTGAATAGTGATGTCTCGCTTGTGAGGTTTGTTTTTAGAACATTGACCTTGACGTTACTGTGGTATGTAAACTTCGCAATGAAGCCGTTACTGTACCATGGATACCATTTCGTGGAGACAACTAGCAGTTGCAGTAACTTTTCTGAGAGTTTTTTTACGGAGGAAATACAGAATGGCAGTGTCACTGCCTTCTTCTGTGATGTTTCCTCCTTCATTACAGTAACTTTTCAGTATTTTGAACATCCTTGGGCAGTTAAGATACTTCTATTAATACTTCTTGGGAATACTGTTTCGGTTTTGTCTAAAGTTGGTAAGCAATTTAAGAATATCATCCAGAGATCTGCCCCAAGGCTGAATAGTTATGAGTGGCAGGGTGTGTGGGACAAGATGGGCAAGTACCTAGGCCAATGGGCACCCCCAGTGTTTTGGAACTTCACCCCTGAGCAAGTGCAGAATCCTGAAAAGTTAGTAGAATATTTGGACAAAGTATGCTGTCACCCTGGCAACTCCAGAGAGATGCAGCTCATTGCAACGTGCTGGGGCCTGGCCCATGCCTACCGAGCCCTGTTCAACACCATTCAGTGCCCTCAAAGGGAAGAGAAGGTCTCTGGCTCTGACAGTAAAACGACACGCACTGCGGCCACTCAGACCCGGGCAACGCGCCCTGCGGCCACTCCGACCCCAGCGACATGCCCTGCAGCCACTCAGACCCCGGCAACAGGCCCTGCGGCCACTCCAACCCCAGCGACATGCACTGCAGCTACTCAGACGCCGGCAACAGGCCCTGCGGCCACTCAAACCCGGGCAACACGCACTACGGCCACTCCAACCCCGGCGACATGCACTGCGGCCACTGCAACCCCAGCAACAGGCCCTGCGGCCACTCAGACTCCGGTGACATGCACTTGCACTGCGGCAACTCCAACCCCGGCGAAATGCACTGCGGCCACTCCAACTCCGGCAACAGGCCCTGCGGCCACTCAGACTCCGGTGACATGCACTTGCACTGCGGCCACTCCAACCCCAGCAACACGCCCTGTGGCTGAACCAAAGAACCAGCCTGTGCCGGTATCAGTCGCCCCTGTACACAAGAAGAAATTTTGGAAGCGGAAGTCGGCTCGTTTAGTAAGGGAGGAAGAAGCTTCTTCTAAAAGGGAACCGGAGGAAGAAGTATACGAGACAGATGACCCTAGAGAAGGACCATCACGAGAACGGGAGGAGGAAAGCCGGCCGCTGATCGGGGAGGAGGAAGAGGAAGAACTCATAAACGAGGCAGTGACCACCCGATCTCTATCCCTGAGTGAGCTGCGAGATATACGAAAAGATTTCAGCCGCCGTCCAGGTGAGCATATTGTCACCTGGCTGCTCCGATGCTGGGATAATGGGGCCAGTAGCCTGGAATTAGAGGGTAGGGAAGCCAAGCAGCTGGGATCCCTTTCTAGGGAAGGGGGCATTGACAAAGCAATTGGAAAAGGGACACGTATCCTCAGCCTTTGGAGGCGACTCCTGTCAAGCGTGAAGGAAAGGTATCCCTTTAAGGAAGATGTCATATGTCGCCCAAGCAAGTGGGCCACCATGGAGAAGGGTATCCAGTTTCTGAGGGAATTAGCTGTGCTGGAGGTGATTTATGATGACCTGAACAATGAACAACTATCCAAAGATCCAGACGAAGTCAAGTGCACACGACCCATGTGGCGGAAGTTTATAAGGAGCGCACCATCGTCATACGCCAATTCATTGGCAGTGATAACCTGGAAAGATGGAGAGGAACAAACAGTGGATGAATTGGCTAGTCAACTCCGGCAATACGAGGAAAGTCTTTCTTCCTCCCTCGTCTCGGCTCTGGAGAAACTGTCCGAAAAACTGTCCCGGGAGATCCAGCAACTCAGAGAGGATAGGTCCTACTCCTCACCTGTATGGACCAGTATCTCGGCTATTAGAAGTAAGCGTTCTTTTGCTCAAGAGAGTGAATATAAAGGGTACACACCACGGGGCACCCTATGGTTTTACCTGCGTGACCACGGAGAGGACATGAGGAAGTGGGATGGGAAACCTACTGCAGCCCTAGGGGCACGGGTACGCGAATTGCAAGGGAAAACAATCACAGAAAGAGGTTCTTCCAGGAAAATTGCTGCTCCAGTTTCCAGCGGGCAGTTCCCCAGAGAGAGTAGAAGGGCTGATCTTACTCTTGATCTTAATGAAGAAACTTCTGACTCATACGTACAAGAAATGAGAAACGAGTACTGTGATGAGGATTAGAGGGGCCCTGCCTCCAGCCAGGGGGAGGAAAGGGACAACCGGGTTTACTGGACTGTGTGGATTCGGTGGCCTGGCACATCAGACCCACAGAAGTATAAGGCTCTGGTAGACACCGGTGCACAGTGTACCCTAATGCCATCAAGATATATAGGGGCAGAACCCATCTGTATTTCTGGGGTGACGGGGGGATCCCAACAGCTAACTGTATTGGAAGCCGAAGTGAGTCTAACTGGGAATGGGTGGCAGAAGCACCCCATTGTGACTGGCCCAGATACTCCGTGCATCCTTGGCATAGACTACCTCAGGAGAGGGTATTTCAAGGACCCAAAAGGGTACCGGTGGGCTTTTGGTATAGCTGCCTTGGAGATGGAGGAAATTAAACAGCTGTCCACCTTGCCTGGTCTCTCGGAGGACCCTTCTGTTGTGGGGTTGCTGAAGGTCGAAGACGAACAAGTGCCAATCGCTACCACCACAGTGCACCGGCGGCAATATCGCACCAACCGAGAGTCCCTGATTCCCATTCATGAGCTGATTCATCGACCGGAGAGCCAAGGAGTGATCAGCAAGACTCGTTCACCCTTTAACAGTCCCATATGGCCAGTGCGGAAGTCTGATGGAGAGTGGAGACTAACAGTAGACTATCGTGGCCTAAATGAAGTCACGCCACCGCTGAGTGCTGCTGTGCCAGACATGCTAGAACTTCAATACGAACTGGAGTCAAAGGCAGCCAAGTGGTATGCCACAGTTGATATTGCTAATGCGTTTTTCTCAATCCCTTTGGCAGCAGAGTGCAGGCCACAATTTCCTTTCACTTGGAGGGGCGTTCAGTACACCTGGAACCGACTGCCCCAGGGGTGGAAACACAGCCCTACCATTTGCCATGGACTGATCCAGACTGCATTAGAACAGGGTGGAGCTCCAGAACACCTGCAATACATTGATGACATCATCGTGTGGGGCAACACAGCAGGAGAAGTTTTTGAGAAAGGGAAGGAAATAGTCCAAATCCTGCTGAAGGCCGGTTTTGCCATAAAACAAAGTAAGGTCAAGGGACCCGCACAGGAGATCCAGTTTTTAGGAATAAAATGGCAAGATGGACGTCGTCAGATCCCAATGGATGTGATCAACAAAATAACAGCCATGTCTCCACCAACTAGCAAAAAGGAAACACAGGCTTTCTTAGGCGTCGTGGGTTTTTGGAGAATGCACATTCCAAATTACAGTCTGATTGTAAACCCTCTCTATCAAGTGACCCGAAAGAAGAATGATGTCAAATGGGGCCCTGAGCAACGACAAGCTTTTGAACAAATTAAACGGGAGATAGTTCATGCAGTAGCCCTGGGGCCAGTCCGGGCAGGGCAAGATGTAAAAAATGTGCTCTATACCGCAGCCGGGGAGAATGGCCCTACCTGGAGCCTCTGGCAGAAAGCACCAGGGGAGACTCGAGGCCGTCCCCTAGGGGTTTGGAGTCGGGGATACAGAGGATCCGAGGCCCGCTATACTCCAACTGAAAAAGAGATATTGGCAGCATATGAAGGGGTGCCGGTGCTAGGCTGGATGTTCAGAGGGAGGGTCCCCTGTACACATCATGCAACTGATGCTACATGGAGTAAGTGGGTCGCACTGATCACACAACGGGCTCGAATAGGAAACCCCAGTTGCCCAGGAATCCTGGAAGTGATCATGGATTGGCCAGAGGGCAAAGATTTTGGAATATTGCCAGAGGAGGAGGTAACGCGTGCTGAAGAGGCCCCAATGTATAATGAACTACCAGAAAATGAGAAGCAATATGCTCTGTTCACTGATGGGTCCTGTCGTCTTGTGGGAAAGCATCGGAGGTGGAAAGCTGCTGTATGGAGTCCTATGCGACAAGTTGTAGAAACGGCTGAAGGAGAAGGTGAATCGAGCCATTTTGCAGAAGTAAAGGCCATCCAGCTGGCTTTAGACATTGCTGACCGAGAAAAGTGGCCAGTGCTCTATCTCTATACTGACTCATGGATGGTGGCAAATGCCCTGTGGGGGTGTTTGCAGCAATGGAAGCAGAGCAACTGGCAGCGCAGAGGCAAACCCATCTGGGCTGCCGCATTGTGGCAAGATATTGCTGCCCGGGTGGAGAACCTAGTTGTAAAAGTCCGTCACGTAGATGCTCGCGTACCCAAGAGTCGGGCCCCTGAAGAACATCAAAACAACCAGCAGGTGGATCAGGCTGCTAAGATTGAAGTGGCTCAGGTGGATCTGGACTGGCAACATAAGGGTGAATTATTTCTAGCTCGGTTGGCCCATGACACCTCAGGTCACCAAGGAAGAGATAGAATAGAATAGAATAGAATAGAATCATTGAGGTTGGAAAAGACCTCTAAGATCATCGAGTCCAACCGTCAACCCAACACCACCATGCCCACTAAACCATGTCCCTAAGCGCCTCATCTACACGTCCTTTAAATACGTCCAGGGATGGGGACTACACCGCTTCCCTGGGCAGCCTGTTCCAATGTTTCACCACTCTTTCAGTATAGAAATTTTTCCTTACATCCAATCTAAACCTCCCCTGCCGCAACTTGAGGCCATAATACTCCAACATACAGATGCAACATACAGATGGGCTCGTGATCGAGGGGTGGACTTGACCATGGACACTGTTGCGCAGGTTATCCATGAATGTGAAACGTGCCGCAATCAAGCAAGCCAAGCGGTTAAAGCCTCTCTGGTATGGAGGACGATGGTTGAAATATAAATATGGGGAGGCCTGGCAGATCGATTATATCACACTCCCACAAACCCGCCAAGGCAAGCGCCACGTGCTTACAATGGTGGAGGCAACCACCGGATGGCTGGAAACATATCCCGTGCCCCATGCCACTGCCCGGAACACTATCCTGGGCCTTGAAAAGCAAGTCCTATGGCGACATGGCACCCCAGAAAGAATTGAGTCAGACAACGGGACTCATTTCCGAAACAACCTCATAGACACCTGGGCCAAAGAGCACGGCATTGAGTGGGTGTATCACATCCCCTATCATGCACCAGCCTCTGGGAAAATTGAACGATACAATGGACTGTTAAAGACTACACTGAGAGCAATGGGTGGCGGGACGTTCAAACATTGGGATACGCATTTAGCAAAGGCCACCTGGTTAGTCAACACGAGGGGATCTGCCAATCGAGCAGGCCCTGCCCAGTCAGAACTTTTACGTACTGTAGATGGGAATAAAGTCCCTGTAGTGCACATAAAAAATATGCTGGGGAAGACAGTCTGGGTTATTCCTGCCTCAGGCAGAGGCAGACCCATCCGTGGGATTGCTTTTGCTCAAGGACCTGGGTGCACTTGGTGGATAATGCGGGAGGATGGGGAAGTCCGATGTGTACCTCAAGGGGATTTGATTTTGGGTGAGAATAGCCAATGATCTGAATTATGTGATGTTAAGTACTAATTATAGTTATAATAGTTATACTAAGAATACACAGATATACTAATAATACTAATAATATTATATGCCATACTAATGTTGTTACAATAAGAATCACCCAGACTAATGAAGAATAACTTCAGTGAAACCAAGCAAAGCACAGTGATGATGGTACCAGAACTGACTTCAACATGAAACAATCCAACACCACATGCCATCTCCATTTTTCCTGCCCTGGAAGATTATTATGACAGATGGAGCCTGAAGTCATGGACTAAATGAACTCACCGAACATTTTAGAGGGATGGCCCACAGATGAAGGGAATGATATCTGTGTGTGTGTGTGTATATATATATATATATAAAAAAGGGGGTGGTGATTAATGAAAATGTACTGGAAAATATGAGACTTGAGCATGACGCAGATGGTGTAGAATAAGGGGTGGATATTGTCCTGGTTTCGGCAGGGATAGAGTTAATTTCCTTTCTTGTAGCTGGTACAGTGTTTTGGATTTAGGATGAGAACAAAGTTGATAATGCACCGATGTTTTAGTTGTTGCTAGGTAATGCTTACACTAGCCAAGGACTTTTCAGCTTCCCATGCTCTACCGACTGAGAAGGCTGGAGGTGCACAAGAAGCTGGGAGGGGGCACAGCCAAACTGGCCAAAGGGACATTCCATACCATGGGACGTCATGCTCAGTACATAAACTGGGGAAAGCTGGCCGGGGGGGGCCGCTGCTCGGGGACTGGCTGGGCATCGGTCGGCGGGTGGTGAGCAATTGTACTGTGCATCACTTGCTTTGTGTATTATTATTATTATCATATTATTATTATCATTTTATTTCAATTATTAAACTGTTTTTATCTCAACCCACGAGTTTTTCTCACTTGTGCTCTTCCAATTCTCTCCCCCATCCCACCGGGTGGGGGGGAGTGAGCGAGCGGCTGCGTGGTGCTTAGTTGCCGACTGAAATTAAACCACGACACCCATCTTCCACAGAAGGACTGCTAATCACCAGAATATTTGGGAACAGGGTTTTCCCATCCTGTCCAGTTGACACTATTCCTCTTGCACATGCAAACATACACTGGCGCAGAGAATGGAAATCCAGTGATGCTAATGCCCAGTGAATGCCTTCACCAGCTGTCCAGTATTTTTTCTCTTGCCCTTAGTATTTAGTACTTAGTTAGTCATTGATGTAGTCGGACTTATACACAGGGCTTCTTGTACTCAGAAACGAAGTTTGAAATCATTCTTTCCTTGATTTAGAACAAGTTTTGAAAAATGTTCCTTCAACTCTACCCCCGAAATAAAATATTCTGAAGAGTAAATGTGTCGGTTCTTCTGTTGTAAAATTTGATTGACTGAAACAGATAATAAAAGTATGTGCTGGTTTTGGCTGTGTGGTGTTTAGTTGCTGACTGGGGTTAAACCACAACAAAGTATCAGAATGGCTTTCTGAAACTTAGGACATTTATCAAGGAGGATAATAATGGGACACCAGAATTACACTTCTGACTCTAAGGAGCATTAAATTATCTAGACAAACTGGAACAATGTTGACTTCTGTTTCCCATGTCCTGAATGAGCAATCTAACCAGCAGATAGGCAAGAAGGGTGGTCCCAACTCCCATTTTGCAAATCGAGCCTTTGCTTTGTCTTTCTATTGCCAGCAATAGCATATTTCATCTTGGGTCTAATGGAATAATTTTCATGACACAAAGCAATTTTTTTTTCTTTTCTTCTGTTGAGAAAAATGGAAACATTTTAAATAATGTTCAATGCAAACATTTTTAGAACAGTTTCTGGTGAAACTGGTGATGCTTTCATTTTTGAGTTACTTTAATCTCAATGCAATATATAATGCATCACAATGCAATATGCAAAGCAAATACAATTCAGCATGTCTTAAAATATTGACATTTTGACACTGATACAATACAAGATCTCCTTACACTGGTGTGTTTTTAATGAAAAATATTATTGAAGAGCTCTTAGACAAGCAACTGTATGTCTAAATCTTGGAGAAAACTTACTGCTTTTGATAAAGCTTTACTTTGCTCTAATGTGTTTGATTTGATTTTATTTTTCTGTAGAAAAAAATTGTTCATAACTTTCCTATTTCGCTTCTATAAACAGCAGTCTAAAATCATGAAGTTTCTCTCAGTTTTTCTTAAACTATTTATCTCAATAGAAGCTAAATATTTAATGTTCATTCTTCGTTATTATTATACACACTACAACCTTTGCATAGTACTTGAGGATGTGATAAACTGTGTTTAATTTCTATACACAAAAGCCTTTATTTAGAATTAAATATTTAAAAACTTATCAGCTGCCTCAGATGCTCTAAATAAAATTCCTTTGAGATAAGGCTAGAGCCTTGCAGTTAAACACTAGCAATTCCTTATCTTCAGTTAGGTATGGTCTTTTCCATTTGTTTCTAAGTGCATGCCATTTAAATCTTTAATATATAAATAAATGCCCATGATAGTAGTTCCCATTTTGAACTCTAAGGCATTGATTTTTCCTGGGTATATTGTCATAGCATTATTAAATGTGTTCATAAATAATCCCAACGTTGCTAAATAATTGATCTATACTAAATATTAGTTAATATAGATTGACTTATTTGTCAGTTCTTTGGAGTCTCTGATAATCTCTATCTTTAATAATTTATAGCTCAAACACTGTTCATAGTGTGATGATCTCAAAATACTAGAAGGAATGCAAACTCTGCTAAAGAACTAAACTATTATTTTCTGTTCTCCTCTTTCCTTGACCAACTTCTAGCTTTTCCGTTGTCAGTTTCTTCCAGTTTCCTCTTTGAAATACCTTGAGGGTTTATGGATTCACATTCATATACACAAGCATCTGGGGTGATTATTTTAAACTGGATGAACACCGCTTACTATGTACATGTTATAAAAGGCTACATTCCTAAAAGGGGTTCCTAGTCTTTTACAATTTTTCAGCCTCCACACACTCCTCATTTTCTGTCTCATGTCACCTCTCAGATGGCACAGTAAGGAAAAGCCACAAAATCTTTGTTTGTTTATATTAGTTGGGCCAACTAATTAGCATCCTCAGGACTTAAACTAACAATTAGATTTGACATCTCATCAAAACACTGGAGGTAGATTCTTTACCCTAATGCATATTAGAGTTGTCACATTCATCTGGAATTCTAAATGACTCAGGAATACAGGAGAAATTCAACAAGCCATTTTCAACATAATGTTTAAAAGAAATAGAGAAACATTACCAAGAGCAGAAAACATTATTCAAGAGCAGAAACCAAAGTGATACATGAACAGTGTATATTTTAATGTAAAAAATCCTGTGAGCCAAAAAAAAAAGGCAAAAGCAGAACTCTCTAAGAAAATGGTATAAAAGGTTTGTAAAAGATTCCCCAACATTTTCTTCTTTACATTTAAAGGCTCCATATCACTAGCAGCTTAAGGCTGATAAAAAAAAATTTGTAAAATATGGAAATTAGATGATTCTCAAGAAAAATACACTTGAGAGTAGTTAACAGATGTGTGCCTTGTATTGCACACAATGATTTCTCACCTTAAATAAGCAATACTGGCGTGATTTTTAGGAAGAACATTCAACACAGCTGTCAGGGGAGAAGACTGGGGATGTCTCTGCTCTCCTGATACATGGCTGCTCTCTAGAGCACAGAATCATAGAATGGTTTGGGTTGGAAGGGGCCTTTAAAGGTCATCTAGTCCAACCCCCCTGCCATGGGCAGGGACATCTTTCACTAGATCAGGTTGCTCAGAGCCCCGTCCAACCTAACTTTGAACATTTCCTATAATAGGGCATCCACAACTTCTCTGGGAAACCTGTTCCAGTGTCTCACCACCCTCATCATAAAGAATTTCTTCCTTATATCTAGTCTGAATCTGCCCTCTTTCAATTTAAAAACGTTTCCCCTTGTCCTGTCACTACAGGCCCTGGTAAAATGACTTTCTCCGTCTTTCTTATAAACCCCCTTTATATATTGAAAGGCCGCAATAAGGTCTCGCCAGAGCCTTTTCTTCTCCAGGCTGAACAACCCCAACTCTCTCAGCCTTTCTTCAGAGGAGAGGTGTTCCAGCCCTATGATCATTTTTGTGGCCCTCCTCTGGACCCGCTCTAACAGGTCCATGTCTTTCTTGTACTGGGGACCCTAGAGCTGGGTGCAGTACTCCAGGTGGGGTCTCATGGTGGAGTGGAGGGGGAGAATCATCTCCCTCGACCTGCTGGTCACCCTTCTTTTGATGCAGCCCAGGATACGGTTGGCCTTCTGGGCTGCAAGCGCGCATTGCCGGCTCATGTCCAGTTTTTCATCCACCAGTATATCCCCCAAGTCCTTCTCCACAGGGCTGCTCTCAATCCCTTCATCCCCCAGCCCGTACTGATATTGGGGATTGCCCCGACCCAGGTGCAGGACCTTGCACTTGGCCTTGTTGAACTTCATGATTTTCGCATGGGCCTACTTCTCGAGCTTGTCCAGATCCCTCTGGATGGCATCCCTTCCCTCTAGCGAAACAACTGCACCACTCAGCTTGGTGTCATCTGCAAATTTGCTGAGGGTGCACACAATCCCACTATCTATGTCATTGATGAAGATATTAAATAGTACTAGTCCCAGTAAGGACCCTTGAGGGACACCACTTGTTACTCGTTTCCACTTGGACATTGAGCCACTGACTGAAACTCTTTGGATGCAGCCATCCAGCCAATTCCTTATCCATCTAACAGTCCATCCATCAAACCCATATCTCTCCAATTTAGAGGGAAGAATGTTGTGGGGGACCATGTCAAAGGCCTTACAGAAGTCCAGGTATATGACATCCATAGCTCTTCCCTTGTCCACTGATGCAGTCCCTCCATCGTAGAAGGCCACTAGATTAGTCAGGCTGGATCTGTCCTTGGTGAAGTCATGTTGGCTGTCTCTAATCACCTCCCTGTCTCCCATACGTTTCAACATGTCTTCCAGGAGGATCTGTTCCATGAACTTCTCAGGCACAGAGTGAGGCTGACTGGCTGGTAGTTCCCAGGGTCCTCCTTTTAACCCTTTTTAAAAATGGGTGCAATGTTTCCCTTTTTCCAGTCATCGGGGACTTCACCTGACTACCATGACTTTTCAAATATGATGGAGAGTGGCTTGGCAACTACATCTGCCAGTTCCCTCAGGACCCTGGGGTGTATCTCGTTGGGTCCCATGGACTTGTGTATCTTCAGGTTACTCAGGTGGTCTCAAACCTGATCTTCTCCTACGATGGGAATGGCTTCTTTCCCTCAGTCCCTGTGTTGAGTTTCAGGGGCTTGAAAGATGTGGGAAGAGAGACTGCCAGTGAAAACTGAGGCAAAAAACATTGTTGAATACCTCAGCCTTCTCCATGTCAGTTGTCACCAGCTCTCCTGTCTTATGTATTGGCAGGGGTATATTTTCTTTAATCTTCCTTTTCTGTCCAAAATACCTGTAAAAGGCCTTCTTATTATTCTTCACATCCCCTGCCAAATTCAGTTGCAGCTGTGCCTTAGCTTTCCTAATCTCATCCCTATGCATCCGGGCAGCGTCTCTATGTTCTTCCCAGGATACATGTCCCTGGTTCCACTACCTGTGCATTTCCCTCTTGTGTTTTAGTTTGACCAGGAGGTCCTTACTCAGCTATGCTGGTCTCCTGCTTTCCTTGCCTGATTTCTTACATGTGGGAATCGAGAGCTCTTGCGCTCTAAGAATAATGTCCTTGAAGAGCTGCCAGCTCTGTTCAGCTCCTTTGTCCCAGAGGACAGCTTCCCAGAGGGTCCCACCCACTAATTCCTTAAACAACTGAAAGTTTGCTCTCCTAAAATTCAGCATCCTGACTTTACTCTTCACCTGGCCAATATCCCTAAAGATTGTGAATTCCACCAGGGCATGATCGCTGCAGCCCAGGCTGCCACCAATGTTGACCTCTCTAATTAGTTCATCTGTGTTGGTGAGCAACAAGTCCAGTAACCCTTCTCCTGTGGTCGGGCTTTCTATCACCAGGATTAAGAAATTATCCTCGACACACTCCTGGACTGCTTACACCTTGCTGTGCTGCTTTTCCAGCAGATGTCAGGGTGATTGATGTCCCCCAGCAGGATAAGGGCCTGCAAGCATGATTCTTCCTGTAGTTGAAGTAAGAATGCTTCGTCCACAGGCTCCCCTTGGTCAGGGGGCCTGTAGTAAACACCAACCACGAGGTTTCCTTTGTTGGCTTGGCCCCTAATTTTTACCCATAAGCTCTCAACCTGTTCATTGCTGTTTTTCAAAGACAGCTCTATTCAGTCAGCCCATTCTTTTACATAGAGGGGACCCCCTCGCTCCTTCTTCCTTGCCTGTCCCTTCTGAACAGTTTATAGCCATCGATAGCAGTGCTCCAGTCGTGTGATTCGTCCCATCATGCTTCAGTGATAGCAATTAGATGATAGCTTTCTAGCTGCACAGTGGCTTCCAGCTCCTCCTCTTTGTTGCCCATGCTGCGTGCATTGGTATAGAGACACTTCAGTTGGGCTACCTACCTTGTCACCTTTTTGGAGGAACATGCCCTAATTCCTTTGAGGCTTTTCACAGGTGTTTCCCTGTTGGTTCCTAATGCCTCAGCAGCCCCTGGCTCTTCTCTGTTGCTCAAAACTCCATCCACTTCCCAATGCTAAATCTAGTTTAAAGCCCTCCTTATAAGTCTGGCCAGGTTGTTGGTGAAGACCCTCTTGCTCCACTTGGTCAGGTGAATCCCATGAGCTCCCAACAGACCCGGCTTCTCAAAGGTAGAGCCATGATCATAGAAGCCAAAACCTTGAGTATGGCACCAGCCACACAGCCAGGCATTCACCTGTTCAATCCTTCTCCTCCTTCCTAAACCCCTTCCTCTGACTGGGAGGATAGAGGAGACCACCACCTGTGCTCCTGATCCTTTTAACATTGCTCCAAGGGACATATAGTCTCTTTTGATGGTTCTAAGTTGCCTCGTTGCAGTATCATTGGACCCTACGTGGAATAGTAGGAGCAGATGATAATCTGTAGGGTTCACCGGGCTCGGCAGCCTCTCAGTGACAGGCAGCAAACTTCTCTAGAGAAATTGTCTGGACGGCAAATGGGTGCTTCAGTGCCTCTCAGTAAGGAATCTCCAATTACTAATACCTTACGTGCTTTTCTGGTAGCACTGGTTCTAATGCGGGTGGGTGGTTGGATCAACTTTGCATGGTCAGTTTTTCCTGGATCCTGTTCGTTACTTATGTGATCTTCATTCTCCAACCCCAGAGCGTCGTCTCTGTTACGCAGGGGAAATTTAGGGGAAGGGGGAAGGTTATTCCTTCTGCCCCGAGCACAGACAAGCGTCCGGACTCCTTCATCTCGTGAGTTTCTTGTGTCAGTCAGCTCGAGGTTGAATTCAGGCTTACCTTCCCCTTGCACAGCCTTAAGAGACAGTGTCGCTCAGCCTGGGACAGCGCACAATACCATGTATCAATCTCCCGCTCACATTCCTGGATACTGCGCTGCCTGTTGAGCTCCTCTTGTAACATAGCTACTTGTTTGAGGAGTTCTAGTTGGGCACACTTGCAGCTATGGCATCCATCACTGCCTTCAGGTGCTAGGGGGACTTCCAGGTGCTGGAGCTCCATGGAACTTAAGGTCTGGACAGCTATTCCCAAGGAAGTCCTGCCCCTGGGGAGGAACAACCCATGCACCAGTATATGCTAGTAGCCGACTGGCTGGAAAGCCGCTCTGCAGAGAAGGACCTGGGGGTCCTGGTGGACACCAAGTTGAAGTCAGTGGGTTCTTTTTCAGACATGTGGTCACTTATCACTGCCCATTAAAACAATGTTGTTCTTTTCCCTTTCCTTTCCTTTCCTTTCCTTTCCTTTCCTTTCCTTTCCTTTCCTTTCCTTTCCTTTCCTTTCCTTTCCTTTCCTTTCCTTTCCTTTCCTTTCCTTTCCTTTCCTTTCCTTTCCTTTCCTTTCCTTTCCTTTCCTTTCCTTTCCTTTCCTTTCCTTTCCTTTCCTTTCCTTTCCTTTCCTTTCCTTTCCTTTCCTTTCCTTTCCTTTCCTTTCCTTTCCTTTTTTCTTTCCCCAACTTTCCAAAGGACATAACACACCACCCCCACCCCCGCACTGAATAGATCCATGGGCCATCTTGACCCACTTTATCCTAAAAAGCAATCAGTACCACATATAACTAAAGAAGTGCAAAATTCACACATGGATGATGCTGGAATATAACAGCAGTGTATGGAATATACTCTTTAGTATGTTCAGTCATTGTTCTTTCTTAGTTGTATCCCCTACATGATTAGTCCTTACATACAACAGGTAAACAAATATGTAATCCTTGCTTTTTAATTAGTACAAGAGGGTTATGTAAGACCACTTTGTAAAATGGTAGTGCTATGTTATTATAAGATCTTGAAGAGTTCCCACCCCACTATTCAAAGTATTAATCAAAATAAAGATCATAGGGCTACAAAAGACTTAAAGCCCATGCCTGTCAAAGTGCATTGATATGCCCAGGAATTTTGCCAGGCTCCGAGGATAACTGTCATGGGAAAAGTCCCTGGGGCAGGGTGGCTGCATGGGAATGGCCTGCAGGGGATGGCCCCTAGGATGAGCCACCTCCTGAATTCTGCCTCATAGAGCTGTTTCAGAGCATCTTGGCAGACATGGGCCAAAAGCATGCCAGGTACTCTTCTAATGGGAAAACAGTATAGATGATGAAGTTCCAGGGCCTGGGAATATTTGTGAGCAGTTTTATTTACTAGTATAGATGCAGACAGGTGAAAGAAACATGGTACTGTGCTGAGATCCCAGTTGAGTAGCAGGAACTGCTAATTACAGTGGAGGCAAGCTCCCTGGGTCCTTCTGGAAAACAATGCAGCATTAACAGGATTACATTTTCTGTCTGTGCTTACATAGCATCTCATCTTCTTGTTTTCATTATATCTGAGCTTTTTTCCCCCTTGCTATCTTCCTTTTGAGTAACTGGAGAAAGGAGGCATCTCAAATACTTTGATTCTTTTCTATGAAGATCAGAACACTTAAAATATTCCCCTATCGCTGCTTCTAGGAACACTCCACTGATGCTTAGAACTTTGAAGACTGAAATTTCTTTCAGAGAAGCCAGTCTACTACTTGAAACATTTTTGTAGCAGTTGTGAGCCACCTAGGAATATGCAGGGGATCTAGAAAATTGCTAGAGGCCACCACTGCAGCCCACCATGCTACCAAAACCTTGCCACATAAACCCAATACACATGCGCAAAATAAATACTTTTACTGTTTTTACAAAAAATGCTTAATCAAAGATTTTGTTTTTGCTTCATTGCTTAATTCTTTATTAATCTTTGTTCCAATTTTCATAGAAGAGAGAAAGACTAGGTTACTAGATTTTCTCTAAGCTGTCTTAAAAAAGCCTTTGAATATGTTTGTATTGGGTATAGGTGGCAAGGTTTTGGTAGCAGGGTGGGCTCCAGGAGTGACCTCTGTAAGAAGAGGCCAGGGGCTGCCCTGTGCTGGACACAGCTGGTTCCAGACACCTCCGAAATGGACCCACTGCTGGCCAAAGCTGAGCCAATCAGCAAAGGTGGTGGTGCCTCTGTGAAAGCACATTTAAAAAAGGGCAAAATGCTGCACAGTAGTGTGTGAGGAGTGAGAAAAAAAGTGTGAGAAACAATCCTGCAGGCACCGAGGTCAGTGAAGAAGGAGAGGGAGGAGGTGCTCCAGGCACCAGAGCAGATAATCCCCTGTAGCCCGTGGAAGAGACCATGGTGGAACAGGTATTTCCCTGCAGTGCATGGAGAAGACCATCGTGAAGTAGGATGTCCCCCTTGCAGCCTGTGGAGAGGACCAAGCCAGAGCAGACATTTTGCTGCAGCCCATGGAGGACTCCATGCTGGAGCAGGTTTATCCTGAAGGACTGCGGCCCGTGGGAAGGACCCATGCTGGAGAAGGGGAAAACTGTGAGGATGAAGGAGTGGCAGAGAGGAACTGTTATGAAATGACCACAACACCCCCATTCCCCATACCCCCTTTGCCTCTCTGGGGGGCAGGGAGGAGGAAGAGGAGTCAGGAATGAAGGAATGAAGTTGAGCCTGGGAAGAAGGTAGGGGTGGGTAGATGTTGTTTTTAGTTTTGTCTTTGTTTTTCACCATCCAACTCTATTTTTAATTGTCAATAAATTCAATTAATTTTCCCCAAATCAAGTCTGGTTTTCCTGTGATGGTAATTGCTAAGTGATCTCCCTGTCTTTATCTCACCCAATGAGCTTTTTCATCTTATTTTCTCCCCACATCCTGCTGCGGAGGAGGAGTGAGAGAGCAGCTTGGTGGTTCTCTGGCAGCCAGCCAAGGTCATAGAATCATAGAATAGTTTGGGTTGGAAGGGACCTCTAAAGGTCATCTAGTCCAACCCCCCTGCAATGGGCAGGGACATCTTCAACTAGATCAGGTTGCTCAGAGCCCCGTCCAACCTGACCTTGAATGTTTCCAGGGATGGGGCATCCACCACCTCTCTGGGCAATCTGTTCCAGTGTTTCACCACCCTCAGCGTAAAAAATTTCTTCCTTATATCTAGTCTAAATCTACCCCCCTTTAGTTTAAAGCCATTCCCCCTTGTCCTGTCGCAACAGGCCCTGCTAAAAAGTTTGCCGCCATCTTTTTCATAAGCCCCCTTTAAGTACTGACAGGCTGCAATAAGGTCTCCCCGAAGCCTTCTCTTCTCTAGGCTGAACAACCCCAACTCCCTCAGCCTTTCCTCATAGGAGAGGTGTTCCATCCCCCTGATCATTTTCGTGGCCCTCCTCTGGACCCGCTCCAACAGGTCCGTGTCTTTCTTATGCTGAGGGCTCCAGAGCTGGATGCAGTACTCCAGGTGGGGTCTCACCAGAGCAGAGTAGAGGGGCAGAATCACCTCCCTCGACCTGCTGGCCACGCTTCTTTTGATGCAGCCCAGGATACGGTTGGCCTTCTGGGCTGCGAGCGCACATTGCTGGCTCATGTCCAGCTTTTCATCCACCAGTACCCCCAAGTCCTTCTCGGCAGGGCTGCTCTCAATCCCTTCATCCCCCAGCCTGTATTGATACCAGGTGCAGGACCTTGCACTTGGCCTTGTTAAACCTCATGAGGTTCACATGGGCCCACTTCTCGAGCTTGTCCAGGTCCCTCTGGATGGCATCCCGTCCCTCTGGCGTGTTGACTGCACCACTCAGCTTGGTGTCATCTGCAAACTTGCTGAGGGTGCACGCGATCCCACTGTCTACGTCATTGATGAAGATATTAAACAGTACCAGTCCCAAAACGGACCCCTGTGGGACGCCACTCGTCACTGATCTCCATCTGGACATTGACCCGTTGACCACTACCCTCTGGATGCGACCATCTAACCAATTCCTCACCCACCGGACAGTCCACCCATCAAATCCATACCTCTCCAGTTTAGAGAGAAGGATGTTGTGGGGGACCGTGTCAAAGGCCTTACAGAGGTCCAGATAGATGACATCTGTAGCCTTTCCCGAGTCCACTGATGTAGTCACTCCATCATAGAAGGCCACTAGGTTGGTCAGGCAGGACTTGCCCTTGGTGAAGCCATGCTGGCTGTCTCAAATCCCCTCCCTGTCCTCCATGTGCCTTAGCATAGCTTCCAGGAGGATCTGTTCCATGATCTTCCCAGGCACAGAGGTGAGACTGACTGGCCTGTAGTTCCCCGGGTCTTTCTTTTTTCCCTTTTTAAAAATGGGGCTTATGTTTCCCCTTTTCCAGTCAGCGGGAACTTCACCGGACTGCCATGACTTCTCAAATACGATGGATAGTGGCTTAGCAACTTCATCCGCCAGTTCCTTCAGGATCCGCGGATGGATCTCATCGGGTCCCATGGACTTGTGCACCTTCAGGTGCCTTAGATGGTCTCGAACCTGATGTTCCCCCACAGTGGGCGGCTCTTCATTCTCCCAGTCCCCGCCTTTGCCTTCTGCGGCTTGGGCAGTGAGGCTCGAGCACTTGCCGGTGAAGACCGAGGCAAAAAAGTCATTGAGTACCTCCGCCTTCTCCGTGTCCTGGGTAACCAGGTCTCCTGTTTCGTTCCGGAGAGGGCCCGCATTTTCCCTCGTCTTCCTTTTATCCCCAACGTACCTATAGAATCTTTTCTTGTTGCCCTTGACGTCCCTGGCCAGATTTAATTCTGTCAGGGCTTTAGCTTTCCTAACCTGATCCCTGGCTGCTCAGACAATTTCTCTGTGTTCCTGCCAGGCTACTTGTCCTTGCTTCCACCCTCTGTAGGCAGGGGTCGGATTTCCCCCGAGTCCACGGAGCTGTGATGTGGCTTCTTTATTATTAATATTATTATGTTGTTATTATTATTACTAATGTAATTATTACAGTAACCTCATCTCCAATATCCACCAGAGCTAACACATGTAAAATCCCCCCAGACCACCACTTTATAGTTAAAGGAACATAGGGGCATCGGTCCCCCTCACGGTAAGAGGCTACAGTGGTAGCAATTTTGGGGGACCTGCCAAACTTTCATTTCTGCTGTTTTGGCATTTTCCAGGTAGTGCCTTGCCTTGAGGTGGCAGGTGGGGGTGGAGGGCGGGCGTGGAGTTGGTGGTGGGGCCAGGGGCGGTCAGCTTTTTTGCGTAGGCACTAACCTTTGCCATCAGCAAAACATTTCTGATGTTGTAATCCCATTTATTTCTGATCGTGGGACACCGGCTTGTACAAGATCATTCCACATTTGTTTTTTCACCACCCGTGATGTAACTCCTTTCAGTTTTGCCGGCTTTCCTTTATTCATCACCCCAATAGATGGTCCTGAAGTTACAGCCCCAATTTCCCTCAAGGTATTTGCTAGGGCGCCTACATTACCAGTAGCATTTGTGACTGCTGGTATAATCAAGGGTTTTAGTGAGGCAGGCGCTCCTCTCAAAAGCTGCATTTTGATACTTCTTGTTACTGCTACCCTGTCCAGATTGAATCCCGTAATCAACGCATGAGCCATTGCTGTTATCAAAATATTCCCAGGCACAGCAGAGTAAGATGATAAGCAGTACAGCAGTACAGCAAGCAGCGAAAGCAAAAAGCAGCCACTAACAGGCACTAGACTCTAATATACAGTAAGGCAAGCAAGCCCCATGGCAAGCACAGAAGCCTGCTGTTTAATAGCTAAACAGCAATAACAGCTATAAATTCAGTCTAGCACATTCCAATCAAATCTGTCGTTATCTTGAACCCTTCATGCCCCACGTTGGGCACCAAAAAGGACTGTCGTGGTTGCCCTGGCCAGCAACTAAGCACCACACAGCTGCTCGCTCACTTCCCCACCCCGTTCATTAGCAATATGCGCTATCAACCATTCTACAGTATCTTGCAGCCCATGGCACTACTCTGCTTGAGTAGTAATTACTTCTTGTGTGATTGCCTTTGCATCTTGTAAAGTCCCGACTTCCTTTTCCAATACTCTCATTTTACTCCGTAATGCAACAACTTCACGGTCAAGAGCTCTAAGACCGGTAACTAATAACCATCTCGATCTCCCTGCTAACTTGCGAGAAGAATCTGATGCTGCTTTCCATGGCAATCCATGCATAGCCGTTTCAATTGTCTGGGGGGTAACCACCACCCCGTCATCTATTTCAGGCCATGCTTCCAGCGGAGCCCATGTAGCCAGGAGAGTGGCCACAGCAGTCCAGTGCTCAGTACTGGGCCATCCCAAAATATGGGGAGTCACCGTCATGGCCTCCCCAGTCCCCGACTTTTTTGCCAGCCATAGCATGGCTGTTCCTGGATTCTGCCAACTATGGCAAATGTGTGAGCCGGCACAGGCAGGATGCAGGAACAACCACAAAACCACAGATGAAATGCAAAGAGCAAATTTATTTTTGTTACCTTGCCACCCGGGGGATCCCCGAAGCAGCACCCAGGCAGAGGCACACAAGCGGGGACGCAGGCACCACAGAGCTCGGTCCTTGCTAGAGGATCACCAAACCTGCTGTTTTTGCCTGTATATCAGGGATTCGCGCAGGCATAGTTTACCACTGTGCTTTGATCTTTCCCACAGCAGGGCAGGAATCTCAAGCATGTTCGATAGGGTGCCTCTGAGTCTATCACAGGCCTATGTTATCTAAACACAGATGTTCTACTTGTCAAACACACAAGACTAAACAACGATTAGTATGATATATATGTTTTTCTACACCCCAGCTGCAAGTCATTTGAACGTGTTTACAATCCTCCTCGCCAATCTTCCGTTATTTTCCCACACTATTATTGATTGCTGCCATACTATTGATTGATGATAATAATTTGTAAGAGCTTAATATCCTGGGCTGCATAAAAAGAAGCGTGGCCAGCAGGTCGAGGGAGGTGATTCTCCCCCTCTACTCCACTCTCATGAGACCTGCGTCCAGCTCTGGGGCTCCCAGTACAAGAAAGACATGGACCTGTTAGAGCGGGTCCAGAGGAGGGCCAAGAAGATGATCAGGGGGATGGAACACCTCTCCTATGAAGAAAGGCTGAGAGAGTTGGGGTAGTTTAGCCTGGAGAAGAAAAGGCTTCAGGGAGACCTTATTGCGGTCTTTCAATATATAAAGAGGGTTTATAAGAAAGATGGGGAAAGACTTTTTACCAGGGCCTGTAGTGACAGGACAAGAGGCAATGGTTTTAAACTGAAAGAGGGTAGGTTTAGATTGGAAATAAGGAAGAAATTTTTTACGATGACGGTGGCGAGCCAGTGGCACATGTTGCCCAGACAAGTTGTGGATGCCCCATCCCTGAAAGTGTTCAAGGACAGGTTGGAGGGGGCTTTGAGCAACCTGATCTAGTGAAAGATGTTCCTGCCCTCAGCAGTGGGGTTGGACTTGATGATTGTTGTGGTTTAACCTCAGTCGGCAACTGAGTACCACACAGCCGCTTGCTCACTCCTCCCCCCACCCCCGGTGGGATGGGGGAGAGAATTGGAAGGGTAAAAGTGAGAAAACTCGTGGGTTGAGATAAAGACAGTTTAATAGGTAAAGCAAAAGCTGCGCACGCAAGCAAAGCAAAACAAGGAATTCATTCACTACTTCCCATCGGCAGGCAGGTGTTCAGCCATCTCCAGGAAAGCAGGGCTCCATCACGCGTAATGGTTGCTTGGGAAGACAAACTCCGAACGTCCCCCCCTTCCTTCTTCTTCCCCCAGCTTTATATGCTGAGCATGACGTCACATGGTATGGAATATCCCTTTGGCCAGTTTGGGTCAGCTGTCCTGGCTGTGCCCCCTCCCAGCTTCTTGTGCACCTCCAGCCTTCTCAGTCGGTAGAGCATGGGAAGCTGAAAAGTCCTTGACTAGTGTAAGCACTACCTAGCAACAACTAAAACATCGGTGCGTTATCAACTTTGTTCTCATCCTAAATCCAAAAAACACAGCACTGTACCAGCTACTAGGAAGGAAATTAACTCTATCCCTGCCAAAACCAGGACAATGATCTTTAAAGGTCCTTTCCAACCCAAACCCTTTTATGTTTCTATGATTCTATGATTCTATAAAAATATATATTCACTTTATTAATCATAGGTATACTTGTTAGTGGTGATTTTTGTGTTAGTATATTTGCTAGTGGTGATTTGTATTGTATTTGTGGTAATCTGTAATAAAGTAGAGAAATTTAGAGGATGAAAGCCTCCATGACCTTGTATATTACAGAATCCTATGAACCCACAGTCACAATCTCTATACACCCACAGGCCAGGTAAACCTTTAGGTCATGACGCTTACTCATATAAGTTAATATGTGCTTCCCTGCACAAATGCATTAGGATACATCCAATGACAGAATAATTACATGCTACCTCAGACACTTACAGGACTGATTCTCCACAATGCAACAGCATTTTGGAAAGGAAAAAAGGTCTTTAGAGGTGTGCAGTACTAATTTATGCTTATTTTTATGCCGCTGGCACAGGATTGACTTGTAGGTGGGCCCTCCGCGGTGCAAGCGGTGGCAATAAGTGGACCGATGCTCCTTTATTCCGCTTGCAATCTGCGAAAGAGATAAATAGACTGGTGGAACCATGCTCTGCCCTCCCTGAGACAGAAACAGAAACATCCAGCAGAAAAAACACAAGATCAATAGGATCCTGTATCCTCCCCCTGCCAGGCTGAAGGCAGTAGCTTAAAGGAAAGGAGTGAATGGAGGCAAGTCTATGCTCGGGGTGGCAGGCAAACCCCTTCCTTGCCCACCTCACCTTCCCAGGTGCCTCTGTACAACAGGTATGAGGCTCTGGATGTGGAAGGCCAGTCAATGGATCATGTGGATGATGGTCCATCTCCACCAGAGGTGTCGCCAAGGTCAGAAAGGCCTACCCCCCGTATCATGACCACCTCCACAAGGAAGAAAAGATGGGTTATAGTTGTAGGTGACTCCCTTCTGAGGGGAACAGAGGGTCCAATATGCCGGACAGACACTCCTCTGAGGGAATTCTGCTGCCTCCCTGGGGCCTGGGTTAAGGACATCACTAGGAAACTTCCAAGCCTGGTCCGGCCCTCGGACTATTACCCATTATTGCTCTTCCATGTGGGTGGCGATGAAGCCGCAATGCATAGTCCAAGGGCAATCAAAAGAGACTCCAGGGCCTTGGGACGGTTGGTAAGGGAATCTGGAGCACAGGTAATTTTTTCCTCTCTCCTTCCAGTCGCGGGCAGCGACATTGGAAGAAACAGATGGACCCAGTCTATTAATACGTGGCTCCGTGGCTGGTGTCACTGCCAGAATTTTGAGGGTTTTGATAATGGGATGGCCTACACGGTACCAGGCCTGCTGGTATTGGATGGGATTCACCTTTCTCAAACAGGGAAGAGGGTCTTTGCTCATGAGCTAGCGGGGCTGATGATTGACAGAGCTTTAAACTAGACTTGAAGGGGGAGGGGGATAATATCAGGCTCACCTGTGACAAGCCATGGGATGACACGCTAAGGTTAGAGGGACGGGGTGCTAGCGAGGGCCCTCAGCCTGTTGCTCTGAGATGTGCTGGATGCACTGGAGCACACTTGAAGTCTTACGGAGATGAGCCAGGGGCTCCTGAGGTAATAGGAGCCAACAGGGAAACACCAGGGAAATACCTCAAAGGAATTAAGGGGTGTTCCTCTAAGAAGGTGACACGGCCAACAGCCCAGCTGAAGTGCCTCTACACCAATGCACGCAGCATGGGCAACAAACGGGAGGAGTTGGAAGCCACCGTGCTGCTAGAAAGCTACGACCTAGTTGCCATTTACTGAAACTTGGTGGGACGAATCCCATGACTGGAGTGTGGCTATTGATGGCTACAGGCTCTTCAGAAGGGACGGGCGAGGAAGGAGGGGCAGAGGGGTTGCCCTCTACATCAAGAAATGGATAGATTGTGAAGAGCTGTCTCTGAAGAATAGCCACGAGCAGGTTGAAAGCTTATGGGTAAGAATTAGAGACCGAGGCAACAAAGGGAACCTTGTGGCTGGTGTCTACTATAGGCTGCCCAATCAAGGGGAGCCTATTGACGAAGCCTTCTTACTCCAGCTACAGGAGGCATCGCGCTCGCAGGCTCTCATCCTGCTGGGGGACTTCAACCACCCCGACATCTGCTGGAAAAGTAACACTGCGAGCTGTAGGCAATCCAGGAGACTCCTGGAGTGCATCGAGGATAACTTCTTAGGCCAGGTAATAGACAGCCCTACCAGAGGGGATGTGTTACTGGACCTGTTGGTCACCAATGCAAGTGAGCTAATTGGTGACATCAAGATTGGAGGCAGCCTGGGCTGCAGTGATCATGCACTGGTGGAATTCGCAGTCCCGAGGGATATGGGTCAGGCGAAGAGTAAAGTCAGGACCCTGAATTGTAGGAAAGCAAACTTCCAGCTGTTCAAGGAGTTAGGCAATAGGACCCCCTGGGAAACTGCCCTCAGGGACAAGGGAGCAGAACAGAGCTGGAAGATCTTTAAGGATGCTTTCCATAGAGCGCAAGAGCTCTCGATCCCCAGGTGTAAGAAATCAGGAAAGGAAGGCAAGAGACTGGCATGGCTGAGTCAAGACCTGCTGGTCAATCTAAAGGACAAGAAGGAAATGCACAGGCAGTGGAAGCAGGGACAGGTATCCTGGGAAGAGTATAGGGACGCTGCCCGGTTGTGTAGGGATGGGGTCAGGAAGGCCAAGGCGCAGCTGGAGCTGAACTTCGCAAGGGACGCAAAGAATAATAAGAAGGGCTTCTATAGGTATGTCAGCCAGAAAAGGAAGGTCAAAGAAAGCGTACCCCCCTGATGAACACGACTGGCAAACTGGTAACAATGGACGAGGAGAAGGCTGAGGTATTCAACAATTTTTTTTGCCTCAGTTTTCACTGGCAGTCTCTCTTCCCACATCTTTCAAGCCCCTGAAACTGAAGACAGAGACTGAGGGAAAGAAGTCATTCCCATCGTAGGAGAAGATCAGGTTTGAGACCACCTGAGTAACCTGAAGATACACAAGTCCATGGGACCCAACGAGATGCACCCCAGGGTCCTGAGGGAACTGGCTGATGTAGTTGCCTAGCCACTCTCCATCATATTTGAAAAGTCATGGTAGTCAGGTGAAGTCCCCAATGACTGGAAAAAGGGAAACATTGCACCCATTTTTAAAAAGGGTTAAAAGGAGGACCCTGGGAACTACCAGCCAGTCAGCCTCACCTCTGTGCCTGAGAAGTTCATGGAACAGATCCTCCTAGAAGCTATGCTAAGGCACATGGAGGACAGGGAAGTGACTAGAGACAGCGAGCATGGCTTCACCAAGGGCAAGTCTTGCCTGACTAGATCAGTGGACAAGGAAAGAGCTACAGATGTCATCTATCTGGACCTCTGCAAGGCCTTTGACACGGTCCCCCACAACATCCTTCTCTCTAAACTGGAGAGGTATGGATTTGATGGGTGGACTGTCCGGTGGGTGAGGAATTGGTTAGATGATCGCATCCAGAGGGTAGTGGTCAACGGGTCAATGTCCAGATGGAGATCAGTGACGAGTGGCATCCCACAGGGGTCCGTTTTGGGACCGGTACTGTTTAGTATCTTCATCAATGACGTAGACAGTGGGATCGAGTGCACCCTCAGCAAGTTTGCAGATGACACCAAGCTGAGTTCAACAAGGCCAAGTGCAAGGTCCTGCACCTGGATTGGGGTAACCCCGGGTATCAATACAGGCTGGGGGATGAAGGGATTGAGAACAGCCCTGCCGAGAAGGTCTTGGGGGTACTGGTGGATGAAAAGCTGGACATGAGCCAGCAATGTGCGCTCACAGCCCAGAAGGCCAACCATATCCTGGGCTGCATCAAAAGAAGCGTGGCCAGCAGGTCGAGGGAGGTGGTTCTGCCCCTCTACTCAGCTCTGGTGAGACCCCACCTGGAGTACTGTGTCCAGTTCTGGAGTCCTCAGCACAGGAAAGACATGGACCTGTTGGAGAAGGCTCTGGGGAGACCTTATTGCGACCTTTCAATACTCAAAGGGGGCTTATAAGAAAGATGTGGACAGACTTTTTAGTAGGGCCTGTAGCAATAGGACAAGGGGTAATGGTTTTAAACTAAAAGAGGGTAGATACAGACTAGATATAAGGAAGAAATTTTTTGCAATGAGGGTGGTGAAACACTGGAACAGGTTGCCCAGAGAGGTGGTAGATGCCCCATCCCTGGAAACATTCACGGCCAGGTTGGATGGGGCTTTGAGCAACCTGGTTTAGTTGAAGATGTCCCTGTGCATTGCAGGGGGGGTTGGACTAGATGACCTTTAAAGGTCCCTTCCAACCCAAACTATTCTATGATTCTATGAAGCTACAAGCAGAATAAAGAAGCAGGACCCTAAATGATTATTTCAGAAAAGAGTTGCAAATAAGGCATTGAAAACGCATGTTGAACTTAAAAACCAGAGAGCTTTTAGGGAGCAGCTCCGGTGCTGGCACGATCCGCAGCGGAGTGCTCTAGTGCGGTGCACAGGGGAGTTTCCTGAACCAGGGGAACCTCAGGGGGAGCCGAGAGAGCTGCCAGGAGCCTGCAGCTTGCACAACAGCGGCTGAGAAGACCTGAGCAGGGCCAGCAGCAACAGCGGCCAAGCCCCCCCCCCCGGTATAAAAAAAGCCCCTAGGGAGCTCTAGTGGCCAGGGCAGGCAAACAGGGTGTGGCGTGTCAGCAAGGGCGTAGCGCAACAGTTTGCGTGGCAGTTTGCACAGAAGGGCATGCAGGAAGGGCGTGCAGGATGGACGCTGTAGCTCTGCCAGCTCGACCAGGGAGCAATGGTATCCACCCGGCAGAAGGCCGTGTCCACTCTAAACTCTGCACCCGCCACGACTGACACAGCTTTCCAGACAGAGCTCCGATAGGAACATGCTGCCACGCAGGTGTCAGGCTGCAGGGTGTGCCCTACTCTTATGCCAGTACCAGACAGCAGTAGTGAGCACACCTGTGGGAGGTGCGCCCAGGTAGAGAATCTCCTCTGCTTAGTGACAGAGCTCCGGGAGGAGGTGAGAAGGTTGAAGAGTATCAGGGAGTCCGAGAAGGAGATTGACTACTGGAATCGCACCCTACCTTCCCTGGGACAGGCTCATCAGGCAGACAGGAGACATGATACGGAAGATTCCCTATCCTCTCTCCACCCAGCAGAACGCGGTGATTTAAGGAATAGGGGGCAATGGCGACAAGTTCCTGCCCGGTGCAGCAGGCACGTCTCCTCTGTGACTACCCCACCTTCCCAGGTGCCCCTGTACAATAGGTATGAGGCTCTGCAAGTGGAACCAATGATGAGGATGATGGTTCATCTAGCTTGGAGATGTTGTCAAGGTTAAGTTGGCCTACGCCCTGCGTCAAAATTGCTTCCATAAAGAAAAAAAGACGCGTTATTGTCATAGGAGACTCTCTCCTGAGGGGAACAGAAGGTCCAATATGCCGACCGGACCCACTTCTTAGGGAAGTTTGCTGCCTCCCTGGGGCCCAGGTTAAAGATGTGAAGAAAAAACTTCCTACCCTGGTATAGCCCTCGGATTATTATCCATTATTGATTTTTCAGGTAGGCAGCAATGAAGTTGCAACAAGAAGTCTGAGGGCAATCAAGAGACACTTCAGGGCCTTGGGACGACTGGTTAAGGGATCAGGAGCACAAGTAGTCTTCTCCTCTGTCCTTCCAGTTGCAGGGAATGATGAGGGAAGGAACAGGAGGAGCCAGCAGATCAATACCTGGCTCTGAGCATGATGTCACCGGCAGAATTTTGGGTTTTTTGATCATGGGTCGGTCTACATGATACCAGGCCTGCTGGCGACAGATGGGGTACATCTGTCTCAAAGGGGGAAAAGGATCTTTGCGCAGGAGTTAGCAGGGCTCATTGAAAGAGCTTTAAACTAGATTTGAAGGGGGAAAGGGATAAAACCAGGCTCGCTAGAGGTAAGCCTGGGGGCGTCACGCCAATGTTTGAGGGACAGTGTGCTAGCAAGGTCCTTCGGTCCGCCATCTCAGTGGAGGTAGGGGATGGAGATCCATGCGGCAGCAAAGACACAAGTGTTACTGATGTGTTAGAAACCATGGGAGCGCCTGAGAACAGTCACATAGGAATTCGGGCTTCTCCCCCAAAAAAGGTGACGGGATCAATAGCCCAAATGAAGTGCATCTACACCAATGCACGAAGCATGGGCAACAAACAGGAGGAGTTAGAAGCCATTGTGCAGCTGGAAAACTATGATATAGTTGCAATCACGGAAACATGGTGGGATGACTCGCACAACTGGAGTGCTGCAACGGATGGCTATAAACTCTTCAGAAGGGATAGGCAAGGAAGGAGAGGCGGTGGGGTAGCCCCGTATGTTAGGGAGTGTTTTGACTGTCTAGAGCTTGACGATGGCGATGAAAGGGTTGAGTGTTTATGGGTAAGAATCGGGGAAAGGCCAACAATGCAGATATCATGGTGGGAGTCTGTTACAGACCACCCAACCAGGATGAAGAGGCAGATGAAGGAGATCATCCAAGGATCGGGAGCACAGGTAGTGTTTTCCTCTAACCCTACAGTGGCAGGGAAGGATACTGAAAGGAACAGGAAAACACACCTGATCAACAGGTGGCTCAAGGGCTGGTGCCATCGGCAGAATTTTGGTTTTTTTGATCATGGGGAGGTTTACATGGCACCGGGCCTGCTGGTGACAGACGGAGTCCAGCTGTCTCACAAGGGAAAAAGGATCATGGCTCATGAATTGGCAGGGCTCATTGAGAGGGCTTTAAACTAGGTTCGAAGGGGGAAGGGGATAAAACCAGGCTCGCTAGAGATGAGCCGAGGGGTGGCGTGCCGATGCCGGGGGCGAAATCGATAGCCCAGCTCAAGTGCATATACACCAATGCACGCAGCATGGGCGGCAAGCAGGAGGAGCTGGAAGCCATTGTGCAGCGGGAGAGATATGACTTAGTCGCCCTCACAGAAACATGGTGGGGTGACTCTCATGACTGGAGTGCTGCAATGGATGGCTACAGACTCTTCAGAAGGGACAGGCGAGGAAGGAGAGGCGGTGGGGTGGCCCTGTATGTTAGGGAGTGTTTTGATTGTATAGAGCTCAACGACTGTGATGATGGTACAGTTGAGTGTTTATGGGTAAGGATGAGGGGGAAGGCCACCGAGGCAGATATCCTGCTGGGAGTCTGTTATAGACCACCCAACCAGGATGAAGGGGCGGATGAAGCGTTCTATAAGCGGCTGGCAGAAGTCTCTCAATCGCTAGCCCTTGTTCTCGTGGGGGACTTCAACTTCCCGGACGTCTGCTGGAAATCCAACACGGCAGAGAGGAAGCAGTCTAGGAGGTTCCTGGAGTGTGTGGAAGACAACTCCCTGACACAGCTGGTAAGTGAGCCTACTAGGGGAGGTGCCTCGCTCGACCTGCTGCTTACAAACAGAGAAGGACTGGTGGGAGATGTGGTGGTCGGAGGCCGTCTTGGGCTTAGCGACCATGAAATGATAGAATTCTCGCTTCTTGGTGAAGTAAGGAGGGGGGGCAGCAAAACCACAACCATGGACTTCCGGAGGGCGGACTTTGGCCTGTTCAGGACGCTGGTTGAGAGAGTCCCGTGGGAGACGGTCCTGAAGGGCAAAGGGGTCCAGGAAGGCTGGACGATCTTCAAGAAGGAAGTCTTAAAGGCGCAGGAGCAGGCTGTCCCTGTACGCCGTAAGAAGAATGGGCGGGGAAGACGACCGGCCTGGCTGAACGGGGAGCTCTTGCTGGGACTCAGGAAAAAAAGGAGAGTTTACCGCTTGTGGAAGAAGGGGCAGGCGACTCAAGAAGAGTACAGGGATCTCGTTAGGTCGTGCAGAGAAGAAATGAGAAAGGCAAAAGCCCAACTAGAACGCAATCTGGCCGCTGTCGTTAAAGACAACAAAAAAAGTTTTTACAAATATATTAATGACAAGAAGAGAGCCAAGGAGAATCTCCATCCTTTATTGGATGCAAGGGGGAACATTGTCACTGAGGATGAGGAGAAGGCTGAGGTACTCAATGCCTTCTTTGCCTCAGTCATTAACAGGCAGACCAGTTATCCTCAGGGTACTCGGCCCCCTGAGCTGGAAGACGGGGACGGCGAGCAGGATGAACCCCCCGTAATCCAGGAGGAAGCAGTCAATGACCTGCTATGCCACCTGGACGCTCACAAGTCTATGGGGCCGGATGGGATCCACCCGAGAGTGCTGAGGGAGCTGGCGGAGGTGCTCGCCAAGCCGCTCTCCATCATTTATCAGCAGTCCTGGTTAACGGGGGAGGTCCCGGATGACTGGAGGCTTGCCAATGTGACGCCCATCCACAAGAAGGGCCGGAAGGAGGATCCGGGGAACTACAGGCCTGTCAGCCTGACCTCGGTGCCGGGGAAGATTATGGAGCGGTTCATCTTGAGGGCGCTCACAAGGCATGAGTGGGACAACCAGGGGATCCGGCCTAGCCAGCACGGATTCATGAAAGGCAGGTCCTGCTTGACCAACCTGATCTCCTTCTATGACCAGGTGACCCGCCTAGTGGATGAGGGAAAGGCTGTGGATGTGGTCTACCTGGACTTCAGCAAGGCCTTTGACACTGTCTCCCACAGCATTCTCCTCGAGAAGCTGGCGGCTCACGGCTTAGACAGGTGGACTCTGCGCTGGGTCAAAAACTGGCTGGATGGCCGGGCCCAGAGAGTTGTGGTGAATGGAGTTCAATCCAGTTGGCGGCCAGTCACGAGCGGTGTTCCCCAGGGCTCAGTACTGGGGCCGGTCTTGTTTAATATCTTTATCGATGATCTGGATGAGGGGATTGAGGGCACCCTCAGTAAGTTTGCAGACGACACCAAGCTGGGCGGGAGTGTTGATCTGCTCGAGGGTAGGAAGGCTCTGCAGAGGGACCTGGACAGGCTGGATCGATGGGCCGAGGCCAGCTGTATGAGGTTCAACAAGGCCAAGTGCCGGGTCCTGCACTTCGGCCACAACAACCCCATGCAGCGCTACAGGCTTGGGGAAGAGTGGCTGGAAAGCTGCCCAGCAGAGAAGGACCTGGGGGTGTTGGTTGACAGCCGGCTGAACATGAGCCGGCAGTGTGCCCAGGCGGCCAAGAAGGCCAATGGCATCCTGGCCTGTATCAGAAATAGTGTGGCCAGTAGGAGTAGGGAAGTGATCGTGCCCCTGTACTCGGCACTGGTGAGGCCGCACCTCGACTACTGTGTTCAGTTTTGGGCCCCTCACTACAAGAAGGACGTTGAGGTGCTGGAACGTGTCCAGAGAAGGGCAACGAGGCTGGTGAGGGGTCTGGAGAACAAGTCTTATGAGGAGCGGCTGAGGGAACTGGGGTTGTTTAGCCTGGAGAAAAGGAGGCTGAGGGGAGACCTCATCGCTCTCTACAACTACCTGAAAGGAGGTTGTAGCGAGGTGGGTGTTGGTCTTTTCTCCGAAGTAAGAAGTGATAGGACTAGAGGAAATGGCCTCAAGTTGCGGCAGGGGAGGTTTAGATTGGATGTAAGGAAAAATTTCTTTACTGAAAGAGTGGTGAAACATTGGAACAGGCTGCCCAGGGAAGTGGTGGAGTCCCCATCCCTGGAGGTATTTAAAAGACGTGTAGATGAGGCGCTTAGGGACATGGTTTAGTGGGCATGGTGGTGTTGGGTTGACGGTTGGACTCGATGATCTTAGAGGTCTTTTCCAACCTCAATGATTCTATGATTCTATGATTCTATGAAATACCCTATAAGCAGCTGGGCAGGGAGAAGTCTCACGATCGCTAGCCCTTGTTCTCGTGGGGGACTTCAACTTACCAGATGTCTGCTGGAAATACAATACAGTGGAGAGGAAACAGTCTAGGAGGTTCCTGGAGTGTGTGGAAGACAACTTCCTGACACAGCTGGTGAGTGAGCCAACTAGAGAAGGGGCCCCACTGGACCTGTTGTTTGTGAACAGAGAAGGACTTGTGGGTGATGTGGTGGTTGGAGGCCGTCTTGGGCATAGTGATCTCAAAATGATAGAGTTTTTCTATAAATACATTAGCAACAAAAAGAGGGCTAAAGAGAATCTCCATCCTTTATTGGATGCGGGGGGAAGCATAGTGACAAAGGCTGAGGAAAAGACTGAGGTACTCAATGCCTTCTTTGCCTCAGTCTTTAATAGTCAGACCAAATGTTCTCAGGGTACCCAGCCCCCTGAGTTGGAAGACAGGGACGGGGAGCAGAATGAAGCCCCCATAATCCAAGGGGAAATGGTTAGTGACCTGCTACACCACCTGGACGCTCACAAGTCTATGGGGCCGGATGGGATCCACCCATTGGTAATGAGGGAGCTGGCAGAAGTGCTCACCAAGCCACTTTCAATCCTTTATCAGCAGTCCTGGCTAACCGGGGAGGTTCCAGTTGACTGGAGGGTAGCAAATGTGACGCCCATCTACAAGAAGGGCCGGAAGGAGGATCCGGGGAACTACAGGCCTGTCAGCCTGACCTCGGTGCCGGGGAAGGTTATGGAGCAGATCACCTTGAGTGCCATCACGCGGCGTGTACAGGACAACCAGGTGATCAGGCCCAGTCAGCATGGGTTTATGAAAGGCAGGTCCTGCTTGACTAACGCGATCACCTTCTATGACAAGATAACCTGCAGATGTTGTTTACCTGGACTTTAGTAAAGCCTTTGACACCGTTTCCCACAGCATTCTCCTAGAGAAGCTGGCGGCTCATGGCATGGACAGGCATACTCTCCGCTGGGAAAAAAACTGGCTGGATGGCCAGGCCCAAAGAGTTGTGGTGAATGGAGTTAAATCCAGTTGGCGGCCGGTCACAAGTGGTGTTCCCCAGGGCTCAGTACTGGGGCCAGTTCTGTTTAATATCTTTATCAATGATCTGGATGAGGGGATCGAGTGCACCCTCAGGAAGTTTGCAGACGACACCAAGTTGGGCGGGAGTGTTGATCTGCTCGAGGGTAGGAAGGCTCTGCAGAGGGACCTGGACAGGCTGGATCGATGGGCCGAGGCCAACTGTATGAGATTCAACAAGGCCAAGTGCCGGGTCCTGCACTTCGGCCACAACAACCCCATGCAGCGCTACAGGCTTGGGGAAGAGTGGCTGGAAAGCTGCCTGGCGGAAAAGGACCTGGGGGTGCTGGTCAAGAGCCGGCTGAATATGAGCCAGCAGTGTACCCAGGTGGCCAAGAAGGCCAATAGCATCTTGGCCTGTATCAGAAATAGTGTGGCCAGCAGGAGTAGGGAAGTGATTGTCCCTTTGTACTCCGCACTGGTGAGGCCGTACCTTGAATACTGTGTTCGGTTTTGGGCCCCTCACTACAAGAAGGACATTGAGGTGCTGGAGTATGTCCAAAGAAGAGCAACGAGGCTGGTGAAGGGTCTAGAGCACAAGTCCTATGAGGAGCGGCTGAGGGAACTGGGGTTGTTTAGCCTGGAGAAAAGGAGGCTCAGGGGAGACCTTATCTCTCTCTGCAACTACCTGAAAGGAGGTTGTAGCGAGGTGGGTGTCGGTCTCTTTTCCCAAGTAACAAGCGATAGGACGAGAGGAAATGGCCTCAAGTTGCACCAGGGGAGATTTAGGTTAGATATTAGGAAAAATTTCTTCACCGAAAGGGTTATCAAGCATTGGAACAGGCTGCCCAGGGAAGTGGTTGAGTCACCATCCCTGGAGGTATTTAAAAGATGTGTAGAAGTGGTGCTTAGGGACATGGTTTAGTGGTGGACTTGGCAGTGTTAGGTTTACAGTTGGACTCGATGATCTTAGAGGTATTTTCCAACCTAAATGATTCTATGTTTCTCTTATTGTTTCATGATATCACAGCTGGTAAAGAGGAATTCTTCTCTGGTGGGCAAAAATGCCCCTCCTGACTAATTTCCTGGATACATTCCTCTTCACTGTTGTTCGTTGTCTAAATTTACTTGTCTTTCCAGTTTGTGATGCAATCTTCAGAATTCTCTTCCCTGTAGAAAACATAGAAAACAAATGAAAAGGAAATAATTACCAATACCAGTCTCTTGCCTAATACTTTGTATATGTAAAAAGGTTTTTGTTTTCTTTTTTAATGGACTCGAAAATATTTTGGCTAAGGGTTTCACGTTAATGTTCATTGTTCTGGAAAAGAAGTGTCTAGGACTCTTAGTCAACTCTGAAAATCTCAACCTTTATTTAGATGTTCCTTCTTTGGATCCCAAGAAAAAACTTGTCTGAATATGGGAACACAAGTCAGAAGGCACTTCTAGAGCATCTGGTTGAATATTTACATCCAAATTCTGCAAAGCAGGGAAACTTCAGTGTTCTCTTTGAGCACTTTCAGAATACAATACAAAGTATCATTTCTCTCACTTTTTTTCTAGGCATTAGATAGTTTAGTCCAACAAAACAGTTATTTCTTTTGCATAGATTCTCTTTTTAATCTTGTGGTTTTGTGTTCAGGAAGACATAGGACATGGACAGTTTTTAGTCTGAATGACAACATAGGAGGCCTTAGTTTTGCATCAGGGGGTGCTGGTTTGTTACAGTCTAGTAAAATGCACTACTTTATGTTACATAATATAGTCAGATAAGTCTAAGGATTTATCTGAGACAGGAATGCCCCTGTGCTGAGAACTGTGAAAACATTTTGGGCTAAATCTTGGCCCATTAAAGCTAGTGGCAAAAATTCCATTCCCTTCAATGGAGCCAAAAATCAGATTTCAACCATGGTAAGAGACAGTCCTTGTCTAGAAACTCAAGACCTTGCTACTCTTGTGCTTTGGCAACTGAGTCAGGAAACCTCTCCAGCCACCCTTATATAGAATAAATGCTTGAAGAGGCTCCTATCAAAAGAACATCAAAGCAAACAAACAAACAAAAAACAAGGATGCAGCTCATGGAGCAGCCGAAGTTCCTTTGTCTATTTTCTGGAACTCTTCAGAAGCCTCTCAATTTTTAATTGAAATCTGTAAAATGCCAAATTCATTATTGTCTCTCCATTGTGTTTCTAGACAGAGGCAAAGACCGTTATATGTCAGTGCTCAGTATCAGCAGCACACAGTTAGACAGATAGATGTAGACTTCATTTAATGCTGGAGAACAATTCTTCCTGAAGTTTATGTTCTTGGTTTTGGTTTTTCGTTGTTTTGTTGGTTTTTTTTTAATATACACTAACTAGTACTCCCTGCATCGTTCAGCATCTATTTTGGAAATACCTTCACTGTTGGAGCCTTCCAAGATCATAATCTGTATAGCATTCTCAGATTGTAATGTTTTCAGCATGTTATATATTTTAAGCCTGGACAATTCTGCTGAGTGAGAAAAATCAGGGGTGGGCATTTCTTGCTTCACCTTCACATCATTTCTTGCATCATGGCTACAGGGCTTCTAGAAGACGTTCTACTAGTAAAAAACATTTACTGTATTCTGCCTGTCCATGGTATGGTCTCCCTCATGAATTTCTATGAGGTACAATGGAGAACTGATAAACTCAATCTTTCATGTGCAAAATGGTGTTTGATGCATGTTTTACAGCAGAATATAAACAGGTAAGGCTGTAATGTATCTAATCTACTTCCATTTGCAGGGGACCAAAAGCAATCCAGATGTTAGGTACTCAATGACTTTTTTGCCTCGGTCTTCACCGGCAAGTGCTCGAGCCTCATCGCCCAAGCCGCAGAAGGCAAAGGCGGGGACTGGGAGAATGAAGAGCCGCCCACTGTGGGGGAACATCAGGTTCGAGACCATCTAAGGCACCTGAAGGTGCACAAGTCCATGGGACCCGATGAGATCCATCCGCGAGTCCTGAAGGAACTGGCGGATGAAGTTGCTAAGCCACTATCCATCACATTTGAGAAGTCGTGGCAGTCCAGTCCAGTTCCCGCTGACTGGAAAAGGGGAAACATAAGCCCCATTTTTAAAAAAGGAAAAAAGAAAGACCCGGGGAACTACAGGCCAGTCAGTCTCACCTCTGTGCCTGGGAAGATCATGGAACAGATCCTCCTGGAAGCTATGCTAAGGCACATGGAGGACAGGGAGGTGATTTGAGACAGCCAGCATGGCTTCACCAAGGGCAAGTCCTGCCTGACCAACCTAGTAGCCTTCTATGATGGAGTGACTACATCAGTGGACTCGGGAAGGGCTACAGATGTCGTCTATCTGGACCTCTGTAAGGCCTTTGACACGGTCCCCCACAACATCCTTCTCTCTAAACTGGAGAGGTATGGATTTGATGGGTGGACTGTCCGGTGGGTGAGGAATTGGTTAGATGATCGCATCCAGAGGGTAGTGGTCAACGGGTCAATGTCCAGATGGAGATCAGTGACGAGTGGCGTCCCACAGGGGTCCGTTTTGGGACCGGTACTGTTTAATACCTTCATCAATGACATAGACAATGGGACCAAGTGCACCTTCAGCAAGTTTACAGATGACACCAAGCTGAGTGGTGCAGTCGACATGCCAGAGGGACGGGATGCCATCCAGAGGGACGTGGACAAGCTCGAGAAGTGGGCCCGTGTGAACCTCATGAGGTTTAACAAGGCAAAGTGCAAGGTCCTGCCCCTGGGTCGGGGCAATCCCTGATATCAATACAGGCTGGGGGATGAAGGGATTGAGAGCAGCCCTGCCAAGAAGGACTTGGGGGTACTGGTGGATGAAAAGCTGGACATGAGCCAGCAATGTGCGCTCGCAGCCCAGAAGGCCAACCGTATCCTGGGCTGCATCAAAAGAAGGGTGACCAGCAGGTCGAGGGAGGTGATTCTGCCCCTCTACTCTGCTCTGGTGAGACCCCACCTGGAGTACTGCATCCAGCTCTGGAGCCCTCAGCATAAGAAAGACATGGACCTGTTGGAGCGGGTCCAGAGGAGGGCCACGAAAATGATCAGGGGGGTGGAACACCTCTCCTATGAAGAAAGGCTGAGGGAGTTGGGGTTGTTCAGCCTGGAGAAGAGAAGGCTTCGGGGAGACCTTATTGCAGCCTGTCAGTACTTAAAGGGGGCTTATGAAAAAGATGGCGGCAAACTTTTTAGCAGGGCCTGTTGTGACAGGACAAGGGGGAATGGCTTTAAACTAAAAGAGGGTAGTTTCAGACTAGATATAAGGAAGAAATTTTTTACGCTGAGGGTGGTGAAACACTGGAACAGGTTGCCCAGAGAGGTGGTGGATGCCCCATCCCTGGAAACATTCAAGGTCAGGTTGGACGGGGCTCTGAGCAACCTGATCTAGTTGAAGATGTCCCTGCTCATTGCAGGGGGGTTGGACTAGATGACCTTTAAAGGTCCAACCCAAACTTTTCTATGTTTCTATGATCTTGCGAACTACCCAGGGAAGTGGACTACCACGGACGAAGGCATCCAGTACCTGTGAGAATTAGCAGTGCTAATTCCATAGCAGCCCTCAAGCTAAGAGAAAGGAGGAGGACGGGGAGGGCATTTGTTATTATAGTGTTTGTCTTCCGGAGCAACCGCTATGCGTACTGAAGCCCTAGTTCCCAGGAAGTGGATGGACATTGCCTGGTGATGGGGAATAAAGAATAAATCTTTTATTTTCCTTTGCTTCCGTGCACAGCATTTGCTTTTTCTTTATTCAACTGCCTTTATCTTGACCCACGAGTTCTTTTTTTCATTTTATTTTCTCCCCCCTGTCCTGCTGAGGAGGGGAATGATAGAGTGGCTTGGTGGGCACCTGGCAGCCAGCCAAGGTCAACCCACCATACACTTGAAAGATGATCCACATCATGGAGTTTGGAGTCAGCCAGGCATCCCTGGTGAGAGTCCAAGATCTCGTAGAAAGTTCATGCAGTATTCAACCTGTTTAGGAAAATGAAAAGTATGTGCAGCATGGGAAGTTGTCAGAGAGAGCAGCTCCATTCTGAATAAAAATTAAGTCATTTTTATATCACAGAGACATAAGAGGGCATAGGACACCACCACTTCAAGCAGCCAATACGTGCTATTAATTTCTTTTTTTCACCTGGAACAGCCAGTAGATGTTTTCTGTTCTTTCAGACCACTTTTTATTTTTCCAGCCTGTTTTCCTGTTCTTGCAGTTAGATCAGCCAGTGGCAGTTACTGATTCTTACTTTCTCAGGATGTTTTCCCTTTTTCCAGACTATTTTTCACCTTTTTAGACTATAAGTTGCTGTTACAGTTCCTTGGTTTTGCACTTATCAATGGTATCTCAGGACATCTCTGGTTTCTAGGTACCCAGCTGCACTTCAAAGATTTCAGCTGCACTTTTCAAGGATGCTTCTGGTTCACAGGCCTAGTTCCCAGGCTGTTAGGCATTTTCTCTGTCAGTATTTTTCAGCAGACATTTTCTTCTGTTTGGTAATTTTCCCCTTCTAACCAGGTCACCTTTCTGGCTGCTCATATCAGTAAGTTACTGTAGACAGTGTCTATTTGTACATTTCCTGAAGCTTGGGTGACTAAATGTGCATCCTTAATAGTGCTCTGTGTTTTGGAAGAAGGCATATTCTTACAATATTGGAAGGATTTGCTTTTTTTATGAATCATTGTGGAAACATTAACATTTTCCATTTGATTGCTAGTTTTTAATCAGGTACCAATCAGTGTTTTTACAAGGCATCTCTTAGTATGTGACATTTTGTAGAGTTACCTGAGCTAGTGTGAATACCAACACCAGGAGAAAAAGTTGTGCTTAAATGTGTTGTGAAGAAGCAGGGCTGATTAACCCGAGAAGAGCATCATGCTGTCTTGTATAAGCATCAGTGTCTATTTTGCCTCTGTTATTAGAGTTACTGCATTCAGGGGTGACTTTTGTATTTGTACATATGGCAGTGCATTGTGCTCTGCACATATCAAAGTCATCACTTATGATCTCTTTGAGGGAAATGTGACCCTGATTTACAGTGAAAAACATAAAAAGCTCAATCCATTCACTGTATTAAAGAGAGGTGAAGAGTTAAGACCTGGCCAAATCAGAGCACACAAATTTTGATACAGATGGACTATTTAATGTAGCAGAGCAAGCGCACCAAGATTCACTTGCTGAGAGCTGAAGTTAGACAAATAGTTCCTGAAACTAAAGCACGCATTTTTGTCTAGGAAAGGGGTGGATTCTCCTTCACTCCGAATATTTAAACTCAGACTGGATGGCTAACATACATGCTGTGAGCCTAGCTCAGCTGGTAATTATGGCTTCAACAGAGGAATTCCTGGGTACTCCTCTGTGGCTTGTGTTATGCAGGAAGTCCATTTAAGTTAAATTTGAAGATAGTAAAAGGGAAGGGAGACGGGTGTTGGAAACCCCCCTGACTTCCCATGTACAGTTTCTGCAGCTGAGCTGAGACCCCAAAGTGTTTTCCAGTTCATCTGCCTCTCTCCACCAGGATGTTCTCTACATTTTCCCCTTCAACAACATAGGGAAATGTAATCCCCCTCCTATGATCCTTGCCTTGTGATCATCCTGAGATTTTTCCCTTTCAGGTGCCCCCCTTCTCCTTTAAAAAGACCTTGCCTATGCTGTTCCAATTAAAAGTCCCTTCTAGTTTTAATATATAACTATATTACTCCAATGGGTACATACATTGCCCTTTATAACCATAACAGATGCCAGTGGTTTACTAATGACTTGTTTCACTACAGGCTAAACAGGCATTTCCATACTGTGTGTATTCAGCATGGATATTTCCACGCATGATAAATGTGCATTCCATGCAATGATAAATGAGAAGATTAAAATCCTTAATAATAGTACTGCTACCTCTTCCTCCTTCACCATTCTATTCACTATTCCTTCAAATGTGATTTTTTGAAACCTTATGCGTTTCTAACTACTTTAAGGTCTTAGCACTGCATGAACTTCTTAAGTTCATCTAAAGCGTAGGAGGGGCTTGTCGTGGTTTAACCTCAGCCGGCAACTGAGCACCACACAGCCACTCGCTCACTCTCCCCCCGCCCTGGTGGGATGGGGGAGAGAATCGGAAGAGTAAAAGTGAGAAAACTCGTGGGTTGAGATAAGAACAGTTTAATAATTGAAATGAAATAAAGTAAAATAGTAATAATAATGATAATAATAAAAGAATATACAAAGCAAGTGATGCACAATGCAATTGCTCACCACCCGCCGACCGATGCCCAGCCAGTCCCTGAGCAGCAGCCCTCCTGGACAGCTTTCCCCCAGTTTATATACTGAGCATGACGTCACATGGAATATACCTTTGGCCAGTTTGGGTCAGCTGTCCTGGCTGTGCCCCCTTCCAGCTTCTTGCTGGCAGGGCATGAGAAGCTGAAAAGTCCTTGACTAGTGTAAGCACTACCTAGCAACAACTAAAACATCAGTGTGTTATCAACATTGTTCTCATCCTAAATCCAAAACACAGCACTATACCAGCTACTAGGAAGAAAATTAACTTTATCCCTGCCGAAACCAGGACAGGGCTTAACATAGCTGGGTTCATTTCAAGCAGTTTACACGTCTTTCTACTCTTAAATAGTCAGCCCTTTGGAGTAACACACAATCAGCACTGAAAATATTCTTGACCTGTCTCATATCCTGGATATTACAGGGCATCATGAAAAACTGGAAAGCTGTCAAATAGTTGGACTTCAATTCTTGGTTAAATATCAAGGTAAATTAAAAAAAAAATTGCGAACATAAATGGGACTGGATTACTCAAATTCAGGTTACTGACAGTCACCTCAGTTGTGCTCATTCTGTTGCAAAGGGACAGATTTTATCACCTTCTGGAAAACACGCAGGCCTGCTGCTGATATGGAGGAGGATGTAGAACATTATCATGTCTCCGCTCATATGTTCTGTAGTCCTCTGGAGCGATACAAACTCATGCTGTACTCAGTGTGAATGGCACCTATACTGACCAGTCACAGGAATTTAGCCTATATATAGGAACTTGACAGAGGATCATCTCCTAGCATTTCTTATACCCTTTTGTCCTGGTTTCGGCAGGGATAGAGTTAATTTCCTTCCAAGTAGCTGGTACAGTGTTTTGGATTTAGGATGAGAACAAAGTTGATAATGCACCGATGTTTTAGTTGTTGCTAGGTAATGCTTACACTAGCCAAGGACTTTTCAGCTTCCCATGCTCTACCGACTGAGAAGGCTGCAGGTGCACAAGAAGCTGGGAGGGGGCACAGCCAAACTGGCCAAAGGGACATTCCATACCATGTGACGTCATGCTCAGTACATAAACTGGGGAAAGCTGGCCGGGGGGGCCGCTGCTCAGGGACTGGCTGGGCATCGGTCGGCGGGTGGTGAGCAATTGTACTGTGCATCACTTGTTTTGTGTATTATTATCATATTATTATTATCATTTTATTTCAATTATTAAACTGTTTTTATCTCAACCCACGACTTTTTCTCACTTGTGCTCTTCCAATTCTCTCCCCCATCCCACCGGGGGTTGGGGGAAGTGAGCGAGTGGCTGCGTGGTGCTTAGTTGCCGACTGAGATTAAACCACGACACCTTTGTTACTACACTGTCACAAAATTTGGGGCAATTTGATTCTTGAAAAGTATGGTTGGAGAGGCAAATGCAGTATGAATCTCCATGCATTCCTGCTTGCAAATCTGTAGAAGTGCTGCAGATTTTGCTGAAAAGGAGCACCCCCATCAAAATGGTTGTCAATTTTATTTGAAAAGACAATGATGCTTTACAGACACCAAGGGACACATTTTCAAGCACTTAATGGGATTTCAGTCCCATCAACATCAATGTGAGTCAAGCAGCCAAATCCACATGCATTGTACTGAAAATGTACCCCTGAGGGCCCAATTCACAGCAGCAGAAACAAGACATTTTACCCTCAGGACTTTTACTTCCATGATCCATAAGGAGAGAAAAATACACTTTGGGGCTCATTAAAACTTTTCACAGTACACAAGCAAATACACAGATCATAGAATTATAGAATCATTAAGGTTGGAAAAGACCTCTAAGATCATCGAGTCCAACCGTCAACGCAACACCACCATGCCCACTAAACCATGTCCCTAAGCGCCTCATCTACACGTCTTTTAAATACCTCCAGGGATGGGGACTCCACCACTTCCCTGGGCAGCCTGTTCCAATGTTTCACCACTCTTTCAGTAAAGAAATTTTTCCTCACATCCAATCTAAACCTCCCCTGGTGCAACTTGAGGCCATTTCCTCTCGTCCTGTCGCTACTTACTTGGGAGAAGAGACCGACACCCACCTCGCTACAACCTTCTTTCAGGTAGTTGTAGGGAGCGATGAGGTCTCCCCTCAGCCTCCTTTTCTCCAGGCTAAACAACCCCAGTTCCCTCAGCCGCTCCTCATAAGACTTGTTCTCCAGACCCTTCACCAGCCTCGTTGCCCTTCTCTGGACACGCTCCAGCACCTCAATGTCCTTCTTATAGTGAGGGGCCCAAAACTGAACACAGTAGTCGAGGTGCGGCCTCACCAGTGCCGAGTACAGGGGCACGATCACTTCCCTACTCCTGCTGGCCACACTATTTCTGATACAGGTCGGGATGCCATTGGCCTTCTTGGCCGCCTGGGCACACTGCCGGCTCATGTTCAGCCGGCTGTCGACCAGCACCCCCAGGTACTCTTCCGACAGGCAGCTTTCCAGCCACTCTTCCCCAAGCCTGTAGCGCTGCATGGGGTTGTTGTGGCCGAAGTGCAGGACCCGGCACTTGGCCTTGTTGAATCTCATACAGTTGGCCTCGGCCCATCGATCCAGCCTGTCCAGGTCCCTCTGCAGAACCTTCCTACCCTCGAGCAGATCAACACTCCCGCCCAACTTGGTGTCGTCTGCAAACTTCCTGAGGGTGCACTCGATCCCCTCATCCAGATCATTGATAAAGATATTGAACAAGACCGGCCCCAAAACTGAGCCCTGGGGAACACCGCTCGTGACTGGCCGCCAACTGGATGTAACTCCATTCACCACAACTCTCTGGGCCCAGCCGTCCAGCCAGTTTTTTACCCAGCAAAGAGTATACCTGTCTAAGCCGTGAGCCGCCAGCTTCTCTAGGAGAATGCTGTGGGAGACAGTGTCAAAGGCCTTGCTGAAGTCCAGGTAGACCACATCCACAGCCTTTCCCTCATCCACTAGGCGGGTCACCTGGTCATAGAAGGAGATCAGGCTGGTCAAGCAGGACCTGCCTCTCATGAACCCGTGCTGGCTGGGCCTGATGCCCTGGTTGTCCCGCACATGCCTTGTGAGCACCCTCAAGATGAGCTGCTCCATAATCTTCCCCGGCACCGAGGTCAGGCTGACAGGCCTGTAGTTCCCCGGATCCTCCTTCCGGCCCTTCCTGTAGATGGGCGTCACATTGGCAAGCCTCCAGTCGTCCGGGACCTCCCCCGTTAACCAGGACTGCTGATAAATGATGGAGAGCGGCTTGGCGAGCACCTCCGCCAGCTCCCTCAGCACTCTCGGGTGGATCCCATCCGGCCCCATAGACTTGTGAGCATCCAGGTGGCGTAGCAGGTCATTGACTGCTTCCTCTTGGATTATGGGGTGTGGGGATGGGAATCTCACTAACGGACATTCCTGAGTTTGATTTTAACGAGCAAACACTGTACCACCTGGCATGACAAGGCACTTAAGCAGAAAATAATGGAGAAAGGAATGTGCAGCTGGAAGGAGAAAAACAAGATAAAGACCATGAGGTCATTTCGCATGATCAGAAAGAACGGGCCAATCTGCTAGAGCATAGATGCGCGTGAACACAAGGCTATAACCTATCTGCAAGCTGCAGGTAGCGCGTGTACACTTCTGCTTGCTATAAAAGATGCTAACAAAAAGCAATAAAGGTCTTTGGTTGCCGTGCCTGCCGGAGTCCGTGCCGCTTTTCACCCCCACAAATGGCGCCCAACATGGGGCGAAAATGCTGGAACTGAGCACCGGTGGGGAGCCAGCTGAATGAGTCACAGCCAGTGGGAGACAGAGCGTTCTCAGGAAAGAGCTGGAACCGGAACTTTGAATCATCACCTCGTCGGAGTAGAGGTGAGCAGCTGGAAACTTAAAATGGGATCGCAACTAACTAAGGAGGAGGAATCTATACTAGGTGTTATTAAGAAACTGTTAGAAAAGCGTGGAATTAAGTATGATGACCATACCCTCCGCCTATTGCTTTCATGGCTAAAACGAAAGGGAATTCCCCTTGATTCGGCTACTGCTTTTAACGGCGAGCGGGAGACCCGCTACGGGGCGCGGGAATTGCTCAGTTAATGGGGGAGGACCCCATCAATACGCCGCAACTGCAGGCACGGCTGGCGCCTGAAATTTTAAGACAATCAGCAGACCTTGCGTTTCAAGCAATGGTAAAGGTCCCTGATACAGGACGACCGGTGAAATCTTTTACTAGCATTAAGCAAGGGACCAACGAACCTTATATGGATTTTATCGACAAGCTCCAAGAAGCTATCCAAAACCAAATACAAAATCCTGAAGCCAAAGAGGCATTGCTTATGAAATTGGCTATAGAGAATGCCAATGAGGACTGTAAAAGAGTCTTACAGACATTGCGAAATCCGACCATAATAGACATGCTTGACGCGTGCAATCGTGTGGGTTCAATTACACATAAGAATGAGGTTTTTGCAGCCTGTGTATCCGCTGCCTTGCATCCCGGTAACAAAGCGCGTTTCCGCTGTGGAAACTCGGGGCATTTTAAACGGCAATGTCCTGAGAATCCTGTACAGAAGGGAGGATCGGAAGGAATTCAGCAGCCCCCTGGTATTTGCCCGCGCTGCCGCAAGGGGAGGCACTATGTTAATCTATGCCGGTCGAAATACGATCTCCGCGGTCGACCCTTGTCGGGAAACGGGAAGTCGAGCGCGAGGTGGGGGCGCGCACCGACACAAATGCCACCCCAAAATCACCAACCCCAAAACCCCATGAGACCACTGTCTCAGCAGGCCTGGATCACCTCAAGGCCAGAACCATCGGCAGTGCCGGAGTGGATGTCTCCACAGCCACCAACCTCTCTATAAGCGATCAGACTGTGCACAGGGTGCCCCTCAATGTGAGAGGCCCCCTTGGCCAGGGGCTGAGTGCCCTATTGGTGGGGAGGTCCAGTGCTACTATGCAGTGTTTGTTTCTGTTACCTGGGGTTATCGACTCTGATTATATGGGACAGCTGCAAGCGTTGCTATGGACCCCGTCTCCTCCAGTGTTTATTCCAGCTGGAAGCAGGATTGCACAGCTAGTTCCTTTTAAGAGTATGGTTCGTAATCGGATCCTATTTCCCGGGGGGCTGGTGGATTTGGGTTCACAGGTGAACCAAATATTTTTTGGACTCAGCTTGTCCAAAGAACTCAGCCCACTTTGACCTGCACTCTAAAGAACAAAGGCAGCAAACCGGAACAACTGGTAGTGAAGGGAATGATAGATACAGGGGCAGACGTTACTATGGGAATGTGTTGTATGAACCTATCTGATCATTCGGAATCAATTCACCGCAGCATTCAGATGTTGAAGGAAGGAGTACAGAAGCTAAGAGTGGAAGACCCCTGGGACTGGTTGGATAAATTATTCGGGAAATGGGGTCTAAGCGGCTGGTTAAAAGGACTAGCCAAGCTAGGAGGGCTATGCTTAGTAATGTTCCTTTGCATCCTGGTTTGTGTGCCGTGTCTGTTACAAGGTATGCGAAAAATGATTGAAAGATCGGTTTCAGCAGTGTTTTTAGTAAAACAAAAAGGGGGAGATGTGGGGATGGGAATCTCACTAACGGACATTCCTGAGTTTGATTTTAACGAGCAAACACTGTACCACCTGGCATGACAAGGCACTTAAGCAGAAAATAATGGAGAAAGGAATGTGCAGCTGGAAGGAGAAAAACAAGATAAAGACCATGAAGGCATTTCGCATGATCAGGAAGAACGGGCCAATCTGCTAGAGCATAGATGCGCGTGAACACAAGGCTATAACCTATCTGCAAGCTGCAGGTAGCGCGTGTACACTTCTGCTTGCTATAAAAGATGCTAACAAAGAGCAATAAAGGTCTTTGGTTGCCGTGTCTGCCGGAGTCCGTGCCGCTTTTCACCCCCACAATGTGGGGTTCATCCTGCTCGCCGTCCCTGTCTTCCAGCTCAGGGGGCCGAGGACCCTGAGGATAACTGGTCTGCCTGTTAAAGACTGAGGCAAAGATGGCATTGAGTACCTCAGCCTTTTCCTCATCCTCGGTGGCAATGTTCCCCCCGGCATCCAATAAAGGATGGAGATTCGCCTTGGCTCTCTTCTTGTCATTAATATATTTGTAAAAACATTTTTTGTTGTCTCTAACGACAGCGGCCAGATTGCATTCTAGCTGGGCTTTTGCCTTTCTCATTTCTTCTCTGCACGACCTAACGAGATCCCTGTACTCTTCTTGAGTCGCCTGCCCCTTCTTCCACAAGCGGTAAACTCTCCTTTTTTTCCTGAGTCCCAGCAAGAGCTCCCCGTTCAGCCAGGCCGGTCGTCTTCCCCGCCCGTTCTTCTTACGGCATATGGGGACAGCCTGCTCCTGCGCCTTTAAGACTTCCTTCTTGAAGATCGTCCAGCCTTCCTGGACCCCTTTGCCCTTCAGGACCGTCTCCCAGGGGACTCTCTCAACCAACGTCCTGAACAGGCCAAAGTCCGCCCTCCGGAAGTCCATGGTTGTGGTTTTGCTGCCCCCCCTCCTTACTTCACCAAGAAGCGAGAATTCTATCATTTCATGGTCGCTAAGCCCAAGACGGCCTCCGACCACCACATCTCCCACCAGTCCTTCTCTGTTTGTAAACAGCAGGTCGAGCGAGGCACCTCCCCTGGTAGGCTCACTTACCAGCTGTGTCAGGAAGTTGTCTTCCACACACTCCAGGAACCTCCTAGACTGCTTCCTCTCTGCCGTGTTGTATTTCCAGCAGACGTCCGGGAAGTTGAAGTCCCCCACGAGAACAAGGGCTAGCGATTGAGAGACTTCTGCCAGCCGCTTGTAGAACGCTTCATCCGCCCCTTCATCCTGGTTGGGTGGTCTATAACAGACTCCCAGCAGGATATCTGCCTCGGTGGCCTTCCCCCTCATCCTTACCCATAAACACTCAACCGTACCATCATCACAATCGTTAAGGTCTATATAATCGAAACACTCCCTAACATACAGGGCCACCCCACCGCCTCTCCTTCCTCGCCTGTCCCTTCTGAAGAGTTTATATCCATCCATTGCAGCACTCCAATCATGAGAGTCACCCCACTATGTTTCTGTGATGGCGACTAAGTCATATCTCTCCCGCTGCACAATGGCTTCCAGCTCCTCCTGTTTGTTGCCCATGCTGCGTGCATTGGTGTAGATGCACTTGAGCTGGGCTATCCATTTCACCCCCAGCATTGGCATGCCACCCCTAGGCTCATCTCTAGCGAGCCTGGTTTTATCCCCTTCCCCCTTCGAACCTAGTTTAAAGCCCTTTCAATGAGCCCTGCCAATTCATGAGCTATGATCCTTTTCCCCCTGTGAGATAGCTGGACTCCATCTGTCACCAGCAGGCCCGGTGCCGTGTAAACCTCCCCATGATCAAAAAAACCAATATTCCTCCGATGGCACCAGCCCCTGAGCCACGTGTTGATCAGGTGTGTTTTCCTGTTCCTTTCAGTATTCTTCCCTGCCACTGTAGGGATTGAGGAAAACACTACCTGTGCTCCTGATCCTTCAACCAGTCACCCCAGTGCCCTGAAGTCCCTTTTGATCACTGCAGGACTTCTCTCTGCAACCTCATCACTGCCAGCCTGTATAACCAACAGCGGGTAGTAGTCGGAAGGCCGTACCAGACCAGGGAGCTTCCTAGTGATGTCTCTGACCCGGGCCCCAGGGAGGCAGCAGACTTCCCTGTGGGATGGGTCCGGTCGGCATATTGGGCCCTCTGTTCCCCTCAGAAGGGAATCGCCTACCACAATTACCCTCCTTTTTTTCTTAGCAGAGGCAGTCATAACGCATGGGGCTGACTGCCTCACCCTAGGCAACCCCCTGGATGGGCCTTCATCTACATCCTCATTTACCTGGCCCTCAAGTTCCAGGGCCCCATATCTGTTGTGTAAGGGCAACCGGGAAGGTGAAGGGAGGCCGGGCGGGGGTTCGCCTGGCACCCCGAGCAGGGACCTGTTTCCATTCCCCCCCGTCGCTTGGGTCCCCTCTTTCTACCTGGTGGCAAGAAGGCAGGGGATCCTCTGCTTCTTGCAGAGCCTCCATCTGCTGCCTTTGCCTCAGGGATGGTAGGGTGTGGCTCCACCAATCTATCTCCCTCTCACACTCCCTGATACTCCTTAACCTTTCCACCTCCTCCTTCAGCTCTGCCACCAGGCTGAGCAGGTCATCCACCTGGTCACACCACACACAGGTGGTATCTCTGCTGCCCTCCGGTACAAGTGACAGGCTCAGGCACTCCCTGCAGCCAGAGACCTGGACAGCTGTATGCTTGCGTGAGGGCTACGTCTGCGTCACCACATTCCTTCTGGCGACGGCTTTCGGCCAAGTGGAAACCATAGCTGGTCCTCTTCTGGGAAGGCGACGACTACTAGTTGAGTTGGCCTCTAGAGCCAGGAGCGGGGCTGCGCCTTGCCCACTCGCCTTCTCTGCACACCCTGCCTGCACGAACTGCCGCACAAACTGCCGCGCCATGCCCTTCTGATGCGCCACGTCCTGTTTCCCACCCTGTTCACCGCGCTCCGGGTCACTCGCACTCCCTGGGGGCTGCTCTTGTAAGTGAGGGGGTTTGGCCGCCGTCCCTCTTGTCCCCGCCCACGCTGAGTCAGAGCTGCCGCTCGTCAGGAGCTCCCTCCTCCGGCTCGGGGGCAGTGGGCTGGGGCACCCTCTCACTCCCTGCGCTTTTGCTTTTCGCGGGTTTTGCCGTGGTTTTGCCGCTTCAGGAAGGGTCCCCCGGCGCGATCCTCCGCTCCGGAGCCCTTCGCCTCGGTGGCTTCGCTGAAATGGCGGGTACACTGGGTTTTAAACTGCCGCCGTCCCTCCTGTCCCCGCCCACGCTGAGTCAGAGCTGCCGCTCGTCAGGAGCTCCCTCCTCCGGCTCGGGGGCGGGGGGCTGGGGCACCCTCTCACTCCTTGCGCTTTTGCTTTTCGCGGATTTTGCCGCGGTTTTGCGATCATAGAAGATCATAGAATGGTTTGGGTTGGAAGGGTCCTTTAAAGAGCATCTAGCTCCACCCCCCCTGCCATGGGCAGGGATACCTTCCACTAGATCAGGTTGCTGAAAGCCCCATCCAACCTGGCCTCAAACACTTTCAGGGAGGGGGCATCCATAACTTCTCTGGGCAACCTGTTCCAGTCTCAACACCCTCATAGTGAAGAATTTCTTCCGAATATCTAATCTAAATCTACCTCCCCTTTAGTTTAAAGCCATTCCCCCTTGTCCTGTCGCAACAGGCCCTGCTAAAAAGCTTGCCGCCATCTTTTTCATAAGCCCCCTTTAAGTACTGACAGGCTGCAATAAGGTCTCCCCGAAGCCTTCTCTTCTCCAGGCTGAACAACCCCAACTCTCTCAGCCTTTCCTCATAGGAGAGGTGTTCCATCCCCCTGATCATTTTCGTGGCCCTCTTCTGGACCCGCTCCAACAGGTCCGTGTCTTTCCTGTACTGAGGACTCCAGAGCTGGACACAGTACTCCAGGTGGGGTCTCACCAGAGCAGAGTAGAGGGGCAGAATCACCTCCCTCGACCTGCTATCCACACTTCTTTTGATGCAGACCAGGATACAATTGGCCTTCTGGGCTGCGAGCGCACATTGCTGGCTCATGTCCAGCTTTTCATCCACCAGTACCCCCAAGTCCTTCTCCGCAGGGCTGCTCTCAAACCACTCATCCCCCAGCCTGTATCCATGTTTGGGATTACCCCAACCCAGGTGCAGGAATTTACACTTGGCCTTGTTGAACTTCATGAGGTTCATAGAGGCCCACCTCTCTAGCCTGTCAAGGTCCCTCTGGATGGCATCCCTTCCCTCTAGAGTATCAACCACACCACTCAGCTTGGTGTCATCCACAAACTTGCTGAGGGTGCACTCAATCCCACTGTCCATATCCCCCACAAAGATGTTAAATAATACTGGTCCCAATACCAGTCCCAAGTCCCAATACCAGCCAAGTCCCTTGGCTTTCCTGATCCCCTCCCTGCACTCCCTGGCCATATCCCTATAATATCCCCAGGATGTATATCCCTGCCTCCGCTGCCTATGCATTTTGGTTTTGTGTTTTAGTTTGGCTAAGAGGTCTTGACTTAGCCAAGCTGGCCTCCTGCCTCCCCTGCCCAACTTCTTGCACCTCGAGATTGAGAGCTCTTGCACCCTAAGAAAATTATCTTTAAATATCTCCCAGCTCTCATTAGCTCCTTTGCCTCTGAGGGCAGTTTCCCAAGGGATCCCACACACTAGTGCCCTAAACAGCCAAAAGTTTGTCTTTCTGAGCTTTAGGGTCCTGACTCTACTTTTTACCCATCAAGACTGAGAATTCCATCAGGGCATGATCAGTGCAGCCCAGGCTACCTCCAATCTTTACCTCTCCGATAAGTTCTTCCGCACTAGTGAGCAACAGGTCTAGCAGTGCTTCTCCTCTGTTTGGGCTCTCCATCACCTGTACTAGGAAGTTATCCTCAATGCACTCCAGTAGTTTCCTGGACTGCTTGCAGTTCACTGTGCTGCTTTTCCAGCAGATGTCCAGGTGGTTGAATTCTCCTATCAGGATCAGGGCCTGCGAGCGTGATGCTTCCTGCAGTTGAAGAAAGAACTCTTCATCAACCTCCTCTTCTTGATCAGGTGGCCTGTAGTAGACACCAACCACAAAGTTTCCTTTGTTGGCTTGGTCTTTAATTTTCACCCATAAGCTCTCAACCTGCGCATTGCTGTTCTTCAATGATAGCTCCGTGCAATCAATCCCATTTTTGACATAGAAGGCAACTCCCCCACCTCTCTTTCCTTGCCTGTCCCTTCTGAGTAGTTTATAGCCATCAATCACAGTGTTCCAATTATGCGATTCATCCCACCAAGTTTCTGTGATAGCAATCAGGTTGTAGTTTTCCATCTGGGCAGCAGCTACGAGCTCCTCCTGTTTGTTTCCCAAGCTGTGTGCATTGGTATAGAGGCACTTCAGCTGGGCTATTGGCCACATCCCCTTTTTAGAAGAGCTCATCCTAATTCCCTTGAGGCGATTCACAGGTGTTTCCCTGTTGCTTTCTAATGTCTCAGCAGCTCCTGGCTCTTCTCTAGTGCTTAGAACACCATCCCCTTCCCCTGCTAAATAAACTGCAAAAGAAAAAACAGGTTACCCGAAAGGAAATGTTCTTAGCTTTACTCCAGTCCAGAGTTCCAAAAGATAAAATTGATGGGAAACCTACCCCCTATTTATGGAGAAAATACAGGCAACTGAAAGGGAAAAAGAGATTGCAAAAGGAAACTAGGATGATGGACAGACTGATCACACCCTCTCCCTCCCCTCCAATGAAGAAAAGGATAGTATGCTGGGACCAATTAATTATCCTGATCTTGCCCCGGCAGCTCACTGGAAAACACACAAAGCCCATTCTGTATACTCTTCAGACAGTGGGACATCATGCTCTCAAGTCTGTCCTGTGCACTGGGCCAGGACCTCTCCATTTATTGCCAAGCACCGGTCTTTTTTTTCTTCAATATGTAAACGGTTGGTGCTCTAGCGGGGAAAGATCAGTTCTTTGCTTAAAAGTCTCTGGGGTAGAAGCATTTAATTCAACAACCAGGTACCCATATCGTGCTTTCGTAGCATCTTCAAATGCTTCTAAAAAGAACTGGGCCTTGCCAGGATACATCTGCCTGTCTAGGGACGCAACCTGGAGTTTATCTCAGGGTTTCTTAAATAACACCATATATTTTGTGTTGAGGGCAATGGTATGCCTATTTTTACCCTGGCAAAGAACATTCTGGACAATGTACAGGATGCTAACATTCCTGTGATGCACATACTTTTTAAAAGCTTTCTCAATTTTGTCACTCTCACAAGCAAAATTCATCAACTCATTAACCACAACCATATTTACTTTATTCGGGAAAATAAATGATTACCACTATAGCTTTCAGGTAAGTCCTCCACATATTTGATGGAGGGATATTTCACAGATCACAGAATGGTTGAGGTTGGAAGGGATCTCTGGACATCATCTGGTCCAAGGCCCCTGCTCAAGCAGGTCCACCTAGAGCAGGTTGCCCAGGACTATGTACAGATGTTTTTTTAATATCTCCAAGGAGGGAGACTTCACAACATCTATGGGCAACCTGTGCCAGTGCTCAGTCACCCTCACAGTGAAAAAGGGTTTCTTGATGTTCAGATGGAAACTCCTCTGTTTCAGTTTGTGCCCATTGCCTCTTGTCCTGTCACTGGGCACCACTGAAAAGAGCCTGGCTACGTCTTCTTTGCACCCTCCCTTCAGGTATTTGTATACATTGACGAGATGCCCCCGAGCCTTCTCTTCTCTAGGCTAAACAGTCCCAGCTCTCTCAGCCTTTCCTCATAGGAGAGATGCTCCAGTCCCTTAATCATCTTCATGGCCCTTCGCTGTATTCTCTCCAACATGTCCATGCCTCTCTTGTACTGAGGAGCCCAGAACTGGACACAGGACTCCAGGTGTGACCTCACCAGTGCTGAGTAGAGGGGAAGAATCACCTCCCTTGACCTGCTGGTAATACTTTGTCTAATGCAGCCCAGGGATACCATTTGCCTTCTTGACCGCAAGGGGACAGTGCTGGCTCTTGTTCAACTTGGTGTCCACCAGGACCCCAGGTCCTTTTCTGCAAAGCTGCTTTCTGGCTGGTCAGACCCCAGCATATATTGGTGCCTGGGGTTGTTCCTCCCCAGGTGCAGGACTTTGCCTTTCCCCTTGTTGAACTTCATGAGGTTCCTGTCAGCCCATTTCTCCAGCCTGTCAACATCCCTCTAGATGGCAGCATGAATCCTGTGATGTATCAGCCACTCCTCCCAGTTTTGATGAAGGTACACTCTGCCCCATCATCGAGATCATTAACGAAGATGTTGAACAGTATTGGACTCAGTGTTGACCCCCGGGGTACACCGTTATTCACTGGCCTCCAACTAGACTTCATGCCACTGATCACCACCCTCTAGGCCTGGCTGTCCAGCCAGTTTTCAAGTTTTTTTATTTACAGAGCAATCCTGATACAACAGTTGCCAACAACCATAACACCACACAATATTGTCAGGCATAACAGAAAGCAAGCGGTCAGCATTCTCCAAAAGAGTTTTTACAAAATAACTTGCAGTTGCTAGGCCCTGCCAGAATAACAGAAAAGAGGTGCTTCCAGTGTATGCTCATAATCAAAAGCCATAGGGGAGGCTGTTAAAATTTTTAGTCAGTACCCCTTTGTTGTAAACTGCCTTCTGCGTCTTCTGGAAGGGCCTGGTTTCTATTGCCCATTTCTGCTTATTTCTGATGATAGAGCGCTGCTCTATCACAGTCTTTTTAGGGTCATCACTGTCTGGATTTTTGCTGTAATCCAAAACGAGATCCCTCAGTTCCTCAAAATTGATCTTTTCTCTCTTTGTTGCATTTAGAGTGATGCCTTTAACCTTTAAACAACACTTTCCTCCAGACTGCAGGTAGCCATAGGATGACACAAACCCTGTAATGTGCTCATCTGGTGGCAACTTGTTCGTCAACTCGCCTAAATAGTCACCAGGTGGGGGGTTGTCACCTGGACCAAGTATGGGACCAAGTACAAGACCAAGTATGAGACAGAGAGAGAGAGACCTAGAGAGAGATACTGACAGAGAGACTGTGAGCGAGATTGAGGGACCGAGAGAGAGAGAGAGACTGAGAGTGACCAAAAGAGGGAGCGATGTAGAGAGACCAAAAGAAAGAGGGAAATTAAGACAGACAGAGAGAAAGAGACTGAGACCAAAAGAGACACTGAGACAGAGAGCAAGAGAGCGCAAAACACTTTTAACTTTTTATTTTATAAATCCATCTTAATGTGAAGTGACTCAAACACACATCACATCAGGTTATATGAAATAATAAGGATGTTTTTAGAACTGTTTTTCCACATTTTAATTGAATTTCACCTTTCATCCAAAACCACCATGACACATGAATAAAAGAAATTGATCTGGTGAATGTAAATTACAGAACAGGACTTACAAGTCTGAATATGTTATCAGAAAATGACTATGGACTTGCTGGTTATGTATTAAATCAAGAGATAAATTCGCAAATTAATGAACCTTCATAATTACTGGACTTTAATAGTCTCAAGAAAAATAAGTACAAAACTAAAATAAATTTTAATAACCTCTGAAATTCACAAGACAGAAAAACTGGTTATATAAACCCACCTATTTTAAATTTGACATCTGCTTATGTTGAAAAACATTCAAGTCATTTTGATGCATTATGGAGCTGAAACTATAATTTTACAGAGAGAACTCAAAATTGCAATTGCCTAAGATGCCACTGCAAATGAAGCTGCCCTTCAGAAAATAATTGCATTATAAATGCATTGTATATGTTTGTTTCAGCTGCCTTTAAATATCTACTTTTAACAGAATGTTGCCTTGATTCCACTACACAAGCATGGTATATACATACTTTCATTACCCTGCAGCCTCCTACTGCAACTTCTGAAAGTACATCAAGTGCTATCCCCACTTCTGGCATGTTAAAAAAAAAACCCAAACCACAAAACAACAGAAAAACCCCCTCCTTTCCCCTTATCAAGGGAAAAAGCAAAATCAACACTACACTCAATAGACAAAAAAATAAAAATTGGTCACAGTATTGAAAGATATGTAACAATAAAGGGACCCCAGAACAAAGCCATCATTTTTGAAAGGGGCAATGCTTTTCAAGTTCTGCAAGATAAACTGTGCTTGAAAAAGGAGGAACAGGTTGCTCAGAAAACTTCAGAACAAAAATTTGTTATGACAGCAAGACCTAGGCACCTTACTGTAAATATAAAATAATCATGAAGTTCTTCCACAGAACTGGTCAGAATACACATAGACATGGCTTTACTGAAGTCCCTCACAGGAACAAAGCTAACTCAAAAACCCCACCACCACACAACATGCATATGCGCACACACCACCCCCAAACAACCCCACCCCCCCTCTTAAAAAACCCCATATTTTTCATGATAAGCCAACAAATTAAAGTCTACCCCTTTCAAAGGCCTCGATGGCTGACAGATGCAAGCGTCACCACAGATTTTAACAGACTTCTTCTCTTATATATGAATATAAGAGGCCAATGATGTAGAACATTTAGCTATTTCACTCACTCTAATGGGCTGAAGGGGGCAACACCACAGGAGCTCACCTGGGCCAACTGAGGGGAAGGGGGTTGAGCAAGGCCCACTCTCCTCAGCACAGCCCACAGACCCACACTACAGGCACCAGCAGTTCCTGATCGGACTTGAGGCGCTGGCCCACCCCACCTGCTACCCCCTCAACCCTGACTGCACAGGTAGTCCACCCCTCCCAACAGATGGCCACCCTGGAGCCAGTAATCCCACTCAAGTCTTCTGTAGCACAGCTCCCCAAGCACGATCAACCACCCAGCTCCCCACCACCAGACATGATGGAGGAAAAGAGCAGAACGCTCACAACCTACCTCCGCCCTGCGCTACTTCCGCCTTCCCAAAAAGGCCACACTACCAGCAGAAGCCAATAAGAAGTGCAGACGGCCCGTTGCCATCAGTACACTCCCGCCTTTTCCTCCCACCTTCCTCCAGCTACCCACTACAGTCAGGACTTCCTGTGCCATCCTTGGCAGCTGCCAATCCCGTGCTGGCTCCTCCCCTCCCAGTCAAGGTCATGCTTGGCTGCCAGAAGTTTGATATGGCCATGAGTGGGTTGCCATAGTAAGCACAAGGCAGCAGGAGAAGATGGTGTCATTCTCTCAGATTGCTGAGGACAGCTAGGGGGCACGGTCCCAGTCCCCCTTTCATGGCCCATGCTGGTTTCAGAACACCAGAGCCCACTGCTTCTCTGTCAAGCAACGCTTCCCAGGCCCTATGGCTCCCCAAGCTTCCCCTCGCAGTCAGTCTTGGGAGCTGGGCCTGCCTTGCCCTTTGCAGACAGTCAGGAGCAGGCATCCTTACCCCTCTGTGGGGGTGAGAGGAGAATCTGCGGTCCCCACTAACCGCCTGAGAAAAGGGAGCCAACCTGATCTTACCAAAAAATCTTCACCAAGCTTGCTTAGTAGTACAGCAGTAAGCCTAACCTGACATGTCTACAGTCCCTTTCTTTCGTTCTCTTTCTAGACCATTGTAGCCTGGGTTTTCCATGGGACAGTAGCCCTAACTCTGATCTATGGTGTGTTGTCTGTCAGAAGAGTATTTATGTCTCTTTTTACCTTCTGATTTAATAGGGATGTTATTTTACATAGTTAACAAGTATCTTGCTTCTTAAGCAGTAAGCTAAATCCTGACACTGGCGCCTGTCATTGTTTTATAAGAGCATCAGAGCCCTAGGTACATTTGCCAATGAAATGGCAAATGACCTAGAGACTTATTAATGTTGCCATTTATGTTTTCTATGATTTCTCCTTTTTTTTCCTCCTACATATTGAGAATACAAATAAAGGTTAAAGCCGTGCTGTAAAATAATCTTTCAACTAAGGCTAAGATCTTTATATGAACAGTGTAAGTTTGTGATAAGATTAAAAGGAAAAACAAAGAAATAGCAAAGAGAAGTTAAAAAAAAAACCTTTCCCTGTATAAATAAAGATTTGTACTTAATTTGTTCTTCCACACAGAATTCATTTTAAGATTATTGTTTTAACTATTTTTGATAGGTTATTCATCACGAATGATATATACTGTATTACTTCTACTGGATCCTTTTTTACTTACCACATATTTATTAAAAGATTAATATTTCTTACAGTTCAGTTCAAAAGAAGTTCCTAGACTCCAGATCTTGTCACCAAAAGGAAATTTCCAGAAGTTCCTCACCTGAGCATTCTTTGGCAGGTATTTTAGATGATCTTGTTCCAATCTATGGCTTCAAGCAGTGAACAAAGTACTGTCCTGTTAAGATGCATACATTAGCTTAGAAGATCTGAAACACACATACATGTAGCAGATGAGAAGAAAGAAAAACATGAAGCTCTCATTTCTGATAAGTGTCCTGAAAGTGTAGATACTATAGAAGTACAACATCACCTTGATGGTTTTTTTGATTGGCTGCAGCATTAGAAACCATGTGCTCCCATTTCAGTAGCTACAGTGATGGATACATTTTTCTGCTGATGCACAGAGCTCAGTGTTCAAACCCACCAAATATTTCCAGTTCCAAATTTGTAACCAGGGAAAGGAGGTAGAATCAGCTGCTGTCTTGCTAAAAATGTTACCTGTCTTAGAGATGCTAAAAATCCAAACTATGCACCTGAAATCTGCCAACCAAGAGACCTACAGAAGTGCTGTAGGCCTGCCCAGTGCCAAGGGACATCAGAGACTTAGCAGAGTTTTTCCATATTTCTTGACTAACTGACTATGTTTCTTCCTGACAAAAAAGTATTTATTTCTCATGTTTTAAATAGATGGTTCTAATAGCAAGGAAAAATAAATGTTATGGTATGCATAAGATGTTATTCATTCTTTTAATTATTCTGCCTTTAGAACAGAAAGTATATACTATCCTATTATTGCATGCTACAACTTCTGAGGCATTTGTAAGAATGTTCAGGGCTGCAATTCAGCTTTGTAGAAGGGTTTTTTTGTGGGGATGTGGGATATTGAGACAAATAGGAGGCATGCATTTTTTTCCTTTTGTGTTATGGAGCCAATCTGTAGTTAGATTTTGGCTCTTGCTTGTGAGTTTGGTAGTAAAATTTTCACTGTAATATTATTTTCATAAACAAATTTACCAAATAACTGCTGATAGAATGCTACCTGTATCCTCTATGTCAAAATATCCAATATGACAAAGCAAAAACACATCGATAACTTCCTTTTTGAGAACTTTGTCTTTCTTTTATGCCCATCTTCAAACTCCTGTAGCACCCTCTGTTACAAATCAACTTTTCCTCTCAAACTTTTTGGACACTGATTTTATTAGAGTAAGGATATCATCTGATTCTAAATCTGCTGGCATGTTAGAACTTCTCCTAACTCTTCCATTCGCAAACTAAATTTTGGAATACTGTGATGAGGTCCCCCCTGAGCCTTCTCTTCTCCAGGGAGAAAAGACCTAACTCCTTCAGTCTTTCCTCATAGGGCAGATTCTCCAGCCCTTTGAACATCTTCATGGCCCTCCTTTGGACCCTCTCCAGTCTGTCCGCATCTTTCTTGAATTGTGGAGGCCAGAACTGAGGACAGTACTCCAGGTGCAGCCTGACAAGTGCTGAGTAGAGTGGGATGATCCCATCTCTATCTCTGCTAGTAATGCCCCTGTGGATGCAGCCCAGGATCCTACTTGCCTTTGTTGCTGCAGCGGCGCACTGCTGACTCATGTTCAGCTTGTTGTCCACCAGGACCCCCAGGTCCCTTTCAGCAAGGCTGCTCTCCAACCACACAGATCCTAGCCTGTACTGGGCTCTGGTTATTCCGACCCAGATGCAGGACCTTGCACTTGTCTTTGTCAAACTTCATACTGTTCTTGCTAGCCCACTCTTCCAGCCTGTCCAGGTCGCTCTGTAAGATGGGTCTCCCTTCTGGAGTATCCACTTCACCCAGTTTGGGGTCAACAGCAAACTTGGTGAGGGTGCTTTCAATCCCATCATCCAGGTCATTTATGAAGATGTTGAACAGCATGGGGCCCAGTATCAATCCCTGGGGGATCCCACTTGTTTTAGGCTTTCTACCAGCCCAGGAAGACAATAGTATAGGGGTTTATGCTCTCCCTTTGTATGTTTGTTTTTCTTAGAACCATGATATCAGGTGCTTCATTTTAAATGAAAGTATATGAAGCAATCATAGAATCATAGAATCATTTAGGTTAGAAAAGACCCTTAAGATCATCAAGTCCAACCGTTAACCTAACACTACCAAGTCCACCACTAAACCATGTCATGAAACACCACATTTACATGTCTTTTAAATACCTCCAGGGATGGGGACTCAACCACTTCCCTGGGCAGCCTGTTCCAATGCTTGACAACGCTTTCGGTGAAGAAATTTTTCCTCATGTCCAATCTAAACCTCCTCTGGCGCAACTTGAGGCCATTTCCTCTCGTCCTATCGCTAGTTACTTGGGAGAAGAGACCGACACCCACCTCACTACAACCTCCTTTCAGGTAGTTGTAGAGAGCGATAAGGTCTCCCCTCAGCCTCCTTTTCTCCAGTTCCCCAGTTCCCTCAGCCGCTCCTCATAAGACTTGTTCTCCAGACCCTTCACCAGCCTCGTTGCCCTTCTCTGGACACGCTCCAGCACCTCAATGTCCTTCTTGTAGTGAGGGGCCCAAAACTGAACACAGTAGTCGAGGTGCGGCCTCACCAGTGCCGAGTACAGGGGCACGATCACTTCCCTACTCCTGCTGGCCACGCTATTTCTGATACAGGCCAGGATGCTATTGGCCTTCTTGGCCGCCTGGGCACACTGCTGGCTCATATTCAGCCAGCTCTTGACCAGCACCCCCAGGTCCTTTTCCGCTGGGCAAGGGGAAAATCTGCAGGTCTTTTCATGACATGTAAAGTTATATCAAAACTTATGATGTAAGTTATTATAGTGCTACCCAAGGTTTGCATCATTAAATGGTTCATAATTCTGTTGTGCTTTCTGCAAACGCATGGAACAAAACAGTATCTAAGTCAGAGATTGTATAAGAGAATGAGCAAATAAAAAGCACAGAGATAGATACACTACTAGGTCTTGGCTATGACTGCATTTTCATTGTAGAAAGAAAGTTTAGGACCAGTGTGTCTATTATTGATATGTCTGCTGAGGTCTAATACCCATTTCCTAGCAGTCACTACAAATTTAGGCACTCATCTCAGTGTGTCCTTCCTTTCAGCACATTTTCATTGAATTAAGTGCTCTCCCAATGTGCAAGATTCCTTGATAACCAGAATTCTAAGCTGCCTTTTTTCACCTCACTGTGGTGACCTGAGGGCTGGCTTTGAATATTGGATCACCACTCAAATTTGTGTAATGTCTCCTCTCCATGTTCTCCCTCATAGCAGAAACCTTGCATGTCAGCTGCTGCGTGCGGTTGTCATCTGTTCTTTACCTTTCTCCACTGCCTGCCTTAGAATCATAGAATCATAGAATCATTGAGGTTGGAAAAGACCTCTAAGATCATCGAGTCCAACCGTCAACCCAACACCACCATGTCCACTAAACCATGTCCCTAAGCGCCTCATCTACACGTCTTTTAAATACCTCCAGGGATGGGGACTCAACCACTTCCCTGGGCAGCCTGTTCCAATGTTTCACCACTCTTTCAGTAAAGAAATTTTTCCTTACATCCAATCTAAACCTCCCCTGCCGCAACTTGAGGCCATTTCCTCTCGTCCTATCGCTTGTTACTTCGGAGAAAAGACCAACACCCACGTCGCTACAACCTCCTTTCAGGTAGTTGTAGAGAGCGATGAGGTCTCCCCTCAGCCTCCTTTTATCCAGGCTAAACAGTCCCAGTTCCCTCAGCCGCTCCTCATAAGACTTGTTCTCCAGACCCCTCACCAGCCTCGTTGCCCTTCTCTGGACACGCTCCAGCACCTCAATGTCCTTCTTGTAGTGAGGGGCCCAAAACTGAACACAGTAGTCGAGGTGCGGCCTCACCAGTGCCGAGTACAGGGGCACGATCACTTCCCTACTCCTGCTGGCCACACTATTTCTGATACAGGCCAGGATGCCATTGGCCTTCTTGGCTGCCTGGGCACACTACCGGCTCATGTTCAGCCGGCTGTCGACCAACACCCCCAGGTCCTTCTCTGCTGGGCAGCTTTCCAGCCACTCTTCCCCAAGCCTGTAGCGCTGCATGGGGTTGTTGTGGCCGAAGTGCAGGACCCGGCACTTGGCCTTGTTGAACCTCATACAGTTGGCCTGGGCCCATCGATCCAGCCTGTCCAGGTCCCTCTGCAGAGCCTTCCTACCCTCGAGCAGATCAACACTCCCACCCAGCTTGGTGTCGTCTGCAAACTTACTGAGGGTGCACTCAATCCCCTCATCCAGATCATCAATAAAGATATTAAACAAGACCGGCCCCAGTACTGAGCCCTGGGGAACACCGCTCGTGACCGGCCGCCAACTGGATTGAACTCCATTCACCACAACTCTCTGGGCCCGGCCATCCAGCCAGTTTTTGACCCAGCGCAGAGTCCACCTGTCTAAGCCGTGAGCCGCCAGCTTCTCTAGGAGAATGCTGTGGGAGACAGTGTCAAAGGCCTTGCTGAAGTCCAGGTAGACCACATCCACAGCCTTTCCCTCATCCACTAGGCGGGTCACCTGGTCATAGAAGGAGATCAGGTTGGTCAAGCAGGACCTACCTTTCATGAATCCGTGCTGGCTGGGCCTGATGCCCTGGTTGTCCCACTCATGCCTTGTGAGCGCCCTCAAGATGAACCGCTCCATAATCTTCCCCGGCACCGAGGTCAGGCTGACAGGCCTGTAGTTCCCCGGATCCTCCTTCCGGCCCTTCTTGTAGATGGGCGTCACATTGGCAAGCCTCCAGTCATCCGGGACCTCCCCCGTTAACCAGGACTGCTGATAAATGATGGGGAGTGGCCTGGCGAGCACCTCCGCCAGCTCCCTCAGCACTCTCGGGTGGATCCCATCCGGCCCCATAGACTTGTGAGCGTCCAGGTGGCATAGCAGGTCATTGACTGCTTCCTCCTGGATTACGGGGGGTTCACCCTGCTCGCCGTCCCCGTCTTCCAGCTCGGGGGGCCGAGTACCCTGAGGATAACTGGTCTGCCTGTTAAAGACTGAGGCAAAGAAGGCATTGAGTACCTCAGCCTTTTCCTCATCCTCGGTGGCAATGTTCCCCCTTGCATCCAATAAAGGATGGAGATTCTCCTTGGCTCTCTTCTTGTCATTAATATATTTGTAAAAACATTTTTTGTTGTCTCTAACGACAGCGGCCAGATTGCGTTCTAGCTGGGCTTTTGCCTTTCTCATTTCTTCTCTGCACGACCTAACGAGATCCCTGTACTCTTCTTGAGTCGCCTGCCCCTTCTTCCACAAGCGGTAAACTCTCCTTTTTTTCCTGAGTCCCAGCAAGAGCTCCCCGTTCAGCCAGGCCGGTCGTCTTCCCCGCCCATTCTTCTTACGGCGTACAGGGACAGCCTGCTCCTGCGCCTTTAAGACTTCCTTCTTGAAGATCGTCCAGCCTTCCTGGACCCCTTTGCCCTTCAGGACCGTCTCCCACGGGACTCTCTCAACCAACGTCCTGAACAGGCCAAAGTCCGCCATCCGGAAGTACATGGGTGCGGTTTTGCTGGCCCCCCTCCTTACTTCACCGAGAATGGAGAATTCTACCATTTCATGGTCGCTATCATTTCATGGTCGCTAAGCCCAAGACGGCCTCCGACCACCACATCTCCCACCAGTCCTTCTCTGTTAGTAAACAGCAGGTCGAGCGAGGCACCTCCCCTGGTAGGCTCACTTACCAGCTGTGTCAGGAAGTTGTCTTCCACACACTCCAGGAACCTCCTAGACTGCTTCCTCTCTGCCGTGTTGTATTTCCAGCAGACGTCCGGGAAGTTGAAGTCCCCCACGAGAACAAGGGCTAGCGATTGAGAGACTTCTGCCAGCCGCTTATAGAACGCTTCATCCGCCCCTTCATCCTGGTTGGGTGGTCTATAACAGACTCCCAGCAGGATATCTGCCTCGGTGGCCTTCCCCCTCATCCTTACCCATAGATACTCAACCGTACCATCATCACAATCATTGAGCTCTATACAATCAAAACACTCCCTAACACTCCCTAACTGCCTTATCTCTCTGCATCCTAGTAATCACCCTTTCACTCCATCCATCCTTTTTTTTTTTTGGTCTCCCAGGCTACTGTCATAAAAAGGGCATGAGGAACTGTTTTGAAAATTTTGCTTCTGTAGAAAGTAGGCTGATGTAAGACGGCTCCCACTTCAGATAGAAGTAAAGGGGAGAATACTGCATCCATTCTGAGCCAGCTAACACTACCCTTGATGGTATGCAGTATCGGGATGCTTAAATTTCTCATTCAGGCCACAGAAAGATAGTTGTTCAGTTGCTCCATGAGACTCTGTAAGCTGTTCCTTCTTAATGGATTGCACCCCATCCAAGAGTGACATATTGGACCCTGTTAACTTAGATGCCCTGTCTAATGCATGTATTCAGACTGGCAATTGTGTGTATGTTCCAGTATTGCCTCATGTGATTCATGGAGAGTTTTATGTAAACTAAGGGTTTTTTTTACTAATGAGGTTTTAGTTCTAAATATCAGAAGGGTAGCCATGGTGTTCTAGTAGTTTTGTTTCTAGTAAAGTACCTTTTTTTTTCTCTCTCACTTGCTACTGTTGTGAATTTTTTTTTCATTTTGCTTAATTATTTAGAGAAACTTGATTCTTAGAGCTTCAAAAGATTAAAATCTTGTAAAGTGCACATAGCAGATCAACAGAGATGTGCCTCTGTCTATGGAAATGGGATCTCTGATGTGCTCTTAACAAATCCTACCCAGTTTTCTGCTTGAAGAAGGAAACTACAATGTAACATCCCTTCATAAGTGTTAAGTATTTGTGCTTAATTAACTAGTACTACATAATAAAACCTTCTGGGTAGGAAAAATATAAGGTATTTAGATAGGAATTCATCAGGAATGCAGAATCCCAGAATGAAGAGTGAATTTATCTATTTGCTCTGCCTTTTTTGGAGTATAAATAGGAGCTGAAAATCAGGGTAATTGAGCAAAGAGAAAATAAGGCCATTTGCAGTATGCAATTGTTTAGTATACCTTCAGCTGTTAAGTTGACCAAAATGTCAGTTGAGGAATGCTAAGTAAAAAAAAACCAATAAAACTACAGTTTCATGTAGCTGAATCATTTTCACATTGTAAAAAGAAGTCTCAGATTTGGGACTAGTTATTAGTTGACAAATATTTCTTCTAAAAATTCCAGTGAACCTATTAAAAAAAAAAAAAAAGAAAAAAGGAGGTTTCTATTGTGTTATTAATTGGAATAGTGATGTGGCACTTGCCAGTAATCAGCATCAGCCAGCTTTCTTCCAGATTTTGCACTTAGTTTTGGAGATACAGCAGTCCTTAAGTGAGCACCTGCTCTCCTCCCATAATATTTATAAATCTGGAAAAGATATGTTTCATGTAAGCAATGGTAGTTGCTTTTAATTTGATGACTAAAGAACACTTGCCACACAAAACTCATGCTTTAGTAAAATAAAATAAGTCCTTGAGATGAATTAATAGAATTTTACTGATATTTTAAACTTCAGCAAATAGCCCTATATTGTAGTAGATTCTCAAGAATCAATCCTGTTTGTACCCAGTAGGCAGATTAGTTAGCTGTCAAACAATAGATCACTATTTCTCTATCCTAAGCCATTTCCTCCATTTGTCTAGCATTTTCCATATAATTAACATCTTTAAGACAATGTATTTATATCAAAGATAACTTTACATTTCAGATCAAAAGATGGTTTGAAAATAAAATTAATCAGTTGTCTTTTTATAGTTCAGGTGGGATTAATTGTATATATTCCTATAACTGTTGAATTTTGGCTGTAGTCTTCATAAAACAGTATATTAACAATCCCTCTACATATTTCTTGTTATTGTCTGTCCCTGCTTTAGTTGTCAAGTATTCTTCACCTTCACCTTCACCACCACCATATTCTATTGATGCAAACTGCAGTTACACTTATTCTTGACTGAGAAGGAACATCTGTTTTCTGTAACTCAGTCTGCTGTTAATGGGTTTCCACGAACTGGGTTTGGAACAGGTGCCTGGGAGAAAAGTTGTAAGGTTACCATTCTGCTTGCTATTTCTTTACCCTTCTTGAAATGTATTGAGAAGGAAAAACTTAAATTAATTCTTGCACTATTGTGTGCAGAATAACAGGTGATAAAACTGTTTTGGCTCAATGGCAGCATAGCTTTTCTTTTGTTTTTAATGGATATTGTCTAAGGCATCATTTATTTTCTCCAGCTTATGCATGGAGGGAGGTTTTGTACTGAAAAGACTTTTATTTTCTAATTTTCTTCCTTGGTCCATCATCTTCAACTTTCAGAGTCTACTGACTGTAATCTTGCCACTCATATGTACCCGTGCCTATATCAGATCATTGGCTCCCAGCTTACTGGACAAAAATAAAACTGGGTATGTTGTCTGATCATTTTAAAAATACACAAACTGTTCAATTTTAACTACAACGTTTTATTCTTAGTATCTATTGTGAGTTAACACCAGTGGGCAGATAAGCACCACACAGTCGCTCACTTCCCCACCCCCACCCTCAGTAGGATAGGGGAAGAGGAAAGGAAGAATAAAAACAAGAAAACTTGGGGGTCAAGATAAAACAAACAAACAAACAATTGTTTAATAAGTGAAGGATAATGAAGTGATGTTCTGGTTTATGTACTGAGCATGACGTCACATGGTATGGAATGTTTCTTTGGCCAGTTTGGTTGTGCCCCCCTCCCAGCTTCTTGTGCACCTGCAGCCTTCTCAGTCGGTAGAGCATGGGAAACTAAAAAGTCCTTGGCTAGTGTAAGCATTACCTAGCAACAACTAAAACATGGTTGTGTTATCAACATTGTTCTCATCCTAAATCCAAAACACAGCATTGTACCAGCTACTAGGAAGGAAATTAACTCTATTCCTGCTGAAACCAGGACAGGGACCTGGGTATGACGTAGATGGTATAGAATAAGGGGTGGATACTGTCCTGGTTTTGGCTGGGATAGAGCTAATTTCCTTCCTAGTAGCTGGCACAGTGCTGTGTTTTGGATTTAGGATGAGAATAACGTTGATAACACACAGATCTTTTAATTGTTTCTATGTAGTGCTTACACTAGTCAAGGACTTTTCAGCTTCCCATGCTCTACCGACTGAGAAGGCTGGAGGTGCACAAAAAGCTGGGAGGGGGCACAGCCGGGACAGCTGACCCAAACTGGCCAAAGGCACATTCCATACCATGTGACGTCATGCTCAGTATATAAACTGGAGGAAAGCTGGCCAGGGGGGCCGCTGCTCGGGGACTGGCTGGGCATCGGTCGGCGGGTGGTGAGCAATTGCATTGTCCATCGCTTGCTTTGTATATTCATTTTATTATTATTACTATTATTATTATTAGGATTTTATTTTATTTCAATTATTAAACATATTTTTATCTCAACCCACCAGTTTTCTCACTTTTACTCTTCCGATTCTCTCCCCCATCCCACCAGTGTGGAGTCGGAGTGAGCGAGCGGCTGTGTGGTGCTCAGTTGCCGACTGAGTTTTAACCATGACACAAGAAAATTTGGGGGTCAAGATAAAACAAACAAACAAAAAATTGTTTAATAAGTGAAGGATAAATGGAAGAAGAGGGAAGAAAAGAAAACAAAACAAGTGATGCAAAGGCAGTCACTCACCACCTCTCACATGTAGACTGATGCCCAGCCAGTTCCTGAGCAAAGATGACTAACCCCCCCTAAACCCCCCCTCTTTTCCCTTTTTTGCTAAGCATGACGTTATATGGTATGGTATATCTCTTTGGTTAGTTTGGGTCATCTGCCTGGTTGTGTCCCCTCCCAGCCTATTGCGCACCCCCTAATGTGAGTGAAAAACAGAGAAGGCCTTGATGCTGTGCAAACACTGTTCAGCAAAAGCTCAAATATTAGTGTGTTATCAGTACTGTTTTGGTCAAAGAACTAAAACAGAGCACCATATGAGCTGCTATATTTTTCTCAATTTCCTATTTTTTAAATAATACTCCAGATGAAATCTTTACATTTGGAACGCAGACTGAGTAAATACACCTTTGGTTTTCTTGCATGCAAAAAGCTTGTTAGACAAAGAAAAAAATTTACCATTTGTTTAGTTCATAGCCTGTACCCCATGCAGATATCTAGTGTTTTCTGATGCTATGAATAGCAACAGAGTTGAAAAACTACTGTTTACTTGCACTGCTTTAGAGTGGAAGAAAATAAGTCAAAGTTGACTTGAGGTTTTTTAAAATGATTTTATTAAATCAAGAGCGTAATTAATTTCTTTATCTTTACAGACTGTTGGGCATATTCTGGAAATGAGCCAGGATTAGTAATTTTTTTCTTTGAAATCCTTTTTCTGTAGTATACATCATTTATTAAAATAATGTTTCCATGTAGCAATGAAAACCATACTCATACATCATCTTAAAAAATGTAGGTTCCACCTCCATGAAATCTAGTGAAGACAGAGGGTTTTATGACAATCTTTACTTAGCATTGCAGAAGCTTGCATTTTCTAATGTTATTCATATCTATGCTCTTATATTTGCAAAAATCTTTTGTACTTTTTACGGCATAAAATAACTGAGGACATACTTTTTATTAACAGACAGAAAAAACAATTGCTTAAAAGCTGCTGCCTATTTTAAATTCTAATGGATTATTACCAAAAGCCAGATATTTACCCTTATAGTAATAAAACAACATAGAATTTTTCATGCAGTAAAGTTCTACTTAATCACAAGTCTACTTTTTTCTCTCCTTCCTTAGTTAACTTCTGTGAACTTTTAAATTACTCAAAGCTGCTGGTATCAAGTGGCATCTATATGGAGACTGATCAGCTATATTTGATTTTAGGCATTTTCCCAAAACACTGATATTCATATTTATTTTCATCCTTATTTTAAATTTATTTTGAAATGGAAGTGGGAATATGCAGCAGAAGTTCAGTCTTATCAATAAGGAATATCCAAAAAGATTTTAAAAAATTAAAAATCTGTCATCAAAACAGTTATTCAAATTGTATTGTTAATACAGAGCAAAACCACGGTACTTATAATTTTAGATCTTGCTATCTCTTATTGAACCTAAATGAAAATGCACGGTTCCCTCTTCTGCATTCTCAGGCTTTGAAAGTGAAGAGGATTTTTTCAGCATGTCAAAAAGCACTGATGCAAAAAAAGGTTTTTGTGAAGGCCTGTTTTTAAAATGATTGCAGACATTATCCTATTTAGATAATACATGTAGCAGAATCATAGAATCATAGAATCATAGAATAGTTTGGGTTGGAAGGGACCTCTAAAGGTCATCTAGTCCAACCCCCCTGCCATGGGCAGGGACATCTTCAACTAGATCAGGTTGCTCAGAGCCCCGTCCAACCTGACCTTGAATGTTTCCAGGGATGGGGCATCCACCACCTCTCTGGGCAATCTGTTACAGTGTTTCACCACTCTCAGCGTAAAATCAATCTGATTCAAAGAATCAAAAGAATCAATCTTAATATTGTAATTACAATATTTTAGCAAGGTGGCAGCTGTCAGAAATTAATTTTGAGCTATATTAGTAAATGTATATTTAAAATTTCAGCCTCATTTGGGTTTGTTCAATGTTGAAGAATATACCTTACTTTACCATCTTCTTTTTACTTAGTAAGGTGCAAGCATATCTTTTCTATTAACTGTGTACAGCAAACAGTTTTAAAAGCTATTTAAATGAGTATAAAAGAGGTTTTATGATGTCCCTGTCAATTTGATAAAGTTAAGAACTGCAGTTCATCTGTAATATAGTCTTCCTCTCTTACAATGTAATTACTTTGACAAGTTGGGCTTTTGTTGGATCCAAGGTAATACATGCACTGTTGTGCCCCATACTGCGCTGCTTGCTTTTGCCTTCTTCATGTAAAACATTTTATTAATTTCTCTTCAACTTACGTTTGGAGTGATCTAATTTGACTTTCTCTTAGACTGAGAAATGAGGTAGCATCTTAATATTCCTACTATACATTTCTTTACATAACAGCACAGCATAGGAAGTGGGCTTTGAAGATTATTCCTATCATTTTATCTGTGTTAGTCACAAAGATGTGCACAAAAGTGTAGGCTTTTTAAAATGAGAATTCCTATTGGCTTCCTTTGCATTCAACTTGCCCAGTATGTTTAAACAACCTTTACACATGCACGTAAGATTTTAATAACCAGTGAGTGGTTACATATTTACAAAGTTGTGCAAAATTATGTTTAGTCCTGCCACATGGTGATTTGTCTTTCAAGAAAATAACGAGCAGGAAAGTATAACCCATATGAAAATTGTAATAGTCTAAACTGTAGGAGGTGAACTTACTCAAAAATTTATTTTAAACAGATGTGAAACTGCAGACATTAATTCACTCAGTTATCTGAAATTTAATTAAATATATGCCAGATGATGACAACATCTTGTAATGTCACCGTGGCAGGCACCCCTGCTTATGGGAGGTGTCACTACAAGTATTTTCTTTTTCTTTTACTATAGAAAATATTTTACTCCTGTATTTGAAGGTCCTGCTAGAGAAAGAGCCTCTTTTTCTGAGGTTTACACTTTAATGCTGGACTTGGGAACCTTGGCAGGTTTTTTTCTTTAATGTTTTTCTGGAAACTGCATCTCAGAAAAGGTGGTTTATAGTAAGACAGAAGGCTTTGCACAGCAAAAGGAAATTGAACTTTGTTTAAAGCAAATGGCTCTAACTCTGTCTTTATGCTTCTGAATGCTTCAAAACAGGAATCTGCTTACTTCAAAGAATCATTGCTGTTAACACTTCCTGACAGTTCTGTAGGCTGGAAGTACCATTCAGTATAGGAGGCTATCATTCTGCTCTCTAAAGAGAGAGAAGTCAATGGATTCACAAAGAGTAATGCTTAAATACAGGGGAAAAACGAATGGCTACTTGAATGGAGGAAGTGCCCATGTAAATAGGTAGCAGTCTAATTAACTAACGTTCCTGTGATTGTGTTACAGTTCCCTCATTAAGGTTCATTCTTTTCATAGCTTATTTGGTGAGCAATAGGCCTATGTAATATTTTGTTCTGGGTCAAATAAGCAGGAATAGATCTTTCTTGATTGCCTCTGCCACAGAACATGTCTTAACTGAGTAAATTTTTTATCCATGGATAACTAGCACTAAGTAATATGAAAGTCAGAAATAGATGCATCTGTGTAACTTCTGTCATCTGTAGACCATTTTTATCACTAATCTAAAAATCTGTGGACCAGATTGTCTCCACAATGCTACATGTCTCTAGCAATGAAAAAAAAGCAGGCATCTGAAATTGGTCTGGGCATCTGTGAGCTCCCCAGCCAGTTAGCTGGCTCCTACATAGAAGATGCATGCTGCATATAGCAGCAGTCATGGCCAGACAACATTGTTACACCTCTTCTCAGCTGACATGGAGCAGCATTAGCCCTTAAACAGAACTGGGAACAGAGCCAGGATAAGATTTGGTGTCCTGATCAGCTTCCTGATGCCTGCCTCCTGGCTTTCTCAGTGCCAAAGATAATTTTAATGCAGCAATATATCCTATACCTTAGTTTTCCCACTCCCATGCATCTTCTTCCCCAATATGCAACTGTAGTTGTGATAGCATTTCTCTAGCTGTTGAATATTGCTTTCCATGTGCAATGTGATAATTACCATGTTAGGCTGGGATCAGCCTAGAACTATTTAGTAATGCCTAAATTGTTTTGTTTGATTTCCTCCCCCCTGTCACGGTCCATTTGGATCTCTCAAATTTACAGGACAACGTACTCTGTAAATTAAACTTTATTTCATGAGCTCATTAAGAAATACAACAAACAAACAAACATGACAAACAGGGGCTCAAATCCCTTTTGCCCAGACTAGTCTATCATGTGAATTCACTTATTCACCATTCAAGTCATAAGTTTCATAACTTATAACCCATAACTCTTAATTCGTATACCTATGAGTAAAAAAAAGAAATTAGAATTAATTACCTAGCCAAAGATGAGAGTGCTCATCCTTCCTCCACCATCATGGTGCAGGCATCCCCTGTATCACATCAGGAAGCACAGAAGCCTCAGCAGTCCAGCTGCTGTTGGATCTGCTTCAAAGGCTTTTTGGGTAAGCTGATGTGTTATACCTTCCAGCTTGGAAGTTTGGTCTATACCATTTCCATAAGTTAGCAGATTCTGATGAAACTGCCAGACACTCAATATGCAAAGATGATGGCTGCAGGAGACAGCAATCTGCTGGTGATAATGGCTGCATAATGGTCCTTTAGCTTTTTCTGGCCACCTGTCCTGCCTACATGTTGCTCTCGCTTTGACCTAATGGTGCTGCTCCCAGCATACATCAGGCCTTAGCATGAGCTGTGTTAGCCAAAATCTGAGCAGGAATTGAGTGAACAGTCACACTCCCACCCAGGTGAATGGAATAGTGCAGCTGTATGCTGTGTAGTGATGGTCTTCAGCATTATGTTTGTACAGCAGCAACTGCAGAATGTCCCCTGTACCTTACTATCAAACATCATGGAATGGAAGAACTTTTGGAAGAAAAAGATGGAAAATCATCAACTCTCCTCTCATGTTGGATGGCGTCTCTTAGTGGATGCCCCCCATCTTCCTACAAATGGACCACAGTGTACAGTATTAGTGATCATAATGTAACTAACCCCAGTATGATATATACTTATTAATGTCATGTTAGTACTGACACTGCTGATGTAACTTTTTAAAAGTTGTTTGTTGCATATCCGAGTTCCAGGGAAGTATTTTTTTTTCACCATGCAGTTGAAAAAGCTTTTAATTTTTTGTTCAATAGACCTATTTTCTGAAACTTAGAAATGACAAATCTGTATAGCAATAATACCACTTTTATACAAATGAAGAACATTGTGATTTTAGGATATGTTTACAAAAGTATTTTTAGTTCTTACTGTCTGAACAATTCCTACCATTCTGTGACAGGTAAATTTGCATATTAAAAATATCGCCTCTGGCTTAAGTTACATTCAACTTATGCTTTCTAAACTTGTACCTGCTCAAATGTTGTGGTTTAACCTCAGCTGGCAACTGAGCACCACAGAGCTGCTCGCTCACTCCCCCTCTGCCCCGGTGGGATGGGGGAGAGAATTGGAAGAGCACAAGTGAGAAAACTCGTGGGTTGAGATAAGAACAGTTTAATAATAGAAATAAAGTAAAATAGTAATAATAATAACAATAATAATAAAAGACTATACAAAGCAAGTGATGCACAATGCAATTGCTCACCACCCGCTGACCAATGCCCAGCCAGTCCCCGAGCAGCGGCTCCCCCGGCCAGCTTTCCCCCAGTTTATATACTGAGCATGACGTCACATGGTATGGAATGTGCCTTTGGCCAGTTTGGGTCAGCTGTCCCGGCTGTGCCCCCTCCCAGCTTCTCAGTCGGTAGACCATGAGAAGCTGAAAAGTCCTTGACTAGTGTAAGCACTACTTAGCAACAACTAAAACATCGGTGCGTTATCAACATTATTCTCATCCTAAATCCAAAACACAGCACTATACCAGCTACTAGGAAGAAAATTAACTCTATCCCAGCCGAAACCAGGACAAATAAGCTATAAATATTTTTATTGTTAAGATAAATTATGAATAAAGGTAGGGACCATAATTATAGTGATGTCTGACTACCTGCTAAGAATGCACAAATGTGGGATTTGAAGAACCTGGACTACTCTGTGTATAAATCATATGTTTCTTTCGTCCAAAACTATTTTCTCATCTGGAGCCAGGAAAAGTGGATTTCTCCAATTTAGGCCAGATAAATACCCCTGGCTGTAAATTATGCAGGTTCAGAGGAGCACAGAATGACAACCATATTGACCATATTGTGCATACATACAAGCCTTAAACTGGGTGGGAGATTTTGGGGAGAGTCAAAATACAGTTCTGTAACTTTAAATGTGGATCCTGTCCCAAACATAGTATCAATGCAACTGGTTTCTTCATTTCAAGCGTGGCATTCCGAGACTGGAGTGAGGAAAATTCCTAAGGAATCTTGGGTTTTGACTGTTAGGTGTATACATGTTCAAAATATGCAAAGAATCATTTGATAACTTTTTATATTAAGCATTTATATTCTAGGTTTTAGTATTTATAAGACTTTACTATAAGTACTGGTGTTTGTAGGATATTGAAAATTGTTCAGTTAATCTAAAACTGTCATAGTAATTGGATTAATTCTTAATAAGTTCTGGTTTTAGCTGTGACTAGGAATACCAGTGAAATAACCCAAGGAATTTTTTAATCCTTGAGAATCCAAACATTATTGATGTGAAGGCACTGTATTACAAAAGCCTTTCCTGTTCACTGCATTTTATGCTTGAACAAGGTCAGACAAATAGACCTTTTCCGAGGTCACTTGTTATTCAAACTTTAAAATATATTTCTTATATAGCAGTTCTTAATTTTATCCTAAATACAGATACTTAATGGATACATCCCAGAATTTTCTTTTTTTTTCTTTTTTCCACTGATCTTTATATGTTTATAGGATATTCATGGCTTATTAGCTGCATGGTTACTGAACTATGTATTTTTACTATTGCTAAAATACTGTATTTTAGCAGCAAAGCAGAGAATACATTTCTCAGCAGCTGCTGGCAATACATATGTTCAGAAGCACCAGGTTGTATGCAAACTTCAGAAATTATCTTAGGCAAAGGTAAGTGTCATCTATGGTGCTCAACACTTCCCCATAGTACAAGCATCTGGAAACAGAATCTTTAAACTTTGTCAAACTTCAGTTGTTTTGAAATGACTACTTTAGGCAAGTATTTGCTTCAGGATGAGTTCTTTATATTTCAGAGTTTTGGCTGACATACCTCATCTCTCTTACTCACAGAGATATGAAGAAAATGCTGTTTTCCCATGTTAAAATCTTAAAGCCATTTTGCAGAGAAGCTCTAGCACCTTCTTCCTGTGCAAATCTAGCAACATTTGACCAAGGTATAAATGTTGAGAAGGAAGGGGAGAGCATAACTTTGCGTACACACACTTGATAAAGCCTTACAGCAAGTCATCCTTAAACTCTGAGACTAAACTGTGTCACTTTCAAAGGGCAATAAATAGGTTCCAATAGAGTTATATCAAAAGAGATGACAAGGAAAATGGTCTTTTCTTGCAGTCTTTGCTCTGATTCATAGACTGAGTGGAAAAGGAAGTGAAGTGCTTATCAGATGATTTGGGTGCTAAATTAGTCTAGAATGGCATATATACAAATTGTAGGATTTGACATAAGTTGACACAGCAGATAATGACTATTACATGTAGATGAGAAGACAGTAGCGGAAATCTTTTGCTCAGGCATAGGAACTTGTGACCACAGTAAGTCTGTGGACACCTTACCCTATATAGAAGTGCTGGAAGGTGAGTGTCCCTTGGACAGGGAATGAATGGAACAGTGTTTAAATATATACTATAGCAGTGCCTACTACTATAAAAAAGTACTTCTGTGTTGGGAACTTGATCTTTTAAAATAGCTGATGAAACATCATGGATGGTGGCTCTATCAGCTAGCAAGCTTCCCCATCTATACTAGTGGCACAAAAGGTGAGGGTGACATAGGCTGTGGTTGTAAGTGCAGGTCAGGGGTCGGGGCTGAAAAGGGAAGAGAGGAATAACATCAAGAATACTGGGGCCTGTTTTGCACTGGAGTGGGGAGGTGAAAGAGAGAGAGACAGTGCAGGGTTCTTTCTGGATCTCAATAAGAAAGGCCCAACAACAAATGGCTTAATAAAATAGTGGTTTTAATAAGACAGAATAAGAAGAGGAATATTGATAGTGAGTAAATCTTACATCCCTTCAGATGCTGGGAAACCCACGTTCATGCAGCATAGGACCCCAGATGGATTTTCCCATGGTACACTGTGCAGATTCTGTCCATGTAGAGAAGTTCCTTATTTTTGGTCATTTGAGATATTATATAATTTTCTTACAAGAAAACAACACTATTAATAAAGGATTAATAAACTGGCTGAGATTATCCTGTGGCCAAGGAATCTGTGCAGGACAACACAGCCTGAAGGCCATGCTGGACATGCAACACAGCGCAGCACAGCACAGACCTAGGCCTATTCAGGTTAACTGTTATGTGGATCACTAACTCCTTGACGTACAGTGGCCTCCCACTCAGGAGCAATACAGGGCCCATCTGTTTTTCTCTACTAATGAGCAAAGGAGACACTACACAGGTAGATGCCAAGATAGAGCATTCAGTTCAAGAAGGGAGCAATAAAGAAGATAAAGGCAGAGAAAAAAGAGGGGAACATGGCTGTACCAGAAGGTATCTACACAGTACTGAAAAACAGGTCATTTTCCTTGACCTAGGTCATTTGCAGAAACTGTGCTAAACTGCACATTCAGTTGGATAAAAAGGGCAAGATGCTGCAGTAAAATTATGTATTTTCTTTCTCTGAGTAGGTGTCCTGGTTTCGGCTGGGATACAGTTAATTTTCTTCCTGGTTGTCTTGGTTTAACCTCAGTCCTCAACTGAGTACCACACGGCCACATGCTCACTCCTCCCCAACACACCGGTGGGATGGAGGAGAGAATTGGAAGAGTAGAAGTGAGAAAAACTCGTGGGTTGAGATACAAACAGTTTAATAATTGAAATAAAAGAATAATAAAAATAATAATAATATTATAATAATAATACACAAAGCAAGTGATGCACAGTACAATTGCTCACCACCCGCCGACCGATGCCCAGCCAGTCCCCGAGCAGCGGCCCCCCCGGCCAGCTTTCCCCAGTTTATGTACTGAGCATGACGTCACATGGTATGGAATGTCCCTTTGGCCAGTTTGGCTGTGCCCCCTCCCAGCTTCTTGTGCACCTGCAGCCTTCTCAGTCGGTAGAGCATAGGAAGCTGAAAAGTCCTTGGCTAGTGTAAGCATTACCTAGCAACAACTAAAACATCCGTGTGTTATCAACATTGTTCTCGTCCTAAATCCAAACCACAGCACTGTACCAGCTACTAAGAAGGAAATTAACTCTATCCCTGCCGAAACCAGGACACTGGTACAGTGCTGTGTTTTGGATTTAGTATGGGAATAATGTTGATAACACACCGATGTTTTAGTTGTTGCTAAGTAGTGCTTACACTAGTCAAGGACTTCTCAGCTTCTCATGCCCTGCCAGCGAGAAGCTGGGAGGGGGCACAGCCAGGACAGCTGACCCAAACTGGCCAAAGGGCTATTCCATACCATGTGACGTCATGCTCAGTCTATAAACTGGGGGAAGCTAGTCAGGGGAGGGGTGACCGCTGCTCGGGGACTGGCTGGGCATTGGTCAGCGGGTGGTGAGCAATTGCATTGTGCATCATTTATTTTGTATATTCTTTTATCATTATATCAATATATCATTATATATTTATCAACTTCCCGGACATCTGCTGGAAATACAACACGGCAGAGAGGAAACAGTCTAGGAGGTTCCTGGAGTGTGTGGAAGACAACTTCCTGACACAGCTGGTAAGTGAGCCTACCAGGGGAGGTGCCTCGCTTGACCTGCTGTTTACAAACAGAGAAGGACTGGTGGGAGATGTGGTGGTTGGAGGCCGTCTTGGGCTTAGCGACCATGAAATGATAGAATTCTCGATTCTTGGTAAAGTAAGGAGGGGGGCCAGCAAAACCGCACCCATGGACTTCCGGAGGGCGGACTTTGGCCTGTTCAGGATGCTGGTTGAGAGAGTCCCTTGGGAGACAGTCCTGAAGGGCAAAGGGGTCCAGGAAGGCTGGACGTTCTTCAAGAAGGAAGTCTTAAAGGCACAGGAGCAGGCTGTCCCCATATGCCATAAGAAGAACGGGCGGGGAAGAAGACCGGCCTGGCTGAACCGGAAGCTCTTGCTGGGACTCAGGGGAAAAAAGGAGAGTTTCCCACTTGTGGAAGAAGGGGCAGGTAACTCAAGAAGTGTACAGGGATCTCGTTAGGTCATGCAGAGAGGAAATGAGAAAGGCAAAAGCCCAGCTAGAACGCAATCTGGCCACTGTCGTTAGAGACAACAAAAAATGTTTTTACAAATATATTAATGACAAGAAGAGAGCCAAGGAGAATCTCCATCCTTTATTGGATGCCGGGGGGAACATTGCCACCGAGGATGAGGAAAAGGCTGAGGTACTCAATGCCTTCTTTGCCTCAGTCTTTAACAGGCAGACCAGTTATCCTCAGGGTACTTGGCCCCCTGAGCTGGAAGACAGGGACGGCGAGCAGGATGAACCCCCCGTAATCCAAGAGGAAGCAGTTAACGACCTGCTATGCCACCTGGATGCTCACAAGTCTATGGGGCAGGATGGGATCCACCCGAGAGTGCTGAAGGAGCTGGCGGAGGAGCTTGCCAAGCCACTCTCCATCATTTATCAGCAGTCCTGGTTAACGGGGGAGGTCCCGGATGACGAAGCTTGCCAATGTGACGCCCATCTACAAGAAGGGCCGGAAGAAGGATCCGGGGAACTACAGGCCTGTCAGCCTGACCTCGGTGCCGGGGAAGATTATGGAGCGGTTCATCTTGAGGGCGCTCACAAGGCATGAGTGGGACAACCAGGGGATCAGGCCCAGCCAGCACGGGTTCATGAGAGGCAGGTCCTGCTTGACCAACCTGATCACCTTCTATGACCAGGTGACCCGCCTAGTGGATGAGGGAAAGGCTGTGGATGTGGTCTACCTGGACTTCAGCAAGGCCTTTGACACTGTCTCCCACAGCATTCTCCTAGAGAAGCTGGCAGCTCATGGCTTAGACAGGTGTACTTTTTGCTGGGTCAAAAACTGGCTGGATGGCCGGGCCCAGAGAGTTGTGGTGAATGGAGTTCAATCCAGTTGGCGGCCAGTCACGAGCGGTGTTCCCCAGGGCTCAGTACTGGGGCCGGTCTTGTTCAATATCTTTATCAATGATGTGGATGAGGGGATCGAGTGCACCCTCAGTAAGTTTGCAGGTGACGCCAAGTTGGGCGGGAGTGTTGATCTGCTCGAGGGTAGGAAGGCTCTGCAGAGGGACCTGGACAGGCTGGATCGATGGGCCCAGGCCAACTGTATGAGGTTCAACAAGGCCAAGTGCCGGGTCCTGCACTTGGGTCACAACAACCCCATGCAGCGCTACAGGCTTGGGGAAGAGTGGCTGGAAAGCTGCCTGTCGGAAAAGGACCTGGGGGTGCTGGTTGACAGCCGGCTGAACATGAGCCGGCAGTGTGCCCAGGCGGCCAAGAAGGCCAATGGCATCCTGGCCTGTATCAGAAATAGTGCGGCCAGCAGGAGTAGGGAAGTGATCGTGCCCCTGTACTCGGCACTGGTGAGGCCGCACCTCGACTACTGTGTTCAGTTTTGGGCCCCTCACTACAAGAAGGACGTTGAGGTGCTGGAACGTGTCCAGAGAAGGGCAACGAGGCTGGTGAGGGGTCTGGAGAACAAGTCTTATGAGGAGCGGCTGAGGGAACTGGGGTTGTTTAGCCTGCAGAAAAGGAGGCTGAGGGGAGACCTCATCGCTCTCTACAACTACCTGAAAGGAAGTTGTAGCGAGGTGGGTGTCGGTCTTTTCTCCCAAGTAACTAGCGATAGGACAAGAGGAAATGGCCTCAAGTTGCGGCAGGGGAGGTTTAGATTGGATGTGAGGAAAAATTTCTTTACTGAAAGAGTGGTTAAACATTGGAACAGGCTGCCCAGGGAAGTGGTTGAGTCCCCATCCCTGGAGGTATTTAAAAGACGTGTAGATGAGGCGCTTAGGGACATGGTTTAGTGGGCATGGTGGTGTTGGTTTGATGGTTGGACTCGATGATCTTAGAGGTCTTTTCCAACCTTAATGTTTCTATGATTCTATGATTATTATCATGTTTTTTCCCTTCCTTTTCTGTCCTATTAAACTGTCTTTATCTCAACCCATGAATTTTACGCTTTTTTTTTTTTCCCGATTCTCTCCCCCATCCCACTGGGGCGTGGGGGGAGTGTGCGAACGGCTGTGTGATGTTTAGCTGCCTGCTGGGTTAAACCACAACAGTAGGTAAAGGTATGAAGCCACAGATAAGATTTTGCTGGTAACTCCATAAACTTTTTTACCCCTGCAATCAATGCTAACAAGCAGAATTCAGGAACATAAAAAGGCATTTTACAGGAAGAGAACATGCATTGGATCAAGATTATGCAGCTTGAAAAATATCAAGGGTTCTACCTTCTAAGTAGCTAAGCATTACACAAGTAGATGGAACAGGCATGGACCCAAGATCTTGAGTTTGGCACATGACTGAGGTTCTGTCTATGCAACATTTTACCTTTGTGATTGCAAATCATATAGACATACCAGAGCAATCTTGCAGATTGCAAGAATTATGGGTGTACTCATTTTGGATGGGATAGAGTTAAATTTCTTCATAGTAGCTGGTATGGGGCTATGGTTTGGATTTGTGATGAAAACAATATTGAAAGCACACCAATGTTTTAGTTATTGCTGAGCAGTGCTTACACAGCGTCAAGGCCTTTTCTGCTTCTCATACCACCCCACCAGCGAGTAGGCTGGGGCTGCACAAGAAGTTGGGAGGGGACACAGCCGGGACAGCTGACCCCAACTGACCAAAGGGTTATTCCATACCATATGACATCATGCTCAGCAATAAAAGCTGGGGGAAGAAGGAGGAAGGGGGGACGTTTGGAGTTATGGCATTTGTTTTCCCAAGTAACTGATATGCATGATGGAGCCCTACTTTCCTGGAAATGGCTGAACACCTGCCTGCCGATGGGAAGTAGTGAATGAATTCCTTGTTTTGCTTTGCTTGCATGTGCAGCTTTTGCTTTACCTATTAAACTGTCTTTACCTCAACCCACGAGTTTTCTTACTTTTACCCTTCTGATTCTCTTCCCCATCCCACTGGCGGGGAGTGAGCGAGCAGCTGTGTGGTGCTTAGCTGTTGACTGGGGTTAAACCACAACAGTGGGCAAGAGTAGGAATTCATCTGCAAGCCCTTCCATTCTCAGGCATTTAGTCTGAACTGAGCTACACACTACCACAACTGTATTGCTATTGCTTCAGTTAAGATATATAAAGTTAAAGTTTTCAAAAATATTACAAATTTGTGATTTTGAACAAAATATGACAACATATTTGCTATATGCAAATCCAAATTTACTGCTTAATGATGCAACTAATAATAAATTCATATAATATAACCTGAAATATGATGTGTTGTTCTTTGGATTTTGTGCCCTTACATGTAGTTGTTATGGATTTATGATATATTAACTTACATCCGTATCTGCACTCTAAATGACCTCAAATTCAAAGCAGGGATTTATGAAGACTAAATTGAAAAACAGTAATAGCTATGCTGTGAAATGAGTAAAGCATGAATAAGAGATGGGATCACTGTAAGGGTCCGATTTTCTGGAAAGACTGATAAGCAAATGGGCAGAAATAGGTAGTGTAGGAGGAAGCAGAAATTTGAGTCCAAGGATGACTTGAAGATTTCATGTTCATGGAAATATGTTTATCATTCCAAGAATGCCCTTTTACTCCGTTAACCACCATCAGGGAGCAATGGAGTTATGCTGTAGCTAAGAGGTGAAGTTAAAATGCAGTAGAGGAAATAATTATTCTGTTAGTGCTCTGCGGCATTTATTCTTTCAATTTGTTCATAAGCTGAAACAATTCATGTTGCCTGTGAAGACAATGTATTTATTATTCATGAATAAACCAACCTGCAGTCATTCTCTACAGCCACTAGAAGAAAAGCTCCTGAAAACTCCCATGGTAATGGTTCTGTGGGTGTTATTTAAGAAAACAAGGCTATAAATTCATTAAACGTTATTTTGCAATTGACAGTTTATTAGAAATATAGACAGGATTACTGTCACTTTCAGTAGCATGACATGTCCATGGGGCCGGATGGGATTCATCCCAGAGTACTGAAGGAGTTAGCGGATGTTACAGCACGACCCCTTTCAATCATCTACCAAAGTTCTTGGGAGTCTGGGGAGGTCCCTGCTGACTGGAAGCTAGCCAATGTTATTCCAATTTACAAGAAGGGCGTGAGGGAAGACCCAGGAAACTACAGACCTGTGAGTCTAACCTCAGTTCCTGGAAAAATTATGGAGAAGGTCATACCGGGTACTATTGAAAGGCACTTAAAGAACAATGCAATCCTCAGGCACAGTCAACATGGGTTCACAAAGGGAAAGTCCTGTCTAACTAATTTGATGTCCTTCTACGATAAGGTCACCCGCCTAGTGGATGAAGGGAAGGCGGTGGATGTAGTTTTTCTGGATCTTAGTAAGGCTTTTGATACTGTCCCTCACAGCATCCTTCCGGACAAGCTGTCCAACTGTGGGATGAGCGGGTTCACGGTGTGCTGGGTGAAGAACTGGCTGAAGAGCAGAGCTCAAAGGGTTGTAGTGAATGGGGCTACATCTGGCTGGCGGCTAGTCACTAGTGGTGTTCCTCAGGGCTCAATTCTAGGGCCAGTTCTGTTCAATATTTTTAGCAGTGATCTGGATGCAGGAGTTGAATGCACCATTAGTAAGCTTTCTGACGATACTTAACTGGGAGGTGCTGTTGACTCTCTTGAGGGACAAGAGGCCTTGCAGAGGGATCTAGATAGATTGGAGCATTGGGCAATCACCACTGGTATGAAATTTAACAAGAACAAATGCCGGATTCTGCACCTGGGATGGAGTAATGCCAGGCACAAATATAGACTGGGAGAGGAGTGGCTGGAGAGCAGCCCCGCAGAAAGGGATCTGGGGGTGCTGGTTGACAGCAGGCTCAATAGGAGTCAGCAGTGTGCCCTGGCAGCCAAGAGGGTGAACTGCATCCTGGGGTACATCAAACACAGCATAACCAGCTGGTCAAAAGCAGTGATTATCCCGCTATATTCAGCGTTGGTGCAGCCTCACCTTGAGTATTGTGTGCAGTTCTGGGCCCCACAATTTAAAAAGGACATTAAGGTCCTTGAATGCATCCAGAGGAGGGCAACAAAGCTGGTGAAAGGGCTGGAAGGCATGTCCTATGAGGAGCGGCTGAGGACACTGGGTTTGTCTAGTTTGGAGAAAAGGAGGCTGAGGGGCGACCTCATTGCTCTCTACAGCTTCCTGAGGAGGGGAAGTGGAAAGGGAGGTGCTGATCTCTTCTCCCTGGTATCCAGTGACAGGACGCATGGGAATGGCTCAAAGCTGCGTCAGGGGAAGTTCAGACTGGACATGAGGAAGCATTTCTTTACCGAGAAGGTGGTCAAACACTGGAACAGGCTTCCTAGAGAGGTGGTCGATGCCCCAAGCCTGTCAGTGTTTAAGAGGCATTTGGACAATGCCCTTAATAACATGCTTTAACTTTTGGTCAGCCCTGAAGTGGTCAGGCAGTTGGACTAGATGGTCGTTGTAGGTCCCTTCCAACTGAAATATTCTCTCTTCTCTTCTCTTCTCTTCTCTTCTCTTCTCTTCTCTTCTCTTCTCTTCTCTTCTCTTCTCTTCTCTTCTCTTCTCTTCTCTTCTCTTCTCTTCTCTTCTCTTCTCTTCTCTTCTCTTCTCTTCTCTTCTCTTTAGTATGCCTTGGTGAGAGGCTCTGAATTGTGCATATACAAACAGAACTTATCGCTCCCTGTCATAATAAAGTACAATATTAAATACAGACAAGTTCTCCAGTGCCGTGACCTGTATGCAGGGAATGGAAGCTTTGTACTTTTCAATTCCATTACTGAATAATTCACTATTCATGAGGAGTCATTTATCAACTCCTTGCTGAGCCAGCAGTTTTTGTCCTAACAAGCCCAACACCACCACCTGCCCTTTATCATTCTCAGGGCTCAGACTGCGGATGGAGAAGTAGGAAGAGAGTGAGCCTTTTGAGAACAGTTTTAGAACCATCATAAGCAATGTGTGGCCACATAGTGCACGTCTAATGCAGTCCTGCATTGGGTTTACATATGCGGTGGTTTGACCTTGGCTGGTCAGCTGCCCACCTAGTTGCTCTCTCACTCCCCCTCCTCAGCAGGATAGGGGGAGAAAGTAAGTTGGAAAACTCATGGGTCGAGATAAAGGCAGTTTAATGAAGAAAAGCAAAGGCTGCGCACAGAAGCGAAGCAAAGCAAAGGAAAAAGATTTATACTCTACTTCTCATCAGTAGGCAGATTGGTTTACTGCTGTGCTTCCAATTGGTATACTTCCACTGCTGTAGCCATCCCCATAGGGCATTTGCCACCAGCTGGTCATGTACGGACAGGCCCAAGGGCTAGTGCAGGAGCTATCTCCTGTTTTATCTGCTCAAAGGCTTGTTGTTGCTCAGGGCACCACTCAAAATAGTTCTTCTTTCAGGTCATGTGATAGAGAGGGCTCACAAGATTACTATAACCTGGAATATGCATTCTCCAGAATCCCACAAGGCCTAGGAAAGCTTGGGTTTCCTTCTTGTTAGCTGGTGGCAATGTAGTTGCTATCTTATTGATCACATTCATAGAGATGTGATGACGTCCATCCCGCCATTTTGCTCCCAAGAACTGAATCTCCTGTGCAGATCCCTTGACCTTGCTTCTTTTTATGGCGAAACCAGCTTTCAGAAGAATCTGAATCACTCTTTTTCCCTTCTCAGATACTTCTTCTGCCCTGTTGCCCCACATGATGATGTCATCAATGTATTGCAGATGTTCAGGGGCATCACCCTTTTCCAGTGCAGTTTGGATCAGTCCATGACAAATGGTAGTACTCTGCTTCCACCCCTGGGGCAGTCGATTCCAGGTGTACTGGACACCCCTCCATGTGAAAGCAAACTGTGGCCTGCATTCTGCTGCCAAAGGGATTGGAAAAAACACATTGGCAATGTCAATGATAGCATACTACTTGGCTGCCTTTGACTCCAGTTCGTACTGGAGCTCTAGCATGTCTGGTACAGCAGCACTCAGCGGTGGCATGACTTCATTCAGGCCATGATAGTCTACTGTTAACCTCCACCCTCCGTCAGACTTTTGCACTGGCCATATGGGACTATTAAAGGGTGAATGAGTCTTGCTGATCACTCCTTGGCTCTCCAAGTGATGAATCAGCTCATGGATGGCAGCCAGGGAGTCTCAGTTGGTGCGATATTGCCGCTGGTGCACCATCCTGGTAGCAATTGGCACCTGCTGTTCTTCAACTCGCAGCAATCCCATAATGAAGGGATCTTCCGAGGGGCCAGGCAGGGTAGACAGCTGGTTGATCTTCTCTGTGTTCACAGTGGCTATATGAAAAGCCAATCGGTACCCCTTTGGGTCCTTGAAGTACCCTCTACTGAGGTAGTCTATGCCAAGCATACAAGGGGCCTCTGGGCCGGTCACAATAGGGTTCTTCTGCCACTTGTCCCCTGTTAAGCTCACCTCAGCCTCCAATACAGACAATTCTTGGCATCCCCCTGTCACTCCAGATATCCAGATGGGTTCCATGCCCCTATACCCTGTTGGCCCCAGCATACACTGTGCACCAGTGTCTACCAAAGCCTTATACTCCTGTGGGTCTGATGTGCCAGGCCATAGAATCCACACAGTCCAGTATACCTGGTCATCCCTTTCCTCCTCCTGGCCGAAGGCAGGCACCCTCTATTCCTGTTCTTGGTCAGAGTATTCACTGTCTGACCCTTGCAGTGCCAGACCAGAGGTCTCCTCACCAGGATGAAGGGAGGTGATCTCAGTCCTTCTTCTATGTCTGGGAGATCACTGATTGCCTTCTTGTGTCTCTACAGCAGCTAAGCTGACAGCCTTCTTGAGTGGCCCCTTCTTAGTAGCTGTCTTCCCCCTCAGTTCGCGTACAGGGGCTTCCAGCTTGAAGGTGGGTTCAACCATCCCACTTCCTCATGTCCTCCCCCTGGTCATGCAGGAAGAACCAGAGGGTGTCACGCGGCATGCTCCCTTTCCCTCTGACCAAGGCAGGAGGGGACTGGCTCCATGGGGTGCCCCTGACAGCCGAGGTGCTAGCCCGTGGGGATGAAGAGCCAAAAAGACACTCTCTCCACAGTTGGTATATCCGTATCCGGGCAATACATTGTTGCCAAGCTGTTAGAATATGACGCTGGGGCATTTTGAATCACCTTCCTTCACATGGACCATGTGCACAGGACGTCATCCGGACCTTTGGAGACCTCATCGTTGTCTAGGTCACCGTAGATGACTTCCAGCACCACTAATTCTCTCAGGTATTGGATACCTTCCTCAGCGGTAGACCACTTGCCTTGGTAATTCACAAGATCTTCCTTGAATGGATATCTTGCCCTTGCACTTGGCAGGAGCTGCCTCCAGAGACTGCAGATAGTTGTCTCTCTGCCAATTCCTCTCTCAATTCCCCAGTCCCTAGCGAGGGATCCCAGCTGTTGGGCTTCCTTACCTTCCAATTGCTGACTGTCGGCCCCGCTATCCCAGCATCGGAGCAGCCAAGCAGCAATCTGCTCACCTGGCTGGCGGCTGTAATCTTTCCACATGTCTCGAAGTTCTGATGAGGTCAGGGACTGGGTAGTTTCCGCTTCCTGTCTGATTTCTCTCACTCCTTCCTCCCATTTCTTTGCTGAAGGACAGGCTTCCTGATCAGACTCTTCCTCCTCCTCCCTTACTAATCAATGATATGGACCCATCGACCTCCTTGTCCACTGTTTCTTTTTCACTACTGGGGCAATTACTGTAGTTGTTGTTTGGGTCCCTATCTGAACTATGGTGTCCTCAGATGAGGTTTCGGTCCTTGTCTCAAGTATCATGTTCTTAGATGCAGTTTGCATCCCGGTCTCAGTCATGGCATTCTCAGAGGTGGTTTGGGTACCTGCCTTAACCACAGTCCTCTGATACTACTGAAGTGTGGCTCTATAGGCACAGGCCAAGCCTCAGTACAGTGCTAGAAGCTGCTGGTTTTCATTGGGGTAGGCAAGGTACCCTTCCATCAGGTGGTACATCAGTTTACCAGGATTACTTGCCTGTTCAGGTGTAAAATCCCAAGCTATGGGAGGTGATAACTGCCCTGGGCACCTGCCCAAATCCTTCCACACACCCTGCCACCCAGGGACCATCCGCCTCAGGGCACATGTCAGTATTGCCTCACCCAAAAGTTGTCTCCTCTTATGCCAGGATGACACCAGATTCCACAAACCCCACAATATGCCAACAGTGTTAATTAGTAGTATTAAACAGCTCACGTAAGGGTGAACAAGGACCTCGGGAGCCTGCATAATAAAACCACCCACATCAATCCCGGTCAGGAAGAGGGAGATGTATTCCCTCATCCTCTCCACAAGATAGCTCCCCCAGCACAGTAAGGGCATCAATGCCAGGGCAAAACGCACAGCCATTGTTTGTATTAACATGTTCCCAAGCTCAGCAAAATAGAGGAAGCAGTGCAGCCAGGAAACTCCATGAGCTGCACAGATGCTTGTCAATTAATAACTACTATAGCTATAGTACGCTCAATTCAAAACTGCCATTGTTTTGTGCCCCATGTTGTGCACCACAAAGGACTGCGATGACCTTGCTTGGCTGCCTACCAGGTGCCCACCAAGCTGCTCTATCACTCCCCCTCCTCAGCAGGATAGGGGGGAGAAAATATGATGAAAAAGAACTCATGGGTCAAGATAAAGGCAGTTTAAAAAAGAAAAAGCAAAGACCGCTTGCGGAAGCAAAGGAAAGCAAAAAGATTTATTCTCTACTTCCCATCAGCAGGCAATGTCCAGCCACTTCCTGGGAAGTAGGGCCTCAGTACACGTAGTGGTTGCTCCGGATGACAAACACCATAATAACGAATGCCCTCCTCTCCTCCTCCTTTCTCTTAGCTTTTATTGCTGAGCACGATGTCATATGGTACGGAATATCCCTTTGGTCAGTTTGGGTCAGCTGTTCTGGCTATGTCCCCTCCCAACCTCTTGCCCACCCCCAGCCTACTGGTCTTTGGGGGCAGGGAATGTTGGAGAAACAGCCTTGATGCTGTGTGAGCACTGCTCAGCAGTAGCCAAAGCATTGGTGTGTTATCAACACTGTTCTAGCTACAAATACAAAGCACAGCACTGTTACCGTAAGTCGGCAGATGAAAAACTCTCTAAGACTCAATTTGGAGTTTTAGAAAGCAGGCATTCTTTATTGCGGCGCTGGGCACACAGGGGATCATTCCAACCTAATGTGCGCACCGAGTTGTTCAACTTCAGAAGTTATATACAATTAGAATATACATATTCATTAGATTTCATAGAAATGATTAGCATATTCATGTTACTTCCTGGAACTCATCAACATATGTAAAAGTCTGTAACGCATGCGCTCTTATGTTCATTGGTGGTCTCTCAGGGTCCTCTGGTGGTCGTCAATAGTCTTCCTCACTGTGTCCTTTTGCTCACCTCTTCAATTTGGCATCCTTCAGTCTGAGTCATTCTTGTCTTTCTTAAAGGTTAACTTTAAAGACTGTCGTGGTTTAATCTCAGTCAGCAATTAAGCACCACGCAGCCGCTCGCTCACTCCCCCCGCCACCCGGTGGGATGGGGGAGAGAATTGGAAGAGCACAAGTTAGAAAGACTCGTGGCTTGAGATAAAAACAGTTTAATAATTGAAATAAAATGATAATAATAATATGATAATAATAATAATAATACACAAAACAAGTGATGCACAGCACAATTGCTCACCACCCGCTGACCGATGCCCAGCCAGTCCCCGAGCAGCGGCCCCCCCGGCCAGCTTTTCCCAGTTTATGTACTGAGCATGACGTCACATGGTATGGAATGTCCCTTTGGCCAGTTTGGCTGTGCCCCCTCCCAGCTTCTTGTGCACCTCCAGCCTCCTCAGTCAGTAGAGCATGGGAAGCTGAAAAGTCCTTGGCTAGTGTAAGCATTACCTAGCAACAACTAAAACACCGGTGTGTTATCAACTTTGTTCTCATCCTAAATCCAAAACACTGTACCAGCTACTAGAAAGGAAATTAACTCTATCCCTGCCGAAACCAGGACAATATCCACCCCTTATTCTATACCATCTGCGTCATGCTCAAGTCTCACATTTTCCAGTACATTTTCATTAATCACCACCCCCTTTTTTATATATATATATATATATACACACACACACAGATATCATTCCCTTCATCTGTGGGCCATCCCTCTAAAATGTTCGGTGAGTTCATTTAGTCCATGACTTCAGGCTCCATCTGTCATAATAATCTTTCAGGGCAGGAAAAATGGAGATGGTATGTGGTGTTGGATTGTTTCAGGTTGAAGTCAGTTCTGGTACCATCATCACTGTACTTTGCTTGGTTTCATTGAAGTTATTCTTCATTAATCTGGGTGATTCTTATTATAATAACATTAGTATGGCATATAATATTATTAGTATTATTAGTATATCTGTGTATTATTAGTATAACTATTATAACTATAATTAGTACTTAACATCACATAATTCAGATCATTGGCTATTCTCACCCAAAATCAAATCCCCTTGAGGCACACATCGGACTTCCCCATCCTTCCGCATTATCCACCAAGTGCACCCAGGTCCTTGAGCAAAAGCAATCCCACGGATGGGTCTGCCTCTGCCCGAGGCAGGAATAACCCAGACTGTCTTCCCCAGCATATTTTTTATGTGCACTACAGGGACTTTATTCCCATCTACAGTACGTAAAAGTTCTGACTGGGCAGGGCCTGCTCGATTGGCAGATCCCCGAGTGTTGACTAACCAGGTGGCCTTTGCTAAATGCGTATCCCAATGTTTAAACGTCCCACCACCCATTGCTCTCAGCGTAGTCTTTAACAGTCCATTGTATCGTTCAATTTTCCCAGAAGCTGGTGCATGACAGGGGATGTGATACACCCACTCAATGCCGTGCTCTTTGGCCCAGGTGTCCATGAGGTTGTTTCGGAAATGAGTCCCATTGTCTGACTCAATTCTTTCTGGGGTGCCATGTCGCCATAGGACTTGCTTTTCAAGGCCCAGGATAGTGTTCCGGGCAGTGGCATGGGGCACGGGATATGTTTCCAGCCATCCGGTGGTTGCCTCCACCATTGTAAGCACGTGGCGCTTGCCTTGGCGGGTTTGTGGGAGTGTGATATAATCGATCTGCCAGGCCTCCCCATATTTATATTTCAACCATCGTCCTCCATACCAAAAAGGCTTTAACCGTTTGGCTTGCTTGATTGCAGCACATGTTTCGCATTCATGGATAACCTGGGCTATAGTGTCTATGGTCAAGTCCACCCCTCGATCACGAGCCCATCTGTATGTTGCATCTCTTCCTTGGTGACCTGAGGTGTCATGGGCCCACCGAGCTAGAAATAATTCACCCTTATGTTGCCAGTCCAGATCCACCTGAGCCACTTCAATCTTAGCAGCTTGATCCACCTGCTGGTTGTTTTGATGTTCTTCAGTGGCCCGACTCTTGGGTACGTGAGCATCTACGTGATGGACTTTTACAACCAGGTTCTCCACCCGGGCAGCAATATCTTGCCACAATGCGGCAGCCCAGATGGGTTTGCCTCTGCGCTGCCAGTTGCTCTGCTTCCATTGCTGCAACCACCCCCACAGGGCATTTGCCACCATCCATGAGTCAGTATAGAGATAGAGCACTGGCCACTTTTCTCGATCAGCAATGTCTAAAGCCAGCTGGATGGCCTTTACTTCTGCAAATTGGCTTGATTCACCTTCTCCTTCAGCCGTTTCTACAACTTGTCGCATAGGACTCCATACAGCAGCTTTCCACCTCCGATGTTTTCCCACAAGACGACAGGACCCATCAGTGAACAGGGCATATTGCTTCTCATTTTCTGGTAGTTCATTATACATTGGGGCCTCTTCAGCACGCGTTACCTCCTCCTCTGGCAATATTCCAAAATCTTTGCCCTCTGGCCAATCCATGATCACTTCCAGGATTCCTGGGCGACTGGGGTTTCCTATTCGAGCCCGTTGTGTGATTAGTGCGACCCACTTACTCCATGTAGCATCAGTTGCATGATGTGTACAGGGGACCCTCCCTCTGAACATCCAGCCCAGCACTGGCAGTCGGGGTGCCAGGAGGAGCTGTGCTTCAGTGCCGATCACTTCTGAAGCAGCTCGAACCCCTTCATAGGCTGCCAATATCTCTTTTTCAGTTGGAGTATAGCGGGCCTCGGATCCTCTGTATCCCCGACTCCAAAACCCTAGGGGTCGACCTCGAGTCTCCCCTGGTGCTTTCTGCCAGAGGCTCCAGGTAGGGCCATTCTCCCCGGCTGCGGTATAGAGCACATTTTTTACATCTTGCCCTGCCCGGACTGGCCCCAGGGCTACTGCATGAACTATCTCCCGTTTAATTTGTTCAAAAGCTTGTCGTTGCTCAGGGCCCCATTTGAAATCGTTCTTCTTTCGGGTCACTTGATAGAGAGGGTTTACAATCAGACTGTAATTTGGAATGTGCATTCTCCGAAAACCCACGACGCCTAAGAAAGCTTGTGTTTCCTTTTTGCTAGTTGGTGGAGACATGGCTGTTATTTTGTTGATCACATCTATTGGGATCTGACGACGTCCATCTTGCCATTTTATTCCTAAAAACTGGATCTCCTGTGCAGGTCCCTTGACCTTACTTTGTTTTATGGCAACACCGGCCTTCAGCAGGATTTGGACTATTTCCTTCCCTTTTTCAAAAACTTCTCCTGCTGTGTTGCCCCACACGATGATATCATCAATGTATTGCAGGTGTTCTGGAGCTCCACCCTGTTCTAATGCAGTCTGGATCAGTCCATGGCAAATGGTAGGGCTGTGTTTCCACCCCTGGGGCAGTCGGTTCCAGGTGTACTGAACGCCCCTCCAAGTGAAAGCAAACTGTGGCCTGCACTCTGCTGCCAAAGGGATTGAGAAAAATGCATTAGCAATATCAATTGTGGCATACCACTTGGCTGCCTTTGATTCCAATTCATATTGAAGTTCTAGCATGTCTGGCACAGCAGCACTCAGCGGTGGCGTGACTTCATTTAGGCCACGATAGTCTACTGTTAGTCTCCACTCTCCATTAGACTTCCGCACTGGCCATATGGGACTGTTAAAGGGTGAGCGGGTCTTGCTGATCACTCCTTGGCTCTCCAGTCGACGAATCAGCTTATGGATGGGAATCAGGGAGTCTCGGTTGGTGCGATATTGCCGCCGGTGCACTGTGGTGGTAGCGATTGGCACTTGTTGGTCTTCGACCTTCAGCAACCCCACAACAGAAGGGTCCTCTGAGAGACCAGGCAAGGTGGACAGCTGTTTAATCTCCTCCGTCTCCAAGGCAGCTATACCAAAAGCCCACCTGTACCCTTTTGGGTCCTTGAAATACCCTCTCCTGAGGTAGTCTATGCCAAGGATGCACGGAGCATCTGGGCCAGTCACAATGGGGTGCTTCTGCCACCCATTCCCAGATAGACTCACTTCGGCTTCCAATACAGTTAGCTGTTGGGATCCCCCCGTCACCCCAGAAATATAGATGGGTTCTGTTCCTATATATCTTGAAGGCATTAGGGTACACTGTGCACTGGTGTCTACCAGAGCCTTATACTTCTGTGGGTCTGATGTGCCAGGCCACCGAATCCACACAGTCCAGTAAACCCGGTTGTCCCTTTCCTCCCCCTGGCTGGAGGCAGGGCCCCTCTAATCCTCATCACAGTACTCGTTTCTCATTTCTTGTACGTACGAGTCAGAAGTTTCTTCATTAAGATCAAGAGTAAGATCAGCCCTTCTACTCTCTCTGGGGAACTGCCCGCTGGAAACTGGAGCAGCAATTTTCCTGGAAGAACCTCTTTCTGTGATTGTTTTCCCTTGTAATTCACGTACCCGTGCCCCTAGGGCTGCAGTAGGTTTCCCATCCCACTTCCTCATGTCCTCTCCGTGGTCACGCAGGTAAAACCATAGGGTGCCCCATGGTGTGTATCCTTTATATTCTCTCTCTTGAGCAAAAGAACGCTTACTTCTAATAGCCGAGATACTGGTCCGTATAGGTGAGGAGTAGGACCTATCCTCTCTGAGTTGCTGGATCTCCCGGGACAGTTTCTCCACAGCCGAGACGATGGAGGAAGAAAGACTTTCCTCGTATTGCCGGAGTTGACTAGCCAATTCATCCACTGTTTGTTCCTCTCCATCTTTCCAGGTTATCACTGCCAATGAATTGGCGTATGACGATGGTGCGCTCCTTATAAACTTCCGCCACATGGGTCGTGTGCACTTGACTTCGTCTGGATCTTTGGATAGTTGTTCATTGTTCAGGTCATCATAAATCACCTCCAGCACAGCTAATTCTCTCAGAAACTGGATACCCTTCTCCATGGTGGCCCACTTGCTTGGGCGACATATGACATCTTCCTTAAAGGGATACCTTTCCTTCACGCTTGACAGGAGTCGCCTCCAAAGGCTGAGGATACGTGTCCCTTTTCCAATTGCTTTGTCAATGCCCCCTTCCCTAGAAAGGGATCCCAGCTGCTTGGCTTCCCTACCCTCTAATTCCAGGCTACTGGCCCCATTATCCCAGCATCGGAGCAGCCAGGTGACAATATGCTCACCTGGACGGCGGCTGAAATCTTTTCGTATATCTCGCAGCTCACTCAGGGATAGAGATCGGGTGGTCACTGTCTCGTTTATGAGTTCTTCCTCTTCCTCCTCCCCGATCAGCGGCCGGCTTTCCTCCTCCCGTTCTCGTGATGGTCCTTCTCTAGGGTCATCTGTCTCGTATACTTCTTCCTCCGGTTCCCTTTTAGAAGAAGCTTCTTCTTCCCTTACGAAACGAGCTGACTTCCGCTTCCAAGATTTCTTCTTGTGTACAGGGGTGACTGATACTGGCACAGGCTCGTTCTTTGGTTCAGCCACAGGGCGTGTTGCTGGGGTTGGAGTGGCCGCAGTGCAAGTGCATGTCACCGGAGTCTGAGTGGCCGCAGGGCCTGTTGCCGGGGTTGGAGTGGCCGCAGTGCATGTCGCTGGGGTTGGAGTGGCCGCAGTGCATGTCGCCGGGGTTGGAGTGGCCGCAGTGCATGTCGCCGGGGTTGGAGTGGCCGCAGTGCAAGTGCATGTCACCGGAGTCTGAGTGGCCGCAGGGCCTGTTGCCGGGGTTGGAGTGGCCGCAGTGCATGTCGCCGGGGTTGGAGTGGCCGCAGGGCCTGTCGCCGGGGTCTGAGTGGCCGCAGGGCCTGTCGCCGGGGTTGGAGTGGCCGTAGTGCGTGTTGCCCGGGTTTGAGTGGCTGCACGGCCTGTTGCCCGGGTCTGAGTGGCCGCAGTGCGTGTCGTTTTACTGTCAGAGCCAGAGACCTTCTCTTCCCTTTGAGGGTACTGAATGGTGTTGAACAGGGCTCGGTAGGCATGGGCCAGGCCCCAGCACGTTGCAATGAGTTGCATCTCTCTGGAGTTGCCAGGGTGACAGCATACTTTTTCCAAATATTCTACTAACTTTTCAGGATTCTGCATTTGCTCAGGGGTGAAGTTCCAAAACACTGGGGGTGCCCATTGGCCTAGGTACTTGCCCATCTTGTCCCACACACCCTGCCACTCATAATTATTCACCCTTGGGGCAGATCTCTGGATGATATTCTTAAATTGCTTACCAACTTTAGACAAAACCGAAACAATATTCCCAAGAAGTATTAATAGAAGTATCTTAACTGCCCAAGGATGTTCAAAATACTGAAAAATTACTGTAATGAAGGAGGAAACATCATAGAAGAAGGTAGTGACACTGCCATTCTGTATTTCCTCCGTAAAAAAACTCTCAGAAAAGTTACTGCAATTGCTAGTTGTCTCCACGAAATGGTCTCCGTGGTACAGTAACGACTTCATTGCGAAGTTTACATACCACAGAAACGTCAAGGTCAATGTTCTAAAAGCAAACCTCACAAGCGAGACATTACTATTCACTGCAGACCACAGCAAACTGCAAAACCCAACACCAATCTTTAACATGTACAGCAGGAAAAAAAGCACGATGCAGATTGTACAAATCAATATCGAGAACAGAGAAATCAACATTGTGACCCTCAACTATTAACAGATATAAGTTCCTTAATACACTCCGGTTAATCTGTTATTATCTCAAACCCTTCGTGCCCCACGTTGGGCGCCAAAAAGGACTGTCGTTGTTTAATCTCAGTCAGCAATTAAGCACCACGCAGCCGCTCGCTCACTCCCCCCCACCCGGTGGGATGGGGGAGAGAATTGGAAGAGCACAAGTGAGAAAGACTCGTGGGTTGAGATAAAAACAGTTTAATAATTGAAATAAAATGATAATAATAATATGATAATAATAATAATAATACACAAAACAAGTGATGCACAGCACAATTGCTCACCACCCGCTGACCGATGCCCAGCCAGTCCCCGAGCAGCGGCCCCCCCGGCCAGCTTTCCCCAGTTTATGTACTGAGCATGATGTCACATGGTATGGAATGTCCCTTTGGCCAGTTTGGCTGTGCCCCCTCCCAGCTTCTTGTGCACCTCCAGCCTCCTCAGTCAGTAGAGCATGGGAAGCTGAAAAGTCCTTGGCTAGTGTAAGCATTACCTAGCAACAACTAAAACACCGGTGTGTTATCAACTTTGTTCTCATCCTAAATCCAAAACACTGTACCAGCTACTAGAAAGGAAATTAACTCTATCCCTGCCGAAACCAGGACAGTTAACTATTGATGTATGGTTTGCCCTTGTTCTCTCCTATTACTGTTACAGGGTGTTACATATACTTCTGAGTGCTGATGTTATCATTCTCTCCTATTCTTCGAGGATCTGGAGCTATACTTCTAAGCACTGATGTTATCATTCCTTCCTATTCTTTTGAGAACCTGGAACTATACTTCTGAGTGCTGAGGTTATCAGCACTATGAGGGCTGCTATGGGGAAAGTTAACTCCATCCCAGCCAGACCCAAGCATTCAGTCTATCAGTATTCCTGGTTATAGTATTCCATTCTGTTGATAAGGAAACTCCCACAGACAATTAGGGACCTCGTCAAAGTAAATGGGTTCAGTTTTCAAAAGATAGATATGCTGCTAAATGATTCCACTGTTACCGTAAGTCGGCAAATTAAAAACTCTCTAAGACTCAATTTGGAGTTTTAGATAGCAGGCATCCTTTATTGCGGCGCCGGACGCACAGGGGATCACTCTACCTAATGTGCGCACCAAGCTGCTTAACTATAGGAGTTAAGTACAATCAAAATATACATATTCATTAGATTTCCGAGACATGATTAACATATTAATGTTATTTCATTAACATATGTAAAAGTCTTTATGCATGCGCTCTTATGTCCATTGGTGGTCTTTCAGGGTCCTCTGGTGGTCGTCGATAGTCTTCCTCACCGTGACCGCTAGTTGAACTCAGTTCTTGCGCATGCACAGTTTGTTCTTTGGCTCAGTTTGCACACTTTTACCTTCACAAACTAGCTGTCTTCAGCATCACATCCTTATCTACAAAGTTTCAAGGTCTTCTGTCCTACTGAATGTTTAGCTTATCTATTCAAGAGTATACCCCTACTGCACAGAGTATACCCCTTCTGAATGTTTGGCTTATCTATTCACAGAGTATGTCAAGCTTGGCTACATTATGTCCAGTGAAGAGAACCATATGTCTCTTCAATATTCCTTTGTACTCGGTATCACCACACCCTAGTTAGAAATATTGTGGCATCTCCATGTGAAGGACTGGGCAAAAAAAACCCTCAGCAAATTATGTATGATTTTACTTCAGTTTAAGATGCTGTCTGAGATGATCTCGAGTCCTCTTTCAGCACTGAATTAATACAGTTAAAGACAATACCCTGACTACTCTTATGTTGAAAACTCTGCATCAGATTCTCTACGCTTGCTCCATTTGTTTTCATCATTCTGATGACACAAAGGAGACAGTATGGTGCCAACAAGAAAATAATACCCAAACTCCCCAGGTTGCAAATTCTAGGTCATCCACTTCCCCCTTTATCTCTCCACTAGGATTAGGGAGTACCCTGAGCAGACAGGGTGATAAGGGTCTGTTCCAAACAGTTCACTCTGGTGGTTCCTGGTACAAAATGGCATTAGGGCACTTTAGCTAGCAGACAGCAGCCCTTATGCTGCTTTAATTTATTGTCAACACCTTTTAGTCTCATCTCAGAGCAGGAATAACAGAATCTGAATGGTTACAATATTCCAAGCCCCATGTACTGGGTCTGGCTGGGTATTAAAAGAGATGATGAATGGAGGACTCAGTCAGTCCATAACAGTTCCTCTCTGCTGCTCCTTCCTCTTCACACTTTTCTCCTGCTCCAGCGTGGGTCCTCTCCACAGGCTGCAGTCCTTCAGGAAAAAATCTGCTCCACTGTGAGATCTCCATGGGCCCCAATTCCTTCAGGAAATATCCAACTGCTCTGGCATGGGGTCTGTTTTGCACCACCACCTTTTATGATCCCAGTAAGAAAGACACAGACTCTCTTAAGGTATAATTTAAAATTATATTTATTAGAGCTGAGACTATAAGGAGAGAACACTATAGATAATCTTAAGTCCTTTTAGATGCTGGAAACCCCAGTGGTGTAGCATTGGACAAGCCACTGATCCACACGCAGCACACTCGGCAGACTCTGTCCATAGAAGAGATTCTCCCCTTTCGGTCATTCGAGCTATTATATAATTTCCTTGCAAGAAAACAACTCTATTCATAAAGGATGTTTGCATGAGAACTTTTTGCTGCACTGGTAGATAAAGGCAAGGACATGCAGGTGGTGTAATCACCAGTACCAAGTGGGAGCTGCCTACAGGCTCCTCTGTTACAATGAGCTGTCTGAGTTTATCCTGCGGCCAAGGGATTTGTGCGACCCAACACAGGCCTGAAGGCCACACTGTATGTGCAACACAGCCCAGCCCAGCACAGGCCTGGGCCTACTCAGGTTAACTGTTATGTGGATCACTAACTCCTCGATGTACAGTGGTCTCCCAGTCAGAATCAATATAGGGTCCTCCACGGGCCACAGTGTGGATATCTGCTCCAGCGTGGTCTCTTCCACGGGCTGCAGGGGAATATCTGTTCTGGTTCCATGGAGCACCTCCTCCTCCTCCTCCTTCTTCTCTGACCTTGGTGTTCATACTGTTGTTTCTCACTCTTTTTTTTCCTCACTCCTCTCTGCTCTCTGGCATTTTTGCCCTTTCACAGAGATGCTGTAGCCATATGTTTGGGTTAATACCTAGACTGTAGTCTTCATTGTACTAGCCTTGTTGAAGAGTATCTTAAGTTTTACTGAATCTTTAGGTTGTGAAATAATCAACTATAAGAACATTTTGATTCCAATAAGTTAGCCCCTATGGTAGCGTTATGTATTGGATGCTGTGTTACTTATTATTTGAGGCTGCGTCGCTTGAAGTCCCTATTCCCTATTCTCTGGACTCTCTAGACCATAAACAGAGCCCCTAGGTTCTATTGTATATGGGATGAGTTATTTGACAACCTGGCAAGGTAGATATCTAGCTGGCCAACTTGGCAACAAAACCTACTTTTAAGGTGTCCTGAAGTGAACTGCCTTCATTATAATACTAAAAAACACACCCACAGGTCAAGAAGACCCTTGCCCAGGTGAAGACCCTTCCCCTGCACAAGCGTAGTAACAGAAGAGAATGACATAACCGATATTATAATTATATGTAAATCATTAACCAATCATTGTAATTGGGAGTGTACTACCTTATAATTTTTGTGTATAAATGTAATGGTGATCTAGCCATAGGTGTGCTTGATTTGTGGAATTCCACCTTGCACCCGGTGCCGTAATAAAGAATGCCTGCTTTCTAAAACTCCAAATTGAGTCTTAGACAGTTCATCATCTGCCGATTTACGGTAACAGCCTGATTACCTTGTATAAACAATGCATGCCTTACAATGACTATGCCCTTGAAGAAGAACTAGAAGACTGATAAAAGGGGAACATCCTGCCCTAGAAGGCGTCAGAGGCTAGATGATTGCCAAAAAAACAAGAAATCAGCAAAAAACTGCAGTAACTAGGGGAAAGGTAAAGGCGTCAGGGGGAGATCACAACCACCAACTCAGTTCAAGACTGGAAAGACTTGCCCCCCCACACACCTGCAAGTAGCATGCGTGCTAATTTACATGGCAAGCAAGGCTAATTTGAACACAACTAACCAATGAGCATGAACTTAGGCGGGCTTTTACTAATCATGTAACAATATAAATACGCTGTAGTTCTTTTGTGTGGTGTGCTAGCTTTGTGGAATTACCACCTAGCATCCATCTTTGCGCAAACATGAGCTAAATAAATATCTTGGCTCTGTGTGTAAGATTGGCTTATTGCACACCGGGTACCGGACCTCGTTTGTGGGACAACAATGCCACCAACTTTGCCAACTGGCTCAGCTTTTGGCTGTGGTGGGGCCATTGTGGAGCTGGCTGGAACCAGCTGTATCCGGTACAGGGCAGCCTCTGCTACCAAAACCTTGCCGCATACATCCAAGACAGAGGCTCATATAAACAACTTCCTTTATAACCAATTTGCATTATTATATTTCAGCTGAACGATAGGTAAAGTCCAGGTTTTTCTGCTTACAGAAACCAGATGGTTTTAAAGCAAAACATTAATCACAGTTATTCTACAGTGACAGTGCATATTTAAAGAATGCATCTTTGCTTTCTTTTTTAAATATTTATTGTAGTAGACAACTGTTAGTGACCCTCAGGAGCCATTCAGAGAGTCAGATTCAGAATCCAAACTTGGTGAGGAAAGCAAATGTCTGTTCTGATAGGTCCCCTGAAAATAGTGAATGATCCTATAAGGGCATCATCAGTGAGGGAAGGAAAGGTAGGGCCAATTCAAGAATTAAGTAAATAAGTGGGTGTTGTTTTGGGAGTTCTTTCTGAAATTAAACATGCTTATTTGGTTTGTGACCCACCAGAGTATAAGGTTATTTCATGGTATCTTTAAATGGTTCTGAAATGTCTTATGTCTGTTTAGTAATCTATTAGACAGCACAGATGCCCAAATACTATGCATTATCCCCCTGCTAAGACATTCTTGATTATTATGTTTTTATTTAGGAGGAAAAGGTTATTATACTCTCATTCTTATCATCAAGAACATTTAATAGTTAGATTTAATCCCTTATGTCTAGACTAGAAGGCCTGTCAGTTGACAGTGTATCTCAAATTCTTGACTATGTTCTAAGGACCCAACACTGGCAACAGCTATGAAGGAATGAGAGGGTTGGGAGTGAGGTAGGAGGAAGCATAAAAAGATTTTAATGTTAGGAGATTGCAAAGTTTAATGCCCTTACCGAGGTGAATGATAATATTCATTCAACTATTCAGCTGTTACTGAGAATTATTCAACTTTTTCTGACTGGTATTTGCCTTTAGGGAAGCACATCTTTTCTTTCCCCCTTCTCCTTTCCTTCTCCATGCTGCTTTGGATATGGAAGGAATGGGTGTGGTGCTTCCTCTAATGTACATTAGTCTGCTAAGCACCACATGAAGGATTTAGGAACTAGTAATTTATCAAGTCAGATAGATACGGAAAACTTAAGCAACATGGGTGATGTCAGTTTCCCCAAGAGATACTGTTGCAGTTCTGTCATCAGCTTAAGAAATATGCAAGAGAAGGAGTAAGTAAATTGGTGGAAAAAGATTCATCTCCATGGCAATATGTTGATATTTTCTGCTTGTACAATTTGTTTTTGAATAGCCTACTAAGACTACCTGCTCATATTTAAAAAGAAAAAAAATCACATTATGAATTAATCTGGGCAGCGTTTTGCTGAGTGATTGAACAATTGTCTTGTTGTCTTGTTTTTTTTGTTATTCTGCTTGAAAATCATGCTTCTAGGCTGTAGTCTTCACTAGAGTAAATAATGTTACCAAAAACATACTATTTAAATTGTGTGGTGGGTGCCAAAAGTTAGATGTTAAAACCTGAGTGGGAAACTGTAAACATTTGTTATGCAAATGGATTTGGCTTCAATTAGGCAAGCATAAGTTTGGCTTTACCAAAGTGATTTCCTGAATGAGATATCTTTAGGAAATAGTAAATTCCACGTTTTTTGCATTACTTTTCTATGAAAGGCGCTTTTATTTTATAGCAAGAGATGTGCTCAGCAGGGGTACAACCTGAGTCACCATGGTCTTCACCATGGGCTGCAGGGGAATCTCTGCTCTGGCACCTGGGGCACCTGCTCCCCCTCCTTCTTCACTGACCTTGGTGTCTGCATAGCTGTTTCTCTCACATATTCTCACTCCTCTCTCCCAGATGCTGTTGCGCAGCGGGTTTTACCCCTTCTTAAATATGTTATCACAGAGGCACCACCAATGTCACTGATTGGCTCAGCTTTGGCCAGCGGTGGGTCTGTCTGTCTTGGAGCCAGCTGGAACTGGCTCTGTCCGACATCGGGGCAGCTTCTGGTGTCTTCTCTCAGAAGCCACCCCTGCAGCCCCCCCCCCCAACCTTGCAATGTAAACCCAATACAAACTGACAGAAGCCATGAAAAGTCAACCATACAAAGTTGATCCAACCAGCCACCCGCATTAGAACCAGTGCCACTAGAAAAGCACATAAGGAATTGGTAACTGGAGATTCCTTACTGAGAGGCACTGAAGCACCCATTTGCCTACCAGGAGCTTACATTCATAGAATCATAGAATCATAGAATCATTAAGGTTGGAAAAGACCTCTAAGATCATCGAGTCCAACCGTCAACCCAACACCACCATGCCCACTAAACCATGTCCCTAAGCGCCTCATCTACACGTCTTTTAAATACCTCCAGGGATGGGGACTCCACCACTTCCCTGGGCAGCCTGTTCCAATGTTTCACCACTCTTTCAGTAAAGAAATTTTTCCTCACATCCAATCTAAACCTCCCCTGGCGCAACTTGAGGCCATTTCCTCTCGTCCTATCGCTAGTTACTTGGGAGAAGAGACCGACACCCACCTCGCTACAACCTCCTTTCAGGTAGTTGTAGAGAGCGATGAGGTCTCCCCTCAGCCTCCTCTTCTCCAGGCTAAACAGTCCCAGTTCCCTCAGCCGCTCCTCATAAGACTTGTTCTCCAGACCCCTCACCAGCCTCGTTGCCCTTCTCTGGACACGCTCCAGCACCTCAACATCCTTCTTGTAGTGAGGGGCCCAAAACTGAACACAGTATTCGAGGTGCGGCCTCACCAGTGCCGAGTACAGGGGCACGATCACTTCCCTACTCCTGCTGGCCACACTATTTCTGATACAGGCCAGGATGCCATTGGCCTTCTTGGCCGCCTGGGTACGCTGCCGGCTCATGTTCAGCCGGCTGTCAACCAGCACCCCCAGGTCCTTTTCCGACAGGCAGCTTTCCAGCCACTCTTCCCCAAGCCTGTAGCGCTGCATGGGGTTGTTGTGGCCGAAGTGCAGGACCCGGCACTTGGCCTTGTTGAATCTCATACAGTTGGCCTCGGCCCATCGATCCAGCCTGTCCAGGTCCCTCTGCAGAGCCTTCCTACCCTCGAGCAGATCAACACTCCCGCCCAACTTGGCGTCACCTGCAAACTTCCTGAGGGTGCACTCGATCCCCTCATCCACATCATTGATAAAGATATTGAACAAGACCGGCCCCAAAACTGAGCCCTGGGGAACACTGCTCGTGACCGGCCGCCAACTGGATTGAACTCCATTCACCACAACTCTCTGGGCCCGGCCATCCAGCCAGTTTTTTACCCAGCAAAGAGTATACCTGTCTAAGCCGTGAGCCACCAGCTTCTCTAGGAGAATGCTGTGGGAGATGGTGTCAAAGGCCTTGCTGAAGTCCAGGTAGACCACATCCACAGCCTTTCCCTCATCCACTAGGCGGGTCACCTGGTCATAGAAGGAGATCAGGTTGGTCAAGCAGGACCTGCCTCTCATGAACCCGTGCTGGCTGGGCCTGATGCCCTGGTTGTCCCGCTCATGCCTTGTGAGCGCCCTCAAGATGAACCGCTCCATAATCTTCCCCAGCACCGAGGTCAGGCTGACAGGCCTGTAGTTCCCCGGATCCTCCTTCCGGCCCTTCTTGTAGATGGGCGTCACATTGGCAAGCCTCCAGTTGTCTGGGACCTCCCCCGTTAACCAGGACTGCTGATAAATGATGGAGAGCGGCTTGGCAAGCTCCTCCGCCAGCTCCCTCAGCACTCTCGGGTGGATCCCATCCGGCCCCATAGACTTGTGAGTGTCCAGGTGGCATAGCAGGTCATTGACTGCTTCCTCTTGGATTATGGGGGGTTTATCCTGCTCGCTGTCCCTATCTTCCAGCTCAGGGGGCTACTGAAAGGCTGCCAAGCCTGGTGAACCCTATAGATTATCATATGCTCCTACTATTCCACGTAGGGTCTAATGATACTGCAACGAGGCAACAAAACCATCAAAAGAGACTATATGTCCCTTAGAGCAATGTTAAAAGGATCTGGAGCACAGGTGGTTTCTATCTTCCCAGTCAGAAGAAGGGGTTCAGGAAGGAGGAGGAGGAGAATTGTTAAAAAATTGTTAAAAGGTAAAGGATACTTCATAACCAGAGCCTGGATAGCATCAAATCACCTGCATATTGCACAAACCCCCACAAACCTGCAGTAAAATAAAGTCAGTAAGACTGTAAGGTTATGTGCTCAAAGTCGGGAAAAGCAGGATTTAAAGTAGTCTGTGGCTATGATTAAAGGCAGTATCATAATTAATAACAGGAGAACTCATTACCTTTGCAGTATATCTCCAATATTGAAGAAGCTCTTCTGATACAGTTCAGGTGTGGGAAAAAAGCAAGCTTAAAGTATGATATCATATCTCCATGGGACATGAGTCATCACAAGAATTAAGACCTTTTGAATTACTTAACATCCTGCCTTGCCATTGGAGCTAAGAACAGAACTGATAGAAGCAGGCAAACTACTACTATGTTTTCAGCAACAGAGCAGACTGAAATAGTAGATTTTACAAATACTTGCTAACAGGAGAGGAGTAGTGCATCCTCAGTTCTGTTTGAGGTTCCAGAGGAATGTATTCCACATAACACAGTACTTTCTACCCAGTCTTCAACTCTTCTGTTCTTTTCCCTCTAATTTATTCTCTGTCTTCCTACCATCTTTGTCATGACAATTTCTTTCACTATTCACAGTATCCATGTCCAGTTTCCATATTTCCTTTCCAAACTGTTCCTTATTTCCATTTTGCCTGGCCACTCTCAATTTATCTCATGTCCTCATTACTTCTTTTTCTCTTCCTGACCTGCACTCATCGCAAATGGCCCTCGTTTACTGTCTCTTCTTCTAAATATCTGTGCTCCATGGTTTGATTTCTAATTCAGCTAAGCCCAGCTCTTTCCATATGCTTCAGATCCTTATAAGCTCTTTCTCTTATTCTTTATCACATTGGATCCCAATCTTCCTGTTTTTCAGTTCAAGGGTTGTTTCACCTTTTCCACTGCTCATCACCTAATCCTTTTTCACCCACTAATTTCCAACTTCTCCTATGTCCCGTTCACCATTTTCCCCCTGCCCAGTTTCCATCTCAGTCCCCTCCTCCCTAGGCCCCTTATCAACACTTCCAGTTCTTGCATTTTCACTTCAACATCCAATTCAAGCAGTTTCTGCCATACTGTTGGAGTACATCAAGACATCAAGGAAGCACAGAAGAAGTCTTCTTTATTGTATATAGTTTCCAACCAATTCCCACTATGCAGCAGATTACAAATTAAATTGTAAGGGAAGTCCTGCCAAAATCTGGGCTTAAACACATTCAGCATGGGCAAAAATCTTCATCACTTCCAGAGTTCTAGTAATAATCTCTTATAATTAAAGATTTTCAAGAGCACATACATCATAAAAGGGGCTTGTGCTACCAGCACTCAAGTTCCTGGAACTTCTCAAAGAAAAGTTGCCAGAATTCCTTCTAACAAGAACAAAATAATGTACTTTTGTCCATTCTTGTTTTCTGAAAAAAACAGGCATTTTCCTCATAATTACATTTAGACTGAGGCACACATCTCACCTGGAAAGCTTAAGTTCAAATGATTAACATTCAGCAAAGTTTAAAGCAACAGGGAACTGAAAACAGGCTCTTACAGTGAAAATGTCAGACACCCTCAATAGTTAGTGCAACTAGTCTCACCTTCATGTGAGATCATGTATTTTGCTTTTTACTTTTAGACCAAGATTCTGTATGTTGGAAATAAAACATAATTCACAGAACTACCAAGATTTGAGCATATCATCTGAACCCACTGTAAAAGCCATGCAGAGATGTTGTATGTTCTCTCCTGAATGCATTATATCTCAGTTTTCCAGAAACATTTTGCTTGTCTGGAAATAGTGTTTTTCATGGACAATATATAAGGCTGGTGTCCTTTGTGTCTTTTATGCCACATCCTCTGCTGTTCAAAAGAATGGAAGCTGACACTGAACTCTCAAGGCCAAATAGTGCCTTATTTAGATTAACTGAATCTCTGGTATTCTTTTACAAAAATATAAAGATGGGAATGGCATAGTTTTTTAAAAACAGTACAAGGGAAAGAAATAGCACCACCTTACCAGTCTCATTCCTTCTTATCTCTGACAACATGTGCAAGAGGGTGCACCATAGTATCAGAGAAATGGAAGGTGATTATTGTATTAAGACTATTTATACCGTGGAGAGCAGAAAAAGATATCATAATAAGCTGCTAATGGATTGTCTTTTGGATTACCAAGGTCTGTAAGCTCAACTTAAAACCCCTGCCATCAGGCCTGCCCCTTGGCAAGTTTAATATATCATGACTGTTTGCTATGAGAAAAGCCTGTCAAAGCAAAAGGCCTTCACTACTAAATTCCTATAATTTATGATAAACATCATCTTGCCAAAGTATCCTTGAAAATAAAGAGTTCTAGCAAACAGAGCCAAAAGAAGTGAAAACATATTCGCCATTTTCATCTTTCTTGTATTTTGCAATATGCTCTGGCAGCACCTGACTTCCTACCATTATAAGGATTTGATCTGACAAGGTACTACATGCTTTGGTCCCAATCAAGGAAATCACTTTCCCATTAACTCCAAATGTAAACACATGTTCAAGCTATGTATAAAATCAAAGCTCTCAGTTTTTGGCAAAAATCAAAGTCCAAATGTCAGTTTTCCTCTGAGATTATAAGTAATGTCCTGTGAATAACAACAGCCTGATTTTCAGAATGGATCAAACAGTAGTTCATGTTAACACAAATGAGAGCTATAGTTCCAAGCTCCTTTAGTAATGTGGAAATAAAGAACAAGAAAATAAAATCAAAGCTGGAGAATTAGACAATGTACATAATGAATAAGAGAGAAGTCTTTGCTTTTCAAAAAACGTGAGTTCTAGATCAATGACATTCTATTAATGACTACAGTATTCCGCAGTCTTATGTTTATTTTTATTAATTTAAAGTAGTTTCCCAGAATCACATTAAAAAAAAATAAATTCAGAGTTACTTCTTTAAATAGATTCTGTTCTTCCATATATTCTCAATGAGAATCCATCAGAATAATTCTCTGAATAGAAACAAGATTTTTGATGCATGCAAAATACAAGTTTATTATTTGCTGTATCTGGATTTATTTTCATTGCAAGCAATAGTCATCAAAGATTAATTTAAATGCAAAACTCCCATGGACTTAAATGTCTTGTATTTCTGAACACTTAAATCTCAAGAAAGTAAAGTACTGTCTCCTTCCAGATGATGTGGCAATTACAGAAAATTCAGAAGTCAGGTTCTGCCCCTTTTTTCCCCAAAACAAATTATGAGTACTATCCTATCAACTAGAAATCTAAAACGCCATGCTGCTGCTGTTAGAAATATTTTGGGTTGTGATCATGTGGAAACAGAACAGAACTTCTCACGCTAATGGAAACAAACACTATAAATCAAACACTTAAATCCATATAGCAGTCTTCAAATTAATCAGATAGTATTAAGTACATTTTTATTGCAAGATTTCTCATCTCTAAGAAAATATAGTAGAATTTAGTAGGGAGAAAACAAATAAGGTTCTATACTGTTATTCTGAACATCTATAGATTTACAGAAAATGTAACATTGTATGAATTTTTGAACCACTTATACAAGAATATTTAAATCTGCTATAAAATTGCTGAAATACTAGAAAAATATAATAGAATTTTTCCAAAGAGAGCTTCAAGTTGCTTCATGAGGAAAACATTACTGTATAGATGCTCTATCAACTTAAGCATCATCAACTTAAGGCTGCTCAAGTGTAGTCAGAATTCATTGCATTTTCAATCTATTCTGTTTGCCAAAGTGTTAAAATATGGAACAAATCAATATTAGTGTTACCAGTTTTTTTATATGAGGTGATTTTTTGAACTAGACAGAATTATAGAGAAAATTCCAGAGACAGATGAAGCTTTTATAAAAAGTGATTCTTGGGGGTAAAGACAGGTGAATTAATATCTTGGAGAACAGATCTGAGCCTTGTACTAATTCAGGCTTACACCTCTATCATGAGATATTATAGCAGCAATCTCAAAATAGTTATCAGGTACTATTTTAGATCATTTATATACTATAAAATTATGCATATCATTTAGAAAAGTGCCAAAACATATATTTTCTATCATTTTCTGATCCTCAAGGATGCCAGAAGACAAATCAAGGTAATTTGTATTGTCTCTTTTGTATTAGCAATGGACTGCTGAACTCAATGCTTTTACCATGCTATGATTTCATAGAATCATAGAATCATAGAATCATTGAGGTTGGAAAAGACCTCTAAGATCGAGTCCAACCGTCAACCCAACACCACCATGTCCACTAAACCATGTCCCTAAGTGCCTCATCTACTCGTCTTTTAAATACCTCCAGGGATGGGGACTCCACCACTTCCCTGGGCAGCCTGTTCCAATGTTTCACCACTCTTTCAGTAAAGAAATTTTTCCTCACATCCAATCTAAACCTCCCCTGGTGCAACTTGAGGCCATTTCCTCTCGTCCTATCGCTAGTTACTTGGGAGAAGAGACCGACACCCACCTCGCTACAACCTCCTTTCAGGTAGTTGTAGAGAGCGATGAGGTCTCCCCTCAGCCGCCTCTTCTCCAGGCTAAACAGTCCCAGTTCCCTCAGCCGCTCCTCATAAGACTTGTTCTCCAGACCCTTCACCAGCTTCGTTGCCCTTCTCTGGACACGCTCCAGCACCTCAATGTCCTTCTTGTAGTGAGGGGCCCAAAACTGAACACAGTAGTCGAGGTGCAGCCTCACCAGGGCCGAGTACAGGGGCACGATCACTTCCCTACTCCTGCTGGCCACACTATTTCTGATACAGGCCAGGATGCCATTGGCCTTCTTGGCCACCTGGGCACACTGCCGGCTCATGTTCAGCCGGCTGTCGACCAGCACCCCCAGGTCCTTCTCTGCTGGGCAGCTTTCCAGCCACTCTTCCCCAAGCCTGTAGCGCTGCATGGGGTTGTTGTGACCCAAGTGCAGGACCCGGCACTTGGCCTTGTTGAATCTCATACAATTGGCCTCGGCCCATCGATCCAGCCTGTCCAGGTCCCTCTGCAGAACCTTCCTACCCTCGAGCAGATCAACACTCCCGCCCAACTTGGTGTCGTCTGCAAACTTACTGAGGGTGCACTCAATCCCCTCATCCAGATCATCGATAAAGATATTAAAGATATTAAACAAGACCGGCCCCCAGTACTGAGCCCTGGGGAACACTGCTCGTGACCGGCCGCCAACTGGATTGAACTCCATTCACCACAACTCTCTGGGCCCGGCCGTCCAGCCAGTTTTTACACCTGTCTAAGCCATGAGTCGCCAGCTTCTCTAGGAGAATGCTGTGGGAGACGGTGTCAAAGGCCTTGCTGAAGTCCAGGTAGACCACATCCACAGCCTTTCCCTCATCCACTAGGCGGGTCACCTGGTCATAGAAGGAGATCAGGTTGGTCAAGCAGGACCTGCCTTTCATGAATCCGTGCTGGCTGGGCCGGATCCCCTGGTTGTCCCGCTCATGCCTTGTGAGCGCCCTCAAGATGAACCGCTCCATAATCTTCCCCGGCACCGAGGTCAGGCTGACAGGCCTGTAGTTCCCCGATCCTCCTTCCAGCCCTTCTTGTAGATGGGCGTCACATTGGCAAGCCTCCAGTTGTCTGGGACCTCCCCCGTTAACCAGGACTGCTGATAAATGATGGAGAGCGGCTTGGCGAGCACCTCCGCCAGCTCCCTCAGCACTCTCGGGTGGATCCCATCCGGCCCCATAGACTTGTGAGCGTCCAGGTGGCATAGCAGGTCGTTAACTGCTTCCTCTTGGATTACGGGGGGTTCATCCTGCTCGCCGTCCCTGTCTTCCAGCTCAGTGGGCCGAGTACCCTGAGGATAACTGGTCTGCCTGTTAAAGACTGAGGCAAATAAGGCATTGAGTACCTCAGCCTTTTCCTCATCCTCAGTGACAGTGTTCCCCCCTGCATCCAATAAAGGATGGAGATTTTCCTTGGCTCTCTTCTTGTCATTAATATATTTGTAAAAACTTTTTTTGTTGTCTTTAACAACAGCGGCCAGATTTATGCTCTAGTATCTATTGATTACCAGTGCATAAACCCACTGAAATTAGAAATGTTCTTTAAAATTTTAATTTAACTAAGGGTCTTATTTCCCAAATAACTTCTCCTACTGTTTAAAGAAAAAAGGTGAAATTGAACAAAACAGCTTGATTTTCATGAATTAGGCTGAATTTCCAAGTTGCACAGATAGGACATTTTCAGCTTTTTTTCCCCCTGATTGTTTAATTGCAAATTCGGCAATACAATTCATAAACAGCACTGAAAGATGATAAAGACAGAAACCACAACTTCATTTTCACTTTGAACTTCAGAGAGTAGAGCTGGAAGGACTTATTAAGCTGGCAATCTTCCATACAGATTTCACTGTATTTACTCAAGATTCTGAGATAAAACTGCCAGAACAGAGTTTCTTCCTTTGCTCTTTGAAACTTCATATTATGTTGAGTCCCTTCATGAGGAAGACTGTGGTATATAATATTTGATGCTCAGAAATTTATCTCTATAAACACAAATTTATACAAGTGACTGTAGTTCCTGGAAAGGGATCAAATCATATGCAGTAAAGTAGCAAAAGCACTTCCTGATGTTTTATTAAGACTCAGTAGTAGAATAAGAGCAATTGGTTCAGAACTGTATTCCGAGGATGCATCTCCCACCAGCTGAAAAGTCCTCCATTGTTTTTTATTCGACAAGAAGATCAAAACCCAATTTTAAACTGATTCTAAAAAAATGAACTACGATCACATTTTAACACATTATAATGTTGGATCACCCTGGTTCTGTCTATCTGGATTTCAACATTAAATTTCTTGGGTTAGCAAAAACAACAATATCCTTCCTTCCTCCCACCTTAAAAAAAATGCTGTCACTTAAAAACAACCACCATGTGAAAAACCCTTTTGGGAGGGAGGAATTCTGGTAAAATTTAGGTCAACATTTCATCTTGATTCAATCTGAAATCTTTTCCCAGGATATGAAACTAACTACCTCTCTTCTTCTATTGAACAAACTCACAAAGAGCCTAATTGTAAAAATATTATCTTTTAAACTTTTTTAGTGACTCAGAATGGACTGAATTCCACTCTTTAGTATGTAATATATGACTCCCATTGAGGTAATGAGCATGCATACCCAAGAAAATGTTAACGAAAATGTTGGTGAAAGAAATGGTTTATAGGATTTACAACACTAGTGCATTTCATCCTTTACCGAAGCCCAAAAGAGTCTTTAGGATCATTGTCATTTCTGCTAAATCACTTCTACTGACAATACCAAATGAACACATTAGGAAACTCCCTCACCCCCATCCCCCCAGCTTTGGGCAGGAAAAACAATTTGTCTTCCTGCACATTTTAACTTACCTAACTTGGTATTTCTTAGCTGAAAGTAAGGCATGCAAGTAGAAAATGGCAATCCATTCCTTCCTGACTGTTGCCTAATCCTAGCTGTGGCCAAGCTACCTGATCTCTCACTGTTGGATAGTTTCCTTCACTAGACAACAGGGTTCTACTTCTCTGCATGCAGCTGTCTGAGCAACCCCATGTCTGGCTCATACCTGTAGAGACTATGCAGAAAAAGACCCAAGTATCTGAAGATTTTGAAGGGACCTGAAACTCACCCAAAGGATTAGGATCTTCATAACATGCATGTACATTCGTTTATTTTATAAAATGAAACAGAAAATAGCATCCAAACTTTACAAGAAAGGGGTTAGCTAGCAAATAAACTAGGGTTCAACACCTTCTTTTAGCCTGAGGGCATTTAGTCCTTTCTCAGCTTCTTAGAAAGCCCTCTGATCATTAGGTTACAGACAAGAGAGATGAATGTAGGAGTAGGGATCAGAACCAAGAACATCTTTCCAGGAGTGTGCTAGCCATTGGGCTGCAAAGCTATCTGCCCAGAGAGCATAAGGGGAAACACTGATCTTGCATTTTCTGCTGCAGAGTGGTAAAACACTAGAGATTAGAAAGTGTGTCTAGCCAGAATAGCCAATAGGGGTGGAGGAGAGGGAACATGACTGCAAACCCCTCTGGCTGAGGAAAGAACTGAACTGATAGCTCAAGTTCCTGGAGAAATTTTCAAATGTAAACACCCCAACACATAAAATTATGAGCCCTTTGAAAAAAAACAGCAGGTAGGCTAATTTCAGGATAAAATGTCAGGACACCGACAGCAGAGAAACCTTATGTCAGATCCAACAGTGGAGTAGTTTGCTTGGGGAAAGTCTGACTGATTTTGAACCTAAATTTGTTCAGAACAGAACCAAAGATCATTTCCTCCTTCTCCCCAACCTATTATTTTTATGTCTTAAGTCATTCATGAAAGAGAAATATATGAAGCATAAAACGATAGGAAGAAACAGGGAAGCAATCACACTAATTTCATGGTAAATTGAGTAGTATCATAAATGCTTTAATTTCATGCCTTCACACTTGAACTAACAAGTCATCAGTAATGCAAGATGATCTGAGAAGACAAAGAAAGTGCAAAGTGGTGAAAAGGAAACTTTCAGGCTTAACCCTTTTGGATAAAATATGGACTAGATCACTAAAGTGACTACAGTGGGTTGACTTTGGCTAATCACCAGGTGCCCACGAAGCCCCTCTTCAACAGGACAGGGGGAGAAAATATAATGAAAAGCTACGTGGGTTGAGATAAGGACAAGGAGATCATTCAGCAATTACCGTCACAGGCAAAACAGATTCGCCTTGGGGAAGATTAATTTAATTTATTGCCAATTAAACAGAGTAGGATAATGAGAAATAAGAACAAATCTAAAAGCACCTTCCTCCCACTCCTCCCTTCTTCCCAGGCTCAAGTTCACTTGAAACTCTTCTACCTCCTTCCCCCGAGCGGCACAAGGGGATGGGGAATGGGGGTTGCGGTCAGTTCATAACAGTTTATCTCTGCCACTCGTTCCTCCTCACGCTCTTCCCCTGCTCCAGCATGGGGTCCTTTGCACTGGATACAGTCATTAATTAACTTCTCCAATGCAGGTCCTTCGAACAAGCTGCAGTTCTTCAAGAAATTTTCCAGCATGTGTCCTTTCCATGGGGTGCAGTCCTTCAGGAATGGACTGCACCAGCGTGGGTCCCCCACAGGCCACAGTTCCTGCCAGAAGCCTGCTCCTATGTAGGCTCTCCACAGGCTGCAGCTTCCTTCAGGGCACACCCACCTGCTCTGGCATGGGGTCCTCCACGGGTTGCAGGGTGGATATCTGCTCCACCATGGACCTCCATGGGCTGCAGGGGGACGACGTGTTTCACCATGGTGTCCTGGTTTCGGCAGGGATAGAGTTAATTTCCTTCCTAGTAGCTGGTACAATGCTGTGTTTTGGATTTAGGATGAGAACAATGTTGATAACGCACTGATGTTTTAGTTGTTGCTAGGTAATGCTTACACTAGCCAAGGACTTTTCAGCTTCCCATGCTCTACCGACTGAGAAGGCTGCAGGTGCACAAGAAGCTGGGAGGGGGCACAGCCAAACTGGCCAAAGGGACATTCCATACCATGTGACGTCATGCTCAGTACATAAACTGGGGAAAGCTGGCCGGGGGGACCGCTGCTCAGGGACTGGCTGGGCATCGGTCAGCGGGTGGTGAGCAATTGTACTGTGCATCACTTGTTTTGTGTATTATTATTATTATTATTATTATATTATTATCATCATCATTTTATTTCAATTATTAAACTGTTTTTATCTCAACCCATGAGTTTTTCTCACTTGTGCTCTTCCAATTCTCTCCCCCATCCCACTGGGGTCAGGGGGGAGTGAGCGAGCGGCTGCGTGGTACTCAGCTGCCGACTGAGGTTAAACCATGACAGTCCTTTTTGGCGCCCAACGTGGGGCTCGAAGGGTTTGAGATAACAACAGATTAACCGGAGTGTATTAAAGAACTTATATCGGTTAACAGTTGTGGGTCACAATGTTGGTTTCTCTGTTCTCGATATTGATTTGTATAATCTGCATCGTGCTCGTTTTTTTGCTGTACATGTTAAAGATTGGTGTTGGTTTTTGCAGTTTGCTGTGGTCTGCAGTGAATAGTAATGTCTCGCTTGTGAGGTTTGTTTTTAGAACATTGACCTTGACGATAGTGTGGTATGTAAGTTTCGCAATGAAGCCGTTACTGTACCACGGAGACCATTTTGTGGAGACAACTAGCAATTACAGTGACTTTTCTGAGAGTTTTTTTACGGAGGAAATACAGAATGGCAGTGTCACTACCTTCTTCTATGATGTTTCCTCCTTCATTACAGTAATTTTTCAGTATTTTGAACATCCTTGGGTAGTTAAGATACTTCTATTAATACTTCTTGGGAATATTGTTTTGGTTTTGTCTAAAGTTGGTAAGCAATTTAAGAATATCATCCAGACATCTGCCTCAAGGCTGGATAGTTATGAGTGGCAGGGTGTGTGGGATAGGATTGGCAAGTACCTAGGCCAATGGGCACCCCCAGTGTTTTGGAACTTCACCCCTGAGCAAGTGCAGAATCCTGAAAAGTTAGTAGAACATTTGGACAAAGTATGCTGTCACCCTGGCAACTCCAGAGAGATGCAGCTCATTGCAACGTGCTGGGGCCTGGCCCATGCCTACCGAGCCCTGTTCAACACCATTCAGTACCCTCAAAGGGAAGAGAAGGTCTCTGGATCTGGCGGTAAAACGATACGCACTGCTGCCACTCAGACCCCGGCGACACGCCCTGCGGCCACTCAGACCCCAGTGACACGCCCTGTGGCTGAACCAAAGAACCAGCCTGTGCCGGTATCAGTCGCCCCTGTACACAAGAAGAAATCTTGGAAGCAGAAGTCGGCTCGTTTAGTAAGGGAGGAAGAAACTTCTTCTAGAAGGGAGCCGGAGGAAGAACTGTACGAGGCTGACTACCCTGGAGAAGGGTATCCAGTTTCTGAGAGAATTAGCTGTGCTGGAGGTGATTTATGATGACCTGAACAATGAACAACTATCCAAAGATCCAGATGAAGTCAAGTGCACACATCCCATGTGGCGGAAGTTTATAAGGAGCTCACCATCGTCATACGCCAATTCATTGGCAGTGATAACCTGGAAAGATGGAGAGGAACAAACAGTGGATGAATTGGCTGGTCAACTCCGGCAATATGAGGAAAGTCTCTCTTCCTCCCTCGTCTCGGCTGTGGAGAAACTGTCCCGGGAGATCCAGCAACTCAGAGAGGATAGGTCCTACTCCTCACCTGTATGGACCATTATCTCGGCTATTAGGAATCAGCGTTCTTTTGCTCAAGAGAGAGAATATAAAGGGTACACACCACGGGGCACCCTATGGTTTTACCTGCATGACCACGGAGAGGACATGAGGAAGTGGGATGGGAAACCTACCTCAGCCCTAGGGGCACGGGTACGTGAATTGCAAGGGAAAACAATCACAGAAAGGGGGTTCTTCCAGGAAAATTGCTGCTCCAGTTTCCAGCGGGCAGTTCCCCAGACAGAGTAGAAAGGCTGATCTTAGTTCCAATCTTAATAAAGGGACTTCTGATTTGCATTTACAAGAAGAGAGTAATGGATACTATGATGAGGATTAGAGGGGCCCTGCCTCCAGCCAGGGGGAGGAAAGGGACAACCGGGTTTACTGGACTGTGTGGATTCGGTAGCCTGCCACATCAGACCCACAGGAGTATAAGGCACTAGTGGACAACGGTGCACAATGTACCTTAATGCCATCATGTTACAAAGGGGCAGAACCCATCTGTATTTCTGGGGTGACGGGGGGATCCCAACAGCTAACTGTATTGGAGGCTGAAGTGAGCCTAACTGGGAATGGGTGGCAGAAGCACCCCATTGTGACTGGCCCATATGCTCCGTGCATCCTTGGCATAGACTACCTCAGGAGAGGGTATTTCAAGGACCCAAAAGGGTACCGGTGGGCTTCTGGTATAGCTGCCTTGGAGATGGAGGAAATTAAACAGCTGTCCACCTTGCCTGGTCTCTCGGAGGACCCCTCTGTTGTGGGGTTGCTGAAGGTCGAATACCAACAGGTGCCAATCGCTACCACCACGGTGCACCGGCGGCAATATCGCACCAACCGAGACTCCCTGATTCCCATTCATGAGCTGATTCGTCGACTGGAAAGCCAAGAAGTGGTCAGCAAGACCCGCTCACCCTTTAACAGTCCCATATGGCCAGTGCGGAAGTCTAATGGAGAGTGGAGACTGACAGTAGACTATCGTGGCCTAAATGAAGTCACGCCACCGCTGAGTGCTGCTGTGCCGGACATGCTAGAACTTCAATACGAACTGGAGTCAAAGGCAGCCAAGTGGTATGCCACAATTGATATTGCTAATGCATTTTTCTCAATCCTTTTGGCAGCAGAGTGCAGGCCACAGCTTGCTTTCACTTGGAGGGGTGTCCAGTACACCTGGAACCGACTGCCCCAGGGGTGGAAACACAGCCCCACCATTTGCCATGGACTGATCCAGACTGCACTGGAAGAGGGTGAGGCTCCAGAAAACCTGCAATATATCGATGACATCATCGTGTGGGGCAACACAGCAGGAGAATTTTTTGAAAAAGGGAAGAAAACAGTCCAAATCCTGCTGAAGGCCGGTTTTGCCATAAAACAAAGTAAGGTCAAGGGACCTGCGCAGGAGATCCAGTTTTTAGGAATAAAAAATGCAAGATGGACGTCGACAGATGCCAATGGATGTGATCAACAAAATAACAGCCATGTCTCCACCAACTAGCAAAAAGGAAACACAAGCTTTCTTAGGCATCGTGGGTTTCTGTAGAATGCATATTCCAAATTACAGTCTGATCGTAAACCCTCTCTATCAAGTGACCCGGAAGAAGAACAATTTCAAATGGGGCCCTGAGCAACGACAAGCCTTTGAACAAATTAAAGAGGAGATAGTTCATGCAGTAGCCCTGGGACCAGTCCGGGCAGGGCAAGAGGTAAAAAATGTGCTCTACGCCACAGCCGGGGAGAATGGCCCTACCTGGAGCCTCTGGCAGAAAGCACCAGGGGAGACTCGAGGTCGACCCCTAGGGTTTTGGAGTCGGGGATACAGAGGATCCGAGGCCCGCTATACTCCAACTGAAAAAGAGATATTGGCATCATATGAAGGGGTTCGAGCTGCTTCGGAAGTGATTGGCACTGAAGCACAGCTCCACCTGGCACCCCGACTGCCGGTGCTGGGCTGGATGTTCAGAGGGAGGGTCCCCTGTACACATCATGCAACTGATGCTATGTGGAGTAAGTGGGTCGCACTGATCACACAACGGGCTCGAATAGGAAACCCCAGTCGCCCAGGAATCCTGGAAGTGATCATGGATTGGACAGAGGGCAAAGATTTTGGAATATCGCCAGAGGAGGAGGTGACGTGTGCTGAGGAGGCCCCAATGTATAATGAACTACCAGAAAATGAGAAGCAATATGCCCTGTTCACTGATGGGTCCTGTCGTCTTGTGGTAAAGCATCGGAGGTGGAAAGATGCTGTATGGAGTCCTATGCGACAAGTTGTAGAAACTGCTAAAGGAGAAGGTGAATCAAGCCAATTTGCCGGAGTAAAGGCCATCCAGCTGGCTTTAGACATTGCTGACCGAGAAAAGTGGCCAGCGCTCTGTCTCTATACTGACTCATGGATGGTGGCAAATGCCCTGTGGGGGTGGTTGCAGCAATGGAAGCGGAGCAACTGGCAGCGCAGAGGCAAACCCATCTGGGCTGCCGCATTGTGGCAAGATATTGCTGCCCGGGTGGAGAACCTGGTTGTAAAAGTCCATCACGTAGATGCTCACGTACCCAAGAGTCGGGGCACTGAAGAACATCAAAACAACCAGCAGGTGGATCAGGCTGCTAAGATTGAAGTGGCTCAGGTGGATCTGGACTGGCAACATAAGGGTGAATTATTTATAGCTCGGTGGGCCCATGACACCTCAGGGTGCCATCAAGGAAGAGATGCAACATACAGATGGGCTCGTGATCGAGGGGTGGACTTGACCATGGACACTATTGCGCAGGTTATCCATGAATGCGAAACACGTGCTGCAATCAAGCAAGCCAAGCAGTTAAAGCCCCTCTGGTATGGAGGACGATGGCTGAAATACAAATATGGGGAGGCCTGGCAGATCGATTATATATCACACTCCCACAAACCAAAAGCGCCATGTGCTTACAATGGTGGAAGCAACCACCAGATGGCTGGAAACATATCCCGTGCCCCATGCCACTGCCCGGAACACTATCCTGGGCCTTGAAAAGCAAGTCCTATGGCGACATGGCACCCCAGAAAGAATTGAGTCAGACAACGGGACTCATTTCTGAAACAACCTCATAGACACCTGGGCCAAAGAGCATGGCATTGAGTGGGTATATCACATCCCCTATCATGCACCAGCCTCCAGGAAAATTGAACGATACAATGGACTGTTAAAGACTACACTGAGAGCAATGGGTGGTGGGACATCCAAACATTGGGATACACATTTAGCAAAGGCCCCCTGGTTAGTCAACACTCGGGGATCTGCCAATCGAGCTGGCCCTGCCCAGTCAAAACTTTTATGTACTGTAGATGGGAATAAAGTTCCTGTAGTGCACATAAAAAATATGCTGGGGAAGACAGTCTGGATTATTCCTGCCTTGGGCAAAGGCAAACCCATCCGTGGGATTGCTTTTGCTCAAGGACCTGGGTGCACTTGGTGGGTGATGCGGAAGGATGGGGCAGTCCGATGTGTACCTCAAGGGAGTTTGATTTTTTGGGTGAGAATAGCCAATGATCTGAATTATGTGATGTGAAGTACTACATAATATTATATGCCATACTAATGATATTACAATAAGAATCACCCAGACTAATGAAGAATAACTTCAATGGAACCAAGCAAAGCACAGTGATGATGGTACCAGAACTGACTTCAACATGAAACAATCCAACACCACATGCCATCTCCATCTTTCCTGCCCTGGATGATTATTACGACAGATGGAGCCCAAGTCATGGACTAAATGAACTAAATTAATAGTTTAGAGGGATGGCCCATAGACTAACTGAATGATATCTGTGTATATATATATATCAAAAGACAGGAAAAGGGGTGGTGATTAATGGAAATGTATTGGAAAGTGGGGGACCTGGGCATGACGTAGATGGTATAGAATAAGGGGTGGATACTGTCCTGATTTCGGCTGGGATAGAGTTATTTTTCTTCCAAGTAGCTGGTACAGTGCTGTGTTTTGGATTTAGTATGAGAATAATGTTGGTAACGCACCAATGTTTTAGTTGTTGCTAGGTAATGCCTACACTAGCCAAGGACTTTTTAGTCTCCCATGCTGTACCGACTGAGAAGGCTGGAGGTGCACAAGAAGCTGGGAGGGGGCACAGCCAAACTGGCCAAAGAAACATTCCATACCATGTGACGTCATGCTCAGTACATAAACTGGGGAAAGCTAGCCGGGGGTGGCCGCTGCTCGGGGACTGGCTGGGCATCGGTCAGCGGGTGGTGAGCAATTGTACTGTGCATCACTTGCTTTGTGTATTGTCCTTATTATTATTATTACATTATTATTATTATTTCAATTATTAAACTGTTTTTATCTCAACCCACGAGTTTTTCTCACTTGTGCTCTTCCAATTCTCTCCCCCATCCCACCGGGGATGTCAGATGGGAATGCTGAACTTCCTTATAACAAGCTGTGGTTAGTGCTTTTTAATACCTGTGTCCTGCTCACAGTTAGCACTACAAATCTGAAATGAATTGTATACATATATGGAGAAGCAGTGAGAGCCTCTAACTATTTTACAGATAGCAGGACTGTAAAGCATAGTGGCCATAAACAATGTAGTTCCCACACAATCTTCTTGCGCTGGAAAGTTTCTATTACATGATAAGATAATCCTCATGAATCTCATTTGCTTTCAGCTACATCATAAAAAAAAATATTTCCAGGAAAGAGAAGAAAAAAACTGAATGCCATACTTAGATTAAAAAAAAACCCCAACAAACTAAAGACTTCATATAGTCCCTATTTACAGGTGTACTGCCCCACTGAATTCAGCAATGTTGCTGACTCTGGGGTGGCATATTGTATAGCTCAATGAAAAGATAAAGGAATCCAGACATTCTTGCTGTATATTTCTAATTAAACAAGACCACCACCAAATAAATAATGGCTTAAAAGAACTATGTCTAAGGACATTGTTATCACACCAGCATCTTAAAGGACCAAGTAAGCTCTGCTGTGCAAACACAACTGAGTACAGAACCTGACCAATCTATTTACCTGGTCATGTTCTAATTGCTCTTATAGTAACCATCTGCAACCTATAACTGAGGAACTGCAATACAAAAATAAACTTCTAATAGTGAATACTTAAAGGCCATTCAGAAATGCATATCAGAAGCAGAAATATTTCTTAATAAGCCGTCTGACAGAAGTTAATTGAATGATCCGAGGTTGTAAAGCACAAAAAGGTCAGCATATTCATAATTTGATCAAACATTTCTTTGACTGCCTGGTATTCCATCTTTACCTCACCAGCTTGTGCCTCTATCTGTTGCCTAAAGAGAATGGGATGATGGGTCAAAACAAGTTCTCAGTTAAACCCCTGCAATCCCATTGACCTCATGCGCTTGGCATTGTATGGGTATAACTGAGAACAGAATATGATCCATTATATGCTGCACACCAAAAAGGTCAGAATCCAGCTCAGGATTATGGAAATTAAGCCAAGCAAAGGTGAATAAGCAACAAGGCTTTAATGCTTTTCTTTTATTTAGAAAAAAAAAAAAAGCTAGCATGAATGAATGTTCATCTTCTGGCAAGTCTAGGATAAAACTTACTTCTAAAGATATATGCTGCTTTCTCTCTTTTATAGATTTCATGTTCATAGTGAACACATTTGTAGTGCTAAAATTGAGAAATTTTAAACCCATTTGTCACAAAAAGTTAAAGACAAAGGAATTTGGAAGATAATTCTGTATTTACCAATGTGTCACTAACTTTTTTTTGTGAACTAATGTATTACATACAAGCTAGGATTTTTTCACTGAACAAGGGTATATCAGACATACAGGATGTAATCTGAAAAAGTCTCTGGGCCAGCTGCATGCCAAAGTCAACATTCAAACATAAAATTGACATCAGCATTAGTTTTCAAAGGACAACTTGTATATTTTAATGTGGCTTGACTTTTATTTAAAATGACAATACAAGCCACTACTAAAACATTTGGTGGTGCAACTTTCAATTAATGAACATACAGGGCAGGTACATTGGAACTTTCTCATTTTCATTTTTATTTTAACTGCTGAAAGAGACTGGGGAGCAAGGGGAGCAGAAAAGTTTGAATTATTCCCCACATCTATGTTCCAGTAGCCACTGAATGAAAAAAACACAAAAACTGACAAGTTTCAGTTTTCCTTGAAGAACACTCTTTGTATTTGAAGGGAGGAGTTGAATACATTAAACAGACACTGGCCATGTCTATACAACACAATGCAGTACAGTTGAACCACAATGCAGCACATCTGAAGCACAATACAAAAGTCCTGAAACTAGCTTGAAATACATTTCCATGCCTGCTAAGAAGCATTAGCTTGAAACCACTTTTTGCCAAAAGTGTTTTGGCAAAGGTATGATTCCATTCAGGTAAATGAGTTCTTGACAGAATAAATCAGACATGTAGAGAAAAGCTTTTAAAGATAGCTTGAAGGTCCGAGTACTGGCTTTCACTTAGTTATAGAAGACGTTCTCCAACTTGGGAGTAGAAGGCAACAGTTAAGCAACAAGAAGCTGAATACTTCAAATTGAAGGGTACTTTGACATTAGGAAAAAAGTAATGTTAGGCAATGCCAGAAAACACTAATTCCAGAAACAAGCCAAACTTATTTGACAGTTTTAACTGACATGTTGGAGATTAGATACATCTTGGAGTATTAGGCCTTATTCTTTGCATGAGTGATTAAAGCAATATTTGACTCTGTTCAAAGACCAGAGAATCGCCTAAGTTGTTTCCTGCTTCAAAACTCCCCTAGAAGAATGAGGAGAATTCAAAAAGACTAGATACCTTGTTGTACTATCAAAAACTAGGTGGTATAAACACTGTCCACAATGCTCCACAATGACAAACTGATAGGAAAAGTGCTGAAAGGATCCTCCCTCTTATATATGAATGTGACAGAGTACACTAGTGGTGCTGTACTAGCGGTACAGCATTTAATTTGCTTTTACTGGCAGCTTGGCATCTCATCGCAGGCACCATCTTCTTCCTCAGGTCTCCTGTTCTAAAATGTTAACACTAATAAAATTCACAGCTTACCTTTAATTGATTTTCCTAATTTCTCTATGCTGATATGGTAATAGGGAACTATTCACATCTACTATGCATACTGACACTGTGTTCACCACGGTCAGTGTCAGAACTGCCTTTCACAAATAGAGGAAGAGAGAAAGTGACAATTGTTAATAAATTTCCTGGACAGATTTATCTTACCTGTTGATACTTTGAGAAAAAACTAAATCCTCATACTTTAAAATCCAACTGTGTCTGTGGGACATGACCAATTTGCATTAAATCATGAAGTCTTAGTCCAACTAGAAGACAATAATCACAATTTGTGTTTATGAAAATTGGTAAAGTCATTTGGTTTATTAGTGCTGTGGTTTAATCTCAGTCGGCAACTAAGCACCACGCAGCCGCTCGCTCACTCCCCCCCGACCCCGGTGGGATGGGGGAGAGAATTGGAAGAGCACAAGTGAGAAAAAAAACTCGTGGGTTGAGATAAAAAACAGTTTAATAATTGAAATAAAATGATAATAATAATAATAAAATGATAATACTAATAATACACAAAACAAGTGATGCACAGTACAATTGCTCACCACCCGCCGACCGATGCCCAGCCAGTCCCCGAGCAGCGGCCCCCCCGGCCAGCTTTCCCCAGTTTATGTACTGAGCATGACGTCACATGGTATAGAATGTCCCTTTGGCCAGTTTGGCTGTGCCCCCCTCCCAGCTTCTTGTGCACCTGCAGCCTTCTCAGTCGGTAGAGCATGGGAAGCTGAAAAGTCCTTGGCTAGTGTAAGCATTACCTAGCAACAACTAAAACATCGGTGCGTTATCAACTTTGTTCTCATCCTAAATCCAAAACACTGTACCAGCTACTAGAAAGGAAATTAACTCTATCCCTGCCGAAACCAGGACAATTAGTAACAAATGTTTAAGAATTCAGGCTTCTCAAAGACCCTTCTGTATTCTCTCTAGGAGGGTTTCAGTTTGTGCTGCCACTGTGCCTTAAAGAAAAACTGCATGAATCATATACAATACTATAGTATTCCTGACTTGTGTCCCACTTGAAAACCTGAGTGCTTTCTTACACTCAATATTTTGCACTCAAGCTTTTTCTTTTTCATGTGGAGATTCTCACATATAAAGTTTAAATCAGCTCAATACAAAGGCAAAGTGTTTCTATTAAACAAGTGATCAGGCTCTCTAATGAACCATGGTCTTCACCATAAATTCAACATTACCACACAGTAAAGCCCAGTGTACAACAGTTATTTCCTACATCACATATAAGGAAAAAATATGCTGTATCAAGTCATGCTGTGAAATGGCAATTATTACCAATTATTAATTCCTTAATATAAGTCATGGTATGTATCTAATAATTGTGCCATGGTGGTAATCTATGAAATATTTAAAAATCTTTATAAAATCTTAATTATAAGAAAAGAAGAATTACAAGAAAACAGCAAACATCTAAATGGAGACATTCCCCCTCAGATAACTCCATCTCTCAGAGCACCTCAAAACTGAGGAAACCACAGTGAACCTTTTTGATAGGCCTCGCATCCTAAATTAAATTTCTTCTTAATCAAATTGAAATGAAGCTTTGTTTTGATTTGTTATTTTGTTTAATCCATCTAGCCAATTCCCAATTAATAAATATCAATCAATAAAGATATAAATAATATTTTAAATTTAATGGGTCTTTCTGCTGTCAATAGTTTACTATCAAAAGTGTTGTAACAAAAGTGTGGCAGGAGATACAAATAGCTGTTCTCCTTGAGTTCAAGTGCACAAGGAGATCTGAGAAATCAGTAAGCATTTTCTTTCAAATTATTTTCAATGTTATTCCAAACAGTGTTGGGAAAGGGAAAAAAATCCTTATAAATTTGAGGGAAAAAATGGATTGATGGTGTCTTTTTACATGTTACTATTACCACTAGCCTGATGCAAGGGAGGGCAAAACATTCTGGCACCTTGTTCTAATAAATCTTCTTCAGATTTCTCCTGGACATGGTACACTGCCATTTAGAAACTTGGAAGGGAGGAAGTCCAAGTGCAACATCTTCAAAAGACTGTGGCTTTAGTGAAAATATAAGCGAACGAACTTGCTTGAGTACAAATAAGAAATTAATTCCTGGACCAAAGAGCTACAACATTAGCTTAACCTTAACACCAGCTGTGCTTGTCCAGAAGTCTGAAGACTTTTGTTTTGTTTTAATGTATGAGATCAAAAAGACCCAGTAGGTGGAAGCAATATCTCAAATAGCTTTGCTTCTAGTGTAAAATAATTACTTTCAGTGTTAGATGTTTCTAGGTTTAGCATCTTTGGGAATTGCTTATCACCTTGTAGGACTGGATCAAAAAGGATTACAGTGATTAAGGAAAGACATGTTTGATCAGTATATAGTAGAGTAATTCTTAGAGGGACATAGTGTAAGTAAATAAAATGAAATACCATTCCCACTGTACACTGAAAAACAGATATTCTTTTTTTTCCCTTTCCCAATATCACCTTATTTTATGGCCTTTGAGTCTTTTGCAGCTTGCCACAGTCATAAACATAGCAACTGGATAGATATTGCCCAGGGTGGGGATTTCCAGTTTGGAGGACAGTTAAAACTGCTGCTTTTGATCCTCTTCAGACTTTCCTGGGGTCTCATTTCCATTTTGAGGAATAGCAGGAGAGCCTCTTCGGCTTTCTCTCTGTAGAATAATGAATACTCAGTGATCTCTGCCTCCTTTTTGCAGTCTAGCAGAGATGTAATGGGATTTCAGTAAGTACCTCCTTATCTGCCCTCTGACCATAAGGCTATAGTAAACAGAAATGTAAAAGTGGGGGGAAGGGAGGGAAGACTTGTATAAGAGGAGTTTATTGATGCTGACTGTATGATCACAAATTGTCTTGTCATCAGAGGCTGACCACAGAAAATGTGGATTCCTCCAAATTCTGGGATATTTGGGAGGTAATGTTTAGATGTTCAGTTATTCTCACATCACGTACTCTAAAAAAGGGAGATGCAGTGAATACACTGCTTAGCATAGTATGGCCTATAAATTTCATTTACCATTTTCTTCCTTTGGTTTTGTGTTGGGGTGAATACATTTACTAAGATACATTTGGTTTTAAGTATATGCATGAAAGAGGGGATACTAACTTTATATTGGTATAGCTATTTGCAAAATATATCATAGAATCATAGAATCATAGAATAGTTTGGGTTGGAAGGGACCTTAAAGATCATCCAGTTCCAACCCCCCTGCCATGGGCAGGGACACCTTCCACTAGACCAGGTTTCTCAAAGCCCCATCCAACCTGGCCTTGAACACTTCCAGGGATGGGGCATCTACAACCTCTCTGGGCAACCTGTTCCAGTGTCTCACCACCCTCAGCGTAAAAAATTTCTTCCTTATATCTAGTCCAAATCTACCCTCTTTCAGTTTAAAACCATTACCCCTTGTCCTGTCACTACATGCCCTTGTAAAAAGTCCCTCTCCAGCTTTCTTGTAGGCCCCCTTCAGGTACTGGAAGGCCGCTATAAGGTCTCCCCTGAGCTTTCTCTTCTCCAAGCTGAACAACCCCAACTCCCTCAGCCTTTCCTCATAGGAGAGGTGCTCCAGCCCTCTGATCATCTTTGTGGCCCTCCTCTGGAGTTGCTCCAACAGGTCTATGTCTTTCTTATACTGGGGGCCCCAGAGCTGGATGCAGTACTCCAGGTGGGGTCTCACCAGAGTAGAGGGGGAGAATCACCTCCCTCGACCTGCTAGCCACGCTTCTTTTGATGCAGCCCAGGATACAATTGGCCTTCTGGGCTGCAAGCGCACATTGCTGGGTCATGTTGAGCTTCGCATCAACCAACACCCCCAAGTCCTTCTCCTCAGGGTTGCTCTCAATCCATTTTCCGCCCAGCCTGTATTCGTGCTTGGGATTGCCCCGACCCAGGTGCAGGACCTTGCACTTGGCCTTGTTGAACTTCATGAGGTTCGCACGGGCCCAACTCTCAAGCCTGTCAAGGTCCCTCTGGATAGCATCCCTTCCCTCCAGCATGTCGACCGCACCACACAGCTTGGTGTTGTCGACAAACTTGCTGAGGGTGCACTCAATCCCACTGTCCATGTCCCCGACAAAGATGTTAAACAGCGTCGGTCCCAATATCGAACCCTGAGGAACGCCACTCATCACTGGTCTCCACCCGGACATCGAGCAGTTGACCACAATTCTTTGAGTGTGACCATCCAGCCAATTCCTTATCCACCGAGTGGTCCATCCATCAAATCCATGTCTCTCCAATTTAGAGACAAGGATGTCGTGCAGGACAATGTCAAATGTGTTGCACAAATCCAGATAAATGATGTCAGTTGCTCTTCCCTTATACACCAACGCTGTAACCCCACCGCAGAAGGCCACCAAATTTGTCAGGCACAATTTGCCCTTCGTGAAGCCATATTGGCTGTCACCAATCACCTCCTTATGTTCTGTGTGCCTTAGCATAGTTTCCAGGAGGATCTGCTCCATGATCTTGCCGGACACAGAGGTGAGACTGACTGGCCTGTAGTTCCCCGGGTCTTCCTTTTTTTCCTTTTTGAAAATGGGGGTTATGTTTCCCCTTTTCCAGCGTCGTGGTTTAACCCCAGTAGGCAACCAAGCACCACACAGCCACTTGCTCACCATCCCCGCTGCTCTGGTGGGATGGGGGAGAGAATAGGAAGAGCAAAAGTAAGAAAAATCGTGGGTTGAGATAAGAATAGTTTAATACTTGCAATAAAATAAAATAATAATAATAAATTGTAATGAAATGGAAAACAACAAAAGAGAGAGAGAGAGGAACAAAACCCAGGAAAAACAAGTGATTCAACCGCTCACCACCTACTGACCGATGCCCAGCCAGTCCCCGAGCAGTGATCACTGTCCCCCAGCCAACTCCTCCCAGTTTATATACTGAGCATGATGTCATATGGTATGGAATATCCCTTTGGCCAGTTTGGATCACCTATCCTGGCTATGGTCCCTCCCAGCTTCTTGTGCACCTCCAGCCTTCTCAGTCGGTAGAGCATGGGAAGCTGAAAAGTCCATGAATAGTGTAAGCACTACTTAGCAACAACTAAAACATCGGTGTGTTATCAACATTATGCTCACCCTAAATCCAAAACACAGCACTATACCAGCTACTAGGAAGAAAATTAACTCTATGCCAGCTGGAACCAGGACAGTATCCACCCCTTATTCTATACCATCTATGTCATGCCCAGGTCTCCACACTTTCCAATACATTCCCATTAATCACCACCCCTTTTCCTGTCTTTTGATATATACACACAGATATCATTCCCTTAGTCTATGGGCCATCCCTCTAAAATGGGCATGAGGAAAAATTTATTTACTGAAAGAGTGGTCAAACATTGGAACAGGCTGCCCAGGGAAGTGGTTGAGTCCCCATCCCTGGAAGTATTTAAAAGACGTGTAGATGAGGCGCTTAGGGACATGGTTTAGTGGGCATGGTGGTGTTGGGTTGACGGTTGGACTCGATGATCTTAGAGGTCTTTTCCAACCTTAATGATTCTATGATTCTATGTTCGTTGAGTTCATTTAGTCCATGACTTTGGGCTCCATCTGTCATAACAGTCCTTCAGGGCAGGAGACATGGTGTGTGGTGTTGGATTGTTGCATGCTGAAGTTAGTTCTGGTCCCATCACCGCCACACTTGTCCGGTTCTATCATCACTGCACTTTGCTCATTTTCATCAAAGTTCATTCTTCATTAATCTGGGTGATTCTTACTGTAATACCATTGATATGGCATATAGCCACCACAGAAGTGATTATATAAATTATTACATAGCAATTAACATCATACAGTTCAAATCATGGGCTATTCTCACCCAAAATCAAATCCCCTTGAGGTACACATTGGACTTCCCCATCCTCCCGCATCACCCACCAAGTGCAACCAGGCCCTTGAGCAAAAGCAATCCCACGGATGGGTTTGCCTTTGCCCAAGGCAGGAATAACCCAGACTGTCTTCCCCAACATATTTTTTATGTGCACTACAGGGACTTTATTCCCTTCTACATTACGTAAAAGTTCTGACTGGGCAGGGCCTGCTCGATTGGCAGATCCCCGAGTGTTGACTAACCAGGGGGCCTTTGCTAAATGCGTATCCCAATGTTTGAATGTCCCGCCACCCATTGCTCTCAGTGTAGTCTTTAACAGTCCATTGTATCGTTCAATTTTCCCAGAAGCTGGTGCATGACAGCGAATGTGATATACCCACTCAATGCCGTGCTCTTTGGCCCAGGTGTCTATGAGGTTGTTTCGGAAATGAGTCCCATTGTCTGACTCAATTCTTTCTGGGGTGCCATGTCGCCATAGGACTTGCTTTTCAAGGCCCAGGAGAGTGTTCCGGGCAGTGGCATGGGGCACGGGATATGTTTCCAGCCATCTGGTGGTTGCCGCCACCATTGTAAGCACATGGTGCTTGCCTTGGTGAGTTTGTGGGAGTGTGATATAATCAATCATAGAATCATAGAATCATAGAATCATAGAACCATAGAATCATTAAGGTTGGAAGAGACCTCTAAGATCATCGAGTCCAACCGTCAACCCAACACCACCATGCCCACTAAACCATGTCCCTAGGCGCCTCATCTACACGTCTTTTAAATACTTCCAGGGATGGGGACTCAACCACTTCCCTGGGCAGCCTGTTCCAATGTTTAACCACTCTTTCAGTAAAGAAATTTTTCCTCACGTCCAATCTAAACCTCCCCTGGCGCCACTTGAGGCCATTTCCTCTCGTCCTATCGCTAGTTACTTGGGAGAAGAGACCGACACCCACCTCACTACAACCTCCTTTCAGGTAGTTGTAGAGAGCGACGAATCAATATGCCAGGCCTCCCCATATTTTTATTTCAGCTATCGTCCTCCATACCAGAGGGGTTTTAACCGCTTGGCTTGCTTGATTGCAGCACGTGTTTCGCATTCATGGATAACCTGCGCAATAGTGTCCATGGTCAAGTCCACCCCTCGATCACGAGCCCATCTGTATGTTGCATCTCTTCCTTGATGGCACCCTGAGGTGTCATGGGCCCACCGAGCTATAAATAATTCACCCTTATGTTGCCAGTCCAGATCCACCTGAGCCACTTCAATCTTAGCAGCCTGACCCACCTGCTGGTTGTTTTGATGTTCTTCAGGGGCCCGACTCTTGGGTCCGTGAGCATCTACGTGACGGACTTTTACAACCAGGTTCTCCACCCGGGCAGCAATATCTTGCCACAATGCGGCAGCCCAGATGGGTTTGCCTCTGCGCTGCCAGTTGCTCTGCTTCCGTTGCTGCAACCATCCCCACAGGGCATTTGCCACCATCCATGAGTCAGTATAGAGATAGAGCACTGGCCACTTTTCTCGGTCAGCAATGTCTAAAGCCAGCTGGATGGCCTTTACTCCGGCAAATTGGCTTGATTCACCTTCTCCTTCAGCAGTTTCTGCAACTTGTCGCATAGGACTCCATACAGCATCTTTCCACCTCCGATGCTTTCCCACAAGACGACAGGACCCATCAGTGAACAGGGCATATTGCTTCTCATTTTCTGGTAGTTCATTATACAGTGGGGCCTCCTCAGCACGCGTCACCTCCTCCTCTGGCAATATTCCAAAATCTTTGCCCTCTGGCCAATCCATGATCACTTCCAGGATTCCTGGGCGACTGGGGTTTCCTATTCGAGCCCGTTGTGTGATCAGTGCGACCCACTTACTCCACATAGCATCAGTTGCATGATGTGTACAGGGGACCCTCCCTCTGAACATCCAGCCCAGCACCAGCAGTCAGGGTGCCAGGAGGAGCTGTGCTTCAGTGCCAATCACTTCCGAAGCAGCTCGAACCCCTTCATATGATGCCAATATCTCTTTTTCAGTTGGAGTATAGCGGGCCTCGGATCCTCTGTATCCCCGACTCCAAACCCCTAGGGGTCGACCTCGAGTCGCAGCTCTGTCAGGGACAGGGATTGGGTGGTTACCATCTCATTTATCGGTTCTGCCTCTGGTCTTGTTCTCGTGATGGCCCTGGTTCATCTTCATCCCTTACTGAAGGAGTTGACTTTCTTGTGTATTTCTTCTTGTGTATATGGACCACTGATACCGGCATGGGTTGGTTCTCCGGTTCAGCCACAATACCTGTCGCCGGGGTTTGAGTAGCCGCAGTGCCTGTCACCAGGGTTTGAGTAGCCACGCTGCTTATCGTAGAGATTCATCTCTGGATGGTGTTCTCAAATAATTGGTTAACCTTAAACAAGACCTGAACCACTTTCAGGAGACAGAGCAATAGGACCATGCCGGTTTGAACATCCCAAGGATATTCAAAATTCTCAGGAGCTGTTGCAACTAGCCTGGAGGAGAAGGGGAAGATGAAGGAGCGGGGGAAAGTGTCCCCCATTGTCTTCCCCATAAATTGGCTCTCAGAGGGGAAAAGGTAAAGAGTGTAATTATTAATAGTTTCCGAAAAGTGACTACCAAGGTATGGAGATGATGGCAATACTGAGTACAAATACAAAGTAGAAATACAAAAATTAAATCTCATGACCAAAAATTTTATCACATCATAAACCAGCAGTGTTACACAGTGCAGCAAAATGATATCCTTGATCCAGCTCCCAGAGGTGATAGACAGCAAACCAGGGAACATATACAGCAAGCAAGGTGTTACATAACACAACTTTGAGAGGAAGTGTGACAACGTTGAGAGTAAATTAATCAACATTGTGACCAGCGACTGTTAAACCAATATGATGAATGCTTAAAATAAATTTGCCTTAACACGGTCTGGTCAGATGTGTCGTTATCTCAACCCTTTGTGCTGCATGTTGGGCGCGAAAAGGACTGTTGTGGTTTAACCCGGCAGGCAGCTAAACACCACACAGCTGTTTGCTCACTCCCGCCCTCACCCCCAGTGGGATGGGGGAGAGAATCGGAAAAAAAAAAGTAAAATTATTTGGTTGAGAAAAAGACAGTTTAATAGGACAGAAAAGGAAGGGGAAATAATAATAATAATAATGATAAAAGAATATACAGAACAAGTGATGCACGATGCAATTACTCACCACCCGCCGACCAATGCCCAGCCAGTTCCCGAGCAGCGGTCACCCCTCCCCCGGCTAACTCCCCCCAAGTTTATATACTGAGCATGACGTCATATGGTACGGAATATCCCTTTGGCCAGTTTGGGTCAGCTGTCCTGGCTGTGCCCCCTCCCAGCTTCTTGCTGGCAGGGCATGAGAAGCTGAAAAGTCCTTGACTAGTGTAAGCACTACTTAGCAACAACTAAAACATCAGTGTGTTATCAACATTAATCTCATCCTAAATCCAAAACAGCACTGTACCAGCTACTCGGAAGAAAATTAACTCTATCCCAGCCGAAACCAGGACAGTGGGGTTCCTATTCGAGCCCGTTGTGTGATCAGTGCGACCCACTTACTCCACATAGCATCAGTTGCATGATGTGTACAGGGGACCCTCCCTCTGAACATCCAGCCCAGCACCGGCAGTCGGGGTGCCAGGTGGAGCTGTGCTTCAGTGCCGATCACTTCCGAAGCAGCTCGAACCCCTTCATATGCTGCCAATATCTCTTTTTCAGTTGGAGTATAGCGGGCCTTGGATCCTCTGTATCCCCGACTCCAAACCCCTAGGGGTCGACCTCGAGTCTCCCCTGGTGCTTTCTGCCAGAGGCTCCAGGTAGGGCCATTCTCCCCGGCTGCGGTGTAGAGCACATTTTTTACATCTTGCCCTGCCCGGACTGGTCCCAGGGCTATTGCATGAACTATCTCCTCTTTAATTTGTTCAAAGGCTTGTCGTTGCTCAGGGCCCCGTTTGAAATCGTTCTTCTTTCGGGTCACTTGATAGAGAGGGTTTACGATCAGACTGTAATTTGGAATGTGCATTCTCCAGAAACCCACGATGCCTAAGAAAGCTTGTGTTTCCTTTTTGCTAGTTGGTGGAGACATGGCTGTTATTTTATTGATCACATCCATTGGGATCTGACGATGTCCATCTTGCCATTTTATTCCTAAAAACTGGATCTCCTGTGCAGGTCCCTTGACCTTACTTTGTTTTATGGCAAATCCGGCCTTCAGCAGGATTTGGACTGTTTTCTTCCCTTTTTCAAAAACTTCCCCTGCTGTGTTGCCCCACACAATGATGTCATCGATGTATAGCAGGTGTTCTGGAGCCTCACCCTCTTCCAGTGCAGTCTGGATCAGTCCATGGCAAACGGTGGGGCTGTGTTTCCACCCCTGGGGCAGTCGGTTCCAGGTGTACTGGACGCCCCTCCAAGTGAAAGCAAACTGTGGCCTGCACTCTGCTGCCAAAGGGATTGAGAAAAATGCATTAGCGATATCAATTGTGGCATACCACTTGGCTGCCTTTGACTCCAGTTCACATTGGAGCTCTAACATGTCTGGCACAGCAGCACTCAGCGGTGGCGTGACTTCATTTAGGCCACGATAGTCTACTGTTAGTCTCCACTCTCCATTAGACTTCCGCACTGGCCATATGGGACTGTTAAAGGGTGAGCGAGTCTTGCTGATCACTCCTTGGCTTTCTAGTCAACGAATTTTTAATTTCCTCAGTCTCCAAGGCAGCTATACCAGAAGCCCACCGGTACCCTTTTGGGTCCTTGAAATACCCTCTCCTGAGGTAGTCTATGCCAAGGATGCACGGAGCATCTGGGCCAGTCACAATGGGGTGCTTCTGCCACCCATTCCCAGTTAGGCTCACTTCAGCCTCCAATACAGTTAGCTGTTGGGATCCCCCCATCACCCCAGAAATACAGATGGGTTCTGCCCCTTTGTAACATGATGGCATTAAGGTACACTGTGCACCGTTGTCCACTAGTGCCTTATACTCCTGTGGGTCTGATGTGGCAGGCTACCGAATCCACACAGTCCAGTAAACCCGGTTGTCCCTTTCCTCCCCCTGGCTGGAGGCAGGGCCCCTCTAATCCTCATCATAGTATCCATTACTCTCTTCTTGTAAATGCAAATCAGAAGTCCCTTTATTAAGATTGGAACTAAGATCAGCCTTTCTACTCTGTCTGGGGAACTGCCCGCTGGAAACTGGAGCAGCAATTTTCCTGGGAGAACCCCTTTCTGTGATTGTTTTCCCTTGCAATTCACGTACCCGTGCCCCTAGGGCTGAGGTAGGTTTCCCATCCCACTTCCTCATGTCCTCTCCGTGGTCATGCAGGTAAAACCATAGGGTGCCCCGTGGTGTGTACCCTTTATATTCTCTCTCTTGAGCAAAAGAACGCTGATTCCTAATAGCCAAGATACTGGTCCATACAGGTGAGGAGTAGGACCTATCCTCTCTGAGTTGCTGGATCTCCCGGGACAGTTTCTCCACAGCTGAGACAAGGGAGGAAGAGAGACTTTCCTCGTATTGCCGGAGTTGACTAGCCAATTCATCCACTGTTTGTTCCTCTCCGTCTTTCCAGGTCATCACTGCCAATGAATAGGCATATGATAATGGTGCGCTCCATACAAACTTCCGCCACATGGGTCGTGTGCACTTGACTTCATCTGGATCTTTGGATATCTGCTCATTGTCCAGGTCACCATAAATCACCTCCAGCACAGCTAATTCTCTCAGAAACTGGATACCCTTCTCCATGGTGATCCACTTGCCTGGGCGACATATAACATCTTCCTTGAAGGGATAGCTTTCCTTCATGCCTGACAGGAGTCGCCTCCAGAGGCTGAGGACTCGTGTCCCTTTTCCAATTGCTTTGTCAATGCCCCCTTCCCTAGAAAGGGATCCCAGCTGCTTTGCTTCTTTATCCTCTAATTCCAGGCTACTGGCCCCATTATCGCAACATCAGAGCAGCCATGTTATAACGTGGTCGCCTGGGCAACAACTGAAATCTTTTCACATGTCTCGCAGATTATTCAGGGTTAGGGATCGGGTGGTTACCGCCTCCTTTTTGAGTTCTGTCTCATCCTCCTCCTGTTCTCATGATGGCCCTGCTTTGGAGTAGTCTGCCTCGTCCACTTCTTCCTTTAGCAGGGGAAGAGTTTCTTCCCTTACTAAATGAGCTGACTTTCGCTTCCAACTTTTCTTCTTGTGTATAGGGGGTGACTGATACCGGCACGGGTTGGTTCTCTGGTTCAGCTGCAGTGCCTGTTGCGGGGGTTGGCATAGCTGCAGTGCCTCTCATGGGAGTTGGAATAACCACAGTGCCTGCCACCGGGGTTGGAGTAGCTGCAATGCCTGTTGCGGGGCTTGGAGTAACCGCAGTGCCTGACGCTGGGGTTGGAATAGCTGCAATGCCTGTCACGGGCGTTGGAGTAGCCGCAGTGCCTGACGCTGGGGTTGGAGTAGCTGCAATGCCTGTCACGGGCGTTGGAGTAGCCGCAGTGCTTGTCACTTTTTGTCAGAGCCAGAGACCTTCTCTTCCCTTTGAGGGTACTGAATAGTGCTGAACAGGGCTCAGTAAGCATGGGCCAGGCTCCAACACGTTGCAGTGATTTGTGTCTCTCTGGAATTGCCAGGGTGACAGCATACTTTGTCCAAATACTTTACTAGTTTTTCAGGATTCTGCACTTGTTCAAGGGTGAAGTTCCAAAACACTGGGGGTGCCCACTGTCCTAGGTACTTGCCCATACTATCCCACACACCCTGCCACTCATAACTATCCAGCCTCGGGGCAGATCTCTGGGTGGTATTCTTAAATAGTTGTTTAACCTTGAACAAGACCTGAAACACATTCAGGAGACGTGGAAATAGGAACATGCCACTTTGAACATCCCAAGGATATTCAAAATTCTCAAGAGCTATTGTAACTAGCCTGGAGGAGAAGGGGAAGGTGAAGGAGCGGGGGAAAGTGTCCCCCATTGTCTTCCCCATAAATTGGCTTTCCGAGGAGAAAAGGTAAAGAGTATAATTATTAAGTTTCTAAGACATGGTTCCCGAAGTACGGAGATGATGGCAATGCTGAGTACAAATACCAGATTAGTCTCACAACCAGTAATTTTATCATATCATAAGCCAGTGTGACACAGTACAGCAAAATCATAAACTTAATCCAGCCCTCAGAGGTGATAAACAGCACAACAGGGAACATATACAGCAAGTGAGGTGTTACATAACACAACTCTGAGAACAAGCACAACAACTCTAAGAGCAAATAAATCAACATTGTGACCAGCGACTATTAACCTAATATAATGAATGCTTATAAAAAATTTGTTTTAACATGCTCTGGTCAGATCTGTGGTTATCTCAACCCTTTGAGCCCCACATTGGGCGTCACAAAGGACGGTTGTGGTTTAACCCAGCAAGCAGCTAAAAACCACACAGCCGTTCGCTCACTCCCCCCCACAGTGAGATGGGGGAGAAAATCGGAAAAAAAAGTAAAACTCGTGGGTTGAGATAAAGACAATTTAATAGGACAGAAAAGAAAGGGAAAATAATAATAATAATAATAATAATGATGATAAAAGAATATACAAAACAAGTGATGCACAATGCAATTGCTCACCACCCACTGCCCAACGCCCAGCCAGTTCCCGAGCAGCAGACCCCCCGGCCAGCTTTTCCCCTAGTTTATGCATATGAGCATGATGTCATATGATATGGAATATCCCTTTGGACAGTTTGGGACAGGTGTCCCAGCCGTGTCCCCTCCCAGCTTCTTGTGCACTCCCAGCCTACTCGCTGGTGGAGCAGTGTGAGAAGCAGGAAAAGTCCTTGACTTAGTGTAAGCACTGCTCAGCAGTAGCTAAAACATCAGTGTGTTATCAACATTATTCTCATCCTAAATCCAAAACACAGCACTATACCAGCTACTAGGAAGGAAATTAACTCTATCCCAGCCAAAACCAGGATACATGCTTAAGCTAATTAGTTTTACTTAACAGAATTGTAGTTCCCTATGCAGAAGTGTGTGGATAAAAGACTATAACAACCTTATTGTTTTTCTAGCCTGTATAGCTCAAAACAATGAAATATCTTAATTGTGCATTATTATTTAGATGTTAAAAAATGATGATTTTATATGACTTAAACTTATCCCGTGTTCTCTCTTACCCGTTTCATGTCTGTTTCCACAAGGTACATTTGCTTGCTTTGTATTCAGACTAGTTTCTTAGAGTAGGGGCTACTGCATTGAATAAACCAGGGATTCATTGAATGTTATAATACTAAACAATACTTATTATTAATAACAACAAGCATATCTCAGAAAAATGTTCAAGGAAAGCCAAAACTCTGGTGCTATTGCCAGGGTTTTGGCTTTCGTGATCATGGGATGCTCTCTGATGACTATAACCTGATAAGGAGAGATGGGTTCCACCTGACTAGAAAAGGCAAAGGAACCTTTGCCAACAGGCTAGCAAACTTGGTGAAGCGAGCTTTAAACTGACAAGCCTAGGGGATGGGGTCCATAGTGGTGACACCTGTGAAGTTGAAAGCAACAGTGTAAAAAGCCAAGCCAATCAGAGCAGCAATGAATGCTCCTTAGCCATCTCAGTGGGGTTAGGGGATGGAGATCCATGCGGCAGCAAAGATGCAAGGGTTGTTGATGTGTTAGAAACCATGGAAGCACCTGAGAACAGTCACATAGGAATTAGGGCTTCTCCCCCAAAAAGGTGGCAGGATCAATAGCCCAAATGAAGTGCATCTACACCAATGCACGAAGCATGGGCAACAAACAGGAGGAGTTAGAAGCCATTGTGCAGCTGGAAAACTATGATATAGTTGCAATCACGGAAACATGGTGGGATGACTTGCACAACTGGAGTGCTGCAATGGATGGCTATAAACTCTTCAGAAGGGATAGGCAAGGAAGGAGAGGCGATGGGGTAGCCCCGTACGTTAGAGAGTGTTTTGACTGTCTAGACCTTAATGATGGTGATGAAAGGGTTGAGTGTTTATGGGTAAGAATCAGGGAAAGGCCAACAATGCAGATATCATGGTGGGAGTCTGTTACAGACCACCCAACCAGGATGAAGAGGCAGATGAAATATCCTATAAGCAGCTGGGCAGGGAGAAGTCTCACGATCGCTAGCCCTTGTTCTCGTGGGGGACTTCAACTTACCAGATGTCTGCTGGAAATACAATACAGCGGAGAGGAAACAGTCTAGGAGGTTCCTGGAGTGTGTGGAAGACAACTTCCTGACACAGCTGGTGAGTGAGCCAACTAGAGAAGGGGCCCCACTGGACCTGTTGTTTGTGAACAGAGAAGGACTTGTGGGTGATGTGGTGGTTGGAGGCCGTCTTGGGCATAGTGATCACAAAAGGATAGAGTTTTCAATTCTCGGAGAAGTAAGGAGAGGGGTTAGCAGAACTGCCACCTTGGACTTCCGGAGGGCGGATTTTGGCCTGTTCAGGACATTGGTTGAGAGAGTCCCTTGGGAGGCAGTCCTGAAGGGCAAAGGGGTCCAGGAAGGCTGGACATTCTTCAAGAAGGAAATCTTAAAGGCGCAGGAGCAGGCTGTCCCCATGTGCCGAAAGACGAGCCGGCGGGGAAGAAGACTGGCCTGGCTGAACGGGGAGCTCTTGCTGGGACTCAGGAAAAAAAGGAGAGTTTATGACCTTTGGAAGAAGGGGCAGGCAACTCAGGAAGACTACAAAAATGTCGTGAGGTTATGCAGGGAGAAAATTAGAAGGGCCAAAGCCCAACTAGAAATTAATCTGGCTACTGCTGTAAAATGCAATAAAAAATGTTTCTATAAATACATTAGCAACAAAAGGAGGGCTAAGGAGAATCTCCATCCTTTATTGGATGCAGGGGGAAACATAATGACAAAGGCTGAGGAAAAGGCTGATGTACTTAATGCCTTCTTTGCCTCAGTCTTTAATAGTCAGACCAGTTGTTCTCGGGGTACCCAGCCCCCTGAGCTGGAAGACAGGGATGGGGAAGCAGAATGAAGCCCCCATAATCCAAGGGGAAATGGTTAGCGACCTGCTACACCACTTAGACACACACAAGTCTATGGGGCCAGATGGGATCTACCCAAGGGTACTGAGGGAGCTGGCAGAAGTGCTCACCAAGCCACTTTCAACCCTTTATCAGCAGTCCTGGTTAATGGGGGAGGTCCCAGTTGACTGGAGGGTAGCAAATATGACGCCCATCTACAAGAAGGGCCGGAAGGAGGATCCGGGGAACTACAGGCCGGTCAGCCTGACCTTGGTACTGGAGAAGGTTATGGAGCAGATCATCTTGAGTGCCATCATGCGGCACGTACAGGACAGCCAGGTGATCAGGCCCAGTCAGCATGGGTTTATGAAAGGCAGGTCCTGCTTGACCAACCTGATCTCCTTCTATGACAAGATGACCCTCTTAGTGGATGAGGGAAAGGCTGTGGATACTGTTTACCTGGACTTTAGTAAAGCCTTTGACACCATTTCCCACAGCATTCTCCTGGAGGAACTGGCTGCTCATGGCTTGGATGGGTGTACTCTTCGCTGGGTAAAAAACTGGCTGGATGGCCGGGCCCAAAGAGTTGTGGTGAATGGAGTCAAATCCGGTTGGCGGCCGGTCACGAGCGGTGTTCCCCAGGGCTCAGTACTGGGGGCCGGTCTTGTTTAATATCTTTATCGATGATCTGGACGAGGGGATGGAGTGCACCCTCAGTAAGTTTGCAGATGACACCAAGTTGGGCAGGAGTGTTGATCTGCTCGAGGGTAGGAAGGCTCTGCAGAGGGACCTGGACAGGCTGGATCGATGGGCCGAGGCCAACTGTATGAGGTTCAACAAGGCCAAGTGCCGGGTCCTGCACTTGGGTCACAACAACCCCATGCAGCGCTACAGGCTTGGGGAAGAGTGGCTGGAAAGCTGCCTGTCGGAAAAGGACCTGGGGGTGCTGGTTGACAGCCGGCTGAACATGAGCCGGCAGTGTGCCCAGGCGGCCAAGAAGGCCAATGGCATCCTGGCCTGTATCAGAAATAGTGCGGCCAGCAGGAGTAGGGAAGTGATCGTGCCCCTGTACTCGGCACTGGTGAGGCCGCACCTCGACTACTGTGTTCAGTTTTGGGCCCCTCACTACAAGAAGGACGTCGAGGTGCTGGAGCGTGTCCAGAGAAGGGCAACGAAGCTGGTGAGGGGTCTGGAGAACAAGTCTTATGAGGAGCGGCTGAGGGAACTGGGACTGTTTAGCCTGGAGAAGAGGAGGCTGAGGGGAGACCTCATCGCGCTCTACAACTACCTGAAAGGAGGTTGTAGCGAGGTGGGTGTCGGTCTCTTCTCCCAAGTAACTAGCGATAGGACGAGAGGAAATGGCCTCAAGTTGCGCCAGGGGAGGTTTAGATTGGACGTGAGGAAAAATTTCTTTACTGAAAGAGTGGTTAAACATTGGAACAGGCTGCCCAGGGAAGTGGTTGAGTCCCCATCCCTGGAGGTATTTAAAAGATGTGTAGATGTGGTGCTTAGGGACATGGCTTAGTGGTGGACTTGGCAGTGTTAGGTTTACGGTTGGGGTTGATGATCTTAAGGGTCTTTTCCAACCTAAATGATTCTATGTCTCAACTGCATCAGAAAAATATATAAGAACATCCCAGTTGCTAAGTCCATGATTCTATCCAACAGTAACAGCCAAAGTCCAGACTGAAATCCTTGCATACAGTGAGGAGCATATAAGCTTATTAGAAGTTCTACTGAAATCAAGGTGGTGGCTAAGGTTGTTTCAAACCAAAGGAAAAAAGCATCACTTGAGAGAAGAACTGTAGCTCCTAGGGTCACAAGTGCTTCTTTGGTTCCCTCCTTGTTTTATGGAGGAGATATACTGTCACTACTTACTGTAAGACTACTAGTAATAATAACAAATGGGAACATTCACATTCCTTTTTTCATTAACTAGTATTCTGGAGGATGAGAGAGGGTATGAATCCCTTTTCCTCCATCCCTTTTTCTCACCAGCTACAGGCCTAGATATTAAAAGCTTATTTTAGAAGTTGGAGAGAAGCAGCCTCTTACAGCACATGATAGGTTTTATTAATCCTTCACAACTAAACTATACACTTTCAAGGGCCACCTACAGCCAGCCTCTCAGGCAACAATTTACAAATATACAGAATTAGAGTAGTCTTTCAATAACACACATGCAATTTGGTGATGTTGCCCAACAAATGAAGGGATGTATTAAGGCCCCTTTATTTTCTTGTTTTGCCACAATATCAAATGCAATTTTCTCTGTAAGCCACACAGTCCTTCTATATGATTTCAAAGAGGATTCAGAGAAGAAACATTTTGATGAACAATGTGCTATCACATACATTTATGAATTTTAAATAACTAACTCACATAAAGCCACAGTAAGTTGCAAAAGCCTATAAAAATATCATTCTCTAACCACCACCTCTGGTATACCTTAAAATTCTACATAACACTATGATAAAGCAAAAACATCTCATCCCTGCTATGAACAATGCATAAGAAAATAATACTGTTATGCAAAACTTTTCTATTTATATATCTACTTTTCATAAATAGTAGTTATTTATAAAGTGTAGCATAAAATGATTAATGCTAATTAATACAAACAACTTACATAAAATAAATGGAACTTGAATAGATGATGTTGAACTTGAAACAGCTATTGTAAAAATTTCTGCTATGCTTGAAGTTATCCAAAATGCTACCGTAAAGGCTTTAAAAGATTTACAATCTGAAATTGACTTGCTTTCACAATTAGCCATTCAAAATCATTGGGCTTTAGATCATCTTTTAGCATTACAAGGAGGTGCATGCGTACTGTTAAACACCACTTGGTGTTTTTATGCTAACAAATCTAAACAAATTGAATATGACATAAACATCATTCAACAACGTTTGTACTTTTCACCAAATAACTCAGAAGCGACCCTTATTAGAAGGTCTATCAGCTGACTGGTCTTGGCTCTGGTCCTGGCTACCTGACTTCAAATCATGGGCCCATCATATTTTATTAATATTAACTCTGGTTATAGCTGTGGGAATTATGCTATTTTGTGTTATATCATGTTTCAAATCTTTGTGTATATCAGCTGCTAGAATCAACGTTTTGTACTCTACTCTCCCCTCAGATGAACAGACTTTGGACAACGCGTGGCCCAGTGTTGCCATGGGGTCCTCTTTATGACCCCATTACTAAGCTGTAGGCTGTGAGCAAGAGGTGACAGTAGCACCACCACTGGCATCCTTCCCTGTTCCTGACTGTGTCAAGGAGTGGGGCGTGACTGGTACCCCCTGCTCCTGACACTTGGTATAGCATTGTTGCCAGGATATGGTGACACCTGTTATGGAACAGGGAAGCATAACAGCACATGAGAGATTCTGGACGGCAAAACCCATGATCCCCCAGTGGTCAGGGATGCCTCTTGTGACTGTCCACTCAACTCCTGCTCAGATTTTGGCTAACACAGCTCATGCTAAGGCCTGATGTATGCTGGGAGCAGCACCATTAGGTCAAAGCGAGAGCAACATGTAGGCAGGACGCAATGGACAGGAAGAGATAAAGGTCATTATGCAGCCATTATCACCTGCAGCCAAAATTCTTGCATATTGATTGTCTGGCAGCCCCTACAGAATCCACTAACTTATGAAAATGGTAAAGACCAAACTCCCAAACTGAGATGTATAAATACATCAGCTTATCCAAAATTATTGCAATCTATATTAAATATCTATTTAGGCAAATTCAGAAACCTACTACAATTAAGCCTAGTTTATTATAGGTTTCTATAAGATAACTGAATCATGAGAATTGTTATCATCTGCATCTAATAGTGTTTAAATAAGATGGTTCTTTTTCTAATGCTGGGCAGTTTGAACAGGTATATATGTGATTTCTATTCAAGTCTATTCTAAATACATTGCCTTATTACTCTCATTACTAGAGCACCCGGAGCAAGCCTGGTTATGCTTTAAACAACAGGAGTAGCATCTCTCCTGTTCTAATTTTTCTCATTCTGTCTCCAGGGAAGAGCGTGTGTAGTAGAGTATTTCTGTTAGAAAAGGGAAAGTTAAAGGTATGGCTCTAACACTTAGAGCAGAAAGTGTTGAGGCTTATTAAGGTCCTTGATTCATTCCACATTCGTGGGCTAATCCCTGATCACTGCGTCTTGCATTTTGCCTTTGCCAGCTGTCAGTCTGGACACACAGCCTGAATAAATGAGAATGCAAATAGAGGAGTGCAATCCTATAAGAATTTTTATACAAGAGTCACAGACCTTCTCCTAAACACAAAAAAAATCCCAAGCAAATAACAACAACAACAACAAAAATCAGGACATTCAAAGCTAGGACAACCTTAACATTCCCTCTAGGTCATATTCAGGATGGAAAATTACATTGTTATGTGGCCAATTAACATGTAATAACTTAATATATTACCAAGACTGTTTTTAAATATAATTTTAAAAATAGCTCAATGGATTCAACTTTATAGGAATGTAGGGAGCAACTGGATATTTTCTTTGTCATATGAGATAGAGAAAAAAGGTTTATTTTTCTACCAGGATAACAATAAAGCTATACAGTCCAGAAACAGTATATATGTTTATATTCCCAGTAGCCAAACAGCAGCATTTCATAACCCGCAACATCAGTACTTCATCTCAAGCTACCTGGTGTATAATGCCTCACAGCCCTTGTCCCATTGCTATCCCAGGAGTGATTCTGGAGTGACGTAGAGCAGAGTAGCAGTCACCGCACAGCTTCACATTTGCAGCTGAGATCACAGATAATTGCAACACTGATGTTAGCATTATGGTAAATACAGCTTTAGCTACAAGGAGTTAGTGATGTTTCTGCTCTCGTATTTTACAGTACAAGCCAGAAGGTGTGTTTATAACATTTAATACTAAAAGGTAGACCATCAGACAGTAAAGCTAGGACTGAAAAGAAAGAAGCAGCTGGTATTTTAGTCCATTTCAATACAGCCTTTATCAGGGGGTAGCATAAAGCAACAGACAGCATAGAGTCAAGCAGTATTTAACAGAAACCTGAGAGGGATTACAGATTTCCTCCATACCATGACATATTTCAATTTAAGACATGGAATAAATGAGTAGACAGTATGGAGTTGGAACACAGAAAAGTCAGTAATAAACTTGGAGGATAGTCAGAGATGCTTGAAAACATGGGGCTAGACCCTGCCTTTCAATTGAATTAGGTTCAAGTGGGTACTGCACAGCACTAAGGAGAACTAGCAAAAACATGAGTGTTGGTAGTTTCCAGGCAATGTTGTCATTTAGGTTATGGTCTTCATTCTTTCCCATCCATCTCCCTTCTTGAAGTAATATATGCTGTAGGATAAGGGTACCAGTAAGGGCAACAAGCATATAAAGGAATCAGTCTTTGCATTTGATCCCTACTTTGGAAATTTGTGGCACCCTTGTAGTCTAACCCTAACACCATCTGGCTATTGCTGCATAATAGCCAGCACTGGAAATCATTGACCTTTTACAATAAGCTTGTAACTTAATAGTATCAACTTACAAATGTAGGCAGAGTTTCACACTATTGTTGTAAATGAGCTAGTATAATCATTTTGTGGATGGAAAAAAACCCACAAAATTGGAGAACTTAATATCTAAAGAAAATATGCCTGCTATCTCCCTCTTCTGACAGATTCAAGATGCCATCAGGTTTGCGTCTGAACTCAAACTTTTAGCACAGAATTATTTGCTTTTGACACAAATAGTCTTGCTGACCCCAGAGTAGGGTGGACAGAACTGGACTCTTCTGTGGAACCATAGCCAGTCTCCATGCCATTTCTGTTCAAGCTGGAGATCTGGAATTTATTTTTGTGATAACATTTGAAGACCAGGAGTTGAGGAACTATTTTTAGTTCCTTCACAGGGTTTATAGCTCCAGCTATTGATCTGCTTTGCATGAAGAAAAAAGAAAAAAAAAAGATTGACAGAGTTACGTAGCTATTTTGATGCATGTTTTTTTCTCTGATTAGAACTAGAACATTATACGACTAATACTTTCCATTTCTGAGGAATTTTGTGAGTGACATTTGTTGCAGAACAATGTATCTAACTTTAACTTCAATAAATTATTCAGGAAGACTTATTCAGACATGCCCATCCTACTCCAGAAGTCTGACCGTGGCCCAGGAAAGGCATGCTCTAATGTTTATTGGGAAATCAGGGCTGGTCCACAAGCAGAAAGTGTAGCACATCTCAGAGTACTCTCCAGCTTTGTATTCCACCTTGTTCTGTACTGCATTTCTGTGCTTCAGAAGAAGACTCCCAAATTCAGGTGAGGTAGCTCATGGTGTCATGAGCCAAAGAAGCAAAATTTGGGATGTGGTAAAAACTTGACTAATTGATGTAACTCTTATTTTCTGTGCCATTCGTGATTTTGCACTACTGCTTTTCCCAATTTTTTAATATATAAAAATTGGTATTGTATCTTAGTTATAAAAATTAGGATTTTGGACAGGGTACAGGATGGAACAATTAGGGACACTAGATTATCCTGTTATTCTATTTAGGATCACCCATCAATTCAAATATCCCTCCAGAAATGTGTTAGGAGACATGACTAGTTTCTTTCATGGAGGTATCAATGTCTTTCATCCTTTTTTGAAGAAAACAAACAGATGTACCTCTCAGTACCTCAGGCAGCATTTTCAGTGTTCTTTTTCTTTTAAAACTATTAGCTCTATGTCAAGAAGGCCATCTCAAAGAAATGCGCCTTGCTATTAGAGTAGAAGGGCTGAGACTGGAATGTCCCTAGTCTTTAACTGATCTCAGGGTGTTAGTAGACCAGAAAGGATTTCCTGAAGGCGGGATAAAATTCTGAGTTATTTGGGGGCAGGTGGAGCAGTGACCTCTGAGTCTCTGTTTTTTCACTCAATGGAAAAGGATGATGTTTTCTAATGACCAGCCCTTTCCACCTCTCCTGTTGCTGTGTGAGGGCAGCCTGCAGCCCATCCCCACACAGATGAGCTTTCTGCTTCCAGGAGAAAGTTTAACTAGGCCAAAGAAGTTGATTTCTCTGTAATAGTCCTCATCCTGGAGCTACCACATGTATTTGAGGATAATGCTCATCTCTGCTGTATCTGTGAAGGAGAGAGAGCAAGGAATGCAAAATTCAAGTCTGAAAAGAACTAAGTCCTACAAAACATAACAAAGATATTTCTCTCAGTACATAACAGCATGGATCTCACAATAAGTGTTCGTGTAACTGATCTGCATACAAGACAACCAATTCTTTACAACCAAAATCCATTCAGATCATGAATCCATCATACTTATTACATTGACATAAACCAGTTCCTTCTTTCAACCATCGGCAGCAGGCTGCAAACCAGGTGGCAAACATTGTTACTTACTAACCCAAATTAAAGCTTTCAAAAATTTATGATAAACTTTGGAATCACATCCATTCTCCTGTTTTGAGTGCATGGATTGCACCTCTTCTTCAGGCTCTGTTAGGGCAGATTCACATCTTACCCATTCACGTCTTACTAATTCTGGCAGTGTCCCATATTTTGAGCAAATACACTAATTGAGTGAATACTCAGTAGAATCATAGAATCATAGAATCATTGAGGTTGGAAAAGACCTCTAAGATCATCGAGTCCAACCATCGACCCAACACCACCATGCCCACTAAACCACGTCCCTAAGTGCCTCATCTACTCGTCTTTTAAATACCTCCAGGGATGGGGACTCAACCACTTCCCTGGGCAGCCTGTTCCAATGTTTAACCACTCTTTCATTAAAGAAATTTTTCCTCACGTCCAAAATGCAGTAAATGCAAAATACATCAGCCCTGGAAGAAACCAGCTAGATTTCTTCTGATGGACAGGCAAATATTTCCTAGTTAGCCATTGAACAGGCAAATTACTCCAAAGATCGCCAAAAAATCAACACTAGCTTTCATGTCAGTCTCGGCCTCAGCACTGAAGCCAGCATGGGACGGTAGCTGAATTGCAGTTGGCTTGGTTTTTATAATCTTGGTTGGGAGTATAAAGAGATAGGGGTTCCTCTAGCAGACACTGAGAAAAACCCAGCTTCCATACATGACTGATTGTCACCCGACACTAAAAGGACAGACAGGTTCTTTTAGGGATCCTTGGCAGAATGATGATGGCACTAATTGTAGTTACAGTTAAAGCTTTATTTTCTTAACAGGATATTATGATTAGTATAGCACAGAATTTATGATTAGAATGGCACAGGATTTCTACAAGCAGAATCAATATAGTACAATCTATTAGTAGCGTAATACAGAATTTATAATACAACTTAACTTATGATTTCTAATCACCTAGATCCTAACTTAACTTATGATTTCTAATCACCTAAGTAATACAGAATTTTTAATACCTCTTAACTTATGATTTCGAATCACCTGGACCCTCTGCAGATCAGGTCAGATCTTAATACATGGTTTGCTGTATGAATATAACAATCATAATCTAGACTCGAAAATCATATAAAAGAATATGAGTCACTCAGTCTTCGAAGGAAGCAGATGACGGTGGAGGTGTCCCTGGCCACCGGGGATTCATGGGTCCCACTGTCCAGCAGCAGTTCCAGTCCAAGTTCCCCACTTAGGACTTGTAACTGCTTGATTTTATAGACAGTGCTCTGTGTGCTGTTATGCTTCCCTGTTCTGTAACGGGGTCATCAACAACACCTTGTTGGCCGGGTGCCTGGGACCTTCAAGGCCGGCAAGGAAGGGAGTAATCGGCCTGGCGCCCAGGAATCTTGAGGCCGGTAGGAAGGGGACGAAGAAATCTGTTTGGTTTGTCTACTTGGTTCACAGGACCTTCAGGGCCTGATAATGAGGGGAAAGGGAATGAATACGTGACCCGCTCAGTCACAGAGACTGGCTGCTTGCCTTATAAAATGGCGTTAGTTATGCTAACCATGTTACCAGGGGTTGGGAGCAGGGGGTACCAGTCACACCGATACACTGCCTTCAACATATCAAAGATTTAGTTATCATAGGCACTGATTTTTAAAAGAAAGGCCAGATTAATAGCTTCGTTCTAAGTATATTCTCTTTTTTTTCCCCAGCACAGCTCATTTCCAAGGGACTCATGTTATACTGAACGTAAATAAAAATGTTATTAAAACTAGGTCATTCCTAAATATATAGTGTCTGGGAGATTTCCAATATGCAGGATGAAACAGATAGAGTTGAGTCTAGCCTGTTTACTCACCATAAGGATTATAAACAACCCATAAGGGTCAGACTAGGGTCAATTGAAAGATTTTATAAAGACACTACTATTCATATTAATAATTTCAGGCCTGCAAACATTTCTTGGATAACTGTCACATCATGAAAGAGGAATAAATTACACACAAAACTAGGGTTCACTTGCAAAATTGTTTTTTGCTTAATACATTTCTCATTTTTCTTGTGATAAATGGAGACGTTTTCCTATAAAATATTTGGGAAGTGTATATTAATATTCTGAATGCCTCAGACCTGCTGTTTGTTGAGGCATTAGATGCTAATTGAAATTCAAGGTCTTGTGATCAAAATCTGCTGAAACAGATATCTTCACACTACAACAATTATTAATACATTATTCCACGTGGATTAGAAAACAAGTGAGAAATACGGGCTTGCAATTCCATCCTTTCCATTACACAACTTTGACATATTTTTTATTTTTTAACTAGTTATTTTAGAAGGCTATTTAACCTTGTGAAATAGAATACTTAACATATTAGACCTGCAGTAGTTATGACAAAATAAATGGACTGCAGCTGCAGGACCTGTGGAGAGGTACATCATGCCTTTTCAAATGAATCAGATCGATCCCAGTTCTGCAACAAGTTGAGATACATAAATATATATAGATACAGTAGATGCAGTAGGATCCTGGAGTTCATTAAAGGTAGAACACCCCCCACAACCCCCAAGAAACTGAACCAAAAAACTAAATAAATTTCTGAGGAGAGGGCAAGATCCTTAAGTCTGTAATCAAGAGCTACTCAGCCAAAGGAAGTATCTAAAAACTATTAGGAGCAAAGTTTCTAGAACAACTGATATGTCATCATACATAAAGGAAAGACCAGTCCTGATCTCATTCAGATATTTAGAAACATTTATTTCATCAGTCCTTTAGCTTATAAACACACTTTTTCATATAGCCTACGCCACCTTGGGATTTGTCATCCTTTTTAGAGCAAAACTTCTAACTTGTTTCCTTAGAAAAAGAGACATGCTCTGTAAAAATAGGACATTCTCAGAAATCACTGTCAGACATGTGAGTCTGAAAGGAACCAAAATGAAACTTCTGTCAGTTTTGCTTAAGGAAGTAGATGAGAGGGCAGCAACCAAAAAAAAAAAGGAAAAAAAAAGGATTGATTAACTTGAAGAGATCGTATAATGCTTTCAGACAGATTTCCAGACAGTGATGCATATGCTCAACTATTTATAAAGAATGAGTTTATTTTTTAACAAAAATGATAGTAGCACGAACACTGGATTTACTATGAATGGGTTAGATTTTGGGGATTTTTTTTCAGTTTCAGGGAACTGGCCAAAGCTCAGCCAATCAGTGACACTGGTAGCGCCTCTGTGATAACATATTTAAGAAAGGGTAAAAAAACACTGTGCAACAGCAGCTGGGAGAGAGGAGTGAGAATATGTGAGAGAAACAACTCTGTAGACACCAAGGTCAGTGAAGAAGGAGGGGGAGGAGGTGCTCCAGGCGCCGGAGCAGAGATTCCTCTGCACCCATGGTGAAGACCAGGGTGAAGAAGGTTGTCCCCTTGCAGCACATGGAGGTCCACAGTAGAGCAGATATGCACCCCACAGCCCATGGAGGACCCCACACCAGAGCAGGTGGATATGCCCTGAAGGAAGCTGCAGCCCATGGAGAGACGACACAGCGGAAGACTCCTGGCAGGAACTGCGGCATGTGGAGAGGAGCCCACGCAGGAGCAGGTTTTCTGGCAGGACCTGTGACCCCATGGGGGACCCACACTGAAGCAGTCAGTTCCTGAAAGACTGTACCCCATGGGAAGGACCCATGCTGTAGCAGTTCATGAATCATAGATTCATAGAATAGTTTGGGTTGGAAGGGACCTCTAAAGGTCATCTAGTCCAACCCCCCTGCAATGAGCAGGGACATCTTCAACTAGATCAGGTTGCTCAGTAGATTACTAACTGCCACAATTCTAAGAAGGAATCAAACAGTAAATAATGTGACAATATGGAGAGATGGCTCTTAGCGGAGCCTATAGGAGTGGCACACCCAGTATTATCTTAGCTCAGAAGTGGGAAACAATCACAGACTGTTAGCTTTTAGTCAAAAGGAATATTCTTTTAGTTAGGATAAACTTCTTAGCCAGACCTCTCAAATCTTAAATATTAATAATTTTACTACCACAAATGGAAGTGGAGGTCAACCCAGTTAGCAAGAAAGGAAGAAGCTCCTCCAGAGAGGGAGCAGGAGGAAAAATCAGAAGAGGCAGCCTATTCTGCAGCAGGACAGCCACAAAAACAGGAGAGGGAAGAGACAGAAATCATAAACGAGGCAGAAGCTACTCAGTCCCTGGCCATGGATCCTGTTGATCTGGCCCCTGAGCTGTCAGCTGACCTCCTGGTCTGACCCTGGACTTGCCTTGTTGCTATGGACTTGCTTGGAGATAGTGGACTGGACCTGATTACCCTCAGTGCACGTGATCCTGATTTCCTGATATGCATTCCTGGCTTGACCTTAGACCATTCCTGGCCTCATCACCATGAACTTCCCTGATGATCTGGACTCTTGCCTGAACCTGGCTACCACCCCTGGGTCTGCCCTCCTCACCTCACTCCAGTACTGTGGGGCTGGGTCCTGTCTGGGAAGGCCCCTGCCCGTCTGGCCTTGTTATCATGCTTGGCTCCCTGTCCCTTGCTGCCCCCTGACACATTCCTGTAATTCATGTGGAAGTTGCTCTCTCGATCTGAGGCCACACAAACAGACACTGAGAAGGTCCCTCGATCTGAGAGCACACAAATGGACACTGTGGCTAAACCAGAGACCCAACCCTCAACTATAATAGTTGCTCTGGTAATCAAGAAGAAACAATGGAAGTGGAGGTCGACCTCGTTAGTAAGAGAGGAAGGAGCTTCTCCTCAGAGGGAGCAGGAGGAAGAATCAGAAGAGGCATCCTGTTCTGCAGCAGGACAACCTCAAGAACAGGAGAGGGAAGAGACAGAAATCATAAACGAGGTGGAATCTACCCGGTCCCTTTCCCTGAGCAAGCTGCGGGATATGCGGAAAGATTACGGCCGTCAGCCAGGTGAACGAATTGCTACCTGGTTACTCCGATGCTGGGATACTGGGGTCAGCTGTCTGGAACTGGAGGGCAAGGAAGCCCAGCAGCTGGGGTCCCTCTCCAGGGAACATGGAATTGCATGGAATTGACAAAGGGATTGGAAGAGGGGCAGCCATCCACAGCCTCTGGAGGCGGCTCCTATCAAGCGTGAAGGCAAGGTATCCCCCAAGGAAGAACTTGTAAACTACTGAGGCAAGTGGACTACTGCAGAGGAAGGTATCCAGTATCTGAGGGAATTAGCGGAGGTGGAGGTGATCTACAGCCACCTGGACAACAACCAGGCCTCCAAAGATCCGGATGAAGTCCAGTGCATGCGGTCTATGTGGCAGACGTCTGTATGAAATGATGACATATGCCAACACCCTGGCAATAATGGACTGGGCAGACATCGAGACACCAACTGTGTATAGACTGGCCTGCCAGATCTGGTGATTCAAAGAGAATCTCTCTTCCCCCTCCCCCTCGACCCTACAGCCTGCATCTCAGCTGTGAATTGGTCCTGCCAATTCCAGCGACCTGAAGAGAATATGGAGAATATCTCTTCTTCTTTGCCCCTACAGGCCAGGGTCTCAGTTATCAAGAGTGCCGTATGGAGTCAGCCTTTCCCTGCTGAAAGGAAAGGGAACTGTTGGCGCACTCCACGTTCCACCCTGTGGTTCTATCTGCGCAACCATGGGGAGGACATGAGGAAGTGGGTTGGTGCACCTACTTCGGACCTGGAAGCCCATGTACGTGAATTGCAGGGGAAAAACAATGGTTAAAAAGGGTCCATCTAGGAAGATAACTGCTCCGGTTGCTGTCGAGCAATTCCCCAGACACAGTAGAAGGGCTGAGGATGCCCCTCCTCCTTCTGATAGTGATCCAATGGACGTATGTCCATGTGGGTTCGAACCCCATTCCTGGAACCATGATGAAAAGACTTCTGGTTTGCAATTACAAGAGTCAGGTAATGAATGCTCTGATCAGGAATATGGGGGTCCTGTCTCCGGCCAGGCATCAGAAAGGGACAATCCGGGTTTACTGGACTGTATGGATTCGATGGACTGGCAAATCAGACCAACGGAAATATAAGGCTTTGGTGTACACCGGTGCACAGTCTACTGGGGTACAAGGGGGCAGAAAACATCTGGATTTCTGGACTGATGGGGGAATTCCCAAAAGTTGTCTGTGTTGGAGGCTGGGGTGAGCCTGACAGGAAACAAGTGGCAGAAGCATCCTAATGTGACCGTCCCGGAGGCCCTGTGAATCCTTGGCATTGACTATCTCAAAAGAGGGTACTTTAAGAATCCAAAAGGGTACCGGTGTTGCCACCTTGGATGCAGAGAAGATTAAACAGCTGTCTACCTTGCCTGGCCTCTCGGAAGATGTCGTGGTTTAAAACCATATAAAATGAGCTATAAATAGCTCACCCTTATGTTCCCAGTCCAGATCCACCTGAGCCACTTCAATTCTAGCAACCTGGTCCACCTGCTCATTGTTTCGATGTTCTTCAGTGGCGCGATGTCCTGGGATAGAGTTAATTTCCTTCCTAGTAGCTGGTACAGTGCTGTGTTTTGGATTTAGGGTGAGAACAATGTTGATAACACACCGATGTTTTAGTTGTTGCTAGGTAGTGTTTACACTAGTCAAGGACTTTTCAGCTTCCCATGCTCTACCGACTGAGAAGGCTGCAGGTGCACAAGAAGCTGGGAGGGGACACAGCCAGGACAGCTGACCCAAGCTGGCCAAAGGGATATTCCATACCATGTGACGTCATGCTCGGTATATAAAGCCGGGGGAAGAAGAAGGAAGGGGGGGACGTTTGGAGTGATGGCGTTTGTCTTCCCAAGTAACCGTTACGCGTGATGGAGCCCTGCTTTCCTGGAGATGGCTGAACACCTGCCTGCCGATGGGAAGTAGTGAATGAATTCCTTGTTTTGCTTTGCTTGCGTGCGCGGCTTTTGCTTTCCCTATTAAACTGTCTTTATCTCAACCCATGAGTTTTCTCACTTTTACCCTTCCGATTCTCTCCCCCATCCCATTGTGGGGGGAGTGAGCGAGCGGCTGCGTGGTGCTCAGTTGCCGACTGAGGTTAAACCACGACACCCGACTCTTGGGTACGTGGAGCATCTACGTGACGTACTTTTACAACCAGGTTCTCCACCCGGGCAGCAATATCTTGCCATAATTCAGCAGCCCAGATGGGTTTACCTCTGCGCTGCCAGTTGCTCTGCTTCCATTGCTGTAGCCACCCCCAGAGAGCATTTACCACCATCCAGGAGTCAGTACAGAGATAAAGTACTGGCCATTTTTCTCGTTCAGCAATATCTAAAGCCAGCTGGATGACTTTCACTTCTGATTCTTTCTGCTGCTCCCTCTTAGGAGAAGCTTCTTCATCCCTTACTAAACGAGCTGACTTCCGCTTCCATTGTTTCTTTTTAGTTATAGGGGTGACTGATATAGTGTCTGGTTTAGCCATAGTGTCTGTTGGTATGTTTTCCCTCTCTTCTCCCTGAGGGTGCTGCATAATATCGAGCAGTGTTTGGTAGATGCTGGCCAGGGCCCAGCACAGTGCAGCAAGTTGTGCCTCTTTGGAATAGCCACAGCATTTTTTTTCCAAACATTCTATCATTTCATCAGGACCCTGCAGTTGTTTGGGAGTGAAGTTCCAGACAACTGGAGGTGAGAAGTTCTCTAGATACCTGCCCATATTCTCCCACATGCCTTGCCACCCATGACCATACTCTCGCGGAGCCTGGGTCATATTCCTAAATTGCTTGTTAACCTTAGACAAAACCGAAGCAATATTTCTAAGAAATACCAATAGAAGTATTTTAACTACCCGAGGATGTTCAAGATACTGAGAAGTTATTGTAACGAGGGAGAAAACATCACAGAAGAAGGTAGCGAAGGTGCCATTCTGTATTTTCTCCACAAAAAACCCTCTCAGAGGGAGAAGTATAATTGTTAATTGTCTCCATGAGATGGCACCCGAAGTACAGTAATGGCTTCGGTACAGAGCCCAAATACCAGATTAAGCTCAAGGTCAGTGTTTTAATAACAAATCTCCCAGGCAAAACATCACTAAGCACCACTCTTGAATCTTCAATCTTCTATATGAAGCACCACTAACACCAATCTTCAATATGTACAGCAAAAAAAAAAGAGCACGGTGCAGATCAGATAAACTAGTATCGAGAACAGATGAATCAATATCGTGACCCGCAACTTTTAACAGATGTAAACCCCTTCTAATACGCTCTGGTCAATCTGTTATTACCTCAAACCCTTCGAGCCCCACGTTGGGCGCCAAAAAGGACTGTCGTGGTTTAACCCCAGCCGGCAACTAAGCACCTCACAGCCCCAGCGGGATAGGGGGAGAGAATCGGAAGGGTAAAAGTGAGAAAACTCATGGGTTGAGATAAAAACAGTTTAATAACTGAAAACAAGCAAACAAAATAATAATAATAATAATAATAATAATAATAATAATAAGTTGTAAGGAAAAGGAAAATAACAGAGAGAGAGAAATAAAACCCAAGAAAGACAAGTGATGCAAATGAAAACAATTGCTCACCACCAACTGACCGATGCCCAGCCAGTCCCCGAGCAGCCACCCCCCTGCCAACCTTCCCCCTAGTTTTATTGCTGAGCATGACGTCATATGGTATGGAATATCCCTTTGGTCAGTTGGGGTCAGCTGTCCGGGCTGTGTCCCCTCCCAACTTCTTGTGCACCCCCAGCCTACTCGCTGGCGGGGCGGTATGAGGAGCAGAAAAGGCCTTGACTCTGTGTAAGCAAGCACTGCTCAGCAGTAACTAAAACATCCCTGTATTATCAACACTGTTTCCAGCACAAATCCAAAACATAGCCCCATACTAGCTGCTATGAAGAAAATTATCCCCAGCCAAAACCAGCACAGAAGATCCCTTTGTTGTGGGCTTGCTGCAGGTCGAAGAACAGCAGGTGTCGATTGCTACCATGATGGTGCACCGGCGCCAAATGTCACACCAACCGAGGCTCCCTGGCTCCCATCCAGGAGCTGATTCGTCGACTGGAGAGCCAAAGAGTGATCAGCAAGACTCGATCACCCTTTAATAGTCCCATGTGGCCAGCGCGAAAGTCTGACGGAGGATGGAGGCTAACAGTGGCCTGAATGAAGCCATGCCACCATTGAGTGCTGCCATACTGGACATGCTTTGAACTCCAATACAACTGGAGTTGAAGGCAGCCGAGTGGTATGCCACAACTGATATTGCCAATGCGTTTTTCTCAATCCCTTTGGCAGCAGGGTGCAGGCCACAGTTTGCTTTCACACAGAGCCATGTCCAATACATCTGGAAACACAGTCCTACCATTTGATATGGACTGATCCAGACTGCACTGGAACAGGGTGCAGCCCCTGAACACCTGCAATACAATGATGACATCATCATGTGGGGCAACACAGCAGCAGAAGTGTTTGAGGAGGTGAAAAGAATAATCCAGATCCTTCTGAAAGCTAATTTCGCCATAACACAAAGCAAGATCAAAGTACCTTCATGAGAGATACAGGTTTTGGGAATGCAATGGCAAGATGGGCATCATCATATCCCAATGGATGTGGTCAATAAGATAATAACCATGTCCCCACCAATTAACAAAAAAAGAAAGTCAAGCTCTCCTAGGCTTTTGGGGTTTCTGGTAGAGTGCATATTCCAGGTTACAGTCATCTTGTGAGCCCTCTCTATTGAGTGACCGGAAAGAAGAACTACTTTGAGTGGGGTCCTGAGCAGCAACAAACAGATCAAACAGGAGATGGCTTGTGCAGTAGCCCTTTGGCCAGTCCATACAGGACCATATGTGTGAAATATGCTCTACACCACACCCGGGGAGCATGGCCTCACCTGGAGCCTCTGGCGGAAAGCACACAGAGAGACCTGAGGTCGACCTCTAGGGTTTTGGAGACGGGGTTATCAAGGATCCGAGTCCTGCTACACCCCAATTGAAAAAGAGGTATTAGCAGCATATGAGGGGGTTCAAGCTGCTTCAGAAGTTGTTGGCACAGGAGCACAGCTCCTCTTGGCACGGCAATTGCCTGTGCTGCACTGGATCCCCTCTACCCATCATGGAACAGACGATATGTGGAGTAAGTGGGTAGCACTGATTATGCAACAGGCCCAAATGGGGAACCCCAACCACCCTGGAGTCCTGGATGAGATCATGGACTGGCCAGAAGGCAGAGATTTTGGAGCATCGCGTGAGGAGGTGAGCCATGCCGAGGAGGCCCCACTGTATAATAAATTACCAGATAATCAAAGAATCATAGAATAGTTTGGGTTGGAAGGGACCTCTAAAGGTCATCTAGTCCAAGCCCCCTGCCGTGGGCAGGGACATCTTCAACTAGATCAGGTTGCTCAGAGCCCCGTCCAACCTGACCTTGAATGATTCCAGGGATGGGGCATCCACCACCTCTCTGGGCAACCTGTTCCAGTGTTTCACCACCCTCAGCGTAAAAAATTTCTTCCTTATATCTAGTCTAAATCTACCCCCCTTTAGTTTAAAGCCATTCCCCCTTGTCCTGTCGCAACAGGCCCTGCTAAAAAGCTTGCCGCCATCTTTTTCATAAGCCCCCTTTAAGTACTGACAGGCTGCAATAAGGTCTCCCCGAAGCCTTCTCTTCTCTAGGCTGAACAACCCCAACTCTCTCAGCCTTTCCTCATAGGAGAGGTGTTCCATCCCCCTGATCATTTTCATGGCCCTCTTCTGGACCCGCTCCAACAAGTCCGTGTCTTTCTTATGCTGAGGGCTCCAGAGCTGGACGCAGTACTCCAGGTGGGGACTCACCAGAGCAGAGCAGAGGGGCAGAATCACCTCCCTCGACCTGCTGGCCACGCTTCTTTTGATGCAGCCCAGGATACGGTTGGCCTTCTGGGCTGCGAGCGCACATTGCTGGCTCATGTCCAGCTTTTCATCCACCAGTACCCCCAAGTCCTTCTCGGCAGGGCTGCTCTCAATCCCTTCATCCCTCAGCCTGTATTGATACCGGGGGTTGCCCCGACCCAGGGGCAGGACCTCACACTTGGCCTTGTTAAACCTCATGAGGTTCACACAGGCCCACTTCTCGAGCTTGTCCAGGTCCCTCTGGATGGCATCCCATCCCTCTGGCATGTCGACTGCACCACTCAGCTTGGTGTCGTATGCAAACTTGCTGAGGGTGCACTCGATCCTGCTGTCTATGTCATTGATGAAGATACTAAACAGTACCAGTCCCAATACGGACCCCTGCGGGACGCCACTCGCCACCAATCTCTATCTGGACATTGACCCGTTGACCACTACCCTCTGGATGCGACCATCTAACCAATTCCTCACCCACCGGACAGTCCACCCATCAAATCCATACCTCTCCAGTTTAGAGAGAAGGATGTTGTGGGGGACTGTGTCAAAGGCCTTACAGAGGTCCAGATAGACGACATCTGTAGCCCTTCCCGAGTCCACTGATGTAGTCACTCCATCATAGAAGGCCACTAGGTTGGTCAGGCAGGACTTGCCCTTGGTGAAGCCATGCTGGCTGTCTCGAATCCCCTCCCTGTCCTCCATGTGCCTTAGCATAGCTTCCAGGAGGATCTGTTCCATGATCTTCCCAGGCACAGAAGTGAGACTGACTGGCCTGTAGTTCCCCGGGTCTTCCTTTTTTCCTTTTTTAAAAATGGGGGCTATGTTTCCCCTTTTCCAGTCAGCGGGAACTGGACTGGACTGCCATGACTTCTCAAATACGATGGATAGTGGCTTAGCAACTTCATCCGCCAGTTCCCTCAGGGCCCGCGGATGGATCTCATTGGGTCCCATGGACTTGTGCACCTTCAGGTGCCTTAGATGGTCTCGAACCTGATGTTCTCCCACAGTGGGCGGCTCTTCATTCTCCCAGTCCCCGCCTTTGCCTTCTGCGGCTTGGGCAGTGAGGCTCGAGCACTTGCCGGTGAAGACCGAGGCAAAAAAGTCATTGAGTACCTCCGCCTTCTCCGTGTCCTGGGTAACCAGGTCTCCTGTTTCGTTCCGGAGAGGGCCCGCATTTTCCCTCGTCTTCCTTTTATCCCCAACGTACCTATAGAATCTTTTCTTGTTGCCCTTGACGTCCCTGGCCAGATTTAATTCTGTCAGGGCTTTAGCTTTCCTAACCTGATCCCTGGCTGCTCGGACAATTTCTCTGTATTCCTGCCAGGCTACCTGTCCTTGCTTCCACCCTCTGTAGGCTTCCTTTTTGTGTTTGAGTTTGTCCAGGAGCTCCTTGTTCATCCACGCAGGCCTCCTGGCGTTTTTGCCGGACTTCCTCTTTGTTAGGATGCATCGCTCCTGAGCTTGAAGGAGGTGATCCTTGAATATTACCCAGCTTTCTTGGGCCCCTCTTCCCTCCAGGGCTTTGTCCCATGGCACTCTACCAAGCAGATCCCTGAAGAGGCCAAAGTCTGCTCTCCTGAAGTCCAGGGTAGTGAGCTTGCTGTGCGCCCTCCTCGGTGCCCTAAGGATCCTGAACTCCACCATCTCGTGGTCACTGCAGCCCAGGCTGCCCTTGAGCTTCACCTTCCCCACCAGCCCCTCCTTGCTGGTGAGAACAAGGTCCAGCATAGCACCTCTCCTCGTTGGCTCCTCTACCACCTGGAGAAGGAAGTTATCATCGATGCATTCCAGGAACCTCCCGGATTGCTTATGCCCTGAATGGGCATAAGCCCATAATAATGGGCAGCAATATGCTCTGTTTACGGATGGGTCCTGTCGTTTTTTGGAAAGCCACTGGAAAAGTGGAAAGCTGCTATATGCAGTCCCACACAACAAGTCACAGAAACTGTCGAAGGAAAAGGCAAATCGAGTCAATTTTCAGAAGTGAAAGACATCCAGCTGGCCCTAGAGATTGCTGAACGAGAAAAGTGGCCAGTACTCTATCTCTATACCGCGTCATGGTTGGTGGCAAATGCCCTGTGGGGGTGGCTGCAGCAATGGAAACAGATGGACTGGCAGCACAGAAGTATACCCATCTGGGCTGCTCGAGGCTCATGAGATGGGCTCGTGACCGAGGGGTGGACTTGCCCACCAATGCCATCGCACAGGTTATCCATGAATGCCAATCCGGTAAAACCTCTCCTACATGGAGGATGATGGCTGAGAGATCAGTATGGGGAGGGCTGGCAGATCGATTATAACACACTGCCATGAACATGCCTAGGCAAACGCCATGTGCTTACAATGGCGGAGGTGACTACCGGATGGTTGGAAATATACCCTGTGACCCATACCACCACCCGAAACACCATCCTGGGCGTTGAAAAGCAAGTCCTGTGGCGACATGGCACCCCAGAAAGAATTGTATCAGACAAGGGGCCTCATTTCTGAAATAACCTCATACACTCTTGGGCCACGGAACATGGCATTGATTGGGTGTATCACATCCCCTGTCATGCACTCCAGAGTGAGTGAGTGGCTTTGTGGTGCTTAGCTGCCAGCTGGGGTCAACCCGGTTCTCTCTCTCATGAGAACCAGAACACTGGTTCTCATTTTGGACTCTCTGAGCAGATTCAACTCAGTAACTGCAGAAAACCGTCTCCTCTTTTTTTCTTTTTTTTCTTTTTTTGTTTTTTTTTTCCCCTGCAATAATTTTCTGGTGGGCTAATGAGTTTAACTCACTCACTGAAGGGGTCTGATGAGCAGGGGAAAAGGGCAGGGGAAAGGTAAGGGAAAATCACTGGGGAAAGGTAGTAGAAAGAAGGGAAGGGAGCAGGACTTCCCACTTCCCCCCTTTTGGGGACAGCTACCCCCATCTTATGAAAATAACAACCTCTTCTGTGGGGCAAAAGCCTGGCTTTTACATCAGAGCAGAATTAGTCAGGAGAAGAGACAACCACCCTCAGTGTATCTCTACAAGCGATCCCAGCCAGCCACCAGCTTATATGCTGTCTGTTGGACGGGAGGAGTATGTTGTTTTGCAAGTTGCCCTTTTGATCCCATGTGAAAAGATAATGATTGTCTAGTGTAATGGTAGGAGAGCCCAGACCCTTTTTTAGACAGAGGAAAAATTAAAAGGCTTGTAGGAGTTTGCATATCTACCTTTTGACCATGCTGTTTTGCTTTATCAACAGGCAAGCTTCACACCACCATGGTGATAATGTACACTTAATTCAACAATCAAATCAACTACTGAAAAACTTGCAACTCTACTTATAGAGCAGGTTCTGATACCTTCAGTCAGGGCATAGAGAGACAATTACAGGCAACTGCATTACTGTCTGTCAACTGAGCCACAGTAACCGAGACGTTGACTCTTAGCCTCCTACCAACATGAAACAAAACCATGGAACTGTTTTAAACCAGTAGTCTCCCCTCCCAGTGGGCTAAGAGCACTCTCAGGGACTGAATAGAAACGATAATTCATTAAGCTGCGGTCACTCAATTGTTTGCAATTGTCCACATATGGAGATCTGATAATATGTTGTTCTAAATGCCCTTCAAAGCTAACAGCTCTATTTTTGGAGCATGATACTGCTTGGGTATCATATTCTGGACATATGTGCTTAATTACCTCAACAAGGAGTCTATCTGAGGCTACCCTGTCAGAACTTGCCAGGCAATCTGCCAGCAGCAACAACTGGAAGCTGGAGTTACTAGAGCTGTCATAAAGCAAAACAGAAACATCCCTTTAGAAATAAAACTCTTGCGGTAAGTATGCATATTACACAGCCTGTTCCCTAAATAAACAAGGAAAAGCTGCTGATATGCCCTGCTAAGTCAAGGTTACAAGAAACGTTACCTTTCCCAGAGCACAGGCTAAGCATTAACACAAACCGTCTAAAAGCTGTAGAAAAAGGCTGGAGGGATAGTTATGTGGGCTGAGAACCCAGAAGTAATGGAAATGCTTTTTACCCCCTCACAGATTAAAAGTGCACCTTTTCTGCCTTATAGAATCATAGAATCATAGAATCATTGAGGTTGGAAAAGACCTCTAAGATCATCGAGTCCAACCATCGACCCAACACCACCATGCCCACTAAACCATGCCCCTAAGCGCCTCATCTACACGTCTTTTAAATACCTCCAGGGATGGGGACTCAACCACTTCCCTGGGTGTCGGAGTTTCCCTTTGTTCAGTGTCGACGACGGAGCGGGAGTTGCGATTCCGGAGTAATGACAGATCTCAATATGAGTATGGTCGTTCTCCTTTATTTACACTTATAACAAGGCTTATATAGTTATCTACTATGGACACGCGCTACCTGCAGCTTGCAGATAGGTTACAGCCTTGTGTTCACGCGCATCTATGCTCTAGCAGATTGGCCCGTTCTTTCTGATCATGCGAAATGCCTTCATGGTCTTTATCTTGTTTTTCTCCTTTCAACTGCACATTCCTTTCTCCGTTATTTACTGCTTAAGTGCCTTGTCATGCCAGGTGGTGCAGTGTTTGCTCATTAAAATCAAACTCAGGAATGTCCGTTAGTGAGACTCCCATTCCCACATCTCCCCCTTTTTGTTTTACTAGAAACACTGCTGAAACCGATCTTTCAATCATTTTTCGTATACATTGCAACAAACAGGGTACACAAAACAAAAATGCATATAAATACTATTACACATATCCCTCCTAGCTTGGCTAGTCCTTTTAACCAGCCACGAGGAGGAGCTGTCTGATACCCGCAAGTCTGCAAACGCAGCAGCCAGGGGGTCTTTCTCCCCGGCCACTCCCCCATCATTCACCAGAACGGATGGGGTGGCTGGGCATGCTCTTCATAACAACCTATAATTGGTTAATCACAGCTGTCCACGCACTCACAACACCTTCGGACACGCTCTTCATAACAACATATAATTGGTTAATCACAGCTGTCCACGCACTCACAACACCCTTCTCATTGGTAGCTGCCGGCTGGTCTCGCCGATCTGTGCCTCCTCCTTATCCCGGGTGTTGTTCCGCTGTTGTTGTTCATCACGTGGCGAGGCTCCTTCTTCTGCTCAGGGAAGGATGGTCAAGGTCACCAGCCGTCTTTGTCAGCATATCCCTGCTACTGTTAAAAACATGGGTTGCTCAGGGATACTAAATTGTGCCCCTGCTGTACCAGCCACTCCTCCACAATTCCCCCTTCTTGTTTTTGAGCAACCCAGACTTGATTAACAATTTTCATAATTGCTTTCTTCACACAGCTAAAAATTATACAAGAGCATATACTTATTACTAATATAACAATTAAAATGCGTAAGCTTTCTTTTATTAAACTTATTATCCAAGATGGCAGTTCCCCAAATATATTCTTAAGCCAGGTATCGAATAACCCCTGATCTTGTTGAATATTCTTGGCGTGGTCCTTTAACCATTGTAGCTGTTTGTGGATTGACTCCCCATGGTCAGACAGATTCATACAACACATCCCTTCAAAATCCTCACACCCATGTCCTTGTGCTAATAACAGAAAGTCAATAGCAGCTCTATTCTGTAAAATCGCATGATGGAAGCTATCCTGATCTGCAAGTAATTTTTCAATAACCTCTGTTGTCACATCAGTACAGCTGCCATTACTGAACCCGGCAAAGTCACCTTCCTTATATCCAGGCATACCTAACAAACAAGTCCTAAACGGCTCAGTTGCTGAGGCGAGGGAAAGGCAAAACGCGGGCTGCCCTGTTTTATTTGCCCAGGTTACCCACATATTTTCCCTTGGGTTAATGCGATGTATAGTTGCCGACCCTGGGTTTATTAAGATTAGGCCAATTACGATCACATCTGCCTGGCTCAACATTTTCTCTTCTAGGCGAATTGCCTTTCTTTTTTTTTTTTTTTATAAACAATAATCAATTTGGCAGTGTCGTGGACTGTATTTCGTGTCCAGTGGTTATTAATATTCTATACAGCACTATTTCTTTCAGATAGTAAGTTTCACACCACCTTTGTGCGCGCGTGCACCAGGCCCAGCACTTCTTATCACAATGGTAAAACTGACACAATACCCACGGCACACACCATAAGCACTTTAAGTAATTTATCTCATCCTTCACCACTGTCTTTGGAAACACAGTGGTAAAAGACAAGATAAACTGCTCAGAGTTAAGTTTTGCAGTTACGGGTCCTCTGATTCCTGTTGTCCTGATGATAATGCAGGCTTCACAGATCTGCTGGGCACCCAGACCGGTCCATTACCTGTGGAAACACACATATATCCTCTTCCACTAAAGATTACAGGTACAGGGCCCAGCCATTGGCCTGTGGCAGGATCCCGGTAGATCACTTTTAAATTCGGAATTACAGACTGCTGATTAAATTTAAGATTCTGATGGTGAATAACAATTGGTGGCTCTTCTGTCACCCATCAAACAGAGATAATTTAAAGTAAAAAGGACCTTATTAAGCCTCATCTGGGGGTCCTGTTCATCCCCCTTCTGTTTTTGCAGGTAGTCTTTAAGCACTTGATGTGCACGTTCCACAAGACCCTGTCCTTCTGGAGAGTGCGGGATACCAGTGGTATGTTTAATGCTCCATGTCCTTAAAAAGGACCCCAACTTAGCACTGATATATGCAGGACCGTTATCCGTTTTAATATGTTCCGGTACTCCCAGAACCGCGAAACAAGCAAGGAGGTGTTTACATACATGTTGGGCTTTTTCCCCCAGCAGTGCCGTGGCCCACATTGCCTTGGAGAAGGTATCTACTGTGACGTGTACATATTTCAACCGTCCAAACTCAGCGATATGAGTCACATCCATCTGCCAGAGCTCCAAAGCCTTAAGGCCTCGCGGGTTTACTCCTAGCCCTACTCCTGGCCCATGATTGCCGCACTTGGGACAGGCATGAACAATGGAACGGGCTTCACTGTCAGACAGTCCATATTGCCTTCGCAGACTTTTTGCATTCTGATGGAATATTTCATGGGCTTGTCTGGCTTGAAGAAACCGGTCCACTGGTGGTACATGACTCACGGGACTAACAAGGTTGTCAGCTATTTGGTTACCTTGGCCCAGGCCTAAATTCCACTGATGACTGCGTATGTGCAGGACTGCACACAGAGTAGTTCTCTGTGACACAACTGACCGTAACCTAATAAATAACTTTCCTAAGCGAGGATTGCTAGCTTCCCTGATTAATGCATCTTGAATTCTTGGCACCAGCCCGACAACATATAAAGAATCAGATACCACGTTTAGTGGGAAATTTAACCAATGCTCCAATGCCCATATTACCGCGGTCAGTTCCAGCGTCTGCAAGGTGTCTCCCTCCTGTCCCACGAGAGACTGACGGTGCCACCTGCCGGCCTCATACCATACACAGACAGCTTTCTTGGACCGCTTCCCGGCATCGGTGTATGCTGTAATACCTCCTGGAATTGGCACTTCTATAACCTTAGGTTTTTCAAGCCATTGATTTTGTTTTATTAACCGCCATAATTTCCCCTGAGGTTGTTGAGAATGCACGATTCCCGCATACCCTAGTAACGCCTCTTGGATGGCTAAGGAATTACGCATCCACCATTCCAAGTCTGCTGTGTTAACGGGAATGCTGATATCGGCAGGCTCTTCTCCCGTTAATTCTAAAATCCGTAACCGCCCTTTGCGAACTAATTCACCCACTGCTTCTGGCCTCGTTTGTATGCTAGTAGGGGGTTGCACTCGTAAAAATATCCATTCCAAAATATAGAAATTGTGCTGATTTGCCAAGTGGTGTTTTTGTTTATTACGTTTGCCATTCTTGTCAATTGTGGGCCTATCTACTGTGGTCGCGTCAATGGCATCCATATCTGTACGCAACTCCCTTGCTACCCTGTCTTTGTTATGCCATTGACAAACGACCGCAAACGGGGATTCGGCTAAATTACAAACTAGAAGTGAAATTGGAAGGTTGAGGATCCGTCGGGTTGCCCAAGCTACAGAAAGTTTATCCACTATGTTTTGCAACACAGCATAATGTTTAGGTGTTAGCAAAATCTTTTCTGCAGGGTGCGACCCTCGGAGCAGTTCAATTAGTGGTCTAATATCCTCACTAGTAATTCCAGCACAGTTACGGACCCATTGAATATCTCCCAAAAGGGTTTGTATATCTGTTAATGTTTTTAATGGGGTTTTTAATGTAAGTTTCTGAGGCTGAATTTTTGATGTTTCTATGGTCCAGCCTAAATATTTCCACGGTGTAGACTGTTGAATTTTTTCTGGCGCTACTATGAGCCCCTTTTCTGCCAACAGTATAGTTAGCCATTGGATATCTTTCGCTGTAAAAGGCTGTTGTTGACAACATAAAATATCATCCATATAATGATAAATAATGGTATCAACCCACTCCTTTCTCACTGGCTGTAGCGCTGTGGCTACATAAAGTTGGCATAATGTAGGCGAATTTTTCATTCCCTGCGGCAAAACTACCCATTCATATCGGTCAGCAGGAGCTGCCTTGTTTATGGATGGAATCGAAAAGGCAAAGCGCTGAGTATCTTGAGAGTGTAAAGGAATAGTAAAAAAGCAGTCCTTAAGATCAATTATCAATATGTGCCACCCAGCTGGTAGCATGGTTGGTGATGGCATTCCAGGTTGCAATGTTCCCATAGGTAACATTTGGGCATTAATTTTCCTGAGGTCATGTAATAACCTCCATTTGCCTGATTTTTTTGGAATTACAAAAATAGGGGTATTCCACGGGCTAACAGAAGGCTTAATATGTCCTTGGGCCAATTGTTCAGCAACTAACTGTTTTGTGATTTGCAATCGCTCTTTGGTCATGGGCCACTGGTCAACCCAGATAGGATCATCAGAGATCCATGTCAGTGGGGGGTTGTGCGATTGCTCTCCAGTGCCCATAACTAAAAAAGCTTAGTTGTCAGGACGGCCCCTATCTGGCTTAGTACGTCTCGCCCAATTAAGGCTTCAAGGCTGCTGGGGAGGGACAAAACGTGTACTCGATTATTTACCCGTTGTCCCTCTGGAAAGATTATCTGTACCGGCTCACGGCTAACGTAGGTAGCTGATTGACCCCCTACCCCAGCAACCGCAGTTCCTGCAGGTTCTAGTCTCCATTGCGGGGGCCAAAGTGAATAGCTTATGATGGTAATATCTGCCCCCGTATCCATCATCGCGTTTAACCATACAGTGAGGCCCTGTTGTTGGAGGCTGACTTTTATCATCGGCCTGTGGTTTAATTTTGCCGAAAAACACACTGCCGGCCCGGTAGAGCCGAAGCCTGTATTGCCTCGCTTCCTTTCACTTGGCGGGGGATAGGTTACTGGGCTCTTAAAAGCAAGAATCTGAGCAATCCGACTTCCTTTTGGCACAAAGAGAGGTGGGTTTAGGGTATAAGCCATTATATAAATTGTTCCTTCATAATCAGCATCAATAACTCCTGGAATAATGATTAGTCCCTTTACTCCAGCAGAGGAGCGTCCCAACAAAAGTCCCCCTATCTTTTGGTCCTCAGACATCAATGGCCCACTAGCATTGCTGGGGATTTTGCAAACTTCAGAGATAATTAGCGTAACCTCTACTGCTGTTTCCAGGTCAACCCCCAGGCTCCCTGTGGTTGCTGGGATGTGGTTGTCGAGAAACCCCTCTGGTTCACGCTTGGAGAGTGCATTTGTTTCTGCACGCGCCCTCTCTTCGCACTCCCCTTCAGGTTTCCCGAACAGGCCTTTTGAGCATGAGTACCTTTTTGACATTTGTCACACCAAACTGTCGCTCTACAGTTCCGGCGGCTATGCCCCTTCTCCCCACAACGATAACAGTTCCCTTTAAAAATCTGCGGGGTCTCAGACGATCGCTGCACAGCGGCCGCTAACGGCTGCACCACTTCCCTCATGGCAGTCTGCAATGTAGCAGCCATTACTTCATTCTGTTTTCGAATTTGAGCACGCTCCATTCGCATGAGCATGTCCTCTACTCCTGCGCCTTTTGGCAGGGTGGCTAATATATTTTTTGTGGCATTATTGGCATTGTCAAAGGCCAAAATGCGAAACATTTGTTGTTTATTATCCTCCCCCAAATCTGGATGATCACGTATCGCCCCCCACAAGCGATCGACAAAATGACTATACGCTTCAGTGGCACCTTGCTGTACAGAACTAAAAGATGGAGTGGACGAACCGGGTAAGGCTAAAAAGGCGTCTAGCGCCAGTTTGGCAGACAACTGCAACAAAGCAATAGGAAAAACCAACTGAGCATTAATATCGTTAAACCTTCCCGTCCCCGTTATCATTTCCGCGGTAATCCCATAGAGGGGATCCCCCTGCGTTTGATGCTGTGCCGCAGCACTTGCCGCCCGCCGTGACCATTCCGACCCCCACAACAAATACTGCGTAGGTGACAATAAAAGCCTCATAAGGTTTTGGCAGTCAGCAGGGCACATCAGGTCAGCCGAAAAAATCCAGATTACAATTTGACGTGAAGCTTCTGATTTTATCCCATACTGGGACACAGTGTTTTTTGCTTGCTGTAGGATTTTCCAATCGTGAGGTGCCCACTTATTGCCGTTATTCTCTTGCAGCACAGGAAAAGCACTCGCCCCCAAGCTGGATACCGCTTGCCACTGCCCATCCAGCATAGCGTCTCTAGCCACTTCGCTCCAGCGTCTGGGCTGAACCATCGCTGGTGGTCCAGAGAGGCAAGGGGGTAGGGATTCCCCTGATGCCCCGGACAGGTGCTCCATCCCTCCCCTCTGGGCTGTAATTGTTAAGTCCTGTAACTGTTGCACTACCTTCTTCAGGAGCTCATTAGTCTCAGCCATACTCTGTTCTTTGCTGTCACCCTGTGGCGGAGTAGACGCACCTGAAGAGACTCCTAGAGGCGGGGCTGTTGGCCACGGAGGGGTTAACGGAGCTAGCCGCTCCTCCTCCCCGGGTCGTCGCTCTTCCGCGACCGCCTCAGGTGAAAGAGGGGTCCCGTTACCGCTAGTTTCTGCATCTTTGCAGTCCGTAAGCGGAGGGTATGTTTCAAGCAGTTCAGAAGCGCCGTCACCCCCCAGAACACTATACTTGGCTTCCAAGGCAGTTCGTTTGGGGGTACCCGACATACCTCGGACTGCAGACGGCCCAAAGAACCGAAACAGTCCAGATGTTGTATTCTTCGGTCTATCAGGCAAGGGTTCTGGGGCTAGCATTTGAGTGGCTGCACAAGCCACCTTTCTTTCAGCTTTCATGGTTTTTAAAGTCTCTAACACAGACCTCCATAGTTCCCGCACTGTTTTAATCTCCTTTGACTTTTCATCCCCCGTGATAGTCTGCTCCCACATAGTATTGCCAAGCTCTCGCCACTCAAGGTCAGAAAAAATAGTTTGACTGTCCTTAAAATGTCCCCAACGTTGTCCTAATTTAATCAAGGTACATAATTGTTTTACCGTTGTCTCGATCCCTCTCTTGGAGAGGATGCTTACGAGCAACACAGCTGCCGCCTCTATTTCCATGATAGCGGTCGCTCACTGGGAGGCAGTTGGCCAGACTGCTCCGTTATCTTATCCCCCTCCGATCATCGGGATAGTACAACTCCCAGCCGCTTTTCTCCCGCTCCCCTTCTCTCGCTGCTCTTACCGCAGTCTCGAAGAGGCGCGCCGAACCATCCTCTGCTACCAGATGTCGGAGTTTCCCTTTGTTCAGTGTCGACGACGGAGCGGGAGTTGCGATTCCGGAGTAATGACAGATCTCAATATGAGTATGGTCATTCTCCTTTATTTACACTTATAACAAGGCTTATATAGTTATCTACTATGGACACGCGCTACCTGCAGCTTGCAGATAGGTTACAGCCTTGTGTTCACGCGCATCTATGCTCTAGCAGATTGGCCCGTTCTTTCTGATCATGCGAAATGCCTTCATGGTCTTTATCTTGTTTTTCTCCTTTCAACTGCACATTCCTTTCTCCGTTATTTACTGCTTAAGTGCCTTGTCATGCCAGGTGGTGCAGTGTTTGCTCATTAAAATCAAACTCAGGAATGTCCGTTAGTGAGACTCCCATTCCCACACCTGGGCAGCCCCTTCCAACGTTTAACCACTCTTTCAGTAAAGAAATTTTTCCTCACGTCCAATCTAAACCTCCCCTGGCGCAACTTGAGGCCATTTCCTCTCGTCCTATCGCTAGCTACTTGGGAGAAGAGACCGACACCCACCTCGCTACAACCTCCTTTCAGGTAGTTGTAGAGGGCGATGAGGTCTCCCCTGAGCCTCCTTTTCTCCAGGCTAAACAACCCCAGTTCCCTCAGCCGCTCCTTATAAGCCACCCTTGAGCATCTTTGGTTCCTGTTGGATGGAGTAAAGATCTGTAGTGAGGCTCAATTACATATAGCCCTGATGTGAATCGGCATCTCCAAGCCTGCTTGTGGCACTGTACATTTGCAGCCAGTGATCTGGGGCTGATCAAGAGGACAAAGACAAGAAGGAATTTTCAGCAGGAGCCAGAAGCAGAGCCCTATCAGGAAACCGTGGGAAGAGGAGGAATTGCCACACTAAATAATAGACTAATCTGAAGCAATAGAGCTAGGTCCTACCCACATAGGTTCTGTACCAATGCCAAGTTCCAAGACTTGTAACTATGGGAGAAACAATTTGGTTAGAAGGCATGGATTTCTGCCCTGTGGGGCCTGAGGAAAGAAGCAAGGAGTCTACACCATGGGGTGGCTTCTTTTGCTCTACAAGACAAGCTCAACAGTAATTCTCCCCACCAAAGTGGGGTGGGTGGGCAGAGGAAGGAGAAAGAGGGGCACTACCATAAAGGCAAGCAGAGACCCAGCACAGGAAAACTGATGGTGGGGAACTAGGCAGATCCTGCAATAGCTGCTGTGGGGAAGCTATGGGATTAGTATAGACTGGGGAGGAGCAGAGAGCACACCTTTTCTAGCAGCTGGCTCCATGGCTGAGCTCTCACCCAGCATCACTGAAGAGCACCCTTTCTTTTCCATTAGTGATAAACTCCCCGCAGAGTTGTGGATCTAAAGAATGGAAAGTAATAGAAACAAACAAGCAAGAAGGAAAAACAAAACAAAACAGAACAGAAAAATATCCTCAATTCTAGTTTGATCCAACAGCCATCGGAATTCAGCTAAGGTTGACTCTCTCATTGACGTAAACAGGTATCAGATCACCTCAATGGATTTGTTAAAATTCTCATCTTCACAGTCCTAGGATATCTTAGTGGGGCATTTTCATCTGTAATGTTGAATAAACTCAGTCCAATTACTGGAGAAATTATCATACTTCATTTTAAAGGTAAAAAATTATAATGGTAAATTTGTTAGTGTCTTCCCTGTACTTAGAGAACAGTTATGCCGCAAAGTTGATTGGTTGAAAAGATAACAGTCATTATTTCAAGTCTTTAAGGATCACATTCTGCCATCAGATTCACATAAACAATTTCCATTGTCTCCAGTGGAAATAGGTTGTGTGCAGCTGATTTTAGCTCAATGTATTTTCCAGCACTTTAACAGTTCAGATTTTTCATTTCCCATAGTAAATATAAAATTATAATTATACTCTCTATTTTCTGTAGATTTCAAATGACAACTTAAGACATTTGATGGCACTGTGTTTTTTCTGTATGATTTGGGATAAGATTACAGATTTTTCTGCACTGTTGCATTCCCTGTGGTGTTGAAAGAGCGGCTGTGATTCTATGTTAGTAGAATTTTACATTGAATATAGCCGCAGTAACAAAATACTAATGATCAGTTCTCACTTTAAAACAGTTTAAATTATCTGTATAAATATTTTTGCCATTACACCTTCACATATTGTTAAAAACGATACTTCATAGTATAAAGACCAGTGACATTTTGATCACAGAAAATCATCAACAACAAGAATTGTTTAAAATAGTCTTTAGTTAACATTAGGATTTTTTTTTTCCAGCTGGCATAAATGAGTTTCAGGAAACAAACCAAAAAAAAAAAACAAACCCAAAACCCCCAAAAATTGTTGCAAATGATTTCACAAACTTACATCGATGCACCTCCTAGATCCTGGTCTTGCTGAACAAGAACAAGCCAACAGGTAAGAACCAGCAGCCAGTGATAAGTTTGTCTCCTCCAGTCTAGGAGGTCATGTTGTTAAAATAAGAAGTTAAACCCCCCACACACACTTTAAAATACAACTGATAATATAAACCTTCCTGGGGATTTACAGTCAATAATGTGTGCACATTAAAACTGTATTTCCAGTCTATCTTGTGCTGCCCGAGAACCATTTTTGCCTTTGTAAAAGCAGTAATTATAATACATACGTAGCTTTCATTTTTGTATTAATGCTATAAATACTATGTTAGCACTATTAAACTATTTCTATTGACTTATTTGTAGAAAGAAAAATATATTATATATTTATATATATTTATAAAGTGTATTAACACTGGAGAGGGGGTGTAGAGGAATAGTATACAGTCACAGTTTATGTGTATTATTGGGCACAAATTCAATGCTTGAAACAAAAAGGAAAAGAAAACACCGTTCAAGTTAAATCCCCCTTTCAAGCCGTGTCAGAGGAAGAGTCATAGGAAGCAGACACTATCAAGTTGCCAGTATTGGAGTGGCTTGCCACGGACTGGGCAGCTTGCTGGCTCAAGTTATTACAGATCAGCACCAGCTGATTGCTCTGTGCTTCTGACAGGGTACTACAGCTCTGGTAGACACTGAAGTTGGTCTTCCTGCCAGGGATGTTGCCTTTCTCACACATTGTCTTTACCATCTTGGCAAGCTTGTTTTTCCCCAGGGCTTGACAATTGTACCAGTGAAGTGCAGCCAAGTTGACAACTGGTTTGATGGATAGATAAAAAGGAGCATCTTCATATCGCATCACTGGGGGCCGCCGCTGTGCATATTCCTTGTAGTCTTGCACTGGGCAGGTCTGTGGGGAGTGTTGGGTGGCGTACACCCTGGAATCAGTCCCTCCTCTCTTGCTTTTGGCATTCATGTCACTGTTGTCTGGCCCCATCCACTCCAAGTATTCCAACCCAGTCTCTGTCACCCGGAGCCGGATGTCTCCCCATTTGAGGGTGGACCCATGAAAACCCGTGCAGTGTCCAAATGCCTTAGTGTTATTTAGCCAGACAAGGTTCAGCAACCCCTCAGGATTGTATCGGCTCAACAAACCTCTTTTGCGTAGGATAAGCTCATCAGCAAAGGTAAGCTTCATGGATTTGTGTGGCTTGTTTCCTTTCCCTTTACACCTTAGCTCTATCTGCTTTTGCTTCAGAGCTTCTTGGGACCTCTTGAACTCTTTATCCCTGGTAATACTGTATCCATACCTGTGCTCTTTGAGATACCGCTCCAGCCCACACTGATAGTTGGCCAAGCTGTTTGGCTCATATTCAGAACCATCCTTCTGTCTAGCATCCACAAAGAAGGAAGCAAGGTAGGCATCAAGCTCTTTGCAGGGGATGACATAGATTTCTCGGGTCTCAGAGGGGTACTTGGAAATGAGGAACTCTCGGAAGTTCCGGAGAGCTGTCTGTGTGCTGCGAATGGTCTTCTCGTTCTGCTCCCTGCTGAGCTCCGCTGCTTTCTCATCCTGGTCTGAAAGAAGGAGAAGGAAAGAAAAGCAAAGCAAACAAAAACAAAACAAAAGAAGCAGTGAGTTTGTGCAAGACATCTTCCCCAAAATAAATTTTCTTTAAAAAAATCAATTTCACAAAGAGCACTGGAAAACATTATTACATACCTGTCTTATGATTTAAAAGTCAACTTCAGTTTCACAAATGATGTTACTAGAGTATGGCAAAAACAATCAAAATGAGCTCGTGTCACTAGGGCACACTTAGGGCACAGAGATTTGTGGAAAACTCTGAGATTAGAGGCAATCTGCTTTTTAGAACAAATGCAAGATAGAATTTTTTTTTCTACGGATTCCACTGCTGTGTACAGGGCCAAATCCAAGTAATAAACCCATTCTGTATTGCTGTATTGCTTAATTTGTGAAACTAGAGGTTGTACTGGTTCCTTTTTTTTTTTTAAACAAAAATAGCTAAAGCATCATATTTATTATAGTAAAAAGTATCTTTAATTGGGTGCATTTTTAAGATTTTATTTTTGCAGAAAAATCAAAATCTGGAAACAACATTATATTACTCTACAAGGCTATTTTCATAGGTCCTTATGATCAGTGACATATCAAACCACAGTTGTGAATCAATGATCAAATGTTACCGCTAAGGTGATTCTTGTGTACCATTAATTTTCTGGCTGATCATAACATGAGAAAAGGTCTCTACAGTTAAGTGATGAGAAGAGAAAGCTTTGGAGGAACCTAAAAGCAGCCTTCTAATATCCACGTGGAAGTTACCAAGAAGGTGGAGTCAGGCTCTTCACAGTAGTGCATGGTGGGAGGACGAGAGACAATGGGCATAAACTGAAACAAGAGGGGTTAAGCCTGGGTACAAGAAAAAGCTTTTTCACCATGAGGACAGTCAAGCTTTGGCAAAGGGGTCCAGAGAGGCTGTGGCAACTCCATCCTTGGAGGTTTTCAGGACCTGACTGGACTAAGTCCTGAGCAACGTAGTCGGATCTCATAGCTGTCTTTGCTTTGAGCAGGAGGTTGGACTAGAAATCTCCCATGGTCTTTTCTGACCTGGGGTTCTATGAGTCTAAGGCCCCCAAAAGCAACAGTTCCAACTAGGGGAAGATTCCCCTAACAATGAGCGCTAAAACTACCATCTGTCATTCCCCTTTTGACAGTAGTGGAGTAGGAGCTTGCCAGGGCCAGGGATGGAAGCAAGAGAGTGTAAAAGTGGGAGTGCAGGACATCACTTCCCAGCAGCCACCTAGCTTCTCAGCCCATCCCCACTGGGCTGTGAGTTCATACGGTGCAGAACCTTTCTCTGGAGCCTTTGTGTGTTCCTCCTGTTCTACGGAAAGGAGGTGTATTCACTCTCCCTACCCAGTAAAGGAGCTCAGAATTACTCAGTTTACTATAGGCACATCTAACACATCAATGTAAGATCAGAACATCTCACCAACAGAAAAAATATTCAGCCTTGTAACTTCACTTAACATAAAGCACAAGCAGATCTGCTGGTAGGGAAGAAAGCAGGGAAGGGAAGGTGGCTCTATCTCCTCCCCTAGCCCATTTGCACCATCTCATGTGGTACACACACTTTAGGTGATAGGAGAGGGGAATAATCACACACCTGGGCAACTTCCCCTCCCACCCATCTATATAGCTGAAGAAATACAGGCAGACCAGAAAGCAGGTTTGAGCTCGGATCCCCTGGGACCAGTTCCCACATCTTCAGCACAGAGCTGTCTAGTCCGTGGAGAATATTCGGTGGAACCCACTGGGGAGGTTCTTATCCCCCTTGGAAAGTGAAAAGAACTGGAGGTCTGCAGCCCAGACCTTTAGAGGCTTCTGACGACATGAAAAAATGCTGCCAGAGCAACACTGAGGTTTGCACCAACTGTACACAAGGGGAAAAGAAAGGTAGCCAGTCTATTTCAAAAGATAACCTTAATATTGATGTCAATATCAAAGAACCCCTAGCAGCCTTCAATGTAGTCTTACGTTTTGGACAATGCATAGGATAAATCCTATTATTATGGCTAAGTACAGGCTGGAAGTAAAAAGCCAATGATGTTTGAAGTTCAGAAACAAACATTTACTCCAGTATGTTGTTCAGTGCACCTACCACTATAGCACTAGAATGTAATCAGCACTTTGACTGACAATCCACATTTTAAATACTGTTTCTGTATAAACAGCACATATAGTGGCTTGGTTTTAAACATGTCAATCACAACTTTATAGAGGATGGCCTGGGTCGTGATTTAACCCCAGTAGGCAGCTAAGCACCACACAGCCGCTCACTCACTCCCCCCACAGTGGGATGGGGGAGAGAATCGGAAGGGTAAAAGTGCAAAAACTCGTGGGTTGAGATAAAGACAGTTTAATAGGTAAAGCAAAAGCCGCGCACGCAAGCAAAGCAAAACAAGGAATTCATTCACTACTTCCCAGCGGCAGGCAGGTGTTCAGCCGTCTCCAGGAAAGCAGGGCTCCATCACGCGTAACGGTTACTTGGGAAGACAAAACGCCATAACTCTGAACATCCCCCCCTTCCTTCTTCTTCCCCCAGCTTTATATGCTGAGCATGACGTCATATGGTATGGGATATCCCTTTCGTCAGTTGGGGTCAGCTGTCCCGGCTGTGTCCCCTCCCAGCTTCTTGTGCACCCCCAGCCTACTCACTGGTGGGGCAGTGTGAGAAGCAGAAAAGGCCTTGACTCTGTGGAAGCACTGCTCAGAAATAACTAAAACATTGGTGTGTTATCAACACTGCTTCCAGCACAAATCCAAAACATAGCCCCATACTAGCTACTATGAAGAAAATTAACTCTATCCCAGCCAAAACCAGCACATTCTCCACCCCTTATTCCATACCATTGACATCATGCTCAGGTCCCACACTATCCAATACAACCTCATTAACCACCCCCTCCCTTCCCATCCTTTGATATATACACAGATATCATTCCCTTAGTCTATGGACCACCCCTGTCAAATGTCCATTAATGTCCACAAAATGTCCATTGAGTTCATTTAGTCCATGACTTTGGGCTCCATCTGTTACGGTGGTCACTCGGGACAGGAGAGGTGGTGTGTTGTGTGGAGTTATTGGGCACCAAAGCCAGCTCAGGTCAGGTCAGGTCAGGTCAGGTCACTGCTGCACTTGCACTGCTTCTTGTGAGGCTCGTCCTCCATTGGTCCGGGTGGTTCCTGCTATAGTGCTTCCTATAACATGCAACTCAAATCATGGGTTACAACAGTTTAAAGGTATATCCATTACAATCGCCACCCCTGGTCCCTTTGGACCAGGCCATAGGGTTTAACATTGCAACGAACTCCTCCCCTTGCCCCGGCTCCGGCGTGGACTTATCCACGGACCACAGTCCCTTAGGATGTTTACCTTCTCTGGCATGGACTTATTCACGGGCCACAGTCTCTTCAGGGATATACCTGCTGCAGCCTGGACTTAGCCACAGTCGCTTCGAGGTGTACCTGCTCCGGCATGGCCCCATCCATGGGCCACAGTCCCTCCTTAGGAGTGTACCTGCTGTGTCGTGGACATATCCACGGCCACAGACGCTTCAGGGTGCACCTGCTCCCACGTGGACTTATCCACAGGTCACAGTCCCTTCGACCCGAGTTCACACTGGAGTTCCAGCCAGTCCAGTACAGCAGCACAGGAACAGCAGCAATGCCCCGGCCTGACGCAGCAGTGTGGCTTGCCTGTCTGGAATGGCTGGATGCCATTGCTGTACAAAGTTATCTATATATTTGCTAATAGCCAGTATAAAGGCAAGGCCAGCCCCAGGAAATCAGTGGTCTTTATCGATGCAAAATTCGGAAGATATTTATCTGGCTCTTTGTTCTGTCATAAAGAGAACCATTTGAAAATCATTCTTGCTTCTTCCATGGAAAAGGGAGGGTGAGATAGTAAGATTGAGATACAAGTGTATCTCAGCCTACGCAAAACTACTCTGAGATTAAGAGACCATTTAATCAGAGAGAGCTCAGCACTTGTAAGATAATTCTGATACTTGTACTCCCTCACTGTCTGATAAGGGTTGACTTTGAGCAACTCCTACACACACAACACAGAAAGCCTTAAATCAAAAATATTTAATGTAATTAATTCATAACCAACAATAATCATTTATTTAGAAACTTCAGAAACTTGTTTTCCCCACCAACCCCAACAAAAAGGAAAACAATCAGATATTTTGAAGTGAAGGTCATATTTGGAACAAATAAAAACATCCTGAAACTTTAGAAACTCTTAAGACCAAATTAAGTGCAACTTTCTTTGCCATAGAATCATGTAATTATACATGTTGGAAGGAATCTCTAGAGATCTCTAGTCAGCTCCCCTGCTCAAAGCAGGGTCAACTAGATCAGGTTGCTTAGGGCCTTGTCCAGTCAAAGTTTTGATATCTCCAAGGGTGGAGATCCTAGAGACTCTTGGTGACCCTGTTTCAGTATTTGACAACCCTCACAAGGAAAAATTTTCTGCTTATATTTAATTGGAATTTCCCATGTTGCAACTTGTGTTCATTGCCTCTCTTGCTATGCCAGTGCATCTCCAAGAAGTCTGAATCCATCTTCTCTGCACCCTCCTATTAGGTATTCAATGAAAGCAATTAAATCTCCCCTTCATCTTCTCTCCTTAAGGTTGAACAAACCCAGCTCCCTCAGCTTCTCCTCATATGTCATGTGCTCCAGCCCCAAATCATATTGGCAGCCTCCACTGGACTTGCTCCACCATGTCCACATCTGTCTTGTACTCGTGCAGCAAATAGCTGAGCAGGTAAACCCAGTTTAGGGGGGGGCGGGGGGGTGGGGCACATGGAGCGGCCCAGGAATGACATTGCTGAGGTATGAGCCATTTGCCAGCGGGGTGAATGGTGGAATTGAGACCTCTGGAACTCTGGTGATGAGACATGGACAGAGGGGTTGGAGGATGAGTGCAGCAACAACATTTTCATCTGTCTGTCAGTGCTTAACAAAGCAAAGGGGCCCCTGGGGGCCTGCCAGCATACTATCTCAGTGCGCAATTACACAAAATGAGTTGCAAGATTTGGTGAAAACATAATCTGATATCCTTCTACAATAAGGTCATCCGCCTAGTGGATGAAGGGAAGGCGGTGGATGTAGTTTTTCTGGATTTTAGTAAGGCCTTTGATACTGTCCCTCACAGCATCCTTCTGGACAAGTTGTCCAACTGTGAGATGAGCAGGTTCACGGTGCGCTGGGTGAAGAACTGGCTGAATGGCAGGGCTCAAAGGGTTGTAGTGAATGGGCTACATCTGGCTGGCGGCCAGTCACTAGCGGTGTTCCTCAGGGCTCAATTCTAGGGCCAGTTCTGTTCAATATTTTTATCAATGATCTAGATGCAGGAGTTGAACGCACCGTTAGTAAGTTTGCTGATGATACTAACCTGGGAGGTGCTGTTGACTCTCTTGAGGGACAAGAGGCCTTGCAGAGGGATCTGGATAGATTGGAGCATTGGGCAATCATCACTGGCATGAAACGTTAGGAAACATTTCTTTATCAACACTGGAACAGGCTTCCTAGAGGGGTGGTCGATGCCCCATGCCTGTCAGTGTTTAAGAGGCATTTGGACAATGCCCTTAATGATATGCTTTAATCTTTGGTCAGCCCTGAAGTAGTCAGGCAGTTGGACTAGATGGTCGTTGTAGGTCCCTTCCAACTGGAACTGTTCTATTCTATTCTATAACGGCCAAAGACGGGAGAAAGGCTGGAACAGGGGTTATTGCGAGTATGGGACCTTGGAGAAGATAGTGTCCATTTAAATACTCAAGAACTAATGCGTCTGGGTACTGTACTGGGTTTATGTGGCAAGGTTTTAGTAGCGGGGGCTGCAGGGGTGGCCTCTGTGAGAAGAGACCAGGGGCTGTCCCCATGTCAGATAGAGACAGTTCCAGCCAGCTCCAAGACAGACCCACTGCTGGCCAAAGATGAGCCAATCAGCGACAGTGGTAGTGCCTCTGTGATAACATATTTAAGAAAGGGTAGAAAACCCTGCACAGCAGCTGAGGGAGAGAGGAGTGAGAAAAATGTGAGAGAAACAACGATGCGGACACCGAGGTCAGTGAAGAATGAGGGGGAGGAGGTGCTCCAGGCACTGGAGCAGGGATTCCCCTGCAGCCCATGGAGAAGACCATGGTGAAGCAGGCTGTCCCCCCTTTTTGTCCCTTTATTGCTATGGGCCAAGCCAGGTAACCATTATGCAGTATATCTTTATCTGAACCCACGAGTTTTCTCATTTTTACTCTTCCGATTCTCTCCCCCATCCCACCGGGGGGGGAGTGAGCGAGTGGCTGTGCGGTTCTTAGTTGCTGGCTGGGGTTAAACCACGACAATTGTTTATTAGAGACTTCAGACATTTCCCCCTCTATTTTATTATACTGCCTAGAGTAGTGAATCAAAAGGTGGATTTTTTTCTGTTCTGTCTGAACTATCTACTGCAGATGTAATGGGTAACATCTTAACAATGGATTACATCTTAACACCTTTTCTCCCCTTCCCCCTCTTATTTAGCAGAGTAATAGAACCCAGCCTTGCTACAAAACTTGCACTTTTATTTCTGAAATTCTGGTTGGTGATTTTCCCCAACTTGAACAATTTTCTTTCCTTTCCCCAATATGAATGAAGCAAGCTGTGCAGAACATGAACTCAGTTCAAAGAGCTCACAATTTACTACCTCATCTCATCAGTATCAGTGCACATTTTCAACACACATATATCCTTTGTTTTCACCAGTTCACAGATGAGAATCTAACAACCAGCTGTTTACAAGATTCTCAAGAAAGGGTTAAGTGTTACACTCACAGAGTTTTAAAGGTGCTTTTTTTAACCTGTTTTTCTGGCTTGAGCCTGTGCTGCCAGTCTGTCTCTCTCCTCCTCACACTCCAAAAAAATTAATGCATTTGAACTTAGCTTCAACCTTTGCAGTTATTTCTAATTCAAACACACAAAGTTATACAAGTTTGGAGAAGAATCAACAGCTGGGCAGAGGACGGAGATGTGAATGTGTCTCAACTGAGGGAAAGGCCAGAGAACTCAGGTGTGAGATACTCTGCTTGGCAGCTGCATGCATGCCCTTGTTGACCAAAGAGCACCCACGTAGCTCCAGACTAGCCACAGCATGTTCATACTTTTGTCAGCTTGGAGTGCCCCAAGGAACATGGGAGGTAACTGGGAATTCTGCACTGAAAAGAGGTTAAGAGATCAGGAACACATACTCATAGGAAATCAGACTTCATTAGTCTCTTGTTCATGGAACAACTTGTTTTTGAATGTCCTGGAATACATGTTTAAACATACTTTATTGTAATTTAATTGGATAGACTGCATTTTGCAGTCTATTCAAATAAATTCAGGACTCTCAAACTTTTTTCTAGCCATGCACAAATACATGGAATGTACACGCACCTCCCTGCTGCTCAGAATATGGCTACTATCTTTATGCTGTAATCATATGGTCAAAATTTTCCGGCCTGGTTTGTATTGTCATTTCCATAAAAATAATTTGTTCTTCCCAACAGCATATGAGTAAATGGCTTCTCCTGCCATTTACTCATATGCTATACTCTGTTATGCCATTCTGCCATACCAGAAATGACATTGACTAATTCCTGCAAGAGGTAATATGGGCTATAGTTTTATGGATGCAATTGTGGATGTATGGTTTATGTATATATCTATGGCTATTTTACTATGTACTAGAATAATAAATAGTCACATGTATTTGAGAACTATGCAAGTGATTGGTATATGGGATGGATTATCTGTCAAAGTGTAAGGTTTCTGAGGGCTGTCTGAAATCAGGAGAGAGAAAACAGACAAAAAGAAGCCTCTTTCTATGGAGAGAAAAAAGAAATGGAAATCACGAGCAAATAGCAAAACAGACACCTGCATATGGCCAAGAAAGCCGAGTCTGAATGCCAAGAAAAATTTTCCTGTCTCTTAATTTGTTTTCCTGGAGGTCTAGTCAGTAACAGAGGGCTAGTCCCAAACAATGAGTGCTATGTGGATATTTGCCTTTCTTAAGAACCAACAAGGGGGGGACAGGACTAGATACATCCATGTGACTGAAGGCATGAGCACACCACACTCAGAGGAAGAGTGCTCCAAAGTTGTGGATAGAAGGAAATTATCTGCATACAAAACTATCCCCACTTCTTTGGCTCATCCATCTAGGCCACAGTACAAAGGCAATGATTAGGCAAATATATGGAGATAGGGGAGGGATGAGAGGAGACAAAAGACTGAACCAAACGAGGCAAAGATTACTGGAACACAAGTCCTTCCAAATTTGTCACCATCTGGATCTGTGGATACCCTCATGCCCTACTTGAAATGCTTAGCAAAACAGCACATTCAGATTTTGTATTGCAGTGATGTGGCCTGTTTCAGAATAAGCTCAGAACTGAACTTCTCCCAGCTCTGAACAGAACAGAGGGCCATTCAGGAGATGCTTTCATCATGCACATCTAGCTAGTGAAAAACAAAAACAGAACACAGTGTCACTGTCAGTCTAAAACATGCCATGAATTTAATCAACAGGTAGGCATACAATATTTCTTTGTGTGTGTTCTCACTGTTAATGAGATCTGCAGATGAGGGGTTCTAGACTAAGGCAATTTATACATGAACAAATCCTGCTTCACTGCTCCCAGGAAACCAACTGACCCACCTTTGGGGAAATGTGCTAAGTTCTTACCAGTCATTGTGCCTGTGTCATATCAGGCACAAACACCACCATGTAATTCAGAAAGGTTCATCATATGTTTTCCTCTGAAAGTGAATGCGATAGCGCTACTGCAATATAGAGCACACCCATTTCACTAGGTTCATAGTGTAGTTTGCAGGGAAAACTTACATTTATTTACTTACAATGTCTATATAAAATAATTAAAAATATAACAGAGGACAGAGTAGATAGATAGTCAATCAAACTGTTTTTGTAAGATACTCTGAGGGTGCTTTCATTCTGATCAAAAGGTCAGTGCTTCGTGTCCTGATCCTGCAGTCACTTAACACTTGCTTATCTGAAGGTCATGATTATTCCACTGAAGCTCCATACCTGTGCGTGTGTATGAGTTTGGAAAATGAAAGGCCTTACCTCCAGATTCATGGAAGCATCTTTATACAAACTTGGAGTAAGTTCAACCCATTTAAATGCTTTCCTGACCTGGGATAGTGGTGACCAGCCGAGTTTACGCATCAAATAGGCAAATCACGGCATCACTGAAGCCGGTGGCAATACCATCGCAAATTCCGAGGGGAACAAGATTTGACACATGGATATAAACATGGATATAGAATACTGTTCTTCTAAGAAAATGGACTACTATAGACCTTCTTATGGACAGCGCAAGGTAGGAGTCGGTGTTGAGTCGCCAAACTTGCACGTGATAGGGAACATGGGGTATGGTGGCTTTAAGCCATGATTTTTGCCCTACCAACCCTGGGTTATTCAAGGGGTTGGAAATGCTACCAATATAAACTAAACTGAATGTATGTAAAGGGTGTGGAGGTAGAATGGCACCTTGCATGTAGAATCTCTGTTACTCAATTTGATTACTTGTCCTTCCCCAACTTTAAATTAATGCTATTGCCTATTAAATATAAACACTCCTCTCCGTAGCTTGTATTGAAATACAATATTATTAATCAAAGACAGCTTCTCAACAAAGATAGATGGTACAGAAATATTTGCAAATGAACATATAACCCATCTCAGAGGATTAGACATGTATATGCTCATCAAGTAGAGAAGCTTAATATCGTTTACCATCTATGCAAAACGTAATAGCACTAATGGGCAGAGAAATGCTAATTTCTGTAAGTAAGCCAACTGATATGCTCGAACTGTCTCTTTGGAAAATTACAACTAATTTATGGAAGGTGCCAGAGTCATTTTACATACTGGATTTGCACCATTTGTGTGCAGCTGCCAACAAACAAATGAAAAAGAAAATAACCAAACACAATTTGTCCCTTTTTTAAAACAAGAAAGAATATTCTGACATAACGCCTTGGTGACGTTCATTAAGAAACTCTTCGAATGTTTCAAGAGAAATATTCAAAGCTAATGCCTTGCGCTGTGTAAATTCCATATAATATTAGGGAAACTCAGTATAACTACAGCAATTATATCTGTAACAGGTACACAGCTCTGGGATAATTTTGCTTGTGTAACAGCATCCCTGATTAAAAATTAAAGAAAAATTTAAAAATTAGGCCCTATGTGTCAGCCTTCCAGGGAAGAATATTTTCTCTTAACAGAGCACTTACTGAATGAAATTAGTCTGTATCCAGAAATTACTTCTCTGGACCAACTGTTCTAAATAAATGCTAATTTCTTCCATGGAAAGGAAGCATTAATAGCTAACAATTTCACAACAACAAATACATTACGCAACCACCACAGACAGAGAAATAACCCCTTGATATAACAAAAAGAAGCAGCTGTGTAACTAACACACCTGAGAAGCTTCCACAGGCTCTGAGTTACAGAGGCTTCTTTGTGTTAAAACAAAAAAAGAAAGAAACTGACCATCAATAGGAGTAAGGTCAGGATTTGAGGCTCAGTGTGTGTATTTCACGACATCATGCTGTAATGACTATAGATAATGTCCAGTGTCCACATGGCGATATTAGCGCTCTCAGTTTACACACAGAAAAAAAAACCCCACATAAATATATTTGGGTTTACCCTAGACTTCTCTTTTGTGAGGATTGTAATCATCTCACTGCCCAATTTTCTGGTTTGTTTTGTTCATTTGAAATGTCTCATTCTTACTTCTCTGGTAGGCTCCTTGGCAAGATCACAGAATCACAGAATGGATCTTTCCACACTCTGAGAAGGATATTGCCTAGCACGTGATTCTGTGCGTTAGTCATGGAGGCCTGGTTCCCATTCTCCAAGCTGCCTGTCATTAGTTAGAAGCCTCTGTATTTGGAACTACTTGGATAGATTATTCTGTGCAATCTGTCTTAATGTAATCGTTATTCTAGTTTAAAATTGAGCAAAGCTTAAAATTCAATACATTTCCTATTTTTAGAATCATAGAATCATAGAACGGTTGAGGCTGGAAGGCACCTCTAGAGGTCATCTGGTCCAAACCCCCCTGCTCAAGCAGGGCCACCTAGAGCACATTGCCCAGGACCGTGTCCAGACGGCTTTTGAATATCTCCAAGGACGGAGACTCCACAACCTCCCTGGGCAACCTGTGCCAGTGCTCAGTCACCCTCACAGTGAAAAAGTGTTCCCTTATGTTCAGAGGGAACCTCCTGTGTTTCAATTTGTGCCCGTTGCCTCTGGACCTGTCACTGGGCACCACTGAAAAGAGCCTGGCTCCGTCTTCTTTGCACCCTCCCTTCAGGTATTTATATACATTGATCCCCCCTGAGCCTTCTCTTCTCCAGGCTAAACAGTCCCAGCTCCCTCAGCCTTTCCTCATAGGAGAGATGCTCCAGTCCCTTAATCATCTTCGTGGCCCTTTGCTGGACTCTCTCCAGTAGCTCTACATCTCTCTTGTACTGGGGACCCCAGAACTGGACACCGTACTCCAGGTGTGGCCTCACCAGTGCTGACTAGAGGGAAAGGATCACTTCCCTCGACCTGCCGGCAATACTTTGCCTGATGCAGCCCAGGATACCATTTGCTGCCTTTGCGGCAAGGGCACATTGCTGGCTCATATTCAGCTTGGTGTCCACCAGGGCCCCCGGGTCCTTTTCTGCCAAGCTGCTTTCCAGCTGTGCGGCCCCCAGCATGTATGAGTGCATGGGGTTCTTCCTCCCCAGATGCAGGACTTGGCACTTCCCCTTGTTGAACCTCATGAGGTTCCTGTCAGCCCATTTCTCCAGCCTGTCAGGGTCCCTCTGGATGGCAGCACGGCCCTCTGGCATATCAGCCACTCTTCCCAGTTTTGGTGCTGTCTGCAAAGTTGCTGAGGGTACACTCTTCCCCATCATCCAGCTCATTAATGACGGTCTTGATCACGACTGGACCCAGTATTGACCCCTGGGGTACACCGCTAGTCACTGTCCTCCAACTAGACTTTGCACTGCTGATCACCCTCTGGGCCCGGCCATTCAGCCAGTTGTCTGCTCATCCAGATATGTTGGGGATCCTGAGTACAGAGGTCACAAGCTTGAGCTGCACATTTATTTCCCAAAGATAGCAAGGAGTCTTGGATACCTGGATAACTCCAGGGTCACCAACCTCTGGCACCCCACGCTGGAGCAAGTGGATATTTCCTGAAGGAACTGCGGCCCGTGAAGAGCCCGTGCAGGAGCAGGTTCTCCTGACAGGAACTGTAGCCCATAGAGAGGACCCACGCTGGAGCAGGAGAAAAGTGTGAGGAGGGAGGAGTGGCAGAGAGGAACTGTTATGTACTGACCGCAACCCCCCATTCCCCATCTCCACTGCGCCACTCGGGGCAGGAGGGAGGTAGAGGAGTTGGGAATGGAAGAGTGAAGTTGAGCCTGGGAACAAGGGGTGGGGGGAAGGCGTTTTTGGTTTTGTCTTTGTTTCTCACCATCCTGCTCTATTATTTTAATTGGCAATAAATTAAATTAATTTTCCCCAGGTGCCCACCAAGCCGCTCTCTCGCTCCCCCTCCTCAGCAGGACAGGGGGAGAAAATAAGATGATAAAGCTTGTGGGTCGAGATAAGGACAGGGAGTTTGCTCACCAATTACCGTCACAGGCAAAACACGCTCAACTTGGGGAAGATTAATTTAATTTGTTGCCAATTAAAAATAGAATAGGATAGTGAGAAACAAAAACAAAACTAAAAACACCTTCCCCCCCCACCCCATCCCTTCTTCCCAGGCCCAACTTTGCTCCTTCATTCCCAACTGTTCTACCTCCTCCCCGCCCCGTGAGTGGCGCAGTGGAATGGGAAATGGGGGTTGCAGTCAGTTCATAACAGTTCATCTCTGCCGCTCCTTCCTCCTCGCACTGTTCCCCTGCTCCAGCGTGGGGTCCCTCCCACGGGATACAGTCCTTCACGAACTAATCCAACCTGAGATGGGCCAATAACTCCACATAACACACCGCCTCTCCTGTCCTGAGCAACCACCATAACAGACGGAGTCCAAATCATTGGACTAAATGAACTCAATGGACATTTTATATGGGTGGCCCATTGACTAAGGGAATGATGTCTGTGGGCGGGAATGGAGTGATGGTTAATGAGGATGTATTGGGTAGTGTGGGTCCTGAGCATGACGTAAATGGTACGGTGTCGTGGTTTAACTTCAGTCGGCAACTAAGCACCACGCAGCCGCTCGCTCACTCCCCCCCCACCCGGTGGGATGGGGGAGAGAATTGGAAGAGCACAAGTTAGAAAAACTCGTGGGTTGAGATAAAAACAGTTTAATAATTGAAATAAAATGATAATAATAATAATATGATAATAATAATAATAATACACAAAGCAAGTGATGCACAGTACAATTGCTCACCACCCGCCGACCGATGCCCAGCCAGTCCCCGAGCAGCGGCCCCCCCCGGCCAGCTTTCCCCAGTTTATGTACTGAGCATGACGTCACATGGTATGGAATGTCCCTTTGGCCAGTTTGGCTGTGCCCCCTCCCAGCTTCTTGTGCACCTCCAGCCTTCTCAGTCGGTAGAACATGGGAAGCTGAAAAGTCCTTGGCTAGTGTAAGCATTACCTAGCAACAACTAAAACATCGGTGCATTATCAACTTTGTTCTCATCCTAAATCCAAAACACTGTACCAGCTACTAGAAAAGACATTAGCTCTATCCCTGCCGAAACCAGGACAATATCCACCCCTTATTCTATACCATCTGCGTCATGCTCAAGTCTCATATTTTCCAGTACATTTTCATTAATCACCACCCCTTTATATATATATATATATATATACACACACAGAGATATCATTCCCTTCGTCTGTGGGCCATCCCTCTCAAATGTTCGGTGAGTTCATTTAGTCCATGACTTCGGGCTCCATCTGTCATAATAATCTTTCAGGGCAGGAAAAATGGAGATGGTATGTGGTGTTGGATTCTTCCATGTTGAAATCAGTTCTGGTACCATCATCACTGTGCTTTGCTTGGTTTCACTGAAGCTATTCTTCATTAGTCTGGGTGATTCTTATTGTAATAACATTAGTATGGCATATAATATTATTAGTATTATTAGTATATCTGTGTATTATTAGTATAACTATTATAACTATAATTAGTACTTAACATCACATAATTCAGATCATTGGCTATTCTCACCCAAAATCAAATCCCCTTGAGGTACACATCGGACTTCCCCATCCTCCCGCATTATCCACCAAGTGCACCCAGGTCCTTGAGCAAAAGCAATCCCATGGATGGGTTTGCCTCTGCCTGAGGCAGGGATAACCCAGACTGTCTTCCCCAGCATATTTTTTATGTGCACTACAGGGACTTTATTCCCATCTACAGTACGTAAAAGTTCTGACTGGGCAGGGCCTGCTCGATTGGCAGATCCCCTAGTGTTGACTAACCAGGTGGCCTTTGCTAAATGCGTGTCCCAATGTTTGAACGTCCCGCCACCCATTGCTCTCAGCGTAGTCTTTAACAGTCCATTGTATCGTTCAATTTTCCCAGAGGCTGGTGCATGATAGGGGATGTGATACACCCACTCAATGCCGTGCTCTTTGGCCCAGGTGTCTATGAGGTTGTTTCAGAAATGAGTCCCATTGTCTGACTCAATTCTTTCTGGGGTGCCATGTCGCCATAGGACTTGCTTTTCAAGGCCCAGGATAGTGTTCCGGGCAGTGGCATGGGGCACGGGATATGTTTCCAGCCATCCGGTGGTTGCCTCCACCATTGTAAGCACGTGGCGCTTGCCTTGGCGGGTTTGTGGGAGTGTGATATAATCGATCTGCCAGGCCTCCCCATATTTATATTTCAACCATCGTCCTCCATACCAAAAAGGCTTTAACCGCTTGGCTTGTTTGATTGCAGCACATGTTTCGCATTCATGGATAACCTGGGCTATAGTGTCCATGGTCAAGTCCACCCCTCGATCACGAGCCCATCTATATGTTGCATCTCTTCCTTGGTGGCCTGAGGTGTCATGGGCCCACCGAGCTAGAAATAATTCACCCTTATGTTGCCAGTCCAGATCCACCTGAGCCACTTCAATCTTAGCAGCCTGATCCACCTGCTGGTTATTTTGATGTTCTTCAGTGCCCCGACTCTTGGGTACGTGAGCATCTACGTGACGGACTTTTACAACCAGGTTCTCCACCCGGGCAGCAATATCTTGCCACAATGCGGCAGCCCAGATGGGTTTGCCTCTGCGCTGCCAGTTGCTCTGCTTCCATTGCTGCAACCACCCCCACAGGGCATTTGCCACCATCCATGAGTCAGTATAGAGACAGAGCACTGGCCACTTTTCTCGGTCAGCAATGTCTAAAGCCAGCTGGATGGCCTTTACTTCTGCAAATTGGCTCGATTCACCTTCTCCTTCAGCAGTTTCTACAACTTGTCGCATAGGACTCCATACAGCAGCTTTCCACCTCCGATGCTTTCCCACAAGACGACAGGACCCATCAGTGAACAGGGCATATTGCTTCTCATTTTCTGGTAGTTCATTATACATTGGGGCCTCTTCAGCACGCGTTACCTCCTCCTCTGGCAATATTCCAAAATCTTTGCCCTCTGGCCAATCCATGATCACTTCCAGGATTCCTGGGCGACTGGGGTTTCCTATTCGAGCCCGTTGTGTGATCAGTGCGACCCACTTACTCCATGTAGCATCAGTTGCATGATGTGTACAGGGGACCCTCCCTCTGAACATCCAGCCTAGCACTGGCAGTCGGGGTGCCAGGAGGAGCTGTGCTTCAGTGCCGATCACTTCTGAAGCAGCTCGAACCCCTTCATATGCTGCTAATATCTCTTTTTCAGTTGGAGTATAGCGGGCCTCGGATCCTCTGTATCCCCGACTCCAAAACCCTAGGGGTCGACCTCGAGTCTCCCCTGGTGCTTTCTGCCAGAGGCTCCAGGTAGGGCCGTTCTCCCCGGCTGCGGTATAGAGCACATTTTTTACATCTTGCCCTGCCCGGACTGGCCCCAGGGCTACTGCATGAACTATCTCCCGTTTAATTTGTTCAAAAGCTTGTCGTTGCTCAGGGCCCCATTTGAAATCGTTCTTCTTCCGGGTCACTTGATAGAGAGGGTTTACAATCAGACTGTAATTTGGAATGTGCATTCTCCAAAAACCCACGACGCCTAAGAAAGCTTGTGTTTCCTTTTTGCTAGTTGGTGGAGACATGGCTGTTATTTTGTTGATCACATCCATTGGGATCTGACGACGTCCATCTTGCCATTTTATTCCTAAAAACTGGATCTCCTGTGCAGGTCCCTTGACCTTACTTTGTTTTATGGCAAAACCGGCCTTCAGCAGGATTTGGACTATTTCCTTCCCTTTTTCAAAAACTTCTCCTGCTGTGTTGCCCCACACGATGATATCATCAATGTATTGCAGGTGTTCTGGAGCTCCACCCTGTTCTAGTGCAGTCTGGATTAGTCCATGGCAAATGGTAGGGCTGTGTTTCCACCCCTGGGGCAGTCGGTTCCAGGTGTACTGAACACCCCTCCAAGTGAAAGCAAACTGTGGCCTGCACTCTGCTGCCAAAGGGATTGAGAAAAACGCATTAGCAATATCAACTGTGGCATACCACTTGGCTGCCTTTGACTCCAGTTCGTATTGAAGTTCTAGCATGTCTGGCACAGCAGCACTCAGCGGTGGCGTGACTTCATTTAGGCCACGATAGCCTACTGTTAGTCTCCACTCTCCATTAGACTTCCGCACTGGCCATATGGGACTGTTAAAGGGTGAGCGGGTCTTGCTGATCACTCCTTGGCTCTCCAGTCGACGAATCAGCTTATGGATGGGAATCAGGGAGTCTCGGTTGGTGCGATATTGCCGCCGGTGCACTGTGGTGGTAGCAATTGGCACTTGTTGGTCTTCGACCTTCAGCAACCCCACAACAGAGGGGTCCTCCGAAAGACCAGGCAAGGTGGACAGCTGTTTAATTTCCTCCATCTCCAAGGCAGCTATACCAGAAGCCCACCGGTACCCTTTTGGGTCCTTGAAATACCCTCTCCTGAGGTAGTCTATGCCAAGGATGCACGGAGCATCTGGGCCAGTCACAATGGGGTGCTTCTGCCACCCGTTCCCAGTTAAACTCACTTCGGCTTCCAATACAGTTAGCTGTTGGGATCCCCCCGTCACCCCAGAAATACAGATGGGTTCTGCCCCTATATAGCTTGATGGCATTAGGGTACACTGTGCACCGGTGTCTACCAGAGCCTTATACTTCTGTGGGTCTGACGTGCCAGGCCACCGAATCCACACAGTCCAGTAAACCCGGTTGTCCCTTTTCTCCACCTGGCTGGAGGCAGGGCCCCTCTAATCCTCATCACAGTACTCATTTCTCATTTCTTGTACGTACGGGTCAGAAGTTTCTTCATTAAGATCAAGAGTAAGATCAGCCCTTCTACTCTCTCTGGGGAACTGCCCGCTGGAAACTGGAGCAGCAATTTTCCTGGAAGAACCTCTTTCTGTGATTGTTTTCCCTTGCAATTCGCGTACCCGTGCCCCTAGGGCTGCGGTAGGTTTTCCATCCCACTTCCTCATGTCCTCTCCGTGGTCACGCAGATAAAACCATAGGGTGCCCCGTGGTGTGTACCCTTTATATTCTCTCTCTTGAGCAAAAGAACGCTTACTTCTAATAGCCGAGATACTGGTCCGTACAGGTGAGGAGTAGGACCTATCCTCTCTGAGTTGCTGGATCTCCCGGGACAGTTTTTCGGACAGTTTCTCCACAGCCGAGACGATGGAGGAAGAAAGACTTTCCTCGTATTGCCGGAGTTGACCAGCCAATTCATCCACTGTTTGTTCCTCTCCATCTTTCCAGGTCATCACTGCCAATGAATTGGCGTATGACGATGGTGAGCTCCTTATAAACTTCCGCCACATGGGTCGTGTGCACTTGACTTCGTCTGGATCTTTGGATAGTTGTTCATTGTTCAGGTCACCATAAATCACCTCCAGCACAGCTAATTCTCTCAGAAACTGGATACCCTTCTCCATGGTGGCCCACTTGCTTGGGCGACATATGACATCTTCCTTAAAGGGATACCTTTCCTTCACGCTTGACAAGAGTCGCCTCCAAAGGCTGAGGATACGTGTCCCTTTTCCAATTGCTTTATCAATGCCCCCTTCCCTAGAAAGGGATCCCAGCTGCTTGGCTTCCCTACCCTCTAATTCCAGGCTACTGGCCCCATTATCCCAGCATCGGAGCAGCCAGGTGACAATATGCTCACCTGGACAACGGCTGAAATCTTTTCGTATATCTCGCAGCTCACTCAGGGATAGAGATCGGGTGGTCACTGCCTCGTTTATGAGTTCTTCCTCTTCCTCCTCCCCGATCAGCGGCCGGCTCTCCTCCTCCCGTTCTCGTGATGGCCCTTCTCCAGGGTACTCGTACAGTTCTTCCTCCGGTTCCCTTTTAGAAGAAGCTTCTTCCTCCCTTACTAAACGAGCCGACTTCCGCTTCCAAAATTTCTTCTTGTGTACAGGGGCGACTGATACCGGCACAGGCTGGTTCTTTGGTTCAGCCACAGGGCCTGTTGCCGGGGTTGGAGTGGTCGCAGTGCATGTCGCCGGGGTTGGAGTGGCCGCAGTGCAAGTGCATGTCACCAGAGTCTGAGTGGCCGCAGGGCCTGTCGCCGGGGTTGGAGTGGCCACAGTGCAAGTGCATGTCACCGGAGTCTGAGTGGCCGCAGGGCCTGTCGCCGGGGTTGGAGTGGCCACAGTGCAAGTGCATGTCACTGGAGTCTGAGTGGCCGTAGGGCCTGTTGCTGGGGTTGGAGTGGCCACAGTGCACGTGCATGTCACCGGAGTCTGAGTGGCCGCAGGGCCTGTTGCCGGGGTCTGAGTGACCGCAGTGCATGTCGCCAGGGTCTGAGTGGCCTCAGTGCATGTCGCCAGGGTCTGAGTGGCCGCAGTGCATGTCGCCGGGGTCTGAGTGGCTGCAGTGCATGTCGCCGGGATTAGCGTGGCCGCAGTGCATGTCGCCGGGGTCTGAGTGGCCGCAGTGCATGTCGCCGGGGTCTGAGTGGCTGCAGTGCATGTCGCTGGGGTTGGAGTGGCCGTAGTGCGTGTTGCCCGGGTTTGAGTGGCCGCAGGGCCTGTTGCCGGGGTCTGAGTGGCTGCACGGCCTGTCGCTGGGGTCGGAGTGGCCACAGGGCGCGTTGCCCGGGTCTGAGTGGCCGCAGTGCGTGTCGTTTTACTGTCAGAGCCAGAGACCTTCCCTTCCCTTTGAGGGCACTGAATGGTGTTGAACAGGGCTCGGTAGGCATGGGCCAGGCCCCAGCACGTTGCAATGAGCTGCATCTCTCTGGAGTTGCCAGGGTGACAGCATACTTTGTCCAAATATTCTACTAACTTTTCAGGATTCTGCAGTTGCTCAGGGGTGAAGTTCCAAAACACTGGGGGTGCCCATTGGCCTAGGTACTTGCCCATCTTGTCCCACACACCCTGCCACTCATAATTATTCAGCCTTGGGGCAGATCTCTGGATGATATTCTTAAATTGCTTACCAACTTTAGACAAAACCGAAACAGTATTCCCAAGAAGTATTAATAGAAGTATCTTAACTGCCCAAGGATGTTCAAAATACTGAAAAGTTACTGTAATGAAGGAGGAAACATTATAGAAGAAGGTAGTGACCCTGCCATTCTGTATTTCCTCCGTAAAAAAACTCTCAGAAAAGTTACTGCAATTGCTAGTTGTCTCCACGAAATGATCTCCGTGGTACAGTAACGGCTTCATTGCGAAGTTTACATACCACACTAACGTCAAGGTCAATGTTCTAAAAACAAACCTCACAAGCGAGACATTACTATTCACTGCAGACCACAGCAAACTGCAAAACCCAACACCAATCTTTAACATGTACAGCAGGAAAAAGAGCGCGATGCAGATTATACAAATCAATATCGAGAACAGAGAAACCAACATTGTGACCCACAACTACTAACAGATATAAGTTCTTTAATACGCTCCGGTTAACCTGTTATTATCTCAAACCCTTCGAGCCCCACGTTGGGCGCCAAAAAGGACTGTCGTGGTTTAACTTCAGTCGGCAACTAAGCACCACGCAGCCGCTCGCTCATTCCCCCCGCCACCCGGTGGGATGGGGGAGAGAATTGGAAGAGCACAAGTTAGAAAAACTCGTGGGTTGAGATAAAAACAGTTTAATAATTGAAATAAAATGATAATAATAATAATATGATAATAATAATAATAATAATACACAAAGCAAGTGATGCACAGTACAATTGCTCACCACCCGCCGACCGATGCCCAGCCAGTCCCCGAGCAGCGGCCCCCCCCGGCCAGCTTTCCCCAGTTTATGTACTGAGCATGACGTCACATGGTATGGAATGTCCCTTTGGCCAGTTTGGCTGTGCCCCCTCCCAGCTTCTTGTGCACCTCCAGCCTTCTCAGTCGGTAGAACATGGGAAGCTGAAAAGTCCTTGGCTAGTGTAAGCATTACCTAGCAACAACTAAAACATCGGTGCGTTATCAACTTTGTTCTCATCCTAAATCCAAAACACTGTACCAGCTACTAGAAAAGAAATTAACTCTATCCCTGCCGAAACCAGGACATACGGAATAAAGGGCAGAGATTGTTCTTGTTTTGGCTGGGATAGAGAGAATTTTCTTCATAGTAGCTTGAATGGTGCTATGTTTTGGATTTGTGATGGAAACAGTGTTGATAACACACCGATGTTTTAGCTATTACTGAACAGTGCTGGCACAGTGTCAAGGCCTTTTCTATTTCTCACTCTGCCCCACCAGCAAGTAAGCTGAGGGTGCACAAGAAGTTGGGAGGGGACAGCTGACCCCAAAATGACCAAAGGGATATTCCACACCATATGACATCACTCTCGGCAGTCAGGGAAAAGAAGGAGGAAGGGGAGACACAGCTAACAGAAGCAGAAAACAGATGTAGCAGTTTGTGCAGCAATCTCTGCATTTTTCTTTGGGAGCTTCTAGATCTTCTGGGGACAGGATCATCAGGGAACTCCTATGAAACCTCTAAGAAACTTGAGGTTTCCTGCTGCTGTCAGGTAAGGACAAGGTAAGGGGAGCTAAAAGGGTGTGGACCCAAGGAAGCTCTAGCAGCTTCTAACAAGCTTGGTCAGCCGCCCTTGACCCAGGGTGCCTGGAGCCTTTGTTGCAGCTACACCCTGATTAGGGAGGGTCAAGCACCTGCTTAGCAAGTGCCAGGCAGAGGCCTCTATAAAAGCCACGCCCAGTGCAGCAGCTTATACAAAAAGTTGCAAAGAAGGGGTTTTCCTTTTAATTCAAACCAGCGTAAGTGTTTTCACTTGTGGTGATGATACACCACAGGGCAGTTTCCCTGGCAGGTTTTGGAGCAGCTGCCCCTGCTATGGCAGAGGCTTTGATGCAGGCAGACCTTCAGATAGCGGATACAGCCCCGTGATTTCCAGGTTGCAGGGAGTGCCTGGAGCCTCTCTCTGAGGCCAGGAGAGATGGCCCTCTGTCCTGCAGGAGGTGTGCTGTCTTGGAGGAGCTGTGTTACTAAGTGGAGGAGTTATGGGAGGAAGTAAGCAGGCTGCGCAGCATCAGAGAAGATGAAAGGGAGATAGACGGGATCTTCTCTGAGACACGACAGCTTGAAGAGCCCCAGACCCTAACTGCAGTAGAGACACAGGCAGTGTCCACCCCTAGTACTAAGGTAAGTGCAACCTCTGGAGAACGGGAAGGATGGAAGCTGGGGACTTGTGGCACCAAGAGGAAGGCTTCTGCCCCACCTAAGGGCTTACAGCTACAAAATAGGTTCACCACCCTCAAAGGTGAAGAGAAGCCAGATGTGCTTTCAAGCAAAGGATCTGGGCCACCTCACCCTAAACCATGCAAGACCACCAGGAAGAAGCAGCGAGTGATAGTAGTGGGTGACTCCCTGCTGCAGGGGACAGAGGCTCCCATCTGCCTACCTGACCTATCAACAAGAGAGGTTTGCTGCTGGCTGGGGGCCTGGATCTGGGATGTTGTGGAGGGACTGCCTAAGTTTGTCTGGCCCTCTGACTACTACCCGCTGCTGTTCTTCCATGTGGGCACCAATGATACTGCCAGGGGCAACCTGGAGAGTATCAAAAGTGACTACAGAGCTCTGGAGGTGGCAGTTAAGGGCATGAGGGCCCAGGTGGCGTTCTTCTCAATCCTGCCGGTGAGGGGAAAGGGTGTGAGGAGGAGGGCACTGATAATGCATGTCAACAATTGGTTCTGGAACTGGTGTCAGCAACAGGGTTTCAGTTTCTATGACCATGGGACCCAGTTTGCAGATCAGCGTCTGCTTGGGAGAGGTGGGATCGACCTCACTAAGCGGGGCAAAGGTATCTTTGCCAGTAGGATGGCTAACCTGGTAAGGAGGGCTTTAAACTAGGAACGATGGGGGAGGGAGAGAGTTACTAGCAGCCCTGTGAGGGAGTGTCAGACAGGGTTGATAAGCAAAGGGCCTGGAGTAATGTGACAGGAAGGGATCACAAAATCAAAAAAACAGGACTCAAGCAGCGTCACGTCCAGCATTTGCACGTAAGCAAGGAAGTACCTACAAGGCACCATTATGGAGGAATCCCCAAAAGCCTTTCTGGGAAATTGGTATGCTAGGGTGCCTCTGACCTGGTAAGGAGGGCTTTAAACTAGGAATGATGGGAGAGGGGCCCTGGATCCCAGTCTCCTCAGTTGCTGGCTCCTGGACATATGAGCCCCCGAGGCCACAGCCCTACTCCAGTTGTTAGTACAAACCATTATGCATGCACAGCTGGCAGCTACTGGGCAGACCGAGTGTCTGAGCCCAGCTTCTGGAGGGATCCACCTTGTATATATGTATATATGTTCTCACTAGTGGACCTCCATCTTGCTCAGCCAGAGAGGAGAGCAGGATGAGGCCGTTGGCGCTGTCTGTGTTTGCGTGAGTGTTCTGAGTGTCTGTCTGTGTTGCTCTTTGTGGCTGGCCATGTATATATGTGTGCTCTGTGTGGGTGTGCCTGCTGGGAATACGCCTTCAGTCTCGTTACTGATTGGACCTGGGGACATGGAGCGGCAGCAGCCTCACCTCTCTCGGGCTGTTGGATCCAGCATGATATATTTTCTTCTAACACACATCATCTTAAGGATTTGACTTTATTGGTAGCCAATTACTCTTCTGAATCATAAAGCAAATCGGAGAACAAGAATTTCATATCTGGCTTTAAAAAAAAACCCTCACACACATGCACACTATTTAATACTTCGGAAGACAACATTTAAAAACCAGCAACCAAATAAACACTAAAATGAATAGGCACCAAAAGAAAGATAGCTTTCCTCTAAAGAAAGTAGCAACTAAAGTTTTCAGCTTGCAGTGGTAAGACAGTTTCCAAAAGGAAAAATTCTCTTTTACATTGTCCAATGTATAAGAGGGTTTACTTTGCTTTTAACTTTTCCAAAGGAGTTAAAAGTTCACTTTCTAATTATGAGAGATACCTGATACTTTAAGTATTTCCAAGTTGGCAAGCACTCCTTCCTAGAATAAAATCTGCATTTCCTGTATTAAATTTAAAAAATGCTTTACTTGTTTAAAGAATAAAAAATACATATCACATCCTTAAATAACCAGGAATCTGCCCATCCTCTGTTGAGAAAGTCTGAATTCCTAAATATAAAATTAATAGGAGAAAGAAAACTCCCCTTCCACATACTACTGTTAAGTTTCCCTCCACAGAACAAAATAATCCCACCACATATATGGGAGGAAAAATGAGGGGTAAGGAAAGGAGAAGGATATTGTTTATTTTTTCAAATTTTGGTTGGGGTGTGTGTGTGTGTGTGTGTGTGTAAATTCTAGTGATAAATAAGACTCCTTATATGAAGAGTACACAATGCCAGCAAACAAATGAAGAGTTTCTGTGATGTAAACACAAAACACCTGTAGTGATCCTAAATGGGTCAGGAATAAAGAGAAGACAGGTAAGGGTGATGTTCTAGTCAATGTCTGCTACAGGCTACCTGACTAGGAAGAACAAGTGGATCAGGCCCTCTACAGACAGCTAGGAGCAGCTGCATGTTCAGAGGTCCTGGTCCTTATGGGGGTCTTCAACAACCCTGATATCTGCTGGAGGGACAATACAGCAGGGCATAAGCAATCCAGGGAGGTTCCTGGACTGCGTAGATGACAACTTCCTGACCCAAGTGATAGAGGAGCCAACGAGGAGAGGTGCTTTGCTGGATGTCATACTCGCCAACAAGGAGGGGCTCGTTGGGGATCTGAAGGTTGAAGGCAGCCTTGGCTGCAGCGATCATGAGATAGCGGAGTTCAGGATCCCGAGAGGAGGGAGGAGAACAAAAAGCAGAATCACAACCCTGGATTTCAGGAGAATAGACTTTGGCATCTTCAAAGATCTGCTTGGAAGAGTCCTGTGGGAAAAGGCCCTGGAGGGAAGAGGGACCCATGAAATCTGGTTAATATTCAAGGATCACCTCCAATCTCAAGGAGTAGGAAGTCAGGCAAAAATGCCAGGAGGCCTGTGTGGATGAACGAGGAGCTCCTGGCCAAACCCAAACACAAAAAGGAAGCATACAGATGGTGGAAGCAAGGATGAGTAACCTGGGAGGAAGACAGAAACATTCTCTGAGCGTGCAGGGATGAGGTTAGGAAAGATAAAGCCCAAATGGAATTGAATCTGGCCAGGGATGTCAATGGCAACAAGAAGGGCTTCTGTAAGTACATAGGCGACAAAAGGCAGAATAGGGAAAATGTGGGCCCATTGCTGAATGGGGCAGGGGCCCTGGTGACACAGGACATGGAAAAGGCTGAGGTATGAATTTAGTATGAATTTCAGTCTTTACTGGCAAAACTGGCCTTCAGGAATCCCAGGCCCCAGAGACCAGGGGGAAAATCTGGTTTTCACTTGTGGTGATGATACACCACAGGGCAGTTTCCCTGGCAGGTTTTGGAGCAGCTGCCCCTGCTATGGCAGAGGCTTTGATGCAGGCAGACCTTCAGATAGTGGATACAGCCCTACATAAAAACTAACGTTTTCAGCACATATATTACTCACAACTCAGTTTAGGAGAAACTGATATGGGTTAGTATCTGTGGAAATCAGAACAGTTAAATAGAGGCATCTAATTATGCCTTGGGATCCTATCTTTGGTGACCCAAATTGGTAAATTATTTCCTAAAATGAATTTATTTCTGTCCAAATAAGCATCACACAGAAAAACACAATAAAGCCACAGTCCACTGATGTTAGCCAATATTAGCAGAACTGTATTGGGTCTGATTGGGATGGAGTTAACTTTTCCCATAGCAGCCCTCATAGTGCTGTGCTTTGTAGTTGTAGCTAGAAAGGTGTTGATAACACACCAATGTTTTGGCTACTGCTGAGCAGTGCTCCCACAGCATCAAGGCTGTCTCTCCAACACCGCCCCTCCCCCAAAGACCAGTAGGCTGGGGGTGGGCAAGAATTTGGGAGGGGACATAGCCAGGACAGCTGACCCAAACTGACCAAAGGGATATTCCGTACCATATGATGTCTGCTCAGCAATAAAAGCTAAGAGAAAGGAGGAGGAGAGGGGGTATTTGTTATTAAGGCATTTCTCTTCCAGAGCAACCGCTACGCGTACTGAAGCCCTACTTCCTGGGAAGTGGCTGGACATCGCCTGCTGATGGGAAGTAAAGAATAAATCTTTTCTTTTCCTTTCCTTCTGTGTGCGGCCTTTGCCTTTTCTTTATTAAACTGCCTTTATCTTGATCCACGAGTTCTTTTTCATCATATTTTCTCCCCCCTATCCTGCTGAGGAGGGGGAGTGATAGAGCAGCTTGGTGGGCACCTGGTAGGCAGCCAAGGTCAACCCACCACAGTCCTTTCTTTGTCACCCAATGTAGGGCCCGAGGCAACGGCAGTTTTTTATTAAGCGTGCTATGGCTATAGTAGTTATTAAGTTGCAAGCTTCTGTGCGGGTCACGGAGTTTCCTGAATGTACAGCTTTTCTCTGAGCTGAGCTTGGGAATATATTAGTACAAACAATGGCTGTGCGCTTTGCCCTGGCATTGATGCCCTTACTGTGCTGGGGGAGCTATCTTTTGGAGAGGATGAGGGAATACACCTCCCGCTTCCTGACCGGGACTGATATGGGTGGTTTTATTATGCAGGCTCCCGAGGTCCTTGTTCACCCTTACGTGAGCTGTTTAATACTACTAATTAACACAGTCAGCTTATTATCAAGTATGTGGAATCTGGTGTCATCCTGGCATAAGAGGAGACAACTTTTGGGTGAGGCCATACTAAATGTGCCCCGAGGCAGACAGTCCCTGGGTGGCAGGGTGTGTGGAAGGATTTGGGCAGGTGCCTAGGGCGGTTATCACCTCCCATAGCTTGGGATTTTACACCTGAACAGGCAAGTAATCCTGGTAAACTGACATTCCACGTGATAGAAGGGTGCCTTGCCTACCCCAATGAAAACCAGCAGCTTCTAGCACTGTACTGAGGCTTGGCCTGTGCCTATAGAGCCACACTTCAGTAGTATCAGAGGACTGTGGTTAAGGCAGGGACCCAAACCACCTCTGAGAAGACCTTGACTGAGACCGGGATGCAAACTGCATCTGAGGACATGATAGTAGAGACAGGGACCCAAACTGCATCTGATGACACCATGGTTGAGATAGGGACCCAAACAACAACTACAGTAATTGCCCCAGTAGTGAAAAAGAAACAGTGGACAAGGAGGTCAACGGGTCCATATCATCAATTAGTAAGGGAGGAGGAAGAAGAGGAAAGGTTTGATCAAGAAGCTGGTCCTTCGGCAAAGAAATGGGAGGAAGGAGTGAGAGAAATCAGACAGGAAGCGGAAACTACCCAGTCCCTGACCTCATCAGAACTTTGAGACATGTGGAAAGATTACAACCGCCAGCCAGGTGAGTGGATTGCTGCTTGGCTACTCCGATGCTGGGATAGCGGGGCCAACAGTCAGCAATTGGAAGATAAGGAAGCCCAACAGCTGGGATCCCTTGCTAGGAACCGGGGAATCGAGAGAGGAATTGGAAAAGAGGCAGCAGTTTGCAGTCTCTGGAGACGGCTCCTGTCAAGTGTGAGGGCAAGATATCTGTTCAAAGATATTGTGAACTACCCAGGAAATTGGTCTACCGCTGAGGAAGGCATCCAGTACCTGAGAGAATTAGCGGTGCTGGAAGACATCTACAGTGACCTAGACAACGATGAGGTCTCCAAAGGTCCGGATGACATCCTGTGCACATGGGCCATGTGAAGGAAGGTGATTCAAAATGCCCCAGCGTCATATTCTAACAGCTTGGCAACAATGTATTGCCCGGATATGGATACACCAACTGTGGAGAAAGCATCTTCCTGGTTCCAAAGCTTTGAAGAAAATCTCTGTCCCTCCTCATCCCTACGGGCCAGCGCATTGGCTGTCAGGAGTGCCCCAAGAAGTCAGTCCCGTCCTGCCTTGCTCAGAGGGAAAGGGAGCCCCAGGCGCATGCTGCATGGCACCCTCTGGTTCTTTTTGCGTGACCAGAGGGAGGATATGAGGAAGTGGGATGGTGAACCCACCTTTAAGCAGGAAGCCCGTGTATGCGAACTGAGGGGGAAGACAGCTGCTAAGAAGGGGCCACTCAAGAAGGCTGTCAGCTTAGCTGCTGTAGAGACACAAGAAGGCAATCAGTGATCTCCCAGACATAGAAGAAGGACTGAGATCACCTCCCTTCATCCTAGTGAGGAGACCTCTGGTCTGGAACTGCAAGGGTCAGACAGTGAATACTCTGACCAGGAACAGGAATAGAGGGTGCCTGCCTTCAGCCAGGAGGAGGAAAGGGATGACTGGGTGTCGTGGTTTAATTTCAGTCGGCAACTAAGCACCACGCAGCCGCTCGCTCACTCCCCCCCACCCGGTGGGATGGGGGAGAGAATTGGAAGAGCACAAGTTAGAAAAACTCGTGGGTTGAGATAAAAACAGTTTAATAATTGAAATAAAATGATAATAATAATAATATGATAATAATAATACACAAAACAAGTGATGCACAGTACAATTGCTCACCACCCGCTGACCGATGCCCAGCCAGTCCCCGAGCAGCGGCCCCCCCGGCCAGCTTTCCCCAGTTTATGTACTGAGCATGACGTCACATGGTATGGAATGTCCCTTTGGCCAGTTTGGCTGTGCCCCCTCCCAGCTTCTTGTGCACCTCCAGCCTTCTCAGTCAGTAGAGCATGGGAAACTAAAAAGTCCTTGGCTAGTGTAAGCATTACCTAGCAACAACTAAAACACCGGTGCGTTATCAACTTTGTTCTCATCCTAAATCCAAAACACTGTACCAGCTACTAGAAAGGAAATTAACTCTATCCCTGCCGAAACGAGGACACTGGGTATACTGGACTGTGTGGATTCAATGGCCTGGCACATCAGACCCACAAAAGTATAAGGCTTTGGTAGACACTGGTGCACGGTGTATGCTGGGGTCATCAGGGTAATGGGGCACGGAACCCATCTGGATCTCTGGAGTGACAGGGGGATGCCAACAGTTGTCTGTATTGGAGGCTGAGGTGAGCTTAACAGGGGACAAGTGGGAAAAGCACCCCATTGTGACCGGCCCAGAGGCCCCTTGTATGCTTGGCATAGACTACCTCAGTAGAGGGTACTTCAAGGACCCAAAGGGGTACCGATTGGCTTTTCATATAGCCACTGTGAACACAGAGAAGATCAACCAGCTGTCTACCCTGCCTGGCCCCTCGGAAGATCCCTTCATTATGGGATTGCTGCGAGTTGAAGAACAGCAGGTGCCAATTGCTACCAGGACGGTGCACCAGCGGCAATATCGCACCAACTGAGACTCCCTGGCTGCCATCCATGAGCTGATTCATCACTTGGAGAGCCAAGGAGTGATCAGCAAGACTCATTCACCCTTTAATAGTCCCATATGGCCAGTGCAAAAGTCTGACGGAGGGTGGAGGTTAACAGTAGACTATCATGGCCTGAATGAAGTCACGCCACCGCTGAGTGCTGCTGTACCAGACATGCTAGAGCTCCAATACAAACTGGAGTCAAAGGCAGCCAAGTGGTATGCTATCATTGACATTGCCAATGTGTTTTTTCCAATCCCTTTGGCAGCAGAATGCAGGCCACAGTTTGCTTTCACATGGAGGGGTGTCCAGTACACCTGGAATCGACTGCCCCAGGGGTGGAAGCAGAGTACTACCATTTGTCATGGACTGATCCAAACTGCACTGGAAAAGGGTGATGCCCCTGAACATCTGCAATACATTGATGACATCATCATGTGGGGCAACAGGGCAGAAGAAGTATCTGAGAAGGGAAAAAGAGTGATTCAGATTCTTCTGAAAGATGGTTTTGCCATAAAAAGAAGCAAGGTCAAAGGGCCTGCACAGGAGATCCAGTTTTTAGGAATAAAATGGCAAGATGGACGTCGTCATGTCCCTATGGATGTGATCAACAAGACAACAACTATGTCCCCACCAGCTAACAAGAAAGAAACTGTCCTGGTTTCGTCAGGGATAGAGTTAATTTCCTTCCTAGTAGCTGGTACAGTGTTTTGGATTTAGGATGAGAACAAAGTTGATAACGCACCGATGTTTTAGTTGTTGCTAAATAGTGGTTACACTAAGTCAAGGACTTTTCAGTTTCCTATGCACTACCTACTGAGAAGGCTGGAGGTGCACAAGAAGCTGGGAGGGGGCACAGCCAAACTGGCCAAAGGGACATTCCATACCATGTGACGTCATGCTCAGTACATAAACTGGGGAAAGCTGGCCGGGGGGGGCCGCTGCTCGGGGACTGGCTGGGCATCGGTCGGCGGGTGGTGAGCAATTGTACTGTGCATCACTTGCTTTGTGTATTATTATTATTATTGTTATTATTCTTTTATTTCAATTATTAAACTGTTTTTATCTCAACCCACGAGTTTTTCTAACTTGTGCTCTTCCAATTCTCTCCCCCATCCCACCGGGGTCAGGGGGGAGTGAGCGAGCGGCTGCATGGTACTCAGTTGCCGACTGAGGTTAAACCACAACAGTCCTTTTTGGTGCCCAACGTGGGGCACGAAGGGTTTGAGATAACAACAGATTAACCGGAGTGTATTAAGGAACTTATATCTGTTAACAGTTGTGGGTCACAATGTTGGTTTCTCTGTTCTCGATATTGATTGGTCTAATCTGCATCGTGCTCGTTTTTTTGCTGTACATGTTAAAGATTGGTGTTGGGTTTTGCAGTTTGCTGTTGTCTGCAGTGATTAGTGATGTCTCGCTTGTGAGGTTTGTTTTTAGAATATTGACCTTGGTCTTAATTTGGTATGTGAATTTCGCAATGAAGCCATTGCTTCATTGCTATGGATACATTACTATGGATACCACTTCGTGGAGATAACTAGCAATTGCAGTAACTTTTCTGAGAGATTTTACGGAGAAAATACAGAATGGCAGTGTCACTACCTTCTTCTGTGATGTTTCCTCCTTCATTACAGTAACTTTTCAGTATTTTGAACAGCCTTGGGTAGTTAAGATACTTCTATTGGTATTTCTTTAGAATATTGTTTCGGTTTTGTCTAAAGTTAATAAGCAATTTAAGAATATCATCCAGAGATCTGCCCCAAGGCTGAATAATTATGAGTGGCAGGGTGTGTGGGATAAGATGGGCAAGCACCTAGGCCAATGGGCACCCCCAGTGTTTTGGAACTTCACCCCTGAGCAACTGCAGAATCCTGAAAAGTTAGTAGAATATTTGGAAAAAGTATGCTGTCACCCTGGAAACTCCAGAGAGATGCAGATCATTGCAACGTGCTGGGGCCTGGCCCATGCCTACCGAGCCCTGTTCAACACCATTCAGTGCCCTCAAAGGGAAGAGAAGGTCTCTGGATCTGATGATAAAATGACATGCACTGCGGCCTCTCAGACCCCGGCAACAGGCCGTGCAGCCACTCAGACCCCGGCAACAGGCCCTGCGGCTGAACCAAAGAGCCAACCTGTGCCGGTATCAGTTGCCCCTATACACAAGAAGAAATCTTGGAAGCGGAAGTCGGCTCGTTTAGTAAGGGAGGAAGAAACTTCTTCTAAAAGGGAGCCAGAGGAAGAACTGTACGAATACCCTGGAGAAGGGCCATCACGAGAACGGGAGGAGGAGAGCCGGCCGCTGATCGGGGAGGAGGAAGAGGAAGAACTCATAAACGAGGCAGTGACCACCTGATCTCTATCCCTGAGTGAGCTGCGAGATATACGAAAAGATTTTAGCCGTCGTCCAGGTGAGCATATTGTCACCTGGCTGCTCCGATGCTGGGGTAATGGGGCCAGTAGCCTGGAATTAGAGGGTAGGGAAGCCAAGCAGCTGGGATCCCTTTCTAGGGAAGGGGGCATTGACAAAGCAATTGGAAAAGGGACACGAGTCCTCAGCCTTTGGAGGCGACTCTTGTCAAGCGTGAAGGAAAGGTATCCCTTTAAGGAAGATGTCATATGTCGCCCAAGCAAGTGGGCCACCATGGAGAAGGGTATCCAGTTTCTGAGAGAATTAGCTGTGCTGGAGGTGATTTATGGTGACCTGAACAATGAACAACTATCCAAAGATCCAGACGAAGTCAAGTGCACACGACCCATGTGGCGGAAGTTTATAAGGAGCTCACCATCGTCATATGCCAATTCATTGGCAGTGATGACCTGGAAAGATGGAGAGGAACAAACAGTGGATGAATTGGCTGGTCAACTCCGGCAATACGAGGAAAGTCTTTCTTCCTCCCTCGTCTCGGCTGTGGAGAAACTGTCCGAAAAACTGTCCCGGGAGATCCAGCAACTCAGAGAGGATAGGTCCTACTCCTCACCTGTACGGACCAGTATCTCGGCTATTAGAAGTAAGCGTTCTTTTGCTCAAGAGAGAGAATATAAAGGGTACACACCACGGGGCACCCTATGGTTTTACCTGCGTGACCACGGAGAGGACATGAGGAAGTGGGATGGAAAACCTACTGCAGCCCTAGGGGCACGGGTACGTGAATTGCAAGGGAAAACAATCACAGAAAGAGGTTCTTCCAGGAAAATTGCTGCTCCAGTTTCCAGCGGGCAGTTCCCCAGAGAGAGTAGAAGGGCTGATCTTACTCCTGATCTTAATGAAGAAACTTCTGACTCGTACGTACAAGAAATGAGAAATGAGTACTGTGATGAGGATTAGAGGGGCCCTGCCTCCAGCCAGGGGGAGGAAAGGGACAACCGGGTTTACTGGACTGTGTGGATTCAGTGGCCTGGCACGTCAGACCCACAGAAGTATAAGGCTCTGGTAGACACCGGTGCACAGTGTACCCTAATGCCATCAAGCTACAAAGGGGCAGAACCCATCTGTATTTCTGGGGTGACGGGGGGATCCCAACAGCTAACTGTATTGGAGGCTGAAGTGAGCCTAACTGGGAATGGGTGGCAGAAGCACCCCATTGTGACTGGCCCAGAGGCTCCGTGCATCCTTGGCATAGACTACCTCAGGAGAGGGTATTTCAAGGACCCAAAAGGGTACCGGTGGGCTTTTGGTATAGCTGCCTTGGAGACGGAAGAAATTAAACAGCTGTCCACCTTGCCTGGTCTTTCGGAGGACCCCTCTGTTGTGGGGTTACTGAAGGTCGAAGACCAACAAGTGCCAAATGCTACCACCACAGTGCACCAGCGGCAATATCGCACCAACCGAGACTCCATGGTTCCCATCCATGAGCTGATTCGTCGACTGGAGAGCCAAGGAGTAATCAGCAAGATGGGAATGATATCTCTGTGTGTGTGTGTGTATATAAAAAAAAAAACAAAACAGGAAAAGGGGTGGTGATTGTACTGGAAAGTATGAGACTTGAGCATGACGTAGATGGTATAGAATAAGGGGTGGATATTGTCCTGGTTTCGGCAGGGGTAGAGTTAATTTCCTTCTTAGTAGCTGGTACAGTGCTGTGGTTTGGATTTAGGACGAGAACAATGTTGATAACACACCAATGTTTTAGTTGTTGCTAAGTAGTGGTTACATTAAGTCAAGGACTTTTCAGCTTCCCATGCTCTACCGACTGAGAAGGCTGGAGGTGCACAAGAAGCTTGAAGGGGTGCACAGCCAAACTGGCCAAAGAAACATTCCATACCATGTGACGTCATGCTCAGTACATAAACTGGGGAAAGCTGGCTGGGGGGGCCGCTGCTTGGGTACTGGCTGGGCATCAGTTGGCGGGTGGTGAGCAATTGCACTGTGCATCACTTACTTTGTGTATTATTATTATTATTATATTATTATTGTTATTGTTATTATCATTTTATTTCAATTATTAAACTGTTTTTATCTCAACCCACGAGTTTTTCTCACTTCTACTCTTCCAATTGTCTCCCTCATCCCACTGGGGGAGGAGGGGGGGAGGAGTGAGCGAGCAGCTGTATGGTACTCAGTTGCCGACTGAGGTTAAACCACAACAGAAACAGAAGCTTTCCTAGGCCTTGTGGGATTCTGGTGAATGCATATTCCAGGTTATAGTCAGCTTGTGAGCCCTCTCCATCAAGTGACCCGAAAGAAGAACTTTTTTGAGTGGGGCCTTGAGCAGCAACAAGCCTTTGAACAGATCAAGCAGGAGATAGCTCGTGCGGTAGCTCTTGGGCCCATCTGTACAGGACCAGCTGTGCAAAATGTACTCTACACTGCAGCTGGGGAGCATGGCCTCACCTGGAGCCTCTGGCAGAAAACATCAGGAGAAACTTAATATCGACCTCTAGGTTTTGGAGCCGGGGGTATCAAGGATAACTACACGCACTACACCCTGTCTGAAAAAGTGATACTGGCAGCATATGAGGGGGTTCAAGCCACTTCAGAAGTTGTTGGTAGAGAAGCATATCTCCTCTTGGCACTGCGATTGCCCATGCTACACTGGATGTTCAAAGGAACCATCCCCTCTACACATCACGCAACCAGTGCTACATGGAGTAAGTGGGTAGCGCTGATCACGCAATGAGCTCGACTGGGGAAACCCACCCACCCAGGAATCCTGGAAGAGATCATGGACTGGCCAGAAGGCAGAGATTCTGAAGCATCGCCTGAGGAGGTGGCTCGTGCCCAAGAGGCACCACCATATAATGAGTTATCAGACGATGAAAGGCATTATGCTTTGTTTACCAATGGATCCTGTAATGCTGTAGGAAACCATAGGAAGTGGAAAGCTGCTGTGTGGAGTCCCACATGAGAAGTCGTTGAAGCCACTGAAGGAGAAGGTGAGTCAAGTCAGTTTGCAGAAGTGAAAGCCATCCAACTAGCCCTAGAGATTGCTGAACGAGAAAAGTGGCCAGTACTCTCTCTCTATACTGACTCCTGGATGGTGGCTAATGCCCTACGGGGGTGGCTACAGCAGTGGAAGAAGACCAATTGGCAGCGCAGGGGTAAACCCATCTGGGCTGCTGCATTGTGGCAGGACATCGCTGCCCGGGTAGAAAATATCGCTCTAAAGGTACGTCATGTAGGTGCTCACATGCCCAAAAGCCTCCCCGCTGAAGAACATTGAAACAATGAATAGGTGAACAAGGCTGTCAAAATTGAAGTGGCTCAGGTGGACCTGGACTCGGAGCATAAGGGTGAGCTATTTGTAGCTCAATGGGCCCATGAAACATTGGGACATCTAGGGAGAGATGCAACATACAGATGGGCTCGTGATGGAGGGGTGGACCTGACCATGGAGGCCATCACACAGGTCACTCATGAGTGTGAAACGTGCCACAGTCAAGCAAGCTACATGAGTAAAGTGTGGGGAAGTAATCGATTCCGTACTCATATGACCCTTGATTAAACAAGAAATCATTACTGATGACCCACAAGGGGATAATCCTCAGAGAAGGGATACTACTAAAGTTCGAGACTTTAGTACAGATGATTTGCAAAAACTTCAGATAACATTCCAAAAGTGACCTGGAGAGTCAATAGTTAAATGGTTGTACTGCCTCTGGCATAATAAAGCAGCAGGAATACCTCTGTCTGCCAACTTAGATTTAGGTCCTGGAATTTTTCTCACCATCAGAAGCAATGTTACCCCAACCTTATGGAATCTACAATTCCTTGGCAGGGTTTCGATGAATTGCAGGAAGCATTATTACAAGCAGCTACTGTAACCTTATTACATCCAGCCAAAGCTGCAGGTGACGAACCTAGTCCTTGGGACATTCCTGCTACATCCTCTCATTTACGACCTGTTGGGAAAGGAGCTAAAGGATCGGGGAAATTAGTCTTTATGCAAATACGCCAGGGTTTGCCTGCAGAAACTCCTTTTTCACAAGCGCTCCTACAAACTGCTACGGAAATGCAGGAACTAAGTCCTGAGTCCCCCATGCGAAGGGAGCGACACAGGGTCCCAACTGCCTTGGTCCCACCTGAAAGTCAAACCAGTACTTCACACAACCATCAGGCCAATTTGAATAAACAATCTAATGCCACTAGGAGACTTTCTAAACAAACTGAAAGTCTTAAACAAACTGAAAGTGAGCGATCTGAGTGAAACAAGTGGCGGTGTGCCTGCATAAATCTAGGGTGCAGCTGCAAATTGCTCCATGGTTTGCCTACCGAAAAACTAAAATGGCTAGTGAAAGAAAGAGGAAAGGAGAAAAAGTCATCTACATTTTTGCCTAGTGCTCCTCCTATACAGGGAAATCCCTTCCAACCACAAAAATATCCTGACTTGTCTCCTATCAAAAAACAGTATCGGGGAAACTAGACAAGGGGCTCGGACTGGCAGAGGTACAAGTGGCCCTACCTTCTGCTACCCGAGGACTGTGGGTCATAGTAAATGATAAATTAAAAACTGATTTGCTCATAGATATTGGAACACAACTGTCCACAATTAAAGCAGAATCATGTCCTGGAGCCATTCCTCTGAAACATCAGAAAATATTAGTAACTGCGGTGAATGGAGTGGTGGTTCCTTATCCAATTGTTAAAGTAAAATTGGAACTTCCTTTTGGTTGTCCCAGACAATATCAGATGCTATTAGGAAACCTAAATATACTAGGAATGGATATTCTGCAAGGCAAAAGCTGGGTACAGTGTAACACTAAATGGGCTATCGGAAAAATTGATGAAGAAACATTGCCAAAGCCCACAGCAATAAATCTTTTACAAACTGCTCCAGCTTTACCACCCTCTACCATTACTCACACTAAACAGTATTCCATACCCTCTGAGGCACACAAACCTGTAACTGCTTTAATTCAAGATCTTCTCAAACACAGTATCATAGAAGAAAAACTCGCCTTTTAATTCTCCATTATGGCCTGTTAAGAAACCTAATGGAAAGTGGCAAGTCACAAGAGACTATTGTGGCTTGAATAGCCACACAGGGCCATTAACTGCTGCAGTACCTTCAATCCTGGATATAGTTCAAGAATTAGAAAACAATGCTTTTCCCTGGATGGCTACTTTAGATGTTAAAGATGTTTTTTATGGTACCCATCGAACCTGAGGATAAGGAACGGTTTGCCTTTACTTGGAAGGATTTGCAATATACTTTTACTTGGCTCCCTCAGTGATTTAAACACTCCCCCACTATAGCTCATTCCACCCTAGCTAAAGAATTACGCAACTGCCCATTACCCCCTGATATAACTTTATTGCAGTATATCAATGATATTTCAATAGGAGACCCTACTGAAGAAACAGTCCATGAAGCTGCTACAAAAGTTTGGGAACACCTAACTCAATTAGGACTGGAAATACCATCCAAAAAATGACAGGGCCCCAGTCAGGAGATCACTTTTTTGGGGACCAGATACATAGGGGGTAGTCAGTTCCAACCTCAACACTTGATACCTTACTAAAGATGTCTTCCCCCGAAGACAAGAAATCTTTGCAAGAGTGTTTAGGCTCACTAGGGTTTTGGAGGGATCATATTCCATTGTTTGCACAAATGGCTCCATGTCGTGGTTTAACCCCAGCCGGCAACTAAGCATCGGAAGATGTAAAAATGAGAAAACTCGTGGGTTGAGATAAAGACAGTTTAATAGGTAAAGCAAAAGCCGCACACGCAAGCAAAGCAAAACAAGGAATTCATTCACTACTTCCCATTGGCAGGCAGGTATTCAGCCATCTCCAGGAAAGCAGGGCTCCATCATGCGGAACGGTTACTTGGGAAGACAAACGCCATCACTCTCAATGTCCCCCCCTTCCTTCTTCTTCCCCCAGCTTTATATGCTGAGCATGACGTCATATGGTATGGGATATCCCTTTGGTCAGTTGGGGTCAGCTGTCCCGGCTGTGTCCCCTCCCAACTTCTTGTGCACCCCCAGCCTACTTGCTGGTGGGGCAGTATGAGAAGCAGAAAAGGCCTTGACTCTGTGTAAGCACTGCTCAGAAATAACTAAAACATTGGTGTGTTATCAACACTGCTTCCAGCACAAATCCAAAGCATAGCCCCATACTAGCTACTATGAAGAAAATTAACTCTACCCCAGCCAAAACCAGCACATTCTACCACTGTATAATTTACTTAAGAAAAATCAAATCTGGGAATGGACTTCCAGTCATGAAGCCGCACTGCGCACTCTAGTGGAGGAAGTTCAGATATACCAATCATTAGGTCCCATTCATCCTACTGCTCCATTTCATTTACATCTCACAGTGGGAGAACATGGTCACGGATATGGCCTATGGCAAGAAGGTGGTGCTCAGTGCCCCTACCCTATTAAATTTGGGTCACATAGTTGGCAAGGTTCCCAACATAATTATACCTCATATGAAAAGGTGCTTATGGCTGCTTATACTGCTCTTAAGGAAACAGAAAACCTTACTATAAATCATACAGTCACTTTACATACCCCTCTTCCTATTCTTAAAGTTATTATTGAAGGATGAGAATTACCCTTGGGGGTGGCCCAGAAGTCTACCATTCAACAGTGGGCACTTTATATCCATCATCATGCCATCCTCCCAGGAAATGATTGTTCAGGAAGGGCCCTCCCTGAAACCATAACTCGAATAGGACTGTCTCAGGAATATGAGAGGGATGCACCATCCACTCCTATACAAGATGCCCCCGCTTTTGATCCCAGTAATACTTTAGGAGTATGGTTTACAGATGGAAGTTCCCATTTGAAAAATGGTATTTGGTTTGGTAAAGCTGCAGCCATTTCAGCAGATAGGAAAGCAGAGTTAACTGCAGAAATAAAAGGTTCCACCCAATTAGCTGAGTTACTAGATGTTACACGAGCTTTTGAAGCCAGAGCTAACACAGTCTATACTGATTCCTATGCTGTATGGGCTGGAGCTATCCAATGGCTTGGAAATTGGCAATGACACGACTGGCAAGTAGGGAAAAGAGAAGTTTGGGGACGCATGTATTGGGAAAAATTATACCAATATTAGCTCTGTTCCATCCCCTTCAAATAGGGCATGTATCCACCCACCAAAATGCTAACACTAAGGAATCTCAGCTCAATGCTAAAGCTGACTGACTAGCTCTAATTAATATTGCTATAGATCCTGATTCTACTAAATGGAATTGATTAGCCCACTGGCTGCATACTTCGTTAGGGCATACTGGCACAGATGATTTACTTAAACAAGCACATATGAGGGGGTGACCACTAACAACTTGACAAGCGTGTGATTTGATTTCCAGCTGTGAGATGTGTGCAGAAATCCAAAAACACTGCAAGAAAGGACAGACCTTTGCTAATCTAGGAGACGGTAAAGTCCCCTGGCAAATTGATTACATTGGACCTCTCCCTCGAACACCCGAGGGGTGGCTTTATATCCTTACTGAAGTTGAAATAATATCAGGCTTAGGGAAAGTTTTTCCTTGCAGGAAAGCTGATGGTCTTTCCACTGTGGCGGGATTTAATCGGTGGTTTGCTAATACTCCCATGCCTTCTTCTGTGCAGTCTGATGATGGCTCTCATTTCAAAAATAAAATTGTACAAGAATGGTGTGAATGTAACGGAGTCATGTGGGTTTTCCATCTGCCCTACAGACCCCAAAGCAATGGCATGGTTGAGAGATGGAACGGTTTACTAAAACGAGCTCTAGGGCAAAATTTATATACAGGAAAATGGGGTAAAGCCCTACCTGAAGCTGTTTGACACTTAAATAACTGGCAGACACTCACCAGATGCCTGATAGAACGAGCTCATTTTCCTGCTCTCCAACCCACAAAACCTTTGAAACCCTCATTGTCAACCTGTCATTTTTCTCAGGGTGACACTGTTCTTATTGACCACCCTTCGATGGGTAAAATATCTGTCACTTTACTAACTCCCCGAGAAAAGGGCGCATGGAAAACTGTTTCTAAATGGGGACTCCCTCTAACTATCACTGAGGCTTGGACAATTTCCAAGACCAGATAATTTTATTATTCTTTTAGGTAATGAACCATACCTGGACGAATTCTTCGGCCTGAATAAACCCAGAATGCACCCGAGGAATCATCACTTTACCTTTGTGGAAATTCCAACTGCAGGAAAATGATGATCACAGCACCCATTGCATTGTACTTATCCTTATTTGTACCCTGTTGTCCTGGTTCCGGCAGGGATAGAGTTAATTTCCTTCCAAGTAGCTGGTACAGTGTTTTGGATTTAGGATGAGAACAAAGTTGATAACGCACCGATGTTTTAGTTGTTGCTAGGTAATGCTTACACTAGCCAAGGACTTTTTAGTTTCCCATGCTCTACCGACTGAGAAGGCTGGAGGTGCACAAGAAGCTGGGAGGGGGCACAGCCAAACTGGCCAAAGGGACATTCCATACCATGTGACGTCATGCTCAGTACATAAACTGGGAAAGCTGGCCGGGGGGGGCCGCTGCTCGGGGACTGGCTGGGCATCGGTCGGCGGGTGGTGAGCAATTGTACTGTGCATCACTTGCTTTGTGTATTATTATTATTATCATATTATTATTATTATCATTTTATTTCAATTATTAAACTGTTTTTATCTCAACCCACGAGTTTTTTCTCACTTGTGCTCTTCCAATTCTCTCCCCCATCCCACCGGGGTCGGGGGGGAGTGAGCGAGCGGCTGCGTGGTGCTTAGTTGCCAACTGAGATTAAACCACGACACCTGTTTTTCCTTATTTCATGACTGGAACAATAATCGTGTCATTCAGTTCATGATCATTATCTCGCAAATGGGTAATGAATCAAACTGCTGTATTGTTTATACCACCCTCAATCTTCAGATACTAATTCTGGATGATTAGCTGAACCTGTTCCTGAAACACCTTGGTACCAATCTAAATTAGCATGCTCACTTCCCAACCCTCTATCTTATCAAACTCAACCTTTTAAGGCACATTCTTATGATAAAACCCCATGGTGCATACAGTGCCTGAACATACAAATTCAAACCACAGCTCTGTAATGTTCGTGCAAAGCCTGACCTTGCTTCCAGAGATCATACCATTTCTTTTTCCTCTTGATCTTCACGAGGAGTTTCCTGTTCAGCCAAGCTGGTCTTCTGCCCCGCTTGCTTGACTTTTGACACAATGGGATTGCCTGCTCCTGTGCTTCTAAAACGTGGTTCTTAAAAGCTGACCAGCACTCGTGGACTCCTAAGCCCTCAAAGGCAGATTCCCAGGGGACACTGCTAAGTAGCTCCCTGAATAGCTTAAAGTTTGCTCTCTTGAAGTCCAGGGTAGCAAGTCTGCTGACCTTTTTTCTCATTACATCAAAAAATTTTAAACTCAGCCATTTCATGATCACTGTGGCCAAGACAGCCACCTACCATCACATCCCCCACGAGTCCTTCTCTATTCACAAATAGCAAGTCTAGGAGGGCATCTTTCCTAGTTGGCTCACTGAGTACCTGTGACAAGAAGTTACCTCCCACAAACTTCAAGAATTTCCAAGACCTGCTTGTCACAGCAGTATGGTATTCCCAGTTGATGTCTGGGAAGTTGAAATCTCCCATGAGGACAAGGGCTACCGATCCAGGGAGTTCTCCTAATTGCCTATAGAATAACTCATCAGTGCTAACATCCTGGCTGGGCAATCGGTAGTAGACACCCACTACAACATCTCCTTTGTTTTCCATCCCCCTAATCCTCACCCGGAGGCTCTCCACCACATCATCGTTAACTGTAAGGGCTGTACAGTCAAACCTCTCCCTTACATACAGTGCAACTCCTCCACCTCACCTGCCCTGCCTGCTGAACAGCCTGTAGCCCTCCATCCCAGCACTCCAGTCGTGGGGCTCATTCCACCAAGTCTCACTAATACCAATGATATCGTAGCTCTGGGAGCTGACCAACACTTCCAGGTCATCCTGCTTGTTTCTCATGCCATGTGTGTTGGTGTACAAGCATTTCAGATGTGCTCCTGAGCCCTCTGTGCTCCCAGGAGCATTGTAAATGTTCCCACTAGCATTGCCACCCTCAGGCGATGCCATGCCATATAAAATGACAATCTAATGAAATTGCTATACATGAGTAATCAACCTACCCTAGTCTTTAATTGGACGTTATGTTTTAGCTGTAAGAATTTGCTGTGCAGAACTATATATTTGTAATACAGTCACTTACTAACATGAACTTGTTTGTGGCTCAAAGATTTTTTTTAATGCAAACATTTATTTCCCACAGCAGTATTCTTTGTTTAATTAAAAGATTTTACTGACATGAGTTTCAAGTTTTAGGTATATGTCAATCATTTTATCCTTGCTGAAATGCAGCTACCTCTCAAGATAGTACATAACAGCTTATTACAATACCATATCAGAGTTAGAACAGGAAATGCACAGCACTTATGTCGAACAACACAGGAAATTTAAGTATTCAAAACATAATCAACCAGATTGGAATTTAGGTAACACACTGAGATAACACCACTATCTTTGTGAGAAGCACTGGGAGATTTTTAGGATTGGTTTACACAATGGCTTTCAGCCAGAAACAAACTCACTTTGTCCTCACACTGAACTACTGGACAAGGGCTAGTTCTGGAAACAGTATAAATGTGTAAGTGTGACACTGTGTCCATCCTCATAAGACATTCAGCAGAAATAACTGCTGACCTTGTTTGGTTCCTCATTGCTGAGGAGAGCACTCTTCAAGGTAAGATGGCTATAGGTCTTTCCCCGCTGTTAAATGCTGGCAACAATAAACTGGAGATTTTTTTTTTTTTAAACTAATATCTGTTGAAAACAAAGGTAACACACATACACACAGCCAAATTCTGCCTTTTATCACAGTCACACATCCCCACTTGCAAATTTGAGATTCAGCACAGAGAATGTCATAATCTACCACTGGTATATACAACAGTAATATCCGTGTAAAAAAATTAAAGAAGCACAGAGTAAATATATTTACCAGGCAATTCAGACTGATATCTGGTATCCTGTATCTTTCAGAATTAGCCTAGAAGAATTGTGTCTAAATTATTTGGAGTTTTGTAAGGACATTTCCATGGGAGGGATGTTACACAAAAGGACTACTGTGAGGTAATGTCATGGACATAGACATGCAGAACTGAGGGTCCAAATGAGCATTTCGCTTCGCTGCTGCTAAGACGAAGTCGGCATTTTGTGTTTTATAATCCCAGTACTGACACCTAACACTTTGCAAGCCCCTTGAACCATCCTGTGACCCCCACCCAGAGCATCATAACAAGCAGTTTGAGAAACACTAAGGTGACTAGGATGGTGTTGCACTTTCTCAGCTCCAATTCGGTGTTTGGAGGGTGCTGGCTTAGAAATATGTCCCATTAGGGTGGCAGTGAAGTCCCTGGGTGTCTGTGTGTGTGTATGGGGGGGCTGGGCAGGGGCAGGTTCCAAGGAATCATACCTGGTATTGATTGTGCTGTTGCCTCAGTGGTATTTACAGGAGCAGTGTTTGGTTGCTGCTGGCTAGAGCTGACTTCTGGTTCTGCACTCACAGAAGGGGAGGATGTCACTTCACAGGCTGGGACCTGGTTTGGTACAGGTTGGAGGATTTCTTCTAAGGCAGCTTGCTCTTCTTGCCCAGGGAGCTGCAGGGCTGACAAAAGAATGCTAATCTGTTTGCTGGTATTGGAACTGCTGACCGGCATCTGAAGGGCTACCTGCTGGCTGGTTGCATTACTAGCTGACCCTCTGGCTGCGGGAGTCATAGTTACCCTGATGGGCTTCTGAAAAGCAGGCCATGACAGGACTGGTGAAGAAGCAGACATGTTCTGTAAGTCTAGATCAGCACTCGGAGGAGGTATTACAAGGGGAGTAGGCTTCAATGAGCCAATGTAGGTAGGGGCAGAATGAGCCTGAGGCTTGGGCTTTGACATCTGTGTCAAGGAGAGCACAGGCTCATCAACACTGCCAGTCAGTTCCACATTAGCAACAATATAATAATCTTCTGAGATCTCCTGTTTAATTTTCTTGGCTATCACATCATTGCTGCTTTCATTGATGACCTGGGCCTGGGAGCCTGACAGAGATGTTGAAGAGAGACCTCCTGCAGCTCTTTTCCAGGAGGTGTTTTGGGCTCTTTGGGGAGGAGGCTCAAAGTCATTGTCCTCATCAGTCACAGAAGATTCACAGACCATGTCGAAATGAGTAGTTTCATCTTCATATTCTTCCACAGCTTCACCTAGCTCTGAAGGCTCACTGCAGTAAGAGAAGTCACAGGAATCTCTGGTCCTGTTACAATCCATATTTGTTTTTTCTGGCCTTCCAGAGTACCGCTCCACCGGGCTGGTCTGCATTTCCAATGGCACACCTACCATGCTGGGACTGCCTGAATTGAAGCTTCTGTTGTCCTGGAAACACACTCTTTCCTGAGACCCAGCCCTACAAGTAGCAGTCAGTGGCCAGTGATATGCATGGCCTGCGCTACAGCCCCACATTGCTGTCAGGTTGCCATGAGAACTTTCGGAGAGCAAGTGTTTCAGGTTTGGAATAAGACTGCATATAGTCCCATGGCTGTGAGCCCAACTGACCAATTTGGAAAGGTTTTCAGAAGAGGTATGAAGGCAATCCTCCATGGTACAGGATCATCAGCTTCTTTCCTACTAAGGAAGAAATTTAAGATATGTATTAAATTACAGAATTCCAAAATTTGCAATCATATAGTACTAAGTTAATGTCTATTACCTGTCTACAAATAGAAGACAAAAAACAATTTTACATATTCCTTCAAAAAAATTACAAAGACAAATAAAACATACAAGTTTAGATAAACCATTTTACTATCATATCATGCACTCTAAAGGAGGAGCAGCAGCAGTGGCGGCAGCAAGCAGCAGTGAGGGACACACAAGGGATACACAAGGGATACACAAGGACAGGGAGAGACTGCGGCTGAATAGGGGGTGTTCCCTTTTCAGGATATCCAAGTGGGCAGGCGCATGGCAGCGGGCAGGCGTGCGACAGCATGGTGACCACCCAGCAAAAACCATGTCCACTGCTTCTCCTGAGCTTCTAGCACCCGGTAGAACCAATGCAGCCACACAGACAGAGCTCCTGTCAGAGCATGCAACCACACAGGTTTCAGGCTGCAGGGTGTTCCTGGGGCTACTCTCAGAGATGGAGGGCAGTAGCAAGCACACCTATGGGAGGTATGCCCAGGTAGATGAACTGCTCTGCCTGGTTGCCGAGCTTCAGGACGAGGTGGACAGACTGAGGAGCATCCGAGAGCCTGAGAAGGACATAGACCAATGGAGCTGGCCTCTGCCATCTCTTGTACACACAAGCCAACTCAGCATGGCCACTACGGAGGCAGGTCCAGGATCTGTTTTGTGCCTGGATGAAGGCAGTGATACGAGGGATAGAAAGGAATAGAAGTTATTGCATGGAGCTGTAAGAGGAACCCCTCCTTGCCCTCTCAGCTACCTTACAGAATAGGTATGAGAATCTGGGTATGATAGACAAAGGACATGATGAGATAGAAGAGGAGGAATCTGTGCAATTCCTTTCACCAATGTCAGGTCAACCAACCCCTCGCATCAAGAGCAGCATTAAGACCAGCTCCGAGAAGAAACAATCGTGAGTTATGGTCATAGGTGACTCCCTCCTGAGCGGAATGGAGGCACCCATCTGCAGACCAGACCCTCTTTTCAGGGAAGTTTGCTGCCTCCCTGGGGCCCAAATTAGGTATGTCACCAGAAAACTGATGAACTTAGTACAGCCTTCGGACTATTACCCACTCCTGTTCTTTCATGTGGGTACTAATGACGTTGCAACAAGAAGTCCAAGGTCAATCAAAAGAGATTTCAGGGCCCTGGGAAGAAATCTAAAGGATTCAGGAGCACAGGTAGTGTTTTCCTCAGTCCTCCCAGTAATGGGGAGAGACACTGGAAGAAACGGGTGTGCCCAAGACATCAACACCTGGCTCCAAGACTGGTGCCTCTGCCAGAACTTTGTTTTTTATAACCATGGAAGAGTCTTCAAGGCACAAGGTATGCTGGGGCCTGAAGGGATCCACCTGTCCTGATGGGGGAAAAGCTTCTTTGCTTGTAAGCTGGCAGGACTGATTGAGAGGGCTTTAAACTAGAGTTGATGGGGGAAGGGGATACCATCAGGAGAGCTGAAGGTAAGCCAAGGTAAGCCAACTTCCCAGACATCAACTGGGAATACCATACTGCTGTGACGAGCAGGTCTTGGAAATTCCTGAAGTATGTTGAAGATCATGTCTTGTCACAAGTACTCAGTGAGCCAACTAGGAAAGATGCCCTCCTAGACTTGCTATTTGTGAATAGAGAAGGACTCGTGGGGGATGTGATGGTAGGTGGCTGTCTTGGCCACAGTGATCATGAAATGGCTGAGTTTAAAATTTTTTGATGTAATGAGAAAAAAGGTCAGCAGACTTGCTACCCTGGACTTCAAGAGAGCAAACTTTAAGCTATTCAGGGAGCTACTTCGCAGTGTCCCCTGGGAATCTGCCTTTGAGGGCTTAGGAGTCCACAAGTGCTGGTCAGTCTTTAAGAACCACGTTTTAGAAGCACAGGAGCAGGCAACCCCATTGTGTCAAAAGTCAAGCAAGCGGGGCAGAAGACCAGCTTGGCTGAACAGGAAACTCCTCGTGGAGCTCAAGAGGAAAAAGAAATGGTATGATCTCTGGAAGCCAGGTCAGGCTTCGCAGGAAGATTACAGAGCTGTGGTTCGTATATGCAGGGAGAAGACACGAAAGGCCAAAGCTCAGAGTTGAAACCGGCCAGTGTTGTGTCAGACAACAAGAAAGGCTTTTTAAAATATGCTGATAGCAAGAGGAGGTCTAAGGAAAACATTGGACTGATACTTGTTGACGATGGTCACCTGACTAATAGGGATGAAGAAAAAGCAGAGGCATTCAATGCTTTTTTTGCCTCAGTCTTTAATAATACTGATAGACCTTGGGCTGCCCGGTCCCCTGAGTCGGAGGACCACGAGTGCGGGAGCAGTGACTTTCCATTTGTGGACACTGAAATTGTAAGGGACCAGCTGTATCAGCTGAATGTTCACAAGTCCATGGGGCCGGGTGGGATTCATGCCAGAGTACTGAAGGAGCTAGAGGATGTTACGGCAGGACCCCTCTCGATCATCTACCAAAGGTCTTGGGAGTCTGGGGAGGTCCCTGCTGACTGGAAGCTAGCCAATGTTATTCCACTTTACAAGAAGGGTGTGAGGGAAGACCCAGGAAACTACAGACGTGTTAGTCTAACCTCAGTACCTGGAAAAATTATGGAGAAGGTCATACTGGGTGCTATTGAAAGGCTTTTAAAGACACAGTCAACATGGGTTCACAAAGGGAAAGTCCTGTCTAACTAATTTGATATCCGTCTATGATAAGGTCACCCGCCTAGTGGATGAAGGGAAAGCGGTGGATGTAGTTTTTCAGGATCTTGATGTGGGGATGGGAATCTCACTAACGGACATTCCTGAGTTTGATTTTAATGAGCAAACACTGTACCACCTGGCATGACAATGCACTTAAGCAGAAAACAACGGAGAAAGGAATGTGCAGCTGGAAGGAGAAAAACAAGATAAAGACCATGAAGGCATTTCGCATGATCAGGAAGAACGGGCCAATCTGCTAGAGCATAGATGCACGTGAACACAAGGCTATAACCTATCTGCAAGCTGCAGGTAGCGCGTGTACACTTCTGCTTGCTGTAAAAGATGCTAACAAAAAGCAATAAAGGTCTTTGGTTGCCGTGCCTGCCGGAGTCCGTGCCGCTTTTCACCCCCACAAATGGCGCCCAACGTGGGGCGAAAATGCTGGAACAGAGCACCGGTGGGGAGCCAGCTGAACGAGTCACAGCCAGCGGGAGACAGAGCAGTCTCAGGAAAGAGCTGGAGCCGGAACTTTGAATCATCGCCTCGTTGGAGCAGAGGTGAGCAGCTGGGAAACTTAAAATGGGATCACAACTAACTAAGGAGGAGGAATCTATACTATGTATTATTAAGAAACTGTTAGAAAAGCGTGGAGTTAAGTATGATGACCATACCCTCCGCCTATTGCTTTCATGGCTAAAACGAAAGGGAATTCCCCTTGATTCGGCTACTGCTTTTAACGGCGAGCGGGAGACCCGCTACGGGGCGCGGGACTTGCTCAGTTAATGGGGGAGGACCCTGTCAATACGCCGCAACTGCAGGCACAGCTGGCGCCTGAAATTTTAAGACAATCAGCAGACCTTGCGTTTCAAGCAATGGTAAGGGTCCCTGATACAGGACGACCGGTAAAATCTTTTACTAGCATTAAGCAAGGGACCAACGAACCTTATATGGATTTTATCGACAAGCTCCAAGAAGCTATTCAAAAACAAATACAAAATCCTGAAGCCAAAGAGGCATTGCTTATGAAATTGGCTATAGAGAATGCCAATGAGGACTGTAAAAGAGTCTTACAGACATTGCGAAATCCGACCATAATAGACATGCTTGATGCGTGCAATCGCGTGGGTTCAATTACACATAAGAATGAGGTTTTTGCAGCCTGTTTAGCCGCTGCCTTGCGTCCCGGTAACAAAGCGTGTTTCCGCTGTGGAAACTCGGGGCATTTTAAACGGCAATGTCCTGAGAATCCTGTACAGAAGGGAGGATCGGAAGGAATTCAGCAGCCCCCTGGTATTTGCCCACGCTGCCGCAAGGGGAGGCACTATGTTAATCAATGCCGGTCAAAGTACGATCTCCGCGGTCGACCCTTGTCGGGAAACGGGAAGTCGAGCACGAGGTGGGGGCGCGCACCGACACAAATGCCACCCCAAAATCCCCAACCCCAAAACCCCATGAGACCACTGTCTCAGCAGGCCTGGATCACCTCAAGGCCAGAACCATCAGCAGTGCCGGAGTGGATGTCTCCACAGCCACCAATCTCTCTATAAACGATCAGACTGTGCACAGGGTGCCCCTCAATGTGAGAGGCCCCCTTGGCCAGGGGCTGAGTGCCCTATTGGTGGGGAGGTCCAGTGCTACTATGCAGGGTTTGTTTGTGTTACCTGGGGTTATCGACTCTGATTATACGGGACAGCTGCAAGCGTTGCTATGGACCCCCTCTCCTCCAGTATTTATTCCAGCTGGAAGCAGGATTGCACAGCTAGTTCCTTTTAAGAGTATGGTTCGTAATCGGGATCCTATTTCCCGGGGAGCTGGTGGATTTGGATCCACAGGTGAACCAAATATTTTTTGGACTCAGCTTGTCCAAAGAACTCAGCCCACTTTGACCTGCACTCTAAAGAATAAAGGCAGCAAACCGGAACAACTGGTAGTGAAGGGAATGATAGATACAGGGGCAGACGTTACTATCATCAGTACTGCAAAGTGGCCTGGATCATGGGAAACCATCCCGGTCAACACAGGGCTAGTGGGAATCGGAGGCCTGTCGACGTCCAGGCAGAGTGCCAACTTAATACAGATTGTAAGCCCGGAAGGACAGGTTGCAACTATTCGACCTTTTGTGGTTCCTGCGCCGTTAAACCTGTGGGGACGAGATGTCTTGAGCACTTGGGGAATAGTGATTGGCACTGCTGATCCGCATCAACATTTTTAGCGGGGGTCACTGGCGCTCGGCCCACCGTTCGACTCACATGGCTCACCGATCAGCCAGTGTGGGTGGATCAGTGGCCCCTATCACAGGAAAAGGCCGACGCGTTGCGAACGTTGGTGGACGAGCAAGTGAGTCAAGGACATCTGGTTCCCACCACCAGCGCCTGGAACACCCCAGTGTTTGTTATAAAAAAGAAAAGTGGAAAATGGAGACTTCTACATGATTTACGGCAAGTAAATGCCATGATTCAAGATATGGGGACGTTGCAACCAGGTATGCCTTCACCGACATTGATACCTCGTCAATGGGACATTGTGATTATCGATTTGAAAGACTGCTTTTTCATGATTCCCTTAGCGCCGGAAGATGCTCCCAGATTTGCCTTCTCTCTCCCAGTTGTAAACCATCAAGGGCCTAGGTTGCGATATCATTGGACGGTGTTGCCCCAGGGCATGAAAAACAGTCCCACAATATGTCAAATGTATGTTGCGCGTGCGTTGTCGCCCATAAGAAACAAATATCCTGACTTAATTTGTTATCACTACATGGACGATATTTTAATCACCGGACGAGACCCAAAGGAACTCGTCACAGTTATGAAAGATATGTTGCAGGGATTAAAGACATACGGCTTGCAAATAGCTCCTGAAAAGGTGCAAGTGCAAGCCCCGTGGAAGTACTTGGGGTGGAAGATTTTAGAACATACAATACAGCCCCAACCCATAACCTTGCAAGCTAACATTAAAACACTGAATGACTTGCAAAAACTAGTAGGGACTATCAATTGGGTACGCCCATTGCTGGGAATAGATAATGACATGTTAAACCCACTGTTCAAGTTGTTAAAGGGTAATCCTGAGTTGACATCTCCACGAGAATTAACGACAGAGGCCAAACAAGCGCTACAAAAAATATCACAGGTGCTTACCGAAAGGCAAGCACAACGCGTAATTGAAGGATTGGGAGTTAACTTGTATGTCCTGAATCAGTCCCGACAAGCAGTGGGCCTCTTAGGCCAATGGGACACCAAGGGTACCCAGGATCCCTTAGCCATCATTGAGTGGGTATTCCTGCCGCATCAAGCACCAAAAATGATAGTGACAAGGGTGGAAATGTTTTCGATGCTTGTGCGAAAGGGACGCGCGCGATGTTTGGAATTAACGGGCACAGATCTTAAAACAATTTATCTCCCACTGACTAAAGACCACCTTAATTGGTGTGAGGCTAATAGCCTAGAACTACAGATAGCGCTGGAAAACTTTAAGGGACAAATTCTAATTCACTATCCATCTCACAAATTATTCTCCCTTAATGAGGAAATTAGTATAATTCCCGAATCGTTGAGTAAGGAGGTACCTGTCGAAGGACCCACCTTATTCACCGATGGATCAGGACGAACAGGTAAGGCAGTTATAGTGTGGTGTGAAAAAGGGGAATGGAAACATCAAGTTCACCATGTTGTAGGAAGTCCTCAGCTGGTGGAAATATACGCAGTAATTCAGGTCTTTCGCCAATGGGAGATGCCATTAAATTTGGTTACTGATTCTCAGTACGTCGCCAATGTTGTCAGGCGCTTGGAAAAGGCTTGGCTCAAAGAAGTTGATAACGAACCAGTGTTTTTAATGTTCAAACAGGTATGGGACTTGTTGAATCGCCGCGTAAACCCGTATTACGTGCTCCACGTGAGGAGTCATGCCTCTCTCCCAGGGTTTATATCAGAAGGGAATGCGCGAGCTGATCGTCTCGCTGCCCCCGTATGGACAATCCCTGTACCAGACGTTTCTACACAAGCCCGATTGTCGCACGAGTTTTTCCATCAATCTGCCCGAATGCTGCGTCGACAATTTGGGTTGACTTGGGATACGGCACAAAGTATCGTACAAATGTGTCCTGACTGTCAGCAATTAGTTCCCATACCCCAAACGGGTAAATCCCTGAGGAGAAAAGGCCCTACAGATTTGGCAATCCGATGTTACTCATATCGGAGAATTTGGCAAACAAAAATATGTGCATGTTTCCATCGATACGTTCTCCGGAGCTCTATGGGCGACCGCAGAGACCGGAGAAAAAAGCAAAGATATTTTACGGCACTGGAAAGGGGCCTTTGCTGCTCTAGGGGTTCCACACCAGATCAAAACGGACAATGGGCCCGGGTACATAAGCGCAAAAACGCAGGCCTTTTTGGCACAATGGGGCATTCGACATATCACTGGTATCCCTTATTCCCCTCAGAGCCAGGGTATCGTTGAGCGGGCTCATCTCACTCTCAAGCAGCTACTACAAAAACAAAAAGGGGGAATGCTAGGGGAATCACCGCAAGCCCGCCTCCATAAAGCAATATATGTGTTAAATCATCTTACAATAAGGGAAGACAGGACATCAGTTGGCAGCCCTAACACGGTAATAGCGAGACACTTTACATCTTGTAACTCAGCTTCTCCAGCAGGAGAAAGGGCTCGGGTGTGGGTCAAGTCATTGGAAAATAGCCAATGGGAAGGCCCTTATGATCTTATAACATGGGGGAGAGGATATGCTTGTGTTTCCACAGATCGTGGACCCCGGTGGATACCTGCCTGCTGCGTTCGACCGTATCTGGACAAGGAGCCCAAGGAGCCCACGGATGCATCAATGGTTTGAAGTAGATTACTGGGACTTACACAAAGTATCTCATTCGATATTTGGGGAACTACCTAGTGGGCCAGGCCGTGCCGGGGTATATAGGGGACCAAGTGGGTTGCCATTAGCCGTGGACTGGGAACACCAGGCGGCAGAGAACAGTCAACTGGATAATCGAGAGGTGACAGGAATTCCCTGCCTCCAGTGTCCCGGATCAACACATCACGCATGGACTTTGTGCAAATGCGACAATTGCAAAAGAAACTGGTATTGTCACTCTCAGTTCCGGGCGGGAAGGTGCACAAGGTGTAAAGGGAATACCACCGGGAACGCCGAACCACAGAATCTACAGCTAGTGTGTGGGAGATCACATTGTGTCCCCCAGCTGTGGACTGTGTGGGAAACGGACTGGGAAAGTACCAAACGACAGTGTGACAAACGACTTGGGTGGAAACGGAACAAAAAGAGAACGTAAACCATGACGCCAGTATGGGGGGGTGTCTTGTGGCTAGTATCACTGTGTGCGGTTGCTGCGTTATGGGCACCCTCACAGCCGAAGGAAAATATTTGGGTGACTCTGGCCAATCAGACAGGACAGGATTCCATCTGCCTGTCGCTATCTTCCCCCGGTAACCCTTTTCTACCTGCCTAGTGGGGCTTCCTTTAGATAATTGGGACTTGGGCCTGATTAGTCCTTTCAAGGAGGCCTGCGGGGGGGGACGACACACCACTGACAATTGGGATGGATGCCTACCACATCTTAATCACTTGCCAATAGAACCTCAGGAACTCGAGCTATTAGGGTCCATAAAAATGGATTGGTGTTTGTATTTCAATTATTCAGGGGCCAATGTTTCCCGAGCCTGGCCTGGCATTCCCTCTCATATTAAAGGTGGGCCGTGTTCGTTGGGAAGATTAACTCTACTAATGCCAAACACATCTATGATCCTAGACCACAGAAGGAGCACCCCTAAGACGCGCAGTAAGCGCAGAGCACATGCCTACACTTCACAATGTGATGATGCTGTCGGCCTATGGAACCGGAACACTATAGCTGTGGTTGCAATCTTGGCTACAGGTGTCGCAGCAGCAAAGAGTTTGGTCACATTAAATAAATTAGGATGTTGGCTAGCGAAACAATCAAATGCAACCTCTGAAGCACTAACGGGATTACTAATGGATGTAGATTCTATACGACATGCTACTTTGCAAAATAGAGCAGCGATAGATTTTTTGCTTTTAGCGCAAGGCCATGGGTGTGAAGAGTTGGAGGGAATGTGTTGTATGAACCTATCTGATCATTCGGAATCAATTCACCGCAGCATTCAGATGTTGAAGGAAGGAGTACAGAAGCTAAGAGTGGAAGACGCCTGGGACTGTGTCCTGGTTTCGGCAGGGATAGAGTTAATTTCTTTTCTAGTAGCTGGTACAGTGTTTTGGATTTAGGATGAGAACAAAGTTGATAACGCACCGATGTTTTAGTTGTTGCTAGGTAATGCTTACACTAGCCAAGGACTTTTCAGCTTCCCATGTTCTACCGACTGAGAAGGCTGAAGGTGCACAAGAAGCTGGGAGGGGGCACAGCCAAACTGGCCAAAGGGACATTCCATACCATGTGACGTCATGCTCAGTACATAAACTGGGGAAAGCTGGCCGGGGGGGGCCGCTGCTCGGGGACTGGCTGGGCATCGGTCGGCGGGTGGTGAGCAATTGTACTGTGCATCACTTGCTTTGTGTATTATTATTATTATTATTATCATATTATTATTATTATCATTTTATTTCAATTATTAAACTGTTTTTATCTCAACCCACGAGTTTTTCTAACTTGTGCTCTTCCAATTCTCTCCCCCATCCCACCGGGTGGGGGGGAGTGAGCGAGCGGCTGCGTGGTGCTTAGTTACCGACTGAAGTTAAACCACGACAGTCCTTTTTGGCGCCCAACGTGGGGCTCGAAGGGTTTGAGATAATAACAGGTTAACCGGAGTGTATTAAAGAACTTATATCTGTTAGTAGTTGTGGGTCACAATGTTGGTTTCTCTGTTCTCGATTTTAATTTGTATAATCTGCATCGCGCTCTTTTTCCTGCTGTACATGTTAAAGATTGGTGTTGGGTTTTGCAGTTTGCTGTGGTCTGCAGTGAATAGTAATGTCTCGCTTGTGAGGTTTGTTTTTAGAACATTGACCTTGACGTTAGTGTGGTATGTAAACTTCGCAATGAAGCCGTTACTGTACCACGGAGATCATTTCGTGGAGACAACTAGCAATTGCAGTAACTTTTCTGAGAGTTTTTTTACGGAGGAAATACAGAATGGCAGGGTCACTACCTTCTTCTATAATGTTTCCTCCTTCATTACAGTAATTTTTCAGTATTTTGAACATCCTTGGGCAGTTAAGATACTTCTATTAATACTTCTTGGGAATACTGTTTCGGTTTTGTCTAAAGTTGGTAAGCAATTTAAAAATATCATCCAGAGATCTGCCCCAAGGCTGAATAATTATGAGTGGCAGGGTGTGTGGGACAAGATGGGCAAGTACCTAGGCCAATGGGCACCCCCAGTGTTTTGGAACTTCACCCCTGAGCAAGTGCAGAATCCTGAAGAGTTAGTAGAATATTTGGAAAAAGTATGCTGTCACCCTGGCAACTCCAGAGAGATGCAGCTCATGCAACGTGCTGGGGCCTGGCCCATGCCTACCGAGCCCTGTTCAACACCATTCAGTGCCCTCAAAGGGAAGGGAAGGTCTCTGGCTCTGACAGTAAAACGACACGCACTGCGGCCACTCAGACCCGGGCAACGCGCCCTGCGGCCACTCCGACCCCAGCGACAGGCTGTGCAGCCACTCAGACCCCGGCAACAGGCCCTGCGGCCACTCAAACCCGGGCAACACGCACTACGGCTACTCCAACCCCAGCGACGTGCACTGCAGCCACTCAGACCCTGGCGACATGCACTGCGGCCACTCTAATCCTGGCGACATGCACTGCAGCCACTCAGACCCCGGCGACATGCACTGCGGCCACGCCAATCCCGGCGACATGCACTGCAGCCACTCAGACCCCGGCGACATGCACTGCGGCCACTCAGACCCCAGCGACATGCACTGCGGCCACTCCAATCCCGGCGACATGCACTGAGGCCACTCAGACCCCGGCAACAGGCCCTGCGGCCACTCAGACTCCGGTGACATGCACTTGCACTGTGGCCACTCCAACCCCGGCGACAGGCCCTGCGGCCACTCAGACTCCGGTGACATGCACTTGCACTGTGGCCACTCCAATCCCGGCAACAGGCCCTGCGGCCACTCAGACTCCGGTGACATGCACTTGCACTGTGGCCACTCCAATCCCGGCAACAGGCCCTGCGGCCACTCAGACTCCGGTGACATGCACTTGCACTGTGGCCACTCCAACCCCGGCGACAGGCCCTGCAGCCACTCAGACTCCGGTGACATGCACTTGCACTGCGGCCACTCCAACCCCGGCGACATGCACTGCGACCACTCCAACCCCGGCAACAGGCCCTGAGGCTGAACCAAAGAACCAGCCTGTGCCGGTATCAGTCGCCCCTGTACACAAGAAGAAATCTTGGAAGCGGAAGTCGGCTCGTTTAGTAAGGGAGGAAGAAGCTTCTTCTAAAAGGGAACAGGAGGAAGAACTGTACGAGTACCCTGGAGAAGGGCCATCACGAGAACGGGAGGAGGAGAGCCGGCCGCTGATCGGGGAGGAGGAAGAGGAAGAACTCATAAACGAGGCAGTGACCACCCGATCTCTATCCCTGAGTGAGCTGTGAGATATACGAAAAGATTTCAGCCGTTGTCCAGGTGAGCATATTGTCACCTGGCTGCTCCGATGCTGGGATAATGGGGCCAGTAGCCTGGAATTAGAGGGTAGGGAAGCCAAGCAGCTGGGATCCCTTTCTAGGGAAGGGGGCATTGATAAAGCAATTGGAAAAGGGACACGTATCCTCAGCCTTTGGAGGCGACTCTTGTCAAGCGTGAAGGAAAGGTATCCCTTTAAGGAAGATGTCATATGTCGCCCAAGCAAGTGGGCCACCATGGAGAAGGGTATCCAGTTTCTGAGAGAATTAGCTGTGCTGGAGGTGATTTATGATGACCTGAACAATGAACAACTACTTAAAGATCCAGACGAAGTCAAGTGCACACGACCCATGTGGTGGAAGTTTATAAGGAGCTCACCATCGTCATACGCCAATTCATTGGCAGTGATAACCTGGAAAGATGGAGAGGAACAAACAGTGGATGAATTGGCTAGTCAGCTCCGGCAATACGAGGAAAGTCTTTCTTCCTCCATCGTCTCGGCTGTGGAGAAATTGTCCGAAAAACTGTCCCGGGAGATCCAGCAACTCAGAGAGGATAGGTCCTACTCCTCACCTGTACGGACCAGTATCTCGGCTATTAGAAGTAAGCGTTCTTTTGCTCAAGAGAGAGAATATAAAGGGTACACACCACGGGGCACCCTATGGTTTTATCTGCGTGACCACGGAGAGGACATGAGGAAGTGGGATGGGAAACCTACCGCAGCCCTAGGGGCACGGGTACGCGAATTGCAAGGGAAAACAATCACAGAAAGAGGTTCTTCCAGGAAAATTGCTGCTCCAGTTTCCAGCGGGCAGTTCCCCAGAGAGAGTAGAAGGGCTGATCTTACTCTTGATCTTAATGAAGAAACTTCTGACCCGTACGTACAAGAAATGAGAAATGAGTACTGTGATGAGGATTAGAGGGGCCCTGCCTCCAGCCAGGGGGAGGAAAGGGACAACCGGGTTTACTGGACTGTGTGGATTCGGTGGCCTGGCACGTCAGACCCACAGAAGTATAAGGCTCTGGTAGACACCGGTGCACAGTGTACCCTAATGCCATCAAGCTATATAGGGGCAGAACCCATCTGTATTTCTGGGGTGACGGGGGGATCCCAACAGCTAACTGTATTGGAAGCCGAAGTGAGTTTAACTGGGAACGGGTGGCAGAAGCACCCCATTGTGACTGGCCCAGATGCTCCGTGCATCCTTGGCATAGACTACCTCAGGAGAGGGTATTTCAAGGACCCAAAAGGGTACCGGTGGGCTTTTGGTATAGCTGCCTTGGAGATGGAGGAAATTAAACAGCTGTCCACCTTGCCTGGTCTTTCGGAGGACCCCTCTGTTGTGGGGTTGCTGAAGGTCGAAGACCAACAAGTGCCAATCGCTACCACCACGGTGCACCGGCGGCAATATCGCACCAACCGAGACTCCCTGATTCCCATCCATAAGCTGATTCGTCGACTGGAGAGCCAAGGAGTGATCAGCAAGACCCGCTCACCCTTTAACAGTCCCATATGGCCAGTGCGGAAGTCTAATGGAGAGTGGAGACTAACAGTAGGCTATCGTGGCCTAAATGAAGTCACGCCACCGCTGAGTGCTGCTGTGCCAGACATGCTAGAACTTCAATACGAACTGGAGTCAAAGGCAGCCAAGTGGTATGCCACAGTTGATATTGCTAATGCGTTTTTCTCAATCCCTTTGGCAGCGGAGTGCAGGCCACAGTTTGCTTTCACTTGGAGGGGTGTTCAGTACACCTGGAACCGACTGCCCCAGGGGTGGAAACACAGCCCTACCATTTGCCATGGACTAATCCAGACTGCACTAGAACAGGGTGGAGCTCCAGAACACCTGCAATACATTGATGACATCATCGTGTGGGGCAACACAGCAGGAGAAGTTTTTGAAAAAGGGAAGGAAATAGTCCAAATCCTGCTGAAGGCCGGTTTTGCCATAAAACAAAGTAAGGTCAAGGGACCTGCACAGGAGATCCAATTTTTAGGAATAAAATGGCAAGATGGACGTCGTCAGATCCCAATGGATGTGATCAACAAAATAACAGCCATGTCTCCACCAACTAGCAAAAAGGAAACACAAGCTTTCTTAGGCGTCGTGGGTTTTTGGAGAATGCACATTCCAAATTACAGTCTGATTGTAAACCCTCTCTATCAAGTGACCCGGAAGAAGAACGATTTCAAATGGGGCCCTGAGCAACGACAAGCTTTTGAACAAATTAAACGGGAGATAGTTCATGCAGTAGCCCTGGGGCCAGTCCGGGCAGGGCAAGAGGTAAAAAATGTGCTCTACACCGTAGCCGGGGAGAATGGCCCTACCTGGAGCCTCTGGCAAAAAGCACCAGGGGAGACTCGAGGTCGACCCCTAGGGTTTTGGAGTCGGGGATACAGAGGATCCGAGGCCCGCTATACTCCAACTGAAAAAGAGATATTAGCAGCATATGAAGGGGTTCGAGCTGCTTCAGAAGTGATCGGCACTGAAGCACAGCTCCTCCTGGCACCCCGACTGCCGGTGCTAGGCTGGATGTTCAGAGGGAGGGTCCCCTGTACACATCATGCAACTGATGCTACATGGAGTAAGTGGGTCGCACTGATCACACAACGGGCTCGAATAGGAAACCCCAGTCGCCCAGGAATCCTGGAAGTGATCATGGATTGGCAAGAGGGCAAAGATTTTGGAATATTGCCAGAGGAGGAGGTAACGCGTGCTGAAGAGGCCCCAATGTATAATGAACTACCAGAAAATGAGAAGCAATATGCCCTGTTCACTGATGGGTCCTGTCGTCTTGTGGGAAAGCATCGGAGGTGGAAAGCTCCTGTATGGAGTCCTATGCGACAAGTTGTAGAAACTGCTGAAGGAGAAGGTGAATCGAGCCAATTTGCAGAAGTAAAGGCCATCCAGCTGGCTTTAGACATTGCTGACCGAGAAAAGTGGCCAGTGCTCTATCTCTATACTGACTCATGGATGGTGGCAAATGCCCTGTGGGGATGGTTGCAGCAATGGAAGCAGAGCAACTGGCAGCGCAGAGGCAAACCCATCTGGGCTGCCGCATTGTGGCAAGATATTGCTGCCCGGGTGGAGAACCTGGTTGTAAAAGTCCGTCACGTAGATGCTCACGTACCCAAGAGTCGGGCCACTGAAGAACATCAAAACAACCAGCAGGTGGGTCAGGCTGCTAAGATTGAAGTGGCTCAGGTGGATCTGGACTGGCAACATAAGGGTGAATTATTTCTAGCTCGGTGGGGCCATGACACCTCAGGCCACCAAGGAAGAGATGCAACATACAGATGGGCTCGTGATCGAGGGGTGGACTTGACCATGGACACTATAGCCCAGGTTATCCATGAATGCGAAACATGCGCTGCAATCAAACAAGCCAAGCGGTTAAAGCCTTTTTGGTATGGAGGACGATGGTTGAAATATAAATATGGGGAGGCCTGGCAGATCGATTATATCACACTCCCACAAACCCGCCAAGGCAAGCGCCACGTGCTTACAATGGTGGAGGCAACCACCGGATGGCTGGAAACATATCCCGTGCCCCATGCCACTGCCCGGAACACTATCCTGGGCCTTGAAAAGCAAGTCCTATGGCGACATGGCACCCCAGAAAGAATTGAGTCAGACAACGGGACTCATTTCCGAAACAACCTCATAGACACCTGGGCCAAAGAGCACGGCATTGAGTGGGTGTATCACATCCCCTATCATAGAATCATAGAATCATAGAATCATTGAGGTTGGAAAAGACCTCTAAGATCATCGAGTCCAACCGTCAACCCAACACCACCATGCCCACTAAACCATGTCCCTAAGCGCCTCATCTACACGTCTTTTAAAAACCTCCAGTGATGGGGACTCCACCACTTCCCTGGGCAGCCTGTTCCAATGTTTCACCACTCTTTCAGTAAAGAAATTTTTCCTTACATCCAATCTAAACCTCCCCTGCCGCAACTTGAGGCCATTTCCTCTCGTCCTATCGCTTGTTACTTCGGACAAAAGACCAACACCCACCTCGCTACAACCTCCTTTCAGGTAGTTGTAGAGAGCGATGAGGTCTCCCCTCAGCCTCCTTTTCTCCAGGCTGAACAGTCCCAGTTCCCTCAGCCGCTCCTCATAAGACTTGTTCTCCAGACCCCTCACCAGCCTCGTTGCCCTTCTCTGGACACGTTCCAGCACCTCAACGTCCTTCTTGTAGTGAGGGGCCCAAAACTGAACACAGTAGTTGAGGTGCGGCCTCACCAGTGCCGAGTACAGGGGCACGATCACTTCCCTACTCCTACTGGCCACACTATTTCTGATACAGGCCAGGATGCCATTGGCCTTCTTGGCCGCCTGGGCACACTGCCGGCTCATGTTCAGCCGGCTGTCGACCAACACCCCCAGGTCCTTTTCCAACAGGCAGCTTTCCAGCCACTCTTCCCCAAGCCTGTAGCGCTGCATGGGGTTGTTGTGGCCGAAGTGCAGGACCCGGCACTTGGCCTTGTTGAACCTCATACAGTTGGCCTCGGCCCATCGATCCAGCCTGTCCAGGTCCCTCTGCAGAACCTTCCTACCCTCGAGCAGATCAACACTCCCACCCAACTTGGTGTCGTCTGCAAACTTACTGAGGGTGCACTCAATCCCCTCATCCATATCATTGATAAAGATATTGAACAAGACCGGCCCCAAAACTGAGCCCTGGGGAACACCGCTCGTGACCGGCCGCCAACTGGATGTAACTCCATTCACCACAACTCTCTGGGCCCGGCCATCCAGCCAGTTTTTGACCCAGTGCAGAGTCCACCTGTCTAAGCCGTGAGCCGCCAGCTTCTCGAGGAGAATGCTGTGGGAGACAGTGTCAAAGGCCTTACTGAAGTCCAGGTAGACCACATCCACAGCCTTTCCCTCATCCACTAGGCGGGTCACCTGGTCATAGAAGGAGATCAGGTTGGTCAAGCAGGACCCGCCTCTCATGAATCCATGCTGGCTAGGCCGGATCCCCTGGTTGTCCCGCTCATGACTTGTGAGCGCCCTCAAGATGAGCCGCTCCATAATCTTCCCCGGCACCGAGGTCAGGCTGACAGGCCTGTAGTTCCCCGGATACTCCTTCCGGCCCTTCTTGTGGATGGGCGTCACATTGGCAAGCCTCCAGTCTTCCGGGACTTCCCCATGCATCATCATGCACCAGCCTCTGGGAAAATTGAACGATACAATGTACTGTTAAAGACTACACTGAGAGCAATGGGTGGCGGGACGTTCAAACATTGGGATACGCATTTAGCAAAGGCCACCTGGTTAGTCAACATGAGGGGATCTGCCAATCGAGCAGGCCCTGCCCAGTCAGAACTTTTACGTACTGTAGATGGGAATAAAGTTCCTGTAGTGCACATAAAAAATATGCTGGGGAAGACAGTCTGGGTTATTCCTGCCTCAGGCAGAGGCAGACCCATCCATGGGATTGCTTTTGCTCAAGGACCTGGGTGCACTTGGTGGATAATGCGGAAGGATGGGGAAGTCCGATGTGTGCCTCAAGGGGATTTGATTTTGGGTGAGAATAGCCAATGATCTGAATTATGTGATGTTAAGTACTAATTATAGTTATAATAGTTATACTAATAATACACAGATATACTAATAATACTAATAATATTATATGCCATACTAATGTTATTACAATAAGAATCACCCAGACTAATGAAGAATAACTTCAGTGAAACCAAGCAAAGCACAGTGATGATGGTACCAGAACTGACTTCAACATGGAACAATCCAACACCACATGCCATCTCCATTTTTCCTGCCCTGAAAGATTATTATGACAGATGGAGCCCGAAGTCATGGACTAAATGAACTCACCGAACATTTTAGAGGGATGGCCCACAGACGAAGGGAATGATATCTCTGTGTGTGTGTATATATATATATATATATATAAAGGGGTGGTGATTAATGAAAATGTACTGGAAAATATGAGACTTGAGCATGACGCAGATGGTATAGAATAAGGGGTGGATATTGTCCTGGTTTCGGCAGGGATAGAGCTAACGTCTTTTCTAGTAGCTGGTACAGTGTTTTGGATTTAGGATGAGAACAAAGTTGATAACGCACCGATGTTTTAGTTGTTGCTAGGTAATGCTTACACTAGCCAAGGACTTTTCAGCTTCCCATGTTCTACCGACTGAGAAGGCTGAAGGTGCACAAGAAGCTGGGAGGGGGCACAGCCAAACTGGCCAAAGGGACATTCCATACCATGTGACGTCATGCTCAGTACATAAACTGGGGAAAGCTGGCCGGGGGGGCCGCTGCTCGGGGACTGGCTGGGCATCGGTCGGCGGGTGGTGAGCAATTGCACTGTGCATCACTTGCTTTGTGTATTATCATTATTATTTTCATATTATTATTATTATCATTTTATTTCAATTATTAAACTGTTTTTATCTCAACCCATGAGTTTTTCTAACTTGTGCTCTTCCAATTCTCTCCCCCATCCCACTGGGTGGGGGGGAGTGAGCGAGCGGCTGCGTGGTGCTTAGTTGCCGACTGAAGTTAAACCACGACAGGGGACAACTTTCATTCACAGCTGCTCAGAAGAATGTACCAAATCTGAGCTGAACTGTTTGCAGTGTCCCTGATGCAGACCAGCATTGAGAAAAGGCTGTTTATTGAGGTGCCTCCACTTTCTGCTATTGCAGAGTCTGTACTTCTGGACGTTTTCATAGCTGGGAATGGGGAAGATGACATAGATAAAAGCAACACTCTGCTGTACCTTTGCTCAAGATTGTAAAAGCTGACAGGTCCAACCTCAGTGCCAATGAGGCCCTGGGCCTTGTGAATTACCCACTGGCCTCTATTTTCAGCAAGCTGGAGGTTACTTTTGGGGACTTACTGATAAGCCAGAGCAACAACTACTACCCCTACCAGTCCTTCATTGAGTTGCTTCTTACTTATAGCCATAACATGCTGTCCATGCACTTCACAGGGCTGTTCTACAGAGACACAGTGGGGCAGCAGGAAGTGGTCACACTGGATGGTGTTGTTAATCAGGGGTTTTGGCAATACTTGGTTCTGACAGCCCAGAGCAGGAGGACTGAACTGCTGGGACCCCTCCACAGCGATCTGTTCTTTCAAGACAAGCTTTTGTTGAATGGCAGGAACGTAAAACTTAAGCTGACATGCCGCAAAGACAGCTTTTGTTTGATGAGCTCCCCAGTGGCAGGAGCCTGCAAGCTGGTTATTACTTATGCCTTGTTGTTTGTGAAGAAAGTACGGGTGACACCCAGGGTGCATCTGGGACATGCTGAGGCATTACTTATGGCCAACACTAAATACCCAGTGGACTGGATGGGCATGAAAATATTCAGCATACCAACTGGAAGTTGTGTCAGCAACCAGGAAAATTTGTTTCTGGGACAGCTACCTAAGCTTGTTGTTATTGGTTTTGGAGATAATGATGCTTTTAGTGGCAAATATGCTAAGAACTCTTTCAACTTTAAACATTATGATATAAGCTTTGTGGCCCTGTATGTAGATGGTGAACAAATGCCAGAAAAACTGCTGCAGCCTGATTTTGAGAATGGCTGCTGTGTGAGAGGATACATGCAGCTCGTTCAGACAATCGGCAGCCATTTTCCAAAGGCAGGACAAGGGAGGGGTTTAGGTGATTTGGGGAGGAACAAGTGTGGGTGAAGGGCTCTCTATTCTGCCTGCATGTGTGTGTATGGAGGTGTGACTGCCAGCAACTAGAGTCAGACCACAAGTCAGAGGACCCATGTGTCCATGGTGCCAGCAACTGGAGCAAGTGCAGGTATGCAAGTGAGTGTGTGATCACTAGTGAAGATCAAGCCGGACTAGCTGGTAAATAGGTGAAGTGGCCTAGGAGCAGGGGGGTGAGTGGGTCTCTAATGGACAGCTGCAGGTATGATAGCACCTGTGCATCTCTAAGGGCGAGAACACAGGGGGTCAGCTATTGGTACCTGGGAAGTCCTGGCCAGCTGTGAATATGTGTGCACGATGTGTACCAGCAACTGTAGTGGGGTTGCAGCCTCGGGGGCTCGTATGTCCAGGTGCCAGCAACTGGGGAGAATGGGATCCAACAGCCAGCTACTGGGCAGACTGTCTGAGCCCAACTGCTGGAGGGATCCACCTTGTACATATGTACATAGATATATTCTCACTAGTTGACCTCCATCCTGCTCAGCCAGAGAGGAGAGCAGCATGAGGCCATTGGTGATGTCTGTGTTTGTGTGAGCGCTCTGAGTGCCTGTGATCTGTGTGGCTGGCCATGTATATATGTAGTGTATATGTGTGCTCTGTGTGCATGTGCCTGCTGGGAATGTATCTTCAGTCTTGCTACTGGTTGGACCTGGGGACATGGACCAGCAGCAACCTCACCTCTCTCGAGCTTTTGCATCTGGCATGATATATTTTCCTCTAACACATAACAGCCTGTATGATGCTGTGCTTTGCATTTGTGGCTAGAATGGTGTTGATGATACACCAATGTTTTGGCTATTGCTGAACAGTGCTTGCACAGCGTCAAGACTTTCTCTCTTTCCCACTCTGCCCTGGCTCCCACCCCCAGCAAGTAGGCTGGGGGTGGGCAAGAGGTTGGGAGGGGACGTATCCAGGACAGCTGACCAGAATTGACCAAAGGGATATTCCATACCATATGATGTCATGCTCAACAATAAAAGCTCAGGGAAAGGGGGAGGAAGGGGGGGACATTCGTGGTTATGGCATTTATCTTCCCAAGCAACCATTATGTGTGCTGAGGCCCTCCTTTCCAGGAAGTGTCTGGACATCTGCCTGCTGATGGGAAGTAGTGAATGAATTCCACTTTTTGCTTTGCTTGCATGTGCAGCTGTTGCTTTCCTTATTAAACTGTCATTCTCTTAACCCACAAGTCTTTTCATCTTCCTTCTATTTTGTCCCCATCCCTTGGGAGAGAGGAGTGAGTGAATGGCCGTGTGGGTGTCTTCTTGTTGGTGTCAGCCCACCACAGACAGACAGGAAGAAAGCAGTGTGCTTTCTTTTGATAAAAAACGAGGCTAAAAATGGCATAAGATTCAAATTTGTTTTTATCATTTCTAATGGCTCAAGTCATAGTGTATGTATACAGCACAACTGTTATAATAACTCAACTCAAATTCCAACCTCTTTTATTGTATCTATGTAAGCATTGATCCAGCTCTCCTTGCAAAACTCCTTGCAATACCAGCACCTATATGCTGGTAAACCCGATAAGGTTCCAGCCTTGCAAGCCTTGTCAGACACAGACGAGTGTTCTCTTTTTTAAAGATACAATTCATATACTGTCAAATTCCACTTGTGTCAAAATCCCCAGGACACCTGCATTTCTGTTGACTGGTATTTGCAAAGTTTTGGGCATACCCCACAACAGGAGAAACACCAAAATTGGAGGAGCATCACAGTATCCACACAAGTTGGACAGGTCATTCTAAAAGTGAACAGGGAAACAGTCATCAACTACATCAGTGCGAAGTCATGGAAAAGCATGGAGCTGCCCAATCATGGGAAGAAAAGGAATGTATCTTTGAAACATGGTAAGCCCAGTTTGGCTGAAGAACTTTTATACCCAATAGGAAAAGAAGACAGCTGAATTATCAGAGCCCAGCTTGAGCATGTGGAGCTGAAAATCAAAAGAAAACATCTTTTATTCAGAAAATATATCTTTGTCTCAGAAATTGCAGCAGGAGTTGACAATGCCACTTTTCCAGAGCATATGCATGCTACGGAAGACCCGATGTATAGCTAGCAAACCCATCATGGCCTGCCTGGCTGATCAGAGATCCCTTCATTGTAGGGGTGTAGAAACAACAAGCACTAAAATAATCCTGAAACTACAGTGACCTGCAAAACAATCCCTTCTTCTTCCATTCCTGACTCTTCTGGTTCAGCAGAGGAAAAAGCTTTGACCCAGGAAATTTATTAATAAGGAAAGGGAGAGGTGATTATACTGAGTTGTCATTAAAAGATCAAAAGTATTGGCTTCTGGAAGGGTGAGCTTTTCCAGTCACTCAGCTTGTTGCTGGTTGACAGTCCACTCTTATTTGCTAAATCACATTTTAAAGGTTATCTAAGTCTTTCATTCAGACTGACAGGATTCATTAAAATGACTCATGCTTAATAGCCTGCTCCCCCGAGTACTTGGAAATCATACAATGGTTGGCAAAACTGAACTATATCTTCAGTGTGAATAACTGGTATTTTAACTGCATTAAAGATGGCAATGCATTATTCTTCCAAAGGGCTTTCCTGCTGGTTAGAGCTTAGCAACATCTAATCCAGTGTGAATCATCTCTAGGTGCTGCAAATTCACTACAACTATCTGGACCCTAAATTAAGAATCAGATTTGATGGATTGAAATGTTTAGCTTTTACAGCCTCATTTACAACCCACTGCTCCAGTGATGAATGTGTGCAGAGCACATGCTATGCCAGTGTTACTATTGCAAACCCATTCCTTAAGACATGTAAATATATTAACTGAAACATCATTTGATTTGGCAGCCCTAATATGTCCTGTATCAACAATTAGGATTTTGCCATAAGAGATCTACTTAGTGACCAAACTGTAATGAATAATAAGAACCTTTAAAATTCTTCTTTCCTGTTATAATGATGTGGGACATGGCTTAGTAAGTTTCATGCAGGCAAAATTTTTGCTCATTTTCCATACAGCAATAGGAACAGGCCTTAAGTTATGAACACTAGAGGAAGCCCTGACCCTATGCCAATCCCAGAAACTCCACAAACCACTTTATCCCTCGTAGAGAAGGAATGAACATCAATAAACCTGGGGAACAAAGATGGCCACCTCTGCTCCCTCACTTTCCTTTCCCTGCTTGTGCATGAGATTTGTTCCCACTAGTGTTTTGTGACACTGTGGAGCTCATGGGAGGTTCTTCACAAAATAGGGAAATCTCTGAGATGTCTCCACTGGAAACATGCCAGTGGAGGTAAGGAGGCAGTGAAGAAGCCTAAGGGCTAATACACAAAAACAGGAAGCATCTGAGATTAGTGGTGGGAAACTGAAACGAGGTATTCCTGTTCCATCAGCACCTTCTACATACTGGAACATGTTTTTTGATGAAACATAGCCAAACCCACAGCTCAGGGGCAAAGATGGGCACTGCCATGGCCTCCAGTGACTCCTTTGATGATGACTGACATCTTTCCAGCCAGGGTGGAAAGGAGCAGAGTGTATTGAGCTCCTGTGTCCACCAAGGTTTGATGTTCTGCGTGTCAATGTGTGCCAGGCCACCAGACCCACAGAGTCTAGTAAATATGGTTATCTTCTTTATCCTCTTCATCATCCTTTTCTCCTACCTGGCTGGGGGCAGGGCCTCCCTATGGGAGGTTTACCAGAGCCAGTTGTTCTAGGATGGGGGCATAGGGGGAATCTTCTGCTGGTGGGGCTGACAGTGTGAGGCCTTAACAATGGAATGTGCAGTTTGAGCCACATCCAAGAGGGTGCTGGCTGCTATGTGCAGATGAAGGCCAGAGGATTTTATATACACCTGATGAAAGAAGGGACCCCTGACGGACTTTCTGAACACCTACCTGGAAGCCACTGGCATATCAATATGACCCATGATATGCTTGAAGGCCCAGCTGCCATTCAGAGAGACCTAGACAGGAACCTCATGAAATTCAAAAAGGACAACTGCCAAATCCTGCCCCTGGGAAGGAAGAACCCTTGGAAACGATACAGGCTGGGGACTGGCTGAGGAGCAGCTCTGCTGAAAAGGACCTGGAAGGCAGAAAGCTGAATATTAGCCAGCAGTGTGCCCTGGAAGCAAAGAAGGCTAATAGCATCCTGAGCTGTATGAACAGGAGCGTAGCTAGTAGGTTAATGGAAGTGATTATCTCCCTCTACCCAGCACTCATTAGACCACTTCTGTATTGGGAGCCTTGTGGAAGACATTGTATTCAAGGAGTTAGTGATCTTTAACAGGCCCTGTCTGCTCTATTGAGCTTTGTACTTAAGGCTTAATAAGCCTGTATGTTATAATGAAAATTAATGCCTTGGGGGGGGGGAGCAGAAGAACCTGCTTGTGAAATCTCTTTGATATTACAATTGGATTCCTACCCACCTTTTATGGCAAAAGTGTGGGTAACTAACTACCTGAATATATTATTGGGCATGATTTGTTGGCAGGCAAAACTTTCATGATGATGGGGAGCAAATACTCTTTCCGGGTTCATACAATCATTGCGGGAAAAGTGATTATGGCTCCTGTTGTTTTGGACCCTCCCCCCAAATCGCTTGCATCCAAACAGTACAGGCTCCCTGGAGGCTATGCAGAGATCACCCAGATGATTAAATGGCTATTGGAGGCTGGAACTATTTGGAGAAATCATTCCCCCTTCAATAGCCCCATCTGGCCATGAAAAAGCCTGAGGGCTCCTGGAGAATAACAGTTGATTATCAATTGTTAAATAAAGCAGCCCCCCGCCCCCTCTGCAGCTGTAGTGCCTTTGTCACTCTCCTGGAGGGAACTGAATCTGCAGCTGGGCCGTGGCATACTGTTGTGGTTTAACCCAGCAGGCAGCTAAACACCACACAGCCATTTGCTCACTCCCCACCCACCCACAGTGGGATGGGGGAGAGAATTGGGGGAAAAAAAAAAAGTAAAATTCACGGGTTGAGATAAAGACAGTTTAATAAGACAGAAAAGGAAAGGAAAATAATAATAATAATGATAAAAGAATATACAAAATAAGTGATGCACAATGCAATTGCTCACCACCTGCCCACCGATGCCCAGCCAGTTCCCAAGCAGCGGTCACCCCTCCCCCGGCTAACTCCCCCCAGTTTATAGACTGAGCATGACGCCATATGGTATGGAATAGCCCTTTGGCCAGTTTGGGTCAGCTGTCCTGGCTGTGCCCCCTCCCAGCTGCTTGTGCACCTCCAGCCTTCTCAGTCGGTAGAGCATGAGAAGATGAAAAGTCCTTGACTAGTGTAAACACTACTTAGCAACAACTAAAACATCGGTGTGTTATCAACATTGTTCTCACCCTAAATCCAAAACACAGCACTGTACCAGCTACTAGGAAGGAAATTAACTCTATCCCTGCCGAAACCAGGACAACCCTCCCATGAGAATTCAAATTGCTCCTGTGATTCCTTAGCAATTGGAATGCTGAAAAAAGCATTAGCTAAATCTAACACAGTATGTGTCCTGGTTTTGGCTGGGATAGAGTTAATTTCCTTCCTAGTAGCTGGTACAGTGCTGTGTTTTGGATTTAGGGTGAGAACAATGTTGATAACACACCGATGTTTTAGTTGTTGCTAAGTAGTGTTTACACTAGTCAAGGACTTTTTAGTTTCCCATGCTCTGGGACTTCCCATGCTTCCCATGCGACTGAGAAGGCTGCAGGTGCACAAGAAGCTGGGAGGGGGCACAGCCAGGACAGCTGACCCAAGCTGGCCAAAGGGATATTCCATACCATGTGACGTCATGCTCAGCATATAAAGCTGGGGGAAGAAGAAGGAAGGGGGGGGGACGTTTGGAGTGATGGCGTTTGTCTTCCCGAGTAACCGTTACGCGTGATGGAGCCCTGCTTTCCTGGAGATGGCTGAACACCTGCCTGCCGATGGGAAGGAGTGAATGAATTCCTTGTTTTGCTTTGCTTGCATGAGTGGCTTTTGCTTTACCTATTAAACTGTCTTTATCTCAACCCACGAGTTTTCTCACTTCTACCCTTCCGATTCTCTCCCCCATCCCATTGTGGGGGGAGTGAGCGAGCGGCTGTGTGGTGCTTAGTTGCCAGCTGAGGTTAAACCAGGACAGAGGGTCAGCAGTATACCTCCATGGTTCTGCCCCAGGGGTATCTACACAGCCCTACAATTTGCCATGGGCTGGTAGCCCAGGATTCAGAAGACTGCAATATTTCCCCACACTGTAAATTGTTCCACTACGTGGATGATGTTATGATCACTGATCCCTGCTGAGATTCTAGCTCAAGGGCCAGGGGCTACATTCTTAATTTTGAACACTGCTGATATCCCTAAGTATGTTCCGTAACATTTGATTTATAGAAAATAGTGAATTCAATTTGTTTTGCAGAATGTAGATATTGATATCCTACCTGATAAGTCTCTGTCCTGGTTTCGGCTGGGATAGAGAACAGGAAGTTGTACTAGAGACCAAGGGACTAGAGGTCCCTTCCAACCTGAATGGTTCTGTGAATTTTCTGTTACACTTAACCATCTTTCTCTGCTTGTTTTTCATTTTTCTGGCTTCTTTCATCACTCCTGATTTGTCTCTTTGACAAGGCAAGTTTGAGGTGGGTTATATTTTTAATGCTTACACTGATTGCTCATTGCCAAATATATTCTAAAATGACCTTATTGAAGGAAATGCAATCATTTAAGAAGTGTTTCCAATGTATATTATCTGGAGCTTACTAAAAATATATAATCTGATTATAGAATTCTGCTCCTGAATTAATCAACAATTGGGGAAAAAAATAAAGCCATTTAAATAATGCATCCATATAACCATATCTGCAGCTGCAACCTTACATTGAAGTAAATGCATGACTGATTATACTCTGAAAATAATCAGCTAAATCCAATTTAAGCACTAATAGTTTCTACATATGTTCAAAGTACCACAATTAGTATTATATCTCCAGAGAGTATTAATCTCCAGAGAGAAGTTATCTTTTGTCCTAATAAAAACATATCTAGACTTTTTCCTGATACACGGATACCTGTGTCTACTTCTAAACATAGACAATTATAAGTTTGCTAGCTTTCACTTAAATAAACAAGTTATGCAAACATGAGAGGTGAGTGGGAGCAGTGAGTTGGAAGGTCATTGTACATCCTCAAAGAAAGAGCCAAATGCAAAACTTGTTTCCAAAACAAGCCCGTCAAAAGCAAACAAAACCCGAGAAGTCCAGCCCATCCAAAAGCAAAGCAGCCTCCCCTCGCTGTTCTGGAATCTCAGCCTAGAGACTCTGGTCTGACTTCTGCCAGCAAGCCCAGCCTGGGATGGGTTTGATACCAAACACCCGTTCCAGTGCCCAGACTCACAGAGAAACAGGCAGCTCCTCCTTCCTCTCTCCCTCCTTCCTCCCTTAGAAACAATAAATAATACACAAGAGGAGTAAATGCACGTGTGTAAGTAAGTAAGGGTAACAGAACGCACTCAAAAATAAGTAAGAAAAAGCCAATTTCCAACCTCGCCATCTCTAGCTCCCCCACAGTTACTCCCGCTTGGGAAAGAAAAAGACTGGGATAGAAACTCTTCCTCCTCACACATACTCCGCCCCCCTTCTTTTTTTTTTTTTTTAGCTCAGAGAGTCAACAATACAGGGTGGTGGGAGGTGTTTTTTCAGGAGGACGTGACCAGGAAAATAAATCCGTTTCCAGTAGTTTGCGAATCCATCTCATACACACAGAGAAACCACCTCTGTCCCTTTAATTACACGCATGCGCAACCCTCTGTTCAACCACACCTTTCCCCAACAAAACACACACACAGATCCCTCTCCCCACTTAACCATTTCTCCATTAAAACACAACTTTTCCATGTAACATGTGTATTTGCTCCTCATACAACTATTCCTCTCCCTCAAGACAGACACACACCTCTGCACAGTTAATGCCCCCCCCCATTGTTAGCAATACACACACTTTCCACCCCACCCCACGCACACACACGCTGCCGCTCCAAACACAGACCGGAAGACGGGACAGAAAGGTGAGTTCAGCTCCTGCATTCATAGACTAATAATTTTAAACAAATATAACTACCATCTAATAAAAAGCAACACATCCAGCACTACTTCTGTCCCACTGCACCTCGATTAGTGTCTCCACGCAACCACACAAAAAGAGATATTGAACGTATAACTCCTCTTATCTCTACTTCCCCCTCCCCATAAACACACTATTCAATAACCTTTTATCCCCCAGTCACCCTGGCAGAGAGATACACTGCGTGTCTGTACATGCATACCCCGATATTTCATAAGTGCCCCCGCACAAAGGCAAGAATACTGTGTGTCTATTCACACAGGTTTCATAAACAGCCTTTCCTCCCCTACACAGAGATACATTGAATATAAACCCCTCCCCCATAAGCAAATCTGTACACACCACGCACACTAGTAATTCACCTACCTGCATGTCTGTCCATAGGAATATGGGGTGGGAGGAAATCTGCGATCTATCCCCTGTATTGGATGATGGGATTACTATGATATTGTTTGGTGTATTGCGGGGGAAGGGGAATTGTCTCTGATCACCCAATCATTGGCTTCTTCTGTCCTCTTCCTCTTCCACCAGCTGCCACTGTATCTCTGTGTGTGTGTGTGTACAAAGTTCTTCTCCTCCTCTGCATGGTGATATTAAATCCTCGGGGGGAGAGAGTCACGCACACAGCTCCTATCAGCTACCGGAAATCGAAGCCCTGGTCATAAATATACCACAGGAAGTGTGCAATAACACACATACACACCCCTTCTGGTACACACACATGCAGCTGTGCCCCTGCCCTCCCCCCTCCAAAACACACACACAGGCCCTTCTGTCCCTCTCTGCTCCTGCCAGCCCAGACTCAGCAGGATGGGACTGGGGGTTGTGCGTGTGTCTGAAGTAAAACTTAAGCTGTATAATATACCTTGTATCTGCAGGTCAGGGGAGTCCATCCTATATTTGTCTGTATATCTGTTATAAATATATGAGAGGCAGGAATACCATAGATGAGTGCCATATAGATGTGTGAATGTGTGCACATACTGCAATGCATGTACTATGTGTCTGTGAATAGATAGGGTGGACAGGCTCTCGCCCATATGATCAGGCCCAGTCAGCATGGGTTTATGAAAGGCAGTTCCTGCTTTACTAACCTGATCTCTTTCTATGACCAGGTGACCTGCTTATTGGATGAGGGAAAGGCTGTGGATGTTGTTTACCTAGACTTTAGTAAAGCCTTTGACACCGTCTCCCACAGCATTCTCCTAGAGAAGCTGGCGGCTCACGGCTTAGACAGGTGTAGTCTGCGCTGGGTCAAAAACTGGCTGGACGGCCGGGCCCAGAGAGTTCTGGTGAATGGAGTTAAATCCAGTTGGCGGCCGGTCACAAGCGGTGTTCCCCAGGGCTCAGTGTTGGGGCCAGTTCTGTTTAATATCTTTCTCAATGATCTGGATGAGGGGATCGAGTGCACCCTCAGTAAGTTTGCAGGCGACGCCAAGTTGGGCGGGAGTGTTGATCTGCTCGAGGGTAGGAAGGCTCTGCAGAGGGACCTGGACAGGCTGGATCGATGGGCCGAGGCCAACTGTATGAGATTCAACAAGGCCAAGTGCCGGGTCCTCCATTTCGGCCACAACAACCCCATGCAGCGCTACAGGCTTGGGGAAGAGTGGCTGGAAAGCTGCCCAGCGGAAGAGTACCTGGGGGTGCTGGTTGACAGCCAGCTGAATATGAGCCGGCAGTGTGCCCAGGTGGCCAAGAAGGCCAGTGGCATCCTGGCCTGTATCAGAAATAGTGTGGCCAGCAGGAGTAGGGAAGTGATCGTCCCTTTGTACTTGGCACTGGTGAGGCTGCACCTCGACTACTGTGTTCAGTTTTGGGCCCCTCACTACAAGAAAGACATTGAGGTGCTGGAGCATGTCCAAAGAAGGACAACAAAGCTGGTGAAGGGTCTAGAGAACAAGACTTATGAGGAGCGGCTGAGGGAACTGGGGAACTGGAGAAAAGGAGGCTGAGGGGAGACCTTATCTCTCTCTGCAACTACCTGAAAGGAGGTTGTAGCGAGGTGGGTGTCGGTCTCTTCTCCCAAGTAACAAGCGATAGGATGAGAGGAAACGGCCTCAAGTTGCGCCAGGGGAGGTTTAGATTGGATATTAGGAGAAATGTCTTTACTGAAAGGGTTGTCAAGCATTGGAACAGGCTGCCCAGGGAAGTGGTTGAGTCCCCATCCCTGGAGGTATTTAAAAGATGTGTAGATGTGGTGCTTAGGGACATGGTTTAGTGGTGAACTTGGCAGTGCTAGGTTAACGGTTGGACTTGATGATCTTAAAGGTCTTTTCCAACCTAAACGATTCTATGATTCTATGATTCTATAGCAGGCACCTAACGCAAATATGGGTATGTGCTATAACAATGATATTCATGTATGCACAAAAGTTGTCCTATGTGCTGCCATGCGGAGCACACCAGGTAGACAGTATGTTCTATCTCAGCAAAGCGCTTGTATCACACCCACACTGTGATTGGGGGTGGTACATACTTCCATGTATGTGCACTTCACGAGCAAGCATGCACACTCTTCTGTGACTGGGTAAAGCTCCCAGGAGAACTGATTAAAAGCAAACCCTAATCTTTACCTGATCTTTATGCATCTGAAACACAAAAGTCTACCCCCCTCCCCATCCCGTCCCTTCCCCCCTCCAGCGAGGCAGACAGCATCTAAGCATGAACTCCCAAACCCAGCAAGCTGATCCCCCACGCACAGCCCGGTCGAGCTCCTAGAGGGAAGGCTCATCCTTTCGCGTTATGTCTGCACCTTTCACATATTGAAACATGCGATACATGTCACTCCTCCAAGGGCTCTCCATGCTAATTAACATGAGCTCCTGCATCTAAAAATCCTCCCCTTTTGGGAAATGCATACCAACACCTTAAAACACTCTTAAAGCAACCAACCAACCGAGCCCCAAACACAGCATGTTATTTTAGATGAGTGTCAAAGTTACAGAGACTACAGCAAATTATTGTGCTTGGAAGGCGGGGTTGTCATTGGCAGTGTCAGCCCCTCCCTGGTGCACAGAGCTGCTGCGGCTCCTACATCACCGACAAGGGAGAAAGATGGAGGAGCTGAAGGGTGCCTGTTATTCAGTAGTGGGAGATAAACACATTAAACACTAAATCAACTGCAAAATTTCCTCCTGCTTTCCTTGGTCCAAGGCAATAGAACTGTGCTCTCACTAGGATGAAATTAAAACATTTCTGACCATGTTGTTTGCAGCTTTTAGTGTGTGTGTGTGTGTGGGGGGGGTGTTGCACTGGGTAGGGATAGCGGTTTATAAGGGATTTATTAATCCTTGCTGGATTAGCTGTAAATTGCACAGAGAACTTTTATTCCAAGCCAGGCTCCCAGGGGCTGTCTGGTGAGAGCAGGTTGTGCTGGGAAACCACACTGATGCAACTGGCCAGGAAAGGAGAGAGAAAGGGGGATACATGTCCACACTTGAACAAAAAATGGCAGTATGTTACATAGGAGGTACTAGCAACACCTAGAGTGTTCAAATCCCAGCATAGATGAGTAAACTTTGAACTGTATTAGGTGCTTTAGGTAAATCTGAGCAGGTGTTTCTGAGAGCCTGTTCTCACTGCAGTCCTACCAGAATCTCCTCAGCAGTATAGATACAGGTGGACTTGCACAGCCAGCACCCTTCCCCACTGTAGGGTGGAGCTCAGCAGGAGTTGCAAGAAGGTGTTATGAAAATCTCATTCCCTAACTATTGTACCAATTAGTCTTTATAGTATGAAATTGTATGAACTTTCTTGAGAGAGAGAGAGAGAGAGAGAGAGTTTACATTGTATACTGCATAGTCATAGTTAAGTAAGCATGACTAAAGGACCCCAGCTCATTGCAAGGAGGAGAAGGACAGCCCCATCCTGAAGAATAAAGGATACCCCTGGACTACTGAGATAACGCCAGCATCCTAGCCCCTCTAACACCTCTGTGAAACCTTCCCATTATCTGGCATCATAGATAAGTAACTGTAGCAAAACCGACTCCAGGGACATCTAGATCAAGAAAGAAGCAGATGGATGATGATGCCATAGAATTATAGATGCTTTGCTAAACAGTAGTATGTGCGTGTTAAGTAGTGATTGGTCAAATCATGTTGTATCTGAATGCTTGAAAGACATAAGAACCATGTGTAAAACCGCATTCGGTGTGCCCCAATTTGAATGGGACACCTCATGCGCATGAACGAGTTGGACTCAATGATCCTTATGGGTCCCTTCCAACTTGAGATATTCTATGATTTTATGAATAAAAGAATTACTCTTGTAATTCTATACTTTGCGTCCTAGTCTCTCTCCTCCATCAGCACGGGCCACTTGCAAAATTTTTGTGACAAAGGCAAGTAAAATAGCACCAGCTTTTACCTGCCCTCTACTATAAAGCTGCTTGGGGAGACCTATACTGGAGATCCTTTTCTGCTAACTCCTATCAAAGCAAAACCTGACTCAGCCCTTCATAGGATAATAATGCATATGAGCTCCATACATTAGCTGTGCCTGTAAGCAGAACCAAGTAACATCTCTAGAACACCATACAGAGATGCAAACAAAATTATAAAACCAAAACACCTGTGGTAGATTTAATTTTATTGGTGGGTTGACCTTGGCTGGATGCCAGGTACCCTCCAAGCCGCTCTATCACTTCCCCTCCTCAGCTGGACAGGGTAGAGAAAATATAACGAAAGGCTTGGGGGTCAAGATAAGGACAGGGAGAGATCATTCACCAATTACCGTCACGGGCAAAACAGACTCAACTTGGGGGAAATTAATTTAATTTATTGCCAATCAAATCAGAGTAGGGTAATGAGAAATAAAACCAAATCTTAAAACACCTTCCCCCCCACCCCTCCCTTCTTCCCGGGCTCAACTTCACTCCCAATTTCTCTACCTCCTCCCCCCCCGAGTGGCGCAGGGGGACAGGGAATGGGGGTTGCGGTCAGTTCATCACACATTGTCTCTGCCACTCCTTCCTCCTCACACTGTTCCCCTGCTTCAGCGTGGGGTCCCTCCCACAGGACACAGTCCTCCATTAACTTCTCCAACATGGGTCCTTCCCATGGGCTGCAGTTCTTCACGAACTGCTCCAGCATGGATCCTTTCCACGGGGTGCAGTCCTTCAGGAACAGACTGCTCCAGCATGGGTCCCCCACGGGGTCACAAGTCCTGCCAGCAAACATTTGGCCAGCAGCGGGTCCATCTTGGAGCCAACTTGAGCGGACTCTATAGGACATGGGGGCTGCTTCTGGCATCTTCTCACAGAAGCCACCCCTGTAGCCCCCCTCACTACTGAAACCTTGCCATGTAAACCAAATACAGCAGTGTGCCCTGGCAGCCAAGAGGGCAAACCGCATCCTGGGGTGCATTAAACACAGTATAAGCAGCCGGTCAAAAGCAATGATTATCCTGCTGTATTCAGCGTTGGTGCAGCCTCACCTTGAGTACTGTGTGCAGTTCTGGGCCCCACAATTTAAGAAGGATGTGAAGGTCCTTGAATGCATCCAGAGGAGGGCAACAAAGCTGGTGGAAGGGCTGGAAGGCATGTCCTATGAGGAGCGGCTAAGGACTCTGGGTTTGTCTAGTTTGGAGAAAAGAAGACTGAGGGGCAACCTCATTGCTCTCTACAGCTTCCTGAGGAGGGGAAGTGGAGAGGGAGGTGCTGATCTCTTCTCCCTGGGATCCAGTGACAGGACGCGTGGGAATGGCTCAAAGGTGCGCCAGGGGAGGTTTAGACTGGACATGAGGAAGCATTTCTTTACCGAGAGGGTGGTCAAACACTGGAACAGGCTTCCTAGAGAGGTGGTCGATGCCCCATGCCTGTCAGTGTTTAAGAGGCTGTCGTGGTTTAACCTCAGCCGGCAACTAAGCACCACGCAGCCGCTCGCTCACTCCCCCCCCGGTGGGATGGGGGAGAGAATCGGAAGGGTAAAAGTGAGAAAACCCATGGGTTGAGATAAAGGCAGTTTAATAGGGAAAGCAAAAGCCACACATGCAAGCAAAGCAAAACAAGGAATTCATTCACTACTTCCCATGGGCAGGCAGGTGTTCAGCCATCTCCAGGAAAGCAGGGCTCCATCACGCGTAACGGTTACTTGGGAAGACAAACGCCATCACTCCAAACGTCCCCCCCTTCCTTCTTCTTCCCCCAGCTTTATATACTGAGCATGACGTCACATGGTATGGAATATCCCTTTGGCCAGTTTCGGTCAGCTGTCCTGGCTGTGCCCCCTCCCAGCTTCTTGTGCACCTTCAGCCTGTTCAGTCAGTAGAGCATGGGAAGCTGAAAAGTCCTTGACTAGTGTAAACACTACCTAGCAACAACTAAAACATCGGTGAGTTATCAACATTGTTCTCACCCTAAATCCAAAACACAGCACTGTACCAGCTACTAGGAAGGAAATTAACTCTATCCCTGCTGAAACCAGGACAGTATCCACCCCTTATTCTATACCATCTACGTCATGCTCAAGTCCCATATTTTCCAGTGCAACCTCATTAACCAACCACCCCACTTTCCATCCTTTGATATAACACACAGATATCATTCCCTTAGTCTATGGACCACCCTTGTGGAATGTCTGTAAAATGTCCAGAAATGTCCATGAAATATCCATTGAGTTCATTTAGTCCGTGACTTTGGGCTCCATCTGTGATGGTGGTCACTCAGGAAAGAAGAGGTGGTGTGTTGCGTGGAGTTACTGGGTACCAAAGCCAGCTCAGGTCAGGTCACTGCTGCACTTGCACTGCTTCTTGTAAGGCTTGTCCTCCACTGGTTCGGGTGGTTCCTGCTATAGTAATTCCTATAACACGCAACTCAAATCATGGGTTACAACAATTTAAAGGTATTTCCATTACAATCTCCACCCCTGGTCCCTTTGGACCAGACCATAGGGTTTAACATTGCAATGAACTCCTCCCCTTGCTCCTAGCCTGGCTAGCAACAAGGGGTTTCTGCTATAGTAATTCCTATAACATGCAACTCAAATCATGGGTTACAACAATTTAAAGGTGTTTCCATTACAATCTCCACCCCTGGTCCCTTTGGACCAGACCATAGGGTTTAACATTGCAATGAACTCCTCCCCTTGCTCCTAGCCTGGCTAGCAACAAGGGGTTTCTGCTATAGTAATTCCTATAACATGCAACTCAAATCCCGGGTTACAACAATTTAAAGGTGTTTCCATTAAAATCTCCACCCCTGGTCCCTTCAGATCAAACCATCGGGTTTAACATTGCAATGAACTCCTCCCCTTGCCCCTGCTCCGGCTTGGACTTATCCACAGACTGCAGTCCCTTAGGGTAGTACCTGCTCCAAGTGGAGCCTTATCTATGAGCTACAGTCTCTCCAGGGGTACGCCTGCTGCGGCATAGACTTATCCACAGTCACTTTGAGATGCACCTGTTCCAGCATGGCCTTCTCCGTGGGCCACAATGCCTTCAGAGATATACCTGCTCCAGCGTGGCCTTACCCGCAGCCACAGTCCCTTCAGAAGTAAACCTGCTGTAGCACAAACGTAACCGCGGCCACAGACGTTTCGAGATGTACCTGCTCTGGCATGGGCTTATCCACAGCCACAGACGCTTTGGGGTGTCCTGCTCCCGCAGGGACTCATCCACAGGTCACAGTCCCTTCGACTCGAGTTCACACTGGAGTTCCAGCCTGTCCAGTACAGCAGCACAGAAACAGCAGCAATGCCCTGGCCATCTGCCAGCCCAGGCACATCGCCATTGCTGTTATCAAAATGTTCCCAGGCACAGCAGAATACGATGATAAGCAGTACAGCAGTACAGCAAGCAGCGAAAGCAAAAAACAGCCACTAACGAGCATTGGACTCTAATATACAGTAAGGCAAGCAAGCCCCATGGCAAGCACAGGAGCCTGCCAATTAATAGCTAAACAGCTATAACAGGTATAAATTCGATCTAGCACATTCCAATCAAACCTGTCATTATCTCGAACCCTTCGAGCCCCACGTTGGGCGCCAGAAAGGACTGTCGTGGTTTAACCTCAGTCGGCAACTAAGCACCACGCAGCCGCTCGCTCACTCCCCCCACAATGGGATGGGGGAGAGAATCGGAAGGGTAAAAGTGAGAAAACCCATGGGTTGAGATAAAGGCAGTTTAATAGGGAAAGCAAAAGCCACACATGCAAGCAAAGCAAAACAAGGAATTCATTCACTACTTCCCATGGGCAGGCAGGTGTTCAGCCATCTCCAGGAAAGCAGGGCTCCATCACGCGTAACGGTTACTTGGGAAGACAAACGCCATCACTCCAAACGTCCCCCCCTTCCTTCTTCTTCCCCCAGCTTTATATACTGAGCATGACGTCACATGGTATGGAATATCCCTTTGGCCAGTTTCGGTCAGCTGTCCTGGCTGTGCCCCCTCCCAGCTTCTTGTGCACCTTCAGCCTGTTCAGTCAGTAGAGCATGGGAAGCTGAAAAGTCCTTGACTAGTGTAAACACTACCTAGCAACAACTAAAACATCGGTGAGTTATCAACATTGTTCTCACCCTAAATCCAAAACACAGCACTGTACCAGCTACTAGGAAGGAAATTAACTCTATCCCTGCTGAAACCAGGACAGAGGCCTTTGGACAATTCCCTTAATAACATGCTTTAACTTTTGGTCAGGCCTGAAGTGGTCAGGCAGTTGGACTAGATGATCGTTGTAGGTCCCTTCCAACTGAACTATTCTATTCTATTCTATTCTATTCTATTCTATTCTATTCTATTCTAATTTATCTTTTCACTGGGGTCTGCTTTGTAATACAGAACACTGGCATTTGTCCCGCTGCTGAAAAGCGCATCTCTAGGGACCAGCTGTGTGGACTGTTTCTTCCTGGCAAGCTCCCCATCTGATTATGTCATAGTGACCCACTCATGCTCCCATATAGATCTGATGTTAACATCTGCTCTCTTTAGGTAGTCCATCTTTTGGGTTTTTGTGTAATATAGCTATCCAAGGATGGCCCCCGCCAGAGCATTCCAATCATTTTCATGGTAGCATTTGATACAGCCATGGAAAAAACATCCATTAAATTCAAAATCTGTCGGCACCCCATCAATGGCTTCATAGCCACCCAAGAAATAGAATCCCACTTGATATTCAATGCCTTCCAATTTCTGATGGATTTGAATATTTTCTTTTTTGGGCATGTAAAATGAATAGAGGGTGGTCTTTCATGGTGTACTGGGTCTCACTGGGATAGAGTTAATTTTCTTCATAGCAGCCTGTATGGTGTTATATTTTGGATTTGTGACCAAAACAGTGTTGATGATAACACACCAATGCTTTAGCTATTGCTGAACAGTGCTTACACAGTGTCAAGGCCTTTTCTGTTTCTCACTCTGCCCTCCCAGTGAGTAGGCTGGGGGTGCACAAGAAGTTGGGAGGGTACAGAGGTGGGTCAGCTCACCCCAACTGATCAAAGGGATATTCCATACCATATGACATTGTGCTCAGCAATAAAAGCTCAGGGAAAGGAGAAAGGGGGGGACGTTCAGAGTTATGGCATTTATCTTCCCAAGTAACTGTGTGGTGGGTTAACCTTGGTTAGCTGCCAGATCCCCACCTCCGCCACTCTCTCAGTCCCCCTCCTCAACAGGACAGGGGGAGAAATGAAGATGAAAAAGTTCATGGGTCACAATAAAGACATTGAGATGACTTACTAATTACCATCACAGGAAAAACAGACTTGACTTGCAGAAAATAAATTTAACTTATTTCTAATTAAAAAATAGAGCAGGATCGTGAGAAAAAAAGACAAAAATTAAAACACCTTCCCCCCACCCCCCCTTTTCACCAGGCTCAAGTTCACACCTTCATTCCTGACTCCTCTACCTCCCCTAACAGTTCCTCTCTGCCTCTCCTTCCTCCTCACACTCTTCATCTGCTCCAGTGTGGAGTCCTCCACGGGCTGCAGTATGGATATTTGCTCTGATGCAGTCCTCTCCACGGGCTGCAGGGACTACCTGCTTCACCATGGTCCTCTCTATGGGCTGCAGGGGGACAACCTGCTTCTTCATGGTCTTCTCCATGGGCTGCAGGGGAATCTCTGCTCCAGCACCTGGAGCATCTCCTCCCCCTCCTTCTTCACTGACCTTGGTGTCTGCAGGATTGTTTCTCTCACATTTTTCTCACTCCTCTCTCTCCCAGCTGCCACACAGGTTTTTTTACCCTTGCTTAAATATGTTTTCACAGAGGCGTCACCAGCATCGCTGATTGGCTCAGCTTTGGCCAGCGGTGTGTCCATGTTGGAGCTGGCTGGAACTGGCTCTGTCTGACATGGGGGTAGCTCTTGATTTCTTCTCACAGAGGCCACCCCTGCTGCTAGACATCCGTCTACTGATGGGAAGTAGTGAATGAAAATTCCTTGTTCTGCCTTGCCTACATGCACAACTTTTGCTTCACCTATTAAACTTTTATCTCAACCCATGAGTTTTCTCACTTTTGGCCTTCCGATTCTCTCCCTCATCCCACTGGGGGGGAGTGAGCAAGCATCTGTGTGGTGCTTCACTGCCTACTGGGGTTAACCCACCACACATGGGCAAAGGCCACTGGCCCCATGGATGCCTTTCAGGGAATAGTGAGCTCTGCCAGGGATGTTCTGCTTTGTGTCCACTGCTGGTTCCCTGTTTTTTAACCTTATGACCCTCATCCCCAATTTATTTTCATTCTTGTTCTCTGTAACCATGATTAACCTCTGTTCTCACAGAGAGCTCCTAAGTTTTGAGAAGGGCCGGTGTCCTCAGCGGGAACAGGGACCAATAGCAGACACCTAGGAGAAAAAAAAAACATGCAGTGACATCCCTCCCAAATGCCATCCCAGCCTTTTCAAGTCAGCATGGCCTATCTTTGTGACCCAGATGTAGCACAGATTTCACCCCTTTCAACTGTATCCCGTTTGCTGTCCTGGCCCTGTTCTGGCCTGCTCACCTTGTGTCACAGCATTTTTGCATCTTGCTAGCCTCTTCCAGCACTGCAGAAATGCCATTGGCAATTGTCCATTCCCTTTTGCAATACCTGAGCTTGCCCAGTAACAACTTCTACTCTGACGTCTTGCCCAGGGACATAGAGACAAATATCTCTTGTTAGCTCTTCCAGATATTTTTCTGTCTTCTTGAACTATTTTCTGCCTTTGCATTCTTCCCAGCTCTTACACTGAAAAACATCTGAAGGGTGTTTACTCATGGAAATAGAGCTTCTGCTCATTTGTAAAGCAAATACAGGAATTAAATCCACCCCAAACTTCTCCTGTATGTCTCCTGACATCTTCTTAGATTTCTATTCCTAAAAAAGGACTCCTCAGCCAGTACCCTTCCACATGCTTCTTTTAATAATCAGTCACCATAGCCCTTGCAATGGGACTTCCTTTTTTACTGGAGCTAGCTGACTGTTAAGTGCTCTCTGGCCCTAGTTGATTTTCTTTGTCAAGCAGGGTCTGTTGTACATTCATACTTGTAGCCAGCTCAAGTGATTTACCTATCCTTGTTTGAATTACTCCCTGAACTACACCAGTGTCACTGGAAAAAAAGAGAAGCCTCTGAAAATAGAACAAATGATTGAGCAAATGGCCAGCATGACTGTCTGTAGAAAACATGCCACCTCTGTTTAGTTGAAATATCCATGGTATTGAAGTGTCATCACTACATAGTTGACATTAACTAATGGGGATAACTAAGATATGATGTATCCCAAATGCTACGGAAAGCAAAGGACCTGGTATCTCCATGCAGTAATATCTGACTTTTTTTCACTATTTACTAAATTCCCAATGTACAGATAACTTTGCTCAGCTAAGTGTAAATGTTCAGCTAGAACAGACAGACAGAACAATTAAGGGACACAAGATCTGAATAATTATTTAGCCTGCTGAAGAAAATTCAGGGTTTACAATTTCCAATAAATGTCCTCAACATTTTGAATTTTGCTAAAAAGTGAAATAAAAAATTGAAAGTTTTTATCCTGTGTTTGGACCTGCTTTAGAAATAATGCTTCTTCTTTAGCTAGCAGGTTTGGAAAAAAAAGTCTGCAATACAATAAAAGTTTGGCTAAATTCACCATATGAGAAAGCCTAAGAAATACTAACTTCTGCAAAGTAATATTAGTGATCAGTAAAACGTTGCTTTGGAGGAAAAATAGAGCTGGTCGAAGTTTCATGAGAATCTGACTGGGTTCACTTGTAATTCCCACACTGATTCAAGCTAAAATGTGGGCTTTGACAACTAAAACAGTCCCACAGAATAAATAGAATCTCTCACTGGAAGAGATGGACTTGACCATGGATATTTTAATGAGAGGTCACACTAATACACCAGAGATGATAATTCCCTTTCATGGACAAGATATCTTTTACTTCATTGTGAGAACTATACTTGGGTATCAATCACATTTGTTCACATTTAGCTGTAGGATCTGAGTGTGCACTACTGCTTTGTTGTCCTCTGAGCTGTGCTTGGACTCACAATGTGAATGTCACACTAGAGATGGGTGGCTCGGTATTGACAAGCGATTTCTTGGCTTTTAGAAAAAAACCTTCTCAAGATGACAGGTCCATCACACTATGAGGCAATTGTGCTCTTTTACTGTATGCCTTACATAGCAAGACACACCACAAATAAAATACTGTTCAGGGAAAGGATCAAAAGAATGATATTAATAATATTTTTCAACTGTGAATTTATTTAATTTAATCACTCATAAATTAAAAGATTTATGAATCACTTAGGGTTGTTTACTTGTTATACATCATCATATATATTGATAATGCCATGAGAATATTAAATGTAATAATTCATAATATTATGCTATGTAAGCTTTCTCAAGCAATCAAGACCCTGAGTTAAACCCCACTGAAATCAGTATAATAAACATTGACTTTCATGAGCTTTGGATCAGTCCTGGTTTACAGTACTTTTGGCATTCCAGTCCCGGTCTTAGCTTCTTTGGTGGGTATAGGTGCTCCAGATGAAAAATTTACATTGTGAACAATTAATTTCACCCAAGAGTTTACCCAGATGTGAGCACTATTTTCATTAGTCCACAATATGAGTTTATTGGACTACAGAAATTATTAATCTTAATCCAGTCAGAGCATATTAGAATTTCAAGTCCACTATGCAATCAGCTGGTCTATAAACTACAGATCATGAGCAGAGAAGAACGTGTACTGATTGTAATATTTTTGACTGAAACAATGAAGTCAAAGATGAATGTGATTATCAGCTCTGGTTCTTTTTTCATTTAAAACAAGTACTATAGCAGGAACCACCCGGACCAATGGAGGACGAGCCTCACAAGAAGCAGTGCAAGTGCAGCAGTGACCTGACCAGAGCTGGCTTTGGTGCCCAATAACTCCACGCAACACACCTCCTCTCCTGTCCTGAGCAACCGCCATAACAGATATAACCCAACTCATTAACTAAATGAACTCAGTGGACGTTTTATGAACATTTGACAGGGGTGGCCCACAGACTAAAGGAATGATATCTGTGTATATATCAAAGGATGGGAAGGGTGTTGGTGGTTAATGAGGTTGTATTGGATAGCATGGGACTTGAGCATGACGTAAATGGTATGGAATAAGGCGTGGAGAATGTACTGGTTTTGGCTGGGATGGAGTTAATTTTCTTCAAAGCAGCTCATATTGTGCTATGTTTTGTATTTGTGACCAAAACAGTGTTGATGATAACACACCAATGCTTTAGCCTTTTCTGCTTCTCACACTGCCCTGCCAGCAAGTAGGCTGGGGGTGCACAAGAAGCTGGGAGGGTACAGAGGTGGGTCAGTTGACCCCAACTGACCAAAGGGATATTCCATACTATATGACATCGTGCTCAGCAATAAAAGCTGCAGGGAAGAAGGAAGAAGGGGGGATGTTCAGAGTTATGGCGTTTGTCTTCCCAAGGAACCATTATGCGTGATGGAGCCCTGCTTTCCTGGGAATGGCTAAACATCTGCCTGCCGAAGGGAAGTAGTGAATGAATTCCTTGTTTTGCTTTGCTTGTACATGCAGCTTTTGCTTTATCTATTAAACTGTCTTTATCTCAACACACGAGTTTTCTCACTTTTACCCTTCTGTTTCTCTCCCCCATCCCACTGGGGGGGGATTGACCAAGTGGCTGTGTGGTGCTTAGCTGCCTACTGGGGTTAACCCACAACATCAATGTATTTTTAAATGGGAATATATGCATAGTGCAAAACAGATGAATAGAGCCCCAGATACTTACCACCTTAACATCACAGGTTTTGCTTTAGATGATTTCCTTAATGATTCCTTTACAGAAATTAATCACATTCTGAATTAATCTTGCCTAGAAGTGTGAAGTTTATTAGCAGTCAAAGTATCTTGTAGTATGTTTGCTATATTTGCATGCAGTATGAACATACACTTATAAAATGTACCTGGAGCCAATGCATGCATTATAACATTCGATAACAGAAATGTCTCTGCTATGTATGACACGTTATTGCAGGCAATGGGAAAATATGGAACAATTCTTTCCTTGTGTCGTGGGTTAATTTCAGTCGGCAGCTAAGCACCACGCAGCCGCTCGCTCACTCCCCCCACCCCCGGTGGGATGGGGGAGAGAATTGGAAGAGCACAAGTGAGAAAAACTCGTGGGTTGAGATAAAAACAGTTTAATAATTGAAATAAAATGATAATAATAATATGATAATAATAATAATACACAAAGCAAGTGATGCACAATGCAATTGCTCACCACCTGCCCACCGATGCCCAGGCAGTCCCCGAGCAGCGGCCCCCCCCGGCCAGCTTTCCCCAGTTTATGTACTGAGCATGACGTCACATGGTATGGAATGTCCCTTTGGCCAGTTTGGCTGTGCCCCCTCCCAGCTTCTTGTGCACCTCCAGCCTTCTCAGTCGGTAGAGCATGGGAAGCTGAAAAGTCCTTGGCTAGTGTAAGCATTACCTAGCAACAACTAAAACATCGGTGCGTTATCAACTTTGTTCTCATCCTAAATCCAAAACACTGTACCAGCTACTAGAAAAGAAATTAACTCTATCCCTGCCGAAACCAGGACACCTTGTTAGCACAAAATGGCTTATTTCCAGATAAAAAGGTATTGTAATCGCATGTTTTTTTCATAGTGTTGTCATGGGTGACATTTGACACCTCCTAAACATGAGAAAGTTTCTCATAATACTGGAATTATGTTTAAAGTGCAGAATAAAAGCATATTAAATAATCCTAAATTAAAACAAAATATTTAATTTCATTAGACTATTCATTTTGACATAAAAACATGTTCTATTTACTCTGAATTTTTTTTTCTGATTTATGTTTTGAGTGATGGTTTTGACAGAACTAAAAAATATTTAGTATTTGCTCCATTCTAATTCTCACTCCCTTTGTACTTTGGAACCTTTCATGAAAAGCCCTAGATAGCAGCTAGGTGGCATTACTATTGTTAATGTTTTTACTTGCCATTCATTTTGTTATCCAAGAATTGCATTACCTCAGTTTTTACAGATTGACACTTAGAGCACATTTTGAGGCAACAATGTGTTATGAACTGATTGCAACCCCCATTCCCTGTCCCCCTGTGCTGCTTGGTGGGAGGAGGTAGAAGAGTCAGGCGTGAAGTTGAGCCCAGGAAGAAGGGAGGGGTGGGGGGGAAGGTGTTTTTAGATTTGTTCTTATTTCTCATTACCCTACTCTGTTTAATTTGCAATAAATTAAATTTATTTCCCCAAGACGAGTCCATTTTGCCCATGACGGTAATTGCTGAGCGATCTCCCTGTCCTTATCTCAACCCATGAGGTTTTTGTCATATGATGAAACCACCAAGCTGAGTGGTGTGGTCGACATGCCAGAGGGACGGGATGCCATCCAGAGGGACCTGGACAAGCTCGAGAAGTGGGCCCGTGTGAACCTCATGAGGTTTAACAAGGCCAAGTGCGAGGTCCTGCCCCTGGGTCGGGGCAACCCCTGGTATCAATACAGGCTGGGGGATGAAGGGATTGAGAGCAGCCCTGCCGAGAAGGACTTGGGGGTACTGGTGGATGAAAAGCTGGACATGTGCCCAGAAGGCCAACAGTATCCTGGGCTGCATCAAAAGAAGGGTGACCAGCAGGTCGAGGGAGGTGATTCTGCCCCTCTACTCTGCTCTGGTGAGACCCCACCTGGAGTACTGCGTCCAGCTCTGGAGCCCTCAGCATAAGAAAGACACAGACCTGTTGGAGCGGGTCCAGAAGAGTGCCACGAAAATGATCAGGGGGATGGAACATCTCTCCTATGAGGACAGGCTGAGGGAGTTGGGGTTGTTCAGCCTAGAGAAGAGAAGGCTTCGGGGAGACCTTATTGCAGCCTGTCAGTACTTAAAGGGGGCTTATGAAAAAGATGGGGACAGACTTTTTAGCAGGGCCTGTTGCGACAGGACAAGGGGGAATGGCTTTAAACTAAAGGGGGGTAGATTTAGACTAGATATAAGGAAGAAATTTTTTACGCTGAGGGTGGTGAAACACTGGAACAGGTTGCCCAGAGAGGTGGTGGATGCCCCGTCCCTGGAAACATTCAAGGTCAGGTTGGACGGGGCTCTGAGCAACCTGATCTAGTTGAAGATGTCCCTGCCCACGACAGGGAGGTTGGACTAGATGACCTTTAGAGGTCCCTTCCAACCCAAACTATTCTATGATTCTATGATTCTATATTCTCTCCCCCTGTTCTATTGAGGAGGGGAAGTGATAGCTGAGCTATGTGTTGCCTTCAAGCTCCTCTGAGATGGGTGCAAGAGCTACAGTAATTCAGCCTATATTCAGCTGGCATTAAGTGAGTTGGCGGAGTGGTTTATGTGTAAAATGATGTTACAGCAAAAAAACATGAGACAAATTGGGGTTCATGTAGTACGTAGCTCTCACAGATCTCTCTTCCGTGTCCCCACCTAGCTTGCAATGGACCCTGACTTGGCTCATTCACTGAAGGACAAATGGAGACCATTCTCCCTTTTGGGATAATTACGTGGATAGCCAAATGTTGAGCAGGCAGCAGAGCTGAATGGTGAGAGAGAAATGCTATGTTTCATCCCTAATGAGGGTGCTGACAGGGGCCTAAGCTGTCTTGAGGTAACTCAAAGGGGCCAAGGTAAGCTTGTTATGGCAGTGGCCACCCTGCCAGTCTACCTCCTCCACACTTCCTGCCACCTCTCAGTGGATGGGTAGCTTTATGCAAGAGGGGGAGAGAGGGCAGTCTTCATCTGCCACTTTTGAATCCCTTTTGGGCTTTGTTCGTTTCTATATATCACTGCAGAATTTTTCTCAAGCTTTTTGAGAGAGGCACATTTAGTCCCTGCTAAATTCCTTTTTCTTCCTCTCTCCTCTTGCTCCCAGCTGTGCCATTTCCTTACCTCTCAATTTCTTTGTGCTGGAGAGCGCTCACCCAGCCCTTACAAGACACCATTGCTATATGGATTTGAACAACATACTTGACACACTGCACTCACTAAACCACATGTTTGTGAATTTAAATTATGCTCTTGTGAGAGTTTTTTCAGTAATTACCGCTGGGCAGTTAAACAGAGCCTAGCACTGACTGCTGCTTGGTGGGTTACTCTCTTCCTGCCCCCCTGCAGCTTGCACAAACAGTGAGGAGTTACTTTCAGGTAATGGCAGGAAAGTAAACAGCTTTTATCACAATAAACAAAGAATCACAGGCTGCTCTTATGAAACACTCATTTGGGTTCTGAGCAGTGTTGTATCCACTTAAGACCTAAACTTTTGTGTTAGTAAAAATACTTCCCTACATTTAGTACAAACCTCAAAATATTTTAACATAAATATTATTTGTTCCTCAGAAAATTAATTAAAATCACGTGATCCCTGAATTGTACCTGTGACATGTTATAGGCATCCCTCTGCATGTCAGACCATCAGCTAATACAGAGGAGTGAAACTCCTCTGGGGGCCAGAGCACCACCCTAGGAACACAGCAAAATAATTCTCTCTAACTGTCACTATGCCCACTGTCAACACCACCTGTATCTGTAGGGAAAAGGAAGACTCTCCTTATATTATGCTCTAGGAAAGTCATTGGCTTCAGGATTATGCTTTATACTTGCCATACGGATAAATATTAGTGGATTTGTTAAAAATAACATGCAATTACCCAGTATAGTTTGCAACTAAAAAGCAATTACACAGGTTATGAATAAAGAAACACAGATATTCAAATGTACATTTGCACTCCTGCCCCTTGTTGGTACAGAAACAATTCTAGGAATTAATCATAGGCCAGCGAGCCAGAACAAATTATGTCAAGCAGCTCTTTCAAACCTGAAGATGGGTTTGGGTATCCGAAAGCTTCTACGCTCTTTCCAGCTATATCCTCTGATCCAACAAAAGCTATACAATCTTTGCAACTCTCAGAACAATCCTGGATCAGGGGAAGGGATCTTAGTTTGGCATTCAATTTGGCATAAGTTAAAGCAGCTATAAAGCTCCTCTAACTTATATCCGAGCCAAATTACCTCCAGAATTCCCCTGCTAGAAAGAAAGTTTGCTAACTCATAACTCTGCTTTCTTTATCTTTTTTGTCCATAAAATGAGAAATCCACCAATTTTACAAATTTGCTTTATGCCTCAGAACACATTATGGTATTTTTGTGTTGGTTTAATATTTTGTTCTCAGTTACATCAGTGTGAATCAGTAAAATCAATTAATATAATTACTGTATCATTGAGTGCAGAATTTATATATATGTAGCGAATATAATTTATGTTATTAAAACAAAACTATTAATGGCAAATGTTTAAGGCAATGAGGCCATTTTTAAAATATTATTTTAGAAGAGGAACGAAAGAAATGGAATTTGGGTCCTGCAACATCCACACCTAGAATTAACTAGGATACAAGACCCAGTTCTTTTGCACTGTCAAAGCAAAAAGATAAAGCACTGACTAAAAGACTTTAAGTTCTAACAGGTAAATAAGCTAGTTTCAGTTTTGTAAGAATTCATTACATCTGGTTGGATTCCGCAAAACAAGTAGCAGACTTGGGGTACATCTAATTTTCATGTTCTACTCTTGTGCCTACAGCAGAAATGTGACAGAGGCTTAACACCTTAACTCCTCTGACATATCTTAGTGAGGAGTACCAACGATATTAAAACTATGGGGAAGAGAGCTGTTGAAAAAAGTGTGTCCTCCACTTAATTAGGAAAGTTGGTAAACAAACCAGAAGAACCTGAAGGAAACCTTCAACATTGTTAAGGATAATCATCTTTCATTTTTAAGGACAGAGAATATTCTTTTATGCCAAAACCAAAAGATACTGGAGAATCAATCAGAGTCTAGAATAACAGAAAAAATGGTGAAATCCAGAAACTAGCTTTGTAGAAGGGAACAACGAAAAGCAAAACAACAAAAAGAAGTTGAGCTTATTTGGATGTGCTCCTGGAAGTAAATTTTGAGCCGAAATGGATATAGTGTATTAAGTACGCAGCATGTACAATACAAACTTAAGAGCTCACACATATGTAAAACAATATATCCCCACCAACACAAAAAAAACAACCAACCCCTGCCTGAAACCACCACAAATCTGATTTAAAACTGACGTAAATTGAACATTTTCTGTATCTTCTATTTTTTTTTTTAAAGAAAGTCAACAAACAGCTGTATTACTTGGATTTGTTTATGCATCTATTTTCTCATTTTTTCTAGAAAAAACCAGGCATGTTAACAAAGCTGGATATGTTCAGATTCCATACTTATCAAAGCATGTAAACTCTCCTGATGAATGATGAGTTTTCTACAGGGCAAAGATATCACCTAGGCTAAAAGAATTCTCACATCTAACATGACTCCAAGCTGAGAAACAAAAATGACACAACTTGTATATTATCTGAAAAGGTTATTTTAAAAATCTTATTTAATACTTTATTATGTCTGTTATAGCTTACAATTTTGCTGTTTTCTTCTACCAGCAGAATTTTTTGTCACTCAGTATGAGACCGTCATTTACAAGTTTGTTGTGTATTTGTCTTCTGAAAAATAAGTCTCTTTAAAGTGTAATTTTCAAATATAAGATCAGTTCCAATTTGGCATTTAAGTTCTTTTTAGCAAAACTGGTCTTCTGTAATAAAATAGTACCATTCTTATTCAATGTTATTCAGGATTTTGATCAAATGATGATTTTGGCTTGCCATTAAATTAAAATAAGAAAAATGTTTGTGGTTTTGTTCCCTTTCTTTTAGACAAAATGTACTGAAAATATTTTATTTTTCAGCTCAAGACATAAAAATTTCCACAAATGTAACTGACAGGTTAAAGTAAGCCATATTATGGACTAAACCTTATAGAACTGTAGTCTAAAGTTATGACATCTGTGAATTTTTTTATGATCTCTCTTTCTTTTTCATCAATAGGGTAGGGTTATTCAAGGGTATGGCTTTCAAAAACAGCTGAATAATTCAGGAGAGCAAGTCCCATTAAAAGGAGAAAGTGGTTCTAAAGTAATAATTCTGAAAACACATGAGAGCATTCATAAAGGTTAAACTGCTTCTTGTTTGATATTAGGATTTGAACTTTAAATTGAAGTGCTTTGAAATAAAGAAGACAAATGAACAATCTGAGGAAATACCTTCTCCTGATGGTGCACTTGGGAGTTTGTATTCTGATGAAATATAATCTTGGCTTGGCTGCTTGCCTGCATTTGATAGCTGCATTGATAACACTGTGAAGTAACACTTGGGGATGCTCTGATTTGATGTAATCAAAGTATCTTCCAGGACTACAACTTCAGAATAGTAGCAAAGGAAAACTGTTCTTAAAGAGGAGGAAAAGGACTAGTATGAGGGACAGGAACCGCGGGAAAGAAGAGGAATATAGGGAAGTAGAAAACGGCAGGAAAAGATGTGACAAAAAAGGACATAGACTGGTGGGAGATGTGGTGGTCGGAGGCCGTCTTGGGCTTAGCGACCATGAAATGGTAGAATTCTCCATTCTCGGTGAAGTAAGGAGGGGGGCCAGCAAAACCGCAACCATGGACTTCCAGAGGGCGGACTTTGGCCTGTTCAGGACGCTGGTTGAGAGAGTCCCTTGGGAGACAGTCCTGAAGGGCAAAGGGGTCCAGGAAGGCTGGATGATCTTCAAGAAGGAAGTCTTAAAGGCGCAGGAGCAGGCTGTCCCCATATGCCGTAAGAAGAACAGGCGGGGAAGACGACAGGCCTGGCTGAACGGGGAGCTCTTGCTGGGACTCAGGAAAAAAAGGAGAGTTTACCGCTTGTGGAAGAAGGGGCAGGCGACTCAAGAAGAGTACAGGGATCTCGTTAGGTCGTGCAGAGAGGAAATGAGAAAGGCAAAAGCCCAGCTAGAACGCAATCTGGCCGCTGTCGTTAGAGACAACAACAAAAGTTTTTACAAATATATTAATGACAAGAAGAGAGCCAAGGAGAATCTCCATCCCTTATTGGATGCAGGGGGGAACATTGTCACCGAGGATGAGGAAAAGGCTGAGGTACTCAATGCCTTCTTTGCCTCAGTCTTTAACAGGCAGACCAGTTATCCTCAGGGTACTCGGCCCCCTGAGCTGGAAGACAGGGACGGCGAGCAGGATGAACCCCCCATAATCCAAGAGGAAGCAGTCAACGACCTGCTACGCCACCTGGATGCTCACAAGTCTATGGGGCCGGATGGGATCCACCCGAGAGTGCTGAGGGAGCTGGCGGAGGAGCTCGCCAAGCCGCTCTCCATCATTTATCAGCAGTCCTGGTTAATGGGGGAGGTCCTGGACGACTGGAGGCTTGCCAATGTGACGCCCATCTACAAGAAGGGCCGGAAGGAGGATCCGGGGAACTACAGGCCTGTCAGCCTGACCTCGGTGCCGGGGAAGATTATGGAGCGGTTCATCTTGAGGGCGCTCACAAGGCATGAGCGGGACAACCAGGGGATCCGGCCTAGCCAGCACGGATTCATGAGAGGCAGGTCCTGCTTGACCAACCTGATCTCCTTCTATGACCAGGTGACCCGCCTAGTGGACGAGGGAAAGGCTGTGGATGTGGTCTACCTGGACTTCAGTAAGGCCTTTGACACCGTCTCCCACAGCATTCTCCTAGAGAAGCTGGTGGCTCACGGCTTAGACAGGTGTACTCTGCGCTGGGTCAAAAACTGGCTGGACGGCCGGGCCCAGAGAGTTATGGTGAATGGAGTTACATCCAGTTGGCGGCCGGTCACAAGCGGTGTTCCCCAGGGCTCAGTTTTGGGGCCGGTCTTGTTCAATATCTTTATCAATGATCTGGATGAGGGGATCGAGTGCACCCTCAGTAAGTTTGCAGGCGACGCCAAGTTGGGCGGGAGTGTTGATCTGCTCGAGGGTAGGAAGGTTCTGCAGAGGGACCTGGACAGGCTGGATCGATGGGCCGAGGCCAACTGTATGAGATTCAACAAGGCCAAGTGCCGGGTCCTGCACTTCGGCCACAACAACCCCATGCAGCGCTACAGGCTTGGGGAAGAGTGGCTGGAAAGCTGCCCAGCGGAAGAGTACCTGGGGGTGCTGGTTGACAGCCGGCTGAATATGAGCCGGCAGTGTGCCCAGGCGGCCAAGAAGGCCAGTGGCATCCTGGCCTGTATCAGAAATAGTGTGGCCAGCAGGACTAGGGAAGTGATCGTGCCCCTGTACTCGGCACTGGTGAGGCCGCACCTCGACTACTGTGTTCAGTTTTGGGCCCCTCACTACAAGAAGGACATCGAGGTGCTGGAGCATGTCCAGAGAAGGGCAACGAGGCTGGTGAAGGGTCTAGAGAACAAGTCTTATGAGGAGCGGCTGAGGGAACTGGGGTTGTTTAGCCTGCAGAAAAGGAGGCTGAGGGGAGACCTTATTGCTCTCTACAACTACCTGAAAGGAGGTTGTAGCGAGGTGGGTGTCGGTCTCTTCTCCCAAGTAAGTAGCGACAGGACGAGAGGAAATGGCCTCAAGTTGCGCCAGGGGAGGTTTAGATTGGACGTGAGGAAAAATTTCTTTACTGAAAGAGTGGTTAAACATTGGAACAGGCTGCCCAGGGAAGTGGTGGAGTCACCATCCCTGGAGGTATTTAAAGGACGTGTAGATGTGGCGCTTAGGGACATGGTTTAGTGGGCATGGTGGTGTTGGGTTGACGGTTGGACTCGATGATCTTAGAGGTCTTTTCCAACCTTAATGATTCTATGATTCTATGTGTAGAAAAGAAGGGTCACAGCAAAAGTGGAAAAGGGAAGAATGACAGAGTTTTCAGAGATACCTTTGTTGGCCTCAAAGAACTAAGTGTTAATTACCTTAAGGGTTGGAAGATGAAATGTGCTCTGAAAGTCTCTTTCAACTGAAAGTCTCTTTACACTGCTTCCCAGCAGTGTAAAAATTTATCTGAATGGCTACGTTTAAGCTGCAAAGCAGGAATCTTTATCAAAGGCCTGGAGGAGGTGACGGAGTACATGCCCATAAAATTTGCAGTTGACACCAAACTGGGGTGACCAGTGGATACACTGGAGGTCAGGACTGCCATCCAGAGACACCTAGCCAGGCTGGAGGACCAGGCCAAGAGGAACCATATGAAAGTCCACAGAAAAAAGTGCCAAGTCCAGCCTTTGGGCAGTGTCATGGTTTAACCCCAGCCGGCAACTGAGCACCACACAGCCGCTCGCTCACTCTCCCCTCCCCCCAGTGTGATGGGGGAGAGAATTGGAAGAGCACAAGTGAGAAAACTCGTGGGTTGAGATATTAATAATAATAATAATAATAACAACAACAATAATAATAAAAGTATATACAATCCCCAGTTTATGTACTGAGCATGACGTCACATGGTATGGAATATCCCTTTGGCCAGTTTGGGTCAGCTGTCCTGGCTGTGCCCCCTCCCAGCTTCTTGTGCACCTTCAGCCTTCTCAGTCGGTAGAGCATGGGAAGCTGAAAAGTCCTTGACTAGTGTAAGCACTACCTAGCATCAACTAAAACATTGGTGCGTTATCAACATTATTCCCATCCTAAATCCAAACCACAGCACTATACCAGCTACTAGGAAGGAAATTAACTGTATCCCAGCCAAAACCAGGACTGTATCCACCCCTTATTCTATACCATCTACGTCATGCCCAGGTTCCCCACGTTCCAATACATTTCCATTAATCACCACCACTTTTCCTGTCTTTTGATATATATACACAGATATCATTCCCTTAGTCTATGGGCCATCCCTCTAAAATATTCATTGAGTTCATTTAGTCCATGACTTTGGGCTCCATCTGTCATGATAATCTTTCAGGGCAGGAAAGATGGAGATGGTACGCGGTGTTGGATTGTTTCATGTTGAAGTCAGTTCTGGTTCCATCGTCACTGTGCTTTGCTCGGTTTCATCAAAGTTCATTCTTCATTAATCTGGGTGATTCTTATTTTAATATCATTGGTATGGCATATAATATTATGTAGCACTTAACATCACATAATTCAGATCATTGGCTATTCTCACCCAAAATCAAATCCCCTTGAGGTACACATCGGACTTCCCCATCCTCCCGCATCACCCACCAAGTGCACCCAGGTCCTTGAGCAAAAGCAATCCCACGGATGGGTTTGCCTTTGCCCGAGGCAGGAATAACCCAGACTGTCTTCCCCAGCATATTTTTTATGTGCACTACAGGGACTTTATTCCCATCTACAGTACGTAAAAGTTCTGACTGGGCAGGGCCTGCTCGATTGGCAGATCCCCGAGTGTTGACTAACCAGGTGGCCTTTGCTAAATGCGTATCCCAATGTTTGAACGTCCCGCCACCCATTGCTCTCAGCGTAGTCTTTAACAGTCCATTGTATCGTTCAATTTTCCCAGAGGCTGGTGCATGATAGGGGATGTGATACACCCACTCAATGCCGTGCTCTTTGGCCCAGGTGTCCATGAGGTTGTTTCAGAAATGAGTCCCGTTGTCTGACTCAATTCTTTCTGGGGTGCCATGTCACCCTAAGACTTGCTTTTCAAGGCCCAGGAGAGTGTTCCGGGCAGTGGCATGGGGCACGGGATATGTTTCCAGCCATCCGGTGGTTGCCTCCACCATTGTAAGCACGTGGCGCTTGCCTTGGCGGGTTTGTGGGAGTGTGATATAATCGATCTGCCAGGCCTCCCCATATTTATATTTCAGCCATCGTCCTCCATACCAAAGAGGCTTTAACTGCTTGGCTTGCTTGATTGCAGCGCATGTTTCGCATTCATGGATAACCTGCGCAATAGTGTCCATGGTCAAGTCCACCCCTCGATCACGAGCCCATCTGTATGTTGCATCTCTTCCTTGATGGCACCCTGAGGTGTCATGGGCCCACCGAGCTATAAATAATTCACCCTTATGTTGCCAGTCCAGATCCACCTGAGCCACTTCAATCTTAGCAGCCTGATCCACCTGCTGGTTGTTTTGATGTTCTTCAGTGGCCCGACTCTTGGGTACATGAGCATCTACGTGACGGACTTTTACAACCAGGTTCTCCACCCGGGCAGCAATATCTTGCCACAATGCGGCAGCCCAGATGGGTTTGCCTCTGCGCTGCCAGTTGCTCTGCTTCCATTGCTGCAACCATCCCCACAGGGCATTTGCCACCATCCATGAGTCAGTATAGAGACAGAGCACTGGCCACTTTTCTCGGTCAGCAATGTCTGAAGCCAGCTGGATAGCTTTCATGTCTGCAAACTGACTCAGTTCAACTTCTCCTTCAGCAGTTTCTACAACTTGTCGCATAGAACTCCATACAGCAGCCTTCCACCTCCGAAGCTTTCCCACAATATGACAGGACCCATCAGTGAACAGGGCATATTGCTTCTCATTTTCTGGTAGTTTATTATACATTGGGGCCTCTTCAGCACGCGTTACCTCCTCCTCTGGCAATATTCCAAAATCTTTGCCCTCTGGCCAATCCATGATCACTTCCAGGATTCCTGGGCGACTGGGGTTTCCTATTCGAGCCCGTTGTGTGATCAGTGCGACCCACTTACTCCACGTAGCATCAGTTGCATGATGTGTACAGGGGACCCTCCCTCTGAACATCCAGCCTAGCACCGGCAGTCGGGGTGCCAGGAGGAGCTGCGCTTCAGTGCCGATCACTTCTGAAGCAGCTCGAACCCCTTCATGCTGCCAACATCTCTTTTTCAGTTGGAGTATAGCGGGCCTCAGATCCTCTGTATCCCTGACTCCAAAACCCTAGGGGTCGACCTCGAGTCTCCCCTTGTGCTTTCTGCCAGAGGCTCCAGGTAGGGCCATTCTCCCCGGCTGCGGTATAGAGCACATTTTGTACATCTTGTCCTGCCCGGACTGGCCCCAGGGCTACTGCATGAACTATCTTCTCTTTAATTTGTTCAAAAGCTTGTCGTTGCTCAGGGCCCCGTTTGAAATCGTTCTTCTTTCGGGTCACTTGATAGAAAGGGTTTACGATCAGACTGTAATTTGGAATATGCATTCTCCAAAAACCCACGACGCCTAAGAAAGCTTGTGTTTCCTTTTTGCTAGTTGGTGGAGACATGGCTGTTATTTTGTTGATCACATCCATTGGGATCTGACGACGTCCATCTTGCCATTTTATTCCTAAAAATTGGATCTCCTGTGCAGGTCCCTTGACCTTACTTTGTTTTATGGCAAAACCGGCCTTCAGCAGGATTTGGACTATTTCCTTCCCTTTTTCAAAAACTTCTCCTGCTGTGTTGCCCCACACGATGATGTCATCAATGTATTACAGGTGTTCTGGAGCTCCACCCTGTTCTAGTGCAGTCTGGATCAGTCCATGGCAAACGGTGGGGCTGTGTTTCCACCCCTGGGGCAGTCGGTTCCAGGTGTACTGAACGCCCCTCCAAGTGAAAGCAAACTGTGGCCTGCACTCCGCTGCCAAAGGGATTGAGAACAACGCATTAGCGATATCAATTGTGGCATACCACTTGGCTGCCTTTGACTCCAGTTCGTATTGAAGTTCTAGCATGTCTGGCACAGCAGCACTCAGCGGTGGCATGACTTCATTTAGGCCACGATAGTCTACTGTTAGTCTCCACTCTCCATTAGACTTCCGCACTGGCCATATGGGACTGTTAAAGGGTGAATGAGTCTTGCTGATCACTCCTTGGCTTTCCAGTCGACGAATCAGCTTATGGATGGGAATCAGGGAGTCTCGGTTGGTGCGATATTGCTGCTGGTGCACTGTGGTGGCGGTGATCGGCACCTGTTGGTCTTCGACCTTCAGTAACCCCACAATAGTAGGGTCTTCCGAGAGACTGGGCAGGGTGGACAGCTATTTAATTTCTTCCATCTCCAATGCTGCTATACCAAAAGCCCACTGGTACCCTTTTGGGTCCTTGAAATACCCTCTCCTGAGGTAGTCTATGCCAAGGATGCACGGAGCATCTGGGCCAGTCACAATGGGGTGCTTTTGCCACTCATTCCCAGTTAGACTTCCTTCAGCTTCCAATACAGCTAGTTGTTGGTATCCCCCCGTCACCCCAGAAATACAGATGGGTTCTGCCCCTTTGTAGCTTGATGGCATTAGGTTACACTGTGCACCGGTGTCCACGAGAGCCTTATACTTCTGTGGGTCTGATGTGCCAGGCCACCGAATCCACACAGTCCAGTAAACCCGGTTGTCCCTTTCCTCCCCCTGGCTGGAGGCAGGGCCCCTCTAGTCCTCGTCATAGTATTCGTTTCTCATTTATTGTAAATACGAGTCAGAAGTCTCTTCATTAAGATCAGAAGTAAGACTGGCTGTTCCACTCTGTCTAGGGAACTGCCCGCTGGAGACTGGAGCAGCAATTTTCCTGGGAGAACCTCTTTCTGTGATTGTTTTCCCTTGCAATTCACGTACCCGTGCCCCTAGGGCTGCAGTAGGTTTTCCATCCCACTTCCTCATGTCATCTCCGTGGTCACGCAGGTAAAACCATAGGGTGCCCCGTGGTGTGTACCCTTTATATTCTCTCTCTTGAGCAAAAGAACGCTGACTCCTAATAGCCGAGATACTGGTCCGTACAGGTGGGGAGTAGGACCTATCCTCTTTGAGTTGCTGGACCTCCTGGGACAGTTTCTCCACAGCCAAGACAAGGGAGGAAGAGAGACTTCCTTCGTACTGCCAGAATAGCGGTTAAACATTGGAACAGGCTGCCCAGGGAAGTGGTTGAGTCACCATCCCTGGAAGTATTTAAAAGACATGTAGATGCGGCACTTAGGACGTGGTTTAGTGGACATGGTGGTGTTGGGTCGACAGTTGGACTCGATGATCTTAGAGGTCTTTTCCAACCTTAATGATTCTATTCTATGATTCTTTGAATTGGCTGGCCAATTCATCCACTGTTTGTTCCTCTCCATCTTTCCAGGTCATTACTGCCAATGAGTTGGCATATGACGATGGTGAGCTCCTTATAAACTTCCACCACATGGGTAGCATGCACTTGACTTCATCTGGATCTTTGGATAACTGCTCATTGTTCAGGTCACCATAAATCACCTCCAGCACAGCTAATTCCCTCAGGTACTTGGATACCTCTCTCCATGGTGGTCCACTTGCCTGGGTGACATACAACATCTTCCTTGACATACCTTTCCTTCACGCTTGACAGGAGTTGCCTCCAAAGGCTGAAGACGTGTCCCTTTTCCAATTGCTTTATCAATGCCCCCTTCCCTGGAAAGGGATCCCAGCTGCTTGGCTTCCCAACCCTCTAATTCCAGGCTACTGGCCCCATTATCCCAGCATCGGAGCAGCCAGGTGACAATATGCTTGCCTGGATGACAACTGAAATCTTTTCGTATATCTCGCAGCTCACTCAGGGATAGGGATCGGGTGGTTACTGCCTCGTTTATGAGTTCTTCCTCTTCTTCCTCCCCGATCAGCAGCCCGCTCTCCTCCTCCTGTTCTCGTGATAGCCCTAGCCAGAAGTTTCTTCCTCCCTTACTAAACGAGCCGACTTCCACTTCCAAGATTTCTTCTTGTGTATAGGGGCAACTGATACTGGCACAAGCTTGTTCTTTGGTTCAGCCGCAGGGCTTGTTGCCGTGCTTACAGTGGCCGCAGGGCCTGTCGCTGGGGTCGGAGTGGCCGCAGGGCCTGTCAATTTATTGTCAGATCCAGAGACCTTCTCTTCCCTTTGAGGGTACTGAATGGTGTTGAACAGGGCTCGGTAGGCATGGGCCAGGCCCCAGCATGTTGCAATGATCTGCGTCTCTCTGGAGTTGCCAGAGTGACAGCATACTTTTTCCAAATATTCTACTAACTTTTCAGGATTCTGCACTTGCTCAGGGGTGAAGTTCCAAAACACTGGGGGTGCCCATTGGCCTAGGTGCTTGCCCATCTTATCCCACACACCCTGCCACTCATAACTATCCAGCCTTGAGGCAGATCTCTGGATGATATTCTTAAATTGCTTATTAACCTTAGACAAATCCGAAACAATATTCCCAAGAGGTACCAATAGAAGTATCTTAACTACCCAAGGATGTTCAATATTTTGAAAAGTTACTGTAATGAAGGACTGTCGTGGTTTAATTTCAGTCGGCAACTAAGCACCACGCAGCCGCTCGCTCACTCCCCCCCACCCGGTGGGATGGGGGAGAGAATTGGAAGAGCACAAGTTAGAAAAAGTCGTGGGTTGAGATAAAAACAGTTTAATAATTGAAATAAAATGATAATAATAATATGATGATAATAATAATAATAATACACAAAGCAAGTGATGCACAGTACAATTGCTCACCACCCGCCGACCGATGCCCAGCCAGTCCCTGAGCAGCAGCCCCCCCCGGCCAGCTTTCCCAGTTTATGTACTGAGCATGACGTCACATGGTATGGAATGTCCCTTTGGCCAGTTTGGCTGTGCCCCCTCCCAGCTTCTTGTGCACCTCCAGCCTTCTCAGTCGGTAGAACATGGGAAGCTGAAAAGTCCTTGGCTAGTGTAAGCATTACCTAGCAACAACTAAAACATCGGTGCGTTATCAACTTTGTTCTCATCCTAAATCCAAAACACTGTACCAGCTACTAGAAAAGACATTAGCTCTATCCCTGCCGAAACCAGGACAAGGAGGAAACATAGAAGAAGGTAGCAACGCTGCATTCTGTATTTCCTCCATAAAAAAACCTCTCAGAGGAGGAACTATAATTGCTAATTGTCTCCACGAAGTGGTACCCAAAGTATAGTAATGGCTTCAGTAGAAAGCTGAAATACCATATTAAGCTCAAGGCCAGTGCTTTAATAACAAACCTCCCAGGCAAAACATCACTAATCACTGCAGTCCACAGCAAACCGCAAAAACCAACACTAATCTTTAACATGTACAGCAAAAAAAAGAGCATGATGCAGATTAGACAAACCAATACTGAGAACAGATGAATCAATATTGGGACCCGCAACTGTTAATAGATATAAATTCCTTAATGTGCTCTGGTTAATCTGTTATTATCTCAAACCCTTCGGACCCCACGTTGGGCACCAAAAAGGACTGTCGTTTTTTAACCCCAGCCGGCAACTGAGCACCACACAGCCGCTCGCTCACTCCCCCCCACCGGTGGGACGGGGGAGAGAATCAGAAGTGTAAAAGTGAGAAAACTCATGGGTTGAGATATTAATAATAATAATAATAACAATAATAATAATAAAAGGATATACAGAGCAAGTGATGCACTGTGCAATTGCTCACTACCCGCCAACCGATGCCCAGCCAGTCCCCGAGCAGCAGCTCACCCCGGCCAGCTTTCCCCAGTTTATGTACTGAGCATGACATCACATGGTATGGAATGTCCCTTTGGCCAGTTTGGGTCAGCTGTCCTGGCTGTGCCCCCTCCCAGCTTCTTGTGCACCTCCAGCCTTCTCAGTCGGTAGAGCATGGGAAGCTGAAAAGTCCTTGGCTAGTGTAAGCATTACCTAGCAACAACTAAAACATCGGTGTATTATCAACATTGTTCTCATCCTAAATCCAAAACACAGCACTGTACCAGCTACTAGGAAGAAAATTAACTCTATCCCAGCCGAAACCAGGACAACCCATCAATTAATTTTACCATGAGGAATTTCAGCATGTTTATGAGCTTTACATTTTCTCTCCTGAAGTCTATACAGGACTGCCCCATCTCTCCTGAGACAGCTTAAGATCTATGATTCTGTCACTTCACAACTGTACAGAGAGGGAAGACTTCAGTGCAGTCTTTCAAATATATGATATTTTTCTGCATGTGCCAAACAGGATTTGACAGAAAGAGAAAATATACATGACAAATATTATTTCTTCACTGAATATACTCCCAGACTGATTAATGGTGAAAGCCTTTACAGAAAATGTTTTGATTGGGTACATTTTAATCAAATTTAGATAAATAAAAAACAGATGTAGAATGGAAAGCAAATACAAAAAAGTTTATGTGAGGCCAAACACGATTCAATTTGAATTTGTAATTCATAGTTAGAGAGATTTTTTTTTCCCCCAGCATTCCCCCAGATATATAAACCCAGGACAATAATCCAAATAAATTATTGTATTCTAAAGCCCTGGCAGATCTAGGGGTTTAACTAGCACAGATTTTTTTTTTTTTCCCCACATGGCCAGCATTTTCCAAAAGTTTTCTAGTTCCAAATAACTTTAAATGAGATTTGCTGGATATTGATTTTCAGGTCTATTTGACTACATATCCATCTCTTCCTGATTACTTGCTGATTTTAACACTATTCATTCATCATAAACACAACTAGTGTTTAATGTTTTTAAGTGTTTGGGCTTTGGTTGGTTTTTTTTTTAAAGAGTAAAGGTATCACAGTGAGTCCTTTTGCAATGAATGTCTTCTCTCATCAGGACTACAAGGGAAACTGGTATTTGCATCTTCTTTATGTTCTAATTGTTATTCCTTCTGAACTAAATCTTGAGGTTACTTACATGTTAACTTCTGAGCATCAGATGTTTTCCTTTGTTGGGGAGGGGGAAGCAAAGATGCAAAGATGGCTTTTCCTATAGTAAAAAAAGACATTTTACCCACATTGCCAATTGTTTGGCAATTATTTTTGGTTTCTGAATGAGCAAAACAACTCAATCATGGTTGGAAGATATGTTCATACAGGCTACATTTGCCCTCTGAGTGGGAGGCCAAAACCTCTGCCCCACGTGCACATTGTTGAAGCACTTAGGGGAGAAGGTTTGACCCCATGTACTGTTTACTACTCCTTTATTGAAGTATGCCAGGTGTTGTGGGTTGACCCTGGCCAGCAGCACCCACACAGCTGCTCGCTGACTCCCCTCCCCCAGAGAGTCAGGGGAGAGAATAGAAAGAGCAAAAGCAAGAAAACTCATGGGTCAAGATAAAGACAGTTTAAAAGTTGAAGGAAAGTGGGGGGAAATGCAAAAGCAATCACTCACCATCTCCCACAAGCAGACCCATGCCCAGCCAGTCTCTGAGCAACAGACACCTTGGAAAACAAACCAACCAACCAAACAAAGCCCCCACACTTCTTCCTCTACCCCAGTTCTTATTGCTGAGCATGATGCCATATGGTATGGAATATCCCTTTGGCCAATTCAGGTCAGCTGTCCCAGCTATGTCCCCTCCCAACCTCTTGCCCACCCTCAGCCTACTCGCTGGGGGGGCAGAGTGAGAAAAAGATAAGGCCTTGACGCTGTATAAGCACTGCTCAGCAATAGCCAAAACACTGGTGTATTATCAACACTGTTTTAGCTACAAATCCAAAACGAAGCACCATATGGGCTGTTACGAAGAAAGTTAACTCCATCCCATACAGACCCAATGCACTAATATATGATTGGTGTTATGCAGACAGGCTGTCACAAGTTTCTCCCTGAATATTTTCCAATCTGTGGAGGTATAACATAATCTGAATTCTCAATATGACTACTAGTAATGGTGATATTTCTGCTCACAATTCAATCTTCTTTCTCCCTTGCTTGAAATGGACTGTATTAATCTCACATTTAAATTGGGCATTATGAAAGTTGGAATTGATTAAAGATTCTGGTAGAAATCTTGCTCCACTGATCTCAAAGGCAAAATTTTCCTTGACTTTCATGAGACAAAATTCTTTTCTCAGGTAGCTTGACCTTGTTAGTAGAGAAATGCTGTGAAAATGTTATATGAACGTATCTGGATTGCATGGATACTATGTGTATGCAGAGAACACATGAAGTTCCATTATAATTACTATTAGAGGATATTTATAGATGTTGTGTTCATAACATCAAAGAAATGGTAAATATAATCTCAGCTCTTGGCTAGATAGAGAAAATGGACAAAGAAAAAAAAGAAAAATATTCAGGAGTGTGTTATATCGTTATTTTGTGGGCACTGTAGGAAGTCTCTAGGAGGTATCTGAATAAGCAGGGGGCAGACTGGCAAATTGGAAGACAATCCTTGGGCTCTTGAATCTAGCACTTTTCAGGTCATTGGAGATACTAATCATTCACATCACTGTGCAAACTGTGCAAGTATCCATTATAACCACAGTCATATGTTTTTGTTCCCTCTCAGCACAGAATTCATGTCAGCTTTCCAATATCCTCTTTGTCTGTTATTATACTGCTGTATTCTCCCAGAGTAGTGTGAGGTTCTTTTTCCTTTTAAATGATTTCCCATGCCATTCTTCGACCTTGGTCACATTCCAAGTCTTCCCTAATCAATCTAGCATTGTAAAATGTCAGCTCTCATTTTCTTTCCTATGAGCTTATTTGACTATACCTTTTATATTTGTGGCATAAGAGTAATCTTTCTGTTCCTGACTCTTGTTCATTAGTTCCTTTCATCCCTGAGAGATTTTCTTCTCTTATTCTTTGCCCTCTTACTGAATCATCACCATCTCCTTCCTCTGTATAGTGTAGCTGTGAGAATATTTTCAACTAAAGGCAAATCAGCAAGATGTCTTTCCTGATGTTACTGCACCTATCAGAGATTCTGTGCTCTGTCTTGGGAAAAAGTACATAAGAAAAGGAGTAGTCTACAATTTTACTTCAGGCCTGTTGCACTGAAGCCAAAAAAGACAGAAATCCAGAATAACACAGAGCTTGTGAGGTTTCCTCTGGTGAAAAGGCTGGCACTGACTTCAGGGCCAGACCATGCCCTAGATGAGTTAGTTCCATGAAAGCTTAAGAAAAGGCCTTGGTTTAGATTTACTTTTTTTTTTCTTTCTTCTTTTTTTCCCCCTCTTTCATTTGGAAAGGCATTTGTCCTTATGCAAGACTGGCGTGGGGTTTTATCATGTGGAGGGTAACAGTGGAACAAGGTCCTCTCTTACAAATCACTGTACTAGCACTAGTGCCCTGCCTATTCTGCCATGACATTTCTAAGCTTCTGAGGAACAAAGGAGGAATGCCAGCTATAAGCTGCTGCCTTTCTGTTCTCCATTACATCCTAGGGACTGGTCTCTGACCCGGTATACAGGATTTACCTTAGGGAGTAGCTACCCTGGGTAGCACTGAGTGGGAGAATATAGAGTGCTAAGCTAAACAGGGCTTAAACAAAACGAATCATAGAATCACAGAATATCTCAAGTTGGAAGGGACCCATAAGGATCATCAAGTCCAACTCCCTGCTCCTCGCAGGACTACCTAAAACTAAATCACATGACTAAGACCATTGTCCAGACGCTCCTTGAACTCTGGCTTGGTGCTGTGACCACTTCCCTGGGGAGCCTGTTCCAGTGACCGACCACCCTCTCAGTGAAGAACCTTTTCCTAATGTCCAGTCTGAACTTCCCCTGACACAGCTTCATTCCATTTCCTCATGTCCTATTGCTGGTCACCAGAGAGAGGAGATCAGCACCTCCCCCTCCGCTGCCCCCCTTGAGGAAGTTGTAGACTGCGATGAGGTCTCCCCTCAGCCTTCTCTTCTCCAAGCTGAACAAGCCAAGTGACCTCAGCCGCTCCTCATAAGTCTTGCCCTCAGGACCTTTCACCATCTTGGTCGCACTCCTCTGGACACACTCTAAGAGTTTGATGTCCTTCTTATATTGAGGCGCCCAAAACTGCACACAGTACTCGAGGTGGGGCCACACCAGTGCAGTGTAGAATGGGACAATCGCCTCCCTCGTCCGGCTAGCTATGCTGGGCTTGATGCACCCCAGGACACGGTTGGCCCTTTTGGCTGCCAGGGCACACTGTTGACTCATATTCAACTTGCCATCAACCTAAACCCCCAGATCTCTTTCCATGGGGCTGCTCTCCAGCCTCTCATCCCCCAATTTGTATGTATAAGCAGGATTACCCCATCCCAGGTGGAGAATCTTGCACTTGCTCTTGTTAAATTTCATACGGTTGGTGATTGCCCAGCTCTCTGGTCTATCCAGACCTCTCTGTAAGGCCTCTCTACCCTCGAAGGAGTCCACAGCTCCTCCTAGTTTAGTATCGTCGGCAAACTTACTTAATGGACATTTGACTCCTGCGTCCAGATCATTTATAAAAACATTAAAGAGCATTGGCCCTAAAATTGAGCCCTGGGGCACCCCACTGGTGACTGGCCGCCAGCCTGATGTAACCCTATTTACTATAACTCTTTGAGCCCGACCCATCAGCCAATTGTTCACCCAACGTATTATGGACTTGTTTAGGTGTATGCTGGACATTTTGTCCAGAATACTGTGAGACACAGCATCAAAAGCTTTGCTAAAATCCCAAAAAAACACATCTACTAGCTTCCCTTGGTCAATTAGATGGGTGATCTTGTCATAAAAGGATATTAAGTTAGTTGAACAGGACTTTCCCCTTGTGAACCTGTGCTGGCTATGACCAGTGACTGCATTGTCTCTCAAGTGTTTTTCTAGAATAACCTTTCCCAGAATAACCTTCTCCATAATTTTACCAGGCACTGAAGTGAGACTGACAGGCCTGTAATTACCAGGGTCTTCCTTCTTACCCTTCTTGAAAATTGGGATAACATTTGCCAGCTTCCAGTCGACTGGGACCTCTCCAGATTCCAAGACTGTTGAAAAATAATGGAGAGAGGTCCCGCGATAACATCGGCCAGCTCTTTCAGTACCCTGGGATGAATCCCATCGGGCCCCATAGATTTATGTGCATTCAGTTGCAGCAGCAAGTCTCGAACAAGTTTAGAGTCAGCTGGGAGTTTATCATTCCGCCAGTCACAGTCTTCCAACACAGGGCTCCGGGGGTCCCAGGGACCATCATTGGTGTTAAAGACAGAGGCAAAGAAGGCATTAAATGTCTCTGCTTTGTCTATGTCCCTATTTGTGAGGTGACCAACCTCATCAAGTAACGGACCAATGATATCTCTGATCCTCCTTTTGCTGTTAACATACTTAAAAAAGCCCTTTTTGTTGTCCTTCACAGTGCTGGCCAGCTTGAACTCTAATCGAGCTTTGGCTGCACGAATTTTCTCCCTACAGTGGCGAACAGCATCTCTGTAGTCCTCCTGTGTCGCCTGTCCTTGCTTCCAATGTCCATACACTTTCCTTTTCTGCCTAAGTTCTAGAAGAAGATCCCTACTCAGCCAAGCCGGCCTTCTGCCCCGCTTGCTTGACTTCCGACACTTTGGAATTGCCTGCTCCTGCGCTCTTAAGAGATGGCTCTTAAAAACTGACCAGCATTCGTGGACCCCAATACCTTCAAAAGTAGATTCCCAGGGGACCTTACTAACTAGCTCTTCAGCAGCCCGAAGACTGCTCTCTCCATATCCAGGGTTGAAGTTTTGTTGGCAGAAAAAAAGATAAAGCAGAACTGAGAAAGACATATTGTTCTCCCCTCCCATACTTCTTGTGCAGAGACTGCACACTGTAATACACAGTGTAGTGATTATTTTCTTCTATGTGATTCTCTATGCTGTTGAGTGGTGGAGTTAATTTGCTTTATATTGGGAGGTTTTTTTTCTCAGTTTCCTAGCTGATGTTGTAGGGCTGAGATGAGTATATTTTAAAGAAGGGAATCATCAGCCAGCAAGAGCTGGGTACAGCATGTTCTGGCTTTGATACTTTTCTGCTTTTTTCTTGGCCGAGTAAGATTGGCAAAACCAAATATTTTCATTATTTACTTTGTTTCCCCCCCATCCTTCTTTAACGTGTGGTTCTCAGGATGACAAACCTGACACAGTCAAGAAAGGAACATCATGTTTTTATTTAAAGCAAGATTAAAATTTTAAAAAAAGATAATTGCTTCAAAACCTGGAGATTTTAAATTATGAATGTGTGACTGCAAAATGACATCTGGGGATTTAGGTTGAAAAGTTGGTTTAGAAAGCCTTATAAATCAAACTAAACATTGTCTATAATCTATGAGCCGATCTAAGGCAATCCCATTGCGCATGGAACTCATTTATCTACATCCACTGGTACCTATCTGCCCAGATGCCAAATTCATCTTGTGTAGACTACTGACAAAACTGTGAAGATGTCCCAGAAAACCATTCTGGGAATGGCTCAAAGCTGCATCAGGGGAAGTTCAGACTTGACATGAGGAAGCATTTCTTTACCGAAAGGGTGGTCAAACACTGGAATAGGCTTCCTAGAGAGGTGGTTGATGCCCCAAGCCTGTCAGCGTTTAAGAGGCATTTGGACAATGCCCTTAATAACATGCTTTAACTTTTGGTCAGGCAGTTGGACTAGATGATCGCTGTAGGTTCCTTCCAACTGAACTATTCTATTCTATTCTAAAAGGATGATGTCTCAAATCTAAAACTTGATTTTTGAAAAGAAAAAAAATAAATTGTTAGGATGCAAACAGCATAATGGAATAATGCTCTGCTTTACTGGAACAAATTTTATTAACATTTTCACTTATCATAGGAGAGAAATAATTGCATCGTCAGAGAAATAATTGCACTATCAGGATGTATGGAATAATACATTCATTCAAGAATATATGTGGGGTTTTTTTAATCATCTACTGCATTTCTTTTGATTTTGAGCCAACATATACTTGCAGGGAATTAAGGGGAGGAAATGAATATAAAGCAGAATGACTGGTCAATAAACACCATGGTGATTGTTTTTCTTCCTTGCTTAGCATACTGCATCACTGTACCCTGTATGATAAATTGTACTAAGGAGGATACAACTTTAATTGTAGTCACAAGAGGACACACATGCTTAGCAAAGCTGACCTTTTCACTGAAAGAGAGATGAGGGGAGACATATGCCCATAGATGATAGTGTTTTTTGGTAGACAAGAGTTTAGTTTAAACTAAAAGAGGGTAGTTTCAGACTAGATATAAGGAAGAAATTTTTTATGATGAGGGTGGTGAAACACTGGAACAGGTTGCCCAGAGAGGTTGTAGATGCCCCATCCCTGGAAACATTCAAGGTCAGGTTGGACAGGGCTTTGAGCAACCTGATCTAGTTGAAGATGTCCCTGTGCACTGCAGGGGGGTTGGATTAGATGACCTTTAATGGTCCATTCCAACCCAAACCATTCTATGATTCTATGATTCCTGCTGTCATCCAAAAATGTCATGAATTCTGTCCAAGAGAAAGGTAAGTTTCAAGAAAGTCTAAAAGGAAATAATGCAAGGCATTTTTCACCCTGATTCAGATTACGAACATCTTTCATGAGCAAATGTAGTGTAATAGTGAAAGCAATGGCAACAGTGAGCACTGTTGCTGGCATTGCTAGTGGTGTCAGTGGTGTGCTCCCATCACGACTCACTTTCTTCTGCAAACAAACTCAATGAATGAGTTGTTCAGGTATGGAGATGTATACCTGGGTGAGATGGAAGAGCCCCATCCAGGAGCTGGTTGCATTACCCAGGTAGTTTTCTCTGCCACGTACATCCAGCATGGGCTCTCTGTTAGCTATTAAAGCTCACCAAAGGCCTGTGCAGCAGCTGAACGTTGCTGGTGTGGCATAATGTAACCATACACCTTCCCTCTGCCTGCTCCCATTAGCTCATGTGGTCCCTAAGTTTGTGCCAAGGCTATCACAATGGGCTGCCATGCCAAAAAGAAAATGCCTCTTTGTGGTGGGTTGACCTTGGCTGGCAGCCAGGTGCCCACCAAGCTGCTCTATCACTCCTCCTCCTCAACCATGACAAGGGGAGAAAAATATGACGACAGGCTTGTGGGTCGAGACAAGGACAGGGAGATCACTCACCAATTACCATCACGGGCAAAACAGACTCGAATTAGGGAAATTAATTTAATTTATTACCAATCAAATCAGAGTAGGGGAATGAGAAATAAAACCAAATCTAAAACCACCTTCCCCCCACCCCTCCCTTCTTCCCGAGCTCAACTTCACTCCCGACTTCTCTATCTCTTCCCCCCGAGCGGTGCAGGGGGATGGGGAATGGGGGCTGCAGTCAGTTCATAACGCATTGTCTCTGTGGCTCCTTCCTCCTCATGCTCTTCCCCTGCTCCAGCGTGGGGTCCTTTCCACTGGATACAGTCCTTCATGGACATGTCCGCTGGTTCCAAGCGCAGTCTGCAGCGGACCCGCAGCCCATGGCCAAACAGCCAAAAACTCCCCACTGGCACACGCAGAAGGGAGCGGGAGGGCCAATAATGCAGAAGAATGGACAGTTGCAAAGGCAAGGACCAGCAGGAGGAAGAGACTTCCCCTGAAGCCTGAGGTGCCCTTGCAGAACTGCTTCACCGCTCTGCAGGCCAAAGAGGAAAGTCCTGTCACACCAGGAGAAGTGCTGGAGCTGAGTAATGCAGCCCGATCTGCCCCCCGTATAACAACCAGCGCAACTAAGAAAAGGCGACAGGTGATAGTAGTAGGCAACTCTCTTCTGAGAGGTACGGAGGCACCCATTTGCCGACCGGACGCACTCTCTAGAGAGGTGTGCTACTTACCGGGGGCTTGCATCAGGGATGTCACCGAGAGGCTACCAAGCCTCGTACAGTCCACTGACTATTATCCGCTGCTGCTGTTTCATGTGGGCATCAGTGACACAGCCAGGAGCAGTCTGAGGACTATCAAGAAGGACTACAGAGCCCTGGGAGCAGCGGTAAGGGACTCAGGAGCGCAGATAGTTTCTTCATCAATCCTGCCGGTCAAAGGGAAGGGGTTTGAAAGGGCCAGTCGAATCTGGCGAGTCAACAAATGGTTACGGGACTGGTGCCACAGCCAGGGGTTCGGCTACTTAGACCATGGGACTCGCTTTTAGAAACCTGGTCTACTGGGGGCTGACGGGGTCCATCTTGTCAGAGGAGGGGAAGAGCATCTTCAGTCATAGGCTTGCCAAGCTGGTGAAGAGGGCTTTAAACTAGAGATGCCGGGGGAGGGGAACCTCAGTCCATCCCACTCCTACCAGTTTGATGCCAGGGCCAGCAACAGATGCCCAGAGCCTGGAGAAGGATCACAGGTCAGCAGGAGAGCACCTGAAGAGCAGCACAAAGGAACTCCAGCCAGTAAGACAGCTTCATCGGGGGCCCAACTTCAATGCCTCTATGCAAACGCACGTAGCATGAGGAATAAACAAGAGGAGTCCGAGACGTGCGCACGCCTGCAGGGCTACGACCTTATTGGCATCATGGAGACATGGTGGAATGGCTCCTATGATTGGAGTGTTGGGATGGAGGGATACAGGCTCTTTAGGAAGGACAGGCAGGAGAGACGAGGAGGGGGTGTTGCCTTCTATGTCAATGACCAGCTGGAGTGCATGGAGCTCTGCCTGGGGATGGATGAGGAGCCAACCGAGAGCTTATGGGTCAGGATTAAAGGGAAGGCAGGGACAGGTGACATCACGGTGGGGGTCTGCTACAGGCCACCTAACCAGGAAGACCGAGCGGATGAGGCCCTCTATAGACAGATAGGAGCAGCCTCACGCTCACAAGCCCTGGTCCTCATGGGGGACGTCAACCACCCCGACATCTGTTGGAGGGACAACACGGCAGGGCATAAGCAATCCGGGAGGTTCCTGGAATGCGTCGATGATAACTTCCTTCTCCAGGTGGTAGAGGAGCCAACGAGGAGAGGTGCTATGCCGGACCTTGTTCTCACCAGCAAGGAGGGGCTGGTGGGGAAGGTGAAGCTCAAGGGCAGCCTGGGCTGCAGTGACCACGAGATGGTGGAGTTCAGGATCCTTAGGGCACCGAGGAGGGCGCACAGCAAGCTCACTACCCTGGACTTCAGGAGAGCAGACTTTGGCCTCTTCAGGGATCTGCTTGGTAGAGTGCCATGGGACAAAGCCCTGGAGGGAAGAGGGGCCCAAGAAAGCTGGGTAATATTCAAGGATCACCTCCTTCAAGCTCAGGAGCGATGCATCCCAACAAAGAGGAAGTCCGGCAAAAACGCCAGGAGGCCTGCGTGGCCTTTTTGTTCTAAAAAGCAGATTGCCTCTAATCTCAGAGTTTTCCACAAATCTCTGTGCCCTAAGTGTGCCCTAGTGACACGAGCTCATTTTGATTGTTTTTGCCATACTCTAGTAACATCATTTGTGAAACTGAAGTTGACTTTTAAATCATAAGACAGGTATGTAATAATGTTTTCCAGTGCTCTTTGTGAAATTGATTTTTTTAAAGAAAATTTATTTTGGGGAAGATGTCTTGCACAAACTCACTGCTTCTTTTGTTTTGTTTTTGTTTGCTTTGCTTTTCTTTCCTTCTCCTTCTTTCAGACCAGGATGAGAAAGCAGCGGAGCTCAGCAGGGAGCAGAACGAGAAGACCATTCGCAGCACACAGACAGCTCTCCGGAACTTCCGAGAGTTCCTCATTTCCAAGTACCCCTCTGAGACCCGAGAAATCTATGTCATCCCCTGCAAAGAGCTTGATGCCTACCTTGCTTCCTTCTTTGTGGATGCTAGACAGAAGGATGGTTCTGAATATGAGCCAAACAGCTTGGCCAACTATCAGTGTGGGCTGGAGCGGTATCTCAAAGAGCACAGGTATGGATACAGTATTACCAGGGATAAAGAGTTCAAGAGGTCCCAAGAAGCTCTGAAGCAAAAGCAGATAGAGCTAAGGTGTAAAGGGAAAGGAAACAAGCCACACAAATCCATGAAGCTTACCTTTGCTGATGAGCTTATCCTACGCAAAAGAGGTTTGTTGAGCCGATACAATCCTGAGGGGTTGCTGAACCTTGTCTGGCTAAATAACACTAAGGCATTTGGACACTGCACGGGTTTTCATGGGTCCACCCTCAAATGGGGAGACATCCGGCTCCGGGTGACAGAGACTGGGTTGGAATACTTGGAGTGGATGGGGCCAGACAACAGTGACATGAATGCCAAAAGCAAGAGAGGAGGGACTGATTCCAGGGTGTACGCCACCCAGCACTCCCCACAGATCTGCCCAGTGCAAGACTACAAGGAATATGCACAGCGGCGGCCCCCAGTGATGCGATATGAAGATGCTCCTTTTTATCTATCCATCAAACCAGTTGTCAACTTGGCTGCACTTCACTGGTACAATTGTCAAGCCCTGGGGAAAAACAAGCTTGCCAAGATGGTAAAGACAATGTGTGAGAAAGGCAACATCCCTGGCAGGAAGACCAACTTCAGTGTCTACCAGAGCTGTAGTACCCTGTCAGAAGCACAGAGCAATCAGCTGGTGCTGATCTGTAATAACTTGAGCCAGCAAGCTGCCCAGTCCGTGGCAAGCCACTCCAATACTGGCAACTTGATAGTGTCTGCTTCCTATGACTCTTCCTCTGACACGGCTTGAAAGGGGGATTTAACTTGAACGGTGTTTTCTTTTCCTTTTTGTTTCAAGCATTGAATTTGTGCCCAATAATACACATAAACTGTGACTGTATACTATTCCTCTACACCCCCTCTCCAGTGTTAATACACTTTATAAATATATATAAATATATAATATATTTTTCTTTCTACAAATAAGTCAATAGAAATAGTTTAATAGTGCTAACATAGTATTTATAGCATTAATACAAAAATGAAAGCTACGTATGTATTATAATTACTGCTTTTACAAAGGCAAAAATGGTTCTCGGGCAGCACAAGATAGACTGGAAATACAGTTTTAATGTGCACACATTATTGACTGTAAATCCCCAGGAAGGTTTATATTATCAGTTGTATTTTAAAGTGTGTGTGGGGGGTTTAACTTCTTATTTTAACAACATGACCTCCTAGACTGGAGGAGACAAACTTATCACTGGCTGCTGGTTCTTACCTGTTGGCTTGTTCTTGTTCAGCAAGACCAGGATCTAGGAGGTGCATCGATGTAAGTTTGTGAAATCATTTGCAACAATTTTTGGGGGTTTTGGGTTTGTTTTTTTTTTTTGGTTTGTTTCCTGAAACTCATTTATGCCAGCTGGAAAAAAAAAATCCTAATGTTAACTAAAGACTATTTTAAACAATTCTTGTTGTTGATGATTTTCTGTGATCAAAATGAAGTATCGTTTTTAACAATATGTGAAGGTGTAATGGCAAAAATATTTATACAGATAATTTAAACTGTTTTAAAGTGAGAACTGATCATTAGTATTTTGTTACTGCGGCTATATTCAATGTAAAATTCTACTAACATAGAATCACAGCCGCTCTTTCAACACCACAGGGAATGCAACAGTGCAGAAAAATCTGTAATCTTATCCCAAATCATACAGAAAAAACACAGTGCCATCAAATGTCTTAAGTTGTCATTTGAAATCTACAGAAAATAGAGAGTATAATTATAATTTTATATTTACTATGGGAAATGAACTGTTAAAGTGCTGGAAAATACATTGAGCTAAAATCAGCTGCACACAACCTATTTCCACTGGAGACAATGGAAATTGTTTATGTGAATCTGATGGCAGAATGTGATCCTTAAAGACTTGAAATAATGACTGTTATCTTTTCAACCAATCAACTTTGCGGCATAACTGTTCTCTAAGTACAGGGAAGACACTAACAAATTTACCATTATAATTTTTTACCTTTAAAATGAAGTATGATAATTTCTCCAGTAATTGGACTGAGTTTATTCAACATTACAGATGAAAATGCCCCACTAAGATATCCTAGGACTGTGAAGATGAGAATTTTAACAAATCCATTGAGGTGATCTGATACCTGTTTACGTCAATGAGAGAGTCAACCTTAGCTGAATTCCGATGGCTGTTGGATCAAACTAGAATTGAGGATATTTTTCTGTTCTGTTTTGTTTTGTTTTTCCTTCTTGCTTGTTTGTTTCTATTACTTTCCATTCTTTAGATCCACAACTCTGCGGGGAGTTTATCACTAATGGAAAAGAAAGGGTGCTCTTCAGTGATGCTGGGTGAGAGCTCAGCCATGGAGCCAGCTGCTAGAAAAGGTGTGCTCTCTGCTCCTCCCCAGTCTATACTAATCCCATAGCTTCCCCACAGCAGCTATTGCAGGATCTGCCTAGTTCCCCACCATCAGTTTTCCTGTGCTGGGTCTCTGCTTGCCTTTATGGTAGTGCCCCTCTTTCTCCTTCCTCTGCCCACCCACCCCACTTTGGTGGGGAGAATTACTGTTGAGCTTGTCTTGTAGAGCAAAAGAAGCCACCCCATGGTGTAGACTCCTTGCTTCTTTCCTCAGGCCCCACAGGGCAGAAATCCATGCCTTCTAACCAAATTGTTTCTCCCATAGTTACAAGTCTTGGAACTTGGCATTGGTACAGAACCTATGTGGGTAGGACCTAGCTCTATTGCTTCAGATTAGTCTATTATTTAGTGTGGCAATTCCTCCTCTTCCCACGGTTTCCTGATAGGGCTCTGCTTCTGGCTCCTGCTGAAAATTCCTTCTTGTCTTTGTCCTCTTGATCAGCCCCAGATCACTGGCTGCAAATGTACAGTGCCACAAGCAGGCTTGGAGATGCCGATTCACATCAGGGCTATATGTAATTGAGCCTCACTACAGATCTTTACTCCATCCAACAGGAACCAAAGATGCTCAAGGGTGGCTTATAAGGAGCGGCTGAGGGAACTGGGGTTGTTTAGCCTGGAGAAAAGGAGGCTCAGGGGAGACCTCATCGCCCTCTACAACTACCTGAAAGGAGGTTGTAGCGAGGTGGGTGTCGGTCTCTTCTCCCAAGTAGCTAGCGATAGGACGAGAGGAAATGGCCTCAAGTGGCGCCAGGGGAGGTTTAGATTGGACGTGAGGAAAAATTTCTTTACTGAAAGAGTGGTTAAACATTGGAACAGGCTGCCCAGGGAAGTGGTGGAGTCACCATCCCTGGAGGTATTTAAAGGACGTGTAGATGAGGCCCTTAGGGACATGGTTTAGTGGGCATGGTGGTGTTGGGTTGATGGTTGGACTCGATGATCTTAGAGGTCTTTTCCAACCTCAGTGATTCTATGATTCTATGATTCTATAAGGCAGAAAAGGTGCACTTTTAATCTGTGAGGGGGTAAAAAGCATTTCCATTACTTCTGGGTTCTCAGCCCACATAACTATCCCTCCAGCCTTTTTCTATAGCTTTTAGACGGTTTGTGTTAATGCTTAGCCTGTGCTCTGGGAAAGGTAACGTTTCTTGTAACCTTGACTTAGCAGGGCATATCAGCAGCTTTTCCTTGTTTATTTAGGGAACAGGCTGTGTAATATGCATACTTACCGCAAGAGTTTTATTTCTAAAGGGATGTTTCTGTTTTGCTTTATGACAGCTCTAGTAACTCCAGCTTCCAGTTGTTGCTGCTGGCAGATTGCCTGGCAAGTTCTGACAGGGTAGCCTCAGATAGACTCCTTGTTGAGGTAATTAAGCACATATGTCCAGAATATGATACCCAAGCAGTATCATGCTCCAAAAATAGAGCTGTTAGCTTTGAAGGGCATTTAGAACAACATATTATCAGATCTCCATATGTGGACAATTGCAAACAATTGAGTGACCGCAGCTTAATGAATTATCGTTTCTATTCAGTCCCTGAGAGTGCTCTTAGCCCACTGGGAGGGGAGACTACTGGTTTAAAACAGTTCCATGGTTTTGTTTCATGTTGGTAGGAGGCTAAGAGTCAATGTCTCGGTTACTGTGGCTCAGTTGACAGACAGTAATGCAGTTGCCTGTAATTGTCTCTCTATGCCCTGACTGAAGGTATCAGAACCTGCTCTATAAGTAGAGTTGCAAGTTTTTCAGTAGTTGATTTGATTGTTGAATTAAGTGTACATTAAGTGTGTGAAGCTTGCCTGTTGATAAAGCAAAACAGCATGGTCAAAAGGTAGATATGCAAACTCTTACAAGCCTTTTAATTTTTCCTCTGTCTAAAAAAGGGTCTGGGCTCTCCTACCATTACACTAGACAATCATTATCTTTTCACATGGGATCAAAAGGGCAACTTGCAAAACAACATACTCCTCCCGTCCAACAGACAGCATATAAGCTGGTGGCTGGCTGGGATCGCTTGTAGAGATACACTGAGGGTGGTTGTCTCTTCTCCTGACTAATTCTGCTCTGATGTAAAAGCCAGGCTTTTGCCCCACAGAAGAGGTTGTTATTTTCATAAGATGGGGGTAGCTGTCCCCAAAAGGGGGGAAGTGGGAAGTCCTGCTCCCTTCCCTTCTTTCTACTACCTTTCCCCAGTGATTTTCCCTTACCTTTCCCCTGCCCTTTTCCCCTGCTCATCAGACCCCTTCAGTGAGTGAGTTAAACTCATTAGCCCACCAGAAAATTATTGCAGGGGAAAAAAAAAACAAAAAAAGAAAAAAAAGAAAAAAAGAGGAGACGGTTTTCTGCAGTTACTGAGTTGAATCTGCTCAGAGAGTCCAAAATGAGAACCAGTGTTCTGGTTCTCATGAGAGAGAGAACCGGGTTGACCCCAGCTGGCAGCTAAGCACCACAAAGCCACTCACTCACTCTGGAGTGCATGACAGGGGATGTGATACACCCAATCAATGCCATGTTCCGTGGCCCAAGAGTGTATGAGGTTATTTCAGAAATGAGGCCCCTTGTCTGATACAATTCTTTCTGGGGTGCCATGTCGCCACAGGACTTGCTTTTCAACGCCCAGGATGGTGTTTCGGGTGGTGGTATGGGTCACAGGGTATATTTCCAACCATCCGGTAGTCACCTCCGCCATTGTAAGCACATGGCGTTTGCCTAGGCATGTTCATGGCAGTGTGTTATAATCGATCTGCCAGCCCTCCCCATACTGATCTCTCAGCCACCATCCTCCATGTAGGAGAGGTTTTACCGGATTGGCATTCATGGATAACCTGTGCGATGGCATTGGTGGGCAAGTCCACCCCTCGGTCACGAGCCCATCTCATGAGCCTCGAGCAGCCCAGATGGGTATACTTCTGTGCTGCCAGTCCATCTGTTTCCATTGCTGCAGCCACCCCCACAGGGCATTTGCCACCAACCATGACGCGGTATAGAGATAGAGTACTGGCCACTTTTCTCGTTCAGCAATCTCTAGGGCCAGCTGGATGTCTTTCACTTCTGAAAATTGACTCGATTTGCCTTTTCCTTCGACAGTTTCTGTGACTTGTCGTGTGGGACTGCATATAGCAGCTTTCCACTTTTCCAGTGGCTTTCCAAAAAACGACAGGACCCATCCGTAAACAGAGCATATTGCTGCCCATTATTATGGGCTTATGCCCATTCAGGGCATAAGCAATCCGGGAGGTTCCTGGAATGCATCGATGATAACTTCCTTCTCCAGGTGGTAGAGGAGCCAACGAGGAGAGGTGCTATGCTGGACCTTGTTCTCACCAACAAGGAGGGGCTGGTGGGGAAGGTGAAGCTCAAGGGCAGCCTGGGCTGCAGTGACCACGAGATGGTGGAGTTCAGGATCCTTAGGGCACCGAGGAGGGCGCACAGCAAGCTCACTACCCTGGACTTCAGGAGAGCAGACTTTGGCCTCTTCAGGGATCTGCTTGGTAGAGTGCCATGGGACAAAGCCCTGGAGGGAAGAGGGGCCCAAGAAAGCTGGGTAATATTCAAGGATCACCTCCTTCAAGCTCAGGAGCGATGCATCCCAACAAAGAGGAAGTCCGGCAAAAACGCCAGGAGGCCTGCGTGGATGAACAAGGAGCTCCTGGACAAACTCAAACACAAAAAGGAAGCCTACAGAGGGTGGAAGCAAGGACAGGTAGCCTGGCAGGAATACAGAGAAATTGTCCAAGCAGCCAGGGATCAGGTTAGGAAAGCTAAAGCCCTGACAGAATTAAATCTGGCCAGGGACGTCAAGGGCAACAAGAAAAGATTCTATAGGTACGTTGGGGATAAAAGGAAGACGAGGGAAAATGCGGGCCCTCTCCGGAACGAAACAGGAGACCTGGTTACCCAGGACACGGAGAAGGCGGAGGTACTCAATGACTTTTTTGCCTCGGTCTTCACCGGCAAGTGCTCGAGCCTCACTGCCCAAGCCGCAGAAGGCAAAGGCGGGGACTGGGAGAATGAAGAGCCGCCCACTGTGGGGGAACATCAGGTTCGAGACCATCTAAGGCACCTGAAGGTGCACAAGTCCATGGGACCCAATGAGATCCATCCGCGGGCCCTGAGGGAACTGGCGGATGAAGTTGCTAAGCCACTATCCATCGTATTTGAGAAGTCGTGGCAGTCCAGTCCAGTTCCCGCTGACTGGAAAAGGGGAAACATAGCCCCCATTTTTAAAAAAGGAAAAAAGGAAGACCCGGGGAACTACAGGCCAGTCAGTCTCACTTCTGTGCCTGGGAAGATCATGGAACAGATCCTCCTGGAAGCTATGCTAAGGCACATGGAGGACAGGGAGGGGATTCGGGAAGGGCTACAGATGTCGTCTATCTGGACCTCTGTAAGGCCTTTGACACGGTCCCCCACAACATCCTTCTCTCTAAACTGGAGAGGTATGGATTTGATGGGTGGACTGTCCGGTGGGTGAGGAATTGGTTAGATGGTCGCATCCAGAGGGTAGTGGTCAACGGGTCAATGTCCAGATGGAGATTGGTGGCGAGTGGCGTCCCGCAGGGGTCCGTATTGGGACCGGTACTGTTTAATATCTTCATCAATGACATAGACAGCAGGATCGAGTGCACCCTCAGCAAGTTTGCATACGACACCAAGCTGAGTGGTGCAGTCGACATGCCAGAGGGACGGGATGCTATCCAGAGGGACCTGGACAAGCTCGAGAAGTGGGCCCGTGTGAACCTCGTGAGGTTTAACAAGGCCAAGTGCAAGGTCCTGCCCCTGGGTCGGGGCAACCCCCGGTATCAATACAGGCTGGGGGATGAAGGGATTGAGAGCAGCCCTGCCGAGAAGGACTTGGGGGTACTGGTGGATGAAAAGCTGGACATGAGCCAGCAATGTGCGCTCGCAGCCCAGAAGGCCAACCGTATCCTGGGCTGCATCAAAAGAAGCGTGGCCAGCAGGTCGAGGGAGGTGATTCTGCCCCTCTACTCTGCTCTGGTGAGTCCCCACCTGGAGTACTGCGTCCAGCTCTGGAGCCCTCAGCATAAGAAAGACACGGACTTGTTGGAGCGGGTCCAGAAGAGGGCCACGAAAATGATCAGGGGGATGGAACACCTCTCCTATGAGGAAAGGCTGAGAGAGTTGGGGTTGTTCAGCCTAGAGAAGAGAAGGCTTCGGGGAGACCTTATTGCAGCCTGTCAGTACTTAAAGGGGGCTTATGAAAAAGATGGCGGCAAGCTTTTTAGCAGGGCCTGTTGCGACAGGACAAGGGGGAATGGCTTTAAACTAAAGGGGGGTAGATTTAGACTAGATATAAGGAAGAAATTTTTTACGCTGAGGGTGGTGAAACACTGGCACAGGTTGCCCAGAGAGGTGGTGGATGCCCCATCCCTGGAAACATTCAAGGTCAGGTTGGACGGGGCTCTGAGCAACCTGATCTAGTTGAAGATGTCCCTGCCCATTGCAGGGGGCTTGGACTAGATGACCTTTAGAGGTCCCTTCCAACCCAAACTATTCTATGATTCTTTGATTATCTGGTAATTTATTATACAGTGGGGCCTCCTCGGCATGGCTCACCTCCTCACGCGATGCTCCAAAATCTCTGCCTTCTGGCCAGTCCATGATCTCATCCAGGACTCCAGGGTGGTTGGGGTTCCCCATTTGGGCCTGTTGCATAATCAGTGCTACCCACTTACTCCACATATCGTCTGTTCCATGATGGGTAGAGGGGATCCAGTGCAGCACAGGCAATTGCCGTGCCAAGAGGAGCTGTGCTCCTGTGCCAACAACTTCTGAAGCAGCTTGAACCCCCTCATATGCTGCTAATACCTCTTTTTCAATTGGGGTGTAGCAGGACTCGGATCCTTGATAACCCCGTCTCCAAAACCCTAGAGGTCGACCTCAGGTCTCTCTGTGTGCTTTCCGCCAGAGGCTCCAGGTGAGGCCATGCTCCCCGGGTGTGGTGTAGAGCATATTTCACACATATGGTCCTGTATGGACTGGCCAAAGGGCTACTGCACAAGCCATCTCCTGTTTGATCTGTTTGTTGCTGCTCAGGACCCCACTCAAAGTAGTTCTTCTTTCCGGTCACTCAATAGAGAGGGCTCACAAGATGACTGTAACCTGGAATATGCACTCTACCAGAAACCCCAAAAGCCTAGGAGAGCTTGACTTTCTTTTTTTGTTAATTGGTGGGGACATGGTTATTATCTTATTGACCACATCCATTGGGATATGATGATGCCCATCTTGCCATTGCATTCCCAAAACCTGTATCTCTCATGAAGGTACTTTGATCTTGCTTTGTGTTATGGCGAAATTAGCTTTCAGAAGGATCTGGATTATTCTTTTCACCTCCTCAAACACTTCTGCTGCTGTGTTGCCCCACATGATGATGTCATCATTGTATTGCAGGTGTTCAGGGGCTGCACCCTGTTCCAGTGCAGTCTGGATCAGTCCATATCAAATGGTAGGACTGTGTTTCCAGATGTATTGGACATGGCTCTGTGTGAAAGCAAACTGTGGCCTGCACCCTGCTGCCAAAGGGATTGAGAAAAACGCATTGGCAATATCAGTTGTGGCATACCACTCGGCTGCCTTCAACTCCAGTTGTATTGGAGTTCAAAGCATGTCCAGTATGGCAGCACTCAATGGTGGCATGGCTTCATTCAGGCCACTGTTAGCCTCCATCCTCCGTCAGACTTTCGCGCTGGCCACATGGGACTATTAAAGGGTGATCGAGTCTTGCTGATCACTCTTTGGCTCTCCAGTCGACGAATCAGCTCCTGGATGGGAGCCAGGGAGCCTCGGTTGGTGTGACATTTGGCGCCGGTGCACCATCATGGTAGCAATCGACACCTGCTGTTCTTCGACCTGCAGCAAGCCCACAACAAAGGGATCTTCTGTGCTGGTTTTGGCTGGGGATAATTTTCTTCATAGCAGCTAGTATGGGGCTATGTTTTGGATTTGTGCTGGAAACAGTGTTGATAATACAGGGATGTTTTAGTTACTGCTGAGCAGTGCTTGCTTACACAGAGTCAAGGCCTTTTCTGCTCCTCATACCGCCCCGCCAGCGAGTAGGCTGGGGGTGCACAAGAAGTTGGGAGGGGACACAGCCCGGACAGCTGACCCCAACTGACCAAAGGGATATTCCATACCATATGACGTCATGCTCAGCAATAAAACTAGGGGGAAGGTTGGCAGGGGGGTGGCTGCTCGGGGACTGGCTGGGCATCGGTCAGTTGGTGGTGAGCAATTGTTTTCATTTGCATCACTTGTCTTTCTTGGGTTTTATTTCTCTCTCTCTGTTATTTTCCTTTTCCTTACAACTTATTATTATTATTATTATTATTATTATTATTATTATTTTGTTTGCTTGTTTTCAGTTATTAAACTGTTTTTATCTCAACCCATGAGTTTTCTCACTTTTACCCTTCCGATTCTCTCCCCCTATCCCGCTGGGGCTGTGAGGTGCTTAGTTGCCGGCTGGGGTTAAACCACGACAGTCCTTTTTGGCGCCCAACGTGGGGCTCGAAGGGTTTGAGGTAATAACAGATTGACCAGAGCGTATTAGAAGGGGTTTACATCTGTTAAAAGTTGCGGGTCACGATATTGATTCATCTGTTCTCGATACTAGTTTATCTGATCTGCACCGTGCTCTTTTTTTTTTGCTGTACATATTGAAGATTGGTGTTAGTGGTGCTTCATATAGAAGATTGAAGATTCAAGAGTGGTGCTTAGTGATGTTTTGCCTGGGAGATTTGTTATTAAAACACTGACCTTGAGCTTAATCTGGTATTTGGGCTCTGTACCGAAGCCATTACTGTACTTCGGGTGCCATCTCATGGAGACAATTAACAATTATACTTCTCCCTCTGAGAGGGTTTTTTGTGGAGAAAATACAGAATGGCACCTTCGCTACCTTCTTCTGTGATGTTTTCTCCCTCGTTACAATAACTTCTCAGTATCTTGAACATCCTCGGGTAGTTAAAATACTTCTATTGGTATTTCTTAGAAATATTGCTTCGGTTTTGTCTAAGGTTAACAAGCAATTTAGGAATATGACCCAGGCTCCGTGAGAGTATGGTCATGGGTGGCAAGGCATGTGGGAGAATATGGGCAGGTATCTAGAGAACTTCTCACCTCCAGTGGTCTGGAACTTCACTCCCAAACAACTGCAGGGTCCTGATGAAATGATAGAATGTTTGGAAAAAAAATGCCGTGGCTATTCCAAAGAGGCACAACTTGCTGCACTGTGCTGGGCCCTGGCCAGCATCTACCAAACACTGCTCGATATTATGCAGCAACCTCAGGGAGAAGAGAGGGAAAACATACCAACAGACACTATGGCTAAACCAGACACTATATCAGTCACCCCTATAACTAAAAAGAAACAATGGAAGCAGAAGTCAGCTCGTTTAGTAAGGGATGAAGAAGCTTCTCCTAAGAGGGAGCAGCAGAAAGAATCAGAAGTGAAAGTCATCCAGCTGGCTTTAGATATTGCTGAACGAGAAAAATGGCCAGTACTTTATCTCTGTACTGACTCCTGGATGGTGGCAAATGCTCTCTGGGGGTGGCTACAGCAATGGAAGCAGAGCAACTGGCAGCGCAGAGGTAAACCCATCTGGGCTGCTGAATTATGGCAAGATATTGCTGCCCGGGTGGAGAACCTGGTTGTAAAAGTACGTCACGTAGATGCTCCACGTACCCAAGAGTCGGGTGTCGTGGTTTAACCTCAGTCGGCAACTGAGCACCACGCAGCCGCTCGCTCACTCCCCCCACAATGGGATGGGGGAGAGAATCGGAAGGGTAAAAGTGAGAAAACTCATGGGTTGAGATAAAGACAGTTTAATAGGGAAAGCAAAAGCCGCGCACGCAAGCAAAGCAAAACAAGGAATTCATTCACTACTTCCCATCGGCAGGCAGGTGTTCAGCCATCTCCAGGAAAGCAGGGCTCCATCACGCGTAACGGTTACTTGGGAAGACAAACGCCATCACTCCAAACGTCCCCCCCTTCCTTCTTCTTCCCCCGGCTTTATATACCGAGCATGACGTCACATGGTATGGAATATCCCTTTGGCCAGCTTGGGTCAGCTGTCCTGGCTGTGTCCCCTCCCAGCTTCTTGTGCACCTGCAGCCTTCTCAGTCGGTAGAGCATGGGAAGCTGAAAAGTCCTTGACTAGTGTAAACACTACCTAGCAACAACTAAAACATCGGTGTGTTATCAACATTGTTCTCACCCTAAATCCAAAACACAGCGCTGTACCAGCTACTAGGAAGGAAATTAACTCTATCCCTGCCGAAACCAGGACATCGGGCCACTGAAGAACATCGAAACAATGAGCAGGTGGACCAGGTTGCTAGAATTGAAGTGGCTCAGGTGGATCTGGACTGGGAACATAAGGGTGAGCTATTTATAGCTCATTTTATATGGTTTTAAACCACGACATCTTCCGAGAGGCCAGGCAAGGTAGACAGCTGTTTAATCTTCTCTGCATCCAAGGTGGCAACACCGGTACCCTTTTGGATTCTTAAAGTACCCTCTTTTGAGATAGTCAATGCCAAGGATTCACAGGGCCTCCGGGACGGTCACATTAGGATGCTTCTGCCACTTGTTTCCTGTCAGGCTCACCCCAGCCTCCAACACAGACAACTTTTGGGAATTCCCCCATCAGTCCAGAAATCCAGATGTTTTCTGCCCCCTTGTACCCCAGTAGACTGTGCACCGGTGTACACCAAAGCCTTATATTTCCGTTGGTCTGATTTGCCAGTCCATCGAATCCATACAGTCCAGTAAACCCGGATTGTCCCTTTCTGATGCCTGGCCGGAGACAGGACCCCCATATTCCTGATCAGAGCATTCATTACCTGACTCTTGTAATTGCAAACCAGAAGTCTTTTCATCATGGTTCCAGGAATGGGGTTCGAACCCACATGGACATACGTCCATTGGATCACTATCAGAAGGAGGAGGGGCATCCTCAGCCCTTCTACTGTGTCTGGGGAATTGCTCGACAGCAACCGGAGCAGTTATCTTCCTAGATGGACCCTTTTTAACCATTGTTTTTCCCCTGCAATTCACGTACATGGGCTTCCAGGTCCGAAGTAGGTGCACCAACCCACTTCCTCATGTCCTCCCCATGGTTGCGCAGATAGAACCACAGGGTGGAACGTGGAGTGCGCCAACAGTTCCCTTTCCTTTCAGCAGGGAAAGGCTGACTCCATACGGCACTCTTGATAACTGAGACCCTGGCCTGTAGGGGCAAAGAAGAAGAGATATTCTCCATATTCTCTTCAGGTCGCTGGAATTGGCAGGACCAATTCACAGCTGAGATGCAGGCTGTAGGGTCGAGGGGGAGGGGGAAGAGAGATTCTCTTTGAATCACCAGATCTGGCAGGCCAGTCTATACACAGTTGGTGTCTCGATGTCTGCCCAGTCCATTATTGCCAGGGTGTTGGCATATGTCATCATTTCATACAGACGTCTGCCACATAGACCGCATGCACTGGACTTCATCCGGATCTTTGGAGGCCTGGTTGTTGTCCAGGTGGCTGTAGATCACCTCCACCTCCGCTAATTCCCTCAGATACTGGATACCTTCCTCTGCAGTAGTCCACTTGCCTCAGTAGTTTACAAGTTCTTCCTTGGGGGATACCTTGCCTTCACGCTTGATAGGAGCCGCCTCCAGAGGCTGTGGATGGCTGCCCCTCTTCCAATCCCTTTGTCAATTCCATGCAATTCCATGTTCCCTGGAGAGGGACCCCAGCTGCTGGGCTTCCTTGCCCTCCAGTTCCAGACAGCTGACCCCAGTATCCCAGCATCGGAGTAACCAGGTAGCAATTCGTTCACCTGGCTGACGGCCGTAATCTTTCCGCATATCCCGCAGCTTGCTCAGGGAAAGGGACCGGGTAGATTCCACCTCGTTTATGATTTCTGTCTCTTCCCTCTCCTGTTCTTGAGGTTGTCCTGCTGCAGAACAGGATGCCTCTTCTGATTCTTCCTCCTGCTCCCTCTGAGGAGAAGCTCCTTCCTCTCTTACTAACGAGGTCGACCTCCACTTCCATTGTTTCTTCTTGATTACCAGAGCAACTATTATAGTTGAGGGTTGGGTCTCTGGTTTAGCCACAGTGTCCATTTGTGTGCTCTCAGATCGAGGGACCTTCTCAGTGTCTGTTTGTGTGGCCTCAGATCGAGAGAGCAACTTCCACATGAATTACAGGAATGTGTCAGGGGGCAGCAAGGGACAGGGAGCCAAGCATGATAACAAGGCCAGACGGGCAGGGGCCTTCCCAGACAGGACCCAGCCCCACAGTACTGGAGTGAGGTGAGGAGGGCAGACCCAGGGGTGGTAGCCAGGTTCAGGCAAGAGTCCAGATCATCAGGGAAGTTCATGGTGATGAGGCCAGGAATGGTCTAAGGTCAAGCCAGGAATGCATATCAGGAAATCAGGATCACGTGCACTGAGGGTAATCAGGTCCAGTCCACTATCTCCAAGCAAGTCCATAGCAACAAGGCAAGTCCAGGGTCAGACCAGGAGGTCAGCTGACAGCTCAGGGGCCAGATCAACAGGATCCATGGCCAGGGACTGAGTAGCTTCTGCCTCGTTTATGATTTCTGTCTCTTCCCTCTCCTGTTTTTGTGGCTGTCCTGCTGCAGAATAGGCTGCCTCTTCTGATTTTTCCTCCTGCTCCCTCTCTGGAGGAGCTTCTTCCTTTCTTGCTAACTGGGTTGACCTCCACTTCCATTTGTGGTAGTAAAATTATTAATATTTAAGATTTGAGAGGTCTGGCTAAGAAGTTTATCCTAACTAAAAGAATATTCCTTTTGACTAAAAGCTAACAGTCTGTGATTGTTTCCCACTTCTGAGCTAAGATAATACTGGGTGTGCCACTCCTATAGGCTCCGCTAAGAGCCATCTCTCCATATTGTCACATTATTTACTGTTTGATTCCTTCTTAGAATTGTGGCAGTTAGTAATCTACTTAAGGAGTCCATCCCTCCCAGGGATGGATGCCTGGCTTTGTTAACATTGAAACGATTGTTTTTCCTCACCTCTTTCTTTTTTCCTGAAATAGTATATAGGTTGGGTCTCTGCAATCACTTGGCAGAGAACAGGGGAGCAGAGGGGGACATAGTGTCCAAATGTTCTCTCACTATGATCATAGTTAATAAAGCTTCTGTCTGACCTGTCCTAAATTGTACTTGCGTTATTACACACTTGGAGTCCCCAGATTCTCCGACAATTATGGTGCCGTGATTCGGATGGTTTGTTTTGTGCTACAGCTTGGAGGAACCACAGACTGTCTCCTTTGAACCCCAAGCGCCACACTGAAAAAAGGTAAGGGACCTTTTTTTTAAAAAATCCCTATTGGTGTTTCAGTGAGGACTGTCTGTAGGCTCTTTGCTGTGCTCGGACGCTACCATTAGGGCTTTAAATACGGGTCAGTCCAGAACCTTAAAGCCGGCTAAAGTAAATTTAATTGAAATTGACAAATTTGGTTGAAAAATCTTGTTTATTTGGGTAGGCGTAAGGTCTTAATTTGTCCAGGAATTTTATTTCATTTTGTCTGTAACTGTCTGACTCTCCGGTTAGTTGTATGTGTGTGAATGTGAGAAACCTTGTCTATTAGACATAAACCAGGTCTGGGACTAGGACCAAGTCCAGCCACACCTAGGTCCCAAAAAGGGGTTTAGAAAGCAAGGGGGGCTTGGTCTGAACCCCATGACCCAGTGGGAGGGCTGTGTCTACCCTGCCCTTTAGAACTATGAACCGTTGACCAAGTCTGGGACTCAGATTGGATCCAGCCACACCTATGCCCCAAAAGTTTAGAAAGCAAGGGGGTCCCGTCTGAACCTCATGACTCAATGGGAGGGTCCTCTTTACCCCTCATGTCTCTGGTTCCTGTATGAGCTGCTCTAGCTCCACAGCCGGAGAAGTCTGACCTCGGCCAGAATGGCCAGATCTGGCACAGGCTTCTGTGACTTTAGCGGACCCCTACTGTGTGTTGTCTCCTTCCCTACCCCGTACCCCACTGTATAAGTCATCTCGGCGTGGGTAAAAACACAGGCTGGGATTTGAATAGCAAATCACCAACTCAGTGTAAAAGTAAGTCTTGCAAGCAATTAAGCAGTAAAAAGTACCTTTGAAATCGCGGGCTGACATAAGTCATCTTGGCGAGGTTAATACGCGTATTATTATATTATACATGTAAGTATTAAGGCATTCTTTCAAAACTTGAATATTTTGCAGTTGAAAAAAGCCTGCCTGTAAGGTTGGGGCTAAAAGGGTACCCGTTTTGCAGTTGGAAACCTAGGTGTCTGCCTGTAAGTCATAAGCGAAAGCTATTGCTGGGTTGGACTTTGTCGGTAATTACCTTTGAGTATTTTGCAGTTGAAAAAAGCCTGCCTGTAAGGCGCAGCGAAAGCTACGCAGGGTTGGGGCTAAGAAGGGTACCCGTTTTGCAGTTGGAAGCCTAGGTGTCTGCCCGTAAGTCATAAAGCGAAAGCTGTTGCTGGGTTAGACTTTGTTTGGTTATATAACTGGCTAGCCATATATATACTAATATTGATATATATATATAATATACATATAAAAAATACATATATAGTTATTTGGTAATTATAATTTTATAATTACCTTTGAATATTTGTTGTAATGGCATCAGGATTTGTAAAACTGTTTAAGAGTAAAAGTGTTGGGAATTTAGCAACGGATGAAAAGATACCAAAAACCTCGCCGTTGGGGTGTTTGTTAGCGCATTGGGGTGATTTACATGATGATTTGCGCAAAACCCAGATGACTGAATATTGTAACCATTGGTGGCCTTTGTATGTTTTGGAGGATCAGGAAAAATGGCCAAAGAACGGAACTTTGAGTTATAATACTGTTTTGCAGTTAATGTTGTTCTATAGGAGAGAAGGCAAATAGAATGAAGTACCATATGTAGATTTGTTCTTTTATTTGAAACAGTGAGTGGATTGGCAGAATGAATGTAAGTTAATTAGTCGAGATACTTTGGTAATGGCGTTAACTTCGGAGAATAAGAAAACAAAGAGTTGTTCGGCTTGTGATATTGGAAAGAGGTGCATTAGGTGTACAGTACCAAAAGAGGATGAAATGGAGTTAGAACTAGAAGTAGCAACCCCGCAGGAGGGACGGAATTTCCCTCCCTCACGTATAAGGGAAAGAAGTGTTGAAACAGAACCGGATAGTAGTGGAATGGGGGAGGAGATAGAAGAAGTGGTGGTTATGCTGTATGGAGTAAAGCATGCAATGCCAAGAGCTCTGAATTGGTCTAAATTATACGAGGTAAAACAAGACAAAAATGAATCTCCCTCTGTGTTCCTAGAAAAATTAAAGGAGACTGCTAGAAAATATACTGATTTAAAATTGGAAACAGAGGCAGAACAACAACAATTGGCTTTGAACTTTATGGGACAACCAGCACCCGATATAAAAAGGAAACTCCAAAAGTTAGAGGGAGAGGATTCCAGAAATTTAAATAAAATGCTCAAAGTAGCATGGAAAGTCTATAACAATTGAGAGAAAGAAGAACAAAGAAAAGAAAGATAAAGGTAGGGAGAGCAAATTAATAGCTCTTTTAACAGGCAATGCAGTACTAGGAAGAGGACGGGCCAGAGGAAGAGGAGGTTTTAGAAACTTTGGTAATCGAGAACCTAATGCACCTCTAGGGATAAATCAATGTGCATATTGCAGGGAAAAAGGACATTGGAAAAGAAACTGTCCTCAATTGAGGACAGGTCGGCGGGAAGCAGCAAGGATGATGACCTTAGACGACTGAAGAGGACCGGAGGGGAACCCAGCTGAGCCTCTGGTTATAATTAAGCTGGGAGATGATAAAGTTGAATTTTTAGTAGATACGGGTGCAACATATTCTGTTTTGAACACTTGCAAAGGGAAATTGGGAAATAAAATGGCTAATATAATTGGAGCGACTGGGAAGCAGGAAAACAGGCCATTCCTTCAACCCCTAGATTTGAAATTTGGAAATAAGGTAATTACACACAAATTTTTGTATGTGCCAGACTGTCCGATACCCTTGTTAGGGCGAGATCTATTGTCCAAATTAAATGCGCAAATAGTGTTTGAAAAAGGAGAAATTCTTTTAAAAATACCAGAATCAAAGACAGGGGAAATATTGATGGTAACTCAAAAAAGCACAACCTGTAAAAATAGAATTAAAAGAACAGGTAAAACCAGTGAGAATCAAGCAATATCTAATTAACCCAGAGGTTAGACAAAGAATCAAGAAATTGATTGATAAATTTTTAAAGTTTGGAATTCTTGAAGAATGTGAGTTAGAATATAATATCCCAATTTTACCAGTGAGAAAACCTTCAGGTGAATAGAGATTAGTTCAGGATTTAAGGGCTATAAATCAAATAGTTAAAGACATATATCCTGCAGTTGCAAATCCATATACACTTTTAACAGCATTAAGAGAGGTTCATCAGTGGTTTACAGTGCTTGATTTAAAGGATGCTTTCTTTTGTGTACCTCTGGAGAAGGAAAGCCGAAAGTTATTTGCTTTCGAGTGGGAAAATCCACAAACAGGACGAAAGACACAATTAACATGGACAAGACTGCCGCAAGGATTCAAGAATAGTCCAACGATCTTTGGTAATCAGTTGGCGAAAAATCTGGAACGGTGGAAACAAAGTGATACAGAACCTAAACCTGCACATTTGCTTCTACAATACGTGGATGACATCTTGATTGCTACAGAAGAAAGACTGACCTGCATCAAGGTAACAATAGACTTTTTAAACTTTCTTGGACTGAACGGGTACAAAGTTTCTAGGAATAAGGCTCAGATAGCAAGCCAAACTGTAATATATCTGGGCTTTGAGGTTTCGAAAGGGCAACGACAGTTGGGAACAGACCGTAAGGAAGCAACTTGTAGTATTCTCGAACCAAGAAATGTTCATGAATTAAGAGCATTTCTGGGAATGGCTGGATGGTGTCGCCTTTGGATAATGAATTACGGTCTGATAGCAAAGCCGCTTTATGAAGCCCAAAAGGTTGTACCGTTTGTGTGGGGCCCAGAACAGCGAAAAGCCTTCCTGAACTTAAAACAGGCTTTAATGACTGCACCAGCATTAGGACTTCCAGATCTAACTAAAGATTTTCAGTTATTTGTTCATGAAAGGCAACATCTTGCCCTCGGGGTGCTGACTCAGAAAATGGGAAGCTGGAAAAGACCGGTTGGGTATTTCTCCAAACAACTGGACACTGTAAGTAAAGGTTGGCCTACATGTCTCCGAGAAGTCGCTGCTACAGTGATGTTAATACAAGAAGCCCGGAAATTAACTTTGGGAAGGACAATAACAGTATATGTGCCACACATGGTAATCACTGTTCTAGAACAAAAGGGGGGTCATTGGTTATCCCCTAGCAGAATGATGAAATACCAAGTGATTTTGACAGAACAGGATGATGTCATTTTGAAAACTACTGACTTAATTAACCCCGCAGTCTTTTTGAACTCCGTGCAGGAAGAAGGACAAATAGAACATGATTGTTTGGTGACCATTGAACATGTCTATTCCAGTCAAGAGAAGACTTAAAGGATAGACTGTTGGAGGATCCTGATTGGGAATTATACACGGACGGTAGCAGTTTTGTGGAGGACGGGATCCGATATGCAGGCTATGCGGTGACTACTGAGAATGCTGTTGTAGAAGCAAATTCTTTACCCTGCACAACTTCAGCCCAAAAGGCAGAATTGATAGCCTTGACGAGGGCATTAGAGCTAAGTGAGGGGAAGAAAGTGAATATTTGGACTGATTCAAAATATGCCTTTGGCGTGGTACATGTTTATGGAGCCCTGTGGAAGGAAAGGGGATTATTATCCTCTCAGGGGACGAGTATTAAATAAAAAGAAGAAATCTTAAAATTAATACAAACAGTCCAAAAACCAATTAAGGTGGCAATCATGCACTGTAAAGCACATCAATTGGGAAATACAAAAGAAATTATAGGAAACAAATTGGCAGACAGGACAGCTAGGAGAATTGCAAAAAGAGATGCCTTACAAATGGCATTGATCCCTACTAAAACCATTGCTCTACCAAAGGAGAAACCTAAATATTCAGAGGAAGATGAGAAATTAGGTAAGTTGTTAGATGCAAAAAAAGAATCTGGCAGGATGATGGATAACATCACAAGGCCAAGTAGTAGTCCCACCACTAATAATGAGAGAAATAATACAGACAAAACATAAGGAATGTCATTGGGGAGCAGAAGCATTGGTGGCACTTTTAAGAAAACAAAAAATATAAGTAAAAATGCTAGAAATGGCTAAAATGATAACTGCAAAATGTGAGATATGTTTGAAAAACAACCCAGTTGTAAAGAAAAAGGTTCAAATGGGAATATTGAAATCGGGAATGGAACCAGGAGATTATTGGCAAATTGATTTTTCAGAATTACCTTGCCAAAATGGGTATCGGTACATTTTGGTAGGGGTTGATACTTTTACAGGATGGCCAGAAGCCTTTCCCTGTCGGACCAACCAAGCAAAAGAAGTCATTAAGTGGCTATTGCAGGAAATTATCCCGAGATTTGGAGTACCTATCGGAATATCTTCAGATAGAGGTCCACATTTTATTGCAGAAGTGGTGCAGGGCGTTAGTAAAATGTTGGGAATTACCTGGAACTTACATACACCTTGGAGGCCATAATCCAGTGGTAAAGTAGAAAGAATGAATCAAACATTGAAAAGACAGATTAGTAAAACCTGTCAAGTAAAAAGTCAGGAAACTAATTTGAAATGGCCTCAGGCACTCCCATTGGCTCTTTTGCGAATTTGGATTCAACCTAAGAGTGGAACCTTAATTAGTCCATATGAGTTGTTATGCGGAAAACTGTATGAGTCTCCAGAACCAAATTTGAATGTACATATAAAAGGAAAACAAGATATATATAACTATCTACTTTCCCTAGGAAAAACTTTGACTGCGTTTCGGAGTGTAGTTGTTTGGAACAGGACTCTGTCTTTGGAGAATCCAGTACATGATTTCCAACCAGGAGATTATGTTTATGTGAAAACATGGACTTCTGAACCCCTTCAGGAACGTTGGAAAGGACCTTTCCAAGTACTGTTGACTACCTTCACCGCCATCAAGAAAGCTGAATCAGAAGCGTGGATACACTACACCAGGGTGAAGAAAGCCTCACCGTCGTGGAAAATTGTCAATAAGGAAGATAAGACCTCAAAATTGACTCTAAAATATGTCTAATTTTGTGTATTGTTTTCAGAAATGGGAATGGATATTGGTTTGGATGTTAGTGGGAACCAATTTTCTAGCGAAATTTGAACCAGCTGGAGAATTAGTAAAACATGGAAATTTATTAAAGTTGGGATGTAATTCTACTCAAATTCCAAACCTTAATCCTGAGGAGATGAAAATCTTCAAGGGACTAGGATGGAATTTGAGTTCATGGATAAAATCACTGATTAGCACTGCATTAGTCTTGTTGATAATCTTTTAACAATTATTTTGATTTACTATTGTTTAAAAAGGCAAATAAACAGTAAGACTGCATTTAATTGAATGATCATCCAAGCAGTGGCCAGACAACAAGATGAACAAGAAACAGTTCCGAAGATTCCCACTAAAATATAATGATTCTCACTAATTTAAAAATAAATGTTAGAATGAAAGTATTGAAATGATTTTCAAAACTTTCAAAGGGGGGAAATGTTGAAGATGATCTTAAGTTTTACTGAATCTTTCTATGTTTGTTTGTGAAATAATCAACTATAAGAACATCTCGATTTCAAGAAGTTAGCCTCTATGTTAGCGTAATGTATGGGTTGCTGTGTTACTTGTTATCTGAGGCTGTGTTGCTTGAAGTCCCTATTCTCTGGACCCTCTAGACCATAACCAGAGCACCTAGGTTCTATTATATATAGGATGAGTTATTTGACAGCCTGGCAAGGTAGATATTTAGCTGGCCAACTTGGCAACAAAACCTACTTTTAAGGTGTCCTGAAGTGAACTGCCTTCATTATAATACTAAAAAACACACCCACAGGTCAAGACAACCCTCGCCCAGGTGAAGACCCTTCCCCTGCACAAGTGTAGTAACAGAAGAGAATGACACAACCGATATTATAATTATATGTAAATCACTAACCAATCATTGTAACCGGGAGCGTATTACCTTGTAATTCTTGTGTATAAATGTAACGGTGATCTAGCCATAGGTGTGCTTGATTTGTGGAAATTCCACCTTGCACCCGGCGCCGCAATAAAGAATGCCTGCTTTCTAAAACTCCAAATTGAGTCTTAGGGAGTTCCTCATCTGCCGACTTACGGTAACAAATACGGGGGCTGGTATTCCCTGAAGCTTAACCCTGTGTCTGTGTGTGAGTGAGACTGAATACCTGAAAGTCCAAAGTGAGCGAGGTTCCCCTTAAGGGGAGCCCGGCCCAATTTATGTACAAAAACTACTCTCCTAAAACTCAAAAGTTTTTGGAAAAATGGAATTGCTATACTCAAGATGATCCCCCCTAAACAGTTTCCCTTAGAAGGCACTTTCAATTTTGATAAAATAATGCACTTAAGAGCAGCCTTAGAAAACAAAAAAACCAAGGTACCCCAGACTCAGTGGGATGCCATTTTAGTTGGTATGATGAGGCATCTAAGCGACGCACCGAGTCACAAACTCGGAGCCTAAAAGACTCCCAGGAAAAGCTAAAACAAGAAGTTAAAAATTTGAAAGAGAAATTGGCTGATCAACAAACTAAACCTCCTCAGCATTTGTATCCTTCTCTCACACATGCTACTGCTCCGGTACAGCCGGATATTGTGGGTGACCTTATAGATTTAGGTTATTTTTCTCATCCACCCCCATATCTTCCAGATAACCCAGATGAACAGGAGGAGGAAATTGACTCCACCACTAGCCCTGAGTCTGCACCCTCAGTCCCTCCTAATTACAATACCAAGGAACTTGAGGGCCCCAGCATTCGACAACAAAAGAAAAATGTTAAGAAAAATGACAAGGAAACAGTAAAAACTACACAAAATTGTCCATTGAGAGAAGTATCCAGATCTGATGCCAATCTTGTCTAAAAAAACTGCCAAACATCCAGGAAGAACCTGAGAAATTTAAGGAGGAGCTTCAGATAACAATTAACTGTGTTAACCCAACCTGGGCTGATATGGATTAGCTTCTTAGAGCTGCAGTGCCACAAGAAACTTTAATAAGGCTGTATGACACAGCCAAGTGGCCAGCACAGCCCGTTCCAAACACTGATATTAAACAGCAAAGAGAGTCTATTTTGAATGCTATTTCCCAAGTATGTCCTAGGAAAACAGATTGGACTAAGGTTTATGCGTGCAAACAATTCAAGGATGAAAATCTAGCAGATTACTTGGATAGATGTTTAAAAGACAAGCAGGAATAGAAAATCCAATGGAGCAAGCAAGACCTGCACTCGTTTCAGTTTTTGTTCAAGGCTTGGATTCTAAAATTTGTGAAAATATCCAAAATCCTGTAATTGGCTTGGAGGGAAAAAGTGTAGAGGAAATATTACCAGCTGCTCAACATTTTTATAACAAATCTAAGAAAGCAAAGGAACGCAGGGAAGCTAAATTAATGGCTTTACTAATTCAGCAATTAGAAAATGCCTACACTCCCTTTAGGAAAGGTGGGAGGAGAGTATCTACCACCACCACCTGCCCCCCCACAGAGGGTGATTAAGTTGTTCAAAACCTACTCAACCTGTGCATGCTGACAATCAATGCTATCTTTGCAAGCAGCCAGGTGACTGGAAATCAGAAAGCCCTCAAGGATTTCACAACACTGGCCCACATTTTTCTTCTAGTACTCACAGAACTGATGCCTTTGGGCCACAATCACATCACCCATCACCATAGGACGGCCTGAGGGACTGTGACATTATCGCCCCTGTCTTTTCTTTAGACCCCTCTGGACCGTATCTGGATTGCCCTATTGCAGGAAAAACTGTAACCTGTCTCATTGATACTGGGGCTTCTCCTTCCACTTTCCATGCCTCTGATTTCCCACATGTTACATTGTCTTCTGAAGTTGTAAATGCTGTGGGTATTGCAGGACAATCCATTCCACATCCTGTTACAACTCCCCTAAGTGTTTCAATTGGTCCTATTTCTGATTATCATGCTTTTCTTTTAAGCCCTACTGCTCCTGTTAACTTGTTGGGCAAAGATCTCTTGTGTAAACTAGGATGTACCATCTACTGTTCCCCGAAATGGGAATGTTCCTTGATGTCCCAGAGATGCGGCAGGAAGAATTCATCTCTCTTCTTCACCTCCTGGAGTCTGATCCTGCGTTGATGCCTATAAGCATCATTAATTTTATTGATGCCTATAAGCATTTTTAATTTTAAAGCCTCATATTTAACAGGGAAAGATCAGACTTGGGAAGCAAGTATCTTACAAGATTTATATCCTTAGATGCAAGTTTAATTTGATTGTAGGCTGAAATGAAAATGAAATTATTTGAAGGGCAGACCTTACTACTGAAATCCTAAATAAATCCTAAATAAAACATTTTAAGCCAAAATATGCCTTGAAATTCACGTAAACCAACTGCAGGTGCAGATTCAGGAAAACATCTTTACTCCAAAAAGGCCCTTAGGATGTAGGCTTTCAATCTTAATCAAGTTAAAATTAACTAAGCATGTGGTTAGTCATTCTCTTAAGTACATTCCTGAACAGGGACTTAAGCAATTGCCTAAATGTTTTCCTGAATCAGGGCCCTGAAAGTTAAACAGGGAAGGGCAGCAACTATTTCTTTATGTGCATATTTCTACTTTGCTATACAAAATGTTTCACAGGACAATGGGAACTTTCTAACTATGCTGATATTCATACTTGAAAAAACATGAGAGAGCGCTGGGCTCTTTTCTGTACTGCTTCAAAATGTCAAATAAATTGTTTCCTTTTGGCTAAACAGAGCAGTCAACTTTGCGGAATACAGTTTATTAAACAAACGAGTATTGGTTACTACACCTAATTACAGACAAAATACTGTGAATAAAGAATGCACTTATCACAGATATCAATGACTATCAGTTAATTACTTTTGAAATGGTCTTCCTAATGCTATAAGTTTAAGTCTGTTAATGCAGTTATTTAATAATAATATTAACAGTTATTTAATAATTATTAGCAGTTATTTAATAATAATATTAACTGTAAATGCAGTTATTTAATAACAATCAGAAGTCATATTACAGTAGTAGTAAACATTTTGCAGACAGTGAAATCAATTTGTTATGCAGCAGAACCAGACTTTTTGAAGTTTATCATAAGGGGAATAACAATGGAGCTGAAGCACACTAAAGATCAGGATGTCTCTGGAATTTGAAGGTCAGTAAAAGGGAACGTCTTACTCCAAGTAACACACAACCAAATGCATTCTTTTGAAAAAACAATTATCTGAGAGCTGAGCAAAGGAAGACATTCAGATACCATAAAAGCCTCAGCAAGAGCTGACCCGCCCCCGCCCTGTTCCTTTGCTCGGAAGTTGCATTTAAGCTCAGTCCCTTGCCCTTGGTCCTTGTCTGAGCTACACTGCAGCTATGCCTGTGCCTGGCCATGTACCCCACTGATCTGGACTCTGACCCATGGATTTGGCCTTGGACCTGTCTTGTCACTCTGGCCTTGCCTGGCTATCAATGGACTGTGGCTGACTCTGGTCACTGTCACTGGACTTGCCCAGCTCTCCTTTTTTGGGTGCTGTGGGATTGTGCCCCTTGTTGGTGAGGCCAATGGGCCTTCCCTTGCAGTTCACCTTCCCTTGCAAAGCAGTGTTGCTCCCTTGTTGCTCCCTAATAATCTTCCCCCCCTGCTCAAAAATAAGGCTTGGTCTGTAATATGAAAGATGACCAAATACATACATACATAGAAGGCATTACAGTGATTGAAAAGTGGTATTTAATCCACCACAGTATTAATATAAAAAATTTGTGTCTTACCAAGAAACCACTAAGCCATGGTGAAACACAAACAAATGCCAGTAGAACCTCTTACCTGCCACAGGCAGCAGTGTAATTTCTAAAGCCAGATCTATGTTTGCAGAATTATAATTGCATTTTCAGATTTCAAAGCACTAAATAAATGGTATTGATCACTTTGGTGATTCAACTTTAGCCAAAGACAATATAGATATATCTGGCTCCATAACAGAAAAATAAATATGGAAAACACCAGCTGGTGTGCTTCCGGAACCCAGTGCAATCTTTGGCAAGTTGGGCCAACAAATAGAAAAAGCTAGAAAGGCCAATTAGCAGGCCTATCAGTGGGAGACCAGACACCAAGCTCCAGCCCTAACTAGAAGAAATGCAGTAGATAAAAGACAGAACCCTCTATAACTGCTTTGCACATTGTCACAAGCAAAACAATCTCAGTTTGGGGAATTTTTACTTAATTTAATTTATTGCAAATTGACGCCAACTTCTGATCACTGATTAGGGTATTGGGGGGAAAAAAGAACATAAACAATCAAACAAGCAACTAAGGAAACTCCTTTCCTTCCCCTTCCCCAAGCTCAGCCTAAGCCAAACACCTTTCCTCCTCCCCATCCTAGTCTGAACTCCCCTTGGTTTTGCCGCACGTTACACTCAGTCCCTCCTAATTCCTTTGGTGTGATGATGGGTGGCACAGGAGGTTGGGGTTGCATGCATAATGGTTTCTTTCTGCCATTCTCTGCTGCTTACTGGTTTTCCTCTGCTCCACCATGGGTCATCTACAGGCCACAGTCTCTCACAGGTGTACCTGCTCCAGTGTGGGTTGCCCACGGGCCGCAGTCCCCTCAGAGGCATACCTCCTCTGGTATGGAGCACCTCCTTTCAAGAGTACACCTCCAGCTGTGTCCTCAACAATGTCCCTTTCCCACATCTCTTCTTCGTGTCTCCCCAAGAGTGTCTCCAGACCCCTATTTTTCTCCAGGACATCTTAGAGCAAGTACCTTCCCAGCTTTGGTCTTCTCACACTAATGAAGTAGGTCACATGCTAAGTGCTGAACCTGTCCAAAGTACTGTAAATCGGGAAAAGCCTCTCTTGTGTGTTTCTCAGTATCCTATCTCAAAGGAAGCTGAGGAAGGTGTCCGACTAGTTACTGATGCCCTTTTGCAGCAAGGTATTATTGTTCGTACTCGCAGCCATTGTAACACTCCCATTTTGCCTGTTAAAAAGACAGGGAAGAACATCTACCGATTCATCCAGGATGTCCATGAGGTTAATGCTGTTGTTTTACCATCCTTTCCTGTAGTACCTAATCCTGCTACTATTCTCTCTTGCATTCCAGCAACTGCAACTTATTTTACAGTTGTGGATATCTTTGCTCTGCTTTCTTTTCTATTCCCATACACCCTGATAGCCAATTTTTATTCTCTTTCACCTATCAGGGCCTGCAATATGCCTGGACTCGTCTCCCTCAGGGATATAACGAGTCTCCCACTATCTTTTCTCAAATTCTTAAAAAAGACTTAGATTCTGTTACTTTCCCAGGGAATTCTACCTTGATTCAATACGGATGACCTTCTTTTAGCCTCCTCTGACTTAAAGACTTGCAAACAGGACTGTATCGCCCTTCTCACTGCCTTAGCCAAACAAGGTCAGAAGGCCTCTAAAGATAAACTTCAACTGTGCCAGCCTAGATTTTCTTACTTAGGCCACAAGATTTCTGCAGGTGAGCGACATTTGTCTCACTCCCGTATACAAGCTATTTTATCTACCTTATTTGCTCTGTTTTAAATCCTGCTTCCCTTTTGCCACCCCCTATGGATGGCGAACCCCATGACTGTCTTTCTTTGACTGAACAGCTCCTTACCCCACGGCCCGATTTTCAGGATGTGCCCTTGCTCAGTCCAGATCTTATCCTTTTTGTAGATGCCTCTTGCCTCCGAGATTCAACCGGAAAGCTTGTTTCCAGCTATGCTGTCTGTACTGCGCATGACATAATGGAGGCCTTTTCTCTTCCTTCTTTCTCTTTTGCACAAGTTGCTGAACTTGTTGCTCTTACCAGTGCCTGTATTCTGGCTCAGAGTCAATCTGCAACTATACTGACTCTCGCTATGCCTTTGGTGTTGTACATGACTTTGGTCAGCTTTGGAAACAATGTGGTTTTCTTACCTCTACAGGTTCCCCTATCAAGAATGGTTGTTACATGGATGCTCTTTTACAAGCCCTTCTCCTACCCTCTCCTTTAGCTATTGTTAAATGTCAGGCCCATGTTACCCTGTATGATGTTGTCACGCAAGGAAATGACCTGGCTGATCATTCTGCCAGGACCACAGCCCTTTCTGGCCCAAAGGCTCCTGATTATGTTCTTATTTGCCTTCTGAATCTGATTCACCTTCTCTTTCAGAACTTTCATTATTGCAGGACAATGCACCTGCAACTGAGAAGGACTCTTGGCTCCGCAGTGGTTGCCAATTACACCCAGATTCTTTATGGCGCTCTCCAGATGACCACCTGGTAGCACCTTACTCTTTTACCCTACCTTGCTTGTGTGTCACATTCCGTGGCGCACACTAGCAAAGGGGGGATGATTGCTGCAATACAGCGAGATCGGTTTGCTCCAAACTCTTCTGCAATAACACAGCAGTACTGCAGTACCTGTCCCATCTGCTTGGCCCATAACATTGGCCAGCATATAAAAAAAAATCCCCGCAACACATCCCAAACCTTGGGGACTCTGTTAATCTGCAGATGGATTTCATCCATATGTCTAAATATCGTAACCTAGAATATGTACTTGTAATCACTGACATGTTCTCGGGATGGGTTGAGGCTTATCCTTGCAAACATGATGATGCCACTATTGTGGCCAAGAAACTTTTAAGAGACTTGATACCTCAATTTGGCATTCCTCTTACTATAGATAGTGATTGAGGCACTCATTTCACAAGCCATTTGATTCAGAATATTTGCAAAGCTTTGAACATTAAGCAACACCTGCATTGCACCTACCATCCTCAGTCCAGCGGTGCAGTAGAAAGAAGAAACTCTGACCTGAAAAGTAAATTAGCTAAGATATGTGAAGAAACAGGACTAAAATGGCCAGATGCACTGCCGTTAGCATTGATGCATATGCGAAGCACAGCAAATACAAAGCATGGCCTTTCTCCTCATGAGATCTTTATGGAATGGCCTATGCGCCTTCCTCATTTGCCACTTGAAGCACCGCATAAACTTGACCTGCAATTGGCTGACAATTCAATTGCTCTTTTGAGGGTGCTGGACAGCAGCTCAGCAGGCATGGGCCAGGCCCAAACACAGCATTAGAAGCTGCTGTGCTTCATTGGGGCAGGCAAGGCTCCTCTCCTTCAAATGGTGTACCAATTCAATGGGATTGCATGCCTGTTCAGGTATAAAATCCCAGGCTAGTGGAGGTGATAATGGCCCTAGGCACCTGCCCAAATCCTCCCATATACCCTGCCACCCAGGGATTGACTGCCACGGGACATGCTCCTGTGTGGCATTCCCACTTAGTTGGTTAACCTTACAAACAATCAATCAAAATCAGACTCACGACACACAACAGTACAAACAGTCTGATTGCATAGGGTTATTCAAGAAACTGAGAGGCCATTACAACAAGGCTGGAAAGACCTATCCTGGAGGAGAGGAAGGAGTAGATGCCATTCTTCCCTCTCTCCACAAAGTGCCTCTCAGAGGCAAAAAGGGGAAAGGTGTAATTGCTGATTGTCTCCATGAGATGGTTCTCAGAGTACTGGGACAGCAGCAGTGCAGGGCCCAAATACCAGATTAGGCTCAAGGCCAGTGCTTTTATCATAGCTCTCCCAGGGTAAGCAAAACAAAGTGATAAACAACACAGCAAACAGCAAAAATTGAAAACAGTAATTAACAATTCCTGGAGTTTGTTTTACAGCAAGAAAGAGATCAAGCACTGGAGCAGGCAAAGGAAGACATAAGTCAGCATCCAGAGTAAATACGTCAGCATCACAACCAGCAACAGCAAATAACAGCCTATCAAGTAACAATTCAGCTAAACAGGTGTAACAGCTAGAAGTTCAATCTAGCACACTCCAATCAATCTATTGTTATCTCGAACCTCTCGAGCCCCACATTGGGCACCAAATAGGACTGTGGTGGGTTTACCCCGGCTGGGGTAGGAAGAAAATTAATTCCATCACAATCAGACCCAGTACAAAGACCCAGTGGGGGAGATGGAGGACTGAAGAAGGATTGAAAGACCTCCCCTTTTGGGGTTATCTTTGGTTTGCTGGTTTTTTTTTTTTCTTCTTCCTCTTTCCTTAGCTTATGAAGCTATTTTTATCTTGACCCACAAGTTTTTCTCACCTCCAGTTTTGTCCCCCATCCTGCTGGGGGGGAGTGAGCGAATGACTGGGTGAGGGCTTACCTGCCAGCCGGGGTAAACCTAATCAGTGATCAGAAGTTGGCGTCAATTTGCAATAAATTAAATTAAGTAAAAATTCCCCAAACTGAGATTGTTTTGCTTGTGACAATGTGCAAAGCAGTTATAGAGGGTTCTGTCTTTTATCTACTGCATTTCTTCTAGTTAGGGCTGGAGCTTGGTGTCTGGTCTCCCACTGATAGGCCTGCTAATTGGCCTTTCTAGCTTTTTCTATTTGTTGGCCCAACTTGCCAAAGATTGCACTGGGTTCCGGAAGCACACCAGCTGGTGTTTTCCATATTTATTTTTCTGTTATGGAGCCAGATATATCTATATTGTCTTTGGCTAAAGTTGAATCACCAAAGTGATCAATACCATTTATTTAGTGCTTTGAAATCTGAAAATGCAATTATAATTCTGCAAACATAGATCTGGCTTTAGAAATTACACTGCTGCCTGTGGCAGGTAAGAGGTTCTACTGGCATTTGTTTGTGTTTCACCATGGCTTAGTGGTTTCTTGGTAAGACACAAATTTTTTATATTAATACTGTGGTGGATTAAATACCACTTTTCAATCACTGTAATGCCTTCTATGTATGTATGTATTTGGTCATCTTTCATATTACAGACCAAGCCTTATTTTTGAGCAGGGGGGGAAGATTATTAGGGAGCAACAAGGGAGCAACACTGCTTTGCAAGGGAAGGTGAACTGCAAGGGAAGGCCCATTGGCCTCACCAACAAGGGGCACAATCCCACAGCACCCAAAAAAGGAGAGCTGGGCAAGTCCAGTGACAGTGACCAGAGTCAGCCACAGTCCATTGATAGCCAGGCAAGGCCAGAGTGACAAGACAGGTCCAAGGCCAAATCCATGGGTCAGAGTCCAGATCAGTGGGGTACATGGCCAGGCACAGGCATAGCTGCAGTGTAGCTCAGACAAGGACCAAGGGCAAGGGACTGAGCTTAAATGCAACTTCCGAGCAAAGGAACAGGGCGGGGGCGGGTCAGCTCTTGCTGAGGCTTTTATGGTATCTGAATGTCTTCCTTTGCTCAGCTCTCAGATAATTGTTTTTTCAAAAGAATGCATTTGGTTGTGTGTTACTTGGAGTAAGACGTTCCCTTTTACTGACCTTCAAATTCCAGAGACATCCTGATCTTTAGTGTGCTTCAGCTCCATTGTTATTCCCCTTATGATAAACTTCAAAAAGTCTGGTTCTGCTGCATAACAAATTGATTTCACTGTCTGCAAAATGTTTACTACTACTGTAATATGACTTCTGATTGTTATTAAATAACTGCATTTACAGTTAATATTATTATTAAATAACTGCTAATAATTATTAAATAACTGTTAATATTATTATTAAATAACTGCATTAACAGACTTAAACTTATAGCATTAGGAAGACCATTTCAAAAGTAATTAACTGATAGTCATTGATATCTGTGATAAGTGCATTCTTTATTCACAGTATTTTGTCTGTAATTAGGTGTAGTAACCAATACTCGTTTGTTTAATAAACTGTATTCCGCAAAGTTGACTGCTCTGTTTAGCCAAAAGGAAACAATTTATTTGACATTTTGAAGCAGTACAGAAAAGAGCCCAGCGCTCTCTCATGTTTTTTCAAGTATGAATATCAGCATAGTTAGAAAGTTCCCATTGTCCTGTGAAACATTTTGTATAGCAAAGTAGAAATATGCACATAAAGAAATAGTTGCTGCCCTTCCCTGTTTAACTTTCAGGGCCCTGATTCAGGAAAACATTTAGGCAATTGCTTAAGTCCCTGTTCAGGAATGTACTTAAGAGAATGACTAACCACATGCTTAGTTAATTTTAACTTGATTAAGATTGAAAGCCTACATCCTAAGGGCCTTTTTGGAGTAAAGATGTTTTCCTGAATCTGCACCTGCAGTTGGTTTACGTGAATTTCAAGGCATATTTTGGCTTAAAATGTTTTATTTAGGATTTATTTAGGATTTCAGTAGTAAGGTCTGCCCTTCAAATAATTTCATTTTCATTTCAGCCTACAATCAAATTAAACTTGCATCTAAGGATATAAATCTTGTAAGATACTTGCTTCCCAAGTCTGATCTTTCCCTGTTAAATATGAGGCTTTAAAATTAAAAATGCTTATAGGCATCAATAAAATTAATGATGCTTATAGGCATCAACGCAGGATCAGACTCCAGGAGGTGAAGAAGAGAGATGAATTCTTCCTGCCGCATCTCTGGGACATCAAGGAACATTCCCATTTCGGGGAACAGTAGATGGTACATCCTAGTTTACACAAGAGATCTTTGCCCAACAAGTTAACAGGAGCAGTAGGGCTTAAAAGAAAAGCATGATAATCAGAAATAGGACCAATTGAAACACTTAGGGGAGTTGTAACAGGATGTGGAATGGATTGTCCTGCAATACCCACAGCATTTACAACTTCAGAAGACAATGTAACATGTGGGAAATCAGAGGCATGGAAAGTGGAAGGAGAAGCCCCAGTATCAATGAGACAGGTTACAGTTTTTCCTGCAATAGGGCAATCCAGATACGGTCCAGAGGGGTCTAAAGAAAAGACAGGGGCGATAATGTCACAGTCCCTCAGGCCGTCCTATGGTGATGGGTGATGTGATTGTGGCCCAAAGGCATCAGTTCTGTGAGTACTAGAAGAAAAATGTGGGCCAGTGTTGTGAAATCCTTGAGGGCTTTCTGATTTCCAGTCACCTGGCTGCTTGCAAAGATAGCATTGATTGTCAGCATGCACAGGTTGAGTAGGTTTTGAACAACTTAATCACCCTCTGTGGGGGGGCAGGTGGTGGTGGTAGATACTCTCCTCCCACCTTTCCTAAAGGGAGTGTAGGCATTTTCTAATTGCTGAATTAGTAAAGCCATTAATTTAGCTTCCCTGCGTTCCTTTGCTTTCTTAGATTTGTTATAAAAATGTTGAGCAGCTGGTAATATTTCCTCTACACTTTTTCCCTCCAAGCCAATTACAGGATTTTGGATATTTTCACAAATTTTAGAATCCAAGCCTTGAACAAAAACTGAAACGAGTGCAGGTCTTGCTTGCTCCATTGGATTTTCTATTCCTGCTTGTCTTTTAAACATCTATCCAAGTAATCTGCTAGATTTTCATCCTTGAATTGTTTGCACGCATAAACCTTAGTCCAATCTGTTTTCCTAGGACATACTTGGGAAATAGCATTCAAAATAGACTCTCTTTGCTGTTTAATATCAGTGTTTGGAACGGGCTGTGCTGGCCACTTGGCTGTGTCATACAGCCTTATTAAAGTTTCTTGTGGCACTGCAGCTCTAAGAAGCTAATCCATATCAGCCCAGGTTGGGTTAACACAGTTAATTGTTATCTGAAGCTCCTCCTTAAATTTCTCAGGTTCTTCCTGGATGTTTGGCAGTTTTTTTAGACAAGATTGGCATCAGATCTGGATACTTCTCTCAATGGACAATTTTGTGTAGTTTTTACTGTTTCCTTGTCATTTTTCTTAACATTTTTCTTTTGTTGTCGAATGCTGGGGCCCTCAAGTTCCTTGGTATTGTAATTAGGAGGGACTGAGGGTGCAGACTCAGGGCTAGTGGTGGAGTCAATTTCCTCCTCCTGTTCATCTGGGTTATCTGGAAGATATGGGGGTGGATGAGAAAAATAACCTAAATCTATAAGGTCACCCACAATATCCGGCTGTACCGGAGCAGTAGCATGTGTGAGAGAAGGATACAAATGCTGAGGAGGTTTAGTTTGTTGATCAGCCAATTTCTCTTTCAAATTTTTAACTTCTTGTTTTAGCTTTTCCTGGGAGTCTTTTAGGCTCCGAGTTTGTGACTCGGTGCGTCGCTTAGATGCCTCATCATACCAACTAAAATGGCATCCCACTGAGTCTGGGGTACCTTGGTTTTTTTGTTTTCTAAGGCTGCTCTTAAGTGCATTATTTTATCAAAATTGAAAGTGCCTTCTAAGGGAAACTGTTTAGGGGGGATCATCTTGAGTATAGCAATTCCATTTTTCCAAAAACTTTTGAGTTTTAGGAGAGTAGTTTTTGTACATAAATTGGGCCGGGCTCCCCTTAAGGGGAACCTCGCTCACTTTGGACTTTCAGGTATTCAGTCTCACTCACACACAGACACAGGGTTAAGCTTCAGGGAATACCAGCCCCCGTATTTGTTACCGTAAGTCGGCAGATGAGGAACTCCCTAAGACTCAATTTGGAGTTTTAGAAAGCAGGCATTCTTTATTGCGGCGCCGGGTGCAAGGTGGAATTTCCACAAATCAAGCACACCTATGGCTAGATCACCGTTACATTTATACACAAGAATTACAAGGTAATACGCTCCCGGTTACAATGATTGGTTAGTGATTTACATATAATTATAATATCGGTTGTGTCATTCTCTTCTGTTACTACACTTGTGCAGGGGAAGGGTCTTCACCTGGGCGAGGGTTGTCTTGACCTGTGGGTGTGTTTTTTAGTATTATAATGAAGGCAGTTCACTTCAGGACACCTTAAAAGTAGGTTTTGTTGCCAAGTTGGCCAGCTAAATATCTACCTTGCCAGGCTGTCAAATAACTCATCCTATATATAATAGAACCTAGGTGCTCTGGTTATGGTCTAGAGGGTCCAGAGAATAGGGACTTCAAGCAACACAGCCTCAGATAACAAGTAACACAGCAACCCATACATTACGCTAACATAGAGGCTAACTTCTTGAAATCGAGATGTTCTTATAGTTGATTATTTCACAAACAAACATAGAAAGATTCAGTAAAACTTAAGATCATCTTCAACATTTCCCCCCTTTGAAAGTTTTGAAAATCATTTCAATACTTTCATTCTAACATTTATTTTTAAATTAGTGAGAATCATTATATTTTAGTGGGAATCTTCGGAACTGTTTCTTGTTCATCTTGTTGTCTGGCCACTGCTTGGATGATCATTCAATTAAATGCAGTCTTACTGTTTATTTGCCTTTTTAAACAATAGTAAATCAAAATAATTGTTAAAAGATTATCAACAAGACTAATGCAGTGCTAATCAGTGATTTTATCCATGAACTCAAATTCCATCCTAGTCCCTTGAAGATTTTCATCTCCTCAGGATTAAGGTTTGGAATTTGAGTAGAATTACATCCCAACTTTAATAAATTTCCATGTTTTACTAATTCTCCAGCTGGTTCAAATTTCGCTAGAAAATTGGTTCCCACTAACATCCAAACCAATATCCATTCCCATTTCTGAAAACAATACACAAAATTAGACATATTTTAGAGTCAATTTTGAGGTCTTATCTTCCTTATTGACAATTTTCCACGACGGTGAGGCTTTCTTCACCCTGGTGTAGTGTATCCACGCTTCTGATTCAGCTTTCTTGATGGCGGTGAAGGTAGTCAACAGTACTTGGAAAGGTCCTTTCCAACGTTCCTGAAGGGGTTCAGAAGTCCATGTTTTCACATAAACATAATCTCCTGGTTGGAAATCATGTACTGGATTCTCCAAAGACAGAGTCCTGTTCCAAACAACTACACTCCGAAACGCAGTCAAAGTTTTTCCTAGGGAAAGTAGATAGTTATATATATCTTGTTTTCCTTTTATATGTACATTCAAATTTGGTTCTGGAGACTCATACAGTTTTCCGCATAACAACTCATATGGACTAATTAAGGTTCCACTCTTAGGTTGAATCCAAATTCGCAAAAGAGCCAATGGGAGTGCCTGAGGCCATTTCAAATTAGTTTCCTGACTTTTTACTTGACAGGTTTTACTAATCTGTCTTTTCAATGTTTGATTCATTCTTTCTACTTTACCACTGGATTATGGCCTCCAAGGTGTATGTAAGTTCCAGGTAATTCCCAACATTTTACTAACGCCCTGCACCACTTCTGCAATAAAATGTGGACCTCTATCTGAAGATATTCCGATAGGTACTCCAAATCTCGGGATAATTTCCTGCAATAGCCACTTAATGACTTCTTTTGCTTGGTTGGTCCGACAGGGAAAGGCTTCTGGCCATCCTGTAAAAGTATCAACCCCTACCAAAATGTACCGATACCCATTTTGGCAAGGTAATTCTGAAAAATCAATTTGCCAATAATCTCCTGGTTCCATTCCCGATTTCAATATTCCCATTTGAACCTTTTTCTTTACAACTGGGTTGTTTTTCAAACATATCTCACATTTTGCAGTTATCATTTTAGCCATTTCTAGCATTTTTACTTATATTTTTTGTTTTCTTAAAAGTGCCACCAATGCTTCTGCTCCCCAATGACATTCCTTATGTTTTGTCTGTATTATTTCTCTCATTATTAGTGGTGGGACTACTACTTGGCCTTGTGATGTTATCCATCATCCTGCCAGATTCTTTTTTTGCATCTAACAACTTACCTAATTTCTCATCTTCCTCTGAATATTTAGGTTTCTCCTTTGGTAGAGCAATGGTTTTAGTAGGGATCAATGCCATTTGTAAGGCATCTCTTTTTGCAATTCTCCTAGCTGTCCTGTCTGCCAATTTGTTTCCTATAATTTCTTTTGTATTTCCCAATTGATGTGCTTTACAGTGCATGATTGCCACCTTAATTGGTTTTTGGACTGTTTGTATTAATTTTAAGATTTCTTCTTTTTATTTAATACTCGTCCCCTGAGAGGATAATAATCCCCTTTCCTTCCACAGGGCTCCATAAACATGTACCACGCCAAAGGCATATTTTGAATCAGTCCAAATATTCACTTTCTTCCCCTCACTTAGCTCTAATGCCCTCGTCAAGGCTATCAATTCTGCCTTTTGGGCTGAAGTTGTGCAGGGTAAAGAATTTGCTTCTACAACAGCATTCTCAGTAGTCACCGCATAGCCTGCATATCGGATCCCGTCCTCCACAAAACTGCTACCGTCCGTGTATAATTCCCAATCAGGATCCTCCAACAGTCTATCCTTTAAGTCTTCTCTTGACTGGAATAGACATGTTCAATGGTCACCAAACAATCATGTTCTATTTGTCCTTCTTCCTGCACGGAGTTCAAAAAGACTGCGGGGTTAATTAAGTCAGTAGTTTTCAAAATGACATCATCCTGTTCTGTCAAAATCACTTGGTATTTCATCATTCTGCTAGGGGATAACCAATGACCCCCCTTTTGTTCTAGAACAGTGATTACCATGTGTGGCACATATACTGTTATTGTCCTTCCCAAAGTTAATTTCCGGGCTTCTTGTATTAACATCACTGTAGCAGCGACTTCTCGGAGACATGTAGGCCAACCTTTACTTACAGTGTCCAGTTGTTTGGAGAAATACCCAACCGGTCTTTTCCAGCTTCCCATTTTCTGAGTCAGCACCCCGAGGGCAAGATGTTGCCTTTCATGAACAAATAACTGAAAATCTTTAGTTAGATCTGGAAGTCCTAATGCTGGTGCAGTCATTAAAGCCTGTTTTAAGTTCAGGAAGGCTTTTCGCTGTTCTGGGCCCCACACAAACGGTACAACCTTTTGGGCTTCATAAAGCGGCTTTGCTATCAGACCGTAATTCATTATCCAAAGGCGACACCATCCAGCCATTCCCAGAAATGCTCTTAATTCATGAACATTTCTTGGTTCGAGAATACTACAAGTTGCTTCCTTACGGTCTGTTCCCAACTGTCGTTGCCCTTTCGAAACCTCAAAGCCCAGATATATTACAGTTTGGCTTGCTATCTGAGCCTTATTCCTAGAAACTTTGTACCCGTTCAGTCCAAGAAAGTTTAAAAAGTCTATTGTTACCTTGATGCAGGTCAGTCTTTCTTCTGTAGCAATCAAGATGTCATCCACGTATTGTAGAAGCAAATGTGCAGGTTTAGGTTCTGTATCACTTTGTTTCCACCGTTCCAGATTTTTCGCCAACTGATTACCAAAGATCGTTGGACTATTCTTGAATCCTTGCGGCAGTCTTGTCCATGTTAATTGTGTCTTTCGTCCTGTTTGTGGATTTTCCCACTCGAAAGCAAATAACTTTCGGCTTTCCTTCTCCAGAGGTACACAAAAGAAAGCATCCTTTAAATCAAGCACTGTAAACCACTGATGAACCTCTCTTAATGCTGTTAAAAGTGTATATGGATTTGCAACTGCAGGATATATGTCTTTAACTATTTGATTTATAGCCCTTAAATCCTGAACTAATCTCTATTCACCTGAAGGTTTTCTCACTGGTAAAATTGGGATATTATATTCTAACTCACATTCTTCAAGAATTCCAAACTTTAAAAATTTATCAATCAATTTCTTGATTCTTTGTCTAACCTCTGGGTTAATTAGATATTGCTTGATTCTCACTGGTTTTACCTGTTCTTTTAATTCTATTTTTACAGGTTGTGCTTTTTTGAGTTACCATCAATATTTCCCCTGTCTTTGATTCTGGTATTTTTAAAAGAATTTCTCCTTTTTCAAACACTATTTGCGCATTTAATTTGGACAATAGATCTCGCCCTAACAAGGGTATCGGACAGTCTGGCACATACAAAAATTTGTGTGTAATTACCTTATTTCCAAATTTCAAATCTAGGGGTTGAAGGAATGGCCTGTTTTCCTGCTTCCCAGTCGCTCCAATTATATTAGCCATTTTATTTCCCAATTTCCCTTTGCAAGTGTTCAAAACAGAATATGTTGCACCCGTATCTACTAAAAATTCAACTTTATCATCTCCCAGCTTAATTATAACCAGAGGCTCAGCTGGGTTCCCCTCCGGTCCTCTTCAGTCGTCTAAGGTCATCATCCTTGCTGCTTCCCGCCGACCTGTCCTCAATTGAGGACAGTTTCTTTTCCAATGTCCTTTTTCCCTGCAATATGCACATTGATTTATCCCTAGAGGTGCATTAGGTTCTCGATTACCAAAGTTTCTAAAACCTCCTCTTCCTCTGGCCCGTCCTCTTCCTAGTACTGCATTGCCTGTTAAAAGAGCTATTAATTTGCTCTCCCTACCTTTATCTTTCTTTTCTTTGTTCTTCTTTCTCTCAATTGTTATAGACTTTCCATGCTACTTTGAGCATTTTATTTAAATTTCTGGAATCCTCTCCCTCTAACTTTTGGAGTTTCCTTTTTATATCGGGTGCTGGTTGTCCCATAAAGTTCAAAGCCAATTGTTGTTGTTCTGCCTCTGTTTCCAATTTTAAATCAGTATATTTTCTAGCAGTCTCCTTTAATTTTTCTAGGAACACAGAGGGAGATTCATTTTTGTCTTGTTTTACCTCGTATAATTTAGACCAATTCAGAGCTCTTGGCATTGCATGCTTTACTCCATACAGCATAACCACCACTTCTTCTATCTCCTCCCCCATTCCACTACTATCCGGTTCTGTTTCAACACTTCTTTCCCTTATACGTGAGGGAGGGAAATTCCGTCCCTCCTGCGGGGTTGCTACTTCTAGTTCTAACTCCATTTCATCCTCTTTTGGTACTGTACACCTAATGCACCTCTTTCCAATATCACAAGCCGAACAACTCTTTGTTTTCTTATTCTCCGAAGTTAACGCCATTACCAAAGTATCTCGACTAATTAACTTACATTCATTCTGCCAATCCACTCACTGTTTCAAATAAAAGAACAAATCTACATATGGTACTTCATTCTATTTGCCTTCTCTCCTATAGAACAACATTAACTGCAAAACAGTATTATAACTCAAAGTTCCGTTCTTTGGCCATTTTTCCTGATCCTCCAAAACATACAAAGGCCACCAATGGTTACAATATTCAGTCATCTGGGTTTTGCGCAAATCATCATGTAAATCACCCCAATGCGCTAACAAACACCCCAACGGCGAGGTTTTTGGTATCTTTTCATCCGTTGCTAAATTCCCAACACTTTTACTCTTAAACAGTTTTACAAATCCTGATGCCATTACAACAAATATTCAAAGGTAATTATAAAATTATAATTACCAAATAACTATATATGTATTTTTTATATGTATATTATATATATATATCAATATTAGTATATATATGGCTAGCCAGTTATATAACCAAACAAAGTCTAACCCAGCAACAGCTTTCGCTTTATGACTTACGGGCAGACACCTAGGCTTCCAACTGCAAAACGGGTACCCTTCTTAGCCCCAACCCTGCGTAGCTTTCGCTGCGCCTTACAGGCAGGCTTTTTTCAACTGCAAAATACTCAAAGGTAATTACCGACAAAGTCCAACCCAGCAATAGCTTTCGCTTATGACTTACAGGCAGACACCTAGGTTTCCAACTGCAAAACGGGTACCCTTTTAGCCCCAACCTTACAGGCAGGCTTTTTTCAACTGCAAAATATTCAAGTTTTGAAAGAATGCCTTAATACTTACATGTATAATATAATAATACGCGTATTAACCTCGCCAAGATGACTTATGTCAGCCCGCGATTTCAAAGGTACTTTTTACTGCTTAATTGCTTGCAAGACTTACTTTTACACTGAGTTGGTGATTTGCTATTCAAATCCCAGCCTGTGTTTTTACCCACGCCGAGATGACTTATACAGTGGGGTACGGGGTAGGGAAGGAGACAACACACAGTAGGGGTCCGCTAAAGTCACAGAAGCCTGTGCCAGATCTGGCCATTCTGGCCGAGGTCAGACTTCTCCGGCTGTGGAGCTAGAGCAGCTCATACAGGAACCAGAGACATGAGGGGTAAAGAGGACCCTCCCATTGAGTCATGAGGTTCAGACGGGACCCCCTTGCTTTCTAAACTTTTGGGGCATAGGTGTGGCTGGATCCAATCTGAGTCCCAGACTTGGTCAACGGTTCATAGTTCTAAAGGGCAGGGTAGACACAGCCCTCCCACTGGGTCATGGGGTTCAGACCAAGCCCCCCTTGCTTTCTAAACCCCTTTTTGGGACCTAGGTGTGGCTGGACTTGGTCCTAGTCCCAGACCTGGTTTATGTCTAATAGACAAGGTTTCTCACATTCACACACATACAACTAACCGGAGAGTCAGACAGTTACAGACAAAATGAAATAAAATTCCTGGACAAATTAAGACCTTACGCCTACCCAAATAAACAAGATTTTTCAACCAAATTTGTCAATTTCAATTAAATTTACTTTAGCCGGCTTTAAGGTTCTGGACTGACCCGTATTTAAAGCCCTAATGGTAGCGTCCGAGCACAGCAAAGAGCCTACAGACAGTCCTCACTGAAACACCAATAGGGATTTTTTAAAAAAAAGGTCCCTTACCTTTTTTCAGTGTGGCGCTTGGGGTTCAAAGGAGACAGTCTGTGGTTCCTCCAAGCTGTAGCACAAAACAAACCATCCGAATCACGGCACCATAATTGTCGGAGAATCTGGGGACTCCAAGTGTGTAATAACGCAAGTACAATTTAGGACAGGTCAGACAGAAGCTTTATTAACTATGATCATAGTGAGAGAACATTTGGACACTATGTCCCCCTCTGCTCCCCTGTTCTCTGCCAAGTGATTGCAGAGACCCAACCTATATACTATTTCAGGAAAAAAGAAAGAGGTGAGGAAAAACAATCGTTTCAATGTTAACAAAGCCAGGCATCCATCCCTGGGAGGGATGGACTCCTTAAGTAGATTACTAACTGCCACAATTCTAAGAAGGAATCAAACAGTAAATAATGTGACAATATGGAGAGATGGCTCTTAGCGGAGCCTATAGGAGTGGCACACCCAGTATTATCTTAGCTCAGAAGTGGGAAACAATCACAGACTGTTAGCTTTTAGTCAAAAGGAATATTCTTTTAGTTAGGATAAACTTCTTAGCCAGACCTCTCAAATCTTAAATATTAATAATTTTACTACCACAAATGGAAGTGGAGGTCAACCCAGTTAGCAAGAAAGGAAGAAGCTCCTCCAGAGAGGGAGCAGGAGGAAAAATCAGAAGAGGCAGCCTATTCTGCAGCAGGACAGCCACAAAAACAGGAGAGGGAAGAGACAGAAATCATAAACGAGGCAGAAGCTACTCAGTCCCTGGCCATGGATCCTGTTGATCTGGCCCCTGAGCTGTCAGCTGACCTCCTGGTCTGACCCTGGACTTGCCTTGTTGCTATGGACTTGCTTGGAGATAGTGGACTGGACCTGATTACCCTCAGTGCACGTGATCCTGATTTCCTGATATGCATTCCTGGCTTGACCTTAGACCATTCCTGGCCTCATCACCATGAACTTCCCTGATGATCTGGACTCTTGCCTGAACCTGGCTACCACCCCTGGGTCTGCCCTCCTCACCTCACTCCAGTACTGTGGGGCTGGGTCCTGTCTGGGAAGGCCCCTGCCCGTCTGGCCTTGTTATCATGCTTGGCTCCCTGTCCCTTGCTGCCCCCTGACACATTCCTGTAATTCATGTGGAAGTTGCTCTCTCGATCTGAGGCCACACAAACAGACACTGAGAAGGTCCCTCGATCTGAGAGCACACAAATGGACACTGTGGCTAAACCAGAGACCCAACCCTCAACTATAATAGTTGCTCTGGTAATCAAGAAGAAACAATGGAAGTGGAGGTCGACCTCGTTAGTAAGAGAGGAAGGAGCTTCTCCTCAGAGGGAGCAGGAGGAAGAATCAGAAGAGGCATCCTGTTCTGCAGCAGGACAACCTCAAGAACAGGAGAGGGAAGAGACAGAAATCATAAACGAGGTGGAATCTACCCGGTCCCTTTCCCTGAGCAAGCTGCGGGATATGCGGAAAGATTACGGCCGTCAGCCAGGTGAACGAATTGCTACCTGGTTACTCCGATGCTGGGATACTGGGGTCAGCTGTCTGGAACTGGAGGGCAAGGAAGCCCAGCAGCTGGGGTCCCTCTCCAGGGAACATGGAATTGCATGGAATTGACAAAGGGATTGGAAGAGGGGCAGCCATCCACAGCCTCTGGAGGCGGCTCCTATCAAGCGTGAAGGCAAGGTATCCCCCAAGGAAGAACTTGTAAACTACTGAGGCAAGTGGACTACTGCAGAGGAAGGTATCCAGTATCTGAGGGAATTAGCGGAGGTGGAGGTGATCTACAGCCACCTGGACAACAACCAGGCCTCCAAAGATCCGGATGAAGTCCAGTGCATGCGGTCTATGTGGCAGACGTCTGTATGAAATGATGACATATGCCAACACCCTGGCAATAATGGACTGGGCAGACATCGAGACACCAACTGTGTATAGACTGGCCTGCCAGATCTGGTGATTCAAAGAGAATCTCTCTTCCCCCTCCCCCTCGACCCTACAGCCTGCATCTCAGCTGTGAATTGGTCCTGCCAATTCCAGCGACCTGAAGAGAATATGGAGAATATCTCTTCTTCTTTGCCCCTACAGGCCAGGGTCTCAGTTATCAAGAGTGCCGTATGGAGTCAGCCTTTCCCTGCTGAAAGGAAAGGGAACTGTTGGCGCACTCCACGTTCCACCCTGTGGTTCTATCTGCGCAACCATGGGGAGGACATGAGGAAGTGGGTTGGTGCACCTACTTCGGACCTGGAAGCCCATGTACGTGAATTGCAGGGGAAAAACAATGGTTAAAAAGGGTCCATCTAGGAAGATAACTGCTCCGGTTGCTGTCGAGCAATTCCCCAGACACAGTAGAAGGGCTGAGGATGCCCCTCCTCCTTCTGATAGTGATCCAATGGACGTATGTCCATGTGGGTTCGAACCCCATTCCTGGAACCATGATGAAAAGACTTCTGGTTTGCAATTACAAGAGTCAGGTAATGAATGCTCTGATCAGGAATATGGGGGTCCTGTCTCCGGCCAGGCATCAGAAAGGGACAATCCGGGTTTACTGGACTGTATGGATTCGATGGACTGGCAAATCAGACCAACGGAAATATAAGGCTTTGGTGTACACCGGTGCACAGTCTACTGGGGTACAAGGGGGCAGAAAACATCTGGATTTCTGGACTGATGGGGGAATTCCCAAAAGTTGTCTGTGTTGGAGGCTGGGGTGAGCCTGACAGGAAACAAGTGGCAGAAGCATCCTAATGTGACCGTCCCGGAGGCCCTGTGAATCCTTGGCATTGACTATCTCAAAAGAGGGTACTTTAAGAATCCAAAAGGGTACCGGTGTTGCCACCTTGGATGCAGAGAAGATTAAACAGCTGTCTACCTTGCCTGGCCTCTCGGAAGATGTCGTGGTTTAAAACCATATAAAATGAGCTATAAATAGCTCACCCTTATGTTCCCAGTCCAGATCCACCTGAGCCACTTCAATTCTAGCAACCTGGTCCACCTGCTCATTGTTTCGATGTTCTTCAGTGGCCCGATGTCCTGGTTTCGGCAGGGATAGAGTTAATTTCCTTCCTAGTAGCTGGTACAGCGCTGTGTTTTGGATTTAGGGTGAGAACAATGTTGATAACACACCGATGTTTTAGTTGTTGCTAGGTAGTGTTTACACTAGTCAAGGACTTTTCAGCTTCCCATGCTCTACCGACTGAGAAGGCTGCAGGTGCACAAGAAGCTGGGAGGGGACACAGCCAGGACAGCTGACCCAAGCTGGCCAAAGGGATATTCCATACCATGTGACGTCATGCTCGGTATATAAAGCCGGGGGAAGAAGAAGGAAGGGGGGGACGTTTGGAGTGATGGCGTTTGTCTTCCCAAGTAACCGTTACGCGTGATGGAGCCCTGCTTTCCTGGAGATGGCTGAACACCTGCCTGCCGATGGGAAGTAGTGAATGAATTCCTTGTTTTGCTTTGCTTGCGTGCGCGGCTTTTGCTTTCCCTATTAAACTGTCTTTATCTCAACCCATGAGTTTTCTCACTTTTACCCTTCCGATTCTCTCCCCCATCCCATTGTGGGGGGAGTGAGCGAGCGGCTGCGTGGTGCTCAGTTGCCGACTGAGGTTAAACCACGACACCCGACTCTTGGGTACGTGGAGCATCTACGTGACGTACTTTTACAACCAGGTTCTCCACCCGGGCAGCAATATCTTGCCATAATTCAGCAGCCCAGATGGGTTTACCTCTGCGCTGCCAGTTGCTCTGCTTCCATTGCTGTAGCCACCCCCAGAGAGCATTTGCCACCATCCAGGAGTCAGTACAGAGATAAAGTACTGGCCATTTTTCTCGTTCAGCAATATCTAAAGCCAGCTGGATGACTTTCACTTCTGATTCTTTCTGCTGCTCCCTCTTAGGAGAAGCTTCTTCATCCCTTACTAAACGAGCTGACTTCTGCTTCCATTGTTTCTTTTTAGTTATAGGGGTGACTGATATAGTGTCTGGTTTAGCCATAGTGTCTGTTGGTATGTTTTCCCTCTCTTCTCCCTGAGGTTGCTGCATAATATCGAGCAGTGTTTGGTAGATGCTGGCCAGGGCCCAGCACAGTGCAGCAAGTTGTGCCTCTTTGGAATAGCCACGGCATTTTTTTTCCAAACATTCTATCATTTCATCAGGACCCTGCAGTTGTTTGGGAGTGAAGTTCCAGACCACTGGAGGTGAGAAGTTCTCTAGATACCTGCCCATATTCTCCCACATGCCTTGCCACCCATGACCATACTCTCACGGAGCCTGGGTCATATTCCTAAATTGCTTGTTAACCTTAGACAAAACCGAAGCAATATTTCTAAGAAATACCAATAGAAGTATTTTAACTACCCGAGGATGTTCAAGATACTGAGAAGTTATTGTAACGAGGGAGAAAACATCACAGAAGAAGGTAGCGAAGGTGCCATTCTGTATTTTCTCCACAAAAAACCCTCTCAGAGGGAGAAGTATAATTGTTAATTGTCTCCATGAGATGGCACCCGAAGTACAGTAATGGCTTCGGTACAGAGCCCAAATACCAGATTAAGCTCAAGGTCAGTGTTTTAATAACAAATCTCCCAGGCAAAACATCACTAAGCACCACTCTTGAATCTTCAATCTTCTATATGAAGCACCACTAACACCAATCTTCAATATGTACAGCAAAAAAAAAAGAGCACGGTGCAGATCAGATAAACTAGTATCGAGAACAGATGAATCAATATCGTGACCCGCAACTTTTAACAGATGTAAACCCCTTCTAATACGCTCTGGTCAATCTGTTATTACCTCAAACCCTTCGAGCCCCACGTTGGGCGCCAAAAAGGACTGTCGTGGTTTAACCCCAGCCGGCAACTAAGCACCTCACAGCCCCAGCGGGATAGGGGGAGAGAATCGGAAGGGTAAAAGTGAGAAAACTCATGGGTTGAGATAAAAACAGTTTAATAACTGAAAACAAGCAAACAAAATAATAATAATAATAATAATAATAATAATAATAATAATAATAATAAGTTGTAAGGAAAAGGAAAATAACAGAGAGAGAGAAATAAAACCCAAGAAAGACAAGTGATGCAAATGAAAACAATTGCTCACCACCAACTGACCGATGCCCAGCCAGTCCCCGAGCAGCCACCCCCCTGCCAACCTTCCCCCTAGTTTTATTGCTGAGCATGACGTCATATGGTATGGAATATCCCTTTGGTCAGTTGGGGTCAGCTGTCCGGGCTGTGTCCCCTCCCAACTTCTTGTGCACCCCCAGCCTACTCGCTGGCGGGGCGGTATGAGGAGCAGAAAAGGCCTTGACTCTGTGTAAGCAAGCACTGCTCAGCAGTAACTAAAACATCCCTGTATTATCAACACTGTTTCCAGCACAAATCCAAAACATAGCCCCATACTAGCTGCTATGAAGAAAATTATCCCCAGCCAAAACCAGCACAGAAGATCCCTTTGTTGTGGGCTTGCTGCAGGTCGAAGAACAGCAGGTGTCGATTGCTACCATGATGGTGCACCGGCGCCAAATGTCACACCAACCGAGGCTCCCTGGCTCCCATCCAGGAGCTGATTCGTCGACTGGAGAGCCAAAGAGTGATCAGCAAGACTCGATCACCCTTTAATAGTCCCATGTGGCCAGCGCGAAAGTCTGACGGAGGATGGAGGCTAACAGTGGCCTGAATGAAGCCATGCCACCATTGAGTGCTGCCATACTGGACATGCTTTGAACTCCAATACAACTGGAGTTGAAGGCAGCCGAGTGGTATGCCACAACTGATATTGCCAATGCGTTTTTCTCAATCCCTTTGGCAGCAGGGTGCAGGCCACAGTTTGCTTTCACACAGAGCCATGTCCAATACATCTGGAAACACAGTCCTACCATTTGATATGGACTGATCCAGACTGCACTGGAACAGGGTGCAGCCCCTGAACACCTGCAATACAATGATGACATCATCATGTGGGGCAACACAGCAGCAGAAGTGTTTGAGGAGGTGAAAAGAATAATCCAGATCCTTCTGAAAGCTAATTTCGCCATAACACAAAGCAAGATCAAAGTACCTTCATGAGAGATACAGGTTTTGGGAATGCAATGGCAAGATGGGCATCATCATATCCCAATGGATGTGGTCAATAAGATAATAACCATGTCCCCACCAATTAACAAAAAAAGAAAGTCAAGCTCTCCTAGGCTTTTGGGGTTTCTGGTAGAGTGCATATTCCAGGTTACAGTCATCTTGTGAGCCCTCTCTATTGAGTGACCGGAAAGAAGAACTACTTTGAGTGGGGTCCTGAGCAGCAACAAACAGATCAAACAGGAGATGGCTTGTGCAGTAGCCCTTTGGCCAGTCCATACAGGACCATATGTGTGAAATATGCTCTACACCACACCCGGGGAGCATGGCCTCACCTGGAGCCTCTGGCGGAAAGCACACAGAGAGACCTGAGGTCGACCTCTAGGGTTTTGGAGACGGGGTTATCAAGGATCCGAGTCCTGCTACACCCCAATTGAAAAAGAGGTATTAGCAGCATATGAGGGGGTTCAAGCTGCTTCAGAAGTTGTTGGCACAGGAGCACAGCTCCTCTTGGCACGGCAATTGCCTGTGCTGCACTGGATCCCCTCTACCCATCATGGAACAGACGATATGTGGAGTAAGTGGGTAGCACTGATTATGCAACAGGCCCAAATGGGGAACCCCAACCACCCTGGAGTCCTGGATGAGATCATGGACTGGCCAGAAGGCAGAGATTTTGGAGCATCGCGTGAGGAGGTGAGCCATGCCGAGGAGGCCCCACTGTATAATAAATTACCAGATAATCAAAGAATCATAGAATAGTTTGGGTTGGAAGGGACCTCTAAAGGTCATCTAGTCCAAGCCCCCTGCAATGGGCAGGGACATCTTCAACTAGATCAGGTTGCTCAGAGCCCCGTCCAACCTGACCTTGAATGTTTCCAGGGATGGGGCATCCACCACCTCTCTGGGCAACCTGTGCCAGTGTTTCACCACCCTCAGCGTAAAAAATTTCTTCCTTATATCTAGTCTAAATCTACCCCCCTTTAGTTTAAAGCCATTCCCCCTTGTCCTGTCGCAACAGGCCCTGCTAAAAAGCTTGCCGCCATCTTTTTCATAAGCCCCCTTTAAGTACTGACAGGCTGCAATAAGGTCTCCCCGAAGCCTTCTCTTCTCTAGGCTGAACAACCCCAACTCTCTCAGCCTTTCCTCATAGGAGAGGTGTTCCATCCCCCTGATCATTTTCGTGGCCCTCTTCTGGACCCGCTCCAACAAGTCCGTGTCTTTCTTATGCTGAGGGCTCCAGAGCTGGACGCAGTACTCCAGGTGGGGACTCACCAGAGCAGAGTAGAGGGGCAGAATCACCTCCCTCGACCTGCTGGCCACGCTTCTTTTGATGCAGCCCAGGATACGGTTGGCCTTCTGGGCTGCGAGCGCACATTGCTGGCTCATGTCCAGCTTTTCATCCACCAGTACCCCCAAGTCCTTCTCGGCAGGGCTGCTCTCAATCCCTTCATCCCCCAGCCTGTATTGATACCGGGGGTTGCCCCGACCCAGGGGCAGGACCTTGCACTTGGCCTTGTTAAACCTCACGAGGTTCACACGGGCCCACTTCTCGAGCTTGTCCAGGTCCCTCTGGATAGCATCCCGTCCCTCTGGCATGTCGACTGCACCACTCAGCTTGGTGTCGTATGCAAACTTGCTGAGGGTGCACTCGATCCTGCTGTCTATGTCATTGATGAAGATATTAAACAGTACCGGTCCCAATACGGACCCCTGCGGGACGCCACTCGCCACCAATCTCCATCTGGACATTGACCCGTTGACCACTACCCTCTGGATGCGACCATCTAACCAATTCCTCACCCACCGGACAGTCCACCCATCAAATCCATACCTCTCCAGTTTAGAGAGAAGGATGTTGTGGGGGACCGTGTCAAAGGCCTTACAGAGGTCCAGATAGACGACATCTGTAGCCCTTCCCGAATCCCCTCCCTGTCCTCCATGTGCCTTAGCATAGCTTCCAGGAGGATCTGTTCCATGATCTTCCCAGGCACAGAAGTGAGACTGACTGGCCTGTAGTTCCCCGGGTCTTCCTTTTTTCCTTTTTTAAAAATGGGGGCTATGTTTCCCCTTTTCCAGTCAGCGGGAACTGGACTGGACTGCCACGACTTCTCAAATACGATGGATAGTGGCTTAGCAACTTCATCCGCCAGTTCCCTCAGGGCCCGCGGATGGATCTCATTGGGTCCCATGGACTTGTGCACCTTCAGGTGCCTTAGATGGTCTCGAACCTGATGTTCCCCCACAGTGGGCGGCTCTTCATTCTCCCAGTCCCCGCCTTTGCCTTCTGCGGCTTGGGCAGTGAGGCTCGAGCACTTGCCGGTGAAGACCGAGGCAAAAAAGTCATTGAGTACCTCCGCCTTCTCCGTGTCCTGGGTAACCAGGTCTCCTGTTTCGTTCCGGAGAGGGCCCGCATTTTCCCTCGTCTTCCTTTTATCCCCAACGTACCTATAGAATCTTTTCTTGTTGCCCTTGACGTCCCTGGCCAGATTTAATTCTGTCAGGGCTTTAGCTTTCCTAACCTGATCCCTGGCTGCTTGGACAATTTCTCTGTATTCCTGCCAGGCTACCTGTCCTTGCTTCCACCCTCTGTAGGCTTCCTTTTTGTGTTTGAGTTTGTCCAGGAGCTCCTTGTTCATCCACGCAGGCCTCCTGGCGTTTTTGCCGGACTTCCTCTTTGTTGGGATGCATCGCTCCTGAGCTTGAAGGAGGTGATCCTTGAATATTACCCAGCTTTCTTGGGCCCCTCTTCCCTCCAGGGCTTTGTCCCATGGCACTCTACCAAGCAGATCCCTGAAGAGGCCAAAGTCTGCTCTCCTGAAGTCCAGGGTAGTGAGCTTGCTGTGCGCCCTCCTCGGTGCCCTAAGGATCCTGAACTCCACCATCTCGTGGTCACTGCAGCCCAGGCTGCCCTTGAGCTTCACCTTCCCCACCAGCCCCTCCTTGTTGGTGAGAACAAGGTCCAGCATAGCACCTCTCCTCGTTGGCTCCTCTACCACCTGGAGAAGGAAGTTATCATCGATGCATTCCAGGAACCTCCCGGATTGCTTATGCCCTGAATGGGCATAAGCCCATAATAATGGGCAGCAATATGCTCTGTTTACGGATGGGTCCTGTCGTTTTTTGGAAAGCCACTGGAAAAGTGGAAAGCTGCTATATGCAGTCCCACACGACAAGTCACAGAAACTGTCGAAGGAAAAGGCAAATCGAGTCAATTTTCAGAAGTGAAAGACATCCAGCTGGCCCTAGAGATTGCTGAACGAGAAAAGTGGCCAGTACTCTATCTCTATACCGCGTCATGGTTGGTGGCAAATGCCCTGTGGGGGTGGCTGCAGCAATGGAAACAGATGGACTGGCAGCACAGAAGTATACCCATCTGGGCTGCTCGAGGCTCATGAGATGGGCTCGTGACCGAGGGGTGGACTTGCCCACCAATGCCATCGCACAGGTTATCCATGAATGCCAATCCGGTAAAACCTCTCCTACATGGAGGATGGTGGCTGAGAGATCAGTATGGGGAGGGCTGGCAGATCGATTATAACACACTGCCATGAACATGCCTAGGCAAACGCCATGTGCTTACAATGGCGGAGGTGACTACCGGATGGTTGGAAATATACCCTGTGACCCATACCACCACCCGAAACACCATCCTGGGCGTTGAAAAGCAAGTCCTGTGGCGACATGGCACCCCAGAAAGAATTGTATCAGACAAGGGGCCTCATTTCTGAAATAACCTCATACACTCTTGGGCCACGGAACATGGCATTGATTGGGTGTATCACATCCCCTGTCATGCACTCCAGAGTGAGTGAGTGGCTTTGTGGTGCTTAGCTGCCAGCTGGGGTCAACCCGGTTCTCTCTCTCATGAGAACCAGAACACTGGTTCTCATTTTGGACTCTCTGAGCAGATTCAACTCAGTAACTGCAGAAAACCGTCTCCTCTTTTTTTCTTTTTTTTCTTTTTTTGTTTTTTTTTTTCCCCTGCAATAATTTTCTGGTGGGCTAATGAGTTTAACTCACTCACTGAAGGGGTCTGATGAGCAGGGGAAAAGGGCAGGGGAAAGGTAAGGGAAAATCACTGGGGAAAGGTAGTAGAAAGAAGGGAAGGGAGCAGGACTTCCCACTTCCCCCCTTTTGGGGACAGCTACCCCCATCTTATGAAAATAACAACCTCTTCTGTGGGGCAAAAGCCTGGCTTTTACATCAGAGCAGAATTAGTCAGGAGAAGAGACAACCACCCTCAGTGTATCTCTACAAGCGATCCCAGCCAGCCACCAGCTTATATGCTGTCTGTTGGACGGGAGGAGTATGTTGTTTTGCAAGTTGCCCTTTTGATCCCATGTGAAAAGATAATGATTGTCTAGTGTAATGGTAGGAGAGCCCAGACCCTTTTTTAGACAGAGGAAAAATTAAAAGGCTTGTAAGAGTTTGCATATCTACCTTTTGACCATGCTGTTTTGCTTTATCAACAGGCAAGCTTCACACACTTAATGTACACTTAATTCAACAATCAAATCAACTACTGAAAAACTTGCAACTCTACTTATAGAGCAGGTTCTGATACCTTCAGTCAGGGCATAGAGAGACAATTACAGGCAACTGCATTACTGTCTGTCAACTGAGCCACAGTAACCGAGACGTTGACTCTTAGCCTCCTACCAACATGAAACAAAACCATGGAACTGTTTTAAACCAGTAGTCTCCCCTCCCAGTGGGCTAAGAGCACTCTCAGGGACTGAATAGAAACGATAATTCATTAAGCTGCGGTCACTCAATTGTTTGCAATTGTCCACATATGGAGATCTGATAATATGTTGTTCTAAATGCCCTTCAAAGCTAACAGCTCTATTTTTGGAGCATGATACTGCTTGGGTATCATATTCTGGACATATGTGCTTAATTACCTCAACAAGGAGTCTATCTGAGGCTACCCTGTCAGAACTTGCCAGGCAATCTGCCAGCAGCAACAACTGGAAGCTGGAGTTACTAGAGCTGTCATAAAGCAAAACAGAAACATCCCTTTAGAAATAAAACTCTTGCGGTAAGTATGCATATTACACAGCCTGTTCCCTAAATAAACAAGGAAAAGCTGCTGATATGCCCTGCTAAGTCAAGGTTACAAGAAACGTTACCTTTCCCAGAGCACAGGCTAAGCATTAACACAAACCGTCTAAAAGCTATAGAAAAAGGCTGGAGGGATAGTTATGTGGGCTGAGAACCCAGAAGTAATGGAAATGCTTTTTACCCCCTCACAGATTAAAAGTGCACCTTTTCTGCCTTATAGAATCATAGAATCATAGAATCACTGAGGTTGGAAAAGACCTCTAAGATCATCGAGTCCAACCATCAACCCAACACCACCATGCCCACTAAACCATGTCCCTAAGGGCCTCATCTACACGTCCTTTAAATACCTCCAGGGATGGTGACTCCACCACTTCCCTGGGCAGCCTGTTCCAATGTTTAACCACTCTTTCAGTAAAGAAATTTTTCCTCACGTCCAATCTAAACCTCCCCTGGCGCCACTTGAGGCCATTTCCTCTCGTCCTATCGCTAGCTACTTGGGAGAAGAGACCGACACCCACCTCGCTACAACCTCCTTTCAGGTAGTTGTAGAGGGCGATGAGGTCTCCCCTGAGCCTCCTTTTCTCCAGGCTAAACAACCCCAGTTCCCTCAGCCGCTCCTTATAAGCCACCCTTGAGCATCTTTGGTTCCTGTTGGATGGAGTAAAGATCTGTAGTGAGGCTCAATTACATATAGCCCTGATGTGAATCGGCATCTCCAAGCCTGCTTGTGGCACTGTACATTTGCAGCCAGTGATCTGGGGCTGATCAAGAGGACAAAGACAAGAAGGAATTTTCAGCAGGAGCCAGAAGCAGAGCCCTATCAGGAAACCGTGGGAAGAGGAGGAATTGCCACACTAAATAATAGACTAATCTGAAGCAATAGAGCTAGGTCCTACCCACATAGGTTCTGTACCAATGCCAAGTTCCAAGACTTGTAACTATGGGAGAAACAATTTGGTTAGAAGGCATGGATTTCTGCCCTGTGGGGCCTGAGGAAAGAAGCAAGGAGTCTACACCATGGGGTGGCTTCTTTTGCTCTACAAGACAAGCTCAACAGTAATTCTCCCCACCAAAGTGGGGTGGGTGGGCAGAGGAAGGAGAAAGAGGGGCACTACCATAAAGGCAAGCAGAGACCCAGCACAGGAAAACTGATGGTGGGGAACTAGGCAGATCCTGCAATAGCTGCTGTGGGGAAGCTATGGGATTAGTATAGACTGGGGAGGAGCAGAGAGCACACCTTTTCTAGCAGCTGGCTCCATGGCTGAGCTCTCACCCAGCATCACTGAAGAGCACCCTTTCTTTTCCATTAGTGATAAACTCCCCGCAGAGTTGTGGATCTAAAGAATGGAAAGTAATAGAAACAAACAAGCAAGAAGGAAAAACAAAACAAAACAGAACAGAAAAATATCCTCAATTCTAGTTTGATCCAACAGCCATCGGAATTCAGCTAAGGTTGACTCTCTCATTGACGTAAACAGGTATCAGATCACCTCAATGGATTTGTTAAAATTCTCATCTTCACAGTCCTAGGATATCTTAGTGGGGCATTTTCATCTGTAATGTTGAATAAACTCAGTCCAATTACTGGAGAAATTATCATACTTCATTTTAAAGGTAAAAAATTATAATGGTAAATTTGTTAGTGTCTTCCCTGTACTTAGAGAACAGTTATGCCGCAAAGTTGATTGGTTGAAAAGATAACAGTCATTATTTCAAGTCTTTAAGGATCACATTCTGCCATCAGATTCACATAAACAATTTCCATTGTCTCCAGTGGAAATAGGTTGTGTGCAGCTGATTTTAGCTCAATGTATTTTCCAGCACTTTAACAGTTCAGATTTTTCATTTCCCATAGTAAATATAAAATTATAATTATACTCTCTATTTTCTGTAGATTTCAAATGACAACTTAAGACATTTGATGGCACTGTGTTTTTTCTGTATGATTTGGGATAAGATTACAGATTTTTCTGCACTGTTGCATTCCCTGTGGTGTTGAAAGAGCGGCTGTGATTCTATGTTAGTAGAATTTTACATTGAATATAGCCGCAGTAACAAAATACTAATGATCAGTTCTCACTTTAAAACAGTTTAAATTATCTGTATAAATATTTTTGCCATTACACCTTCACATATTGTTAAAAACGATACTTCATAGTATAAAGACCAGTGACATTTTGATCACAGAAAATCATCAACAACAAGAATTGTTTAAAATAGTCTTTAGTTAACATTAGGATTTTTTTTTTCCAGCTGGCATAAATGAGTTTCAGGAAACAAACCAAAAAAAAAAAACAAACCCAAAACCCCCAAAAATTGTTGCAAATGATTTCACAAACTTACATCGATGCACCTCCTAGATCCTGGTCTTGCTGAACAAGAACAAGCCAACAGGTAAGAACCAGCAGCCAGTGATAAGTTTGTCTCCTCCAGTCTAGGAGGTCATGTTGTTAAAATAAGAAGTTAAACCCCCCACACACACTTTAAAATACAACTGATAATATAAACCTTCCTGGGGATTTACAGTCAATAATGTGTGCACATTAAAACTGTATTTCCAGTCTATCTTGTGCTGCCCGAGAACCATTTTTGCCTTTGTAAAAGCAGTAATTATAATACATACGTAGCTTTCATTTTTGTATTAATGCTATAAATACTATGTTAGCACTATTAAACTATTTCTATTGACTTATTTGTAGAAAGAAAAATATATTATATATTTATATATATTTATAAAGTGTATTAACACTGGAGAGGGGGTGTAGAGGAATAGTATACAGTCACAGTTTATGTGTATTATTGGGCACAAATTCAATGCTTGAAACAAAAAGGAAAAGAAAACACCGTTCAAGTTAAATCCCCCTTTCAAGCCGTGTCAGAGGAAGAGTCATAGGAAGCAGACACTATCAAGTTGCCAGTATTGGAGTGGCTTGCCACGGACTGGGCAGCTTGCTGGCTCAAGTTATTACAGATCAGCACCAGCTGATTGCTCTGTGCTTCTGACAGGGTACTACAGCTCTGGTAGACACTGAAGTTGGTCTTCCTGCCAGGGATGTTGCCTTTCTCACACATTGTCTTTACCATCTTGGCAAGCTTGTTTTTCCCCAGGGCTTGACAATTGTACCAGTGAAGTGCAGCCAAGTTGACAACTGGTTTGATGGATAGATAAAAAGGAGCATCTTCATATCGCATCACTGGGGGCCGCCGCTGTGCATATTCCTTGTAGTCTTGCACTGGGCAGATCTGTGGGGAGTGCTGGGTGGCGTACACCCTGGAATCAGTCCCTCCTCTCTTGCTTTTGGCATTCATGTCACTGTTGTCTGGCCCCATCCACTCCAAGTATTCCAACCCAGTCTCTGTCACCCGGAGCCGGATGTCTCCCCATTTGAGGGTGGACCCATGAAAACCCGTGCAGTGTCCAAATGCCTTAGTGTTATTTAGCCAGACAAGGTTCAGCAACCCCTCAGGATTGTATCGGCTCAACAAACCTCTTTTGCGTAGGATAAGCTCATCAGCAAAGGTAAGCTTCATGGATTTGTGTGGCTTGTTTCCTTTCCCTTTACACCTTAGCTCTATCTGCTTTTGCTTCAGAGCTTCTTGGGACCTCTTGAACTCTTTATCCCTGGTAATACTGTATCCATACCTGTGCTCTTTGAGATACCGCTCCAGCCCACACTGATAGTTGGCCAAGCTGTTTGGCTCATATTCAGAACCATCCTTCTGTCTAGCATCCACAAAGAAGGAAGCAAGGTAGGCATCAAGCTCTTTGCAGGGGATGACATAGATTTCTCGGGTCTCAGAGGGGTACTTGGAAATGAGGAACTCTCGGAAGTTCCGGAGAGCTGTCTGTGTGCTGCGAATGGTCTTCTCGTTCTGCTCCCTGCTGAGCTCCGCTGCTTTCTCATCCTGGTCTGAAAGAAGGAGAAGGAAAGAAAAGCAAAGCAAACAAAAACAAAACAAAAGAAGCAGTGAGTTTGTGCAAGACATCTTCCCCAAAATAAATTTTCTTTAAAAAAATCAATTTCACAAAGAGCACTGGAAAACATTATTACATACCTGTCTTATGATTTAAAAGTCAACTTCAGTTTCACAAATGATGTTACTAGAGTATGGCAAAAACAATCAAAATGAGCTCGTGTCACTAGGGCACACTTAGGGCACAGAGATTTGTGGAAAACTCTGAGATTAGAGGCAATCTGCTTTTTAGAACAAATGCAAGATAGAATTTTTTTTTCTACGGATTCCACTGCTGTGTACAGGGCCAAATCCAAGTAATAAACCCATTCTGTATTGCTGTATTGCTTAATTTGTGAAACTAGAGGTTGTACTGGTTCCTTTTTTTTTTTTAAACAAAAATAGCTAAAGCATCATATTTATTATAGTAAAAAGTATCTTTAATTGGGTGCATTTTTAAGATTTTATTTTTGCAGAAAAATCAAAATCTGGAAACAACATTATATTACTCTACAAGGCTATTTTCATAGGTCCTTATGATCAGTGACATATCAAACCACAGTTGTGAATCAATGATCAAATGTTACCGCTAAGGTGATTCTTGTGTACCATTAATTTTCTGGCTGATCATAACATGAGAAAAGGTCTCTACAGTTAAGTGATGAGAAGAGAAAGCTTTGGAGGAACCTAAAAGCAGCCTTCTAATATCCACGTGGAAGTTACCAAGAAGGTGGAGTCAGGCTCTTCACAGTAGTGCATGGTGGGAGGACGAGAGACAATGGGCATAAACTGAAACAAGAGGGGTTAAGCCTGGGTACAAGAAAAAGCTTTTTCACCATGAGGACAGTCAAGCTTTGGCAAAGGGGTCCAGAGAGGCTGTGGCAACTCCATCCTTGGAGGTTTTCAGGACCTGACTGGACTAAGTCCTGAGCAACGTAGTCGGATCTCATAGCTGTCTTTGCTTTGAGCAGGAGGTTGGACTAGAAATCTCCCATGGTCTTTTCTGACCTGGGGTTCTATGAGTCTAAGGCCCCCAAAAGCAACAGTTCCAACTAGGGGAAGATTCCCCTAACAATGAGCGCTAAAACTACCATCTGTCATTCCCCTTTTGACAGTAGTGGAGTAGGAGCTTGCCAGGGCCAGGGATGGAAGCAAGAGAGTGTAAAAGTGGGAGTGCAGGACATCACTTCCCAGCAGCCACCTAGCTTCTCAGCCCATCCCCACTGGGCTGTGAGTTCATACGGTGCAGAACCTTTCTCTGGAGCCTTTGTGTGTTCCTCCTGTTCTACGGAAAGGAGGTGTATTCACTCTCCCTACCCAGTAAAGGAGCTCAGAATTACTCAGTTTACTATAGGCACATCTAACACATCAATGTAAGATCAGAACATCTCACCAACAGAAAAAATATTCAGCCTTGTAACTTCACTTAACATAAAGCACAAGCAGATCTGCTGGTAGGGAAGAAAGCAGGGAAGGGAAGGTGGCTCTATCTCCTCCCCTAGCCCATTTGCACCATCTCATGTGGTACACACACTTTAGGTGATAGGAGAGGGGAATAATCACACACCTGGGCAACTTCCCCTCCCACCCATCTATATAGCTGAAGAAATACAGGCAGACCAGAAAGCAGGTTTGAGCTCGGATCCCCTGGGACCAGTTCCCACATCTTCAGCACAGAGCTGTCTAGTCCGTGGAGAATATTCGGTGGAACCCACTGGGGAGGTTCTTATCCCCCTTGGAAAGTGAAAAGAACTGGAGGTCTGCAGCCCAGACCTTTAGAGGCTTCTGACGACATGAAAAAATGCTGCCAGAGCAACACTGAGGTTTGCACCAACTGTACACAAGGGGAAAAGAAAGGTAGCCAGTCTATTTCAAAAGATAACCTTAATATTGATGTCAATATCAAAGAACCCCTAGCAGCCTTCAATGTAGTCTTACGTTTTGGACAATGCATAGGATAAATCCTATTATTATGGCTAAGTACAGGCTGGAAGTAAAAAGCCAATGATGTTTGAAGTTCAGAAACAAACATTTACTCCAGTATGTTGTTCAGTGCACCTACCACTATAGCACTAGAATGTAATCAGCACTTTGACTGACAATCCACATTTTAAATACTGTTTCTGTATAAACAGCACATATAGTGGCTTGGTTTTAAACATGTCAATCACAACTTTATAGAGGATGGCCTGGGTCGTGATTTAACCCCAGTAGGCAGCTAAGCACCACACAGCCGCTCACTCACTCCCCCCACAGTGGGATGGGGGAGAGAATCGGAAGGGTAAAAGTGCAAAAACTCGTGGGTTGAGATAAAGACAGTTTAATAGGTAAAGCAAAAGCCGCGCACGCAAGCAAAGCAAAACAAGGAATTCATTCACTACTTCCCAGCGGCAGGCAGGTGTTCAGCCGTCTCCAGGAAAGCAGGGCTCCATCACGCGTAACGGTTACTTGGGAAGACAAAACGCCATAACTCTGAACATCCCCCCCTTCCTTCTTCTTCCCCCAGCTTTATATGCTGAGCATGACGTCATATGGTATGGGATATCCCTTTCGTCAGTTGGGGTCAGCTGTCCCGGCTGTGTCCCCTCCCAGCTTCTTGTGCACCCCCAGCCTACTCACTGGTGGGGCAGTGTGAGAAGCAGAAAAGGCCTTGACTCTGTGGAAGCACTGCTCAGAAATAACTAAAACATTGGTGTGTTATCAACACTGCTTCCAGCACAAATCCAAAACATAGCCCCATACTAGCTACTATGAAGAAAATTAACTCTATCCCAGCCAAAACCAGCACATTCTCCACCCCTTATTCCATACCATTGACATCATGCTCAGGTCCCACACTATCCAATACAACCTCATTAACCACCCCCTCCCTTCCCATCCTTTGATATATACACAGATATCATTCCCTTAGTCTATGGACCACCCCTGTCAAATGTCCATTAATGTCCACAAAATGTCCATTGAGTTCATTTAGTCCATGACTTTGGGCTCCATCTGTTACGGTGGTCACTCGGGACAGGAGAGGTGGTGTGTTGTGTGGAGTTATTGGGCACCAAAGCCAGCTCAGGTCAGGTCAGGTCAGGTCAGGTCACTGCTGCACTTGCACTGCTTCTTGTGAGGCTCGTCCTCCATTGGTCCGGGTGGTTCCTGCTATAGTGCTTCCTATAACATGCAACTCAAATCATGGGTTACAACAGTTTAAAGGTATATCCATTACAATCGCCACCCCTGGTCCCTTTGGACCAGGCCATAGGGTTTAACATTGCAACGAACTCCTCCCCTTGCCCCGGCTCCGGCGTGGACTTATCCACGGACCACAGTCCCTTAGGGTGTTTACCTTCTCTGGCATGGACTTATTCACGGGCCACAGTCTCTTCAGGGATATACCTGCTGCAGCCTGGACTTAGCCACAGTCGCTTCGAGGTGTACCTGCTCCGGCATGGCCCCATCCATGGGCCACAGTCCCTCCTTAGGAGTGTACCTGCTGTGTCGTGGACATATCCACGGCCACAGACGCTTCAGGGTGCACCTGCTCCCACGTGGACTTATCCACAGGTCACAGTCCCTTCGACCCGAGTTCACACTGGAGTTCCAGCCAGTCCAGTACAGCAGCACAGGAACAGCAGCAATGCCCCGGCCTGACGCAGCAGTGTGGCTTGCCTGTCTGGAATGGCTGGATGCCATTGCTGTACAAAGTTATCTATATATTTGCTAATAGCCAGTATAAAGGCAAGGCCAGCCCCAGGAAATCAGTGGTCTTTATCGATGCAAAATTCGGAAGATATTTATCTGGCTCTTTGTTCTGTCATAAAGAGAACCATTTGAAAATCATTCTTGCTTCTTCCATGGAAAAGGGAGGGTGAGATAGTAAGATTGAGATACAAGTGTATCTCAGCCTACGCAAAACTACTCTGAGATTAAGAGACCATTTAATCAGAGAGAGCTCAGCACTTGTAAGATAATTCTGATACTTGTACTCCCTCACTGTCTGATAAGGGTTGACTTTGAGCAACTCCTACACACACAACACAGAAAGCCTTAAATCAAAAATATTTAATGTAATTAATTCATAACCAACAATAATCATTTATTTAGAAACTTCAGAAACTTGTTTTCCCCACCAACCCCAACAAAAAGGAAAACAATCAGATATTTTGAAGTGAAGGTCATATTTGGAACAAATAAAAACATCCTGAAACTTTAGAAACTCTTAAGACCAAATTAAGTGCAACTTTCTTTGCCATAGAATCATGTAATTATACATGTTGGAAGGAATCTCTAGAGATCTCTAGTCAGCTCCCCTGCTCAAAGCAGGGTCAACTAGATCAGGTTGCTTAGGGCCTTGTCCAGTCAAAGTTTTGATATCTCCAAGGGTGGAGATCCTAGAGACTCTTGGTGACCCTGTTTCAGTATTTGACAACCCTCACAAGGAAAAATTTTCTGCTTATATTTAATTGGAATTTCCCATGTTGCAACTTGTGTTCATTGCCTCTCTTGCTATGCCAGTGCATCTCCAAGAAGTCTGAATCCATCTTCTCTGCACCCTCCTATTAGGTATTCAATGAAAGCAATTAAATCTCCCCTTCATCTTCTCTCCTTAAGGTTGAACAAACCCAGCTCCCTCAGCTTCTCCTCATATGTCATGTGCTCCAGCCCCAAATCATATTGGCAGCCTCCACTGGACTTGCTCCACCATGTCCACATCTGTCTTGTACTCGTGCAGCAAATAGCTGAGCAGGTAAACCCAGTTTAGGGGGGGGCGGGGGGGTGGGGCACATGGAGCGGCCCAGGAATGACATTGCTGAGGTATGAGCCATTTGCCAGCGGGGTGAATGGTGGAATTGAGACCTCTGGAACTCTGGTGATGAGACATGGACAGAGGGGTTGGAGGATGAGTGCAGCAACAACATTTTCATCTGTCTGTCAGTGCTTAACAAAGCAAAGGGGCCCCTGGGGGCCTGCCAGCATACTATCTCAGTGCGCAATTACACAAAATGAGTTGCAAGATTTGGTGAAAACATAATCTGATATCCTTCTACAATAAGGTCATCCGCCTAGTGGATGAAGGGAAGGCGGTGGATGTAGTTTTTCTGGATTTTAGTAAGGCCTTTGATACTGTCCCTCACAGCATCCTTCTGGACAAGTTGTCCAACTGTGAGATGAGCAGGTTCACGGTGCGCTGGGTGAAGAACTGGCTGAATGGCAGGGCTCAAAGGGTTGTAGTGAATGGGCTACATCTGGCTGGCGGCCAGTCACTAGCGGTGTTCCTCAGGGCTCAATTCTAGGGCCAGTTCTGTTCAATATTTTTATCAATGATCTAGATGCAGGAGTTGAACGCACCGTTAGTAAGTTTGCTGATGATACTAACCTGGGAGGTGCTGTTGACTCTCTTGAGGGACAAGAGGCCTTGCAGAGGGATCTGGATAGATTGGAGCATTGGGCAATCATCACTGGCATGAAACGTTAGGAAACATTTCTTTATCAACACTGGAACAGGCTTCCTAGAGGGGTGGTCGATGCCCCATGCCTGTCAGTGTTTAAGAGGCATTTGGACAATGCCCTTAATGATATGCTTTAATCTTTGGTCAGCCCTGAAGTAGTCAGGCAGTTGGACTAGATGGTCGTTGTAGGTCCCTTCCAACTGGAACTGTTCTATTCTATTCTATAACGGCCAAAGACGGGAGAAAGGCTGGAACAGGGGTTATTGCGAGTATGGGACCTTGGAGAAGATAGTGTCCATTTAAATACTCAAGAACTAATGCGTCTGGGTACTGTACTGGGTTTATGTGGCAAGGTTTTAGTAGCGGGGGCTGCAGGGGTGGCCTCTGTGAGAAGAGACCAGGGGCTGTCCCCATGTCAGATAGAGACAGTTCCAGCCAGCTCCAAGACAGACCCACTGCTGGCCAAAGATGAGCCAATCAGCGACAGTGGTAGTGCCTCTGTGATAACATATTTAAGAAAGGGTAGAAAACCCTGCACAGCAGCTGAGGGAGAGAGGAGTGAGAAAAATGTGAGAGAAACAACGATGCGGACACCGAGGTCAGTGAAGAATGAGGGGGAGGAGGTGCTCCAGGCACTGGAGCAGGGATTCCCCTGCAGCCCATGGAGAAGACCATGGTGAAGCAGGCTGTCCCCCCTTTTTGTCCCTTTATTGCTATGGGCCAAGCCAGGTAACCATTATGCAGTATATCTTTATCTGAACCCACGAGTTTTCTCATTTTTACTCTTCCGATTCTCTCCCCCATCCCACCGGGGGGGGAGTGAGCGAGTGGCTGTGCGGTTCTTAGTTGCTGGCTGGGGTTAAACCACGACAATTGTTTATTAGAGACTTCAGACATTTCCCCCTCTATTTTATTATACTGCCTAGAGTAGTGAATCAAAAGGTGGATTTTTTTCTGTTCTGTCTGAACTATCTACTGCAGATGTAATGGGTAACATCTTAACAATGGATTACATCTTAACACCTTTTCTCCCCTTCCCCCTCTTATTTAGCAGAGTAATAGAACCCAGCCTTGCTACAAAACTTGCACTTTTATTTCTGAAATTCTGGTTGGTGATTTTCCCCAACTTGAACAATTTTCTTTCCTTTCCCCAATATGAATGAAGCAAGCTGTGCAGAACATGAACTCAGTTCAAAGAGCTCACAATTTACTACCTCATCTCATCAGTATCAGTGCACATTTTCAACACACATATATCCTTTGTTTTCACCAGTTCACAGATGAGAATCTAACAACCAGCTGTTTACAAGATTCTCAAGAAAGGGTTAAGTGTTACACTCACAGAGTTTTAAAGGTGCTTTTTTTAACCTGTTTTTCTGGCTTGAGCCTGTGCTGCCAGTCTGTCTCTCTCCTCCTCACACTCCAAAAAAATTAATGCATTTGAACTTAGCTTCAACCTTTGCAGTTATTTCTAATTCAAACACACAAAGTTATACAAGTTTGGAGAAGAATCAACAGCTGGGCAGAGGACGGAGATGTGAATGTGTCTCAACTGAGGGAAAGGCCAGAGAACTCAGGTGTGAGATACTCTGCTTGGCAGCTGCATGCATGCCCTTGTTGACCAAAGAGCACCCACGTAGCTCCAGACTAGCCACAGCATGTTCATACTTTTGTCAGCTTGGAGTGCCCCAAGGAACATGGGAGGTAACTGGGAATTCTGCACTGAAAAGAGGTTAAGAGATCAGGAACACATACTCATAGGAAATCAGACTTCATTAGTCTCTTGTTCATGGAACAACTTGTTTTTGAATGTCCTGGAATACATGTTTAAACATACTTTATTGTAATTTAATTGGATAGACTGCATTTTGCAGTCTATTCAAATAAATTCAGGACTCTCAAACTTTTTTCTAGCCATGCACAAATACATGGAATGTACACGCACCTCCCTGCTGCTCAGAATATGGCTACTATCTTTATGCTGTAATCATATGGTCAAAATTTTCCGGCCTGGTTTGTATTGTCATTTCCATAAAAATAATTTGTTCTTCCCAACAGCATATGAGTAAATGGCTTCTCCTGCCATTTACTCATATGCTATACTCTGTTATGCCATTCTGCCATACCAGAAATGACATTGACTAATTCCTGCAAGAGGTAATATGGGCTATAGTTTTATGGATGCAATTGTGGATGTATGGTTTATGTATATATCTATGGCTATTTTACTATGTACTAGAATAATAAATAGTCACATGTATTTGAGAACTATGCAAGTGATTGGTATATGGGATGGATTATCTGTCAAAGTGTAAGGTTTCTGAGGGCTGTCTGAAATCAGGAGAGAGAAAACAGACAAAAAGAAGCCTCTTTCTATGGAGAGAAAAAAGAAATGGAAATCACGAGCAAATAGCAAAACAGACACCTGCATATGGCCAAGAAAGCCGAGTCTGAATGCCAAGAAAAATTTTCCTGTCTCTTAATTTGTTTTCCTGGAGGTCTAGTCAGTAACAGAGGGCTAGTCCCAAACAATGAGTGCTATGTGGATATTTGCCTTTCTTAAGAACCAACAAGGGGGGGACAGGACTAGATACATCCATGTGACTGAAGGCATGAGCACACCACACTCAGAGGAAGAGTGCTCCAAAGTTGTGGATAGAAGGAAATTATCTGCATACAAAACTATCCCCACTTCTTTGGCTCATCCATCTAGGCCACAGTACAAAGGCAATGATTAGGCAAATATATGGAGATAGGGGAGGGATGAGAGGAGACAAAAGACTGAACCAAACGAGGCAAAGATTACTGGAACACAAGTCCTTCCAAATTTGTCACCATCTGGATCTGTGGATACCCTCATGCCCTACTTGAAATGCTTAGCAAAACAGCACATTCAGATTTTGTATTGCAGTGATGTGGCCTGTTTCAGAATAAGCTCAGAACTGAACTTCTCCCAGCTCTGAACAGAACAGAGGGCCATTCAGGAGATGCTTTCATCATGCACATCTAGCTAGTGAAAAACAAAAACAGAACACAGTGTCACTGTCAGTCTAAAACATGCCATGAATTTAATCAACAGGTAGGCATACAATATTTCTTTGTGTGTGTTCTCACTGTTAATGAGATCTGCAGATGAGGGGTTCTAGACTAAGGCAATTTATACATGAACAAATCCTGCTTCACTGCTCCCAGGAAACCAACTGACCCACCTTTGGGGAAATGTGCTAAGTTCTTACCAGTCATTGTGCCTGTGTCATATCAGGCACAAACACCACCATGTAATTCAGAAAGGTTCATCATATGTTTTCCTCTGAAAGTGAATGCGATAGCGCTACTGCAATATAGAGCACACCCATTTCACTAGGTTCATAGTGTAGTTTGCAGGGAAAACTTACATTTATTTACTTACAATGTCTATATAAAATAATTAAAAATATAACAGAGGACAGAGTAGATAGATAGTCAATCAAACTGTTTTTGTAAGATACTCTGAGGGTGCTTTCATTCTGATCAAAAGGTCAGTGCTTCGTGTCCTGATCCTGCAGTCACTTAACACTTGCTTATCTGAAGGTCATGATTATTCCACTGAAGCTCCATACCTGTGCGTGTGTATGAGTTTGGAAAATGAAAGGCCTTACCTCCAGATTCATGGAAGCATCTTTATACAAACTTGGAGTAAGTTCAACCCATTTAAATGCTTTCCTGACCTGGGATAGTGGTGACCAGCCGAGTTTACGCATCAAATAGGCAAATCACGGCATCACTGAAGCCGGTGGCAATACCATCGCAAATTCCAAGGGGAACAAGATTTGACACATGGATATAAACATGGATATAGAATACTGTTCTTCTAAGAAAATGGACTACTATAGACCTTCTTATGGACAGCGCAAGGTAGGAGTCGGTGTTGAGTCGCCAAACTTGCACGTGATAGGGAACATGGGGTATGGTGGCTTTAAGCCATGATTTTTGCCCTACCAACCCTGGGTTATTCAAGGGGTTGGAAATGCTACCAATATAAACTAAACTGAATGTATGTAAAGGGTGTGGAGGTAGAATGGCACCTTGCATGTAGAATCTCTGTTACTCAATTTGATTACTTGTCCTTCCCCAACTTTAAATTAATGCTATTGCCTATTAAATATAAACACTCCTCTCCGTAGCTTGTATTGAAATACAATATTATTAATCAAAGACAGCTTCTCAACAAAGATAGATGGTACAGAAATATTTGCAAATGAACATATAACCCATCTCAGAGGATTAGACATGTATATGCTCATCAAGTAGAGAAGCTTAATATCGTTTACCATCTATGCAAAACGTAATAGCACTAATGGGCAGAGAAATGCTAATTTCTGTAAGTAAGCCAACTGATATGCTCGAACTGTCTCTTTGGAAAATTACAACTAATTTATGGAAGGTGCCAGAGTCATTTTACATACTGGATTTGCACCATTTGTGTGCAGCTGCCAACAAACAAATGAAAAAGAAAATAACCAAACACAATTTGTCCCTTTTTTAAAACAAGAAAGAATATTCTGACATAACGCCTTGGTGACGTTCATTAAGAAACTCTTCGAATGTTTCAAGAGAAATATTCAAAGCTAATGCCTTGCGCTGTGTAAATTCCATATAATATTAGGGAAACTCAGTATAACTACAGCAATTATATCTGTAACAGGTACACAGCTCTGGGATAATTTTGCTTGTGTAACAGCATCCCTGATTAAAAATTAAAGAAAAATTTAAAAATTAGGCCCTATGTGTCAGCCTTCCAGGGAAGAATATTTTCTCTTAACAGAGCACTTACTGAATGAAATTAGTCTGTATCCAGAAATTACTTCTCTGGACCAACTGTTCTAAATAAATGCTAATTTCTTCCATGGAAAGGAAGCATTAATAGCTAACAATTTCACAACAACAAATACATTACGCAACCACCACAGACAGAGAAATAACCCCTTGATATAACAAAAAGAAGCAGCTGTGTAACTAACACACCTGAGAAGCTTCCACAGGCTCTGAGTTACAGAGGCTTCTTTGTGTTAAAACAAAAAAAGAAAGAAACTGACCATCAATAGGAGTAAGGTCAGGATTTGAGGCTCAGTGTGTGTATTTCACGACATCATGCTGTAATGACTATAGATAATGTCCAGTGTCCACATGGCGATATTAGCGCTCTCAGTTTACACACAGAAAAAAAAACCCCACATAAATATATTTGGGTTTACCCTAGACTTCTCTTTTGTGAGGATTGTAATCATCTCACTGCCCAATTTTCTGGTTTGTTTTGTTCATTTGAAATGTCTCATTCTTACTTCTCTGGTAGGCTCCTTGGCAAGATCACAGAATCACAGAATGGATCTTTCCACACTCTGAGAAGGATATTGCCTAGCACGTGATTCTGTGCGTTAGTCATGGAGGCCTGGTTCCCATTCTCCAAGCTGCCTGTCATTAGTTAGAAGCCTCTGTATTTGGAACTACTTGGATAGATTATTCTGTGCAATCTGTCTTAATGTAATCGTTATTCTAGTTTAAAATTGAGCAAAGCTTAAAATTCAATACATTTCCTATTTTTAGAATCATAGAATCATAGAACGGTTGAGGCTGGAAGGCACCTCTAGAGGTCATCTGGTCCAAACCCCCCTGCTCAAGCAGGGCCACCTAGAGCACATTGCCCAGGACCGTGTCCAGACGGCTTTTGAATATCTCCAAGGACGGAGACTCCACAACCTCCCTGGGCAACCTGTGCCAGTGCTCAGTCACCCTCACAGTGAAAAAGTGTTCCCTTATGTTCAGAGGGAACCTCCTGTGTTTCAATTTGTGCCCGTTGCCTCTGGACCTGTCACTGGGCACCACTGAAAAGAGCCTGGCTCCGTCTTCTTTGCACCCTCCCTTCAGGTATTTATATACATTGATCCCCCCTGAGCCTTCTCTTCTCCAGGCTAAACAGTCCCAGCTCCCTCAGCCTTTCCTCATAGGAGAGATGCTCCAGTCCCTTAATCATCTTCATGGCCCTTTGCTGGACTCTCTCCAGTAGCTCTACATCTCTCTTGTACTGGGGACCCCAGAACTGGACACCGTACTCCAGGTGTGGCCTCACCAGTGCTGACTAGAGGGAAAGGATCACTTCCCTCGACCTGCCGGCAATACTTTGCCTGATGCAGCCCAGGATACCATTTGCTGCCTTTGCGGCAAGGGCACATTGCTGGCTCATATTCAGCTTGGTGTCCACCAGGGCCCCCGGGTCCTTTTCTGCCAAGCTGCTTTCCAGCTGTGCGGCCCCCAGCATGTATGAGTGCATGGGGTTCTTCCTCCCCAGATGCAGGACTTGGCACTTCCCCTTGTTGAACCTCATGAGGTTCCTGTCAGCCCATTTCTCCAGCCTGTCAGGGTCCCTCTGGATGGCAGCACGGCCCTCTGGCATATCAGCCACTCTTCCCAGTTTTGGTGCTGTCTGCAAAGTTGCTGAGGGTACACTCTTCCCCATCATCCAGCTCATTAATGACGGTCTTGATCACGACTGGACCCAGTATTGACCCCTGGGGTACACCGCTAGTCACTGTCCTCCAACTAGACTTTGCACTGCTGATCACCCTCTGGGCCCGGCCATTCAGCCAGTTGTCTGCTCATCCAGATATGTTGGGGATCCTGAGTACAGAGGTCACAAGCTTGAGCTGCACATTTATTTCCCAAAGATAGCAAGGAGTCTTGGATACCTGGATAACTCCAGGGTCACCAACCTCTGGCACCCCACGCTGGAGCAAGTGGATATTTCCTGAAGGAACTGCGGCCCGTGAAGAGCCCGTGCAGGAGCAGGTTCTCCTGACAGGAACTGTAGCCCATAGAGAGGACCCACGCTGGAGCAGGAGAAAAGTGTGAGGAGGGAGGAGTGGCAGAGAGGAACTGTTATGTACTGACCGCAACCCCCCATTCCCCATCTCCACTGCGCCACTCGGGGCAGGAGGGAGGTAGAGGAGTTGGGAATGGAAGAGTGAAGTTGAGCCTGGGAACAAGGGGTGGGGGGAAGGCGTTTTTGGTTTTGTCTTTGTTTCTCACCATCCTGCTCTATTATTTTAATTGGCAATAAATTAAATTAATTTTCCCCAGGTGCCCACCAAGCCGCTCTCTCGCTCCCCCTCCTCAGCAGGACAGGGGGAGAAAATAAGATGATAAAGCTTGTGGGTCGAGATAAGGACAGGGAGTTTGCTCACCAATTACCGTCACAGGCAAAACACGCTCAACTTGGGGAAGATTAATTTAATTTGTTGCCAATTAAAAATAGAATAGGATAGTGAGAAACAAAAACAAAACTAAAAACACCTTCCCCCCCCCACCCCATCCCTTCTTCCCAGGCCCAACTTTGCTCCTTCATTCCCAACTGTTCTACCTCCTCCCCGCCCCGTGAGTGGCGCAGTGGAATGGGAAATGGGGGTTGCAGTCAGTTCATAACAGTTCATCTCTGCCGCTCCTTCCTCCTCGCACTGTTCCCCTGCTCCAGCGTGGGGTCCCTCCCACGGGATACAGTCCTTCACGAACTAATCCAACCTGAGGTGGGCCAATAACTCCACATAACACACCGCCTCTCCTGTCCTGAGCAACCACCATAACAGACGGAGTCCAAATCATTGGACTAAATGAACTCAATGGACATTTTATATGGGTGGCCCATTGACTAAGGGAATGATGTCTGTGGGCGGGAATGGAGTGATGGTTAATGAGGATGTATTGGGTAGTGTGGGTCCTGAGCATGACGTAAATGGTACGGAATAAAGGGCAGAGATTGTTCTTGTTTTGGCTGGGATAGAGAGAATTTTCTTCATAGTAGCTTGAATGGTGCTATGTTTTGGATTTGTGATGGAAACAGTGTTGATAACACACCGATGTTTTAGCTATTACTGAACAGTGCTGGCACAGTGTCAAGGCCTTTTCTATTTCTCACTCTGCCCCACCAGCAAGTAAGCTGAGGGTGCACAAGAAGTTGGGAGGGGACAGCTGACCCCAAAATGACCAAAGGGATATTCCACACCATATGACATCACTCTCGGCAGTCAGGGAAAAGAAGGAGGAAGGGGAGACACAGCTAACAGAAGCAGAAAACAGATGTAGCAGTTTGTGCAGCAATCTCTGCATTTTTCTTTGGGAGCTTCTAGATCTTCTGGGGACAGGATCATCAGGGAACTCCTATGAAACCTCTAAGAAACTTGAGGTTTCCTGCTGCTGTCAGGTAAGGACAAGGTAAGGGGAGCTAAAAGGGTGTGGACCCAAGGAAGCTCTAGCAGCTTCTAACAAGCTTGGTCAGCCGCCCTTGACCCAGGGTGCCTGGAGCCTTTGTTGCAGCTACACCCTGATTAGGGAGGGTCAAGCACCTGCTTAGCAAGTGCCAGGCAGAGGCCTCTATAAAAGCCACGCCCAGTGCAGCAGCTTATATAAAAAGTTGCAAAGAAGGGGTTTTCCTTTTAATTCAAACCAGCGTAAGTGTTTTCACTTGTGGTGATGATACACCACAGGGCAGTTTCCCTGGCAGGTTTTGGAGCAGCTGCCCCTGCTATGGCAGAGGCTTTGATGTAGGCAGACCTTCAGATAGCGGATACAGCCCCGTGATTTCCAGGTTGCAGGGAGTGCCTGGAGCCTCTCTCTGAGGCCAGGAGAGATGGCCCTCTGTCCTGCAGGAGGTGTGCTGTCTTGGAGGAGCTGTGTTACTAAGTGGAGGAGTTATGGGAGGAAGTAAGCAGGCTGCGCAGCATCAGAGAAGATGAAAGGGAGATAGACGGGATCTTCTCTGAGACACGACAGCTTGAAGAGCCCCAGACCCTAACTGCAGTAGAGACACAGGCAGTGTCCACCCCTAGTACTAAGGTAAGTGCAACCTCTGGAGAACGGGAAGGATGGAAGCTGGGGACTTGTGGCACCAAGAGGAAGGCTCCTGCCCCACCTAAGGGCTTACAGCTACAAAATAGGTTCACCACCCTCAAAGGTGAAGAGAAGCCAGATGTGCTTTCAAGCAAAGGATCTGGGCCACCTCACCCTAAACCATGCAAGACCACCAGGAAGAAGCAGCGAGTGATAGTAGTGGGTGACTCCCTGCTGCAGGGGACAGAGGCTCCCATCTGCCTACCTGACCTATCAACAAGAGAGGTTTGCTGCTGGCTGGGGGCCTGGATCTGGGATGTTGTGGAGGGACTGCCTAAGTTTGTCTGGCCCTCTGACTACTACCCGCTGCTGTTCTTCCATGTGGGCACCAATGATACTGCCAGGGGCAACCTGGAGAGTATCAAAAGTGACTACAGAGCTCTGGAGGTGGCAGTTAAGGGCATGAGGGCCCAGGTGGCGTTCTTCTCAATCCTGCCGGTGAGGGGAAAGGGTGTGAGGAGGAGGGCACTGATAATGCATGTCAACAATTGGTTCTGGAACTGGTGTCAGCAACAGGGTTTCAGTTTCTATGACCATGGGACCCAGTTTGCAGATCAGCGTCTGCTTGGGAGAGGTGGGATCGACCTCACTAAGCGGGGCAAAGGTATCTTTGCCAGTAGGATGGCTAACCTGGTAAGGAGGGCTTTAAACTAGGAACGATGGGGGAGGGAGAGAGTTACTAGCAGCCCTGTGAGGGAGTGTCAGACAGGGTTGATAAGCAAAGGGCCTGGAGTAATGTGACAGGAAGGGATCACAAAATCAAAAAAACAGGACTCAAGCAGCGTCACGTCCAGCATTTGCACGTAAGCAAGGAAGTACCTACAAGGCACCATTATGGAGGAATCCCCAAAAGCCTTTCTGGGAAATTGGTATGCTAGGGTGCCTCTGACCTGGTAAGGAGGGCTTTAAACTAGGAATGATGGGAGAGGGGCCCTGGATCCCAGTCTCCTCAGTTGCTGGCTCCTGGACATATGAGCCCCCGAGGCCACAGCCCTACTCCAGTTGTTAGTACAAACCATTATGCATGCACAGCTGGCAGCTACTGGGCAGACCGAGTGTCTGAGCCCAGCTTCTGGAGGGATCCACCTTGTATATATGTATATATGTTCTCACTAGTGGACCTCCATCTTGCTCAGCCAGAGAGGAGAGCAGGATGAGGCCGTTGGCGCTGTCTGTGTTTGCGTGAGTGTTCTGAGTGTCTGTCTGTGTTGCTCTTTGTGGCTGGCCATGTATATATGTGTGCTCTGTGTGGGTGTGCCTGCTGGGAATACGCCTTCAGTCTCGTTACTGATTGGACCTGGGGACATGGAGCGGCAGCAGCCTCACCTCTCTCGGGCTGTTGGATCCAGCATGATATATTTTCTTCTAACACACATCATCTTAAGGATTTGACTTTATTGGTAGCCAATTACTCTTCTGAATCATAAAGCAAATCGGAGAACAAGAATTTCATATCTGGCTTTAAAAAAAAACCCTCACACACATGCACACTATTTAATACTTCGGAAGACAACATTTAAAAACCAGCAACCAAATAAACACTAAAATGAATAGGCACCAAAAGAAAGATAGCTTTCCTCTAAAGAAAGTAGCAACTAAAGTTTTCAGCTTGCAGTGGTAAGACAGTTTCCAAAAGGAAAAATTCTCTTTTACATTGTCCAATGTATAAGAGGGTTTACTTTGCTTTTAACTTTTCCAAAGGAGTTAAAAGTTCACTTTCTAATTATGAGAGATACCTGATACTTTAAGTATTTCCAAGTTGGCAAGCACTCCTTCCTAGAATAAAATCTGCATTTCCTGTATTAAATTTAAAAAATGCTTTACTTGTTTAAAGAATAAAAAATACATATCACATCCTTAAATAACCAGGAATCTGCCCATCCTCTGTTGAGAAAGTCTGAATTCCTAAATATAAAATTAATAGGAGAAAGAAAACTCCCCTTCCACATACTACTGTTAAGTTTCCCTCCACAGAACAAAATAATCCCACCACATATATGGGAGGAAAAATGAGGGGTAAGGAAAGGAGAAGGATATTGTTTATTTTTTCAAATTTTGGTTGGGGTGGGTGTGTGTGTGTGTGTGTAAATTCTAGTGATAAATAAGACTCCTTATATGAAGAGTACACAATGCCAGCAAACAAATGAAGAGTTTCTGTGATGTAAACACAAAACACCTGTAGTGATCCTAAATGGGTCAGGAATAAAGAGAAGACAGGTAAGGGTGATGTTCTAGTCAATGTCTGCTACAGGCTACCTGACTAGGAAGAACAAGTGGATCAGGCCCTCTACAGACAGCTAGGAGCAGCTGCATGTTCAGAGGTCCTGGTCCTTATGGGGGTCTTCAACAACCCTGATATCTGCTGGAGGGACAATACAGCAGGGCATAAGCAATCCAGGGAGGTTCCTGGACTGCGTAGATGACAACTTCCTGACCCAAGTGATAGAGGAGCCAACGAGGAGAGGTGCTTTGCTGGATGTCATACTCGCCAACAAGGAGGGGCTCGTTGGGGATCTGAAGGTTGAAGGCAGCCTTGGCTGCAGCGATCATGAGATAGCGGAGTTCAGGATCCCGAGAGGAGGGAGGAGAACAAAAAGCAGAATCACAACCCTGGATTTCAGGAGAATAGACTTTGGCATCTTCAAAGATCTGCTTGGAAGAGTCCTGTGGGAAAAGGCCCTGGAGGGAAGAGGGACCCATGAAATCTGGTTAATATTCAAGGATCACCTCCAATCTCAAGGAGTAGGAAGTCAGGCAAAAATGCCAGGAGGCCTGTGTGGATGAACGAGGAGCTCCTGGCCAAACCCAAACACAAAAAGGAAGCATACAGATGGTGGAAGCAAGGATGAGTAACCTGGGAGGAAGACAGAAACATTCTCTGAGCATGCAGGGATGAGGTTAGGAAAGATAAAGCCCAAATGGAATTGAATCTGGCCAGGGATGTCAATGGCAACAAGAAGGGCTTCTGTAAGTACATAGGCGACAAAAGGCAGAATAGGGAAAATGTGGGCCCATTGCTGAATGGGGCAGGGGCCCTGGTGACACAGGACATGGAAAAGGCTGAGGTATGAATTTAGTATGAATTTCAGTCTTTACTGGCAAAACTGGCCTTCAGGAATCCCAGGCCCCAGAGACCAGGGGGAAAATCTGGAGCAAGGAAGATGTACCCTTGGTGGAAGAGGATCAGGTCAGGAAATATTTAAACAAACTGGACGTACATAAATCCATAGGCCCTGATGGGATGCACCCACGAGTGCTGAGGGAGCTGGCAGATGTCATTGCGAGGCCACTCTCGATAATCTTTGATTGATCATCGTGATTGGGAGAGGTGCCCGAGGACTGGAAGAAAGCAGTTGTCACTCCTGTCTTCAAGAAGGGCTAGAAGGAGGACCCAGGGAACTACAGGCTGGTGAGCCTCACCTCGATCTCTGGGAAAGTGATGGAGCAGCTAATCCTGGGAACCACTTCCAGGCACATGAAGGACAAGAAAGTCATCAGGAGTAGTCATCATAGCTTCACCAAGGGGAAGTAATGCTTGACCAACTTGATAAACTTCTACGATGAAATGACTGGCCTGGTAGACGAGGGGAGAGCAGTCACTATTGTCTACCTCGACTTCAGGAAGGCCTTTGACACTGTCTTCCATAAGATCCTCACAGAGAAGCTGTTGATGTATGGGCTGGATGAGCAGACAGGGAGGTGGATTGAAAACTGGCTGAACGGCCAGGCCCAGAGCATGGTAATCAGTGGCACAGAGTCTAGTTGGAGGCCAGTAACTAGCAGCGTACCCCAGAGGTAAATACTGGGTCTGATCCTGTTCAACACCTTCATTAATGACCTGGACAATGTGACAGAGTGTACCCTCAGCAAGTTTGCAGATGACACAAAACTGGGAAGAGTGGCTGATGTGCCAGAGGGTCGTGCTACCATCCGGAGGGGCTGGAGAAATGGGCTGACAGGAACCTCATGAGGTTCAACAAGGGGAAGTGCCAAGTCCTGCACCTGGGGAGGAAGAACCCCATGCACTCATACATGCTGGGGGCCACCCAGCTGGAAAGCAGCTTTGCAGAAAAGGACCTAGGGGTCCTGGTGGACACCAAGTTGAACATGAGCCAGCAGTATGCCCTTGCTGCAAAGAAGGCAAATGGTATCCTGGGCTGCATCAGGCAAAGTATTGCCAGCAGGTCGAGGGAGGTGATCCTTTCCCTCTAGTCAGCACTGGTGAGACCACACCTGGAGTCCTGTGTCTAGTTCCGGGCTCCCCAGTACGAGAGAGACATGGACATACTGAAGAGAGTCCAGCGAAGGGCCACAAAGAAGATGATGTTTAGCCTAGAGAAGAGAAGGCCCATGGGGGGGAATCTCATCAATGTATACAAATACCTGAAGGGAGGGTGCAAAGAGGACGGAGCCAGGCTCTTTTCAGTGGTGCCCAGTGACAGGACCAGAGGCAACGGGTGCAAACTGAAACACAGGAGGTTCTGTCTGAGCATCAAGAAACACTTTTTTTACTGTGAGGGTGACTGGGCACTGTAACAGGTTGCCCAGAGAGGTTGTGGAGTCTCCCTCCTTGGAGATATTCAAAAGCCATCTGGACATGGTCCTTGGCAAACAGCTCTAGGTGGCCTTGCTTGAGCAGGGGATTTGGACCAGATGACCTCCGGAGGTCCCTTCCAACCTCAACCACTCTGTGAGTTTGACATTCTGTGATGACAAGTTCGGTGAGCACTTTACTTGAGTTCATGGTTGCAGGCTTGTAGACAAAATATTCAGAGGTTAGAATTATAAAAAAAAACAAAACAAAACAAACAAAAACAAAAAACCCAAAAAACTAAAACCGAAACAGCTTCTATATTTTTCATAACATATGACATTTGGGCTCGGGTAAGTCATCAGCTGGGTATGGGAACAGGAAGTGTTGTTATAGATTATGGTGAGGAGGAGGTGATATTTGGGAGGAACTGAATACTGCTTTTTACCTGTACTCCATCCTTTCTTTAAGTAAATGGTAATTTGAAAATTGTTGATGCTATTTTCTTTTTTAACAGTTGTTAGTATTGTTAAAGGATGTTATGGGTGCAGCCGCCTTCTCCAGCCCAGGACTCCCTCTTGCTTGTCTGCTGGAGCCCAGTCCGGTGAACCCAGGGTTTCTGCCCAGGCTGAGGGATGAGGCTGCTGCTTTCCCATTTGCAAGTTCAACCAGTAGTGAAGCTGAGCACATATCCCAGAGACACACACAGAGGACACAGACACAGCTGGCTACACAGACTGCCACAGACAAGGCGCTGCCTTCAACAGCACCTACATATAGGACTCGCATAAAACAAAGACAGCCAAGTCCCCTTCTTTCTCCTCTATCGCTGGTAGAGATAGAAATTCAACTAGTGAAGGCACATACACGACACTAGATTCATAAGCACGCGCACATTTGCTTGTTCACAGAATCATAGAAGCATAGAATAGTTTGGGTTGGAAGGGACCTCTAAAGGTCATCTAGTCCAAGCCCCCTGCCGTGGGCAGGGACACCTTCAACTAGATCAGGTTGCTCAGACCCCGTCCAACCTGACCTTGAATGTTTCCAAGGATGGGGCATCCACCACCTCTCTGGGCAACCTATTCCAGTGTTTCACCACCCTCAGCGTAAAAAATTTCTTCCTTATATCTAGTCTAAATCTTTAATCTAATCTAAATCTAAATAATTCCCCTAGTACTGGCATTCCTGCCCCAATCCTAGGCCCTCTTACCTCCTTCATGGGTTCTCTACTAGCCGGCTATCCAGCGTAATGCTTGCTAGTAAACACAAACAGGCACGCGCTCACACGCTCGTCCCACAGGCACTCCACATTCACAAGTTCCCCTGGGCATACCAGCACAGACCCTCCACCCACGTGATACCCCTGACTGGACTCAGGGCTTCCTACTCACCAGCTAGTCCAGCTTGAAGCTTGCTAGTGAATTACACTCGCGCACACCCCCCCCCCCCCCCCACGCACACCCAGTTTTGGGAAGATACAGACACTGTGCCGCGCCCCCCCCCCCCCCCCCCCCCCCCCAGCAGCTGGCAGCAGGCACACGGGCTGTGACCTGCAGTCCTGCTCCAGACGCCGGTTTTGAGCCTTTTACTTGCCTCACGTGCTGATCCCTCCTAGTAGCTGGTTTTCGGTACTCACCCTGATGTCGCCCCAGTGGCTGGCAGCCAAGACCCCCACCCACAGGCCAGGGTGTGGTGGGTTAATGTTGGCTGGCTGCCGGGTACCCACCAAGCTGCTCTTTCACTCGCCCTCCTCAGCAGGACAGGGGGAGAAAATAAGATGAAAAAGCTCATGGATCAAGATAAGGACAGGGAGATCTCTCACCTGTCACCGTCACGGGCAAAACAGACTCGACTTGGGGAAATTAATTTAATTTGTTGCCACCAATTAAAAATAGAGTAGGATAGTGAGAAACAAAACAAAACTAAAACCACCTTCCCCACCCCGCCCCTTCTTCCCAGACTCACCTTCACTCCTAACTCTTCTACCTCCTCCACCCACAAGTGGCACAGGAGGGATGGGGAATGGGGGTTGCAGTCGGTTCATAACACTTCATCTCTGCTGCTCCTTTCTCCTCACACTGTACCTCTGCTCCAGTGTGGGGTCCCTCCCACAGGAAACAATCTTTCAAGAACTGCACCAACATGGATCCTTTCCACAGGGTACAGTCCTTCAGGAACAGACTGCTCCAGCGTGGATCCCCAATGGGCCACAGTTCCTGCCAGACAACCTGCTCCTGCATGGGCTCCTCTCCATGGGCCACAGTTCCTGCCAGGAGCCTGCTTCTGTGTGGGATCTCCACAGGCTGCAGCTTCCTTCAGAGTATATCCACTTCCTCCGGTGTGGGGTCCTCCACAGGCTGCAGTGTGGATATCTGCTCCACCATAGACCTCATTGGGCTGCAGGGGGACAACCTGCATCACCTTGGTCTTCTGCACAGGCTGCAGGGGAATCTCTGCTCTGGCACCTGGAGTACCTCCTTCTCCTCCTTCTTCACTGACCTTGGTGTCTACGTAGTTGTTTCTCTCACATTTTCTCACTCCTCTCTCCCAGCTGCTGTTGTGCAGCCTTTTTTACCCTTTCTTAAATATGTTGTCACAGAGCCGCCACCGCCGTTGCTGACTGGCTCAGTTTTGGCCAGCAGCGGGCCTTTTTGGAGGTGGATGGAACTGGCTCTGTCTGGCACAAGAGCTGCTCATTTTCTCACAGAGGTCACCCCTGCATCCCCCACCCCCTGCTACCAAAACCTTGATATGTAAACCCAGTACGTGCGCCTACACCCCCGGTCTGACTCCAGTAGCTGGCACTTAGTCCTTGCAGCAAACATACACATGGGATAGAGAGTGAGATTACACAGAGAGACAGTTGAGGAAAGATTTAATAAGAAGATAGGACAGACTACAGTGGTCACGCACAGGGCTCAGCTAGACAAGCATACTGACCAGCCCTGTTTTTAACCCTTTCTTTCTACCCCACTGTTGTGGTTTAACCTGGCAGGCAGCTAAACACCACACAGCCGTTCGCTCACTCCCCACCCACCCCCAGTGGGATGGGGGAGAGAATCAGAAAAAAAAAAGTAAAATTTGTGGGTTGAGATAAAGACAGTTTAATAGGACAGAAAAGGAAGGGGAAATAATAATAATAATAATAATGATAAAAGAATATACAAAGCAAGTGATGCACAATGCAATTGCTCACCACCCGCCAACCGATGCCCAGCCAGTCCCCGAGCAGCGGTCACCCCTCCCCCGGCCAGCTTTCCCCCAGTTTATATACTGAGCATGATGTCATATGGTATGGAATATCGCTTTGGCCAGTTTGGATCAGCTGTCCTGGCTGTGCCCCCTCCCAGCTTCTCGCTGGCAGGGCATGAGAAGCTGAAAAGTCCTTGACTAGTGTAAGCACTACTTAGCAACAACTAAAACATCAGTGTGTTATCAACATTATTCTCATCCTAAATCCAAAACACAGCACTATACCAGCTACTAGGAAGGAAATAAACTCTATCCCAGACGAAACCAGGACACCCCCTCTTTGTTTCTCCTTGCTCTCCGTTTGCCCAACATGTCCTTTCATGGGTTTGCATAGTTCTATCAATTCCCTTACCCCTCCCGGTCTGGTGTCCAGGATCTCCCCTGGTTTATAATCTTAGTTGCAAAGTCCAGGTTGATCTTCCTGGAAGTGGCGCCTGTAGTTTCTTGATAGCCCATCAATTAGTGTGAGTGGCAAGGTTTGTTTCTTCTCACTCTCTCCGTGTTTGTTTTGTCAGGTCTGTGTCCCTGCATATTTTGTTTCTGGCTTCCCCCTTTTCCTTAGTTTCCCAACTGACAAGGTCCCTGATTAGATAACCTTGCTGGAATAAACATTCTCACACTCCACATATCCTTAACAATTAGAGTGAGTGAACAGGTTTGGTTCTGGTCACTGTATCCCTTATTATTTCTTTGTCAGGTTTGTGTCCCTGTATATTCTTGTTTATGGCTTCCTCCTTTTCTTATTTTACCTTTTTTGCATTGAAAAGGTCCTTGACCAGATACCCTTAAAGGAGCACTCTCCTTCTACATACCCTTACAAATATCACTTGCTTCTTTAGGGTTTTTTTATATATAATCCTTGAGTCTTGTTTTGTTCAAATCTCTTTCACTTTTTCAACAGTATTTTGTTTCTTCAGGTTAATACTTAACACTTAAGTGTTTTCCCCTAGAGTGTTTTTAGTTGTTACTAAACTTTAATTCTAGTCTCTCTTTCTCTTAGGTGGATGAAATTCCAGATGGAGCAGTAAAACCTCCTATGAATAAAATGCCTATTTTCTTTTTTGGCACTCATGAGACGTAAGTCCTTTAGATTAAAGGGCATGTTGTTTTCATTGCAGGATGTCTTAACAGTAGCTTAACAGTTTGCATTGTGTGTTTGAAAATTATGTGATTCAGTGGCAGACTATATTTTCTTAATCTCTAGTGCCAAGATAGGCAGCTTGCTTTCCACATTTGCTGTGAAATGGTGTGGTTATAGTCTACTATTCCCTGCAGCATGGACTTTTTCCTGCTCAGTAAAAAAGCAAGAGCCTACCCAACGTGGTATGATTGACATATCTTCCTTTCTTTTGTACGAGTTTTTAACTATAGTCCCGTGTATCCTCAAAACTGTGTTCTAAAGGAAAATGAAATAAAGCTGAAAACTATGGAATAAGTAGTATTTGAGTCCTTTGAGGGGGAGAGGGGGAAGGTTTGAGAAAAAGTGAAGAGGTGCATTTGAAGCCCAAGGTCTCACCCCAGTTAGTTTCATGTGAAGTATCCAAGAAAGACAAATATTTTTGATAACACTAACATTTTGCAATGGAACGTAACGTTTCCTTTGAAAGGACTTGATTTTTCCCACTTCTAAATATGTTTTTATGCTATTCTGACTATTATAGTGAAATTTGTCATGCTACTTCATGATGTTGTTCTACTGTAGATTACAGAGATCCTTAATTCAGTGTTAATTTCCTGTTTGACTTGTGGGGGAAATGCTGGTTTTATTCCCTTTTTTTAATAAGCTGCAAATAGTATTGTAAAGCAGGTCACAGAGCTAGTTGTTGTCTGTATAATTGTTTCATTTCTTGTACAGCTTGCAGAAAGCTTTTTTTGTCCTCCTTCAGACCATTAAGAAATCTATAAAAATCTCTCTAAGGTGGTACTTCCTACCTATCTTTAAAAATAAATGTGGTAGAGAAAATACAGTATTCTGATGAATTAAAAAGAAAGCACTATCAGCTCTCACTGACTCTACTTTCTATTTGACTCTTTTTAAGAAGTGACTTCTCTGTCAATGAGCTTTGTGCATGTTTGGCTCCTATAACCATGCATTTCATTGACTGTTCACATCACTCCATATAGTTCTATATAGGCTCAATTATTTTTTGTGGGTTTGTGGGGAGAGGAAGCAAAGTTTGAATTCTGTTCTCCCCCCTTTTTTGTCCTTGCTTTATACTGTTCAGTAGGTTTGTACCCTTTTCAGGATGTTTTGACAGTTAAAATAAAGCACCCTTTTACTTCTCTCCTTTTTAACGTATGCCATTCTGGATTGCACTACTTGTTTTTACTGTCATTCCTGAAGATGTATTCAGGAACACAGATCAAGTGTAGGGTATAAAGAAATGAATTTATATGTAATCTTAAAAGTTTCTGTAGAATTTTGAGAAGCACAATGACCTTTTTTCAAATGTGACTTAGGTTCTGAAATCATGTAGATTATTGGCAAATTTGAAACCTTGTACCCACTCTTTGATACTCATACAAAGCAGTTTTACTGAAATCTGGGTTTAGTGATGTGGTAGACTCAGGGCTACTGTATTTCAAAGTTCTCAAATATTTTCTTTAGAATATAACTTTGAAAAATGTTTTTGAATCTGTGCCTCTCATATCTTACAGTGTTGCAAAGTACTTCCTTTCTTCTGGAACAGGTGGCCCAGAGAGGTTGTGGGATCTCCATCCTCGGAGATGCTTGAAACCTGACTGGGCATGGCCCTGAGCAACCTGCTCTAGTTGACTTTGCTTTGAGTACGGGGGGCTGGACTAGACGATCTCCAGAGGTGTTGCCTTCCAACCTCAGTGATCCTAGTATAAGCTTGTACTTTGATTTTCATTGTTGCTTTCTTCTGAGCTTCACCAAAAACTAAATTTGTGGCTTCTTGATATTCTTGAAAAAAAAAACCAAACCAACAAAACCCTAAGAGCCAATTTCTTCTTTTCAAGATATTTGCCAGCTGTCATCTTGTTTTAGAAATATTACCCTTTTCTAAAGGAAAACTAGATATAAACTAGATATTTGTATTTTAACAAAGCTTTATGTGACTTTCTTATGTGAGTAAATGACATAAGCACAAATTTTAGCTAGTCACAGGTAGGCAGAAGGTCATACTCTGGACTCAAGATGCTGGACCCTATACGTCAGGGTGATATCTGTCCTGTTTAGGTTTCCTTGACCTTTTCTCCTTCTTGTGTATGGGGATTTAACTGCAAAAACCCAGTAAGCTACATGACCTTAGCAAGGTAGCTAATTTCTAGTATTTCTCCAAGTCTGAACAGTGTGGGTAGAGACTTGCAACTGTGGAAAAATGCTTCCTTTCAGAGCAAAGGAAAGAAAAGAAGCAATGTTTTCTCTTTCCTCTGGTCTGTCTTTCTCTCTTCCCCCCATCCCCCCTTTTGCTCTGGTTAAGTAGGCTTTGCGAGTGTGTGGATCCCTGGCTGGATGCTCTCTAACAATCTTCTGCAAAGAGATGGATGATAGCCACTGTGAAAGATTAGATTGTTTTATGCTACTGGAGTAGGAAATGCTTAAGCTTCCTAGATGACTTGCAACTTCTCTTTATCTTATCTAAATGAATAGGGAGTAAGTCTCAAATACTTCATTATAGGGATGATGAAAAAAATGGGGAAATGAAACTTAGGGGGTTTTTTGTTTGTTTGAACTTTACCATAAACTATCTCATAAAAACAGTAGCAGCATCTTCAATTCAAACAATTGGGTCTTAGATTTATACTTTGTCAGACAGAGCTGGATCTAGGCACAGGGGTGAAAATGAGAACGTTGGTCACTGAGGTTTTCTGTTTTGCTATTAACAGCAGTTGGATTGCTACTATGAAATCCTAACTCTAGAGGACATGGTACTACAGCAGAAACTTCATGTGCCTTGATGTTCTGCAGTACAAAGTAGAATATTGGTGTTTAGTACTTTATTACCTTGTTTTCCCAGGTCTGTCTTAGAAAAAATTACAGTGTAGATACTGCAATTTGTGGGAAAAGGTGCCAGTCTAATAGCCATGGTTGTGCATCTTGCACTACGGATAATAATGTATGGGTTTTAGGGGGAGGATTTTTTGCCTGCCTTAGGGGAGGCCAGTTTCTGTAGATGAAAACAAAGATAAAAAGAAGCAGTTTTAAGCCCCAGATACTGAGAGTAGATTAATTTTTCTTTTCATATTTCTTTTTATGAGTAGGCATGGAGAAGAAATTTAAAATAAGGAGCAATTTAACACTTCTACTAGCCAAATTATTGAGTATCTCTCTCTTCACACTTAAACTAAAAAAAGCTAATCAATTAAAGAACAGAATATACAAAAATTGTAAGTTTGTTTCCAACTCTGTGCCACCTCATTTCAAAACACTATTAACTTAAGCAAAGGTTTTAGGTCTTTTTAAGTATCTTTGAACAGCAAAATTATCTTTATCATTTTCTTGATAAGCTGCTTTTCATTCAGATATAAAAGATACTTAAAGACAGAAACGTTGAGCATTTAATGTAAAACATTTAATAAAGTTGTATATTTTTTTGGTTAGACTTCCATGTCTTTCAGGATAAACTATATAGCATTCTTACAAAGATCTAGGCAATCATTCTATCCCAACTTTGTTTTGTCATCCCAGACATATTGGTTTTAATTTAATAATTTTGAAAGATTTTTCTTTGGCTTGAAGCCATATCTTCTTATACTCGTACTCGTTATCTTGCATTATGTTTCCAGGATTTAAGGAATCTTTATTTTTTAACATTTTAGCTTGGTTTGCTAAGGAAGCAATGGCTCTTTCTGTACATCAGTCAGCTGCTCAGTTTTTAATCATTGTTTGACAGTGGTGGGTGGCTCTGTCAGCTGTGATCTTAACAAGACATAACATTCAAGACATAGCATTGACTGTTTCTTGCCTGGACACTCAACACCTAGGAGAGAGCAGTGAGTGTGGTAGTACTAATGGAAGACTGGGTTTGATGAAAGCAAAAGTTTAGAAGACTAAAGATGCTTCAGTAGCAGCACTTTGCTGATTACAGAATATCACTTCAGATGCCTCATTAATGATTTTTTTTTTTTATAATATCTGGTACTAAAGTTAATTTGAAGAGTAGCAATTTAAAAATGTGATGTTTCTGGTAACTAATGTTTTCATCTCTTGAAGGGCATTCTTGGGACCAAAGGATATATTCCCTTATTATGAAAATAAAGAAAAATATGGCAAACCAAATAAAAGAAAAGGCTTTAATGAAGGATTATGGGAAATTGACAACAATCCCAAAGTGAAATTCTCTCATCAGCAGGTAAGTGATTCATAGTCTGTGAATACTTTAATCTGTTTTGTCATATTGTTGTAAAAAAGCAATGATGGCTTGGCTGCTATAGGGGAAAAATTTATTGATCTGCATCACTGAGTTGCAAGTTGGACTAATGTTGCTATTGTTATTTACAGTTTACCTCAATTTTTCAGCAAAATAAGAGAAAATTGCTCTTCTATATAATTGGGGGTGCCATTTTATTATAGTAAAGTTAAGGAGAGATCATGTTAATAGTTTCAGGACACAAGGATAAAGTTATGTGGTGGGTTAACCTTGGCTGACCACCAGATGCCCACCAAGCTGTTCTGTCACTCCCCCTCCTCAGCAGGACAGGGGGAGAAAATAAAATGAAAAAAAGCTCGTGGGTCAAGATAAAGACAGGGAGTTCGCTCACCAATTACCGTCACGGGCAAAACAGACTCGACTTGGGGAAGATCAATTTAATTTATTGCCAATTAAATATAGAGTAGGATAGTGAGAAACAAAGACAAAACTGAAACCACCTTCCCCCCACCCCTCCCTTCTTCCCAGGCTCAACTTCACTGCTAAATCTTATACCTCCTCCCCCCCACAAGTGGTGCTGGGGAGATGGGGAATAGGGGTTGCGGCCAGTTCATAACGCTTTGTCTCTGCTGCTCCTTCCTCCTCACGGTGTTCTGCTCCTGCATGGGGTCCCTCCCACAGGATACAGTCCTTCACAAACTGCTCCAGCGTGGATCCTTTCCACGGTATACAGACCATCAGGAACAGACTGCTCCTGCGTAGGCTCCTCTGGATGGGCCGCAGTTCCTGCCAGAAGCCTGCTCCAGTGTGGGCTCTCCATGGGCTGCAGCTTCCTTCAGGGCATATCCACCTGCTCCGGTGTGGGGTCCTCCACGGGCTGCTGTGTGGATATCTGCTCTCATGTGGTCTTCCATAGGCTACAGGGGGACAACCTGCTTCACCTTGGTCTTCTCCATGGGCTGCAGGGGAATCTCTGCTCCGGCGCCTGGAGCACCTCCTCCTCCTCCTCCTTGTTCACTGACCTTGGTGTCTGCATAGTTGTATCTCTCTCTCACATTTTTCTCATTCCTCTCTTTCACAGCTGCTGTGTAGCATGTTTTACCCTTTCTTAAATATGTTATCACAGAGGCGCTACCAACATTGCTGATTGGCTCAGCTTTGGCCAGCGGCAGGTCCATTTTGGAGCCAGCTGGAACTGGCTCTGTCTGACACGGGGGCAGCTCCTGATCTCTTCTCACAGAAGCCACACCTGCAGCCCCACCCCCTGCTACCAAAACCTTGCCACATAAACCCAATACAAGCTATTAAAAGTTGAACATTTTTTAAAATAAACTGGCACAGTGCATATCAAGTTCTAAACATCTTAATTTTCAAATGTGTCTGTATAGTACCTTTGACTTTATGGAGCTTTTATTCTTATTTTTTATTTTTGGTTCTCCCAATATTCCTGTATTTCCAGCAATTTTAAACATGTATGGTGCAGAATGTACTACAGTTACCGTATTGATTAGCACAAATAAAAGACGACCACATAAGTGTTTCCCTTTGAATAATTTGTCACATTACATTCAATAGAGATTCTGTCACCTGGTGTAACAGAAATAAGGTGACTCTTATTTGCCTTTACTATTGTGTGATCACCAGTGATTGCCATTGTTAGGTTTTGTGTTGGTTCTCCCAATATTCCTGTATTTCCAACAATTTTAAACATGTACGGTGCAGAATGTACTACAGTTACCGTATTGATTAGCACAAATAAAAGAAGTGAGGGCCTCCACCCCGTGTGTCAGGCTTGTTGTGGTGTAAACCAGATACGGTTCACGTTGGCGATGATTGCTCCTGCAAGAAAGATGAATATTCCTCCAAGGATCAATCCGATCTCCAAGGGAGGCATTCTGGTAGCATTCCTGGTACCGTTTATGGAAAGAGAAAATAACACAAGTCTCGGCGGGGTGTGTCATGCACCGTATAGTACCAAAAGAAGGGGGGGAAAACGACCACTACTCAGACTCCACAGTCAGGCGGGTACTATATGGTGACAGTTTATTATGAGAGCCAGAATCCTTAAGCAAGCATACAGGTTCATGAAATAGTAACACATAACATGACACAACCACATACACAGGGAGGGTAATACGACCTGTCGATAAGGATCAAGCTGATGGTCACAGACGGTTCGGGGATCTCAGTCCAGCTGAGAGGGAGCTCCAAGGAGCCTCCTCCAGTCCGCATCCTTTTGTGCTTTTGTTGCCACATGGTCTCGGTAGATAAGCCCTTGGTTGGGTCTTATCTTTTACTCAAATGCGCCCTCTTCTCCCCTTCCCTCTTATTTTAACAATGAGGAGCCGTAACTGCTAAATCACTAAACTAAGTGCTCAGTATCACAAGTTGGTGTTACTTTATGCAGGCGAGGTCCTCCTTTCATTTCCCCGCCTTAGGTTTTCTCTCTCAGTGCATTCAAATGTGTTTCAGAGCCTGAGTCTTTAGGCCCTTGACATAAGTTTAGGCCTCAGGACTGTGAGAGGTGTGGCAGAGGCAGGCTTATCAAGGATGACAGTGTCCGAACAGGCGAGAGCTATGGGGCCTTCGCTCCATCCTGTCCCCCATTTCTGCACAGTCATTGCTCCCTTGTGTCCCGCTGCATGGGGGCATGGGCATAAGTTTCACTAAGATTTGCGAGAGGTGTGGCAGAGGCAGACTTATCAAGCGAGGACATATTCAAGGATGACCGTGTCCAAACAGGCGAGAGCTATGGGGCCTTCGCTCCATCCTGTCCCCCGTTTCTGCACAGTTATTGCTCCCTTGTGTCCCGCTACATGGGGGCATGGGCATCACAGGGTGACTCCGGACTGGTTGCCCCTTTTAATTAATAGCTAAGATATATCCACCTAGCACTAATGCGATGTTTAGCTCCACTGAGCTATAGTGGGTGAAATAGTGTGGCCAGCAGGAGTAGGGAAGTGATCGTGCCCCTGTACTCGGCACTGGTGAGGCCGCGCCTCGACTACTGTGTTCAGTTTTGGGCCCCTCACTACGAGAAAGACATTGAGGTACTGGAGCACTGTATTGGGTTTGCGTGGCAAGGTTTTGGTAGTGGGGGGGGCTACAGGGGTGGCTTCTGTGAGAAGCTGCTAGAAGCTTCCCCTATATCCGATAGAGCCAATGCCAGCCGGCTCCAAGACGGATCCGCCGCTGGCCAAGGCTGAGCCAATCAGCGACGGTGGTAGCACCTCTGTGATAACATATTTAAGAAGGGGTAAAAACTGCTGTGCAACAGCAGCTGGGAGAGAGGAGTGAGAATATGTGAAACAACTCTGCAGACACCAAGGTCAGTGAAGAAGGAGGGGGAGGAGGTGCTCCAGGCACCGGAGCAGAGATTCCCCTGCAGCCCCTGGTAAAGACCATGGTGAAGCAGGTTGTCCCCCTGCAGCCCATGGAGGTCAATGGTGGAGCAGATATCCAACTGCAGCCCATGGAGGACCCCACGCCAGAGCAGGTGGATGCGCCCAAAGGAGACTGTGACCCCATGGAGAGCCCAGGCTGGAGCAAGCTCCTGGCAGGACCTGTGGCCCCGTAGAGAGAGGAGCCCACACCGCAGCAGGTTTGCTGGCAGGACTTGTGACCCCGTGGAAAGGACCCATGCTGGAGCAGTTCTTGAAGAACTGCAGCCCGTGGGAGGGACCTCACGCTGGAGCAGGGGAAGAGCGTGAGGAGGAAGGAGCGGCAGAGACAACGTGTGATGAACTGACTGCAACCCCCATTCCCTGTCACCCTGTGCCGCTCGGGGGGAGGAGGTAGAGAAATTGGGAGTGAAGTTGCACCCGGGAAGAAGGGAGGGGTGGGGGGAAGGTGTTTTAAGATTTGGTTTTATTTCTCATTACCCTACTCTGATTTGATTGGTAATAAATTAAATTAATTTCCCCAAGTCGAGTCTGTTTTGCCTGTGACAGTAATTGCTGAGTGATCTCCCTGTCCTTATCTCGACCCACGAGCCTTTCGTCATATTTTTCTCCCCCTGTCCAGCTGAGGAGGGTCAGCTGATAGAGCGGCTTGGTGGGCACCTGGCATCCAGCCAGGGTCAACCCGCCACAAGCACGTCCAAAGAAGAACAACAAAGCTGGTGAAGGGTCTGGAGAACGTGTCTTATGAGGAGCGGCTGAGGGAACTGGGGTTGTTTAGTCTGGAGAAAAGGAGGCTCAGGGGAGACCTTATCGCTCTCTGCAACTACCTGAAAGGAGGTTGTAATGAGGTGGTTGTCGGTCTCTTTTCCTAAGTAACAAGTGATAGGACAAGAGGAAACGGCCTCAAGTTGCACCAGAGGAGGTTTAGATTGGATATTAGGAAAAATTTTGTCGCTGAAAGGGTTATCAAGCACTGGAGCAGGCTGCCCAGGGAAGTGGTTGAGTCACCATCCCTGGAGGTATTTAAAAGATATGTAGACTTGGCGCTTAGGGACATGGTTTAGTGGTGGACTTGGCAGTGTTAGGTTTACGGTTGGACTCGATGATCTTAAAGGTCTTTTCCAACCTAAATGATTCTGTGATTCTATGAATGCTTACAGCCCTGAGGAAGTCCGTTAAAAGTAAATTTTATCCCATCCCAGGTAAAAGCAAATTTTCTTTTATCCTCCTCCTGCAGCGGCACTATAAAGAACATATCTTTTACATCTAGTATCGCCATCCAGGGGTGAGCGGCAGCTTGGAGGGTGGCAGTTAATGTAGCAATGTTCGGGACAGCGGCCCTAAGAGGAGCAGTGTTTGCATTTAACTTTCTATAGTCTGTGGTTAAGCTCCATCTCCCGTCTGTTTTTTTAACTGGGGAATTATATGGGGACTGTGTTCGGGAGATAATGTGTCTTTTTCTAGGTCAACTATGACCTCCACAATACCCGTCCGGTCAGCTGCAGAGATAGGATACTGAGGGACATTAGTTATTTTTGAGTCAGGCAGCATGAATGCAGCTCGCAGCAAGCAAACTATGCCAATTCACTGACACCCACGGGTAGCTGCTAATTTTCACTCAGCTAACCAAGTACACTCCAGGCAGCCAAAAGACCAAACACTACCATCCGGCAGTTTCCAAACTCGTCCTTGTAATACATCAAAGCCTAAAACATTTTCCTTCCCTGAAACTACTGCTAATTGATGTCTTGATATTCTTTTCTCCCCTTGCAATAACAAGTTTACTTTAGCTATGGGGCATATTTCACTTTTGCCAGTAAATCCTATTATTTTAACCCTTTGTCGGCCGGGCTTAACGTTAATTCTGTGGGCATCCAAATTTGAAAGTATTGAAATTTGAGCTCCTGTGTCAGTTAAAGATTTCACTAGTTGTCTTTGGGGGCCGATTGGAACATAAATATGAGGGCCATCTGTGTTATCTCATTGATAAGCTTCCATCACAGGGTTTATGAGATTGGGAAAAGTGTCGGGGCTTCTGGGGAGTCTGTTTTACTTGCCGGATCCATCTGCTGTCTGCGTCAGCTCGGGATTGCCCTGCTGGTGTCGGTTCGTCCCACCCCATTTCTCGACTATGATTTACAATGCCATGCATCAAATCTGCCCAGGTCGGGATGGATCAGAGGCCGGGTTGGCTGTCCTGACCCTCCTGAGCGTTATGTTCTATGTTTTGTCTTATTTCATCCCTTTTTGCAATGAGCTACAATTTTAAAACAGCAGGGGCTCCCCTTATCAGTGGTCTCATGGCTTGGGGGTCTACAGGGGCAGGGATAGGGTAATTACCATATGCACCCCTGTCGTTCATAGCCTGAAGGCAGGCTGCTTTTGTAACAGCAGTAGAAAGTTCGCTTAATGATCTTATTGGTATAGCAGTGGGCTCCCCTCTATCCCGAGGGTCTATGCCCCCTGCCCAATACGCTACTTGCCGCGTAATAGAGTGTGGTTCAGTGTTAGGGGCTGGTCCCTCATTCAGGAACACTCCTGGTCCCCAAAAGCCATCCGCTTCGCTTTGATCTAACATAATATGATCACCTCCAGTTAAGGAGACATGCCACAGATATTCAGTCTCGCTTTCGCCAGGCTTCCACCCATATTTTTTGTGCAGATTGGCCAGTTGAAGGGGGTCCCATGGAATGGTCTTTATGGTATCTCTCTGGTTGCCCCCTTGAGGTCCAGCAGATATCTCAGTTTTAATAATAGGGGCTACCTTAAATTCTGATTCATCTAATTCACTCTCATCACTAAGTTCTTGATCGGGGTCCTCCCAAATATCTCCGTCCCAATCTTCTGGGGAAACGATTAGCTTACGAATTTTCACAGGATCTGGAAAGTTGGGGGCCCGAATTCTCATGAATTCTGGTTTATCCTCTAAATTCCTGCGTTTTTCTTTTTCTTCCCCCAGTTGTTTCTGCAATTGGTCTATTCGCAGAGATAACAGCATGTCTTGTCGCTTTCTTTGTTCAACCTCATCTTGTAACACTCCCATTTCCTGTTCTTTACATTTCTTATACTGATATGCAGCTCCCAAACACGTTCCCAACATTTTGCATATTATTCCCTTCTCTTTACCATCTTTCAGTTTCCCTCTTACAAGGTTTAACTGTTCTTTTCTCTTACTCCAATTATCCCGCTTTTGCCACGCCCAATCATCCGAAAATTTTGGTGAAGGGTTAACTCCGTGCCTCCGTAAGTAGTCAGTGATTGAATCCGCCATCCTGCCGACTATGCCAATTTTTGTCGCAGGTGAATTATTAAAAGAAGTCATCGTTATGGGGTTGACTAAAAGGGTTATATTAATGATCAAACGATGATCAAATGGTAATTAATCAATGACTGAATGAAAATCAAATGGCAATCAAATGGTGGTTAAGCAATAATCGAATGTTAGCTAAACAGTGATTTAACAATGATTTGACAATGGTTTGAATGATGATTTAAATGATAATTTAGACAATGATTTAGCGGTCAAACACTCTACTACTTACTACACTTCTAATAATTAAGCTATAGGTGGATATATATAAATGTCGCTAGCATACAATATACTTTTAGGCCTAATGTAAAATGTCACTTACCTTGTTATAGATATCAGATGCCAGGTAAGGGGTCTCTCAACTTCGAGTAGTAACCTTGAGAGGCGTCCCTGCTCAAGGGGGAGATCGCCACCGTGCAGCCTGCTGCCATACAGGAGAGTTCAATGGGCTCGGAGGGGCTACAGATTTTTATAGCGTAAAGTGATTGACTCGTAGTCAACCCCCACCCCTTTGGTGTATGTGCAGGTGTGCAGCTGTAGCAGTGTTAATTTTGGCTAGTCCCAGCTCGGGCTGGTATTGTTGGCTCCTGATAAGACATGGCCTAGATTCCTTAGTTCCTGAGAAGATGTGGCCTAGCACAGTTCTCATGGTTTGCACAGCAAGGCTGATTTCAGTCAGGCCTGCTTGTCAGTGATGCCTGAACCAAAGTACTGTTCACTCACTCAGAGCGGGTGCATCTGTCACACCTTTTAAGCTGCAAGTACTTGCTCTCCACAAATATCACGACAACATTTCATTATGGGATATCTTAGTGTACTGTATTTTCCTCCCTTATATTTATTGGAAGCAATGTTGCATCTTATTACCACCAAAATTGTCACATAGCCTGCTTGAATCAATCCTCGTCTGTCAGTGATCCCGTTTCATATACTCCTGATAAACCTTTTGGGCTTAAATTATAGCCATCCATCCATCAGAAGCCCCAAAGTTACTCTAAAGACAAAGAAATTGTCCTCTTCCTGCTTATTTTGTTTATACTTACCTGCTCAGAACATTGTAAAGACTACAGGCCATTTGTGTGGACCTTGATCACAATCTAGGGTCTCTGGATAATACTGTAATACAAATAAGAAAAATTGGTCTCTCTGAATGTTCCTCATTACTTTCATGTGAAATACTAGATATTCTTTTTGCATTGGCAATCTCTGCTTCACAAGACTTCTCTAGTTACTGTGTGCCTAGTTTAAAGGAGAATACGGCTAAAGAAAGAGTGAGTTTCCGAAGTAAGACCAGCAGATCAGATATTCTCTTCTGGACGAGTATTTTCTCTGCTTACATATACAGAAAGGTGCTGATCCACTCATGGCAGTGGAGAAAGACTGTATTAACAAGGGACATGTACTTTTCCCTATTTGGAGAAAAGGAGTCAGTATACTTTTTCACCATTTCCTTGTGAAGTAAAGTTGTAAGAATTTCAGTCCTCACTGCAGTAGCACCCAGCAGCCCTAGTCATAAACAAAAACCTTTATTGCATATGGCATTCTACAACTGCAGAAAAGAATGATAGCCCTTTACAACTGAAGAGAAAACAATGGGTGAAGGGAGCATAAAAAAACATGGAAGCATGTTCATCATCCTGATAGGCCATAATCTCTGCATCTGGCATAATTAACAGTTAACCTGTTTTTTTGTTTTGTTTTCTTCTTAGTGGGGGAAGGTAAATAGGTTCAAATAAGAATTTGATGCAAGGTAGTTGTGTGGGTTTATGGATATTTATGAGGAAGCTTTTGCTCATTTCGGGAGCAGCATATGAGGAAACAAAATTGGTTGAAAGTGGCAGAGGCAGAAGCTGAGACCTCAGTAGCTGATGAGGAGGGGTCCAAAACAGGGTGAAAGTAGGCAGCGAAAGGTCTTGAGAGCTAAAGGCATGCAGTTTCTCATGGAGAATGAAGAGTCAGTGGAAAAGTGATGTGGACAATCTGACAAGCTAGGAAAATGGATTTTTCCAGCAGTATTCAAAGTGGGACTGTGTACAGCCAGTACATTGCAGTAATCACTACACGTGGTTATGACTAGACTGGCAAGGTTTTTAGCTGTGTTGTTGGAGAGGAAAAGATGCATATTAAAGATGTTATTTGATCTACATATACGTTTTTGGTTTTTTTTTTTTAATTTGTACCTACTTAGAGAAGGCACAGTTTTTGGGACAGTAGCAAGGAAGACAACGTAGCTGTCCCCAGTGTCCAGAAAATGAAGGGTGAATAGAGAACTCTGGCCACATGCAGAATAAGTTAATAGTGGGATATTCAGACTGAGATGTCAGAATAACTGAATTTTTAATTTGGATGTGAGATGAGCTTAGAGTAAAGGGATAAGACATTAGTCATTAGTAGGGGATGATTAATTTTTATTTCACAGATTTTTTATTGCTGTTATTATTATTATTTTTAACTCCCTTCCCTAAGTATACTTTGTCTTGATCTTTGAGAGCTTCATTTTATGTTCAGCTGACAGAACTAGCTAGAATGTTCCAAAGGCATTATTTATACTTTGCAGAGGTAATTGTAATTGTTAGGGAGGTGGAGGGTAAAAGGGAGCTTGTGGCTTGGGTTTTAATTTAGAGCCACTTTCTCAACTGGAGGAAAAAATTAAGACTTGAGGGAGTTCTGCCAGTTTTGTGCAAAAGCTAAGATTTAAAAAGAGCTAAGATTTAATGATGAGAACATTATTCATAAAATAATCTAATTAAAAATAGTATTTTTGCCTTCTCCTCCTCTACTTCCATGTCTTTTCCTTTAATTCTTCAGGCTTTTGAAATGTTAACGTACTAATGTTTTCAGGAAAAGAATTATTGCTTTCTGCGCTCACTTAGTATTGACAGCTAATTAAAAAAAATGGATTTCTTGGCCAAGAAGAAGGTTAACCATGCTTTTTGGTATTATTTAAAATAAAAACTGTACAAAATTTTTAAATAGTGGATTTTGGTTTCTTGCATTTGTTGATGATGAATTGCTGATTGGCTTTATTACATTTATAGGTATATACGAGAATGCACTTGTGAAGTTTGCCATATGTTTGGAAAAGGTACCCCATGGTGGAATTTATTTCCGGTGTAACTTCATCTCTTGGCCAAAGATCCTGACAAGTCATGTTTGACTCAGAACTTTTCCATTTATTAAATTGCACTTCAGAAAATGTTCCCCTGCAGTATTTATAACCTAAATATAAGCTGCTGTTAGTGCATGAGAGCTTGAAAGGTAGATAATGAAAATACTGTCACTTCTCAATTTAAATTGAGAATTAATAAATTAGATAAGATGTTTTAACATTCTTGCAGCTTTAACCAGAGGTTACTTAGATCTTCAGATACAGTGCAACTTTTAATATCATTATTCTCTAGTTTAGGAAGGTATTTAGATTTCAAGTGTGATGTTTTTGTATTTTAGTCCCATCCAGCTGTTAACAGTGCTGTCAAAGAAACTATTTGTGAAAGTTGTCAAGAGCCTACTGAGGGCAATGAAGAAAAAGGAGAAGCCAAAAGGAGGAAGTCTGTTATTTTCAAAGTGAGTGGCTAAATTAATTAGGCTTGTTTTATCAGAAAATCTTTCAAGTTTAAAAATGTATTGCTAAAGTCATAATTACTTTAAATTAGCAGTGTGTCAGTGTTGTGACTGTTCTTTTTTCTTGTTTTCAGGCTTGAACATTCTAACAACATTTTTGTCCTTCTGTAGTGCTTTTCAGGTGCTGTAAATATTTGTGAAACTGAATTACTTTACAGATCTAGTTTTCTAAATCAGAATACACTTAATGAAAACTTACACAGCGTTTTCAGCTAAGTGAAAGGGGAAATGACTGTCAAGATTTAGTATTTCACAATTTCTTTCTGAAGGCTGTTTAATAGCTTGAACAGGTAGGGCGCTCTGTGACAATTTTGGCTGAAAAAACTGCAACAACATTAGATTCTGTCTAGGCTAAAAGACTACTCTTTCACTAAATAGATTTTTTTTTAAGAGTCAATTTAAATTACTACAAATCTTCATATGAATGCATGTAAGGGTTTTCATACTCCTATCAAATTTTTGTGTCGGGAAGTCTCTATCAGTAACTGGTATATGCTAGTTTACGTAGACAGTTTTTCTTTTCTTTTTGGCTTGCATAAGCATGTATTATTTTAAAATCCTACTGAAACTAGATTGTGTCCTTTTAAAATATATTGTACTTGAACTTAAACTGCATTTATCTGAAATGTTTGCTGTTTATTGCTGCTGTATGTAGTCTCTACTACAAGGGAGAGAGGGAAAACCTTTCTACTTCACTATGCATTTGGTATTACAGTGTAACAAACATCTTTAGATTTACATCCTTAATTTTTTTAGCTCTGTTCATGTGATGTACACATGCACTCACACACACATACATACATACACAGAGTATGGAAGAGAGGCGTGTGTTCTCTTTTCATGAAGGTGTTGGTGGTATGCGTGGTCTAAATAATCCTAAAAGCACAAAACTAGGTGAGGATGGTAGTGATACATCTGTAGTATCTCAGTTATTTCTGACTCATTTCTGGAAACTACTATATTACAGGATATCAGTGTCCTTTTATTTTAGGTGTTAAATTCTCAACAGTTTTAGATACTGCATTGATGGATGTTGTCAAGAGTTCTTTTATTACAATGAGTTGGTAGTAGGAAGGAGACTGTAGATATGTCAGGATTTCTTATTTTCTAGATTCTCTCCCAACTTCTTGTTGCTTTGAGGTTTTTCTTTAATGTTTCCAACCCATGTTTCTAAGGACAGTATGATTTGGCTTCTCTGCTACACATTAGGGGCACGGTTTGATAAGTAACTTCATGGTACTATTACTTAGCCTGTTGCTGCTGCTCTTTCCTGCCATTGTACTGTGCTGATAAAAGCATTTGTTCATTGATGTGAGGACCTGACCCTGCTTTTGGGAGTGGGGGAAACAATTTTATTTATTTTTCTAAGCTGGACTGCTTCACTGGGAAGCTGTGCAAAAGCTTGCGTGGTGCTGGGGATGGCAGTGAGCTTAAAGCCACAAGTATTTTTTCAAACTGTCTCAAGTTGGTGCTGCCAAGGTAAATGGGCAGAAGTACATGGAGATCCCTTTAAATGAGAAGATGGGATAATAAAAGCCTGAGGGACTCCTTTTCCATAGGCCTCTCTAATTAGTATTTTAATTAGCTAATCAAAGGCAAGTTAAGGACCAGTTTTACTAGCTGTCTCTCTCTCAGTGTGCGTGTATGTGCGGCTGTCTGTCTCTTGTGTGTCCGTCTCTTCGTTCACTCTCTCTCTCTAGTTCTGTCTCGTCTCTTGCGCGTCTCTCGTTCTGTCTCTCTCTCTCTAGTTGTGTGTCTGTGCCTGTCTCTCGTGCCTGTCTGTCTCTCTCTCGTGTCTGTCTCTGTCTTGTGGTGTCTGTGCCTGTCTCTCTCATTGTCTCTCTCTCGTGTCTGTGTATCTCATGTGTGTGTCTGTCTCATTGTGTGTCTGTCTCTGTCTCATGTCTCCTGTTCTGTCTCTCTCTAGTTCTTTCAGTCTCGTCTGTCTGGCTTTTGATGCGTCTGTCTCATTGTCTCTCTCTCTCTCGCCGCGCTCTCTCGTGCCTGTCCCGTTGGCTCCTGTCTCTCTCTCTCTAGTCGTGGGTCTGTCTCTCATCTCTCTCCCTCCCGTCGCTCTCCTGTTGTGTCCCATGTCTGTCTTGTGTCTCTTGCTTTCTCTCTCTCATCATCTCTCTCGTGTCTGTCTCTTGCGCCTCGTCTCTCATCTCTCTCTCTTGTGTTATGTGCCTGCCTCATGTTTGTCTCATTGTGTCTCTCTTGGCTCTTGTCCGGTGTCTCTCTTCTTGTCTCTCTCTCGCTAGTTGTGTGTCACTCTCTCATCGTGCCGGTCTCCATTTCACTCTCGGGGTCCGTCTCTTGCTGCGTGCCTCTTCCGCATCTTGTTCTGCCTCTCTTGTTGCTTGTATGTGTGTCTGTCTCATTGTGTGTGTCTCGCGTGTCTCTCTCATCTCTCTTATGTCTGTTTCTCTCGTGTGTCTCATTCTGTCGCACTCTCTAGTTGTGCTTGTGTCTGTCTCTCGTGTCTCTCATCTCATGTTCTGTCTCTCTATTTGTGTGTCCCCCCGTCTCATTGTGCCTGTCTCGTGTTGGCCTCATGTGCTTGTCGCCTCTCATTCTCTCTCTCTCGAGTCGTGTATGTCTCATGTGTCTCTCTCGTTGTGTCTCTCTCTCTCATGTATCTGTCTCTCTCTCTTGTGCGTCTCTTGTGCCTGCCTCATTGTGTGTCTGTCTGTCTCTCGTCTCACGTTGCCTCTCACGTTTTCTCACATTCTCTCTCACGTTGTGTGTGCCTCTCAAGCTCGCATGCTCTCTTTCACATTGTCTGCGTGTCTCTGTATCTCACGTTGCGTGTGCGCGCCTCTCGTTGTCTGTGTGCCTCCCTCCCACCTTGTCTCTCTCTCCCTCCCTCCACCTCGTCCCTCTCCCTTCCCACCTTGTCTCCCCCCCTTGTCTATCGCACCTTCTCTCTCACCTTGTCTCTCTCCCTACCTTGTATCTCTCTCCTCCCTCTCTCCCCCTCCCCGTCTCCCGTCCGTCCGTCTCTTGCCATCTCTCCCCCCCCCCGTCTCCCTCCATCTCCCCTTGTCTCCCCCCTCCACCGCATGCTCCCTTTCCCTCTCCCCACACTTGCTCTCACTCTCCCCACCCCACTTGGGCTCTCCACCCTGCCTCGATCTCTCGGCCCATCTCTCTCGGCCCCTCTCTCAGACTCCCTCTCACTCACTTTCTTTCTTCCCATATCTCTTTCTCAGTCTCGCTCACACTCTCGATCTCGGTCGGTGTCTCTCCCCCCGCAGTCTCTCTCCCATACTCTCTCTTGGTCTCTCTGCCTCTTTCTATCCGTGTATCTTGGTTTCACTCTCTCGATCTCTCTGTCTCTCTGCCTTTCTCTCTATCGGTACATCTCTCTCAGTGTCTCTCGGTCTACCCCACCGCTCAGTCTCTCTCTTGGTCTCTCTCTCAGAGCCTCCCTCAGCGCCTCTCCCTTGTTCGGCCTCTCCCTCGCTCACTTGATCTCTCCCCATCTCGCTCTCTTGGGGTCGCTCTCCCCGGCCCTCTCAATTTCTCTCTCTCATTCTCAGCCTCAGGATCCCCCCCCCCCATTTTCTCGGTCTCTCTCACATGCTCTTGGTCTCTCTCACACTCTCCCTCTCAGTGTCGCCTGGTCTGTCTCGGTGCCCCCCTCCCCATCTCAGTCTCTTTCTCTCTCTCCTCTCTCTTCATCTCCGTCTCCCTGTCTCTCTGTCTCTCATTAATTCATTCTCCTTCTCCCTTTCCTTCTCCCGGTCTCAGACTCTCTCTCCCTGACTCTCTTCCTCCCCCTCCCCCCGACTCTCTCCCTCTCTCTGACTCTTTCACGTTTGCACGCATCTGACTTTCTTGGTCTCCCTTTCGCAAGCTCTCTCACCCTCTCTCACCCTCTCTCACTCACCGCCTTGGTACCCCCCTCACTCTCCCTCTCCCCCCTGCCCCTGGTCTCTCTCTGTCTTGGGCTCGGCATCTCTATTTCTCTTGATCACTCTCTCAGTCTCTATGTGTGTGCGTGATTCAGCCCCCCCCCTTTTCTCTTTTGCACACCCCCCCCCCCGACTTGGACACCCCCCCTCCCGGTCGCAATCACACACTCAGTCTCCCTCTGTCTTGGTCTTAGCCCCCCCTCCCTCTCTGTGCTACCCCACCTATCTCTCTCCCCACCGTCTCTGTTCCCCCCCCCCACACACACTTTTTTGGTCTTGATAACTCTCTTTGCCTACCCGCTTTTCTCTCCCTCTCTTCTGTCTCTCCCTTCCCCCTAAATATTCTAAATATATATCTCTAAAAACCAGCTCTTCTAAAGGTTTTTTGTTTTGTTGTTTTTAAAGCACAGCATTGTCAAAATCCAGTTACTGATGATCGGTGTTACCGAATTTTAGCTCATAAACCATTAAATGCCTTGTTTGTAGTCTACTGCATTTTGTTTGTACACCTTTACATTCATATTGTTTGCACACCTTTACATTCATATTGTTTGCACACCTTTACATTCATATTGTTTGCTTGTTCTGATCCATGACTCTTATCCAAAGCACTACTTAGCAACAGCTAAAACATCAGTGTGCTATCAACATTATTCTCATCCTAAATCCAAAACACAGCACTATACCAGCTACTAGGAAGAAAATTAACTCTATCCCAGCCGAAACCAGGACATATACATAGATAAGCAGTTGTCCAGATGAATTTTTTAGTATTGGTATGAACATTTAGAAGTACGGATATGGAGAAATGTAATGATGTTACCACGAACATAAAATGGAATAAAATAAGTGCTGGTATAACTATTTTTTTTTTTTTTTAGTTCTGTCATGGTACGTTGCAATATTTTTGACCCGTTCTGACAACTGTCTGTAAATATGAAAGAAATGTAGAGAGCAAGAGGTACACATACGAAAATGAACATGTTTGATTTGGGGGTATTGATGTCTATCTAAAGAAGCAATGTGCATATATAGCCATAAACTATTTAAACCAAAAGTGCAAAGCAGTCTGATAGTTGAGTTCCTCTTTTTCACTTCTGTTTTTCTATAAATGAACTAACTCCATGTTAATTTTTTCCATTTTTAGTCATCAAGTAAACAGGATAATAATTTACCTACAGAAGACAAGGAGATGGATGCTGTCAAAGAAGATGATGTCCCGTTTGAAAAACTCAGTAGCAAAGTACGTGGAATGTTACTCTTTTTAACCTAAAGAAGTTAGCTTTAATACTGTGTACTTTGACTTGCAACTGTATCTTCAAATACTTAGAAGCTACAGTTGCTAGCACTGTGACTGTCTCGGGAGTGGTTTAAAATGTAAAGTTTCATATGTATTCAGATATATTTATACCGCTCATTGAAGCTAATGGGAATTAGAGATATCATCAGAGAGCAAACTTTAATGTAATGATATTTACTAACAGAAAGTGTCTTGATGTGATGAAATTTTTTGCCTAAAAGTCGCATATCAGAAGCTTCAGTTATGTGATTTCCCTGAGAAATTCTTGATCAATTAAACTATATCTTAAGTTTGCTAAGACACCTTATTTTTTCTTATCTTCATAGGATGTGATGAAAACAATTGATATATGCATTCCTAAAGTTGTTAGAAGAGGAAGGAAGAGAAAGGTAACAATATATTTAACTAACTTGTTAGAATCTGGATTGGAAGGTATTTTCTTATGGGATAGTCCGATTTCTTTAATAATAGATTGCGTCAGTTTATAGTGCTTTTACCTTTCCCTGTGCGCACCACCCCCACCCCCACCCCCCAGTTTGAAAGGGTTGTAGTAACTTCTGTTTTCCCAGAGGCCATTTTGCCACTCACAATTCTGTGTTTGAACTTGATGCAAAGTAGGGAGCTCCCATCTTTTCCTGGTTTAGTGTAAATAAGAAATGTTAAGGAATAAATTGTTGTTAAACCACTAACAAAATAATCTCTTTTGACCCCCTCCCAACATTTCTGTAACGTGTTCATAATACCGAATCAAACACTTGAAATACTGTCCCTTTTCACGAGGCTATGCTTGTGTAGTCACATCAATCCGGCATAAATCTGGCCTTCTTCTGAAAGCAGTGGTCCCAGCTGCTTGCACTTCTTGTGCAAGCATTAATGCTCATGTAGCCACACAGCAAGCCAGATCGGGGAGTTGATCTGGAATAAAGTGGGGTAAAGTCTAATTTTAAGTTGAAGCCATTTCCTGATTCAACTTGCTTGCATTAATGCTGGCAGCAGAAATGAGTAGGAAGGTATAACCATGGCCTTAGTGTGCTATGCCATGAATCATTAGCATACTGAATATCAGAAAGATAAAGAAAGATGCAGCATTTGTATGTCCTTATGAGAATTACTTCTCTTTTTTAAAAAACAGAGTTTAAATAATACCTTATTAAAAATCCAGCCTCCAACCTGGGACACTGAGGAGCCAAAAGATTGTGTGGGTGTTTTGGGTTTTTTTAACTTCCCAAAGGGACAAAAACCTCTCAGACGACACTCTGAAAGAGAGATCTCATTCTTGAACTTTTTAAACGCTTTCTGGTTCTTTGGCCTCAAAATGGCTTCCAGGCCCAAGATGATTTTCTCTGTCAGGCATGTGCAGCTCTGCTCAGATGAAAAAGGTGTTTGAAAACTTCTCCCATAAGTTCTTTAAAATGAATTAAGTTGGTTGTTTTTTTTTTTTAAGTCTGAGCCTGACCTTATTCATATAAAACTGGACTAATTGCATCCATCCCCATGTCAGTGGTATGAGCTAGAACTAGTTTTGATACTTTTGGTGCTAACAAGGCTACAAGTATATGTAGTGGACAAAGATGTACAAAGGGGTACATTTTCCTTAATCTTCCTTTTCTGTCCAACGTACTTGTAGTACGTGGGTCAGTCAGGTTTGTCTCTGTATGTTCTTGTTTATGTCTCCTTTGACCAGATACCCTTAAAGGAGCAGACACTCTCCTTCCACATACCCTTACAAAGACATGCAGCTAACTGCCCACACCAACACAAGTGCTCACAGCCAAGTTCTCTTGTCAACTACACTTGCTGTTTGCAGCCCATTCTTGTGTTACAAGACAAGAGTTTTGGCTACAAGACAAGAGCTTTGAACTGTGACAAGAATGGGCTGTAGAGGGGAAGTGTGGGCAGGTAGGAGAATTTGGCTGTGAATATTGTGTTGGCATGGGCAGTGTCTGCAGGTCCTTGCACAATCAAGAGAACAGCATGTTGGTAAAGATGGTTTTTGGCTGGTGAGCAAGGAGAGTGCCCAGAACTTCAGTCAGAGTGCAACAAGAATTAGCTGCAGAAGGCAGTTGTAGGCAGGAAAGAGAAAATGTCTGTGAGCACTTGTGTTGGTGTGGGCAGTGGCTGTGTGTCCTTTTTAAGTGAGTAGTTGAGATGAGCGCTTAGTGGTAGACACGAGTTTCAGCTGTCAAGCAAGGGGAAGCAAGGTGCTCGACTGCAGTCAGAGTGCAACGGAATGGGCTGTGGAAAGCAAGGCATATGCAGGAAAGAGAAGTTGGCTCTGAGGACTTATGTTGGTGTGGGCAATGGCTGCGTGCCCTTAAGAAGCACACAGTTCAGATGAGAGCTTAGCAGTAGAAGTGGGTTTTGGCTGGTGTGTGTGGGGAAGCCCAGAGCTTGGGTCGGAGTGTGACAAGAATTTACTGCAAAAGGCATTGTAGGCGCTCAAGAGAATTTGACTGCAAGATTGTGTTGGAGTGGGCAAGGGCTGGCGGGGAGGATAAGGGTTGGGCATGAGAGGGGTGGGCTGGTAGGGTAGGGTTTTGGCTTGGAGGAGTTGGTGTGCAGGGTAAGGGTTGGTCTTGGAGTGGTTGTCAGGTAGGGTATGGGTTGGGCTTGGAAGAGTTGGTGGGTAGGGTAAGGATTGGTCTTAGAGGGGTTGCTGGTAGGTTATGAGTTGGGGTTGGTGAGCAGGGAAAGGATTGGGCTTGGAGGGGTGGGTGGGTAGGAGAAGGGTTGGAGCTGGAGGGATTGGGTAGAGTACGGATTGGACTTGGAGGGGATGGTCTTGGAGAGGTTTGGCTTGCTTTGAGGGGTTGGGTGTGGAATGGTTAATGGGCTTGGGAGGGATGGGCTTGGAGGGGTTGGTGGGAAGGGTAAGGGTTGGGCTTGGGGGATTTGGGGTTAGGGTAAGGGTTGGGCTATTTGGGTTTGGGCTTGGAGGGTTTGGCGGGCAGGGGTTGGTGGGAAGGGTAAGGGTTGGGCTTGGGGGATTTGGGGTTAGGGTAAGGGTTGGGCTATTTGGGTTTGGGCTTGGAGGGTTTGGCGGGCAGGGGTTGGTGGGAAGGGTAAGGGTTGGGCTTGGGGGATTTGGGGTTAGGGAAAGTGTTGGGCTTTGACAGGTTGACAGGCAGGGTAAGGGTTGAGCACTGAGGGGTTGGTGGACAGGGTAAGGGTTAGGCTTGAAGGGACTGGTGGGCAGGGTAAGGGTTGAGCTTGGAGGGGTTGGCAGCGGGGCTTGGAAGCATTGGGCTTGGAAGATTTGGTGGTTAGGGGAAGGGTCAGGGTAAGAGGGGCTGGCATTTGGGTTGGGTAAAGTGTTGGAGTTTAAGGAGTTGGGGGGTCAGGCTGAGGGTTGGGCTCAGAGGGGTCGGCAGTTAGGGTAAGGGTTTTGGTTAGAGGGGTGCGGTTAGGGTAGAGTGTTGGTGTTAGCAAGTTTGGTGGTTAGACTAGGCCTTGTGTTTAGAGGGGTTGGGTTTTAGGCTAGGGGTACGGGTTAGGCTTGGAGGACTTGGCAGGAAGGGTAAAAGTTGGGGTTGGAGGGGTTTGCGGGTTGGCTAGGCCTTGGGCTTACAAGGGTTGGTGGTTAGAGATGTTGGCAGTTAGAGGAGTTGGGGTTTAGGCTAGAGGTTGGGCTGAGAGGGGGTTGGTGGATAGGGTAAGGTTTGGGCTTAGAGTGCTTGGTACTTAGGGTTAAGGGATGTGCCTGGAGGGGTTGGGCTTAGAGGGGTGAGCAGCTAGGTTTAAGGCTAGGTCTTTGAGGGCTTAACCATCTGGATATGGGTTGAGCTTGGAAGGCCTGGTGGATAGGGTAGGGGTTGGGATTGGAGGGATGGGTAGACAGGGTAAGGGTTGGGCTTTGAGGGTTTGGGTTTGGAAGGGTTGGCAGGCAGAGTTAGGGTTGGGCTTGGAGGGGTTTGCTGGCAGGGTAAGGGTTGGGCTTTGAGGGTTTGGGTTTGGAAGGGTTGGCAGGCAGAGTTAGGGTTGGGCTTGGAGGGGTTTGCTGGCAGGGTAAGAGTTGGGCTTGGAGGGCTTGATGAGTGTGGATGGGTTGGGCTTTGAAGTCCTTCATGGGTAGGGGGAGGGTTGGAGCCAGAGGGGTTGGCAGTTAGGGGATGTGTCAGGGCTTGGAAGAGGTTGGTGGGTAGAGGAAGAGTTGGGGTTGGCTATTAGTGGAAGTTTTGGGCTTGGATGGTGTCGTGGTTTAACCTCAGTCGGCAACTGAGCACCACGCAGCCGCTCGCTCACTCCCCGCCCCCCCGGTGGGATGGGGGAGAGAATTGGAAAAGCACAAGTGAGAAAAACTCGTGGGTTGAGGTAAAAACAGTTTAATAATTGAAATAAAATGATGATAATAATAATATGATAATAATAATAATACACAAAGCAAGTGATGCACAGTACAATTGCTCGCCACCCGCCGACCGATGCCCAGCCAGTCCCCGAGCAGCGGCCCCCCCCGGCCAGCTTTCCCCAGTTTATGTACTGCGCATGTCGTCACATGGTATGGAATGTCCCTTTGGCCAGTTTGGCTGTGCCCCCTCCCAGCTTCTTGTGCACCTGCAGCCTTCTCAGTCGGTAGAGCATGGGAAGCTGAAAAGTCCTTGGCTGGTGTAAGCATTACCTAGCAACAACTAAAACATCGGTGCGTCATCAACTTTGTTCTCATCCTAAATCCAAAACACAGCATTGTACCCGCTACTAGGAAGGAAATTAACTCTGTCCCTGCCGAAACCAGGACAGATGGGTTGGCGGTTGGGGTATGTTTGGGGGTTAAAGGACTTGGAGGTTAGGCTAGGAGTTGGGCTTGGAGGGGTTGATGGATAAGAAAAGGGTTGGGCTTGGAGGGGTTGGTGGGTAGGGTAAGGGTGGGCTTGGAGGATTTGGGGTTGGGGTGAGGGTTGGGATTGGAGGGGTTAGCGTATAGGGGAAGGGTTGGAGAGATGCATTGGGCATAATTGGCAAGGTTTTGGTAGCAGGGGCAGGCTGCAGGGATGACCTGTGTAGGAGGAGGTCATGGACTGCCCTGTGCTGGTCATAGCCAGTTCCAGCTGGCTCAACAACAGACAAAATGGACTGACTGCGCACCAATACTGAACCACTCAGATGACTTTACAGCACCTCTGCAAAAACATATTTAAGGGTGGCAAATGCTGGGAAAAGAATGCCAGAGCAAGACGACCGGCCCGTGGGGAACCCATGATGGAGCAGTCTGTTCCTGAAGGACTGTACCCCGTGGAAAGGATCCACGCTGGAGCAAGGGAAAAGTGTGAGGAAGGAGCGGCAGAGACGAACTGTTATGAACTGACTGCAACCCCCCGTTCACCACCACCCCCTGCACCGCTTGTGGGGACAGGAGATAGAAGAGTCAGGAACAAAGGAGTGAAGTTGAGTCTGGGAAGAAGGGGTGGGGTGGGGGGGGAAGGTGTTTTTAGTTTTGACTTTGTTTCTCACCATCCTACTCTATTTTTAATTAGCAACAAATTAAATTATTTTTCCTCAAGTCGAGTCTGTTTTGCCCGTCATGGTAATTGGTGAGTGATCTCCCTGTCCTTATCTCGACCCATGAGCTTTTCCATCTTATTTTCTCCCCTTGTCCTGCTGAAGAGAGGGAGTGAGAGAGCAGCTGGGTGGGGGTCTGGCAGCCAGCCAAGGTCAACCCACCACAGTGTGTATGTTTATTTGTATTGTATACCTCTGTTTGTTTGTGTGCCTACTGGGAATACATGCTTAGCCTTGCTACTGGTTGGACCTGGGGACATGGAGCTGCGGCAGCCTCGCTTCTCTCAGGCTGTCGGATTCAGAAACCCCTAACATTGGGGACAGAGAGAGAGAGGGAAGGCAGAGAGGTGGGGAGAGAGAAGGGGAGGACAGAGAGAGGGCAAAAGGAGGGGCAGAGAAAGAGAGGCTGAGAGAGAGAGGCAGTGTCGTGGTTTAGGTCAGGACAGACTAAACGCATGCATTAATTACTATGCAATAATTGTATCCACGTGAAGGAGTTCGGCAATTTATTGCCTCTGTGAAAGAGTGATTATTAATGCATAGAACCCTATCTCAAATGTCTACAGGGACAATTTTGTTTTGTTCACTATCTATTCATAGCCATGGAGATGTCAAGCTATGCGTCCATAACTGACCAGCCATTATGACTGGTAATTCCACTCCTTGGACGTATGTAGCCCACGCAGGTTGTTTTTTCCACCTAATTCTTAGAAGTGCCCTCGCATCTTAGGTGTGCAGCTCACAGCTAAGTACTTCTCCTATTGAAGTATTAGGAAGATGTAACATACGGGCTCCGCTATCCCAATGTTTTCCTTCGCAGATTAACCATACTTGTTCATTATTAGTAAAGTGGCCAGTTGCATACTTTGGCAGGTAGTGCCCAAAGAGTCATTCTGAACACCAGTAGAAATAGATACGTTTTTCATGACTTCCCAGGTCTGTCTTTCTATTCAGTGCAATTGGAGGTGAGCCATTTCTAATCGGATAGCAGCTTTAGCTAGCCCCTCAAGGCGCTGAGAGGTTAGTTGTCCAACCAGTTGCAGCTGGGCTTGGAGGGCTTGGATATCCATGGTGTTTAGGGCAACTCCTCCAAGTCCTAGCATTCCTGATATGTCTCTTTTAGTTCTTCTGTGGATGCCTTGTTCAGGGAACATGGCATGTTGAATCCTTATAATAAAAGGCACACAGGTGGTACTGTGTCAACTTACATTCCAGTCCCACTTGATGTGGTACTCTTTCTCTTATTGGATTACTCCAAGTAAAGTTTGCCACTTGCCTACGGTAAACATATTGGAGGGTGGTGTTACAAATTGTGGGGTTCACCATGTTCTTTGCCAAGATAATATTGAGGTTAATTCACTAGTGTTGGTTTGTGTTTCTTCCATTAGATAGGGTCTCATATTTAAATTCTAATCTTAGATTCTTTTGGGTACATTTATAAATACTTGTGAAGTTGGTGGTCCAATTAAGTCTAGTCATCATACTGGTGAGAAGTCCTTTATGTTCACTAATATAGCCTACATACCAGGCTTCATTTTTACCTGCTCTGCTCTGGCTGCTATTCTGAGTTAACTGGGTTGTATTATCATTAGGGATTATTATACAGTATCACATTCCCCTTCAATTTCCTACCATACCGTGAATCCTCCAAATTTTTTTTTTTTTTTTGTTACGGTTCATTTCATATGATTCCCTCGCATTCCACGGTGGCGAGGTAGCTTGCAACCAGCACTGGGGGGTGGTTGTTTGTGCCACTGTTAAGGTCAAAGTCCAGACTGCTGTCCATACCAAAATAAGGTTCATCTTCCTGTGTATAATGAGGTTCACAGGGGGTTAATTACAGCCAGTGTGTGTGTAGGTACACATTTAATTTCTCTGTTTTGTAATATTACTCATGCTGTATGTCCCAGTCCATGTGCAAACACTACCCCCCCAACCGTGTTTTCCCTTTCCCTAAAGGGGGTGACAGCCCAAACAATCATGTTTCCCATCCAATCGTGGCCTGTCACGATCGGAACCTTGTCTCCAGCTACTGTTCTGACAGGCTGTGAGCAAGAGGTCCCACTGGAATATTAGGCTTCAAAACTAGCTAAGGCCTCCGATGGGAACCAGAGGTGTGATGAAAACTCTTCAAGGGCAGAAGTATGGTGTGAGCACCAACTGGGTTGTGTCGTCGCTCTGGTATGCAAACTGCTTGTGCTTAATTAGGAGTAGGTAGGGGTATCAAGGCTAAAGTACATCGATGGCCATTCTTACGGCTTGGACTTCAGCGAACTGACTCAATTGTCCTTCACCTTCATCCGTTTTTATCACCCATTGGACAGGATTCCAAATGGCAGGTTTCTATCTTCTCTGATTGCCAATAATTCGTCAAGAGCTGTCAGTGAACAGCTGGCGCTCTTCTTCAGATAGCTTGTCATATCCTGAGGCTTCTTGAGCATGTGGTAATACCCTGGCTGAGACCCCAAAATCACGATTTTTCAGGCCATTCCATCAGCTCTTCTATCAGGCCCGGACATCTCTGAGCCCACTGGGTAATCGGGGCTGTCCATTTACTCCAAGTAGCACTTGCCACATGATGAGTCGAGGGCATTTCTCCTTTCAGCATCCAGTGAAATACTGGTAGCCAAGGTGCCAGCAGCAGTTGTGATTCTGTCCCCACCGCTTCAGATGCTGCCCACGTTCCCTCATAGGCGGCTAATATTTCTTTTTCCGTCGGGATATAAGTTTTCGTCAGCAGCTTGGTAGGCTCGGCTCCAGAATCCAAGGGGTCTTCCTCTGGTCTCTCCTAGTGCTTTCTGCCATAAACTCCACTGGCTTTTTTTGTCCCCTGCTGATGTGTATAGTACGTTTTGGACATTTGGACTGGTTCTGATGGGCCCCAGGGCAACCGCATGTGCTGCTTCTTGTTTTACCTGGTCAAAGGCTTGTTGTTGCTCGGTTCCCCACTCAAATGAGTTCTCTTTTCTGGTGACTTGGTACAGTGGGTTCACAAGCTGACTGTATCTGCGGATGTGCATTTGCCAAAATACTACCATTCCAAGAAACATTTGTGTTTCCTTTTTATTGGTTGGTGGTGCCATTGCCACAATCTTGTCAATCATGTCAATAGGAATGAGATGGCACCCATCTTGCCATTTGACACCCAGAAAATGTATTTCTTGGTGCAGGTCCTTATTCCTCTTGATCGCAAATCCTGCATTTAGTAAAATTTCAGTGATCTGTTTGCCTTTGCTATACACCTCTTGGGTGGTGTTTCCCCATACTATGATGTCATCAATGTACTGTAAGTGATCTGGGGCGTTGCCCTCTTTCAAAACCTTTTGTATAAGTCCGTGACAGATGGTGGGGTGTGTTGGGTTTACATGGCAAGGTTTTGGTAGTGGGGGGGCTGCAGGGGGTGGTCTCTGTGAGAAGAGGCAAGGGGCTGCCCTGTGCCAGACACAACCGGTTCCAGCCAGCTTGGCAACAGACCCACTGCAGGCCAAAGCTGAGCCAATCAGCGAAGCTGGTGGCGCCTCTGTGAAAACACGTAAGAAAGGGTAAAACACCACATGGCAGTATGAGAGTAGTGAGGAAAAAAAAGTGTGAGAAACAACACTGCAAATACCAAGATCAGTGAAGAAAGAGGGGGAGGAGGTGCTCCGGGCAGCCGAGAAGATATTCCCCTGCAGACCATGAAGAGACCACAGTGGAGCAGATATATCCCTGCAGCGCATGGAGAGGACCACACCAGAGCAGGTGGATATTTCCTGAAGGAACTGCGGCCTGTGGAGAGCCCATGCAGGATCAGGTTCTCCTGGCAGGAACTGTGGCCCATGGAGAATCCATGTTGGAGCAGATTTTTTTCCTGAAGGTCTGCAGCCTGTGGAGAGGACCCATGCTGGAGCAGGGGAAAAGTGTGAGGAGGAAGGAGCGGCAGAGAGGAACTGTTATGAACCTCCCGTTCCCCATCCCCCCCGCGCTGCTCTGTGGGGCAGGGGGCGGGGGGAAGGGAAGGGGGAGGTAGAGGAGCTGGGAATGAAGGAGTGAAGTTGAGCTTGGGAAAAGGGGGAGGGAAGGTGTTGTTTTAATTTTTGTGTTTGTTTCTCACCATCCAAATCTATTTAATTGGCAATAAATTAAATTAATTTTCCCCAAGTTGAGTCTGTTTTGCCCGTGGTGGTGATTAGTAAGTGTCTTTGTCTTGACCCATGAGCTTTTTCATCTTGTTTTCTCCCCCAGTCCTGTTGAGGCGGGGTAGTGAGAGAGCGGCTGGGTGGGCATCTGGCAGCCAGCCAAGGTCAACCTACCACATGGGGCTATGCTTCCATCCTTGTGGCAGACAGTTCCAGGTGTATTGTACTCCTTTCCCAGTATAGGCAAACTGTCATTTACACTCAGGTGTCAGGGGAATTGAGAAAAAACACGTTAACTATGTCAATGGTCTCATGCTAGGCAGCATTCTTCGCTTCGGGTTCATACTGTAGTTCTAGCATATCTGCTACTGCTGCACTCAAGGGTGGTGTTACTTCATTCAAACCTCAGTAGTCTGTGGCTGATCTCCTTGTTGGGTTTTCACACCGGCCAGATGGGGCTGTTGAAGGATGAATGGGTTCAAGTAACCACCCCTTGACTTTCAAGCTCTTTGATAAGACTATATATGGGACCGAGCAAATCCCTTTTGGTCCGATATTGCTGTCGGTGTACCATTTGGGTTGCCACTGGCACCGACTGAGGTGATGCCTGTAGCAGTCCTACTACTGATTCTCCCTCTGAGAGACCAGGTAGTTGAGGTATCAAAGGTGTGTCTATAGGGGTATGTGGAAGGCGAGTGTCTGTTCCTTTAAGGGTATCTGGTCAAAGGAGCCTCACTTCCTTGTGCTTCAGGCGTTCTTCTCTTATATGTTTTTTTTAAAACTGTCTTAAGTTATTGGAAAGGAGTTTTAGTAAAGACAATTGTGAAGCTTTCAACATCGTTCTACTTTACTAATAAGAGCTAACAATTAATCTGGACGATATGCAGTTAAGAGTATAAAAGCCTTTTCTTCTCAAATGACAAATTCCTTTATGTTACACTGTCCAGTAGTGCTTGAATTACACTGCTGTGATACATGTTCGGTTAAGTGGCACGCAGATGGCAAAAGCTGATACTCCTTCTAATGCCACAGACCATAGTATGCATGATAAACTTAACACTGTTAGAGAAAAGGTGGAAGTACAGGCTTCCTCAAAGGATGGAAGGTAACATTTAAGAGGTTATTCTACATGCTGTTTAACAGCTTTTCACAAGGTAAAAAAGTTAGGATTTTTAATTTCACTAAATTTTTTATTCTCACTTTCTCTCCTTATTTTCACTTTTTGCAAGAGCCCTTCTCTTCAGGCAACAACAATAAAATAGATTCAGAAAACATACACACAGTAATAAATTTTACCCTTAAACTTGATACTTGGTCATAAGAATACTATCTTTGAATATTTCAAATAGCCTAAATGTTTTGATAGACGGGTGAAACTCTTACAAGACTGCTTCAGGCATCATTTGCGTAAGGGTATGTGGAAGGAGAGTGTCTGCTCCTTTAAGGGTATCTGGTCAAAGGAGCCATAAACAAGAATATACAGAGACAAACCCGACCAACACATGATAAGGGAGGTTCTGATAAGAACAAACCTGGTTAGTCACCCTAATTGGTAAGGATATGTGGGGTGTGAGAGTGTTTATTTTTTCAGGTGCATGATAAGGAAAGGGAGGGAGACAAATACAGAGAGTCATAAAATCTGACCAATTAGCATTAACAAAGACAATAACCAGAAACAAACCTGGTCACTCACACTAATTGATGGGCTATTGAGGAACTGCAGGCAAACCCAGGACTTTGCAACTGATAAGGATGCAAACCTGTGGGTCCAGGAGGGGGTCCAGGAGGGGGTCCAGGAGGGGTTCGGTGGGACTATTCCAGCTGATGAGACAATGTCCAGGGGAAGGGGGAGCAGGGAGGAACAAAGAGGGGGGTTAGACAGAAAAGGGTATAAAAGGGGCCAGTCGCATGTAAAATGGGGCCGGTCAGTACGCTTGTCTGGCTGAGCCCTGCTCCTGATCACCACAGTCTGTCCTATCTTCTTATTAAATCTTTTCTTAACTCTCTCTCTGTGTAATCTCACTCCCTATCCCCTGTGTATGTGTTCTGCAAGGGCTAAGTGCCAGCTAATGGTGAGACCTCTGTGAGTGGATTTAGTGCTAGCTACTGGAGTCAGACCAAGGGTGTGGGTGCCCCTGGCCTGTGGTGTCAGCTACTGGAGCAAGTGAGGGTCCTAGCATCAGTAGTTGGAGGGGCCATAGATCTCTGGATCTAGGGAGGGTCCTACAGACTTTGAGCCCGGAGTGCCAGCGTACTGGGTCTCGCTGGGATGGAGTTAACTTTCTTCATAGCACCCAGTATGGTGCTGTGCTTTGCATTTGTGGCTAAAACGGTGTTGATAACACACTAATGTTTTGGCTATTGCCGAACAGTGCTTGCACAGCATCAAGGCTGTCTCTCCAAACCCCGCCCCCCGCCCCCCCTCCCCCCAAAGGCCAGTAGGCTGGATGGTGGGCAAGAGGTTGGGAGGGGACACAGCCAGGACAGCTGACCCCAACTGACCAAAGGGATATTCCATACCATATGACATCGTGCTCAGCAATAAAAGCTCAGGGAAAAGGTGTGGATGGGGGGGACAGTAAATCCTGTTATCCTCTGTAACATCTTCATCATCCCTTTTCCCAACCCGGCTGGAGGCAGGGCTTCCCTATGGGAGGTTTATTGGAGCCAGTTCTTCCAGGAGAAAGGTGTAGGAGGAGTCTTCCACTGGTGGGGCTGATGGCGTGAGGCCATTCTCAGCCTGCTGTGGCTTGGCGGATGTCCTTTGTTGCTGTTGGAGTTCATGTACCTGGGTGGCCAGCTCCCTGGTGCTTCTGCCATGCCACCGGGCCATGTCCTTCCCTTGCTCTTACAGCCATGCCCACAGAGCTCCGTGGGTCACTCTGGGGCATCTGCTCCTTCAGTCCATCAGCAGGTGGCACCGGGCCCCCTTGTTCTCACATGGCGGCCACCCGTGCCTTCACAGGGGAGGAGGCAGAAACTTCACAGATGGAGTGCATCACCTACTTCCCCCACCAGGGCCAAGGGGTTGGTTCCTAAGATCATCCCAGCCATGGTACTGGCTAACCAAGGGGGGGCCCCCCACGAACCAATCACTTCCAAATGGCCTGGGTCACCCCCTCTTGGTCCAGATCGATCAAAGGTGGGCTGTCTGCCATGCCATACACCACTTTGACCACCGCTCATTCCCTTAACCTCTGAATCCCTTCTTCAGCCATATGCCACCACTTCTGGATGCACATATCCAGAAGGTCCTCTTTCTGTAAATCACATCCTCTCACCCCAGCAAGCAGTCTATGTCACAGATTAGTTTCACCACAAGATCTGATTGCACAATCCACAGCTCCATCATTGGACAGAGACCCCCAACCATGGTGCCTCCTGGTTATCTAGCTCTAAGCTGCTGGCGCCCACACCCCAGAACCTTAATAGCCAGGTTAGCAGGTTTTCTTATACTCCCTGCTTAAAATCAGCCTTTAGGTCTCTGTGGTGGGTTGAACTTGGCTGGCCGCCAGATGCCCACCAAGCCACTCTGTCACTCCCCCTCCTCAGCAGGACAGGGGGAGAAAATAAGATGAAAAACTGGTGAGTCGAGATAAAGGCGGTTTAATGAAAGAAAGCAAAGGCTGCGCCCAGAAGCAAAGCAAAAAAAAGATTCATTCTCTACTTCCCATCAGCAGGCCACGTCCAGCCACTTCCTGGGAAGTAGGGCCTCAGTATGCTTCGGAAGAGAAACGCCTTAATAACGAATGCCCCCCCTCCCCCCCTCCTTTCTCTTAGCTTCTATTGCTGAGCACGGTGTCATATGGTATGGAATATCCCTTTGGTCAGTTTGGGTCAGCTGTCCTGGCTATGTCCCCTCCCAACCTCTTTCTAGCTACAAATACATGAACTCCAGCACTATGAGGGCTGCTATGGGGAAAGTTAACTCCATCCCGGCCAGACCCAATACAGTCTCAGAAATCAGCACTGTGTAAAGATAATATGGTTTCAGTTTCTTCCTCTCTTCTTCCAATGTACCCCCAGAGGTGGGTGGGCCACCATGATCCCTGACACTGTCATTCCCCCCCTCCCCACGTTTGCATTAATCATTCTGTTCCCTTCCTTTTCCATTGCCTAGTTTGGACTAAGGGGGCAACTCCAGCTAAGTAAGCCATTACTGTGCTCTAGAGCGGCTGCTCGGCTTTCTGCTTCTCATACCCGCAGCTGGCCTTTACAACTCCATTCTAAAAGAGGCCAGCATGCAAAGGCACACCCCCACATCAGTGTGCTGCATTTTTCATCATTTCCTTGTAGGCATGTGGTGGGTTGACCCCAGCCAGCAGCAAAGCACCCACCAGCTGCTCACTCACTCCCCCTCCCCCCCGAGAGATGGGGAAGAGAATTGGAAGAGCAAAACTGAGAAAAAACTTGTCAGTCGAGATAAAGACAGTTTAATA